>NC_135232.1:731461770-732887395 GCF_051348905.1 Ranitomeya variabilis
GCAAATTCTGTAGTCAGGTGACTGGATTGTCCCAAGCTGGATACCATCCTTATGTAGTCTTTGATCTCTCATCCGAATCCTTGCATTCGATGCTAAAGTCCATTTAGTCTTATAATCCATGTTCGGTTATGGCCTGCCAATCGGATCCGCAGATCAAAAATTGGTACCATGCAGCAAGAGAGACTTGGTCACTGGACAGTCCTTCTATACCCCTGAGCTCTCAATTCAGACTTGGGTCTTCATGATTGGTGGAATAAGAGTGTGCTAGATTGGCTAGATTCCAAGCCGCAAACATAATATCCTTAGTACTAATGGTGTCTAAGGGTATGTGCACACGTTGCGGATTTCTTGCAGAAATTTCCTGAAGAAAACCGGAAAGAAAGAAATCCGCATTTTTTTTTTGCGGTTTTTTTGCGTTTTTTTTGCGTTTTTTTAGCATTCTGCAAGCGTAATTAGCTTGCAGAATGCTAAAGTTTTCCAAGCGATCTGTAGCATCGCTTGGAAAACTGACTGACAAGTTGGCCACACTTGTCAAACATAGCGTTTGACAAGTGTGACCAACTTGTTACTATAGATGCTGCTTTTGCAGCATCTATAGTAAAAGATAGAACGTTTAAAAATAATAAAAAAAATAAAAAAAATGCTTATACTCACCCGCAGACATCAGATCTCCTCACCGGCGTCCGTTCCGTATAGCTGATGTGTGCGCGCAGGGCCTTCCATGACGTCACGGTCACGTGAGCGGTTTCGGCCAATCACAGGACAGTGACGTCATTCGGCAAGGTCCTTCACCGCACACCAGCTACAGGAACCGAAGCCAGCGTGCAGCACAGAGGCGGGAACACTTCGGGGGCCATCAGAGGGTGAGTATAGGACTATTTTTTATTTTAATTCTTATTTTTTGACCACTTATATGGTGCCCAGTGCGTGGAGGAGAGTCTCCTCTCCTCCACCCTGGGTACCAACCGCACATAATCTGCTTACTTCCCGCATTGTGGGCACAGCCCCGTGCGGGAAGTAAGCAGATCAATGGACCCCTAGGTGTGCGGAATCCCCTGCAATTCCGCATTTTAATGAACATGTTGCTTTTTTTTCCGCGATGCGATTTTTTCGCGGAGAAAAAGGCTACATTTGCACAAAAAATGCGGAATACACTGAAAATAATGGGAGGCATATGTTAGCGTTTTTTTCGCGTTTTTATAGCGAAAAAACGCGAAAAAAACGCGAAAAATACTGAACGTGTGCACATGGCCTAACAGAGATGAGATAGAGTCAGCTAATTTACATAGAATCGAGCAATACAATGAAAGGTTAGCATAATTGATTTATACAAGTCTGTGACCTTCCCTGGCAAAGGTAATTACATGAGTCAACAGGAACTGTAAACCTACACTCCTAAAGGTACCTTCACATTAAGTGACGCTGCAGCGATAGCGACATCGATGCCGATCGCTGCAGCGTCGCTGTTTGATCGCTGGAGAGCTGTCACACAGACCGCTCTCCAGCGACCAACGATGCCGAGGTCCCCGGGTAACCAGGGTAAACATCGGGTTGCTAAGCGCAGGGCCGCGCTTAGTAACCCGATGTTTACCCTGGTTACCAGCGTAAAATGTAAAAAAAACAAACAGTACATACTTACATTCGCGTCCCCCGGCGTCCGCTTCCTGCACTGACTGAGCGCCGGCCCTAACAGCAGAGCGGTGACGTCACCGCTGTGCTGTACTTTCACTTTCACTTTACGGCGCTCAGTCAGTGTGGGAAGCGGATGCCGGGGGACGCGAAGGTGAGCATGTACTGTTTGTTTTTTTTACATTTTACACTGGTAACCAGGGTAAACATCGGGTTACTAAGCGCGGCCCTGCGCTTAGTAACCCGATGTTTACCCTGGTTACCAGTGTAAAACATCGCTGGTATCGTTGCTTTTGGTGTCAAACACGACGATACACGCCGGTCTGACGACCAAATAAAGTTCTGAACTTTGTTCAACGACCAGCGATATCACAGCGGGATCCAGATCGCTGCTGCGCGTCACACTCAACGATATCGCTAGCCAGGACGCTGCAACGTCACGGATCGCTAGCGATATCGTTTAGTGTGAAGGTACCTTTAAGGTACCGTCACATTAAGGCTAAGTTCACACGTTGCAGAATTGCCACGGAAATTTCCGCGGCAATTCTGCGCCTCCTGCCGCGGGAATATCGCATGCAGAATTAGCATGCATATACCCGCAGAAAACTAGCGTTTTGCAAGCATAATTAGCTTGCAGAATGCTAGAGTTTTCCAAGCGATCTGTAGCATCGCTTGGAAAACTGACTGACAGGTTGGTCACACTTGTCAAACAGAGTGTTTGACAAGTGTGACCAACTTTTTACTATAGATGCAGCCTATGCCGCATCTATAGTAAAAGATAGAATGTTTAAAAATAATAAAAAAAATAAAAAAAATGGTTATACTCACCTGCAGACCTCAGCGCCGTCCGTTCCTATAGCTGTTGTGCGGTGAAGGGCCTGAGATGACGCCATTGGTCGCGTCAGCGGTCACATGCGGTCTCGCGACCAATCACAAGACACTGACGTCATCGCAGGTCCTTCACCGCCCAGCAGCTATAGGGACCGAAGCGGCAGCGTGCAGCGGAGAGGCTGGAAGACTGCGTGGCCATCGAGGGTGAGTATATCGCTATTTTTTATTTTTATTCTTTTATTTTTTACCAATTATATGGTGCCCAGTCCGTGGAGGAGAGTCTCCTCTCCTCCACCCTGGGTACCAACCGCACTTGATCTGCTTACTTCCCGCATGGTGTGCACAGCCCCGTGCGGGAAGTAAGCAGATCAATGCACTCCTATGGGTGCAGAATCGCCGCGATTCCGCAATTTTAATGAACATGCTGCGTTTTTTTCTGGAATGCGATTCCGCTCAGGAAAAAAATGCAGCATGTGCACAAAAAATGCGGAATGCATTCTATTACATAGGGTGCTTAATGTTAGCGTTTTTTTTGCGGTTTTATAGTGTTTTTATAGTGAAAAAAACGCAAAAAATATGCTACGTGTGCACACAGCCTTAGCGACGCTGCAGCGATACAGACAACGATCCCGATTGCTGCAGCATCGCTGTTTGGTCGCTGGAGAGCTGTCACACAGACCGCTCTCCAGCGACCAACGATGCCGAGGTCCCCGGGTAACCAGGGGAAACATCGGGTTACTAAGCGCGGCCCTGCGCTTAGCAACCCGATGTTTACCCTGGTTACCCGGGGACTTCGCATAGTTGGTCGCTGGAGAGCTGTCTGTGTGACAGCTCTCCAGCGACCACACAGCGACGCTGCAGCGATCGGGATCGTTGTCTAGATCGCTGCAGCATCGCTAAATGTGACGGTACCTTTAGGCCGGGGTCACACTTGCAAGAAACTCGCATGAGTCTCGCACCTCGATACCCGACACTGGCGCCAGCACTCGGGACCGGAGTGTGCGGCTGCATGTATTTCTATGTAGCTGAACGCTCCAGGCCCGAGTGCCGGCGGTAGTGAAGGGTATTGAGGCGAGAGACTCGTGTGAGTTTCTCGCAAGTGGGACCCCGGCCTTGAAAGAAATATGTTTAATTTAAAAAAAAATGAAAAAAAAAAATTGGTGCCAGTGAGGGAAAGCCAGCGACTGGGGGACCAATGTTTGTAGCATGGGAAGGGGTTAATACCCATAGATCTTTCCAGGCTATTAATATCAGCTCGCAGCTGTATATTTAGCCTTTACTGGCTATAAAAATAGGGGGACCCCCCAAAAAAATGACGTTGGGGTCCCCTTATAATTTATAGCCAGAAAGGCTACGCAGACAGCTGCGGGCTGATATTCATAGCCTAGAGAGGGACCATGGATATTGGCCCCTCCTGGCTGCAAATACCAGCCCGCAGCCGCCCCATAAATGGCGCATCTGTGAGATGCACAAATTTCGGTGCTTAGCCTCTCTCTTCCCACTACCGAGTAGCGGTTGGATATGGGGTAATAAGGGGTTAATGTCACCTTGCTATTGTAAATGTCAATAAGACGCCTATCCATTATTAATCCTAGAGTAGTGAAAGAGTTAAAAACAAAATAAAGACACAGCGAGAAAAATGTTAGTATTTTAGTATTATTAATTTAACCATACTTACCATACTTCAGAGCCTGCAAAAAACGTAAAATAATAAACCGTATACTCCCTGTCCGACGCAGTCCAATTAATAACGAGTGTCCCACGATGATCTCCCCCATAGAACAGTGACATCGGGTGATGTCACTGCTCTAAAGGACCTCCAGTGACACACTGACAGGAGACAATGGCTCCTGCAGTGCATCACTGAGAGGTTACTGTAGTTCACTGGTCTCACTTTATGGCAAAAGCTGCATGGGAACTTTCTCACAGCAATGCCAAAAGTGAGACTAGGGACTAGATTTTACAGTGGCGGAGGAATACAGTGCGGAAGGATACCTTCCTCCCGTCATTGTATTCCTGCAGCCCCTAGAGAGCGGTCTCATCAGCTGATGCTGCTGCTCTCCACAGGAAATCGTCGTGGGACACTCGTGGATTTCAGCGGACAGGGAGTATATTGTTAGTGTGTTATTTTAATATTTTTTTTACAGATGACACTGGCTTCGGGGAACAAAGTGACAAGTTATGGTGAGTATGTACTCTATGTTATATGTACTGTATGTCTATGTATGTAATGTATGAATGTATTGTATGTATCTAGTATGTATGTTGTATGTATGTGGTATGTTGTATGTATGTAGTATGTTGTATGTATGTTGTATGTAGCATGTATGTATGTATGTATGTAGTATGTTGTATGTATGTAATATGTTTGTAGTATATAGTATGTTGGATGTAGTATGTATGTTGTATGAATGTGGTATGTTGTATTTATGTTGTATGTATGTTCTATTTATGTAGTATGTTGTATGTATGTGGTATGCATGTATGTAGTATGTAGTATGTTGTATGTATGTAGTATGTATGTTTGTGTTGTTTTTTTTACAATCCACACATTAGCCGGATGATGGGACTACTACTGTCCCATCATTGGCTAATGTGTCAATCACTGTCATTGTAGCAGGCATAGCCGATGGGACTTGTCGTACCATCGGACGATGGCTGAACAAAGACACAAAGACCCCCGGCAGGCCCGCACAGACCCCGGAGAGGCCCGCACAGACCCCGGAGAGGCCCGTACAGACCCCGGAGAGGCCCGTACAGACCCCCAAGAGGCCCGTACAGACCCCTGGCAGGCCCACAAAGACCCCCGAGAGGCCCGTACAGACCCTCAGCAGGCCCGCACAGACCCCGACGGTCACACACCGACACCGCCCGCACACACAGACATGCAGTCTCCGCCCACGCACCGCCCACACTCCATTATAGTGCATCTTAACATCATTTGAGCAGCCAATCTCAGCCATGCCATTAGTTAACATGGCTAACATGCCTAACAGGATGTGCCCACACTTCTTAGGATTCTCATTGGCTGAATAGAATAAAACTAGCTCATTGCATTATGGGAACTTCTGATTCCGGTATTCGATATTGTAAAAGTATTGGAACTCAGTATCGGAACTCCGATACAGCGAATATCGGCCGATACACGATATTGCAGTATCGGAATGCTGGAAACAAACATCACTGTCAGAAGTGCAATGGATAGTGAGCTTATATGTCTATAAGAAGACATTAGATGTCATGGCGTGGTGTGGTTATTTTTACATTTAACATTGATAGAAAACAAAACCAAGTATGTTTCCAAATGAATAACACTCTCCTCTTTGTGCAAATTTATAACCTGTGATATAAGGTATATCCTTTAACATATTCAACAAACTATGTAATAAACATAGAAAGCAGATTGTACTATCTTCCCCTATGAAATAAGTCAAATGAATTAATTTCACAAATGACCAATTGAGACCCAAAGATTATACTGGTCAACAGCATTTTTGGTGCCAAAGATATTTCATCGAATTTAGGGTATTTTTGGGGTGCTGATTCTGAATATGTCATCAGTTTTGCCAGATTGGCTCAAGTTTTTGAGATTTTTGGTATCTTATTTATAGCACTTGTTGGTAAATGCGACGCATCATCTCATTAATTTCTTTGGATTAGTACTTGAACTGAGCAGTTCTCAATATAGTTTTGTGTTAATTAGTGTTCTAAAAGTTTGTTCATAGCTTGATTTTTGCACTAACTTTATGTTGTTGTCTGTTTTCCAGTGAAAAGCATGAACTCATCAAGAAGAAGTTGTCTTAACGATCCAGACTCATTCTGTTACATTTGTGGTGAATACACACTGCCAAAACATAGAAGAAACATAACAGACTTCGTAAAAAAAGTGTATTTTGCCTATTTTGGGGTTATGCTTGGGGACCAAGACAAGTTTTGGGCACCACACATAGTGTGCAAAGCATGTATCGAATTATTACGAAAATGGAGCAAAGGACAAAGAAAAAGCTTCAAATTTGGTGTTCCAATGGTGTGGAGAGAGCCAAAAAATCATCATGATGACTGTTATTTATGGTAAACACAGGTACAGGCACATCTTCACAATGAGGGACAGGCCTTCTTGCAGATTCCATGTTACTCCCATTTTCGTTTCTTATGCTTATTGAATCCTTGCACTTGCACTGCACAGAAATAACAGTCATCATGATGATTTTTTGGCTCTCTCCACACCATTGGAACACCAAATTTGAAGCTTTTTCTTTGTCCTTTGCTCCATTTTCGTAATAATTCGATACATGCTTTGCACACTATGTGTGGTGCCCAAAACGTGTCTTGGTCCCCAAGCATAACCCCAAAATAGGCAAAATACACTTTTTTTAACGAAGTCTGTTATGTTTCTTCTATGTTTTGGCAGTGTGTATTCACCACAAATGTAACAGAATGAGTCTGGATCGTTAAGACAACTTCTTCTTGATGAGTTCATGCTTTTCACTGGAAAACAGACAACAACATAAAGTTAGTGCAAAAATCAAGCTATGAACAAACTTTTAGAACACTAATTAACACAAAACTATATTGAGAACTGCTCAGTTCAAGTACTAATCCAAAGAAATTAATGAGATGATGCGTCGCATTTACCAACAAGTGCTATAAATAAGATACCAAAAATCTCAAAAACTTGAGCCAATCTGGCAAAACTGATAGCATATTCAGAATCAGCACCCCAAAAATACCCCAAATTCATTAAAATATTTTGGACACCAGAAAAAAAATTTTTTTTTGTTGACCTGTGTATTATTCTGTGCCATTTATCATTTTCATGGAAACATACTAGGGTTACTTAGGAAATTAAAAAAAACATTCTAATGGACAATGACAGACACAACACTTAATTTGTATTCATGAAATCTCAATGTTGTATTACCAAGCTAACCATGTGATTTATATTTTTATTACGTGTTCAGAGTGGCATAGGTATTTAATATTTTAATATAAGTGTATGTAATGTTTTTTTAAGTGCTCAGTGTGCCACATTAGGGTTATAATTTTAATGTAACTGCATGTAATGTTATTACGTCACCTTTACAATGGACAACATTCCCTATCACAAAGACTATAAACATGACAACAGACCACACATATTTTCATGCCTAAGCCAACTAGAACGCCAATCATACAACCCTGATGCAAGATAGCCACACAAATTTACGCCCTGCAATAGCTAACATGCACGTTGTAACGTTTCGTAAACTCAAACCTGTTAGTCCAACGATGGGTATAGACTCAACCACTGAGACATAACTAAAGTCTCTTATCTGCCTTTTAAAAATCTTAATGTGACTATGGCTGCTCTTCGTACATCAAAACATTCCTAAGCCAACAACCTAAAAATTTTATGCGCATTAAAATTATCTACTGTATTTAAAATGCATGAATGGTCTACTTTTCACAATGACGCAACTCACTTTAGTTGCATTTCATAGATATTACAAGGATTGGTAACAAATAAAATTTATGTCTAATAATCAGTTTACTAAAACCATACTACGAAATCAACAACCTTGATCAGGTACATAAAACTTAATAATCCACATATTTTGAAATTATTGTCAGTGACATGAATATAATAAGCATTTATAATAGGTATACTTTCTAATATTATTATCAATTAATTTAATTTCACATACTTTGTGCCTATAATACATAGAGTATGAATATCTAGTTGAAGCACTACTTCCTTGCACACTAGTTGACAAGATGATACTTGTCAACAATATTTATACATACACTGTAGCAGTTTCGTATTAAGACAACAATTTTAAAGCAAGACCTCCAATGTCTAACCTTTTTGAGATATCAAAACAAAAATGATTCAAAAAATTTACATTAAGCAAGTACATTTGTAAGTAAAATGTTGAGACTGATCTCATAATTTACTTTTATTCTTAAAAATATTAAAAATTTTATATACCCAAATATAAATTTAACTTTCAAACAGGACAAACACAACGACACTGAAATTCAGACTTGAGGTTACAGTGTAAGTTAACTTCAGTATGCCAATTCAACACAAATCCTTACCATGTACAGATGAAGTTCACAGACAATCCTCCATGTAGGGCCACTCTATAGCATACTTCGATGGCTTCTAAGTGAGTGTATCACATCAGAACAGCTCAGTGATGACATGGACTCTTTCAATGCCTACTATTGGTTGAGTTTCTTAAAATTTGGTCACACATGATGGTATTCTGTTTATTACCATGTGATAAGCCCCTCATTGTTTCTACAAGACTCTAAAGGCCCCGTCTCACTTAGCGACGCTAAAGCGATCCCGACAACGATACGACCTGTCAGGGATCGTTGCTGCGTCGCTATGTGGTCGCTGGTGAGATGTCAAACAGTGAGATCTTCCCAACGATCGCTGCTGCGATCTCACTGTTTGACATCTCACCAGTGACCTGTAGCGACCTGTACAACGATGTCACATGGGAGCTATTATGACGATTCAGTGTCTGAGTCGTCAACGAGGTCGTTGGTAAGGTGTCAAACACAGCGATGTGTGCTACCCAGCGGGACCTCAACGATCAAAAAAAGGTCCAGGCCATTCCGACACGACCAGCGATCTCACAGCAGGGGCCTGGTCGCTGCTACGTGTCACACATAGCGAGATCGCTACTGAGGTCGCTGTTGCGTCACAAAACTTGTGACTCAGCAGCGATCTTGCTAGCGATCTCGCTTAGTGAGACGGGGGCTTAAGGAGTCTAGGTTTACAGTTCCTGTTGACTCATGTAATTACCTTTGCCAGGGAAGGTCACAGACTCGTATAAATCAATTATGCTAACCTTTCATTGTATTGCTCGATTCTATGTAAATTAGCTGACTCTATCTCATCTCTGTTAGACACCATTAGTACAAAGGATATTATGTTTGCGGCTTGGAATCTAGCCAATCTAGCACACTCTTATTCCACCAATCATGAAGACCCAAGTCTGAATTGAGAGCTCAGGGGTATAGAAGGACTGTCCAGTGACCAAGTCTCTCTTGCTGCATGGTAACAATTTTTGATCTGCGGATCCGATTGGCAGGCCATAACCGAACATGGATTATAAGACTAAATGGACTTTAGCATCGAATGCAAGGATTCGGATGAGAGATCAAAGACTACATAAGGATGGTATCCAGCTTGGGACAATCCAGTCACCTGACTACAGAATTTGCGGTACTCAGTCAGCTTCCTAAATCTGGCATTATTCCGTTCTCGGTGGGTGCCCGCCGAAAGCGGGGTGCTGCTGGCTTGGAGTAAGTAGCCCTGGAAGCTCTGTTGAACGGATATTATAATCCCTGGTGAGCCAGTGGAAGGGTGAGAAACTGTTGCCTGTTACATTTTGTGTTTTGCTAGTTGTGTGATATATGCCATTAATTGTTTGGAGATCCCAGAAAGTCTTAATATTGTGATTCCCTCACCCTGTGTTGTATGAGTAGTGTTCCACCCACTGTTGAGGAGGTCGGGCGTTCAGTTGGGATGAGCCATGGTCCATGCTGTCTTTGTAAAGGTGGTCGGGACAGCGGACGAGAGCACCCACTGACCCCCATGTCTACACAAGAACCACTATGTAAAGTTAAAAAAAGGTTGAGAATGACGATACAATTACATATAAATAATTTGATGACATAAAACTTTATTAAGTGTAATTTCACACACAAACTTAGCATCTGTTCAACAACCCTTGAATTAAACATAGATTAGTGGGTTAAGCCCTTATGGAAACTTCAAGTAAGTTGTGATAGCACACAGTGAGGTACCGATAAAATGTTTCACATGTGGAGTTAGCATATTTTGTATAATTCTTCAAAAATACATAGAGTTCTGAATTTTGGGGGCAAAATTTGTTAGATTGAGTGCGTTTGTTTATTCGCGACATAAGCGATTTACGTGAATAACTTCTGAACTACACATAGAGTTGATATTTTTTTTGGTAAATATTGTTCAGGACATTGAGCCGGTCATTTTGAGTGCTAGTGGTCCAGGGTACCTCTTTTCAAATTGAACTTACGGACGATTGAGTGCGTTTGTTTATTCGCGACATAAGCGATTTACGTGAATAACTTCTGAACTACACATAGACTTGAGATTTTTTTTGGCAAATATTGTTCAGGACATTGAGCTGGTCATTTTGAGTGCTAGTGGTTCAGGGTACCTCTTTTCAAATTGAACTTACGGACGATTGAGTGCGTTTGTTTATTCGTGACATAAGCGATTTACGTGAATAACTTCTGAACTACACATAGACTTGATATTTTTTTTGGCAAATATTGTTCAGGACATTGAGCTGGTCATTTTGAGTGCTAGTAGTCCAGGGTACCTATTTTCAAATTGAACTTACGGACGATTGAGTGCGTTTGTTTATTCGCGACATAAGCGATTTACGTGAATAACTTCTGAACTACACATAGACTTGATATTTTTTTTTGCAAATATTGTTCAGGACATTGAGCTGGTCATTTTGAGTGCTAGTGGTCCAGGGTACCTCTTTTCAAATTGAACTTACGGACGATTGAGTGCGTTTGTTTATTCGCGACATAAGCGATTTACGTGAATAACTTCTGAACTACACATAGACTTGATATTTTTTTTGGCAAATATTGTTCAGGACATTGAGCTGGTCATTTTGAGTGCTAGTAGTCCAGGGTACCTATTTTCAAATTGAACTTACGGACGATTGAGTGCGTTTGTTTATTCGCGACATAAGCGATTTACGTGAATAACTTCTGAACTACACATAGACTTGATATTTTTTTTGGCAAATATTGTTCAGGACATTGAGCTGGTCATTTTGAGTGCTAGTGGTCCAGGGTACCTCTTTTCAAATTGAACTTACGGAAGATTGAGTGCGTTTGTTTATTCGCGACATAAGCGATTTACGTGAATAACTTCTGAACTACACATAGATTTGATAATTTTTTGGGCAAATATTGTTCAGGACATTGAGCTGGTCATTTTGAGTGCTAGTAGTCCAGGGTACCTCTTTTCAAATTGAACTTACGTGCGATTGAGTTCGTTTGTTTATTCGCGACATAAGCGATTTACGTGAATAACTTCTGAACTACACATAGAGTTGATATTTTTTTTGGCAAATATTGTTCAGGACATTGAGCTGGTCATTTTGAGTGCTAGTGGTCCAGGGTACCTCTTTTCAAATTGAACTTACGGAAGATTGAGTGCGTTTGTTTATTCGCGACATAAGCGATTTACGTGAATAACTTCTGAACTACACATAGATTTGATAATTTTTTGGGCAAATATTGTTCAGGACATTGAGCTGGTCATTTTGAGTGCTAGTAGTCCAGGGTACCTCTTTTAAAATTGAACTTACGTGCGATTGAGTTCGTTTGTTTATTCGGGACATAAGCGATTTACGTGAATAACTTCTGAACTACACATAGAGTTGATATTGTTTTTGGCAAATATTGTTCAGGACATTGAGCTGGTCATTTTGAGTGCTAGTGGTCCAGGGTACCTCTTTTCAAATTGAACTTACGGACGATTGAGTGCGTTTGTTTATTCGCGACATAAGCGATTTACGTGAATAACTTCTGAACTACACATAGACTTGATATTTTTTTTGGCAAATATTGTTCAGGACATTGAGCTGGTCATTTTGAGTGCTAGTAGTCCAGGGTACCTATTTTCAAATTGAACTTACGTACGATTGAGTGCGTTTGTTTATTCGCGACATAAGCGATTTACGTGAATAACTTCTGAACTACACATAGAGTTGATATTTTTTTTGGTAAATATTGTTCAGGACATTTATATGTTCATTTTGAGTATTAGTGGTCAAGGGTACCTCTTTTCAAATTGAACTTACGTACGATTGAGTGCGTTTGTTTACTCGCGACATAAGCGATTTACGTGAATAACTTCTGAACTACACATAGACTTGATATTTTTTTTGGCAAATACTGTTCAGGACATTGAGCTGGTCATTTTGAGTGCTAGTAGTCCAGGGTACCTATTTTCAAATTGAACTTACGGACGATTGAGTGCGTTTGTTTATTCGCGACATAAGCGATTTACGTGAATAACTTCTGAACTACACATAGAGTTGATATTGTTTTTGGCAAATATTGTTCAGGACATTGAGCTGGTCATTTTGAGTGCTAGTGGTCCAGGGTACCTCTTTTCAAATTGAACTTACGGACGATTGAGTGCGTTTGTTTATTCGCGACATAAGCGATTTACGTGAATAACTTCTGAACTACACATAGACTTGATATTTTTTTTGGCAAATATTGTTCAGGACATTGAGCTGGTCATTTTGAGTGCTAGTGGTCCAAGGTACCTCTTTTCAAATTGAACTTACGGACGATTGAGTGCGTTTGTTTATTCGCGACATAAGCGATTTACGTGAATAACTTCTGAACTACACATAGACTTGATATTTTTTTTGGCAAATATTGTTCAGGACATTGAGCTGGTCATTTTGAGTGCTAGTGGTCCAGGGTACCTATTTTCAAATTGAACTTACGGACGATTGAGTGCGTTTGTTTATTCGCGACATAAGTGATTTACGTGAATAACTTCTGAACTACACATAGACTTGAGATTTTTTATGGCAAATATTGTTCAGGACATTGAGCTGGTCATTTTGAGTGCTATTGGTCCAGGGTACCTATTTTCAAATTGAACTTACGGACGATTGAGTGCGTTTGTTTATTCGCGACATAAGCGATTTACGTGAATAACTTCTGAACTACACATAGACTTGATATTTTTTTTGGCAAATATTGTTCAGGACATTGAGCTGGTCATTTTGAGTGCTAGTGGTCCAGGGTACCTCTTTTCAAATTGAACTTACGGACGATTGAGTGCGTTTGTTTATTCGCGACATAAGCGATTTACGTGAATAACTTCTGAACTACACATAGACTTGATATTTTTTTTGGCAAATATTGTTCAGGACATTGAGCTGGTCATTTTGAGTGCTAGTGGTCCAGGGTACCTCTTTTCAAATTGAACTTACGGACGATTTAGTGCGTTTGTTTATTCGCGACATAAGCGATTTACGTGAATAACTTCTGAACTACACATAGACTTGACATTTTTTTTGGCAAATATTGTTCAGGACATTGAGCTGGTAATTTTGAGTGCTAGTGGTCCAGGGTACCTATTTTCAAATAGAACTTACGGACGATTGAGTGCGTTTGTTTATTCGCGACATAAGCGATTTACGTGAATAACTTCTGAACTACACATAGACTTGATATTTTTTTTGGCAAATATTGTTCAGGACATTGAGCTGGTCATTTTGAGTGCTAGTGGTCCAGGGTACCTCTTTTCAAATTGAACTTACGGACGATTGAGTGCGTTTGTTTATTCGCGACATAAGCGATTTACGTGAATAACTTCTGAACTACACATAGACTTGATATTTTTTTTGGCAAATATTGTTCAGGACATTGAGCTGGTCATTTTGAGTGCTAGTGGTCCAGGGTACCTCTTTTCAAATTGAACTTACGGACGATTGAGTGCGTTTGTTTATTCGCGACATAAGCGATTTACGTGAATAACTTCTGAACTACACATAGATTTGATATTTTTTTGGCAAATATTGTTCGGGACATTGAGCTGGTCATTTTGAGTGCTAGTGGTCCAGGGTACCTATTTTCAAATTGAACTTACGGACGATTGAGTGCGTTTGTTTATTCGCGACATAAGCGATTTACGTGAATAACTTCTGAACTACACATAGATTTGATATTTTTTTGGCAAATATTGTTCGGGACATTGAGCTGGTCATTTTGAGTGCTAGTAGTCCAGGGTACCTATTTTCAAATTGAACTTACGGACGATTGAGTGCGTTTGTTTATTCGCGACATAAGCGATTTACGTGAATAACTTCTGAACTACACATAGACTTGATATTTTTTTGGCAAATATTGTTCAGGACATTGAGCTGGTCATTTTGAGTGCTAGTGGTCCAGGGTACCTCTTTTCAAATTGAACTTACGGACGATTGAGTGCGTTTGTTTATTCGCGACATAAGCGATTTACGTGAATAACTTCTGAACTACACATAGACTTGATATTTTTTTGGCAAATATTGTTCAGGACATTGAGCTGGTCATTTTGAGTGCTAGTGGTCCAGGGTACCTCTTTTCAAATTGAACTTACGGACGATTGAGTGCGTTTGATTATGTGCGACGAAAGAGATTTATGTGAATAACCCAGGACCACAAGTAGGCAAAATAAACATCTCAAAGTCCTGATCAAAATTTTACCCAAACAATATCCACTCTATGTATAATTCCACATGCATGGAAAATCGAATAGCTAACTAATAACTAATAGCTAACTGCCATACATGAAAATCGAATAACTAACTAATATCTAATAGCTAACTGCAGACTAACTTGAATCCGGTCAGGGCGCTGGCCAATGAGCACTTCTATCACGCTGATGGGGGAGGTTCAGTGGCCGCTGCTCCTGTGCTTCACTGCAGGCTCCTATTTTACTGCTACAAACATTCCCAGAGTACATGGCCTGTGGTGACATCACGGTCACATGGCAGGTCACCTGATCGTGATGTCACTACAGGTCCTTAACCAGTCTCTACTCGGAAGCTTCACTGATAATGCTATTATCAGTGAAGCTTCTGCTGTAGATGCTGGGGGCCCCCAAGGGAGTGGGGGCCCCAGGCAGCTGCCTAGTCTGCCTGGCCCTAACGCCGGCCCTGCCTGCGCAGAACAGTACTACACAGCGCAGGCGCCGGTTTGAAAACGTAAACAGCGCTGAGGGGGCGGCGCAGAAAGACCAAGAAGATGTGAGTGACGGCAGAGGAGCGTTTCGAGCTGGGGAGTGAGGAGCCGCCTCCCTGGCTAGAGACAGCAATGGTGGCTAAGTATCAAATCGCTTTTTTTGGGGTATACTTGAACCTAAAACTAAAAGAGCCACCTTGTTAGAATGCAGCATTACTGCTGCACAAGGTGGCTCTTTTAGTTTATAACGGCTGGAGGGGGGTGACAGTGGCCCTTTAAGGTCCTCAGGACGATCCCACTCCAAGACCGCCCTGACCTTAACCGGATCCATACGAAATCCTGTGGAGGACAAAAAATAACCCAAAAATGGCTTGTCTCTCAGGAGCAGAGATGTTGTATAGCCTACTCTTAGGTAGCTTAGCTCCAGGAACGAGACTTATGGCACAATCATAAGGGCGGTGTGGAGGTAGCTCCTGACTTCCCTCCTCAGAGAATACATCCTCAAAATCTGAGATGAACTCTGGCAGAACCTGAGAAGCCACCCCGACCTGCCGGGTGTCCAGGCAATGTTCCTGGCAAAACTCACTCCATCTAGTAACCTCTCGAGTCTGCCAGTCTAGCACCGGATTGTGTAGCGTGAGCCAGGGTAAACCGAGAACTATAGGCGATGGTAATCCCCCAACACATAACAATCTATTGACTCGGAGTGCAATGCCCCTATTTGCAGGCTCACCCCTCGGACAATCTGGGTGAAAGTCCCTTGGCTCAAAGGTGCAGAATCAATCGCAATTATGGGTATGGGTCTAGGCAACTGCTGAGTTTTAAGCCCCTGGGCCTGAACAAACCCAGCATCGATTAAATTAAACCCTGCCCCAGAGTCTAAGGAGGCAGAAACTATGAGCTTATTTTTACCAAGACGAATCTCGGCTGGTAAGAAAAATTGTGGCTTACCTATGGAGGAAACAAGTACACCCGAGTTGCCAACCTCCCCACAACCTGGGCTCACTAGTTTTCCGGCGGTTGTCTTATAGAAGGACACACATACGCATAATGACCCTTTCTGCCACAGAATAAACATACACCTCCCTTACGCCGTACTACTGCTGCCCACTTAGAACGAGTTGCGCCACCTAACTGCATAGGTTCCCCTAGCGACTCAGGTTCTGGTAACTCCAAATTCGAGTCACCCTTAAAAAGCGGCATCTCCTTAAGTCTCTGGCGCAGGCAGCGGTCTACACGAATCGCTAGAGACATAGCAGCCTCCAGAGTGGCTGGTCTCTCCTGTAGGGCGAAGGCATCTTTTATCTTATCGGATAATCCCTGATAAAATTGACTGCGAAGTGCGGGATCATTCCACATTGTATCACTAGCCCATCTCCGAAACTCAGAGCAGTAATCCTCCACTGGCTGGTCTCCCTGCCGGAGGTGACGTATTGTGGACTCAGTGAGGGAGATGCGGTCAGGATCATCATACACATGACCCAAGGCTCGAAAAAACTCCTTCACAGTCCGTAACGGCGATAAAGGGGCAGGACAGCGTACTGGGACCCGCACCTGTCCCTGACTCTATAAAGGGGCCCTGATTTGCCCTTATCTCAGGGGTACCTATAATGGTTAGGAGACCTGAGCCGCCAGCGTATCCCTGTCTCCTGTTTAGACCCTATCAGTGGCCCCCTCTCCCCCAGGAAGGAGGACTGCACAAAAGAAGCAAAACGACAAATAGACAGGGAATACAGACAAGGTAACTTAAATAGCAAACACCCCAAAAGCTCACACAACCACAGAGGAAACACTGAGTAGGTAAAAGGAGAGAAACAACAAAGGAGAGGAAACAGGTTTAACATGCAACCAAATAAGCAGACAACAATCACAGTAGGTAAACCTCCAAGCTCCTAACACCACGCTCCTTCACACTCTAAGCCAGGCAGTTGAACTGATCACTGATAACAGTTGTAGTCAAAGCTTGGTCTATAGAGAGGATGAGATTACAAAATCCAATTCAGCTGAGAGACGAAGCTCTCAGCAACAAGGTTAACTCCTGCACTGCTGGCACAAAGCAGCCAGGTCAGAATTCAGGAGAAGAGCTTCTGTTCACTGTGTGTGAATGAGGCCAAGAGCGCTGCAATTCTCTGAAACCTCTCAGTCGCGGTAGCCCCATGACAGTAAGATATTTTTTACCCTGTGCCCCCGGTTGTCAGGGGGGTGTTCCAGTGAGTGGGAATAATAATGTCCCTACTGCGAGGAGATCCTCAGACCTGGGCATTTTCTTTGTCCCCACAAGCCCCAGAACGGTTTTCCATTCATGCCTTTTTTGACAGTTTAGGTCTGATCTATGACAAACCTGACAGAATCCAGGTCGCGGAGGCTAAGATCATGAACCTGGCACAGGGGGGTCGCACAGCTGAGGACTACTGTACTGAGTTCTGGCAGTGGTCCACCGAAGTTCTATGGAATGATGCTGCTCTCAGGTGCCAGTTCCAAAGAGGCCTTTCCGTGACACTTAAGGATGTCCTGGTCCTCCATGATGCCCCTTGTTCTCTGATGGCCATGACTCAGGCCATACGAATGGACCGCAGAATCCATGAAAGACATGCTGAACAGCAGACCGCATGTTATACTTCCCCAGAGCAGGTCCATTTACCTGAGGTTACAGTTGCCAGTCTTCATGTTGCGGTGAGAAGACATAGACAAAATCTCGGACTCTGTCTATACTGTGGTCTCTCTGGACATTTTGTTAAGAATTGCCCAGCTCGTCCTCAAGCCACCAAACCATTGGGAGAACACCTGAGTCTGGGTGACGACCGAGGAGATCACCCAGACTCCCAGGTACCTTTTTCTTCCTCTGATAAAGTACTGATTAATGCAATAATTTCCTTCGAAAGCCAGGTGTTATCAACATTGGCATTCATTGACTGTGGGTCTGCTGCTAACTGTAGTGATTCGGGACTGGTTCTGAAGTTAGGTTTAGGGACAGTTTGAAAAGACCCATTGAAATCATCACCCTTGACAAGATACCGTTAGCTCACAATTTGGTCAAGAGAGCAACGGTGGATTTTACTCTCCAAGTGGGAGCACTTTACTCTGAATCCATCTCCTGTTTTGTGTTGGATAATTTGCCTGCCGGATTGGTACTGGGGTATCCATGGTTGCAGACTCACAATCCAGTTATTGACTGGTGTCTGAAGGAGATTGTGAAAGGGAGTCCCAACTGTTCCAAGAAATGTCTAAAAAATGTACAAATATGCTCCGCTAATCTGGAGGGTCTTCCGAAGTACCTGAAGGACTTCGGAGATGTGTTCTCGGAAAAAAAGGAGGAGATACTACCTTCCCATCATCCATATGATTGTGCTATTAAAAACAAATTTTAAAAAACTGACCGTCACATCCAAACATAGACTAAGTATGAGCAGGTGCTGAACCTAGAGTCACCAACTCATATACAATCAAATAAATGAGGCAGCACACTGTAGCGCCAAAACTTGCAAACATGAAATATGAATATTGAATTGCATTACTTCACTAGAAATATTAAAAATTTAGAAAGTTTAGCTCATAAATTGGCCAATTCATGTGTACCTGGTAGCCACGATAAGGCATTTCTCATTTACCAGGACCTAGCAATGCCTTTCCTCTCAGAGAATAAAGTCTTCATCTGAATGGGAACCTAATGTGAGTCCTCTCTTAGACTAAAATCTCTCTCTCTGTGGAGGGGTAGTGGGCCTGCTGTGATTAAAAACACCTGTGGCTAAAAGGAAGAGTGCTCAGTCAGAAGGCTAATTAATACAAATTTCAAAAAACTGACCATCACATTCAAACATAGACTAAGTGTGAACAGGTGCTGAACCTAGAATCACCAACTCATATACAATCAAATATGTCTGGGATGCAGTTACTGACAGCTCGGCTATCCAATCTGGTATAGGGGTGTACTGAAGCTGTCAGTACTGTGATTGACAGCTTGGCCATCCAATCTGGTACAGGGGCGTGCTGAGCTGTCAGTGTGTTGATTGACAGCTCGACTATCCAATCTGACACTGTGAGGCGTCGGTTGTCTCATGTGTTCATTATTCCACTTAATGTCCATGCTTCTTAACTAAGCTGAGTTTCCCAGAACTCTGCCAGATGTACATTCATCTTGTGAGGTTTGTGCTGTTTTCTGTGCCTTGATTTCTATATGTTTGATCTGTAGCCTGACCTTGGACTTTGTTCTGACTACCCGCCTGTTTAACCCTTTCAGCTCTGATCCGTTATCCTCCCGGTAGTCTGACCTTGGAACGTTACCTGACTACGCTTTTGACTCTTCCTTCTGTTTATGACGTACTCTCCTGGCTTTTGACCTTGGACTCCTTGACCACTCTGACACACGGCTTGCCGTGAGAAGTGACTACCGTCACAGGTAACAGGAGAAATTGCACCATACAATTTGTTGTGCAATTTCTCCTGAGTACGCCAATACTCCAAATGAGGAATAAAACTACTGTTTAGGCGCACGGCAGGGCTCGGAAGGGAAGGAATATAATTTGACTTTTTTAATAATGTAAAATTGCCTGGAATCATTAGTGGATGTCATGTCCCATTTGGAGAGCCCCTGATGTGCCTAAACGGTGGAAACCCCCCACAAGTGACCCCATTTTGGAAAACAGACCCCTCAAGGAATATATTTAGATATACAGAAAGCACCTTGAACCCCCAGGTACTTCACAGAAGTTTATAAAGTTGAGCCGTGAAAATAATACAATAAAATAATCAATAATAATACAATCACATTTTCCTCACAAAAATGTTGTTTTAGCCCAAAGTTTTTAATTTTTCTAAGGGCTGTCGCTCAGGTGTAATATTCCATCCATGGTCAAATAGGCCCAGGGCACATGGACAGAATATTATATCCGATGTCAGAAAGGGGTTAATACTGTAAAGTTTACAGGCATATATGCCTAATCTAAATTGTGCAAAGTGAGTGGTAAGAAATGAGGAAGTGGACACGCTGCTGATGATGCACGCAGAGGCCGAGGTAGGTGACAAGTGAAACCGTGCCTGCTGCAGAAGCACAACAAACATGCTGTCAAGGGTTTACCTCAACAGAGCGGAGCCAGAAGACTGCAGCGTCTTATTTTGCCTACTCCTGCACTGATTAGAAGCACTTCACCTTCATATTAAACGTGCAGGGTTTTTTTTAGTAGTGCAGGGGTTAATCTGCTCAGTTGAGAGCTCCTGGAAGCTTTCCTGCAGTAAGGCTCTCTGCTGTGCACTGTTAGCTACTTCCATCTCCTGTATATTCTGGGCCCTGGCTAGCATTCATTGTTTTGAATGTGTGATAATTTCCTTGATTCTCCTACTTTGGTTTAATCCCATCCTCCACTCCCCGATGCATCCCTCTGTTACTTGTGTGTGAATATTTGCATGTTTGGTATTTTTTGTTACTCCTGTTCGTATTACCTTGTTAACCTGGTTGGTGTATTACATTACACTACTACTTCCCTCTTTCCTGGGTAAGAGAAAGGGTACACACTGAGGGTGGATACAGGAGCTAAGGCAATGTATGTGGACCCGGCATCTTCACCATCAGAAGTAATACGGGTAACAGGGCAAACTAGAGTGCCCCTTGCATTAGGGACAGGGAAGGAGCCCTTGGTCCCGGGTCACCTGACAACAGTCGGACTCGTGACATTATCTCTGACCAAAACCAATTTTGATCCATCCTATCACTGCTCTGACAGGGCAACTGCAGCAGTTCAACCTGGAGGTGGCAGATCTTTTCACTGTCATTCTGCAGCACCCTAACACATTAGGTTTGGGGACCTGGACTCCCAGGCAACCCTTAGTGGGTCTCAAGAACTCTTTGCTTGACAGGTTCTCTGGGGGGCGTGACAAATTTGTTGCTTTCAGGGAGGCCTGTAAGCTATACTTCAGGTTACGTCCTTGTTCCTCAGTATTGCTCCGAGTTTCGGAGTTTGTCCACGGACACTAAGAGGAATGATTCCATGCTCTGTAGCCAGTTCTGGGAAGGGCTATCAGTAAGGGTGAAGGACGCCTTAGCTCTGTGTAAGACTCCAGTTTCCCTTGAGGTGGCCATGTTTCTGGCTAACCGGGTGGATTGCCGTCTTTGCCAGAGACATAAAGAGACACTCCAATGTGTGGGAGGTCCAGGGCCAAGGGAAACATGGTCTGAGTCATCTGAGGAACCCATAGAGTTGAGTGGGGCAACTCACTCTGGAATGCAGTCTGTTGTTTACCGCAAAGGGGAAGTATTTTCAACTAAGGTAGAAAGGGCCATTTCGTGGATAATTGTCCTTCGCTATCTCACTGTAAACAACCGCTGGGAAACTAAGGAGCCTGGTTTGTGGGGAGGTTAGCAACCTGGGTGTACATATCTCCTCTGTGGGTAGGACACAATTTTTTCTGCCAGCTGAAATCCATCTGGGCAAAAATAAGGTGGTTATTTCTGCCTTTCTGGACAGTGGGGCGGGGTTTAACTTGATCAACACTAGGTTCATCCAGGCCAGGGCCTCAAACCACATACACCGTCCAGACCTATACCCATAATCGCCATCGACTCCACACCCTTGAGACAGAGGTATTTTACTCAAGTCATCCGAGGTTTACAGCTTCAGGTACGGGCCATACAATCAGAAGGTATTGACTGTTATGTGCTAGAGGGTCTGCCCTCTCTTGTGGTTCTTGGACTTCCTTGGCTCACTCTACACAACCCTGTGGTAGATTGGCAGACTCAGGAAGTGGTAAATTGGAGTTAGTATTGTCAAGGACACTGCTTGGGCACCCGGCTTGCAAGTGTGGATACCCAGTCTGTGCCTAAATACCTGTCTGACTTTGTGAATGTGTTCTTGGTGCAGGGGTGCCAAGAACTTCTTCCCCATTATCCCTATGACTGCACTCTTAATCTTATCCCTGGGGCCAAGCTGCCACAGAGTAGACTATATGATATTTCTGGTCAAGAGAGGCAGGCCATGAAGGACTATATCGCAGAAGGTTTGACAAAAGGTCATATCAGACCATCCTCATCCTCCATTGCTGCAGGGATTTCCTTTGTAAAGAAGAAAGATGGGGGATACGCCCCTGCCTAGATTTCCGTGAACTCAATCAGATCATGGTCCGGGATCCATATCCTCTCCCTCTCATCCTGGACCTCTTTAGTCAGATTGCAGGAGCAAAATGGCTTTCAAACTGGATCTCAGGGGGTATAGAATCTCATTCGTATTAAAGAGGGGAATGAGTGGAAAACAGCTTTCAATACGTCTGAGAAACAATATGAGAACCTTGTGATGCCATTTGGGTTGACAAATGCTTCCACCGCTTTTCAGCACTTTGTAAATGACAGCTTTAGTCACCTGGTAGCAGATTTGTGGTTATCTATCTTGATGACATATTCATTTATTCACCTGACCTTGAGTCACACCAGGTACAAGTCAGGCAGGTCTTATAGATGTGCAGCGCCCCAGAGTCCTGGTCGTTGCAGTACTGTGGCTCCGCCACTATGGGGAGCTATGGCACGTCTGATGGCACCGAAGGAGTTCATCTGATCAGGTATCACAGACACCAATACATTTCACAGCCGGGCCTCCGGGGGGAGCTAAGGGTTCTATTCACTAGGCCACTCCCCACCATAGTGGGTAAACTGGGGGTCAGGCAGGAAGTTAGATTAGAAGCTGACTGGGTTGGAACCAGGCAACACCTTGTGGCAGAGGGTGTTGTGGGGGAAGATACAGTAGGGTCTCTGTCAGGGGTGGGATCCTGACAGAGGCTTGGCAACTTGAACGAACGTAACGGGACCGTGCCTGCTCAGAATAGCGGCGGTGCCCAAGGAGGGACTAGAAGCGAGATAGATTGTGCTGAGTGAGAAACGAGATCAAAGCGATAGGAGAATACCAGTAGGAGTCGTGCTGTAAGACCGAGGCAACATCCTACTGAGGCGCACAACCGGTGGCCGGAACGCCGAGAGAGTATTATAACATTCAGCTTCAAGCAATACTCTAAACAGCGGCAGGACAGTCAGTCTCAGGCGGGCTGTCTAACTCAAATCACCTATGAAGTCTTGGGGGGCAACTTGTGGAGAGGGGCGTCTCTAGGGTCCCGGAAGAGCTCCGAGCCTACCCGTCAAACGGGTGCTGTTCCTACCCGAACCTCAGGGAGGGACGGAGGATTAGCAGAACATCATCTAGTCGAGTTGTGAGGGAACTTAAGAAACAGACACAACAGTTGTGGGGTACTTTCCGTAAGCACAGCAGGGAAAGACTGCAACACATAGCGCTAGGGGGAAGGCACAGATTTCCTCCTGTGAAGAGAACTCTGGAAGTGCCATTGGACCGGCCGGACTTGCGCAGCCTGGTGAACCGTATTCTGGACTGAGGACTCAGAGATCTTCAGTAAAGAGGTAAAGAGACTGCAACCTGGTGTCCTCATTATTTACCGCGACCTGCACCCCACAACTGCACCATTATCACCACTTATTGCACCGGACGTCCCCCACTGACAGACAGGGCCACGGACCGGGTCTAGCCACCGTGACAACCCCAGAACTGAACAGAGACCCTCAGAGGCCCGGCTCCGGGTACCCCTCGGCCCTGCGGCGGTGTGGGGGCGCTCCAGATGCTTGAAGACAAATTATTTGTCAAACCAGAGAAATGTGTGTTCTCAGTTGAAGAGATCCCTTTTCTAGGATATGTGTTATCATCCACCAGTTTTTGCATAAATCCGGCAAAAGTCCGGGAGGTACTGAATTGGGATCATCCTGAGGATTTGAAGGCGTTGCATAGGTTTTGGGGTTTCGCCAACTAATAATATAAGTTCATCAAAAACTTTTCGGTAGTGGCCAAACCTCTGACTGATATGACCAAGAAAGGGATAGCGTTTTCCAAGTGGTCAAGGCCAGCAAAGGAGGGGTTTGATATCTTGAAGGAGTGTTTTGCATCTGAGCCGATTCTCATACAGTCTGACGTCACTCAGCCTTTTATCGTTGAGGTTGACTCATCTGAGGTGGGGGTGGGGGCTGTATTGTCGCAGGGTGTGTCTCCTGGTAAATGGCAACCATGTGCTTATTTTTCTAGAAAACTGTCATCAGCAGAAAGAAATTATGACATTGGTAACAGGGAACTCTTGCCAATCACGTGGGTCTTTGAAGAGTGGCATCATTTTTTGGAGGGAGCAGTTCATCCTAGAGTTGAGCGACTTTTACTTTTTTAGGATCGAGTCGGGTTTCGACAACGGCCGATTATTGCGAAAAGTCGGGGATCCGACTGAAACATGAAACCCAATGCAAGTCAATGGGGAATCAAAGTCGGCAGTGAGTGTAGGACAGGAAAACACCTACAGTGCCCATTTTAATGCCAAAAAGATCAATTCTTGTTACTTAAGCTTGTCAATCTTAATTTACCTTATAATAATACTTAGTCATTGAAAATTGTGGGTCATTTGGCTAAAGTTGTGGGGGGGTAGGGCTGGTTCAAGTTTTTCGTGGGCCCAAGAAACGCGGACTACGTCACGACGGTGGAGCAAGGAGAGGTAAGTATTTCAACTTTGCAAGTGCTGTGATCCTGAGCAAGCAGGGGGGGCCCACTCGTTCGCATTGGCACTTGCACAGGGTCCCTCAAAGTACGGCGGTGTGTTTGACGGCGGGGGCGCCTCCCACCGGCGGAGACACTTTTGCGTACTATGAGGGGCCCTGTGCCAGGGACATTGCCAACGTGTATGCCCCCCCCCCCACCTGATGAAGGAACCTGCACTTTCATCTGCACCTTCCTGTTTGTCCCCGTGTTAGGTGGTATAGTATGCGGGAAGGGGAACCTGACTCTCAGCAGGGTCAGATTCTGGCTGTGTAGAGTGCAAGGGGAATGTAGTGGTCTGGGTCAATGTACCAGCAAACTCATCTAGCAGTGGCTGGGCAGGATGAGGAGGAAACACAGATATAGGCCTAAATAATAAAGAAGGCTAAATGCAGTTCAAAATTGGTAACAGGACTAAACAGGCGGCATTGCTTTGTTCAGTGGAGGACAAATGTAATGAGTGGCTGACACAGTTAGTAGGCCCAAATAAGTAAGTAGGCTAAATGCAGTTCAAAATTGGTAACAGCACTAAACAGGCAGCATAGCTTTGTTCAGCGGAGGACAACTGTAAGGAGTGGCAGACACAGTTAGTAGGGCCAAGTAATAAAGTGGGCCAAATGCAGTTTAATATTTGATATAGGCTGAAAACTGAAGATCAGCTTTGTTCAGTGGAGAACAACAAGCAGCGGCAGACACCGTTAGTAGGCCCAACCAAACAAGTAGGCCAAATGCAGTTTAATATGTGATATAGGCTGAAAATTGAAGCTCAGCTTTGTTCAGTGGAGGAGAACAACAAGCAGCAGCAGACACCGTTAGTAGGCCCAACCAAACAAGTAGGCCAAATGCAGTTTAATATGTGATATAGGCTGAAAATTGAAGCTCAGCTTTGTTCAGTGGAGGAGAACAACAAGCAGCGGCAGACACCGTTAGTAGGCCCAACCAATCTAGTAGGCCAAATGCAGTTTAATATGTGATATAGGCTGAAAATTGAAGCTCAGCTTTGTTCAGTGGAGGAGAACAACAAGCAGCGGCAGACACCGTTAGTAGGCCCAACCAAACAAGTAGGCCAAATGCAGTTTAAAATAGGTTACAGGGGTACACAGGTGGCATAGCGTTGTTCGGCGGAGTACGAATGTAATAAGTTGCGCAGACAGACTTAGTAGGCCTAAAATAAAAAAGTAGGCTCAATGCAGTTTAAAATTGGTTACAGGGGTACACAGCCGGCATAGCGTTGTTCGGCGGAGGACGAATGTAATGAGTGGCGCAGACAGATTTAGTAGGCCTAAAATAAAAAAAGTAGGCTCAATGCAGTTTAAAATTGGTTACAGGGGTACACAGGTGGCATAGCGTTGTTCGGCGGAGGACGAATGTAATGAGTGGCGCAGACAGACTTAGTAGGCCTAAAATAAAAAAGTAGGCTCAATGCAGTTTAAAATTGGTTACAGGGGTACACAGGCGGCATAGCGTTGTTCGGCGGAGGACGAATGTAATGAGTGGCACAGACAGACTTAGTAGGTCTAAAATAAAAAAAGTAGGCTCAATGCAGTTTAAAATTGGTTACAGGGGTACACAGCCGGCATAGCGTTGTTTGGCAGAGGACGAATGTAATGAGTGGCGCAGACAGACTTAGTAGGCCTAAAATAAAAAAGTAGGCTCAATGCAGTTTAAAATTGGTTACAGGGGTACACAGGCGGCATAGCTTTGTTCAGCGGAGGACGAATGTAATGAGTGGCGCAGACAGACTTAGTAGGCCTAAAATAAAAAAGTAGGCTCAATGCAGTTTAAAATTGGTTACAGGGGTACACAGGTGGCATAGCGTTGTTCGGCGGAGGACGATTGTAAGGAGTGGCACAGACAGACTTAGTAGGCCTAAAATAAAAAAGTAGGCTCAATGCAGTTCAAAACGGGTTACAGGAGTGAACTGGTGGCTAGTAGGCCCAAAAAAGTTAGTAGGCTAAATGCAGTTCAAAATTGGTAACAGCAGTAAACTGGCGGCATAGCTTTGTTCAGTGGAGGACAACTGTAAGGAGTGGCTGACACAGTTAGTAGGCCAAAATAATAAAGTGAGGTAAATGTCTGCCAAAATTTTTTTCAAAAATAAACAGGTGGCATAGCTACGTACAGGGGTGGGCTCCTCTGCTGAGTAGCAGACAGTGGTAGTTGGCGCAAAGTATTAAATGGTCTAAATGGAGGCCAGCATTTCAACAAATTTGTATTGGCAGTGCCATTGAAGGATTTATCAGCACAGACTACACTGTGGTGGAGCAGGGAGAGGTAAGTATTGCAAGTGGTAGAGCACTGTTCGACCAGTGGGGAACACTCTCTCGTGGGCGGCGGTACTGGCACAGGGCCCCTCATATTACGACGGTGTGTCTGACGTTGGTTGTGCACCACCACCGTCAGAGACACTTCATTGGACTATGAGGGATCCTGTGCCAGTGCCGTCGCCCAAGAGTGGGCACACCCACCTGTCCAGGCAAACGGCACTCGCACAGGTGCTTGCGCTAGGTGGTGACCACGGCCCTGTGGGGGGAGTCAGCCCATTTAGGGAGGTAAAAAAATGGCATATGGTGGACATTCAGCAGCTGCAAATGGAGGAATTGGAGCAGTCAGTAAGAGGAGGCCAAAAGCAAGACATTTTTCAGGCAAGCTACGTGTCAGCAGGGGAAGGTGGGGCAAAATAATTTGAAATCCATGATTGGTTCATTTTAATGATGGTTAGATCATCAACATTTTGGGTAGCCAGACGAGTCCTTTTTTCGGTCAGTATTGAACCAGCAGCACTAAAGACTCTTTCTGATAGCACACTAGCAGCTGGGCAAGCGAGCTCCTGTAATGCATATTCTGCCAATTCAGGCCATGTGTCTATTTTAGATGCCCAGTAATCAAAGGGGAATGACGTGTGAGAGAGAACATCGATAAGGGAGGAAAAATAGTTCATAACCATTGTCATGAATCCCCAATGGCTAGGGATAGCACAGGATTAGCAAAGTATAATAAATATCGGACGAGCTCTAGGGTGATGGAACCTGGGCTGACCGCTGCCCTACGCCTGACAAACGCAACTAGAGATAGCCAGGGAGCGTGCCTATGTTGGTTCTAGACGCCACGCACCAGCCTAAGAGCTAACTAGTACTGCAGAGGAAACAAAGACCTCACTTGCCTCCAGAGGAATTAACCCCAAAGATATAGTTGCCCCCCACATGTATTGACGGTGAAATGAGAGGAAGGCACACACATAGAGATGATGTATATAGCTTTAGCAAATAGAGGCCCGCTGAAAACTAGAAAGCAGAATGACACAAAAGGGGACTGAGCGGTCAGCAAAAAACCCTAATCAAAAAAACCATCCTGAGATTACAAGAACCCATGTGCCAACTCATGGCACATGGGGAGAACCTCAGTCCACTAGAGCAACCAGCTAACAAAGAGACATTCTAAGCAAGCTGGACAAAAAACCAAACAACTGAAAATCAGCACTTAGCTTATCTTGAAAGATCTGGGAGCAGGTAGGCAGGAACCAAACAGAGCACATCTGAACACATTGATAGCCGGCAAGGGAAATGACAGAAAGGCCAGGTAAAATAGGAAACACCCAGCCTCTGATGGACAGATGGAAACCAAAGGCCGCAACCCACCAAAGTCACCCAGTACCAGCAGTAACCACCAGAGGGAGCCCGCAAACAGAATCCACAACAGTACCCCCCCCTTGAGGAGGGGTCACCGAACCCTCACGAGAACCCCCAGGGCGATCAGGGTGAGCTCTATGGAAGGCGCGAACCAAATCAGTCGCATGAACATCGGAGGCGACCACCCAGGAATTGTCCTCCTGACCATAACCCTTCCACTTAACCAAATACTGGAGTTTGCGTCTGGAAACACGAGAATCCAAGATCTTTTCAACAACATACTCCAATTCTCCCTCCACCAGCACCGGAGCAGGAGGCTCGACCGAAGGAACAACAGGCACCTCATACCTCCGCAACAACGACCGATGGAACACATTATGAATAGCGAACGATGCTGGGAGATCCAAACGGAAAGATACAGGGTTAAGAATCTCCGAGATCCTATAAGGACCGATGAACCGAGGCTTGAACTTAGGAGAAGAGACCTTCATAGGGACAAAACGAGAAGTGTTATGGTTCTCAATGGCAAGAGAACATAGCCCAGCAAACATAAGTACTAGCTCTTGGAAGGATGGAAACTAAACTGACCATGAACTAAACCTGCCGCACAACTAACAGTAGCCGGGTAGCGTTGCCTACGTTTTTTATCCCTAGACGCCCAGCGCCGGCCGGAGGACTAACTAATCCTGGCAGAGGAAAATATAGTCCTGGCTCACCTCTAGAGAAGTTTCCCCGATAGGCAGACAGAGGCCCCCACATATATTGGCGGTGATTTTAGATGAAATGACAAACGTAGTATGAAAATAGGTTTAGCAAAATTGAGGTCCGCTTACTAGATAGCAGGAAGACAGAAAGGGCACTTTCATGGTCAGCTGAAAACCCTATCAAAATACCATCCTGAAATTACTTTAAGACTCTAGTATTAACTCATAACATCAGAGTGGCAATTTCAGATCACAAGAGCTTTCCAGACACAGAAACGAAACTACAGCAGTGAACTGGAACAAAATGCAAAAACAAACGAGGACTAAAGTCCAACTTAGCTGGGAGTTGTCTAGCAGCAGGAACATGCACAGAAAGGCTTCTGATTACAATGTTGACCGGCATGGAAGTGACAGAGGAGCAAGGTTAAATAGCGACTCCCACATCCTGATGGAAACAGGTGAACAGAGGGGATGATGCACACCAGTTCAATTCCACCAGTGGCCACCGGGGGAGCCCAAAATCCAATTTCACAACAGTACCCCCCCCTCAAGGAGGGGGCACCGAACCCTCACCAGAACCACCAGGGCGATCAGGATGAGCCCTATGAAAGGCACGGACCAGATCGGAGGCATGAACATCAGAGGCAGTCACCCAAGAATTATCCTCCTGACCGTATCCCTTCCATTTGACCAGATACTGGAGTTTCCGTCTGGAAACACGGGAGTCCAAGATTTTTTCCACAACGTACTCCAACTCGCCCTCAACCAACACCGGAGCAGGAGGCTCAACGGAAGGCACAACCGGTACCTCATACCTGCGCAACAATGACCGATGAAAAACATTATGAATAGAAAAAGATGCAGGGAGGTCCAAACGGAAGGACACAGGGTTAAGAATCTCCAATATCTTGAACGGGCCGATGAACCGAGGCTTAAACTTAGGAGAAGAAACCCTCATAGGGACAAAATGAGAAGACAACCACACCAAGTCCCCAACACAAAGCCGAGGACCAACCCGACGCCGGCGGTTGGCAAAAAGCTGAGTCTTCTCCTGGGACAACTTCAAATTGTCCACTACCTGCCCCCAAATCTGATGCAACCTCTCCACCACAGCATCCACTCCAGGACAATCCGAAGATTCCACCTGACCAGAAGAAAATCGAGGATGAAACCCCGAATTACAGAAAAAAGGAGACACCAAGGTGGCAGAGCTGGCCCGATTATTGAGGGCAAACTCCGCTAAAGGCAAAAAAGCAACCCAATCATCCTGATCTGCAGACACAAAACACCTCAAATATGTCTCCAAGGTCTGATTCGTCCGCTCGGTCTGGCCATTAGTCTGAGGATGGAAAGCAGACGAGAAAGACAAATCTATGCCCATCCTAGCACAGAATGCTCGCCAAAATCTAGACACGAATTGGGTTCCTCTGTCAGAAACGATATTCTCCGGAATACCATGCAAACGGACCACATTTTGAAAAAACAGAGGAACCAACTCGGAAGAAGAAGGCAACTTAGGCAGGGGAACCAAATGGACCATCTTAGAGAAACGGTCACACACCACCCAGATGACAGACATCTTCTGAGAAACAGGAAGATCCGAAATAAAATCCATCGAGATGTGCGTCCAGGGCCTCTTCGGGATAGGCAAGGGCAACAACAATCCACTAGCCCGAGAACAACAAGGCTTGGCCCGAGCACAAACGTCACAAGACTGCACAAAGCCTCGCACATCTCGAGACAGGGAAGGCCACCAGAAGGACCTTGCCACCAAATCCCTGGTACCAAAGATTCCAGGATGACCTGTCAACGCAGAAGAATGAACCTCAGAAATGACTTTACTGGTCCAATCATCAGGAACAAACAGTCTACCAGGTGGGCAACGATCAGGTCTATCCGCCTGAAACTCCTGCAAGGCCTGCCGCAGGTCTGGAGAAACGGCAGACAATATCACTCCATCCTTAAGGATACCTGTAGGTTCAGAGTTACCAGGGGAGTCAGGCTCAAAACTCCTAGAAAGGGCATCCGCCTTAACATTCTTAGAACCCGGCAGGTAGGACACCACAAAATTAAACCGAGAGAAAAACAACGACCAGCGCGCCTGTCTAGGATTCAGGCGTCTGGCGGACTCAAGATAAATTAGATTTTTGTGGTCAGTCAATACCACCACCTGATGTCTAGCCCCCTCAAGCCAATGACGCCACTCCTCAAAAGCCCACTTCATGGCCAAAAGCTCCCGATTCCCAACATCATAATTTCGCTCGGCGGGCGAAAATTTACGCGAGAAAAAGGCACAAGGTCTCATCACGGAACAATCGGAACTTCTCTGCGACAAAACTGCCCCAGCTCCGATTTCAGAAGCGTCGACCTCAACCTGAAAAGGAAGAGCAACATCAGGCTGACGCAACACAGGGGCGGAAGAAAAGCGGCGCTTAAGCTCCCGAAAGGCCTCCACAGCAGCAGGGGACCAATCAGCAACATCAGCACCCTTCTTAGTCAAATCAGTCAATGGTTTAACAACATCAGAAAAACCAGCAATAAATCGACGATAAAAGTTAGCAAAGCCCAAAAATTTCTGAAGACTCTTAAGAGAAGAGGGTTGCGTCCACTCACAAATAGCCTGAACCTTGACAGGATCCATCTCGATGGAAGAGGGGGAAAAAATATATCCCAAAAAGGAAATCTTTTGAACCCCAAAAACGCACTTAGAACCCTTCACACACAAGGAATTAGACCGCAAAACCTGAAAAACCCTCCTGACCTGCTGGACATGAGAGTCCCAGTCATCCGAAAAAATCAAAATATCATCCAGATACACAATCATAAATTTATCCAAATAATCACGGAAAATGTCATGCATAAAGGACTGAAAGACTGAAGGGGCATTTGAAAGACCAAAAGGCATCACCAAATACTCAAAGTGGCCCTCGGGCGTATTAAATGCGGTCTTCCACTCATCCCCCTGCTTAATTCGCACCAAATTATACGCCCCACGGAGATCTATCTTAGAGAACCACTTGGCCCCCTTTATGCGAGCAAACAAATCAGTCAGCAGTGGCAACGGATATTGATATTTAACCGTGATTTTATTCAAAAGCCGATAATCAATACACGGTCTCAAAGAGCCATCTTTCTTAGCCACAAAGAAAAAACCGGCTCCTAAGGGAGATGACGAAGGACGAATATGTCCCTTTTCCAAGGACTCCTTTATATATTCTCGCATAGCAGCATGTTCAGGCACAGACAGATTAAATAAACGACCCTTAGGGTATTTACTACCCGGAATCAAATCTATGGCACAATCGCACTCCCGGTGCGGAGGTAATGAACCAAGCTTAAGTTCTTCAAAAACGTCACGATATTCAGTCAAGAATTCAGGAATCTCAGAGGGAATAGATGATGAAATGGAAACCACAGGTACGTCCCCATGCTTCCCCTTACATCCCCAGCTTAACACAGACATAGCTTTCCAGTCAAGGACTGGGTTATGAGATTGCAGCCATGGCAATCCAAGCACCAACACATCATGTAGGTTATACAGCACAAGAAAGCGAATAATCTCCTGATGATCCGGATTAATCCGCATAGTTACTTGTGTCCAGTATTGTGGTTTATTACTAGCCAATGGGGTGGAGTCAATCCCCTTCAGGGGTATAGGAGTTTCAAGAGGCTCCAAATCATACCCACAGCGTTTGGCAAAGGACCAATCCATAAGACTCAAAGCGGCGCCAGAGTCGACATAGGCATCTGCGGTAATAGATGATAAAGAACAAATCAGGGTCACAGATAGAATAAACTTAGACTGTAAAGTGCCAATTGAAACAGACTTATCAAGCTTCTTAGTACGCTTAGAGCATGCTGATATAACATGAGTTGAATCACCGCAATAGAAGCACAACCCATTTACGGAATTTCTGGCAGTATATTTCAGCTTCGTCTTGCCCCTGAGATAGGGACATCAAGGCCTTTTCCGCCTGAAGCTCTAACTGAGGTTCCTCATAAAGCAACCCCAAGGCCAGAAAAAACGCATCCACATTGAGCAACGCAGGATCCCCTGGAGCCAATGCAAAAGCCCAATCCTGAGGGTCGCCCCGGAGCAAGGAAATCACAATCCTGACCTGCTGAGCAGGATCTCCAGCAGAGCGAGATTTCAGGGACAAAAACAACTTGCAATTATTTTTGAAATTTTGAAAGCAAGATCTATTCCCCGAGAAAAATTCAGGCAAAGGAATTCTAGGTTCAGATATAGGAACATGAACAACAAAATCTTGTAAATTTTGAACTTTCGTGGTGAGATTATTCAAACCTGCAGCTAAACTCTGAATATCCATTTTAAACAGGTGAACACAGAGCCATTCCAGGATTAGAAGGAGAGAGAGAGAGAGAAAGGCTGCAATATAGGCAGACTTGCAAGAGATTCAATTACAAGCACACTCAGAACTGAAGGGAAGGGGAAAAAAAAAAAAAAAATCTTCAGAAGACTTCTCTTTTCTCTCCTTTCTCTGTCAATTAATTTAACCCTTTTTGGGCCGGTCAAACTGTTATGGTTCTCAATGGCAAGAGAACATAGCCCAGCAAACATAAGTACTAGCTCTTGGAAGGATGGAAACTAAACTGACCATGAACTAAACCTGCCGCACAACTAACAGTAGCCGGGTAGCGTTGCCTACGTTTTTTATCCCTAGACGCCCAGCGCCGGCCGGAGGACTAACTAATCCTGGCAGAGGAAAATATAGTCCTGGCTCACCTCTAGAGAAGTTTCCCCGATAGGCAGACAGAGGCCCCCACATATATTGGCGGTGATTTTAGATGAAATGACAAACGTAGTATGAAAATAGGTTTAGCAAAATTGAGGTCCGCTTACTAGATAGCAGGAAGACAGAAAGGGCACTTTCATGGTCAGCTGAAAACCCTATCAAAATACCATCCTGAAATTACTTTAAGACTCTAGTATTAACTCATAACATCAGAGTGGCAATTTCAGATCACAAGAGCTTTCCAGACACAGAAACGAAACTACAGCAGTGAACTGGAACAAAATGCAAAAACAAACGAGGACTAAAGTCCAACTTAGCTGGGAGTTGTCTAGCAGCAGGAACATGCACAGAAAGGCTTCTGATTACAATGTTGACCGGCATGGAAGTGACAGAGGAGCAAGGTTAAATAGCGACTCCCACATCCTGATGGAAACAGGTGAACAGAGGGGATGATGCACACCAGTTCAATTCCACCAGTGGCCACCGGGGGAGCCCAAAATCCAATTTCACAACAGAGAAGACAACCACACCAAGTCCCCAACAAAAAGTCGGGGGCCCACGCGGCGACGGCGATTAGCAAACTGCTGAGTCTTCTCCTGAGATAACTTCAAATTGTCCACCACCTGATTCCAAATGTGATGTAGCCTGTCCACCACCACGTCCACTCCAGGACAATCCGAAGACTCCACCTGACCAGAGGAAAAACGAGGATGAAACCCCGAATTACAAAAAAAAGGAGAGACCAACGTGGCCGAACTAGCCCGATTATTAAGAGCAAATTCGGCCAGTGGCAAAAAAGCAACCCAGTCATCCTGATCAGCAGAAACAAAACACCTCAAATAAGTTTCCAAGGTCTGATTAGTTCGCTCCGTCTGGCCATTCGTCTGAGGATGGAATGCAGACGAGAAAGACAAATCAATGCCCATCTTGGCACAAAACGTCCGCCAAAATCTAGACACAAACTGGGATCCCCTGTCAGAAACGATATTCTCCGGAATCCCATGCAAACGAACCACGTTCTGAAAAAACAAAGGAACCAACTCAGAGGAGGAGGGCAACTTAGGCAAGGGCACCAAATGAACCATCTTAGAAAAGCGGTCACACACAACCCAGATAACGGACATTTTCTGTGAAACCGGGAGATCAGAAATAAAATCCATGGAAATGTGCGTCCAAGGCCTCTTCGGGATGGGCAAGGATAACAACAACCCACTAGCCCGTGAACAGCAAGGCTTAGCTCGAGCACACACTTCACAAGACTGCACAAAGGTACGCACATCCCTAGACAAGGAAGGCCACCAAAAAGACCTGGCCACCAAGTCTCTTGTACCAAATATTCCAGGATGACCAGCCAACACAGAAGAATGGACCTCGGAGATGACTCTACTGGTCCAATCATCCGGAACAAACAGTCTTTCTGGTGGACATCGATCCGGTTTATCCACCTGAAACTCCTGCAATGCGCGTCGCAAGTCTGGGGATACGGCGGACAATATTACCCCATCCCTAAGGATACCAGCAGGCCCAGTGTCTCCAGGAGAGTCAGGCACAAAACTCCTGGAAAGAGCATCTGCCTTCACATTCTTTGAACCTGGCAGGTATGAAACCACGAAATTGAAACGAGAAAAAAATAACGACCAACGAGCCTGTCTAGGATTCAAACGCCTGGCAGACTCAAGGTAAATGAGATTCTTGTGATCAGTCAAGACCACCACGCGATGTTTAGCACCCTCAAGCCAATGACGCCACTCCTCAAATGCCCACTTCATGGCCAAAAGCTCCCGATTACCCACATCATAATTGCGCTCGGCGGGCGAGAATTTTCTAGAGAAGAAAGCACATGGCTTCATCACCGAGCCATTAGAACTTCTCTGTGACAAAACCGCCCCCGCTCCAATCTCGGAAGCATCAACCTCCACCTGGAAAGGAAGTGAAACATCTGGTTGACACAACACAGGAGCAGAAGAAAACCGGCGCTTAAGTTCCCGAAAGGCCTCCACGGCCGTAGGAGACCAATCAGCAACATCAGCACCCTTTTTAGTCAAATCAGTCAAAGGTTTAACAATACTGGAAAAATTAGCAATGAACCGACGATAAAAATTAGCAAACCCCAAGAACTTCTGAAGGCTCTTAACAGATGTAGGTTGTGTCCAGTCACAAATAGCCTGAACCTTAACGGGATCCATCTCAATAGTAGAAGGAGAAAAAATGTACCCCAAAAAAGAAATCTTCTGGACTCTGAAGAGACACTTTGAGCCCTTCACAAACAGAGAATTGGCCCGCAAAACCTGAAACACCTTCCTGACCTGTAGAACATGAGACTCCCAGTCATCAGAAAACACCAAAATATCATCCAAATACACAATCATAAACTTATCCAGATATTCACGGAAAATATTGTGCATAAAGGACTGAAAGACTGACGGAGCATTGGAGAGTCCAAAAGGCATTACCAAATACTCAAAATGGCCCTCAGGCGTATTAAATGCGGTTTTCCACTCATCACCCTGTTTTATCCGCACCAGATTATACGCACCACGAAGATCTATTTTAGTGAACCACCTAGCCCCCTTAATGCGAGCAAACAAATCAGTAAATAATGGCAATGGATACTGGTATTTGACTGTAATCTTATTCAGAAGGCGATAATCTATACAAGGCCTCAGGGAACCATCTTTTTTTGCCACGAAAAAAAAACCTGCTCCCAGAGGGGACGAAGATGGACGAATATGTCCCTTTTCCAAGGACTCCTTAATATAATTCCGCATAGCAGTATGCTCTGGCAGTGACAGATTAAATAAACGACCCTTAGGGAACTTACTGCCAGGAATCAATTCTATAGCACAGTCACACTCTCTATGGGGAGGGAGTGAATTGAGCTTAGGCTCCTCAAAAACATCCCTATAATCCGACAAAAACGCAGGGATCTCCGAAGGAGTAGATGAAGCGATAGAAATCGGAGGTGCATCATCATGAACCCCCTGACATCCCCAGCTTAGCACAGACATTGTTTTCCAGTCCAGGACAGGATTATGAGTTTGTAACCATGGCAGACCAAGCACTAGTACATCATGTAAATTATACAGTACAAGGAAGCGAATCACCTCCTGATGAACGGGAGTCATGCGCATGGTCACTTGTGTCCAATACTGCGGTTTATTCATAGCCAATGGTGTAGAATCAATTCCTTTCAGAGGAATAGGAACTTCCAGAGGCTCTAGACTAAAACCGCAGCGTTTAGCAAATGACCAATCCATAAGACTCAGGGCAGCGCCTGAATCCACATAGGCATCGACGGAAATGGAAGACAGTGAAAAAATCAGAGTCACAGACAAAATGAACTTAGACTGCAGAGTATCAATGGCAAAAGATTTATCAACCCTTTTTGTGCGTTTAGAGCATGCTGATATAACATGAGCTGAATCACCACAATAAAAACACAAACCATTTTTCCGCCTATAATTTTGCCGTTCACTTCTGGACTGAATTCTATCACATTGCATAGTCTCAGGTGCCTGTTCAGAAGACACCGCCAACTGGTGCACGGGTTTGCGCTCCCGTAAACGCCGATCAATCTGAATGGCCATAGCCATAGACTCATTCAGACCTGTAGGCGCAGGGAACCCCACCATAATATCCTTAATGGCCTCAGAAAGACCATTTCTGAAGTTTGCAGCCAGGGCGCACTCATTCCACTGAGTAAGCACCGACCATTTCCGAAATTTCTGACAATATATTTCCGCTTCATCATGCCCCTGAGAGAGGGCTAATAAAGCCTTTTCAGCCTGAATCTCTAGGTTAGGTTCCTCATAGAGCAATCCCAATGCCAGAAAAAACGCATCCACACTGAGCAATGCAGGATCCCCTGGTGCCAATGCAAATGCCCAGTTCTGAGGGTCGCCCGTAGGAACGATATAACAATCTTGACCTGTTGAGCAGGGTCTCCAGAGGAGCGAGATTTCAAAGAGAGAAACAATTTACAATTGTTCCTGAAATTCAGGAAGGTAGATCTATCTCCAGAAAAACACTCTGGAATAGGAATTCTAGGTTCAGACATGGGAGTGTGAACAACGAAATCCTGTATGTTTTGAACCCTTGCCGCGAGATTACTCAGGCTGGAAGCCAAACTCTGGACATCCATGATAAACAGCTAAGATCAGAGCCATTCAAGGGTTAAGAGGAGGTAAGAAGCAGCTAGACAGCAATTAAGGGCTAGGCAGCAAAACTCTGAGAAAAAAAAAAATTTCCCTTGAACACTTCTATTTCTCCTGCTTCAGCCCAAACAATTAACACTTTGTGGGCCGGCTATACTGTCATGAATCCCCAATGGCTAGGGATAGCACAGGATTAGCAAAGTATAATAAATATCGGACGAGCTCTAGGGTGATGGAACCTGGGCTGACCGCTGCCCTACGCCTGACAAACGCAGCTAGAGATAGCCAGGGAGCGTGCCTACGTTGGTTCTAGACGCCACGCACCAGCCTAAGAGCTAACTAGTACTGCAGAGGAAACAAAGACCTCACTTGCCTCCAGAGGAATTAACCCCAAAGATATAGTTGCCCCCCACATGTATTGACGGTGAAATGAGAGGAAGGCACACACATAGAGATGATGTATATAGCTTTAGCAAATAGAGGCCCGCTGAAAACTAGAAAGCAGAATGACACAAAAGGGGACTGAGCGGTCAGCAAAAAACCCTAATCAAAAAACCATCCTGAGATTACAAGAACCCATGTGCCAACTCATGGCACATGGGGAGAACCTCAGTCCACTAGAGCAACCAGCTAACAAAGAGACATTCTAAGCAAGCTGGACAAAAAACCAAACCACTGAAAATCAGCACTTAGCTTATCCTGAAAGATCTGGGAGCAGGTAGGCAGGAACCAAACAGAGCACATCTGAACACATTGATAGCCGGCAAGGGAAATGACAGAAAGGCCAGGTAAAATAGGAAACACCCAGCCTCTGATGGACAGATGGAAACCAAAGGCCGCAACCCACCAAAGTCACCCAGTACCAGCAGTAACCACCAGAGGGAGCCCGCAAACAGAATCCACAACAAACCATACTGGACAAATGTTGCCTCCTGTCACTTTGAATTGATGCAGCAGTACCTTTTGTGTCTGCGGTCTTTGCAAAATCACTCCACAACCTGGTCATAAAACCCCTCTGTCCAACATCACTTCTGATTTGTGCACCTCTAACACCTCTGCCATGTTGCCCCCTGCAGCTCGTTTGAGAACCATCACCGCCGCTGTGTGCTGGGAATGCCTGAACCAAACGGTCTACAAGAGTTGCTTGTTTGGTAGCCAATATTTGCTCAAGGTTCTCATGTGGCATGATATTTTGTAATTTCCCTTTGTAGCGTGGATCCAGGAGGCAGGCCAACCAGTAATCGTCATCGGTCATCATTTTGATAATGCGGGGGTCCCTTTTTAGGATACGCAAGGCATAATCAGCCATGTGGGCCAATGTTCCAGGTGTCAATTCAATGCTTGTGCTGGGTTGAGGAGCACTTTCTTGCAAATCAACATCTCTTGTGTCCCGCAAAAACCCTGTACCTGACCTTGCAACGCAACCAGTTTCTATTGCCCCCTGAGAAGCATCCTCCTCCCATAAATATTCATCCCCATCATCCTCCTCCTCCTCTTCATCCGCCACCTCGTCCAGGAGAGTTCCCTGAGCAGACAATGGCTGACTGTCATCAAGGCTTCCCTAATCCCTCGGCTGCAGACGCCTGCTCCTTAATGTGCGTCAAACTTTGCATCAGCAGACGCATTAGTGGGATGCTCATGCTTATGATGGCGTCGTCTGCACTTACCAGCTGTGTGCACTCCTCAAAACACTGAAGGACTTGACAGAGGTCTTGTAGCTTCGACCACTGCACACCAGACAACTCCATGTCTGCCATCCAACTGCCTGCCCGTGTATGTGTATCTTCCCACAAATACATTACAGCACGCCTCTGTTCGCACAGCCTCTGAAGCATGTGCAGTGTGGAGTTCCACCTTGTTGCAACGTCGATTATTAGGCAGTGCTGGGGAAGCTTCAGCGATCGCTGAAGGTTCTGCATACGGCTGGAGTGTATGGGCGACCGGCGGATGTGCGAGCAAAGTCTTCGCACCTTCAGGAGCTGGGCTGGTAACCCCGGATAACTTTTCAGGAAGCACTGCACCACCAGGTTCAAGGTGTGAGCCAGGCAAGGTATGTGTTTCAGTTGTGAAAGGGCTATGGCAGCCATAAAATTCCTTCCGTTATCACGGACTACCTTGCCTGCCTCAAGATGTACACTGCCCAGCCATGACTGAGTTTCTTGCTGCAAATACTCTGCCAGTACTTCCGCCGTGTGTCTGTTGTTGTCAAAACACTTAATTTCCAACACAGCCTGCAGACGCTTACCACTAGCTGTTCCATAATGGGACACCTCATGTGCAACACTGGCAGCTGCGGATGGAGTGGAAGGACGACTGCGCTCTGTGGACGAGCTTTCGCTTCTGGAGGAGGAGGAGGAGGGGTGTCGAACGCCTACTGCCAACTGTTTCCTAGACCGTGGGCTAGGCAGAACTGTCCCAATATGGCTGTCCCCTGTGGACCCTGCATCCACCACATTAACCCAGTGTGCCGTGATGGACATGTAACATCCCTGGCCATGCCTGCTGGTCCATGCATCTGTTGCGAGGTGCACCTTTCTACTGACTGATTGCCTGAGTGCATGGACAATGCGGTCTTTGACATGCTGTTGGAGGGCTGGGATGGCTTTTCTCGCAAACAAGTGTCGACTGGGTAGGTCATAGCGTGGTACTGCGTAGGCCATCAGGGCTTTGAAAGCTTCGCTTTCAACCAACCGGTAGGGCATCATCTCTAACGAGATTAGTCTAGCAATGTGGGCGTTCAAACCCTGTGTACGCGGATGAGAGGATGAGTACTTCCTCTTCCTAATGAGAGTCTCTTGTAGGGTGAGCTAGACTGGAGAGCTGCATATGGTGGAACTAGCGGGGGTGGTGGTGGACATGGCAGATTGAGAGAGGGTTGGTGATGGTATTCTTGATGTTGGCCTACATACAGTGTTTCCTACCAAGAACCTGGTGATTCCCTGACTGCTTTGGCTTTGCGACGATACATCCACATTTGCTGCAGGTGGTGTCCTAATTGGTGGGCTTACAGTGAGGGAAGCAATGTAGCATTGCTGACTACGTTCATTCTGAGCGGGTGCACCAACGTTACGGGACGTTTGGTAGTTAGTCCAGGCTTGCATGCTGGTTAAATGTCTACGCATGCATGTTGCATTTAAATTTAGGGGATTATTCCCTCTGCTAAAGGTCTTTGAGCATTTCTTACAGATAACTTTGCACTGATCATTCAGATCTTGGTTAAACAATTGCCACACTGCACTCTTCCTACTATCGAACACCTTTTCAGGCATTGCACGCTGTGCTACTTTCACCGGATGGCCACGCTGTCCTAAAACTGTTTTTGTTTTAGACACACGTTTTAGACCTGATACGGGCCTGCCAGACGAAAGCTGTTGCGATGTTGATGCCTGCTGCAGATCATCCTCCTCCGCTTCGGAGCTACTGCCAGCGGCACCCTGTTCCCCCAATGGCTGCTAATCTGGGTCAACAACTGGGTCATCTATCACCTCTTCTTCAATGTCCTGTGCACCTTCCTCTGTGTCACCGTGTAAGGTGCTATCGTGTTCGGGACGGGGCACCATAGTCTCATCAGGGTCAGATTCTGGCTCAGTACACTGCGAGGGCAATGTAGTGATCTGAGTCAATGGAACAGCATAATAATCTAGCTGTGGCTGTGCATCTGTGTACTCCATGTCCGATTCATCTTGTAATGGGCTGTTAACTATTTCCCTTTCTAACCCTGGCACGGTATGTGTAAAGAGCTCCATGGAGTAAACTGTAGCGTCGCCTGTCGCATCCTTCACTTTTGCTTTGGGTGAAGGACACAAGGAAGCGACTTGTTCCTGACCGGGAGCATCCACTGAGGAGTCGCTGCTTTTCTATTTCGAACTTTCTGAAGAGGAGGCGAAAGAGCTAGAGGCTGAGTCAGCAATGAAAGCCAAAACTTGTTCCTGCTGCTCCGGCTTTAAAAGCGGTTTTCCTACTCCCAGATAAGGGAGCCTTCGAGGCCTTGTGTAGCCAGACGATGACGCTGTCTGAACAACTCGAGCCTTAGGTGCTATTTTGCTTTTCTCACTACCACCAAATGCTCCACCACCACCACCATCATTACCAGCTGGCAATGACCGCCCACGGCCTCTTCCACCAGACTTCCTCATTTTTGGGAAAATGTAACCAAACTAACAACCGTTATATGGTACTGTAAAACAAGGTAGAAGGTGTATATAAACTTGTTGGCAATTTAAATCTCCCATTTTTGTGTGGGAGACTGCTGCAAAAACCAGGCCCACTGTATTACACTACACAATGTAAGTGGCAGAACGTGGCTGGCAGATATACGACAAACAGAACTGACGCAGATCCACTTAGTGGCAATTTAAATCTCCCTTTTTTGTGTGGGAGACTGCTGCAAAAATCAGGCCCACTGTATTACACTATACAATGTAAGTGGCAGAAAGTGGCTGGCAGATATACGACAAACAGAACTGATGCAGATCCACTTAGGGGCAATTTAAATCTCCCTTTATTTTGTGGGAGACTGCTGCAAAAATCAGGCCCACTGTATTACACTACACAATGTAAGTGGCAGAACGTGGCTGGCAGATATACGACAAACAGAACTGACGCAGATCCACTTAGTGGCAATTTAAATCTCCTTTTTGTGTGGGAGACTGCTGCAAAAACCAGGCTCACTGTATTACACTACACAATGTAAGTGGCAGAACGTGGCTGGCAGATATATGACAAACAGAACTGACGCAGATCCACTTAGGGGCAATTTAAATCTCCCTTTATTTTGTTGGAGACTGCTGCAAAAATCAGGCCCACTGTATTACACTACACAATGTAAGTAACAGAACGTGGCTGGCAGATATACGACAAACAGAACTGCCGCAGATCCACTTAGTGGCAATTTAAATCTCCCTTTTTTGTGTGGGAGACTGCTGCAAAAATCAGGCCCACTGTATTGCACTATACAATGTAAGTGGCAGAAAGTGGCTGGCAGATATACGACAAACAGAACTGACGCAGATCCACTTAGGGGCAATTTAAATCTCCCTTTATTTTGTGGGAGACTGCTGCAAAAATCAGGCCCACTGTATTACACTACACAATGTAAGTGGCAGAACGTGGCTGGCAGATATACGACAAACAGAACTGACGCAGATCCACTTAGTGGCAATTTAAATCTCCTTTTTGTGTGGGAGACTGCTGCAAAAACCAGGCTCACTGTATTACACTACACAATGTAAGTGGCAGAACGTGGCTGGCAGATTGTTATGGACCTGGTGGTTAGGAGCACCCGGAATGACCTGATGAGTAAACTCAAAATCGGGACTAGCTCTGGGTAAGTGGGAACTCTGCTGACCGCAAACCCTACTCCTATCACACACACTAGAAATAGCCGTGGAGCGTACCTAACTCTCCCTAGACGCCTCTTCACAGCCTAAGAGCTAACTATACCTAAAGATAGAAATAGAAGCCTTACCTTGCCTCAGAGAAATTCCCCAAAGGTAAAGGCAGACCCCCACATATATTGACTGTGAGTTAAGAGGAAAGTCACAAACACAGGAATGAAACAGGTTTTAGCAAAGGAGGCCAGATTTCACTAAATAGTCAGAGGATAGAAAAGGGAACTATGCGGTCAGCACAAAAGACTACAGAAAACCACGCAGAGTAAGCAAAAAGACTCCCCACACCGACTCACGGTGTGGAGGTGCCACTCTGCACCCAGAGCTTCCAGCTAGCAAGGGAATATCATGATAGCAAGCTGGACTAGAATTTAGCAGTACTAAGAAATATATTCAGGAAGCAGTAAACAACAAATGAAATATATCACAAGAGGGTGAGATAAAGAATGCACTGACCTCAACCTAGGTACTGTAATAAAACAACTTTTATTTAGAAAGATTACTTGTAAAACAACATTTTACTATTATTTCAAAAAAAGGGTTCTGGATCCACAAAAAAAGGGACAATTTTGCCATAGGTCAACCCAAATTACCATCTGGCTATAACATAATATGTTTGAATGGCTGCCACAATTGTATAGCTATGGTGGAAAGTGATATGAAATAATCATACTAGGGGTAAATTTCAATATTTGCCCATACAGGCATACTAATATTTAGGTAGCTGCACGCTAATCCTCTTAGTATCAAAAAATATTTCCCCACATTAAAACGCATACATTGCACAAATGTTATAAGGCATACCTATATGTTGGCCACATGGGGATGATCCTCGGCGTCCCTCTGCCCCGACACGTGTTTCACACTGCTTCTTCAGGAGGACGCCTCCTTCTTAGCTTCTTAGCTAAGGACTTAGCTTCTGCTGGAGTAGACAGGTCCTTAGAGAAGTCCAAGAGAGATCTGAACCAATACTGAAACACCGACAGCTGGCATGAAGTAACGATCTGAGTGGAGTTAAATAGGGAAGCAGCATAGCAATAAACGAGAGCAGCTGATAAAGCCAACCTCAGTGACCAGCAGTTCCGCTCGAAGCCACCAGAGGGAGTCCAAGAGCAGAACCAACCAAAGTACCATTCATGACCACAGGAGGGAGTCCGAGAACGGAATTCACAACAGTACCCCCCCCTTGAGGAGGGGTCACCAAACCCTCACCAGGGCCCCCAGGTCGATCAGGACGAGCCAAATGAAAGGCACGAACTAAATCGGCAGCATGGACATCGGAGGCAACAACCCAGGAATTATCCTCCTGACCATAGCCCTTCCACTTAACCAGGTACTGAAGCTTCCATCTCGAAATACGAGAATCCAAAATTTTTTCCACCACATACTCCAACTCCCCCTCAACCAACACCGGAGCAGGAGGATCAACGGAGGGAACCATAGGCGCCACGTACCTCCGCAACAACGACCTATGGAACACATTATGGATGGCAAAAGAAGCTGGAAGGACCAAACGAAATGACACAGGGTTGAGAATTTCAGAAATCTTATAAGGACCAATGAAACGAGGCTTAAACTTAGGAGAAGAAACCTTCATAGGAACATAACGAGAAGACAACCAAACCAAATCCCCAACACGAAGTCGGGGACCAACACAACGACGGCGGTTAGCGAAACGTTGATCCTTCTCCTGGGACAACGTCAGATTGTCCACTACGTGAGTCCAAATTTGCTGCAACCTGTCCACCACAGAATCCACACCAGGACAGTCAGAAGGCTCAACCTGCCCCGAAGAAAAACGAGGATGAAAACCAGAATTGCAAAAAAAAGGCGAAACAAAAGTAGCCGAACTAGCCCGATTATTAAGGGCGAACTCAGCCAATGGCAAGAAGGTCACCCAATCATCCTGATCAGCAGAAACAAAGCATCTCAGATAGGTTTCCAAAGTCTGGTTGGTTCGTTCGGTTTGGCCATTTGTTTGAGGATGGAAAGCCGAAGAAAAAGACAAATCAATGCCCATCTTAGCACAAAAGGACCGCCAAAACCTAGAGACAAACTGGGAACCTCTGTCCGACACAATGTTCTCCGGAATGCCATGCAAACGAACCACATGTTGAAAAAATAATGGCACCAAATCAGAGGAAGAAGGTAATTTAGGCAAGGGTACCAAATGGACCATCTTAGAAAAGCGATCACAAACCACCCAGATGACAGACATCCTTTGAGAGACAGGAAGATCTGAAATAAAATCCATGGAAACATGCGTCCAAGGCCTTTTCGGGACTGGCAAGGGCAAAAGCAACCCACTGGCACGAGAACAGCAGGGCTTAGCCCGAGCACAAGTCCCACAGGACTGCACAAAAGAACGCACATCCCGTGACAAGGAAGGCCACCAAAAGGACCTAGCCACCAAATCTCTGGTACCAAAAATCCCAGGATGACCAGCCAACACCGAGCAATGAACCTCAGAAATAACTCTGCTAGTCCATCTATCAGGGACAAACAATTTCTCCGCTGGACAACGGTCAGGTCTATCAGCCTGAAACTCCTGCAGCACCCGCCGCAAATCAGGGGAGATGGCAGACAGAATTACCCCCTCTTTGAGAATACCAGCCGGCTCAGGGACTCCCGGAGAATCAGGCACAAAACTCCTAGAAAGGGCATCCGCCTTCACATTCTTAGAACCTGGAAGGTATGAGACCACAAAATCGAAACGGGAGAAAAACAGCGACCATCGAGCCTGTCTAGGATTCAACCGCTTGGCAGACTCGAGATAAGTCAGACTTTTGTGATCCGTCAAGACCACCACGCGGTGCTTGGCTCCCTCAAGCCAATGTCGCCACTCCTCGAATGCCCACTTCATATCTAGCAGCTCCCGATTGCCAACATCATAATTACGCTCAGCAGGCGAAAACTTTCTAGAAAAGAAGGCACATGGCTTCATCACAGAGCCATCAGAACTTCTTTGAGACAAAACAGCCCCTGCTCCAATCTCAGAAGCATCAACCTCGACCTGAAAAGGGAGCGAAACATCTGGCTGACGCAACACAGGGGCCCGAAGAAAAACGATGTTTCAGCTCCTGAAAAGCCTCAACAGCCGCAGAGGACCAATTCACCACATCAGCACCTTTCTTTGTCAAATCAGTCAAAGATTTAACCACACTAGAAAAATTAGCGATGAAGCGACGGTAAAAATTAGCAAAGCCCAGGAATTTCTGGAGGCTCTTCACAGATATAGGTTGAGTCCAATCATAAATGGCCTGAACTTTAACAGGATCCATCTCGATAGTAGAAGGGGAAAAAATGAAGCCCAAAAAGGAAACCTTCTGAACTCCGAAGAGACATTTAGACCCCTTCACAAACAAGGAATTAGCACGAAGGACCTGGAATACCGTTCTGACCTGTTTCACATGAGACTCCCAATCATCCGAAAAGACCAAAATATCATCCAAATATACAATCATGAATCTATCCAGATACTTTCGGAAGATGTCATGCATAAAGGACTGAAACACAGATGGAGCATTTGAAAGCCCGAATGGCATTACCAGGTACTCAAAATGGCCCTCGGGCGTATTAAATGCTGTTTTCCATTCATTGCCCTGTTTAATACGCACAAGGTTATACGCCCCTCGAAGATCTATCTTGGTGAACCAACTAGCCCCCTTAATCCGAGCAAACAAATCAGACAGCAGAGGCAAAGGGTACTGAAATTTGACCGTGATTTTATTGAGAAGGCGGTAATCTATACAGGGTCTCAGAGAACCATCCTTCTTGGCCACAAAAAAGAACCCTGCTCCCAACGGTGATGAAGACGGGCGAATATGCCCTTTCTCCAAGGACTCCTTTATATAACTCCGCATAGCGGCGTGCTCTGGCACAGATAAATTAAAAAGTCGGCCCTTAGGAAACTTACTACCAGGAATCAAATTTATAGCACAATCACAATCCCTATGAGGGGGTAGGACACTGGATTTGGGCTCATCAAATACATCCTGGTAATCCGACAGAAACTCAGGGACTTCAGAAGCAGTGGAAGCAGAAATTGACACCAACGGAACATCGTCATGTACCCCTTGACAACCCCAACTAGACACAGACATTGATTTCCAATCCAATACTGGATTATGAACCTGTAGCCATGGCAAACCCAACACGACCACATCATGCAAATTATGCAACACCAAATAGCGAATATCTTCCTGATGTGCAGGAGCCATGCACATGGTCAACTGAGTCCAGTACTGAGGTTTATTCTTGGCCAACGGCGTGGCATCAATTCCCCTTAATGGAATAGGATACTGCAAAGACTCCAAGAAAAAACCACAGCGCCTGGCAAACTCCAAGTCCATCAAATTCAGGGCAGCGCCTGAATCCACAAATGCCATAACCGAGAAGGATGACAAAGAGCAAATCAGAGTAACAGACAAAAGAAATTTAGGCTGTACAGTACCAATGGTGACAGACCTAGCGAACCGCTTGGTGCGCTTAGGACAATCAGAGATAGCATGAGTGGGGTCACCAGACTCACCACAGTAAAAACACAGCCTATTCTGACGTCTGTGTTCTTGCCATTCAGTTCTGGTCAAAGTTCTATCACATTGCATAAGCTCAGGCCTCTGCTCAGAGGACACCGCCAAATGGTGCACAATTTTGCGCTCGCGCAAACGCCGATCAATTTGGATGGCCAAGGACATTGATTCATTCAGACCAGCAGGCGTGGGAAATCCCACCATAACATCCTTAAGGGCTTCAGAAAGACCCTTTCTAAAAATTGCTGCCAGGGCACACTCATTCCATTGAGTAAGCACAGACCATTTTCTAAACTTCTGACAATATATCTCCGCTTCATCCTGACCCTGACACAAAGCTAGCAAGATTTTCTCTGCCTGATCCACTGAATTCGGTTCGTCATAAAGCAATCCAAGCGCCAGAAAAAACGCATCTACATTAAGCAATGCAGGATCTCCTGGCGCAAGGGAGAATGCCCAGTCTTGAGGGTCGCCACACAACAAAGAAATAATTATTTTTACTTGCTGAATGGGGTCACCAGAGGAGCGGGGTTTCAAAGCAAGAAACAGTTTACAATTATTTTTGAAATTCAGAAACTTAGATCTATCCCCAGAAAACAAATCAGGAATTGGAATTCTAGGCTCTAACATCGGATTCTGAACTACATAATCTTGAATGCTTTGTACCCTTGCAGTGAGATGATCCACACAAGAGGACAGACCTTGAATATCCATATCTACACCTGAGTCCTGAACCACCCAGAGGTTAAGGGGAAAACAGAGACAAAACACACTGCAAAGAAAAAAAAAATGGGTTCAGAACTTCTCTTATCCCTCTTTTCAGATGCATTAACACTTTATAACCAGCTGTACTGTTATGGACCTGGTGGTTAGGAGCACCCGGAATGACCTGATGAGTAAACTCAAAATCGGGACTAGCTCTGGGTAAGTGGGAACTCTGCTGACCGCAAACCCTACTCCTATCACACACACTAGAAATAGCCGTGGAGCTTACCTAACTCTCCCTAGACGCCTCTTCACAGCCTAAGAGCTAACTACAACTAAAGATAGAAATAGAAGCCTTACCTTGCCTCAGAGAAATTCCCCAAAGGTAAAGGCAGACCCCCACATATATTGACTGTGAGTTAAGAGGAAAGTCACAAACACAGGAATGAAACAGGTTTTAGCAAAGGAGGCCAGATTTCACTAAATAGCCAGAGGATAGAAAAGGGAACTATGCGGTCAGCACAAAAGACTACAGAAAACCACGCAGAGTAAGCAAAAAGACTCCCCACACCAACTCACGGTGTGGAGGTGCCACTCTGCACCCAGAGCTTCCAGCTAGCAAGGGAATATCATGATAGCAAGCTGGACTAGAATTTAGCAGTACTAAGAAATATATTCAGGAAGCAGTAAACAACAAATGAACTAGCAAAGACTTAGCTTCTGCTGGAGTAGACAGGTCCTTAGAGAAGTCCAAGAGAGATCTGAACCAATACTGAAACACCGACAGCTGGCATGAAGTAACGATCTGAGTGGAGTTAAATAGGGAAGCAGCATAGCAATAAACGAGAGCAGCTGATAAAGCCAACCTCAGTGACCAGCAGTTCCGCTCGAAGCCACCAGAGGGAGTCCAAGAGCAGAACCAACCAAAGTACCATTCATGACAACAGGAGGGAGTCCGAGAACGGAATTCACAACAGCAGATATATGACAAACAGAACTGACGCAGGTCCACTTAGGGGCAATTTAAATCTCCCTTTATTTTGTTGGAGACTGCTGCAAAAATCAGGCCCACTGTATTACACTACAGAATGTAAGTGGCAGAACGTGGCTGGCAGATATACGACAAACAGAACTGATGCAGATCCACTTAGTGTCAATTTAAATCTCCCTTTATTTTGTGGGCGACTGCTGCAAAAATCAGGCCCACTGTATTACACTACACAATGTAAGTGGCAGAAAGTGGCTGGCAGATATACGACAAACAGAACTGACGCAGATCTACTTAGGGGCAATTTAAATCTCCCTTTATTTTGTTGGAGACTGCTGCAAAAATCAGGCCCACTGTATTACACTACACAATGTAAGTGGCAGAAAGTGGCTGGCAGATATACGACAAACAGAACTGATGCAGATCCACTTAGTGGCAATTTAAATCTCCCTTTATTTTGTGGGCGACTGCTGCAAAAATCAGGCCCACTGTATTACACTACACAATGTAAGTGGCAGAAAGTGGCTGGCAGATATACGACAAACAGAACTGATGCAGATCTACTTAGGGGCAATTTAAATCTCCCTTTATTTTGTGGGAGACTGCTGCAAAAATCAGGCCCACTGTATTACACTACACAATGTAAGTGGCAGAACGTGGCTGGCAGATATACGACAAACAGAACTGACGCAGATCCACTTAGTGGCAATTTAAATCTCCCTTTTTTGTGTTGGTGACTGCTGAAAAAACCAGGCCCACTGTATTACACTACACAATGTAAGTGGCAGAAAGTGGCTGGCAGATATACGACAAACAGAACTGACACAGATCCACTTAGTGGCAATTTAAATCTCCCTTTTTTGTGTGGGAGACTGCTGCAAAAACCAGACCCACTGTATTACACAACACAATGTAAGTGGCAGAAAGTGGCTGGCAAATATACGACAAACAGAACTGATGCAGATCCACTTAGTGGCAATTTAAATCTCCCTTTTTTGTGTGGGAGACTGCTGCAAAAACCAGGCCCACTGTATTACACTACACAATGTAAGTGGCAGAAAGTGGCTGGCAGATATACGACAAACAGAACTGACGCAGATCCACTTAGTGGCAATTTAAATCTCCCTTTTTTGTGTGGGAGACTACTGCAAAAACCAGGCCCTCTGTATTACACTACACAATGTAAGTGGCAGAAAGTGGCTGGCAGATATATGACAAACAGAACTGACGCAGATCCACTTAGGCTACTTTCACATTAGCGTCGTGCACTGCACATCGCAATGCGACGTTGCAGCGCACCGACGCATACTGTGCAAGCGCCGCACAACAGGGGCAGCGGATGCTGTTTTTCAACGCATCCGCTGCCCCATTGTGAGGTGCGGGGAGGCGGGGGTGGAGTTCCGGCCTCGCATGCGCGGTCGGAAATGCTGCAGACGACGCACCAAAAAACGTTACATGCAACGAGCAAAAATATAAAGACAGAACGGCACTAGGCGGCAGCTTTACAACAGATCATCCAGTATTGAAACATTGAAATCCGGACTTTCAAACAATGGAACCAAGGAATATAGGATTCTGTAGAGAACCTCTTTGGCACTGAATATTCAGCAGCGTGTAGGTGGTGCTCAACAATAGTGGAGATATAGATCCGAACAAATGAAGAAAACAGAAGTGGCACTCACCCTGATGCTGCTGTGCAATGATGTCCTTTATTCAGAATACAAAGGTACAAACATAATGTGGAGAGGCGGCTGGTAAAGGAGAGGGTGCAAGAGGAGGCAAGAGGATGACGGCCGTTTCGCGCCGGTGCGCTTCCACGGGTCCAGGTGCATTAATTAAAAACGTCATATCCTATATAGGGAACTAGACAACTTTGTGAACAGGTGAAACAATTAAAAACACATTTGGATATAAGCACCAAATTACGCCGATAAGTACAATTTATCAATTTCTTTACTTTATACATATTTTTGATATAGTTTTTATAGGAAAATAGACATATCAAGTTTGTCATTTAGTCCAGTAGCTCCCTGCGCTTTAGTTTCCATGATCCACCTAGCTTCACGCTGCAAAAGTATTTTACCGCGATCACCTCCATTCTGGGGATTTTTTACAACTTCTATCCCTGCAAAGCGTAATACATTAGGATTTGCGTTATGTATGTCCTGCATATGTTTTATAAAGCGAGGACATCCTTTGCCGGAGGAAATAGAATTGTAATGCTCTCTAAATCTGTGGAACATCGGGCGGATAGTCTTACCAATGTAATAGAAATGGCATGGGCATACTATTAAATAGACCACATACTGGGTTTTACATGTGATCAATTGTCGGACTGTGTGACAAACGGGACCAATATGAATAGGATTATCTAAAAGCCTAAAATGGCAAAAACTACAATTTCCACACTTGTGGTTACCTATCGGTTGTAGTTTCTTGAGCCAATTAGTACCTTTATTCATTACAAGACGATTTTTCACAAGGATATCACCTAAATTTTTTGACCGTTTATAAGCAAAGATTGGATGGCTCATTGTTAGGGGTGATAATTCTCTATCAGTTTGTAATAAATGCCAATTTTTATTAATAGCCGCATAAATTGCTTTATCCATCGGGCTGTGTGTAAAAGTAAACACAAATTTCTTATTGGCTTTATCATTGGAGGCACATACGGACTTCTTGCATTTTTTTAATAGATCAGTCTGTGTTAGTTTCCTAACTCTATTTTCGGCTGATAACAAGATTTTTTGGGGGTAATCTCTGTTCAAAAAATTAGTTTTGAGTTCAGAGATCTGTTTGTTAAATGTTGTTTCGTTATTGTTGATTTTTCTATACCTGATCATCTGACTGTAAGGAATGCTATTTTTTGTGTGAAATGGATGAGCGCTCTTAAAATGTAGTAGACTATTTGTTGCGGTAGATTTTTTATGTACAGATGTATTGATTTTATTCTCTACTATTTCGATTTTAACATCTAAGAACTCAAGTGACATACCGCCAAAGCACGCAGTAAATTGCATGTTATCGTCATTGATATTATTAAGATAGGAAACAAAATTATTAAATTCATTTTCAGAATTATCCCACACAATAAAGACATCATCAGCAAATCTATGATAAGAACGTATAAATCGCAGAAATGGATTGGTAATAGAGGTGATATATTTTTCCTCGAATACTGCCAAAAACAAATTAGCAAAAACGCATGCGACGGGTGTCCCCATCGCAGTTCCGGTACGTTGCAGGAACCACTTGTTGATAAATTTAAATGCGTTATGCGATAAAATAAAGTCCAAGCTTTCAGTGATAAAATCAATGAAATCCTGGTCTTTATTACAGTTTTGCAAGATCATACAAATAGCTTCAATGCCTCTATCTTGGGGGATACGTGTATACAGATTTACAATGTCTATTGAGACCAAAGAAAAAGTGGGTTGCCAATCAAATGTCCGTAGAACTGATAAAAAATCACCAGAGTCCTTCACGAAAGATGGAGTTTTTTTAAGGAGTGGTTTGAGTAGCCAATCAAGGAATTTGGACAAGGGTTCCGTTAAGGAGCCAATACCGGATATTATAGGCCGTCCGGGCGGTTTCGTGGCGTGTTTGTGAATTTTAGGAAGACTGTACCAATTAGGAATGGTAGGATGTTCAGGGAGAAGTTTTTCTGCTTTATTTTTTAACAATACACTTTTACTACATATTTATTTAGAAGTGTTCTCAGTTTTTCTTTAAATTTCACAGTTGGATTGTGATCTAATAAAGTATAGGTGTTTTTATCATTCAATTGGGACATTGCTTCCTCAACATAATAATTCTTATCAAGAATAACTATATTGCCACCCTTGTCCGCTTTCCGTATGATTGTGTCCTCCCACTGTTGCATTTCACGTATCGCTTTCTCTTCATCTGGGGACATATTTTTTTGTGGATGATGATATAGAATGGCTTCCACATCTTTTATTACTGAGTCCTGAAATAAATCAACAACATTTCCTGGGGAAATGGGGGGCATAAATGTTGACTTTGTGCCTCCTTTAAACGGTTCGATGTTGGGGGGATCCTCCAGGACGGAGTTCACATCACATATACTGTTTGGTTCGCATAAATTGGCTAATAGCAACGTATTTTCAATGTCTTTCGGGTCTGTAGGTGAAAAAGCCATAAAGCCTAAATTTCCAATGGAAACCGGACTTTCTGTGGAAATATCAGAAGAAGATTTTTTGTCTTTCGCATTTGAAAAAAATTTTTTTAGATGTAATTTTCTTGTAGCTTTAAATAAATCAATTTTAAAATCTATTAAATTAAATTCTTCCGGGATACAAAAATTCAAACCCAGTGATAACACTTTTTTCTGTTCATTAGTAAGAATTCTTTTAGATAGATTTATTATTTGAAGCTCATTGTTATCCACTGCTACTTTCTCCAAGAGACCTGTTTGCGTTTTTTCTATTGATTTCTGCTGTCTGTCCTTTAGGTAAGCTGTTTGTGCCTGTGAATCTCTGTTTGAGAGTTCTTAGTGAACATCATGATTCAGTCTTGGCCAGACATTCTGGTAATAAAGTCACCACAGATCTTCTTACTCTGCGTTTTTTTGGTGGTCAAGGGTACATCATGCTGTCCGAGAGTGTGTAGCTGCCTGCAGTGTCTGTGCGCATTCTAAGACCTCTCATACTCGTCTGTCTGGGTCTCTCCAACCATTGGCGATTTCCAGTAGACCTTGGACTCATTTATCAGTCAATTTTATCACTGATCTACCTGTGTTAGCAGGAAATACTGCAATTTTGGTGGTGGTGAATAGATTCAGTAAAATGTCCCAGTTTGTTGGGCTACCTGCTTTACCTAACGCCAAGACCTTGGTGCCAATTTTGATCAGTGAGATTGTAAAATAACATGGAATCCCTACCGATATTTGTCTGACCATGGGGGGGGGGGGCATTTTATTTCCAAAATTTGGAGGGCGTTTTGCACTTTTCTGAGGATCCATCTGTCGTTCTTTTAAGCATTTCCTCCACAGTCTAATGGGCAAACTGAACGGGTTAACCAGAATCTGGAGAAGTATCTCAGGTGTTTTGTGTCTGAGCATCAGGAGAATTGGGTTACCTACTTGCCTCTAGGTGAATTCACAGTAAATAATCTTTGTCATGAGTCTACTGGTAAGTCCCCATTTTTCAGGGCATACAGGTTTCATCTTCAGTTCAGCTCATTTAACAGGAATCATTCTTCTAGAATACCTGAAGAACGATTTTCATCATCTATTATGTCTGTGTGGCAAGGGGTTATTGATAATTTGAGGAAGATGGGATCCAAATATAAGAGTGTGGCTGAGCGGAGACGTTTTGTGGGTCCGGACCTATGTGTTGGTGACTTGGTGTGGTTGTCCTCAAGGAACATTAAGTTGAAGGTTCCTTCTTTGCAACTATGTCTCAGGTTCATCGGTTCTTATAAGATTGTGGCTGTCATCAATTCTGTAGCATTCTGCCTTGCTTTGCCACCCTCCTTTAGGATCCATAATGTGTTATATCGATCTCTACTGAAAAAATATGTTGCATCCTCTGTACCATCACAGCTACCTCCATCTCCAGTCATTGTGGATAGAAATTTGGAATTTCAATAGCCAAGATTGTTGATTCTCGCTTAGTTCATTGTTCACTTCAGTATCTGGTACACTGAAAGGGATATGATCCTGAAGTAAGGATGTTGGTACCAGTAGCTGATATCCATATGGCCAGACTGATTAAGTCTTTTATTGTGGCACACCCTGATAAACCCGGATCTGAGGTTCTGGAGGTCCCTTGTAGAAGGGGGGTTACTATCATGGGTTTACTGCGACAAAGAGGAGCCAGAAGATTGCAGCATCTGATTTTTCCTACTCCTGCACTGATTAAAAACACTTTACCTTCGCATTAAGGCCATGTGCACACGTTCAGGATTTTTCGCGTTTTTTTCGCTATAAAAACGTGATAAAAACGCGAAAAAAACGCTTACATATGCCTCCTATTATTTACAGGGTATTCCGCATTTTTTGTGCAAATGTTGCAATTTTTTCCGCGAAAAAATCGCATCACGGAAAAAAAAGCAACATGTTCATTAAAAATGCGGAATTGCTGGGATTCCGCACACCTAGGAGTGCATTGATCTGCTTACTTCCCGCACGGGGCTATGCACACCATGTGGGAAGTAAGCAGATTATGGGCGGTTGGTACCCAGGGTGGAGGAGAGGAGACTCTCCTCCACGGACTGGGCACCATATAATTGGTCAAAAAAAAAGAATTAAAATAAAAAATAGTCCTATACTCACCCTCTGATGGCCCCCGAAGTGTTCCCGCCTCTCCGGTGCATACTCTCTCTTCGGTTCCTATAGATGGTGTGGTTCAGGACCTGTGATGACGTCACTGTCTTGTGATTGGTCGCGTGACCGCTCATGTGACTCACGCGACCAATCACAAGCCGCGACGTCATCACAGGTCCTGAACCACACCGGCATCTATAGGAACGGACGCCGCTGAGGAGATCGTCTGGGTGAGTATAACCATTTTTTATTTTTTTAATTATTTTTAAACATTCTATCTTTTACTATAGATGCTGCATAAGCAGCATCTATAGTAACAAGTTGGTCACACTTGTCAAACAGTATGTTTGACAAGTGTGACCAACTTGTCAGTCAGTTTTCCAAGCGATGCTACAGATCGCTTGGAAAACTTTAGCATTCTGCAAGCTAATTACGTTTGCAGAATGCTAAAAAAACGGGAAAAAAACGGGGAAAAAAACGCAAACAAAAAATGCGGATTTCTTGCAGAAAATTTCCGGTTTTCTTCAGGAAATTTCTGCAAGAAATCTGGACGTGTGCACATACCCTAAGCGGTGTAAATTTATTTTGGCAGGGTTAATCTGCTCAGTTGGGAGCTCCTGGAGAGTTTAGGCTCTCAGACATGCACTGTTAGCCACCCCCATTTCCTATATAATCTGGGTTCTGGCTAGTACTCATTGTCAGAGTAGATTATGCTGCATGGCTGGAGGTTGTTGTTGGTTGTTATTTGAGAAGGGGTTTGGTGGACTTATCTGTGACTGTTGCTAGGCTTTGTGTGTGACAATTACCTTTCTTCTCCTACTTTGGTTTAACCCCATCCTTCACACCTCAGTGCATTCCTCTGTTGTTTTGTGTGGGTATACTAGTATGATTGGAATTTTACCATACTCCTGTTCGTATTACCTTGTTAGTCTGGTTGGTGTACTACGGTACACCACTACTTCCCTCTTCCCTGGGTGGTGGAAGGGTACAGAATAAGGGCAGATTCAGGAGCTAAGGCAAGGTACATGGCCCAGCGTCTTCACCATCAGAAGTAATCAGGGGAACAGAGCAAGCTAGGGCGCCCCTAACGTTAGGGACAGGGAAGACACCCGACAACAGAGTCATAACATACGCTCATCCACAATAACTAGCTTCCTGTCCCACTTTGCAGGGGGGCACGAGACACCACGCTTAAAGCCAGAACAGTGAAAGCATGTTGTGGATAGGATGGCAGATTATGCTTCCAGTCTGTTTCACAGCACCACTCTGTCTTCCACATGGTCCAGTATCACTAGACAATAGTCTGGACCAAATAAGCCTCACCCTGATCCTCCTTCCTTCCACCAAGGTGAGTCCCAGTATACGGGCTCATACTCACTTGCTAGAAACTCGGATGAGTCTCGCACGGCAATACCCGACACTGCACCCAGCACTCAGGAGAGGAGCATGCGGCTGCATGTATTCCTATGTGGCCTCACGCTCCGATCTGAGTGCCGGCAGCAGTGCTGGGTAGGGTTGAGCAACTTTCATTTTTTTAAGATCGAGTCGGGTTTTGCGAAACCCGACTTTGTCCAAAGTCGAGTCGAGTGCAGTCGGCCGATTATCGCGAAAAGTCGGGGATCGACCGAAACACGAAACCCAATGCAAGTCAATGGGGAAGCATAGTCGGCAGTGAGTGGAGGCCAGGAAAACACCTACAGTGCCCATTTTAATGCCAAAAACATCCATTCTTGTTTCTGAAGCTTGTCAATCTTAATTAACTTTATAATAGTTGGGCATTGGAAATTGGGGGTCATGTGGCAAAAGTTGTGGGGGGTAGGGCTGGTTCAAGGTTTTAGTGGGCCCAGGAAACGTGGACTACGTCACGGCGGTGGAGCAGGGAGAGGTAAGTATTTCAACGTTGCAAGTGCTGTGATCCTGAGCAAGCAGGGGGGGCCCACTCGTTCGCATTGGCACTGGCACAGGGCCCCTCAAAGTACAGCGGTGTGTTTGCACGGCGGGGGCGCCTCCCACCGGCAGCGACACTTTTGCGTACTCTGAGGGGCCCTGTGCCTGTGACGTCGCCAATGAGTATGCCCCCTACCTGTTAAAGAAACCTGCACTTTCATCTGCACCTTCCTCTTTGTCCCTGTGTAAGGTGGTATAGTATGCGGGAAGGGGAACCTGACTTTCAGCAGGGTCAGATTGTGGCTGTGTAGCGTGCAAGGGGAATGTAGTGGTCTGGGTCAAAGTACCACAAGACTCATGTAGCACCGGCTGGGCAATGGGCAGGATGAGGAGGAAACAGTGATATAGGGCCAAATAATAAAGTGGGCTAAATGCAATTTAAAATTGGTAACAGGTCTAACCAGGCAGCATTGCTTAGTTCAGTGGAGGACAACTGTAATGAGAGGCAGACACAGTTAGTAGGCCCAAATAACAAAGTGGGCAAAATAAAGTTCAAAATTGGTAACAGGAGTAAACAGGCGGCACTGCTTTGTTCAGTGGAGGAGAACACCTTTGAGCGGCAGACACCGTTTGTAGGCCCAAGCCAACTAGTAGGCCCTATGCAGTTTAATATTACAAATGAAGGCCGAAAGCCTGAAGATTAAAGGTCAGGAAAATAACACAGGACAACACCAAGGTGCGGCACACACCGTTAGTAGGCCCCAACCACCAAATTTTTAAAAAACAGCACTTAATGAGAGCCAGAAGGTTGAAGCTCAGATTTATACAGTGGAGGACAACACCAGGGAGCGGCAGACACCGTTAGTAGGCCCCAACCACCAAACTTTTTAAAAAACAGCACTTAATGAGAGCCAGAAGGTTGAAGCTCAGATTTATACAGTGGAGGACAACACCAGGGAGCGGCAGACACCGTTAGTAGGCCCCAACCACCAAACTTTTTTTTTTTTTGAAAAAAGCACTTAATGAGAGCCAGAAGGTTGAAGCTCAGATTTATACAGTGGAGGACAACACCAGGGAGCGGCAGACACCATTAGTAGGCCCCAACCACCAAACTTTTTAAAAAACAGCACTTAATGAGAGCCAGAAGGTTGAAGCTCAAATTTATACACTGGAGGACAACACCAGGGAGCGGCAGACACCGTTAGTAGGCCCCAACCACCAAACTTTTTAAAAAACAGCACTTAATGAGAGCCAGAAGGTTGAAGCTCAGATTTATACAGTGGAGGACAACACCAGGGAGCGGCAGACACCGTTAGTAGGCCCCAACCACCAAACTTTTTATAAAACAGCACTTAATGAGAGCCAGAAGGTTGAAGCTCAGATTTACACAGTGGAGGACAACACCAGGGAGCGGCAGACACCATTAGTAGGCCCCAACCACCAAATTTTTGTTAAAAAGCATTTAATGAGAGACAGAAGGTTGAAGCTCAGATTTATTCAGTGGAGGACATTTTGAATTAGGGACTGCAGACAGACTTAGTAGGCTGTCCCCTGTGGACCATGCATCCACCACATTTACCCATTGCGCCGTAATGGACATGTAACCTTCCGTGGCCATGCCTACAGGTCCATGCGTCTGTTTGTACTCACAGATTGCCAGAGTGCATGGACAATGCGGTCTTTTACATGCTGGTGGAGGGTTGGGATGGCTTTTCTCACAAAAGAAGTGTCGACTGGTTAGCTTGTAGCGTGGTACAGCGTAGTCCATCATGGCTTTATTAATATTAAATAAAATATATAAATAGGCTCTATGAACTTTTAAATAGGTTCCAGGGGTACACGGGCAGCATTGGTGTGGTCAGTGGAGGAGGATTGCAAGGAGGGACCGCGGACAGGCTTACTAGGCCTAAAATAACTAAAAATAGGCTCAAGGCACTTAGAGTTATCTCGCAGGGGTACACAGGCAGCATTGTTGTGGTCAGTGGAGGAGGATTGCAAGGAGGGACCGCAGACAGGCTTACTAGGCCTAAAATAAATAAAAATAGGCTCTATGCAGTTTTAAATAGGTTCCAGGGGTACACGGGCAGCATTGGTGTGGTCAGCGGAGGAGGATTGCAAGGAGGGACCGCAGACAGGCTTACTAGGCCTAAAATAAATAAAAATAGGCTCAAGGCACTTAGAGTTATCTCGCAGGGGTACACAGGCAGCATTGTTGTGGTCAGTGGAGGAGGATTGCAAGGAGGGACCGCAGACAGGCTTACTAGGCCTAAAATAACTAAAAATAGGCTCAAGGCACTTAGAGTTATCTCGCAGAGGTACACAGGCAGCATTGTTGTGGTCAGTGGAGGAGGATTGCAAGGAGGGACCGCAGACAGGCTTACTAGGCCTAAAATAAATAAAAATAGGCTCTATGCAGTTTTAAATAGGTTCCAGGGGTACACGGGCAGCATTGGTGTGGTCAGTGGAGGAGGATTGCAAGGAGGGACCGCAGACAGGCTTACTAGGCCTAAAATAACTAAAAATAGGCTCAAGGCACTTAGAGTTATCTCGCAGGGGTACACAGGCAGCATTGTTGTGGTCAGTGGAGGAGGATTGCAAGGAGGGACCGCAGACAGGCTTACTAGGCCTAAAATAAATGAAAATAGGCTCTATGCAGTTTTAAATAGGTTCCAGGGGTACACGGGCAGCATTGGTGTGGTCAGCGGAGGAGGATTGCAAGGAGGGACCGCAGACAGGCTTACTAGGCCTAAAATAACTAAAAATAGGCTCAAGGCACTTAGAGTTATCTCGCAGGGGTACACAGGCAGCATTGTTGTGGTCAGTGGAGGAGGATTGCAAGGAGGGACCGCAGACAGGCTTACTAGGCCTAAAATAAATAAAAATAGGCTCTATGCAGTTTTAAATAGGTTCCAGGGGTACACGGGCAGCATTGGTGTGGTCAGCGGAGGAGGATTGCAAGGAGGGACCGCAGACAGGCTTACTAGGCCTAAAATAAATAAAAATAGGCTCTATGCAGTTTTAAATAGGTTCCAGGGGTACACGGGCAGCATTGGTGTGGTCAGCGGAGGAGGATTGCAAGGAGGGACCGCAGACAGGCTTACTAGGCCTAAAATAAATAAAAATAGGCTCAAGGCACTTAGAGTTATCTCGCAGGGGTACACAGGCAGCATTGTTGTGGTCAGTGGAGGAGGATTGCAAGGAGGGACCGCAGACAGGCTTACTAGGCCTAAAATAACTAAAAATAGGCTCAAGGCACTTAGAGTTATCTCGCAGGGGTACACAGGCAGCATTGGTGTGGTCAGCGGAGGATGATTGCAAGGAGTGTCTGACACAGTTAGTACTCACAAAAAATAAATAGATGTTAATGTCTCGCAAAACAACAACAACAAAAAAAAAGTGTGGCATACTTAGGTACAGGGGTGGGCTCATCTGCTGAGTTTCTGACATAGTAATTTGGCAGTAAGTATTTACTGGTGTCAGTATAGGACACTGACCCAGACTACTTTAACTAGCATCATAGATGTCAACAAATTGGTATTGTCAGTGCCAGGCATTGAATGATGTCATCGCATAGACTAAACATTGGTGGAGCTGTGAGAGATAATTTTGCACGTGGTAGAGCACAGTTTGAGCTGGGGGGGGTGAACTCTCTTGTGGCCGGCGGTACCGTCCCAGGGCCCCTCATGTTACAACGGTGTGTCTGACGTTGGGTGCGCGCCACCACCGCCAGAGACACTTTATTGTACTATGAGGGACCCAGTGGCAGTGCCGTCGACCAAAAGCGGGCACACCCACATCTTCAGACAAACGGCACTCTAACGGGTGCTTGCGCCAAGTGGGGAGACCACGGCCCCGTGGGGGGAGTTTTCCCATTGAGGGAGGTGTAAACATGTCGTATGCTGGACAAACAGCTGCTGCAAATTAAGAGATTGGAACACTCAGTAAGGGTACTGTCACACAGTTCCATTTTTTATCGCTACGACGGCACGATCCGTGACGTCGCAGCGTCGTATGATTATCGCTCCAGCATCGTAGACTGCGGTCACACTTTGCAATCACTGCGCTGGAGCGATGCCGAAGTCCCCGGGTAACCAGGGTAAACATCGGGTTACTAAGCGCAGGGCCGCGCTTAGTAACCCGATGTTTACCCTGGTTACCAGCGTAAATGTAAAAAAAAAAAACAGTACATACTTACATTCCGGTGTCTGTCCCCCGGCGTTCTGCTTCTCTCCACTGTGTAAGCACCATAGCCGGAAAGCAGAGCGGTGACGTCACCGGGTCACCGCTGTGCTCGCTTTCCGGCCGGCAGGCGCTCACAGTGCAGAGAAGCTGAGACGCCGGAGGACAGACACCGGAATGTGAGTATGTACTGTTTGTTTTTTTTACGTTTACGCTGGTAACCAGGGTAAACATCGGGTTACTAAGCGCGGCCCTGCGCTTAGTTACCCGATGTTTTCCCTGGTTACAAGCGAACACATCGCTGGATCGGTGTCACACACAACGATCCAGCGATGTCAGCGGGTGATCAAGCGACGAAAGAAAGTTCCAAACGATCTGCTACGACGTACGATTCTCAGCAGGGTCCCTGATCGCTGCTGCGTGTCAGACACTGCGATATCGTAACGATATCGCTAGAACGTCACGAATCGTACCGTCGTAGCGATCAAAATTGCACTGTGTGACAGTACCCTAAGACCAGTCCACAAGCAAGACCTTTTTATAGGAAAGCTAGGTGTCAGCCGGGAAAGGTGGGGCAAAATAATTTGAAATCCAGGAGTGGTTCATTTTAATGAAGGTGAGATCATCCACATTTTGGGTAGCCAGACGAGTCCTTTTTTCGGTTAATATTGAACCAGCAGCACTGAATACTCTTTCTGATAGCACACTAGCTGCTGGGCAAGCAAGCTCCTGCAATGTATATTCTGCCAATTCAGGCCAGGTGTCTAATTTGGATGCCCAGTAATCAAATGGGAATGACGGTTGAGGGAGAACATCAATAAGGGATGAAAAATAGTTAGTAACCATACTGGACAAATGTTGTCTCCTGTCACTTTGAATAGATGCTGCAGTACCTGTCCTGTCTGCGGTCATTGCGAAATCACTCCACAACCTGGTCAGAAAACCCCTCTGTCCAACGCCACTTCTGATTTGTGCACCTCTAACACCTCTGCCCTGTAGCCCCCTGCAGCTCGTGTGAGAACCATCACCGGCGCTGTGTGCTGGGAATGGCTGAATCAAACGGTCTACAAGAGTTGCTTGTTTGGTTGCTAATATTTGTTCGAGGTTCTCATGTGGCATAATATTTTGCAATTTGCCTTTATAGCGAAGGTCAAGGATGCAGGCCAACCAGTAATCGTCATCGCTCATCATTTTAATAATGCGTGGGTCCCTTTTGAGGATACGTAAGGCATAATCCGCCATGTGGGCCAAAGTTCCAGTTGTCAAATCTGCGGTTGTGCTGGTTTGAGGGGCAGTTACAGGCAAATCTACGTCACTTGTCTCCCTTAAAAAAACAGAACCCGGCCTTGCAATGCCACTAATTTCTGTTGGCCCAGGAGAAGCTCCCTCATTAAAAAAGTACTCATCCCCATCATCCTCCTCGTCCTCCTCATCCTCTTCGCCCGCTACCGCGTCCTCTACACGGCCCTGACCAGACAATGGCTGACTGTCATCAAGGCTTTCCTCTTCCTCGGCTGCAGACGCCTGCTCCTTTATGTGCGTCAAACTTTGCATCAGCAGACGCATTAGGGGGATGCTCATGCTTATTATGGCGTTGTCTGCACTAACCAGCCGTGTGCATTCCTCAAAACACTGAAGGACTTGACACAGGTCTTGTAGCTTCGACCACTGCACACCTGACAACTCCATGTCTGCCATCCAACTGCCTGCCCGTGTATCCTCCCACAAATACATAACAGCACGCCTCTGTTCGCACAGTGTCTGAAGCATGTGCAGTGTGGAGTTCCACCTTGTTGCAACGTCGATGATTAGGCGATGCTGGGGAAGGTTCAAAGACCGCTGATAGTTCTGCATACGGCTGGAGTGTACGGGCGAATGGCGGATATGCGAGCAAAGTCTGCGCACTTTGAGGAGCAGGTCGGGTAACCCCGGATAACTTTTCAGGAAGCACTGCACCACCAGGTTTAAGGTGTGAGCCAGGCAAGGAATGTGTTTCAGTTGGGAAAGGGCTATGGCAGCCATGAAATTCCTTCCGTTATCACTCACTACCTTGCCTGCCTCAAGATGTACAGTGCCCAGCCATGACTGAGTTTCTTTCTGCAAGAACTCGGACAGAACTTCCGCGGTGTGTCTGTTGTCGCCCAAACACTTCATTGCCAATACAGCCTGCTGACGCTTGCCACTAGCTGTCCCATAATGGCACACCTGGTGTGCAACAGTGGCAGCTGCGGATGGAGTGGATGTGCGACTGCGGTCTGTGGACGAGCTCTTGCTTCTGCAGGAGGACGAGGAAGAGGAGGAGGGGGGGCGAACGCCTACAGCCAACTCTTTCCTTGACCGTGGGCTAGGCAGAACTGTCCCAATATTGCTGGCCCCTGTTTACCCTGCATCCACCACATTCACCCAGTGTGCCGTGATGGACACGTAACATCCCTGGCCATGCCTACTGGTCCATGCATCTGTTGTCAGGTGCACCTTTGTAGTCACAGACTGCCTGAGTGCATGGACGATGCGATCTTTAACATGCTGTTGGAGGGCTGCGACTGGGTAGCTCGTAGCGTGGTACAGCGTAGTCCATCAGCGCTTTGAAAGCTTCGCTTTCAACTAACCGGTAGGGCATCATCTCTAATGAGATTAGTCTAGCAATGTGGGCGTTCAAACCCTGTGTACGCGGATGCGAGGATGTGTACTTCCTTTTCCTAACAAGAGTCTCATGTAGGGTGAGCTGGACTGGAGAGCTGGAGATCGTGGAACTAGCGGTGGTGCCGGTGGACATGGCAGACTGAGAGAGGGTTGGAGATGGTATTCTTGCCGGTGCCCTACATGCAGTGTTTCCTACTACGAACCTGGTGATTCCCTGACTGCTTTGGCCTGGAGACAAAAGCTGCACAGATACTGCAGGTGTTGCGGGAAATGATAGGCTTACAGTGAGGGAAGTGATGTAGCGTTGCTGACTAGCTTCATTGGCCGAGGGTGCTGCAACCTTTAGGCACGTTTGGTAGTTAGTCCAGGCTTGCAAATGCATGGTGGATAAATGTCTATGCATGCAACTTGTATTTAGACTTTTAAGATTCTGACCTCTGCTTAAGGTAGTTGAACATTTTTGACAGATGACTTTGCGCTGATCATTTGGATGTTGTTTAAAAAAATGCCAGACTGCACTCTTTCTACTATCGGATACCTTTTCAGGCATTGCAGACTGAGCTTCTTTAACCAGATGGCCACGCTGTCCTCCAACTGGTTTTGGTTTTGCCACGCGTTTTTGGCCAGATACGGGCCCGGCAGATGGAACCTGTTGTGATGTTGATGCCTGCTGCGGCTCCTCCTCCTCCTCCACTTCAGAACTACTGCCGCCTGCACCCTGTTCCCCCAATGGCTGCCAATCGGGGTCAACAACTGGGTCATCTATGACCTCCTCTTCTATCTCGTGTGCAACTTCGTCTGTGTCACCGTGTAAGCCGGTGGTATAGCGTTCGTGACGGGGCACCATAGTCTCAGCTGGGTTTGATTCTGGCTCAGTACACTGTGAGGGCAATGTTCTGGTCTGAGTCAAAGGAACAGCATAGTAATCTGGCTGTGGCTGTGCATCAGTGCACTCCATGTCCGATTCAACTTCTAATGGGCATGGCCTGTTAACTGTTTCACTGTCTAACCCAGGAACGGTATGTGTAAAGAGCTCCATGGAGTAACCCGTTGTGTCTCCTGACGCATCCTTCTCTCTTGTTCTGGGTGAAGAAGACAAGGAAGCGACTTGTCCCTGACCGTGAACATCCACTAACGACGCGCTGCTTTTACATTTTGCACTTTCAGAAGAGGAGGCAAAAGAGCTAGAGGCTGAGTCAGCAAGGAAAGCCAAAAATTGTTCTTGCTGCTCCGGCTTTAAAAGCAGTTTTCCTACTCCCAGAAAAGGAAGCGTTCGAGCCCTTGTGTAGCCAGACGACGAACCTGGCTCAACAACTCGAGACTTAGGTGCTGTACTGCTTTTACCACGACCACCTGATGCTCCACCACCACTACCATCATTACCAGCTGACAATGACCGCCCACGGCCACGACCTCTTCCACCTGACTTCCTCATTGTTTGCAAATTGTAACCAAAGTAACGGTATTTGTTACTGTAAAACAACTTATAAGGTGAACTCTAACTTCTGTAGGATTTATATACACCTTTATAGGTGGCTGACACTGAAAGGAAAACCAGGCCCAATGTTACACACTAGGTTTTCTGTGCCCCAATAATTTGAGACAGATGGCACACACACGACCGGCACTCAAGCAGAAATGCCAATCTTAATCTCCCACTATTTATTTTTTTTTTCATGGAGAATAAAAAAAAATAAAAAATGGCCCAGTATTACACACTAGGTTTTCTGTGGCACACAATGAGAGACAGATGCCACACACAGCACTGGCACAGAGGCAGACTTGCCAATCTTTATCTCCCACTATTTTTTTTTTTCAGGGATAATTTACAAAAAAAAAAAAAAATGGCCCAGTATTACACACTGGTTTTCTGTGGCACACAATGAGAGACAGATGCCACACACAGCAATGGCACAGAGGTAGACTTGCCAATCTTTATCTCCCACTATTTATTTATTTTTTTTCAGGTAGAATTTACAACAAAAAAAAATGGCCCAGTATTACACACTGGTTTTCTGTGGCACACAATGAGAGACAGATGCCACACACAGCAATGGCACAGAGGCAGACTTGCCAATCTTTATCTCCCACTATTTATTTTTTTTCAGGGAGAATTTACAAAAAAAAAAAAATGGCCCAGTATTACACACTGGTTTTCTGTGGCACACTATGAGAGACAGATGCCACACACAGCAATGGCACAGAGGCAGACTTACCAATCTTTATCTCCCACTATTTATTTATTTTTATTCAGGGAGAATTTACAAAAAAAAAAAAAATGGCCCAGTATTACACACTGGTTTTCTGTGGCACACAATGAGAGACAGATGCCACACACAGCAATGGCACAGAGGCAGACTTGCCAATCTTTATCTCCCACCATTTATTTATTTTTATTCAGGGAGAATTTACAAAAAAAAAAAAAATGGCCCAGTATTACACACTGGTTTTCTGTGGCACACTATGAGAGACAGATGCCACACACAGCAATGGCACAGAGGCAGACTTGCCAATCTTTATCTCCCACTATTTATTTTTTTTTTTTTTTTCAGGGAGAATTTACAAAAAATAAAAAATGGCCCAGTATTACACACTGGTTTTCCGTGGCACACTATGAGAGACAGATGCCACACACAGCAATGGCACAGAGGCAGACTTGCCAATCTTTATCTCCCGCTATTTTTTTTTTTTTCAGGGAGAATAAAAAAAAAAATGGCCCAGTATTACACACTAGGTTTTCTGTGGCACACAATGAGAGACAGATGCCACACACAGCACTGGCACAGAGGCAGACTTGCCAATCTTTATCTCCCTGCAGTAATCTCAGAAAAGTATGGCAGGCAGCTATAAAAAGGACTGCTGCACACAAAAGTGTGGACAAACAAACATGATAGCTGTGCAGAAAGGAAGGAACAACAGGATTTGTGCTTTGAAAAAAGCAGTTGGTTTGCACAGCGGCGTACACACAGCAACACAGCTATCAGGGAGCCTTCTAGGGCAGCCCAATGAGCTACAGCGCTGAGGAAAAAAAAATCTAGCCTCCACTGTCCCTGCAAACAAAAGGTGGTGTTGGACAGTGGAAATCGCTACAGCACAAGCGGTTTGGGGGTGAATGTACCCTGCCTAACGCTCTCCCTGCTTCTGACGAAGCGGCAGCAACCTCTCCCTACGCTCAGATCAGCAGCAGTAAGATGGCGGTCGGCGGGAACGCCCCTTTATAGCCCCTGTGACGCCGCAGAAAGCAAGCCAATCACTGCAATGCCCTTTTTTAAGATGGTGGGGACTGAGATCTATGTCATCACGCTGCCCACACTCTGCGTCCACCTTCATTGGCTGAGAAATGGCTCTTTTAGCGTCATTGAAACGCGACTTTGGCGCGAAAGTCGCGTACCGCATGGCCGACCCCACACAGGGATCGGGTCGGGTTTCATGAGACGCCGACTTTGCCAAAAGTCGGCGACTTATGAAAATGAACGATCCGTTTCGCTCAACCCTAGCGCTGGGTATTAACATGCGAGACTCATCCAAGTTTCTCGCAAGTGAGTATGAGCCCTACAAGTGATTCCACACTAGGACACTCCAAGGACCTCTTTACATTTCCATTTATTGATTCTGGCCTCTCGCCCTGCACATTTCAAGAGGGACATGAATAGATTGTGTGTATTGATGACAAAATATTTGAGCAGCCACGGTCAGATGAAGCCGACGCTGGGAAACAACAATTAGTGTCTCAAGAGGTAGAGTGGGGAAAATAGGTATTTGATACACTGCCAATTTTGCAAGTTTTCCCACCTACAAAGAATTGAGAGGTCTGTAATTTTTATTGTAGATACACTTCACCTGTGAGAGACAGAATCTAAAAATAAAAACAAAAAATCACATTGTATGATTTTTACATACTTATTTCATGCAATAAAATGCAAATTAATTATTTGATCACCAACCAACCAGCAAGAATTCTGAAATTCTGGCTCTCACAGACCTGTTAGTTTTTCTGTAAGAAGCCTCCTACTCTGCACTCACTACCTGTATTAATTGCACCTGTTTGAACTTGTTACCTGTATAAAAGACACCTGTCCACACACTCAATCACACTCCAATATCTCCACCATGGCCAAGACCAAAGAGCTGTCTAAGAACACCAGGGACAAAAGTGTAGACCTCCTCAAGGCTGGGATGGGCTACATGACAATAAGCAAGCAGCTTGGTGAGAAGGCAGCAACTGTTGACACAATTATTACAAAATGAAAGAAACACAAGATGACTGTCAATCATCTTTGGTCTGGGGCGCAATGCAAGATTTTGCCTCGTGGGGTAAGGATGATTCTGAGAAAGGTCAGGAATCAGCCCAGAACTACATGTGAAGAAATGGTGAATGACCTGAAGAGAGTTGGGACCACAGTTTCAAACATTACCGTTAGTAACACATAGATTAAAATCCTGCAGGGCACGTAAGGTCCCCCTGCTCACACCAGCACATGTACAGGCCCGTTTGAAGTTCGCCAATGACCATCTGGATGATCCAGAGGAGACATGGGAGAAGGTCAGGTGGTCAGATGAGACCAAAAAAAAGAAATTTTTTGTATCAACTCCACTTGCCATATTTGGAGGAAGAAGGATGAGTACAACTGCAAGAACACCATCCCAACTGCAAAGCACAGTGGGGGAAACATCATACTTTGGTGCTTTTCTGCAAAGAGGACAGGACGAATGCACCGTATTGAAGGAAGGGAGGATGGGTGATGTCATGTATTGCAAGATTTTGGCCAACAACCTCCATCCCGCAGTAAGAGCATTGAAGATGGGTCGTGGAGTCTTCCAGCATGACAATGACCCAAAACACACAGCCAGGCCAATTAAGGAGTGGCTCCGTAAGAAGCATTTCAAGGTCCTGGAGTGGCCTAGCCAGTCTCCAGTCCTGAACCCAATAGAAAATCTTTGGAGGGAACTGAAACTCAATGTTATCTAGAGACAGCCCCAAAACCTTAAAGATCTAGAGAAGATCTGTATGGAGGAAGGGGCCAAAATCCCTGCTGCAGTGTGTGCAATCTTGGTCAAGAACTGCAGGAAACGTCCGACCTCTGTAACTGCAAACAAAGGTTTCTGTACCGAATATTACATTCTGTTTTTCTATTGTATCAAATACTTATTTAATTGAATAAAATGTAAATTAATTCTGAAACAATCATACAGTGTGAATCTCTGGATTATATTTTTAGATTCTGTCTCTCACAGGTGAAGTGTACCTACGATACAAATTACAGACCTCTTCATTCTTTGTAGGTGGGAAAACCAAATACTTATTTTCCCCACTGTAGAGGATGATGAGACATAGTGTATGATCCCTCCTTTACGTCCAACACAGGGTGTATCGGAGTCCCTCTTCCTTCTAATTTTTGGCAGTTCTTGCATTGCCCCCTTAGGCTTTGTGACTTTCAGTGTCCCTCCTATATAAATTAAACAGGATGTGTCTGACCATGCCACACACACCACATGCCCAGATAAGGTACTAAAATGTTACAACTAGAATTCCCGGTGACTACCGGTGAGCGTAGTTCTATTTTCCCCTCTAGTGTGTCATATACTAAAGTCATAGGTGATGGGGAAATATGGTGAGAGATGGCCCGGCTATTAAGGGGTGGAGGAGGAGGTTTTTTTCTCTTTTTCATTTTTCATTATCCTGGAAAGAATGTTTCCTAACATTTTTTCCAATAAAATCCATTTTACATTCGGTTTTGTATGTTTTATTGTCAGTCTGTTAAAAGTGGCATTTATACTCTGACAACATTGTTCCCCGCACCGGCCTGGGAGTCAGAGATGCGTCCAGGCATCTTCCCCTGATGTTCCCATTCCTTTCTAGCACTGTTTCCATCCATTTCAGTGATTTTCCAGCTCACCGCTTCTCCTGTTTGGGTCTTCGGGAAAACTGCTCCAGTGTCCCATTGACTTCCTTTATAATCAGTACTCGAGTAGAGCTCATCTGAGCGTCCGACCTGCTCGATACAAGTATCGAGCACTCGAGCATTTTAGTGCTTGATCATAATGTACACTAATATTAACCCAACTACCCCAGACGACTCATGAAGGAGAGATACAGTAGATTAAGCATTAAATGTAAGAATGTAGCAAAAAGTGGCATTCACATGATTCATGACCTATTGCTACAACCTCCCACTGATGTAATTGCATCGGGGCAGCATTACACTCACATCTTGTGAAATTAACTGGAAATTTTAAGGAACTGAGATCACAGCTTGGATTACAAACATTTAATAATTACTGCTAATTATAGGCTATTTTCCACTCAGTGACTAATAGAATTACAAGTCAATGTGTTTTACATAACTACATAAAGTTATCTAGATTTCTCCTTCGGGCAGGAGTAGAAGCTGCGCGTCTTCATCCCCAATGTGCTGTCGTTATCATGTCCTGACCTCGCATGACTTGTCCAGCAGCCTTAATTAAAAAAAAACAAAACAAAGGAAAACTGATATTGCACGGCTCACACGTACACAATACAGGTGAAGCAGAGCCAAGGACATCAGCCGGCACAAAGATCTCCATTGGAGCAGGGGTCATGCTGTTAGTCATAGCAGAAGTTTTGCAATTGATTTATTTTTGATCATTTATGGCACATAATGGATATAATTTATTTTTGTATAACTATCAAAGAAACCTGCTTGTAAAAACACAAACATACAAAATGTGACAATATGTACTGTTTATATTTTCGTTACTTAATGGAAACATTAAATAATCAAAAGAAAATTGACGCCTGAGCTGAATAAAAATACTCTAAATTTTATTGCAAGATAGTTAAAACAAAGGTAAATAGATACAATAAAGACAGATGCAATTAAAAATGAAAGCGACATCAAAGTGCCACGTCCAGGTTCGGAACGTCAGAAAAAATGATCACTGAGCCAATTAAACAAATTGATCAATCACAGCAAAAATTGATCAGTGTAGCAATAAGTTAGGTACAGATGAATAGATTATATATATATATATATATATATATATATATATATATATATATATATATATATATACACAAATTGAAGAAAAGAAGGCAGCACTCCAAGTCCTTTTCAAAGTGGAAACATGTGCAGTTTATTCAAACCCACATCTCTCTTGTGCGACGTTTCGGCTCGCAATGAGCCTTTCTCAAGCCTTGAGAAAGGCTCATTGCGAGCCGAAACGTCGCACAAGAGAGATGTGGGTTTGAATAAACTGCACATGTTTCCACTTTGAAAAGGACTTGGAGTGCTGCCTTCTTTTCTTCAATTTGTATACATTTTGGGTGGATGAGTGGACCATCTCGCCCAGGAGGCCGGGCACCCGCTGGTGAGCATTCTGCTGTTCCAATTTTTTTGTCTATATATATATATATATATATATATATATATATATATATATATATATATATATATATATACAGTACAGAGCAAAAGTTTGGACACACCTTCCCATTTAAAGATTGTTCTGTATTTTCATGACTATGAAAATTGTACATTCACACTGAAGGCATCAAAACTGTGAATTAACACATGTGTAATTATATATTTAACAAAAAAGTGTGAAACAACTGAAATTATGTCTTATATTCTAGGTTCTTCAAAGTAGCGACCTTTTGCCTTGATGACTGCTTTGCACACTCTTGGCATTCTCTTGATGAGCTTCAAGAGGTAGTCACCGGGAATGGTTTTCACTTCACAGGTGTGCCCTGTCAGGTTTAATAAGTGGGATTTCTTGCCTTATAAATGGGGTTGGGACCATCAGTTGTGTTGAGCAGAAGTCTGGTGGATACACAGCTGATAGTCCTACTGAATAGACTGTTAGAATTTGTATTATGGCAAGAAAAAAGCAGCTAAGTAAAGAAAAACGAGTCACCATCATTGCTTTAAGAAATGAAGGTCAGTCAGTCCGAAAAATTGGGAAAACTTTGAAAGTGTCCCGAAGTGCAGTTGCAAAAATCATCAAGCGCTACAAAGAAACTGGCTCACATGAGGACCGCCCCAGGAAAGGAAGACCAAGAGTCACCTCTGCTTCTGAGGATAAGTTTATCCGAGTCACCAGCCTCAGAAATCGCAGGTTAACAGCAGCTCAGATTAGAGACCAGGTCAATGCCACACAGAGGTCTAGCAGCAGACACATCTCTACAACAACTGTTAAGAGGAGACTTTGTGCAGCAGTCATTCATGGTAAAATAGCTGCTAGGAAACCACTGCTAAGGACAGGCAACAAGCAGAAGAGGCTTGTTTGGGCTAAAAAACACAAGGAATGGACATTAGACCAGTGGAAATCTGGGCTTTGGTCTGATGAGTCCAAATTTGAGATCTTTGGTTCCAACCACCGTGTTTTTGTGCGACGCAGAAAAGGTGAATGGATGGACTCTACATGCCTGGTTACCATCGTGAAGCATGGAGGAGGTGTGATGGTGTGGGGGTGCTTTGCTGGTGACACTGTTAGGGATTTATTCAAAATTGAAGGCATACTGAACCAGCATGGGTACCACAGCATCTTGCAGCAGCATGCTATTCCATCCGGTTTGCGTTTAGTTAGACCATCATTTATTTTTCAACAGGACAATGACCCCAAACACACCTCCAGGCTGTGTGTTAGGGTTGGCGGAACGCACCGAATATATTTATTAGATGAGATAGGAGGTCCTGGAGGACCAATGGAAGTTGCTGCAGTACCTGAGCATGTGACCCTTGATCTCCATTGAGAGATCTTACCCTGGGCATGCTCAGTGTGTGCAAAGCAGGACTTAGTCCCAGAAAAGCCTGCTCGCCACAGACCAGTGCAGGGTACAATAGCAGAGCCTGGAGAGGCAGCAGTAACCCTTTGCACAGTGTCAGATTCAGTGAGACGCTGGGACCGACGTCAACGCTGAGCAGGCTCCACTGTGGCCAGTGCAGAATGGGAGACCGCAGCAGACATGGTTCGAGATTCCCCCTGTGCAGCGGTGGGAACTCGACTCCTAACATTACCCCCCCTCCTAGGGCCCCCCCTCCTTGAGCATCGCTACGCTCAAAAGCTGCAATGAGCAGCGGAGCCCGAATGTGCTCCACAGGTTCCCAGGTTCTGTCCTCAGGGCTGTGACCCTTCCAGTCCACCAGATAAAATTTCTTGCCACGTACCACCTTGCACCCCATGATAGCATTCACCTCAAACTCATCCGTGAATGAACCCGACGTCCCAGCAGATGACTCGGAAAACCGGGACAAATGGACGGGCTTTAAGAGGGAGACGTGGAAAGTGTCGGTGATACCAAGGCGCGGAGGAATGGCCAAACGGTAGACCACAGGGATAACCTGTTCCAGAACCTTGAACGGGCCAATGTAGCGAGGCGCAAACTTAGTGGACTCAACTAGCAGCCTGATGTTATGGGCGGAGAGCCACACTAAGTCACCAAGAGCAAAGGTCAGAGCGGGGTGCCGGTGTGTATCAGCAGAAACCCTCATTCTCTCCTTGGAGGCCCAGATGGCATCCTGTGTGCGGTCCCAAATGTCACGTGCCTCCACCGCCCAGTCTGCCACCCTAGAATCGGTGGATGACACGGGCATGGGCACAGGGACACGCGGATGCTGGCCGTAATTAAGGAGAAAAGGAGTCTGCCCAGTGGAATCGGCTATGGCGTTGTTCAAGGCAAATTCCGCCCAAGGTAGCAAAGATGCGCCCAGTCATCCTACCTAGCAGAGACAAAATGACGCAAGTATGTCACCAGAGTCTGGTTGGTCCTCTCTACCAACCCATTCGTCTCGGGATGATATGCAGATGAGAGATTCAACTCTATGCTGAGTAAACGGCAGAGCTCTCTCCAAAACCGAGACGCGAACTGGGGACCCCAGTTGTCATGATCTCAATGGCAAGAGATCATAGCATCAGCATATATAGGAACTAGCTCTTGGAAGATGGAAACTGAGCTGACCATGAACTAAACCTAACGCACAACTAGCAGTGGCCGGGTAGAATGCCTACGTTGATTCTAGATGCCCAGCACCAGCCGGAGGACTAAATAAAGCTAGCAGAGGAAAATATTAGTCCTAGCTCACCTCTAGAGAAATACCCCGAAAGGAGACAGAGGCCCCCCACATGTATTGGCGGTGAATCAAGATGAAATAACAAACGTAGTATGAAAATAGGTTTAGCAAATTTGAGGTCCACTTACTACATAGCAGAAGACAGAAAGGACACTTTCATGGTCAGCTAAAAACCCTATCAAAACACCATCCAGAAATTACTTTAAAACTCTGGCATTAACTCATAACACCAGAGTGGCAATTCCTGTTCACAAGAGCTTTCCAGACACAGTAACGAAACTACAGCTGTGAACTGGAACAAAAATGCAAAAACAAACATGGACAAGAGTCCAACTTATCTAGTAGTTGTCTAGGAGCAGGAACAAGCACAGAGAGGCTTCTGATAACATTGTTGACCGGCAAGCAACTAACAGAGCAGCAAGGTTATATAGCGACTCCCACATCTTGATGGGAACAGGTGAACAGAGAAGATGAAGACACCAGTTCAATTCCACCAGTAGCCACCGGGGGAGCCCAGAATCCAAATTCACAACAGTACCCCCCCCTCAAGGAGGGGGCACCGAACCCTCACCCGAACCACCAGGGCGATCAGGATGGGCCCTATGAAAGGCACGAACCAGATCAGAGGCATGAACATCAGATGCATTCACCCAAGAATTATCCTCCTGGCCGTATCCCTTCCACTTGACCAGATACTGGAGTCTCCGTCTGGAAACACGAGAGTCTAAGATTTTCTCCACAACGTACTCCAACTCACCCTCAACCAACACCGGAGCAGGAGGCTCAACGGAAGGCACAACCGGTACCTCATACCTGCGCAATAATGACCGATGAAAAACGTTATGAATAGAAAAGGATGCAGGGAGGTCCAAACGGAAGGAAACAGGGTTAAGAATCTCCAATATCTTATACGGGCCGATGAACCGAGGCTTAAACTTAGGAGAAGAGACCCTCATAGGGACAAAACGAGAAGACAACCACACCAAGTCCCCAACATGAAGACGAGGACCAACACGACGACGGCGGTTAGCAAAAAGCTGAGTCTTCTCCTGGGACAACCTCAAATTGTCCACCACCTGCCCCCAGATCTGATGCAATCTCTCCACCACAGCATCCACTCCAGGACAATCCGAAGATTCCACATGACCAGAGGAAAATCGAGGATGAAACCCCGAATTACAGAAAAACGGGGACACCAAAGTGGCAGAGCTGGCCCGATTATTGAGAGCGAACTCCGCCAATGGCAAAAAAGCAACCCAATCATCCTGGTCAGCAGACACAAAACACCTCAGATATGTCTCCAGGGTCTGATTAATCCGCTCAGTCTGGCCATTCGTCTGAGGATGGAAAGCGGACGAAAAAGATAAATCCATGCCCATCCTAGCACAGAATGCCCGCCAAAATCTAGACACGAATTGGGTCCCTCTGTCAGAAACGATATTCTCAGGAATACCATGCAAACGAACAACATTTTGAAAAAACAGAGGAACCAACTCGGAAGAAGAAGGCAACTTGGGCAGAGGAACCAAATGGACCATCTTAGAGAAACGGTCACACACCACCCAGATGACAGACATCTTCTGAGAAACAGGCAGATCTGAAATAAAATCCATCGAGATGTGCGTCCAAGGCCTCTTAGGAATAGGCAAGGGCAACAACAATCCACTAGCCCGAGAACAACAAGGCTTGGCCCGAGCACAAACGTCACAAGACTGCACAAAGCCTCGCACATCTCGTGACAGGGAAGGCCACCAGAAGGACCTTGCCACCAAATCCCTGGTACCAAAAATGCCAGGATGACCTGCCAACGCAGAAGAATGAACCTCAGAGATGACTCTACTGGTCCAATCATCAGGAACAAACAGTTTATCAGGTGGGCAACGATCAGGTCTATCCGCCTGAAACTCCTGCAAGGCCCGCCGCAGGTCTGGAGAAACGGCAGACAATACCACTCCATCCTTAAGGATACCTGTGGGCTCAGAGTTACCAGGCGAGTCAGGCTCAAAACTCCTAGAAAGGGCATCCGCCTTAACATTCTTAGAACCCGGTAGGTATGACACCACAAAATTAAACCGAGAGAAAAATAATGACCAGCGCGCCTGTCTAGGATTCAGGCGCCTGGCAGTCTCAAGATAAACCAAATTTTTGTGGTCAGTCAATACCACCACCTGATGTCTGGCCCCCTCAAGCCAATGGCGCCACTCCTCAAAAGCCCACTTCATGGCCAAAAGCTCCCGATTCCCAACATCATAATTCCGCTCAGCGGGCGAAAATTTACGGGAAAAGAAGGCACAAGGCCTCATCACGGAGCAGTCAGAACTTTTCTGCGACAACACTGCCCCAGCTCCGATCTCAGAAGCGTCGACCTCAACCTGAAAAGGTAGAGCAACATCAGGCTGACGCAACACAGGGGCAGAGGAAAAACGGCGCTTAAGCTCCCGAAAGGCCTCCACAGCATCAGGGGACCAATCAGCAACATCAGCACCCTTCTTAGTCAAATCGGTCAATGGCTTAGCAATATCCGAAAAACCAGCAATAAATCGACGATAAAAGTTAGCAAAGCCCAAAAATTTCTGAAGACTCTTAAGAGAAGAGGGCTGCGTCCAATCACAAATAGCTTGAACCTTGACAGGATCCATTTCAATGGAAGAGGGGGAAAAAATATATCCCAAAAAGGAAATCCTCTGTACCCCAAAAACACACTTAGAACCCTTCACACACAAAGAATTAGACCGCAAAACCTGAAAAACCCTCCTGACTTGCTGGACATGAGAGTCCCAGTCATCCGAAAAAATCAGAATATCATCCAGATACACAATCATAAATTTATCCAAATAATCGCGAAAAATATCATGCATAAAGGACTGGAAAACTGACGGAGCATTTGAAAGACCAAAAGGCATCACTAAATACTCAAAGTGGCCCTCGGGCGTATTAAATGCGGTTTTCCACTCATTCCCCTGCCTGATTCGCACCAAATTATACGCCCCACGAAGGTCAATCTTAGAGAACCACTTGGCCCCCTTTATGCGAGCAAACAAATCAGTCAGCAACGGCAATGGGTATTGATATTTAACAGTGATTTTATTCAAAAGCCGATAATCAATACATGGTCTCAAAGAGCCGTCTTTTTTTGACACGAAGAAAAAACCGGCTCCTAAGGGAGATGACGATGGACGAATATGTCCCTTTTCCAAGGACTCCTTTATATATTCACGCATAGCAGCATGTTCAGGCACAGACAGATTAAATAAACGACCCTTTGGGTATTTACTTCCCGGGATTAAATCTATGGCACAATCGCACTCTCGGTGCGGAGGTAACGAATCAAGTTTGGATTCTTCAAAGACGTCACGATAGTCAGACAGGAACTCAGGAATTTCAGAGGGAATAGATGATGAAATGGAAACCACAGGTACATCCCCATGAGCCCCCTTACATCCCCAGCTCAACACAGACATAGCTTTCCAGTCGAGGACTGGGTTGTGAGATTGCAGCCAAGGCAATCCTAGCACCAAATCATCATGTAGATTATACAGCACCAGAAAGCGAATAATCTCCTGGTGATCCGGATTAATACGCATAGTTACTTGTGTCCAGTATTGTGGTTTATTATTAGCCAATGGGGTGGAGTCAATCCCCTTCAGAGGAATAGGAGTCTCCAAAGGCTCTAAATCATACCCACAGCGTTTGGCAAAGGACCAATCCATAAGACTCAAAGCGGCGCCAGAGTCGACATAGGCGTCCGTGGTAATAGATGACAAAGAGCAAATCAGGGTCACAGATAGAATAAACTTAGACGGTAAGGTGCAAATGGAAACAGATTTACCAAGCTTTTTAGTACGCTTAGAGCATGCTGATATAACATGAGTAGAATCACCACAATAGAAACACAACCCATTTTTCCGTCTAAAATTCTGCCGCTCACTTCGGGACAGAATTCTATCACACTGCATACTCTCTGGCGATTTCTCAGTGGACACCGCCAGATGGTGCACTGGTTTGCGCTCCCGCAAACGCCTATCGATCTGAATAGCCATTGTCATGGACTCATTCAGACCCGCAGGCACAGGGAACCCCACCATAACATCCTTAATGGCATCAGAGAGACCCTCTCTGAAAGTCGCCGCCAGGGCGCACTCATTCCACTGAGTAAGCACAGACCATTTACGGAATCTTTGGCAGTAAATTTCCGCTTCATCTTGCCCCTGAGATAGGGACATCAAAGTTTTTTCTGCCTGAAGCTCCAAATGAGGTTCGTCATAAAGCAACCCCAAGGCCAGAAAAAACGCATCCACATTGAGCAACGCAGGATCCCCTGGTGTCAATGAAAAAGCCCAGTCTTGAGGGTCGCCCCGGAGCAAGGAAATCACAATCCTGACCTGCTGTGCAGGATCTCCGGCAGAGCGAGATTTCAGGGACAAAAATAATTTGCAATTATTTCGAAAATTCTGAAACCCAGATCTATTCCCCGAGAAAAATTCCGGCAAAGGAATTCTCGGCTCAGATACAGGTGCATGACAAACAAAATCTTGCAAATTTTGTACCTTCGTGGCGAGATTATTCAAACCTGCAGTTACACTCTGAAGATCCATTGCAAACAGGTGAACACAGAGCCATTCAAAGGAGAGAAAAAAAAAAAAAAAAAAAAATTTCAGCAGACTACTTATTTCTCTCCTTTCTCAGCCAAGGATTTTAACCCTTTAGTGGGCCGGTCAAACTGTCATGATCTCAATGGCAAGAGATCATAGCATCAGCATATATAGGAACTAGCTCTTGGAAGATGGAAACTGAGCTGACCATGAACTAAACCTAACGCACAACTAGCAGTGGCCGGGTAGCATGCCTACGTTGATTCTAGATGCCCAGCACCAGCCGGAGGACTAAATAAAGCTAGCAGAGGAAAATATTAGTCCTAGCTCACCTCTAGAGAAATACCCCGAAAGGAGACAGAGGCCCCCCACATGTATTGGCGGTGAATCAAGATGAAATAACAAACGTAGTATGAAAATAGGTTTAGCAAATTTGAGGTCCACTTACTACATAGCAGAAGACAGAAAGGACACTTTCATGGTCAGCTAAAAACCCTATCAAAACACCATCCAGAAATTACTTTAAAACTCTGGCATTAACTCATAACACCAGAGTGGCAATTCCTGTTCACAAGAGCTTTCCAGACACAGTAACGAAACTACAGCTGTGAACTGGAACAAAAATGCAAAAACAAACATGGACAAGAGTCCAACTTATCTAGTAGTTGTCTAGGAGCAGGAACAAGCACAGAGAGGCTTCTGATAACATTGTTGACCGGCAAGCAACTAACAGAGCAGCAAGGTTATATAGCGACTCCCACATCTTGATGGGAACAGGTGAACAGAGAAGATGAAGACACCAGTTCAATTCCACCAGTAGCCACCGGGGGAGCCCAGAATCCAAATTCACAACACCCGGTGTTGTGAATTTGCTTTTTGCTCCCTCTAGTGGTTACTAGTTTTTTGACTCTGGTTTTTCTGTCATTCCTTTTATCCGCACCTGGGTCGTTAGTTAGGGGTGTTGCTATATAAGCTCCCTGGACCTTCAGTTCAATGCCTGGCAACGTAGTTATCAGAGCTAGTCTGCTGTGCTCTTGTCTACTGATCCTGGTTCCAGTTATATCAGCTAAGTCTGCCTTTTGCTTTTTGCTATTTGTTTTGGTTTTGTATTTTTGTCCAGCTTGTTCCAAATCTATATCCTGACCTTTGCTGGACGCTCTAGGGAGCTGGTGTTCTCCCCCCGGACCGTTAGACGGTTCGGGGGTTCTTGAATTTCCAGTGTGGATTTTGATAGGGTTTTTGTTGACCATATAAGTTACCTTTCTTAATTCTGCTATCAGTAAGCGGGCCTCTCTGTGCTAAACCTGATTCATTTCTGTGTTTGTCATTTCCTCTTACCTCACCGTCATTATTTGTGGGGGGCTTCTATCCAGCTTTGGGGTCCCCTTCTCTGGAGGCAAGAAAAGGTCTTTGTTTTCCTCTACTAGGGGTAGCTAGATTCTCCGGCTGGCGCGTGTCATCTAGAATCAACGTAGGAATGATCCCCGGCTACTTCTAGTGTTGGCGTTAGGAGTAGATATATGGTCAACCCAGTTACCACTGCCCTATGAGCTGGATTTTTGTATTCTGCAGACTTCCACGTTCCTCTGAGACCCTCGCCATTGGGGTCATAACAGTTTGCCAGGCCAGTATTAAATGTTTAATGCATTGCAGAAGAGGGATTATAAGAAAGAAGATTCTGAGTTTTTTTTTTTTTTCTTTCTTCTTCCCCTTTACCTCAGAGTGGCTATGCTTGCTGCAGACATGAATGTCCAGACCTTGATTACAAGTGTGGACCAGCTGGCTACTCGTGTGCAGGGCATACAAGACTATGTTATCAGAAATCCTAGGTCAGAACCTAAAATACCGATTCCTGAACTATTTTCCGGAGACAGGTTTAAGTTTAGGAATTTCGTGAATAATTGTAAATTGTTTTTGTCCCTGAGACCCTGTTCATCTGGAGATTCTGCTCAGCAAGTAAAAATTGTTATTTCGTTCTTACGGGGCGACCCTCAGGATTGGGCTTTTTCGCTGGCGCCAGGAGATCTGGCATTGGCTGATCTTGATGCGTTTTTTCTGGCGCTCGGTTTACTTTATGAGGAACCCAATCTTGAGATTCAGGCAGAAAAGGCCTTGCTGGCTATGTCTCAGGGGCAGGACGAGGCTGAAGTGTATTGCCAAAAATTTCGGAAATGGTCCGTGCTGACACATTGGAACGAGTGTGCACTGGCCGCTAATTTTAGAAATGGCCTTTCTGAAGCCATTAAGAATGTTATGGTGGGTTTTCCCATTCCCACAGGTCTGAATGATACTATGGCACTGGCTATTCAAATTGACCGGCGGTTGCGGGAGCGCAAAACCGCAAATTCCCTCATGGTGTTGTCTGAACAGACACCTAATTCGGTGCAATGTGATAGAAAAACCGCAAATTCCCTCATGGTGTTGTCTGAACAGACACCTGATTTAATGCAATGTGATAGAATCCTGACTAGAAATGAGCGGAAAATTCATAGACGCCGGAATGGCTTGTGCTACTACTGTGGTGATTCTACACATGTTATCTCAGCATGCTCTAAACGTATAGCTAAGGTTGTTAGTCCTGTCACCGTTGGTAATTTGCAACCTAAATTTATTCTGTCTGTAACTTTGATTTGCTCACTGTCATCTTATCCTGTCATGGCGTTTGTAGATTCAGGTGCTGCCCTGAGTCTCATGGATCTCTCATTTGCTAAGCGCAGTGGTTTTACTCTTGAACCATTAGAAAATCCTATTCCTCTTAGGGGTATTGATGCTACACCATTGGCAGCAAATAAACCGCAGTATTGGACACAGGTTACCATGTACATGACTCCTGAACACCGCGAGGTGATACGTTTCCTGGTTTTACATAAAATGCATGATTTGGTTGTTTTAGGGCTGCCATGGTTACAGACCCATAATCCAGTCCTGGACTGGAAGGCTATGTCAGTCTCAAGTTGGGGCTGTCGTGGTATTCATGGGGATTCCCTGCCTGTGTCTATTGCTTCTTCTACGCCTTCGGAAGTTCCGGAGTATTTGTCTGATTATCAGGATGTCTTCAGTGAGTCTGAGTCCAGTGCACTGCCTCCTCATAGGGACTGTGACTGTGCTATAGATTTGATCCCAGGCAGTAAGTTTCCTAAGGGAAGACTGTTTAATCTGTCGGTACCTGAACATACCGCTATGCGTTCATATATCAAGGAGTCTCTGGAGAAAGGACATATTCGTCCGTCTTCTTCCCCTCTTGGTGCGGGATTCTTTTTTGTGGCAAAAAAGGACGGATCTTTGAGACCTTGTATTGATTATCGGCTTTTAAATAAGATCACTGTCAAATTTCAGTATCCTTTACCGCTGTTGTCTGACTTGTTTGCCCGGATTAAGGGTGCCAAGTGGTTCACCAAGATAGACCTTCGTGGTGCGTACAACCTTGTGCGCATTAAGCAAGGTGATGAATGGAAAACCGCATTCAATACGCCCGAAGGTCATTTTGAGTACTTGGTGATGCCTTTTGGGCTCTCCAATGCGCCTTCAGTTTTTCAGTCCTTTATGCATGACATTTTCCGGAAGTATCTGGATAAATTTTTGATTGTTTATCTGGATGATATTTTGGTTTTTTCTGATAATTGGGATTCGCATGTGGAGCAGGTCAGGTTGGTCTTTAAAATTTTGCGTGAAAATTCTTTGTTTGTCAAGGGCTCAAAGTGTCTCTTTGGTGTACAGAAGGTTCCCTTTTTGGGGTTCATTTTTTCTCCTTCTGCTGTGGAGATGGACCCAGTCAAGGTCCGAGCTATTCTTGATTGGACTCAGCCCTCGTCAGTTAAGAGTCTTCAGAAGTTCTTGGGCTTCGCTAACTTCTACCGTCGTTTTATTGCTAATTTTTCTAGCATTGTGAAACCTTTGACGGATATGACCAAGAAGGGCTCCGATGTAGCTAACTGGGCTCCTGCTGCCGTGGAGGCTTTCCAGGAGTTGAAACGCCGGTTTACTTCGGCGCCTGTTTTGTGCCAGCCTGACGTCTCACTTCCCTTTCAGGTTGAGGTGGATGCTTCGGAGATTGGGGCAGGGGCCGTTTTGTCGCAGAGAGGCCCTGGTTGCTCTGTTATGAAACCTTGTGCCTTTTTCTCTAGGAAGTTTTCGCCTGCCGAGCGAAATTATGATGTGGGCAATCGGGAGTTGTTGGCCATGAAATGGGCATTTGAGGAGTGGCGTCATTGGCTCGAGGGTGCTAAGCATCGTGTGGTGGTCTTGACTGATCACAAAAATCTGATGTATCTCGAGTCTGCTAAACGCCTTAATCCGAGACAGGCCCGCTGGTCATTGTTTTTCTCCCGCTTTGATTTTGTTGTCTCGTATTTACCAGGTTCAAAGAATGTGAAGGCCGATGCTCTTTCTAGGAGCTTTGTGCCTGATGCTCCTGGAGTCGCTGATCCTGTTGGTATTCTTAAAGAGGGAGTTATCCTGTCAGCTATTTCTCCGGATCTGCGACGTGTGTTGCAGAGATTTCAGGCTGATAGGCCTGAGTCTTGTCCACCTGACAGACTGTTTGTCCCGGATAAGTGGACCAGCAGAGTCATTTCCGAGGTTCATTCCTCGGTGTTGGCAGGTCACCCGGGAATTTTTGGCACCAGAGATCTGGTGGCCAGGTCCTTTTGGTGGCCTTCCTTGTCAAGAGATGTGCGGTCATTTGTGCAGTCCTGTGGGACTTGTGCTCGAGCTAAGCCTTGCTGTTCTCGTGCCAGCGGTTTGCTCTTGCCCTTGCCTGTCCCGAAGAGACCTTGGACACATATCTCCATGGATTTCATTTCTGATCTTCCGCTATCTCAGGGCATGTCCGTTATCTGGGTGATATGTGATCGCTTCTCCAAGATGGTCCATTTGGTTCCTTTGCCTAAGCTGCCTTCCTCTTCCGATCTGGTTCCTGTGTTTTTCCAGAACGTGGTTCGTTTGCACGGCATCCCTGAGAATATTGTGTCAGACAGAGGATCCCAGTTCGTTTCCAGGTTCTGGCGATCCTTTTGTAGTAGGATGGGCATTGATTTGTCGTTTTCGTCTGCTTTCCATCCTCAGACTAATGGACAGACGGAGCGAACCAATCAGACTTTGGAGGCTTATTTGAGGTGTTTTGTCTCTGCTGATCAGGACGATTGGGTGACATTCTTGCCGTTGGCTGAGTTTGCCCTTAATAATCGGGCTAGTTCCGCCACCTTGGTTTCGCCTTTTTTCTGCAACTCTGGTTTCCATCCTCACTTTTCTTCGGGTCATGTGGAGCCTTCTGACTGTCCTGGGGTGGATTCTGTGGTGGATAGGTTGCAGCAGATCTGGAATCATGTGGTGGACAACTTGAAGTTGTCACAGGAGAAGGCTCAGCGCTTTGCCAACCGCCGCCGCGGTGTGGGTCCCCGACTACGCGTTGGGGATTTGGTATGGCTTTCTTCCCGCTTTGTTCCTATGAAGGTCTCCTCTCCCAAATTTAAACCTCGTTTTATTGGGCCTTACAAGATATTGGAAATCCTTAATCCTGTATCTTTTCGTCTGGATCTTCCTGTGTCGTTTGCTATTCACAATGTATTTCATAGGTCCTTGTTGCGGCGGTACATTGTGCCTGTAGTTCCTTCTGCTGAGCCTCCTGCTCCGGTGTTGGTTGAGGGCGAGTTGGAGTACGTGGTGGAGAAGATCTTGGATTCTCGCCTCTCCAGGCGGAGGCTTCAGTACCTGGTCAAGTGGAAGGGCTATGGTCAGGAGGATAATTCCTGGGTGGTCGCCTCTGATGTTCATGCGGCCGATTTACTTCGTGCCTTTCATGCCGCTCATCCTGATCGCCCTGGTGGTCGTGGTGAGGGTTCGGTGACCCCTCACTAAGGGGGGGGTACTGTTGTGAATTTGCTTTTTGCTCCCTCTAGTGGTTACTAGTTTTTTGACTCTGGTTTTTCTGTCATTCCTTTTATCCGCACCTGGGTCGTTAGTTAGGGGTGTTGCTATATAAGCTCCCTGGACCTTCAGTTCAATGCCTGGCAACGTAGTTATCAGAGCTAGTCTGCTGTGCTCTTGTCTACTGATCCTGGTTCCAGTTATATCAGCTAAGTCTGCCTTTTGCTTTTTGCTATTTGTTTTGGTTTTGTATTTTTGTCCAGCTTGTTCCAAATCTATATCCTGACCTTTGCTGGACGCTCTAGGGAGCTGGTGTTCTCCCCCCGGACCGTTAGACGGTTCGGGGGTTCTTGAATTTCCAGTGTGGATTTTGATAGGGTTTTTGTTGACCATATAAGTTACCTTTCTTAATTCTGCTATCAGTAAGCGGGCCTCTCTGTGCTAAACCTGATTCATTTCTGTGTTTGTCATTTCCTCTTACCTCACCGTCATTATTTGTGGGGGGCTTCTATCCAGCTTTGGGGTCCCCTTCTCTGGAGGCAAGAAAAGGTCTTTGTTTTCCTCTACTAGGGGTAGCTAGATTCTCCGGCTGGCGCGTGTCATCTAGAATCAACGTAGGAATGATCCCCGGCTACTTCTAGTGTTGGCGTTAGGAGTAGATATATGGTCAACCCAGTTACCACTGCCCTATGAGCTGGATTTTTGTATTCTGCAGACTTCCACGTTCCTCTGAGACCCTCGCCATTGGGGTCATAACACCCGGTCGCTGACAATTTTATCAGGCATTCCATGTAAACGGAAAATATGATTTATGAATAACGCCGCCAAAGCCCGTGCAGAAGGTAACCATGGAAGCGGCACCAAGTGCACCATCTTAGAGAAATGATCGGTGACAACCCAGATAACGGTGCAGCTATGAGACTTGGGCAAGCCCACTACGAAGTCCATCCCGACCATCTCGAGGGTAAAGCAACCCTTCAGGCCGTTGCCGAGGAGACCGATTCTGGGCGCAGGAAACGCATGCCCGAATATAGTCCCCGACGTCACGGGCCATATGCGGCCACCAGTACGTCCTCGCCAAAAGCTCAGATGTCCTTTTGGTCCCAAAATGCCCACCCACTCTGGACGAGTGAGCCCAAGAGAGAACCTCCAGTCGCAAATTCGCTGGCACGAACGTCTTGCCCGGGGGCACGGACTCTAGCGAAACCAGAGCCACAGTACTCAGGCTTTCAGAAGGGACAATAAGTCGAGGCTCCTCCTCCTCCTCAGATGACACTACGGAGCAGGAGAGAGCGTCGGCACGAATGTTCTTCTCCCCGGAGAGAAAATGGAGAGTAAAATGAAACCGGGAGAAGAACAGGGACCATCTAGCCTGGCGAGAATTCAGCCGCTGGGCCGTCTGTAGATATACCAAGTTCTTGTGGTCAGTGAATACCTGGAAGGGAAAGCGAGCTCCCTCCAAGAGGTGTCTCCACTCTGAGAAAGCCAACTTCATGGCTAGCAACTCCCTGTCCCCGATGGAATAATTCCTCTCCGCCGGTGTGAATGTCTTGGAGAAAAAGAAGCAGGGATGCTTCCGACCTTGAGCATCCTTTTGGAAAAGGACTGCTCCAGCATTAACGGATGAGGCATCTACCTCCATGATAAATGGCTTATCTACATCGGGGCGATGTAGAATGGAAGCGCTAGCGAAGTGTGACTTAATCGAGAGAAAGGCCTTGGAGACATCCTCCGACCACAACTTGGGATTTGCTCCCTTCTTGGTGAGGGCAACCAAGGGAGCTACCAAAGTGGAGAAGTGTGGAATGAACTGGCGATAGTAATTAATGAACCCCATAAAACGCTGCACCACTTTAAGTGAATGGGGTTCCTGCCAGTCCATCACAGGCTGTAGCTTGGCAGGATCCATAGCCAAACCCTGGGCAGAGATGATATAACCAAGGAAAGGCAAGGACTCCTGCTCAAACACACACTTCTCCAACTTGGCGTAGAGGGAGTTTGCCCGTAAGAGGTCGAAGACTTTGCGAATATCTCTCCGATGGGAGTCAATATCTGGAGAGTAGATGAGAATATCATCCAGATAGACTACGACCGAGGTGGTAAGTATATCCTGGAAGATGTCATTCACAAAGTCTTGGAAAACGGCTGGGGCATTACAGAGCCCGAAGGGCATCACCAGGTATTCATAGTGCCCATCCCTGGTGTTAAAAGCCGTCTTCCACTCGTCCCCCTCACGGATGTGAATCAGGTTGTAAGCACCCCGCAGATCTAATTTAGTAAATACCCTTGCTCCCCGTAGCCTATCAAAGAGCTCAGATATCAGGGGTAGTGGGTACTTGTTCTTAACGGTGATGGCGTTAAGACCCCTGTAGTCTATGCATGGACGTAATTCTCCACTCTTCTTCTGCACGACGAAGAACCCAGCCCCTGCAGGTGACACTGACTTCCTAATGAATCCTATTGCCAGATTCTCTTGGATGTACTGAGACATTGCCTCCATCTCCAGGAGAGATAACAGATAGACTCGACCCCGGGGAGGCTCAGCACCAGGCAAGAGGTCAATAGGACAGTCATAGGGGCGGTGAGGCAGAAGGGTCTCCGCAGCCCTTTTGGAGAACACGTCCGCATAGGGCCAATAGTGTTTGGGGAGAGAGGAAAGATCTGCCGGTACCTCTGTTGTAGCAACCTGAACGCACTCCCTCTGACATCTACCCTCACAGGATTTACTCCATCCCAAAATTCTCCCTGAGGACCACTCTATATGAGGACAATGATAGCGTAGCCATGGTATCCCCAACAGGACCTCATCAATTCTCTCAGGAATGACTAATAGAGAGATAATCTCCTGATGTGAAGGAGACACAGAAAGAGTGAAAGGAATGGTTTGGTGTGTAATCTGTGAGGGTAGTGTCGACCCATTTACCACTCGAACGGTTACTGGTTTGGCGAGCATCACCAGGGGTAATGCGTGTCGCTGAGCGAAAGCGGATGACATAAAATTACCCTCCGCCCCAGAGTCCACGCATAGCTCTACCAAAAGAGTGGATGGGCCTATGGTAATTGTCCCCTTGAAGGACAACTTAGAGGCAAACGTCGCCGTGTCTAGTGTACCTCCTCCAACTGCCACTAGACGCTGACGTTTCCCCGCCCGCTGAGGACACTTGGAGGCAAGATGTCCTGACTGCTGGCAAACATGACAGACCTTAAGTGCACGAGCGGACCGGGACTTGGACCCCGCTCGTGACACCTCTATGGCCTCATGTGACTCGGGTGCCTGGACCGGAGATTCCAAAGGTCTGGCGAAGGTGGGAGCCAGCCGAAACCTCTGCCTACACTGGGCTCACTCCAACCTTCGCTCGTGAAAATGAAGGTCTATGCGAGTTGATACAGCTATGAGCTCCTCCAGTGTGGCGGGAATCTCCCTAGTGGCCAAAGCGTCCTTCACATGGTCAGCCAGCCCCCTCCAAAATACAGGGATGAGGGCTTTATCTGGCCAATGCAACTCAGACACTAATGTCCGGAAGTGGACTGCAAAATGGCTGACCATGGTCGAACCCTGAGTCAATGCCAGCAGTTGGAGCGCCGTATCATGGGTGACTTGAGGTCCTACAAAGACCTGTTTCAGAGTGCCCAGAAACCGAGGAACACTCCGCACCACATGATCGTTGCGCTCCCACAGCGGCATAGCCCACTCCAAAGCTCTGTCCGACAGGAGAGAGATTATGAATCCCACCTTTGCCCGCTCTGTGGGAAAACGTGCAGCCAGGAGCTCGAGATGTATACCACACTGGCTCACGAAACCCCTACAGGACTTACTGTCCCCAGAGTATTTTTCAGGCAACGGGAGGTGAGATAAAGTCGGAAAAGAGGTGGCAGTGGGTAAAGCTGCTGCAGCCACGCTAGCAGCCTGAACAGCTATTGCGGTAACATCCACCGCCGAGGTTGCACGCTCGAGAGACGCCAACCGGCCCTCCAGCAGCTGGATGTACCCCTGCAATCGCTGTTCATCCACCATTACTTAGCCAGATCCTGGCACTAGTATACTGTTAGGGTTGGCAGAACGCACTGAATATTTTTATTAGATGAGATAGGTGCGTTCGCAACCCGGGATCCACCGTGCAGGAAAGAACCTGCTTCTACGTAAGGCGGTGAAGTAAATTAGTATAAATGGACTCTGTTACTTCACAGAGCCCATAGAAAAGAGAACGCAGTGCACTGTTAAGCACACAGGGGACACAGCTACTGAGTTGAGCCAACAGTGGTCATGCAGTCCAAACCAAACACGTAGCTCCTCTCCGGTGGAGCCAGAATACTAATGGCTATTAGCCAGCCCTGAATGCACTCATACGAAACTCCTCGCCGGAGGTGCCAGCATTCTAGGGGCTTATTTCAGCCGGGTCCCTGACTGCATACACACAAAACTCCTCGCCGGAGGTGCCAGCATTCTAGGGGCTTATTTCAGCCGGGTCCCTGACCACACACACGACCACACTGGCGCTGAGCTCGTAGATATCTGATACTAGCGCATGGCCGTGTGGTCATGAGAACCTTTTATAGCTGCAGCAACTTCAGGACCTTCCTAGAAGGACCAATAGAAGGCTGCCACAGAACTTGATCAGGTACAGGACCTTCCTGGAGGACCAATGGAAGTTGCTGCAGTACCCTTGATCTCCATTGAGAGATCTTACCCTGGGCATGCTCAGTGTGTGCAAAGCAAGACTTAGTCCCAGAAAAGCCTGCTCGCCGCAGACCAGTGCAGGCTACAATAGCAGAGCCTGGAGAGGCAGCAGTAACCCTTTGCACAGTGTCAGATTCAGTGAGACACTGGGACCGACATCTCCGCTGAGCAGGCTCCACTGCATCCGATGCAGAATGGGAGACCAGAGCAGACATGGTTCGAGATTCCCCCTGTGCAGCAGTGGGAACTCGACTCCTAACACTGTGTAAGCGCTATTTGACCAAGAAGAAGAAAGATGGGATGCTACGCCAGATGACCTGGCCTCCACAATCACCAGACCTGAACCCAATCGAGATGGTTTGGGGTGAGCTGGACCGCAGAGTGAAGGCAAAAGGGCCAACAAGTGCTAAGCATTTCTGGGAACTCCTTCAAGATTGTTGGAAGACCATTCCCGGTGACTACCTCTTGAAGCTCATCAAGAGACTGCCAAGCGTGTGTAAAGCAGTCATCAAAGCAAAAGGTGGGCCCTACTCTACTGTAACCTATTAAATATTTGTTAAAATATGCAATACAATTTAGGTATATTTTGACCAATATCACATACAAGGAACAAATACCACCGCACCATGACCAGACCACAAATTACAACCACAGTGATCGAATAATATCACATACAAGGAACAAATACCACCGCACCATGTCAAGACCACATATTACCCCCACTTGGTGACCAAATAGCACATACAAGGGACAAATACCACAACACCATTTCCAGACCACATATTACCACCACATAGTGACTGAATACTACAATACTGATCAGTAATAAAAAAACAAAACACAATACTATCACCATAAGTGCCAGTATTCACAGGAGATCTGTACTTAGTATGCAGTGTCTGTGTAGAGGTAATACAGCGATCACTGGTGACATTGTACACAGGACCTCTGTATATAGTGTATAGGTAATACAGTGATCACTGATTACATTATATACAGGAGCTCTGTATATAGTATACAGTGTATAGTGTCAGTGTATAGGTAACACTGACTCACCAGTGACGTCTCTAGGTGAAGTCCTTCATCTTTCATCCAGCACAGACCGCCATCACTTCTTCCAGCCAGGACTTGTCTCTGCAGGAAATAACACAGTTATCTCGAGCTCCGCTTGCAGAACACATTACTTAATTTTTCCCAACTTCTACATTACACCACATGAAGAAAAAGAGGTGACATAGTGTCACTCTACACAGTAACAGGACCGCCCCCATTTAAAACAATGTCCTCAAAAAATAAAATAAATAGTAATAATATCCCTTAATTAGCCCCTATGTCCAGCATTGCCCCCAGACAGTGTGTTCAACAACCTGCCCCAGTGTGTGTTCAACAATCTGCCCCAGTATGTCCAGCATATTGCCCCAGAGTGTACAGCATTTCCCCCAGTGTGTCCAGCATATTACCCCCAGTGTGTCCAGCATATTACCCCCAGTTTGTCCAGCATATTACCCCCAGTGTGTCCAGCATATTACCCCCAGTATGTCCAGCATATTACGTCCAGTGTGTCCAGCATATTACCCCCAGCGTTTCCAGCATATTACCCCCAGTGTGTCCAGCATATTACCCCCAGTGTGTCCAGCATATTACCCCCAGTGTGTTCAGCATATTACCCCCAGTGTGTCCAGCAATCTGCCCCAGTATGTCCAGCATGGCCCCAGTGTCTCCAGCATTGCCCCAGTGTCTCCAGCAATCAGCTGCCCCAGTGTGTCCTCCAGCATTGCCCCCAGTGTGTCCAGCAATCTGCCCCAGTGTCTCTAGCATTGCCCCAGTGTGTCCAGCAATCATCTGCCCCAGTGTGTCCTCCAGTATTGCCCCCAGTGTGTCCAACATTGCCCTCAGTGTCCAGCAATCTGCCCCAGTGTCTCCAGCATTGCCCCCAGTGTGTCCAACATTGCCCTCAGTGTCCAGCAATCTGCCCCAGTGTCTTCAGCATTGCCCCAGTGTCTCCAGCATTGCCCCAGTGTGTCCAGCAATCATCTGCCCCAGTGTGTCCTCCAACATTGCCCCCAGTGTGTCCAGCAATCTGCCCCAGTGTGTCCAGCATTGCCCTCAGTGTCCAGCAATCTGCCCGTGTCTCCAGCATTGCCCCCAGTGTCCAGCAATCTGCCCCAGTGTCTCCAGCATTGCCCCAGTGTCTCCAGCATTGCCCCAGTGTGTCCAGCAATCATCTGCCCCAGTGTGTCCTCCAACATTGCCCCCAGTGTGTCCAGCAATCTGCCCCAGTGTGTCCAGCATTGCCCCAGTGTCTCCAGCATTGCCCCCAGTGTCTCCAGCATTGCCCCCAGTGTCTCTAGCATTGCCCCCAGTGCCTCCAGCAATCTGCCCCAGTGTGTCCAGCAATCTGCCCCAGTGTGTCCAGCAATCTGCCCCAGTGTGTCCAGCAATCTGCCCCAGTGTGTCCAGCAATCTGCCCCATTGTGTCCAGCAATCTGCCCCAGTGTCTCCAGCATTGCCCCAGTGTCCAGCAATCATCTGCCCCAGTGTGTCCTCCAGCATTGCCCAGTGTCTCCAGCATTGCCCCCAGTGTCTCCAGCATTGCCCCCAGTGTCTCCAGCATTGCCCCCAGTGTCTCCAGCAATCATCTGCCCCAGTGTGTCCAGCATTGCCCCCACTGTGTCCAGCATTGACCCCAGTGTGTCCAGCATTGACCCCAGTGTGTCCAGCATTGCCCCCAGTGTGTCCAGCATTGCCCCCAGTGTGTCCAGCAATCATCTGCCCCAGTGTGTCCTCCAGCATTGCCCCCAGTGTGTCCAGCAATCTGCCCCAGTGTCTCCAGCATTGCCCCAGTGTGTCCAGCAATCTGCCCAGCATATTGCCTCGGGCCCCCCGGATTGCCGTTCGCAAAAAAAACAAAAAAAGAGTTCTCCTCACCTGACCTGTGCGCTCCAGCGGTGAGCTCCCTCCAGCAGCGCACACTCGCCGGCGACTGACAATGACGTCAGACGCCGGCGACGTGTGAGCTGCGCCTGCGGCCAACTTCAGCTGCCAGCCTCCAATTGGCTGGCGGCTGTTGTTAACTATTGACGTGCGGGCGCTCACCCGCACGTCAATAGGAAACTGCCGCAGCGCCGGTAGGGGCCCGGTGAGCAGATGAGACGGGGCCCGATGCGGGCCCCCTCTCTCTGCCCACCGGGCCCATAAATGATACGCCAGTCAGGGCACGGGCAGTAATGCCCTGATGGCGGCGGGCAATCTGTGCGGTAGCCCAGGGCCCCCCCACACCACTGGGCCCTGGGCTACCGCCCAGATTGACCCTCTTATAATCCGCCCCTCAGGGGCGTAGCTAGAGCTTTTGCCGCCCGGGGCTGTTCCCGAGTTTGGCGCCCCCCCCCCCCCCAGAACGTATGCGATTTTCACACTTAGTCATGTACCGACGAGCTCCTCTCCCTTAAGCTCCCAATGTTCAGTGAAAAACTGAGAGAAGCAGAAGAGAAGCTCGTTGTTACAGGACCATGAGTATGAAAATCGCATATGAGTGACGTGTCCATGTGTCGACAACCGGAACCTGCAGAGCTGAATCCTGACATCGCAGCTTCTGAATTCTCACAACGCATACACTGCACACTTTTAGGATTCTCCCTGGCCGGTGGACAGTCATGTCAGCACAAGCATGCGATTTGTATACTTCTGACCACATTCCGACTAGACGTGCCTGGCCTCGCTCAGTTCATTTTCATAGAGTGAGGCCACACATGTCTAGTCAGCACGTATGTAAATCGCCAGCACGAGAGAATCCTGACAGTGTGCAGGGCGCACTGTGAGAAGTCAGAAGTCTGCAGTCACAAAGATTGACTGCAGACTCATTACAAACCTGGACATCCCCTTTAATGCTCCTAACATAAATAAAAACATGAGAGTTAGTCAGTATCACAAATAACATTTACATCCAGGTACCTTATAGATGACGTCGCCTCTGGAGTTGTTCTCCTTCATTTCTTCATCTTGTCCAGACCCCATGATGAGTTTTCTCATCCACAGCCGTCTCTGCAGACTTCCATCTTCTCCGTTCTTTTGCAGAAAATCTCCACATGATGCCCTTAAAGATACAAGTGTCATTATAATGCTCCTGAATAAAAAATTTCCCCTCACTATATTGTCTGCATAAAATAGGACCCCCACACTGTCCCTCTTATGGTACATGCTCTTCACACTGACCTCTCCTTTCCATACCAGCCCCCTCTTCACACTGACCTCTCACACTGTGTCCCCCATATAGGGCCCAGTATTTATACTGTACCCTCTCATCACACTCCCCCTCCTTTGTATCATATCCCCTCCTGGCTGTGCCCTTACACTGTCCCCCATGCTACGCATGCACACATCCCAACACCCTCACTCCCCGTACTCTGTCCACATACGTTTTTCACATCGCTACTCATACTGTGTCCGCATACATTCCCCCGTTTGACCCCAAGCTGTCTGCACCCATCCCCCATACTGTTTCCTCATATATGCCCCCCCATCTCCCCCTTTGCTCTTCATTTGGTGTCCTCAGATCTCCCCCACACATTAAATCCCCCATCCCCATGACAAATCTCCCCCCACAAACATTCAATCCCCCATCTCCACACACAATAAATACCCCATCTCCACTCACATTAAATCCCCCCCCACAATATATGCCCCCCATCCCCACTCACAGTAAATCCCCCCCCACAATATATGCCCCCATCCCCACTCACAGTAAATCCCCCCCCACAATATATGCCCCCATCCCCACTCACAGTAAATCCCCCCCACAATATATGCCCCCCATCCCCACTCACATTAAATCCCCCCCACAATATTTTCCCCCATCCCCACTCACAGTAAATCCCCCCCTGCACCTTCGGTGTCTTCAGCTCCACTGGAGCACTTTCCACCGCTCTGTGTCTCCTGGTCGATCTGCAGCTCCTGCTCTGCCGCGCAGGTGAGTGACGTCAGCAGCGTGATCACATGACCTGATCACGCTGCTGGCGTCGCTCTGACCCGGCAGTCAGAGCTTCAATTGTACTCGCATCACAGATACGAGTACAATTGAACACTGGGAGCCGGCGCGCCGCAGCTTCTCTGTGCCGGCTGTCAGCTTGACAGTCGGCACAGAGAACAGCTGACTCCCAGCGCGGGGGGTGACAGAATGCAGCCGCCGGGGGAGACACTGCGGACCGCCGCTTTAGGCGGCCCGACTGCGCCCCCCTGCCGGCTGCGCCCCCCTAGATACGCCACTGACTCACCGCCGCATTGTGCCGCCCCCCCGCATTGTGCCGCCCGGGGCGGCCCGCCCCCCCGCACCCCCCTTCCTACGCCACTGCCGCCCCTGTGTATATATATCTATATGTGTGTAGTGACATATGTCTAGGGTTATATGTGTGTCTAGTGATAATGTAACATCTGTCCTGAAGGCAAGTCGCACCTAGGTGTTAACAGGTACTTCCTTGGGATTAGTAGACTTTGTGTCTCCCTATCTCACCAGGAGGTCTAGCTAGAGCCAAGAAGAAAAGTAACATTTGGCACCTCCTAGGTCTTGGAGGGGAGATGCTAAATGCAGCCTGAGGTGATCTATTCCTGAGAACCTTTTCACAAGTGTCTCAAAAGAGAAAATAATATATTCATTAGTAGAGCGGCTGTGGCCCAATCAAGCAGCCTGCCATTATGATATTAACCTGAGGGGCCGGTCTAGAAACCTGACCTCAGACCAAAGTTATAAATTTAGGCTGCAGACAGAGAATTGTGTTCACATGTGAGGGCAGCCTGAGAAGCTGATGTGTTCCATCAACTCCATTCACCCCCCTCAGGGAGCAGAAAGCAAACTACCAGTTAGATGATTTCTGTAAGTTTTTCTCCTGTTTATTTTGATACTGTTTTGCATAAGTTGTATGTCTTTTTATTATCATATTTTTATACCTTTTTCTTATTGTAAGCATTGAACCTTTTGTTATTAAAGTATAAAACTTTAACAAGTTGAACCTTGATTGTTCTAAAATACTCCATAGCCTAAGGTGTATGAGCCTTATGAGTGATAGACATATTTTTATTAGCATTATTATTTCTGGGACTCATCGCCCGTGTGTTCGATGAGTGGGGGCAGGGTGTATGTGCGGGTGTGTGGCCTGGGTCGGTGTGTGATTTATGCTCCCATTACAGCATAGGACAGAGGTTGAATGCTGGACTGAGAGAGGGGAGATAGATTAACCCTTGCAGGCACAACCCCAAGTCACGTGTGAGAGCAGGCAAGTGACGAATAAGTGACACCACGGAGTAGGGATCCGTGACAACCTTACCATAACTGTCTCTCTAATAACCCCGCTGAAAATTGATCATTTCTTGAGTCTCTTTTTTTACCCACATGTATATGTACATCCTTACTATCTAAGGGGAGGTTATGTATGTAATTATGTCATTGGGACTTTATATTTGTATGCAAACTTCTTATACATAACCTTTTCTACGAGGGGTACTAATATATATATATATATATATATATATATATATATTTATATATTTATTTAATCTATTCATCTGTACCTAGCTTATTGCTACATTAATCAATTTTTGCTGTGATTGATCAATTTGATTAATTGGCTTAGTCATCATTTTTTCTGACGTTCCTAACCTGGGCGTGGCACTTTGATGTTGCTTTCATTTTTAATTGCATCTATCTTTATTGTATCTACTAGAAGGGGGCCCGATTCTAACGCATCGGGTATTCTAGAATATGTATGTATGTATGTACGTCACGCTTAGCACAGCCACGTAGTATATAGCACAGGCACGTAGTATATAACACAGCCAACATAGTATATAGCACAGCCACGTAGTATATAACACAGACAGCGACGTAGTATATAGCACAGCCACGTAGTATATAGCACAGCCACGTAGTATATAGAACAGCCACATAGTATATAGCACAGCCACGTAGTATATAGCACAGCCACGTAGTATACAGGACAGCCACGTAGTATATAGCAGCCACATAGTATATAGCAGCCACATAGTATATAGCTGCCACGTGGTATATAACAAAGCCCATGTAATATATAACAGCCCAGGCAGTATATAACACAGCCCAAGCAGTATATAACACAGCCCACGTAGTATATAACACAGCACACGTAGTATATAACACAGCCCATGTAGTATATAACACAGCCCACACAGTATATAACAGAGCCCACGTAGTATATAACACAACCCACGCAGTATATAACACAATCCACGTAGTATATAGCAGTGTGGGCACCGTATCCCTGTTAAAAAAAATAAAAAAATAAAAAATAGTTATATTCTCACCCTCCGGGGTCCACTGAAGCTGTCCCAATGCGCGCGATGCTGCCGCCAGCTTCCTTTTCCAGTGATGCATTGAGAAATTACCCAGATGACTTAGCGGTCTCGCGAGACCGCTAAGTCATCTGGGTAATTTCACAATGCATCACTGGGAACGGAGGTTGGCGGCAGCATCGCGCGCATCAGTGGACGTCGGAAGGTGAGAATAGCACAATTTTGTTTGTTTTTTTCATTATTTTTAACTATATCTTTATATATATTATATCTTTTTACTATTGATGCTGCATAGGCAGCATCAATAGTAAAACGTTGGTCCGGGATAGGGCGACGCACTGACTGGAGGGGAGTAGGGAGGGGCCAATTCGCGGGCGGACTAAGCCTGTCGCTGATTGGTCGCGCCCGGCCGCGACCAATCAGTGACGCGGGATTTCCGTTACGGAAGTTAGTTACAGAAAGAAGGACAAACAGACGGAAGTACCCATTAGACAATTATATATATAGATTTACCTTTGTTTTAACTATCTTGCAATAAAATTTTAGAGTATTTTTATTCAGCGCAGGCATCCATTTTCTTTTGGTTATTTATTAATCTATATGGCAGAGCTCATGTATTTTAAGCCCCTTTTCTTGGTTTACTTAATGGAAACATTGTGTACCATTTGTTCCCAAGCACCTGCAGTAACTGATACATACTCAGCTCTTTAGCGCTACCTTGTGGTTATCCCGAGTACAACTTTCAAGTCAAAGAAATCAAACAAATCTATCTAAAAATATATTTTTTTCCTAGAATTACAGATTTTGATTCTCAATATTTCATATTATATGCAATGAAATAACAGTTCACCATTGTTGATATGATTAAAACAGTATGGTATAGTAACATAATATTATATGCAAATGAGCTGTTCCAGGCTATAGGCTAGACACTGAGCTCCCTGAGAATCTGCCTCCAGCAGGGCTGTCCCGATCGCCGTTCCAGAGGGTGCGACTGTTACTGGCCCTGTGTGGCAGAAGGGCTCACCAACACCAATTTCACCTTGACGTGTGTCCTTGGACAGGCATTTAGGTGAAATGTATTGTGGTGCAGAAACCCTCCCGGTCCCTGCGCTGCAGTACAGACTGATAGCCAATCAGAGGCCGCCTGCAGACATCCACTTGCCAGTAGCACATGGCAGTGACATTATGTGCTGCTCATGCTGGTAAACTGAAGTCAGCTGCCACCACCTGCGCTGGCTACAGAAAAGACACCACGTGGCACGGGGGCGGGAGGTGAGTAGAATACAGTGGTGTACCACCAAATGGTGGCAGGCTATGCGGCTGAAATTGGACCTGTGAACTGGGGGGAGCTTGATGCCAGCACCAGCACTAGGGCTGTTCTCGCCTGTCATTGCATGTTCAACTGTATCAACATCCTGGATGCTGCTGCTACAGTTGAAAGTTATGATGAAAAATGGAACATCAGCTGACGCTTGTTCCTCAGCCTCTGACATCTCAGCGGGCACCATGTAGTGACATCATTGCGCTCAGACGTCAGATGCCGAGGTGTTCAGAACGCTCACTGCAGAGACCGGAGCACCGGGGCACGAGGAGGAGAGGTGAGTATTGCATTTTTTTTAAACCAGTCACGATTCACGATTCCATCTTTCAGTGTGTCTGGATGCAGTGAATTACTGTGTGCCGTCCAATCTAATGCAGGGCATGCTGAGCTGTCAGTGCCTTGACGACATTTTAGCCGTCCAATCGTAGTTAGGGTGTTGCTGGATCTTCACGCAGGTGCCTCCTTGTCAGATATTTGCCTGGCTAATTAGCCAGCTCTCTGCCCCAGACTAGTGCCAATTATAGCTTATTGATCACTGATGTATGTCTGCCTTGTCACTCTGTGCTGTGATCTACTGCTGCCTGACCTAGGTCCGCGCCCTGACCATCCATTTGCTTTGACCCTTTGCTTGATCAGCTATCTTTTTGACCCCTGATGTTGGGATATGTTTGGTGCAACAACTTTATTCCTGACTGTTTAGTTACTGGATTTTTATGCTGTTTATAAAGTTAGAACAAAAAAAAACTCCCAGAGGCTCAGACAGGGAGAGCATGTGACTTGTATTTCCTGTTTTCCTGTGTCTGTGTATGAGAGAAGCAGCCCTGCTGTAGAAGCTGCACAGATAGAGACACACAAATGATTTACTCCTGTTCTATTAAAGAGAACCTGTCACCCCCCTCAGGCGTTTGTAACTAAAAGAGCCACCTTGTGCAGCACTAATGCTGCATTCTGACAAGGTGGCTTTTTAGTTACAAACGCCTGCACACGCTGAAATAAACACTTATAAAATGTGCCCCTCATACCCTGAAATCGTCCCAGGGCGGAACTTTCCTTCCTAATCAGACGCAGCACAGCCGTCACTCTGGAGCTGTGTGCACAGGGCGCCGCCTCCTCTTGCTGCATTATCGTCCCCGGCACCTGCGCTGTACGTTTTTTTCCCGGGCATGCGCAGTTGCGCTGCCCTTCGTACGTACAGCGCAGACGCCGGGGACGATAATGAAGCAAGAGGAGGCGGCACCTGGCGCGCACAGGCCCGGAGTGACGGCTGTGTTGCGTCTAATTAGGAAGGAAAGTCCAGCCCCGGGACGATTTCAGGGTATGTGGGGGCACATTTTATATGTGTTTATTTCAGCGAGTGCAGGCGTTTGTAACTAAAAAGCCACCTTGTCAGAATGCAGCATTAGTGCTGCACAAGGTGGCTCTTTTAGTTAAAAACGCCTGAGGAGGGTGACAGGTTCCCTTTAAGCTTATCATATATTGTTCCTGAAGGTCTGTTGTCACATTCTTGGAGAGTATCCTGAATAATCCGCTGCCAACACCTGTGACCTGACGATTCTTTTGTATCACCTCTTTGTCTATGACGTACCCAGGGCCGCTATCAGGTCATTACTACCCTTACTGGTGTACGGAGCCCGAAGAGCAGAAGCAGAGAGGGCTGAGGAGTCAGGGGCAGGATCCGGCCGATTCAGTAACTGAATGTGCATCCGTGGTAAACATCTACTGACATGCAGGAAGCCACTGGTTTCCTGCACTGCAATAGTTAACAGCTGCCAGCCAATCAGAGGCCGGCAGATGACATCAGCATGCACACCGCCGAAGTATGACGTCTGTGTCATGCATCTACACATCCACACTTCAAGTGGATTGAAAGAAACAACACTACCGGACTGCGGCCAGATAAAGAGAAATTTTTTTTTTTTAACTGAAAGCCACAATATGGTGGCAGCATGGAAGACGCATGAGACAACAAATGATGGAAGGATTGGTGACTCATGGGGCAATATAAGGTGGAAGGGTGGGTGACTCATGGGGCAATACATGGTGGAAGGATGGGTGACTCATGGGGCGACATATGGAGCAGAATGGGTGACTCATGGGGCGACATATGGTGGAAGGATGGGTGACTTGGGGGCGACATATGGGGCAGGATGGGAGACGCATGGGTTAACATATGGGGCAGGATGTGAGACACATGGGGCAACATATGGGGCAGAATTGGAGACATATGGGGCAACATATGGGACTGAATGGGGGAACATATGGGGCAGGATGGGAGAGACATGGGGGAACATATGGGGGCAGGATAAGAGACACATGGGGGAACATATGAAGCATAATGGGTGACACATGGGGGAACATATGGGGCTGCTTATGAGACACATGAGGGAACATATGTGGGCAGGATTGGAGACACATGGTGGAACATATGGGGGTAGGATGGGAGACACATGTGGCAACATATGGGGCAAGATGGGAGACACATGGGGCAACATATGGTGGCAGGATGGGAGACACATGGGGCAACATATGGGGCAAGATGGGAGACACATGGGGCAACATATGGGGGCAGGATGGGAGACACATGGGGCAACATATGAGGCAAGATGGGAGACAAATGGGGCAGGATGGTCGACACATGGAGAAATATATGATGGCAGGATAGGAGACACATGAGGTAACATGGAGCAGGATGGGAGACACATGGAGCAACATATGAAGGAAAAATTGGAGACGCATGGGGCAGCATATGAAGGCAGGCTTGGAGATTCATGGGGTAAAATATGAGTCAGGATGGGGAAACGTGGGGGCAGGATGGGAGACACATGGGGGAACATGTGGGGCGGAATGGGAGACATATGGTGCAACATGATGGCAGGATAGGAGATACATGGAGTAACATGTGGGGCAAAAAGGGAGACATATGAGGGAACATATGGAGGCAGGATGGGAGGCACATGGGGCAACATGATGGCAGGATGGAAGGCACATGGGGCAAATTATGGGAGATGGGTTAGACACATGGGGCAACATATGAAGGCAGGATGGGAGACTCATGGGGCAAAATATGAGGCAAGATGGGAGACGCATGGAGCAACATATTGGGCAGCATGGGAGACACATGGGGCAACATGTGGGGGCAGGATAAGAAACATATGGGGCAACATATGGGGCAGGATGGGAGACACATGACACAATATATGGGGGCAGCATGGGAGACACATGGGTAAAACATGTGGGGCAGGGTGGGAGACACATGGGGCAACATATGGGGCAGGATGTGAGACACATGGGGCAACATATGGCGCAGAATGAGAGACACACGGGGAAACATATGAGGCAGCATGGAAGATACAAGGGGCAACCTATGGGGCAGGATGTGAGACACATGGGGCAACATATGGGGCAGCATGGAAGACACATGGGGGAACATTTGGGGCAGGATGGGAGACACATCGGGAACACATGTGGGCAGGATGGGAGACACGAGGCAAAATATGGGGGCGAGATGGGAGACACATGGGGCAACATGGGGATGGGTTAGACACATGGGGAAATATACGGGGTCAGCATGGGAGACACATGGGGCAATATATGATGGAAGGATGGGAGACACATGGGGAACATATGATGGAAGGATGGGAGACACATGGGGGAACATATATGAGGCAGATTGTGAGCCACATGGGGCAACATATGGGGGCAGGATGGTAGACACATGGGGGAACATATGAGGCAGGATGTGAGGCACATAGGGCAACATATGGGCTAAGCATGGGAGACACATGGGTGAACATATGGGACAGGATGTGAGACATATGGGGCAACATATGGGGCAGAATAGGAGACACATGGGAGAACACATGGGACAAGATGGAGACACATGGGGGAACATATGGGGCACAATGGAAGACACATGGGGAAACGTGGGCAGGATAGGAGACACATGAGGTAACATATGGGGCAGGATGGGAGACACATGGAGCAACATATGAAGGAAAGATTGGAGACGCATGGGGCAGCATATGAAGGCAGGATTGGAGACTCATGGGGCAAAATATGAGTCAAGATGGGGAAATGTGGATGGGAGACACATGTGGGAACATGTGGGGCAGAATGGGAGACATGAGGGAATATAAGGGGGCGGAATGGGAGACATATGGGGCAACACGATGGCAGGATAGGAGATACATGGAGCAACATAGGGGGGCAGGATGGGAAATACAATGGGGCAACATGTGGGGAAAAAAGGGAGACATATCAGGGAACATATGGAGCAGGATGGGAGACACATGGGGCAACATGATGGCAGGATGGAAGACACTTGGGGAAAAATATGAGGCAAGATGGGAGACGCATGGAGCAACATATTGGGCAGGATAGGAGACACATGGGGCAACATGTGGGGGCAGGATGAGAAACACATGGGGCAACATGATGGCAGGATGGAAGACACATGGGGCAACATATGGGGCAGGATGGTAGACACATGACACAACATATGGGGGCAGCATGGGAGACACATGGGTAAAACATGTGGGGCAGGGTGGGAGACACATGGGTAAAACATGTGGGGCAGGGTGGGAGACACATGGGGCAACACATGGGGCAGGATGTGAGACTTATGGGGCAACATATCGGGCAGAAAGAGAGACGCATGGGGAAACATATGAGGCAGCATGGGAGATACAAGGGGCAACCTATGGGGCAGGATGGGAGACACATGGGGCAACGTATGGGGGCAGCAATGGAGAACATATTGAGGCAAGATGAGGCCAGGAATGAGACAAGTGGGTGCGAGGAATGAGACACAGACAAGTGAGGGCCAGAAAGGAAACATGTGGGATCTAGAATTGGGGGCATCATTACAGGAAGGGGATAGGATGGGGACATTATTACTGTTGTGGTAATTAAGGGATATTATTACCGCTGTGATGTATTTTATTTTTGAGAATACAGTTTTCAGTGTGTGGGGGGGTTGCTGGTACTGTGAGGGCTGCACTATATCGCTTTTTTCATCTGGTGTAGTGTAGAAGTTGGGGTAAAATTGGGGAATGTGCTCTGGAAGCAGTGATCCCTGTATTACCTATATACAGAGCTCCTGTGTGCAGTGTCACTGATGATCCCTGTATTCTCTTCTGTACACTATACAGTATATACAGAGCTCCTGTGTATAATGTCACTAGTGATCCCTGAATTACCTGTACACTATATACAGAGCTCCTGTATAACGCCACCGGTGATCACTGTATTACCTGAACACTGACACTATATACAGAGCTCCTGTGTATAACGCCACCGGTGATCACTGTATTACCTGGACACTGACACTTTTTACAGATCTCCTGTGTATAATGTCACTGGTGATCACTGTATTACATGTACACCGACACTATATACAGAGCTCCTGAGTATAATGTCACTGGTTATCACTGTATTACCTGTACACTGATACTATATACAGAGCTCCTGCGTATAATGTTACTGGTGATCACTGTATTACCTGTACACCGACACTACACACAGAGCTCCTGTGTATAATGTCACTGGTGATCCCTGTGTTATCTGTACACTAACACTATATACACTCGTGGTAAAAATTGTTGGTACCCCTTGTTTAATGACAGAAAAACCCACAATAGTCACAGAAATAACTTAAATATGACAAAAGTAATAATAAATAAAAAATCTTTGCAAATAAACAACTGAAAGTCAGACATTTACTTTTCAACCATGCTTCCACAGGATTCTGACTCATGAAATAGGCCTGGACAGAAATGATGGTACCCCTGAAAATTATGTGACAAAAGGGACATGTTAAATCACCATGTGTCCACTAATTAGCATCAGAGGTGTCTACAATCTTGGAATCAGTGAGTGGGCCTGTATATAGGGCTACAAGATACTCATTGTGCGGTTTGGTGACATGGTGTGTATCACACTCAACATGAACCAGAGGAAGCGAAGGAAAGAGTTGTCTCAGGATATTGGAAAGAAAATTATAGACAAACATGTTAAAGGTACATGTTAATAGATCATCTCCATGCAGCTTGATGTTCCTGTGACTAGAGTTGAGCGACTTTTACTTTTTTCGGATCGAGTCGGGTTTCACGTCTGGTGAAATCGACCGATTATTGCGAAAAGTCGGGGGCCGACTGAAACACGAAACGCAATGCAAGTCAATGGGGAATCAAAATCGGCAGTGAGTGGAGGACAGGAAAACATATACAGTGCCCATTTTAATGACAAAAACATCCATTCTTGTTTCTGAAGCTTGTCAATCTTAATTTACTTTATAATATTAGTTAGGCATTGAAAACTGGGGGTCAGTTGGCTAAAGTTGTGGGGGGGTAGGGCTGGCTCAAGGTTTTCGTGGGCCCAGGAAACGCGGAATACGTCACGGCGGTGGAGCAGGGAGAGGTAAGTATTTCAACTTTGCAAGTGCTGTGATCCTGAGCAAGCAGGGGGGCCCACTCGTTGGCACTGGCACAGGGCCCCTCATAGTACGGCGGTGTGTTTGACGGCGGGTGGCGCCTCCCACTGGCAGAGACACTTTTGCGTACTATGAGGGGCCCTGTGCCAGTGACGTCGCCAACGAGTATGCCCCCCCACCTGATGAAGGAACCTGCACTTTTATCTGCACCTTGCTCTTTGTCCCCGTATGCGGGAAGTGGAACCTGACTTTCAGCAGGGTCAGATACTGGCTGTGTAGAGTGCAAGGGGAATGTAGTGGTCTGGGTCAATGTACCAGCAGACTCATCTAGCAGTGGCTGGGCAATGGGCAGGATGAGGAGGAAACACAGATATAGGCCCAAATAATAAAGTAGGCTAAATGCAGTTCAAAATTGGTAACAGGACTAAACAGGCGGCATTGCTTTGTTCAGTGGAGGAAAACTGTAATGAGTGGCAGACACAGTTAGTAGGCCCAAGTAATAAAGTGGTCTAAATGTCTGCCAAAAAATTGTTCATAAATAAACAGGCGACATTGCTTTGCCCAGTGTCGGAAAATTGTAATGAGTAGCAGACTAAGTTAGTAGGCCTAAATAATAAAGTGGGCTAACTGTCTGCCAAAAAAATGTTCATAAATAAACAGGTGGCATAGCTAGGTACAGGGGTGGACTCCTCTGCTGAGTAGCAGACAGTGGTAGTAGGCGCAAAGTATTAACTGGTCTAAATGGAGGACAGGGCCCCTGTATATTTTAACTATCATCTATCATTTCAACAAATTTGTATTGGCAGTGCCATTGAAGGATTTAACAGCACAGACTACACAGTGGTGGAGCAGGGAGAGGTAAGTATTGCAAGTGGTAGAGCACTGTTCGAGCTGGGGGAACACTCTCTCGTGGGCGGCGGTACTGGACCAGGGCCCCTCATATTACGACGGTGTGTCTGACGTTGGTTGTGCACCACCACCATCAGAGACACTTCATTGTACTATGAGGGACCCTGTGCCAGTGCCGTCGCCCAAGCCCAAGAGTGGGCCCACCCACCTGTCCAGGCAAACGGCACTCGCACGGGTGCTTGCGCCAGGTGGTGACCACGGCCATGTGGGGGGAGTCAGCCCACTTAGGGAGGTATAAAAATGGCCTATGGTGGACATTCAGCAGCTGCAAATGGAGGAATTGGAGAAGTCAGTAAGAGGAGGCCAAAACCAAGACATTTTTCAGGCAAGCTACGTGTCAGCAGGGGAAGGTGGGGCAAAATAATTTGAAATCCATGATTGGTTCATTTTAATGAAGGTTAGATCATCAACATTTTGGGTAGCCAGACGATGACGCTGGCTCAACACCTCCAGCCTTAGGTGCTATTGCGCTTTTGCCACTACCACCAGATGCACCACCACCACCACCATCAGTACCAGCTGGCAACCACCGCCCACGGGCTCTTCCACCAGACTTCCTCATTTTTTGGAAAATCTAACCAAAATAACAACCGTTATATGGTACTGTAGAAGGTGTATATAAACTTGTTGAGAATTTAAATCTCCCTTTTTTGGGGGAGACTGAACCAAAACTCAGGCCCTGTGCATAAAACAACAAAATGTAAGTGGCAGAAAGTGGCTAGCTGATATACGACAAACTAACAGGACAGAAGTATATCCACTTTGTGAGAATTTGAATCTCACTTCTTTTTGGGGGAGACTGACCATAAACTCAGGCCCAGTGTATATAACAACACAATGTAAGTGGCAGAAAGTGGCTGGCTGACATACGACAAACTAACAGGACTGACGTATATCCACTTTGTGAGAATTTGAATCTCACTTTTTTTGGGGGGAGACTGAACCAAAACTCAGGTAGCCCAGTGTATAACACAACACAATGTAAGTGGCAGAAAGTGGCTGGAAGATATATGAAAAAATCCAAGGACTGTAGTACAATTTCAATCTCCCTACAATGATCTCAGGACAAGTATGGCAGCAATAAAAAGGACTGCTGCACACAAAAGTGTGGTCAAATAAACAAGATAACTGTGCAGAAAGGAGCAACAGGATTTTTGCTTTTAAAAAAGCAGTTGGTTTGCACAGCAGCGTGCAAACAGCAATGCAGCTATCAGGGAGCCCTATAAGACAGCCTAATAAGCTACAGAGCTGATGCACAAAAATATACCCTCCACTGTCCCTGCAAAAAAAAGGTGGTGTTGGACAGTGGAAATCGCTACAGCACAAGCGGTTTGGGGGTTAATCTTCCCTCCCTAACTATGTCCCTTCTTCTGATGAAGCTGCAGCAACCTCTCCCTATGCTAAGATCGGCAGAAGTAAGATGGCGGTCAGCGTGCACCCCCCTTTATAGCCCCTGTGACGCCACAGAAACCAGGCGAATCACTGTCATGCCCTTCTCTAAGATGGTGGGGACCAAGACCTATGTCATCACGCTGCCCACACTCTGCGTCCTCCTTCATTGGCTGAAAAATGGCGCTGAAAACGTCATACGAAACACGACTTTGGCGCGCAGATCGCCGACCTCATGGCCGATCCCACACTAGGATCTGGTCGGGTTTCATGAAATCCGACTTTGCCGAAAGTCGGCGATTTTTGAATTTGTCCTATCCGTTTCGCTCAACCCTACCTGTGATTACAGTTGCACATATTAGTCAGAAATTTAAGATCTATAGGACTGTAGCCAACCTCCCTGGACGTGGCCGCAGGAGGAAAATTGATGACAAATCAAAGAGATGGGTAATATGAATGGTAACGAAAGAGCCTAGAAAAACTTCTAAACAGATTAAGGCTATGTGCACACGATGCAGATTTGCTGCAGATCCGCAGCGGATTATTCCGCAGCGTTTCTGCAGATCCGCACTGTGATCTACAGTACCATGTAAATCAATGTTAAATAAAAAAAAAATTGGGCACATGGTGCAGAAAAATCAGTGCGGAATTGCTGCGGATTTAAAAGTAGTGCATGTCAGTTCTTTTGTGCGGATCTGCAGCGTTTCTGCACCCCTCCATGATAGAAATCCAGAGTGGCAAAAACCGCACAAAATCCGCGTCAATTCCGCGTCAAATCCACACAAAATCCGCATAAAAACCACGGTAAATCCGCGGCTGTGGATTCTGCAAGGAGATGCAGATTTTGTGCAGAAAATTCTGCACCCCATTCTGCAGCGTGTGCACATAGCGTTAGGGTGAACTTCAAGCTCAAGGAACATCAGTGTCAGATTGCACCATCCGTTGTTGTCTGAGCCAAAGTGGACTTCATGGGAGACAACCAAGGAGGACACCATTGTTGAAAAAAAATCATAAAAAAGCCAGACTTGAATTTGCAAACTACATGTTGACAAACCACAAAGCTTCTGGGAGAATGTCCTGTGGACAGATGAGACAAAAATTGAACTTTATGGCAAGGCACATCAGCTCTATGTTCACAGATGGAAAAATGAAACATATCAAGAAAAAAACACTGTCCTTACTGTGAAACATGGAAGAGGCTGTTATGTTCTGGGGCTGGTTTGCTGCATCTGGCACAGGGTGTCTAGAATCTGTGCAGGGTACAATGAAATCACAAGACTATCAAGGGATCCTAGAGAGAAATGTGCTGCCCAGTACCAGAAAGCTTGGTCTCAGTCCCAGCTCATGGTTCTTGTAACAGGATAATGACCCAAAACACACAGCTAAAAACACCCAAGAATGGCTAATAGGAAAACATTGGACTATTCTGAAGTGGTCTTCTATGAGCCTTGACCTAAATTCTATTGAGCATCTTTGGAAAGAGCTGAAACATGCCGTCTGGAAAATGCAACCTTCAAACACGAGACAACTGGAGTAGTTTGCTCTTGAGGAGTGGGCCAAAATACCTTTCGAGTGGTGCAGAAGTCTCATTGACAGTTACAGGAATCATTTGATTGCAGTGATTGCCTCAAAAGGTTGTGCAACAAAATATTAAGTTAAAGGTACCATCATTTCTGTCCAGGCCTATTTCATGAGTTTTATTTTTTTTTTAATTCTGTAGAAGCATGGTTGAAAAGCAATGTCTGACTTTCATTTGTTCATTTTCATAGATTTTGAATTTATTATTACTTTTGTCAGATTCAAGTTATTTCTGTGACCATTTAGAGTTTTTCAGTCATTAAACGAGGGGTACCAACAATTTTGACCACGTGTGTGTATAGAGCTCCTGTATATAATGTCACTGGTGAGTCACTGTGTTACCTGTACACATACACTTTATACTATGTACAGAGCTCCTGTGTATAATGGCACTTATGATAATATTAGCATTGTGTTTTTTAATAATTGATCAGTATTGTAGTATTCGGTCACTATATGGTTGTAATATGTGGTCTGGTCATGGTGTGGTGGTATTTGTTCCCTGTATGTAGTATTATTCGGTCACTACGTGGTGGTAATATGTGGTCTGGTCATGGTGTGGTGGTATTTGTGCCTTGTATGTGGTATTATTCGGTCACTATGTGGTGGTAATATGTGTTCTTGTCTTGGTGTGATATTTGTTCCTTGTATGTGGTATTATTCGGTCACTATGTGGTGGTAATATGTGTTCTTGTCTTGGTGTGATATTTGTTCCTTGTATGTGGTATTATTCGGTCTCTATGTGGTGGTACTATATGGTCCGGCCATGGTGTGGTGGTATTTGTTCCTTGTATGTGGTATTATTCTGTCACTATGTGGTGGTAATATGTGGTCTGGTCATGGTGTGGTGGCATTTGTTCGCTGTATGTGATATTATTCGGTCACTATGTGGTGGTAATATGTGGTCTCGTCATGGTGTGGTGATATCTGTGCCTTGTATGTGGTATTATTCGGTCACTTTGTGGTGGTAATATATGCTCCAGCCATAGTGTATTGGTATTTGTTCCTTGTATGTGGTGGTATTATTTGGTAACTATGTGGTGGTAATATATGATCTGGCTGTGGTGTTTTGGTATTTGTTCCTTGTATGTGGAATTATTCGGTCACTATGTGGTGGCGGCATATGGTCCAGTCATGATGTAGTAGTATTTTTCCTTTGTATATGGTATTACTAGTCAATTTAAAAAAATGTTACACATTCCTTTAAAGAAAATAAATACCTGAAAAGAGTATTGGATATCTTAAGAAATGTTTAATAGGTTAGAGTAGTGTAGGACTCTGACAAAAGAGTCTACCTTGTTGTGGTGGCAGCTTAAACAATCTTTTGACCAAATCAAAGCTGATGGTTATGTATGTAATATAATGTTAGATGGGTCTGTTAATGTGTGATTGGCGAGGACATGAAGGTGTATGTCATGTCCAGATAGAGGTAGCACCTCTGGTGGAGGGCTTGCCTTGTCCTTTCAGGACAGCGCATCAATCTTTGGTCTTATCTGGTACTTAACTCTGTCGTCGCCACATAATGTCGGACATTCTGAGACATTGTGCCTGTTCAAAATTAAACTATAAATTTCAAATACGTGCTCGGAAAAGCCACTCTTAATACATTAAAAATAAATCAGATCTCTTTATTAATACTCCATAACATCATCTATGTTATTAGTATTCATGCATTGTAACAATATAATTGGTTCATCTTATCTCTAAATATGTGCTGGTATTAGCATACATACTTCTAATTGGCTAAGTTAACACTGCTGACACCCAGTTTGTGGTCTAGATGTCCTCCTAGCCTCTAAGTTTCGTATATCTGGTCATTATGTCTTTACACAAAGGCTTTCCGTACCCCCCTTATCTGATCATGGACTCCATCTTTGAAGGAAAGAAATACATGTAGAAAGAAACAAAAATGAAGTCAGGATAGATATAAATCCTGCTCTCACAACTCTCACCTGTACCTCCAATTAACTGCTTACCTGCAGCAGTGGGTACACCCTGATACACCTACTTGGCAGGCGGGCCTAAGCAGGTGAGGGTAGCCATTGGTTTTGAGGCCTATGGTAACTCTAAGGGTTTGCCTACTTGTGCATGTGAAGGCTGGATTTGGCGGACTGTGCAAAAGAAACCATCTAAGATTCAACGGACAGAAAAGCGATTCGCAGCAAAGCACATATAGGAAACTGCTGGCCATCCTTTGCATCCTGACCTATCTCCATTCGTCTTGACTAGGCCCGGACAAGAGAGTAAGGCTGACGGACCTGTGCAACTCTTCCTTTCTTTAATGCAAGTCAAGCACAAATCATCATTTCGATCACCATGCTACAAACTCGTGTGGTGATGGGAGAGCCATGAAGCAGCAGGGGTGGAATCAATGGAAGCTGTATTCACGAATCTGCACAAAAGCGGCCCACGGCATAGTGTCGCTCCCCACTGGCCCAAAGCCATAGTGGAGTTTGGCAGTCCCCTGGGTGTCTGAGCAGCCCTCTATAGTATCACTCTGCCCACCTCCATGGAGGAAGGGGCTAAAAAAGGTGCCTCAAACACTTCACCTTGACCTGGCCAGCCTACAGTTGCTGGCGGATATTCCTCATAGTGATTGACACACAAAAAAGTACATGATGATACTCAACCTTGGCACATGGAATGAGAGAACTCTGCTAGGCAATATCAAGGCAGACTGGAGAGAAGAATGGCACTGGTTGCCAAGGAGCTGGCTCACTATAACGTGGACATAGCAGCTCTCTGTGAAACGCGCTTAGAAGATAAGGGTCAACTGACAGAGCGTAGTGGTGGATACACACTTTTCTGGAGTGGTCGAGGCAGCACTGAACGACGAGAAGCAGGAGTGAGATGTGCTATCAAATATCACCTGTTCGTAAACTTACCCAGCTTCCGGAGAGCATCAACAATTGCTTGATGACACTTCAGCTCCCGCTTAAAAACAGGAAGCCTGCCACTCTGGTAAGTACCTATACTCCCTCCATGACCAACCCAAGTAACAGTAAGGATAAGTTCTATGATGATCTTGACACACTTATCTCAGTAATACTCAGACAAGCTCATTATTCTTGAAGACTTTAGTGCCAGAGTGGAAACTATCAAAACTGGGAAGAAGCCACTGGGAGACACTGCATTGGCAAATGTAACAGTAATGGCCTTCTGCACCTCAAGGTGTGTGAAACACATGACCTTTTCATCACCAACACTCTGACGCTCTGTTCCATCTACCCACTCATAAGAAGAGATTGTGGATGCACCCACACTCGAGGCACTGGCATCTTATTGACTACGTCATTGCCAGGAAGAGGCATAGGATGGACTTTAGAGTAATGAGCCATGTGTGGTGCCGATTGCTGGACCAACCACCACCTCATTGTTCCTAAGTGCAGGCTTTGCATTCTGCCATTGAGGAGACCCCAAGGACAGAAGACTACAAGGAGGTTGAATCTCTCCAAGCTGCAAAACAGAAGTGTGGCAGAGGAGTTTGAAAATGACCTTAATGGCAGACTGTCATACTCACTGCAGGCAAATGAGACAGGCGTGGAAGAACAGAGGCCAACTCTTTAAGATGCTATTTAGAATACTGCCCAGAAGCCCAAAGTAACTAAGCCTGGTTCGATGAAAACGACAAATAAATAAAGGAACTTTTAGAAGAGAAACATCAGCTGAAAAAAGCTCATCAAAACAACCCCCAAGCTAAGAAAGCTGACTTTACCAGCACAAAAAGAAAGATACAGATAAAACTACACGAGATGCAAAAAAGCTGGTTCAGCAAGAAGGGTGACAAAATCGAGGGCTAAGCAGACAGCCATGAGCTCAGGTGCTTCTATGATGTGCTAAAGACTGTATATGGACCCCAATCATCCAACTCCTCATCTCTCCTCAACACGGATGGAACTAACTGCTGACAGAAAAGAAGCAGTTTCTGGAACAGTGGGCTGAGCACTTCAACAACGTCTTTAATCGCTCTGCCATTATCAACGACGTGGCCATTGGTCGCCTGCCACAGGGAAAAATCAACCAGGACCTCAATGTTCTTTCAAGTGAAAATAGAGTCAGAGAGGCAGTAAAACAACTCTCCTGTGACAAAGTGCCAGGAAACGAAACTATACCTGCCGAGTTATACAAAGCAGGAGGATCTCTCCTGATATATGATATAAATGATGACTAAATTATTCCAGTGCATGTGGAAAAAAGTGCAAGTTCCACAACAGCTGAAAGATGCCAGCATAATTCACATCTACAAGAACAACAGCCAATCTTATGATGACCATTGAGGCATCTCCCTTCTGTCCACTGCTGGGAAGATTGTGCCTCACCTTGTCACGACACACCTTGGGTGACCCAGGACCAGGGGCTTCTTCCCTGTCCCTAACACTAGGGGATGCCTTAGCTCGCCGTGCTCTCCGAGATACTTCAGATAGCGAAGATGTCGGGGCCTCCGCCCTTGCCTTATCTCCTGAGTTAGCCCTCTGTATGTTCTCTTCCCCCACCCAGGGAAGTGGGGGTGCTACTGTGCAAGGGTTATCAGAAAACTCCAGGCATACAAAATATTCACACAGATGAATGAACCGGGGTGTGCAGGAAGGGGAATAAACAAAAACAGAGAAGGACTGTCATGCCACTGCTGAGTGGGTACGAGAGACCACCACCAGAGGGTGACAGAGCGGAGGACTCAGTAAGGCAGTACTAACATAAACCCTTGGTGCTGCAGCAGCCTCCACAAAGGGCGAAAGGATAGTCAATAAAGCCAGGTCGGTAACAGACAGGAGCGAGGTACCAGTGGGGAGAAACTAATGCGTAGTCAGAAACAAGCCAGAAGATCAGAGCCTGTCAGGAGCGGAAATACCAAGGACGATAGACAGAGACACAGGTCAGAAAGCAAGCAGAGTCAAAACACAACGGGATCCGGTCACAGGGGAAAAGGCTAAGTCAGGGACGGGTACAGGGAACGTGCAAGCACCAGGAGTCAGGAAACAGCAAGAACACAAATTAGGGTGTAATGGGGTCAGCTGCTTAAGCAGAAGACTGGAACTATAAATGACATGGGCTGTCAGCAACAGCGCAGAGAAATAGCCGACCATACACCAAAGAGAGGCAGAGAAAAGTTAACCCACATATGACCAGGATGGGGAAGAGATGGAAGAAAGCAAGCCCTGACCTGGATCATGACAAGGATAAGGAATTACTTACTACACATACAAACCAATCAACAGTCAAAGAAAACTCCTCCAACTCTCCTTCTCATATGAACTCCTCTCCCTCCCTCCGGTCCACTTGGTAAACTGTTTGTTCCGGATAATCTCCGTCTTAGAGTCCTTAGCGAACATCACCATTCAGTGTTGGCCGGACATCCTGGTAATAAAGCCACTGCTGATCAGCTTCTCTGCGTTTTTGGTGGCCAGGTGCTCACCAGGATGTCCAGGAATATGTAGCCGCCTGCAGTATCTGTGCGCCCTCTAAGACCTTTCATATTCGTCCGTCGGGGGCTCTCCAACCATTGGAACTTCCCAGCAGACCTTTCAGTCACTTGTCAGTCGATTTTATCACCGATCTTCCCGTGTTGGCAGGGAATATTGTAATCCTGGTGATGGTGGACAGATTCAGTAAAATGTCTCATTTTATTGCTTTACCAGCTTTACTGAACGCCAAATCCTTGGCTCAAGTTTTTGTCAGGGAAATAATTAGATTGCATGGTATACCAACCGATATTGTTTCTAATCGGGGGATGCCGTTAGTCTCCAAGTTTTGGAGGGCATTTTGCACCCGTCTGGGGATCCATTTGTCATTTTCTTCTGCATTTCACCTGCAGTCTAATGGGCAGATTGAACAGGTTAACCATAATCTAGAGACGTATCTCAGGTGTTTTGTATCTGAAAATCAGGAGGACTGGGTTACCTTTTTACCGTTAGCCTAATTCACGGTAAATAATCGTTGTCAGAAATTGACCTGTAAGCCTCAGTTTTTTGGGGCATATGGGTTCCATCCTCAGTTTATTTCATTTAATAATAGTCACCCTTCTGGATTACCAGAGGAAGAACGGTTTTCATCTTCTATTTCTACCATATGGCAGGGGGTTGCTAATTTGAGGAAGATGGGATCCAAATATAAGAGTGTGGCTGATTGGAGACGTTTGGTGGGTGTGGTGTTGGTGTCCTGGTGTGGTTGTCCCAGGTTTATCTGTCCTTATAAGTTCGTAGCCATGGTCAGTCCCGTAGCATTTTGCCTTGCTTTACCGCCCACCTTTAGGATCCATAATGTATTTCATCGTTCTCTCCTCAAAAAAATACGTTGCATCTTCTGTACCATCACTACTACCAGGGACGGGCTGGGCCGGATCGCAGGGAGGCAAATGCCCCCCGGGCCACTCACCCAGCAGCTGTGCAGGGCCGGACGCCTGATGGCCGCACACAGCAAACTGTGTGAGGCCGTGTCTGCTGTGCTGTACAGTACTGAGATGCTGCTGGCAGCAGGGTTTGTGTCTAGATCGGGGTTGATTTCTTGAGGTAATGATGTCACTGGAAGGGGCAGGGCCTTCTTCAGTCCAGTCCAGTGAAGGTCTAATAGCAGGAAGCTGTGTTTTGCCTAGGCTGCTGGAGAAGAAAGTGGGAAATGAGGGGCTCCACCATGGAGCCCTGTGAGAGGACGGAGGGGCTGCAAATGGGAATGAGGACCCAGGACTCAGTGTTAGTACTCTGAGGATGGATTTTGGAAAGGGGTTGTTGCAGGGGTGGGATTCAGCCGGTTCTCCCCGGTTCGATGGAACCGCTTGTTAAAAAAGTAGCTGATTCCCCGAACCGGGGAGATTCAGAGCCGCGATCCGGTACCACACCTACCAACCTTCCCGTATGCTGCTGGGGAGTCCCGATTTGAGAATGCCCCGTGGTCCAGCACTGCAGAGCTGCATCCCTCCACCCGCAGAGAGCCGCACATCACATGGCTGCCGCTGCTCTGTGCGCACAGGACCTGTGATGAGGTCACAGGAGGGGAGGAGTCACATGATCAAGGGCCTCTGTGTATTGCAGGACTCTGCTCTGCTGTGCTGGTTGTCATGGTGCTGGACGACGGTAAGCTTATGTGTGGAGTCAGGAGTTGTTTACAGTGTGGATGTAGCAGAGCCGTGTGTGTGCGAGGTGCACGGAGAAGAGCCGTGTGTGTACGAGATGTACGGAGAAGAGCCGTGTGTGTACGAGGTGTACGGAGAAGAGCCGTGTGTGTACAAGGTGTACGGAGAACAACCGTGTGTGTACGAGGTGTACGGAGAAGAGCCGTGTGTGTACGAGGTGTACGGAGAAGAGCTGTGTGTGTACGAGGTGTACGGAGAAGAGCCGTGTGTGTACGAGGTGTACGGAGAAGAGCCGTGTGTGTACGAGGTGTAAGGTGAAGAGCAGTGTGTGTACGAGGTGTACGGAGAAGAGCCGTGTGTGTACGAGGTGTACGGAGAAGAGCCGTGTGTACGAGGTGTAAGGTGAAGAGCCGTGTGTGTACGAGGTGTACGGAGAAGAGCCGTGTCTGTACGAGGTGTACGGAGAAGAGCCGCGTGTGTATATGAGGTGTATGGAGAAGAGCAGTGTGTGTATGAGGTGTACGGAGAAGAGCAGTGTGTGTGTATGAGGTGTACAGAGTGGAGCCGTGTGTGTACGAGGTGTACGGAGCGGAGTCGTGTATGCAAGGTGTATGGAATATCATGTGTGGCCATTATACAGTATGGAGCATCATGTGTGGCCATTATACAGTATTGAGCATCATGTGTGGCCATTATACAGTATTGAGCATCATGTGTGACCATTATACAGTATGGAGCATCATGTGTGGCCATTATACAGCATGGAGCATCATGTGTGCCCATTATACAGTATGGTGCATCAAGTGGGGCCATTATACAGTATGGAGCATCAAGTGTGGCCATTATACAGTATGAAGCATCATGTGTGGCCATTATACAGCATGGAGCATCATGTGTGCCCATTATACAGTATGGAGCATCAAGTGGGGCCATTATACAGTATGGAGCATCAAGTGTGGCCATTATACAGTATGGAGCATCATGTGTGGCCATTATACAGTATGGAGCTCTGTGTGGCCATTATGCAGTATTGAGCATCATGTGGCCATTATACAGTATGGAGCTCTGTGTGGCCATATTTTTTTGTTTATAATTATTGTTTATGAAACAGTGTGATCAGCAGTGCTAAATGGGTGTGGTTGGGATGTGGATATGGGTGTGACTAGTTGTGAAATGGGTGTGGTCAGAGACGTGGCGTGATTTTCTGGATTTGTTTTCTCATTTTGACTCTCATAGTTGTGGTCTACCTATGGTGTCAATTACAGGCCTTTCTTATCTTTTTAAGTGGGAGAACTTGCACAATTGGTGGCTGACTAAATACTTTTTTCCTCACTGTATAATACATATAGGACAGTGAGGACCTTCATACTATATATAGGGGGCAGTGGGGACATCATATTTTATATAGGGGTTATGTAGCCATTTTACTAAATATAGGGAGCTCTGGGGTCCTCAATGTATTATAAAGGGCTTTGGGGACCATCATATTGTGTATTGGGGGCTGTAGAACCATCAGTCTGTATATACAGAGCTGTGTGGGTACTCAGAGGACATTATTTGTTATAAAAGAGGACACTATTAGTTTTGATAGGGGCACTCAGGTTCTATTATTTATTTATTTTTGTTGGGGGGTCATTATTAACTTTAAGTGGACACTCAAGGGTATTTGTTGCTGGAAGGGGGCACTTGGAATATTATATAGAATACAGGCCTTTGCACAGTAAGGGCATTAATACTTTCTATGGGACACTTTCATTTTTGGGGGAGGGAGTAATCCTAGTAATGGCACAATTTTTTAAATATTGGGGTCAGTGTTCCACACCGCAAGTGCACGCAGAGTGGGGAGTTTTTGTAGGTTGGAAATAGATGACGACGTCGCTGAAAATGTGTTTTTGTTGTAATCTGTGCAGACAAGCTGTGGCCGGAGAAGTGGTAATGGAGGTCTGGGCCAGAAGGAAAAGACTGGAAAAGTGAACAACCTGAATCAGAAAAAACGTCATGTGTAAGTTAAACTGTACTGTAATCACGTGTATGTTCTGTGGGACTGTTATCTACAAATATACGGTTACTGTAAGGTGGTAATATTGCTCTTTTTAGTAGTGTTTTAATTTTTTTTATTTAGTAACAGCTTAATGTGTTTTGGTCATTATGTAGTAGAAGGTGTATGGTGGTGTCATTGGCCTTTGTATAGAGTGTTTTGTTACGTAGAGGTAATGGTCATATTATTATGTATTCGCTGTGTAGTGGTGATGGTGGTGGCTGGTAGTTATTGTTTTGGTCTTTTATAGTAGTCATTTTGATAATATTGGTCTTTGCATTGTGTGTTGTTGGCTAGCTTCAGTGGTTTACTGTAATTACACATGTATAGATGGGGAAACATGCACTTTGGGACTTGTACCCCTGATCTTTTAGGACCCTAGCAACACCCCTGCCGTACTGTGTGTTTACATGTCCGTGTTTCTGGAGTTGTATGTTTGAAGGTAAGCTCAGTTATGGTACCATATCTGAGCAGTAAGCTTGGTTCTGGTACTGTATCGATGTAGTAATCTAGACTCTGGTACCACATGATGTAAGCTTGGTATTGTTCCCGTATCTATGTTGTAGACTTAAGGTACCTTCACACTAAGCGACTTTGCAACGATAACGATAGCGGTCCGTGACGTTGCAGCATCCTGGATAGCGATATCGTTGTGTTTGACACGCAGCAGCGATCTGGATCCTGCTGTGATATCGCTGGTCGTTGCTGAAAGTTCAGAACTTTATTTGGTCGTCAGATCGGCGTGTATCGTCGTGTTTGACACCAAAAGCAACGATGCCAGCAATGTTTTACAATGGTAACCAGGGTAAATATCGGGTTACTAAGCGCAGGGCCGCGCTTAGTAACCCGATATTTACCCTGGTTACCATTGTAAAAGTAAAAAAAACAAACCGTACATACTCACCTTCTGATGTCTGTCACACGTCCCCCGCGGTCAGCTTCCTGCACTGACTGTGAGCGCCGGCCGTAAAGTAAAAGCAGAGCACAGCGGTGACGTCACCGCTGTGCTGTGCCTTACGGCCGGCACTCACAGTCAGTGCAGGAAGCAGACGCCGGGGGACGTTACGGACACCGGAATGTAAGTGTGTACTGTTTTTTTTTTTTTACATTTACGCTGGTAACCAGGGTAAACATCGGGTTACTAAGCGCGGCCCTGCGCTTAGTAACCCGATGTTTACCCTGGTTACCCGGGGACTTCGGCATCTTTGGTCGCTGGAGAGCTGTCTGTGTGACAGCTCTCCAGCGACCACACAGCGACGCTGCAGCGATCGGCATCGTTGTCTGTATCGCTGCAGCGTCGCTTAAGGCCCCGTCTCACATAGCGATTTACCAACGATAACGACCAGCGATACGACCTGGCCGTGATTGTTGGTAAGTCGTGTGGTCGCTGGGGAGCTGTCACACAGACAGCTCTCTCCAGCGACCAACGATCAGGGGAACGACTTCGGCATCGTTGAAACTGTCTTCAACGATGCCGAAGTCCCCCTGCAGCACCCGGGTAACCAGGGTAAACATCGGGTTACTAAGCGCAGGGCCGCGCTTAGTAACCCGGTTTACCCTGGTTACCAAAAAAAACAAACAGTACATACTCGCCTTTCGGTGTCCGTCAGGTCCCTTGCCGTCTGCTTCCTGCTCTGACTGAGCCGCTGTACAGTGAGAGCAGAGCGCAGCGGTGACGTCACTGCTGTGCTGCGCTCTCACTGTATGGTGGCACCCAGAGCAGGAAGCGGATGGCAAGGGACCTGACGGACATCAGATGGTGAGTATGTACTGTTTTTTTTTTTTTACATTTACGCTGGTAACCAGGGTGTAAACATCGGGTTACTAAGCGCGGCCCTGCGCTTAGTAACCCGATGTTTACCCTGGTTACCAGTGAAGACATCGCTGGATCGGTGTCACACACACCGATTCAGCGATGTCAGCGGGACCTCAACGACCAAAAAACGGTCCAGGCCATTCCGACACGACCAGCGATCTCACAGCAGGGGCCTGATCGCTGGTACTTGTCACACATAGCGAGATCGCTACTGAGGTCGCTGTTGCGTCACAAAACTAGTGACTCAGCAGCGATCTCGCTATGTGAGACGGGGCCTTTAGTGTGAAGGTACCTTTAGTAAGCTCTCTTCTACTCCCTTATCTCTGTAGTAAGCTCTGTTCTGCTCCCTTATCTCTGCAGTAAGCTCTGTTCTGCTCCCATATCTCTAGTAAGCTCGGTTCTGCTCCCATATCTCTGTAGTAAGCTCGGTTCTGCTTCCATATCTCTGTAGTAAGCTCAGCTCTGCTCCCTTATCTCTGTAGTAAGCTCTGTTCTGCTCCCTTATCTCTGCAGTAAGCTCTGTTCTGCTCCCATATCTCTAGTAAGCTCGGTTCTGCTCCCATATCTCTAGTAAGCTCGGTTCTGCTCCCATATCTCTGTAGTAATCTCGGTTCTGCTCCCTTATCAATGTAGTAAGATCGGTTCTGCTCCATATCTCTGTAGCAAGCTCAGTTCTGCTCCCATATCTCTGTAGTAAGCTCGGTTCTGCACCCATATCCCTGTAATAAGCTATGTTCTGTTCTCATAGCTCTCTAGTAAGCTCTGTTCTGCTTCCTTGCTTCCCTATCTCTCTAGTAAATTCGGTTCTGCTCCTATATCTCTAGTAAGCTCAGTTCTGCTCCCATATCTCTGTAGTAAGCTTCTTTCAGTTTCCATATCTCTGTAGTAAGCTTGGTTCTGCTCCCATATCTCTGTAGTAAGCTAATTTCTGCTCCCATATATCTCTAGTAAGCTCGGTTCTGCTCCAATAGCTCTATAGTATGCTCAGTTCTACTCCCTTATCTCTGTAGTAAGCTTGGTTCTGCCCCATATCTCTGTAGTAAGCTCGGTTCTGCTCCCTTATTTCTGTAGTAAGCTCTGTTCTGCTCCTTTATCCCTATGGTAAGCTAGGTTCTGCTCTGACATCTCCTTTTCTACGTAGTAGTTGGTTCCGTTCTTGTGTCTATGTAGTTAGCTTGCTTCTGTTACAGTATCTACGCCGCTATTGTAGCAAGGCGTGGGAGCGCCGCTATACAGCAAGACAACACCAGACACTTAAAAATCTCTGGGCGACGACCCATTAATAACACATGAGCAGTGTTACAGTGTTAGCCGTTTCAGGGCACTGCAGGAAAATCTATTCCTTACTCTGCACTTTACTTTGGAATAAGCGATAAAGTGATTAAGGCTCTGGTAGAGCCGAAACGTCTGTTTATATCGCTTCTACTTTATATTCTTGTTTTGCTCCCAATTTATTCCATGTAATAAATACTTGAAATTGATTAGAATGATATCACCATGAGTGAAGTTATATTTATTATTACTGGGACCATTTGGTTCATTACACCAGCACTTCGCAATCTTGACTGAGTGCACGCTAACCTTATCTCTACAGTATCTATGTAGGCAGTAAGCTTGGTTCTGCTTCCATATCTATGCAGCAAGCTCCTTTCTGTGTCCCATATCTATGTACCAGCCTGTCTTTAAAGCTTGTTATCTCTGCTGCTTTATTGCACCAGCCAGAGGTAAGCAGGGCAGAGGTGGGCCAAAACAATTCGAGGGCCACTGCCATACCTCCCAACTTTCGAGGAAGGGAAAGCGGGACGAAGTCAGCGGCGCGTGCAGCGCGACGCGGCAAATTTTAGGCCACACCTCTGACCACACCCATTTCACAACTAGTCACGCCCCAACCACACCCATTTAGCACTTCTGATCACAATGTTTCATAAACAATAATTATAAACAAAAAAAATATGGCCACACATGACGCTCCATACTGTATAATGGCCACACATGACGCTCCATACTGTATAATGGCCACACATGATGCTCCATACTGTATAATGGCCCCAAATGATGCTGCGTACAGTGTACTGGCCCCACGTGATGCTCCATACAGTATAATGGGCCCACATGATGCTGCATACTGTATAATGGCCACACATGATGCTCCATACTGTATAATGGCCACATGATGCTCCATACTGTAGAATGGCCACACATGACGCTCCATACTGTATAATGGCCATTGGCCACATTATGCTCCATACTGTATAATAGCCCCACATGATGCTTCGTACTGTATAATGGCCACACATGATGCTGCGTACTGTATAATGGCCACACATGATGCTCCATACTGTATAATGGCCACACATGATGCTCCTTACTGTATAATGGCTCCACATGATGCCCCATACTGTATAATGGCCACACATGATGCTCCATACTGTATAATGGCTCCACATGATGCTCCATACTGTATAATGGCCACACAGTGCCCCATACTGTATGATGGCCACACATAATGCTCCATACTGTATAATGGCCACATTATGCTCCATACTGTATAATGGCCACACATGATGCTCCATACTGTATAATGGCCCCAAATGATGCTGCGTACAGTGTACTGGCCCCACGTGATGCTCCATACAGTATAATGGGCCCACATAATGCTGCATACTGTATAATGGCCACACATGATGCTCCATACAGTATAATGGCTCCACATGATGCTCCATACTGTATATTGGCCACACAGTGCTCCATACTGTATAATGGCCACACAGTGCTCCATACTGTATAATGGCCACACATGATGCTCCATACTGTATAATGGCCACGTGATGCTCCATACTGTATAATGGCCACATTATGCTCCATACTGTATAATGGCCACACATGATGCTCCATACTGTATATTGGCCACACAGTGCCCCATACTGTATAATGGCCACACATGATGCTCCATACTGTATAATGGCTCCACATGATGCTCCATACTGTATAATGGCTCCACATGATGCTCCATACTGTATAATGGCTCCACATGATGCTCCATACTGTATAATGGCCACACACAGTTCTCCATACTGTATAATGGCCACACATGATTCTCAATACTGTATAATGGCCACACATGATGCTCCATACTGTATAATGGCCACACATGATGCTTCATACTGTATAGTGGCCACACGTGATGCCCCATACTGTATAATGGCCACACATAATGCTCCATACTGTATAATGGCCACATGATCCTCCTTACTGTATAATGGCCACACATGATGCTCCATACTATATAATGGCCACACATTATGCTCCATACTGTATAATAGCCCCACATGATGCTTCGTACTGTATAATGGCCACACATGATGCTCCATACTGTATAATGGCCACACATGATGTTCCTTACTGTATAATGGCTCCACATGATGCTCCATACTGTATAATGGCCACACACAGTTCTCCATACTGTATAATGGCCACACATGATGATCAATACTGTATAATGGCCACACATGATGCTCCATAGTGTATAATGGCCACACATGATGCTCCATACTGTATAATGGCCACACAGTTCTCCATACTGTATAATGATCCCACATGATGCTTAATACTGTATAATGACCCCCCTCCTGTATGCATGGCTCATATTCCCCCCTGTATGCATGGCTCATATTCCCCCTCCCCCTGTATGCATGGCTCATATTTCCCCCTCCTGTATGCATGGCTCATATTTCCCCCTCCTGTATGCATGGCTCATATTCCCCCCCCCCCGTATGCATGGCTCATATTTCCCCCACCTGTATGCATGGCTCATATTCCCCCCTGTATGCATGGCTCATATTTCCCCCTCCTGTATGCATGGCTCATATTCCCCCCCCCCCGTATGCATGGCTCATATTTCCCCCTCCTGTATGCATGGCTCATATTCCCCCCCTGTATGCATGGCTCATATTCCCCCCCTCCTGTATGCATGGCTCATATTTCCCCCCTGTATGCATGGCTCATATTCCCCCCCCCTGTATGCATGACTCATATCCCCCCCCATATGCATGGCTCATCTCTCCACCATACCCCACCCCCCGCTCCCATCTTGAATGGCGCGGCTTACCGTCTTCCTTCATCCCCCCTCCCCTGTCCCTCCATCCCTCTGTCCCTCATACTTACCTGTTCCTCACCACGCGGCCGCGCCGACATCCCTCTCGCTCTGTCCCGACTCTCGGCGCAGCACCTTCTTCCTGCGTGAGCGGTCATGTGATAACACTCATTAAGGTCATGAATATGCGCATAGTCATGACCTTAATGAGCGGTACAACGTGACCGCTCATTCAGGAGCACTGCAGAAGCCGAGACCAGGCATCGCTGGAGCAGGGTGAGTATCGTCTTCAAGGAGGGCGGGTGGGAGGCGGGGGGGCGGTGTCGGTCGGGAGGTGACCCAGCTTTTATAAAAAAAAAAAAAAACAACAAACCTTGCTCAGGTGCCGCCCCCTGCATTGTCCCCACCCTAGGCACGTGATACGGATCTGCCGGGTGATGTACACACCTCCCAACCAGTGCGGGACAACTAATGTCCCGCCCGGGATCGCGGGGCTGACTGTCAAAATCTGGACAGTCCCGCTGGATCTGGGATGGTTGGGAGGTATGGCCACTGCCTTGTGATTGCCCCCCAGGCTGAAATGTGCCAGCCAGCCCCTGAGTACTCCTTTCATTGTCAATGGAAACTTGAAGTTTCACATTACGAAGATCTTGGACTCTCATCTTGTTCGTCGGTCACTTTAGTATCTGGTACATTGGAGGGGGAACAGTCCTGAGGAGAGGATGTGGGTACCAGCATCTGATGTTCATGTGGTTAGACTAGTCTGAATTTTTCACATGGCACACCCCGATAGGCCTGGTCCTGAGGTTCTGTAAGTCCCTCGTAGAAGAGGGGGTACTGTCACGGGGTTACTGAGACAGTGTGGAGCCAGAAGATTGCAGCATCTGATTGCTCCTACTCCGGTGCTGAGAAGAAGCACTTCTCCTTCATTTTAAATGTGTCTATTCCTTCTGGCAGAACACGGGTTAATTGGCCATGTTGGAAATCTCTGTGCTTACAGCTGAGCTCGGTTAACCACTACTTTTCCCTTTTTTAGTCAGGGCTCTGATACAAATCCTTGTCAGAGTTAGCTTTATTGCTGCTTGGCTAACGGAGGGAGAGGAGTTCTTATGAGTAGTAGAGCTGGAGGAGTTATTAGTGACTGATGCTTGGTTTGTATGCGTGGTAATTCCTTATTGTGAGGGATGAGAGAGACTCCATTTTGGCTTTATTAATTCAGGCCCTATAGATTATCCAGAGATCTCCCTTCACAGCAGAGTTGTGGCCCCCACCCTTGGGATAAGTCCACAATTCCCAAAAGAACAGGACTTTGCCATGTGGCCAGAGAATTAGAGGCTACGTGTTAATGAAGGCGAGGAGCAGAGCTGGAACCCCCTGCTGTCTTCTGTGCAAGGCAGCCAACTTCAATCAGCTATCAAAGGAAAGCGTTGACATTTGGGCACCAACACCTAGAGATGAATTATGAGTAGTGTTGAGCGATACCTTCCGATATCTAGCCTCTCGGGAGTCTATGCGGGCTGCCGGGGCTCTGTGCAGGCTGCCGGGGCTCTGTGCGGGCTGCCGGGGCTCTGTGCTGGCCTGCCGGGGCTCTGTGCGGGCTGCCGGGGCTCTGTGCGGGGCTGCCGGGGCTCTGTGCGGGCTGCCGGGGCTCTGTGCGGGCTGCCGGGGCTCTGTGCGGGCCTGCCGAGGGTCTGTGCGGGCCTGCCGAGGGTCTGTGTGGGCTGCCGGGGGTCTGTGCGGGCTGCCGGGGGTCTGTGCGGGCTGCCAGGGGTCTGTCCGTGCCTGCCGGGGCTCTGTGCGGGCTGCCGGGGCTCTGTGCGGGCCTGCTGGGGCTCTGTGCGGGCTGCCGGGGCTCTGTGCGAGCTTCCGGGGCTCTGTGCGGGCTGCCGGGGGCTCTGTGCGTGTGTGCAGGCATCGTCCGATGGGACTACAAGTCCCATCGGACGATGCCTGCTACAGTGACAGTGATTGACACATTAGCCAATAATGGGACAGTAGTAGTCCCATCATCCGGCTAATGTGTTGAATGTAAAAAAAAACAAAAAAAAACATACATACAGCATACTAGATACATACATACTACATACATACTACATACAATACATTCATACATTACATACAATAGATACATACAGACATACAGTACATACAACATAGAGTACATACTCACCATTACTTGTCATTTTGATCCCCGAAGCCAGTGTCACCTGTAAAAAAAAGATTAAAATAACAAACAACCAATATACTCCCTGTCCGCAGAAATCCACGAGTGTCCCACGACATCCCCGGGGGAGAACGGCAGCATCAGCTGATGCGACCGCTCTCCAGGGGCTCCATGAACACAATGACGGGAGGAAGGTATCCTTCCACCACTGTATTCCTCCGCCGCTGTAAAAAAATAGTCCCTAGTCTCACTTTTGGCATTGCTGTGTGAGAAATTTTCCCATGCAGCAAGTGCCATAAAGTAAGAGTTTGAACTCTAGTAACCTCAGTGATGCACTGCAGGAGCCATTGTCTCCTGTCAGTGTGTCACTGAAGGTCCTATAGAGCAGTGACATTACCCGATGTCACTGTTCTATAGGGGAGATCATCGTGGGACACTCGTTATTAATTGGACTACGGCGGACAGGTAGTATACGGTTTATTATTTTACGTTTTTTGCAGGCGCTGAAGTATGGTAAGTATGGTTAAATGAAGTATATTAAAATACTTTTTTCCTAATGTGTGTGTGTTTTATTAACCCTTTATTACTATTGGATTAATAATGGATAGGCGCAGTGGCGTAACTACAAAGTTATGGGCCCCGGTGCAAACTTCCAAATGGGGCCCCCCCCCGCCATAAAATTCAATGTAACCCCCATAGAATACAATGCAGCCCCCCTCATAGTATAATGCAGCCCCTCCATACAGGGGCAGTGAGAAAGACATGAGCAAATGGTGACAAGGGGGCAGGGGAGAGGGCACAAGGGGGCAAGGAAGACAGGCACAAGGGGACACATGGGGGCTAGGAGGCAGGGGAGAAGGTTACAAGGGGACTAGTGGGCAAGGGAGACTGACACAAGGGGACAATGGAGACTGACACAAGGGGCACACGGGGACAAGTGGGCAAGGGAGACTGACACAAAGGGCACACGGGGACTAGTGGACAAGGGAGACTGGCACACGGGGACACAGGGACTAGTGGGCAAGGGAGACTGACACACGGGGAATAGTGGGCAATGGAGACTGACACAAGGGGACACACTGGGACAAGGGACAAGCACAAGGGGACAAGGGAGACAGGCACAAGGGGATACACAGGGACTAGTGGGCAAGAGACTGACACAAGGGGACAAGGGATACTAGCACAAGGGGACACACAGGGACAAGTGGGAAAGGGAGACTGACACACAGGGACTAGTGGGCAAAGGAGACTGACACAAGCACAAGGGGACAAAGGAGACTGACAAAAGCACAAGGGGACATAGGAGACAGGCACATGGGGACACACAGGGACTAATGGGCAAGGGAGACTGGCACATGGGGACACAAGCATAAGGGAGACAGGCTCAAGGGGACACACGGCCCCCTGACCTGCCAGAGCCGCTTGCAGCTGCGACCGTGGTAGTTACGCCGCTGCCTCACACACACATACTACAGATATCATACACACACTACAGATATCACACACACACACATCATACTACAGATATCACACACACACACACACACACACACACACACATACTACAGATATCACACACACATACTACAGATATCACACACACACACACTACAGATATCACACACACACACATCATATTACAGATATCACACACATACTACAGTTATCACACACACACTACAGATATCACACTGTTGTGAATTTGGTTTCTGGGCTCCCCCGGTGGTCACTGGTGGTACTGAACTTGTGTGCTTCATCGCCTCTGTTCACCTGTTTCCATCAGGATGTGGGAGTTGTCTATTTAGCCTTGCTCCTCAGTCATTTCTATGCCGGCCAACAATGTTACCAGAAGCCTTTCTGTTGCATGTTCCTGCTCGTAGACTACTATCAGCTAAGTTGGACTTGTAGTCCTAAGTTTGTTTTGCATTTTTGTTCCAGTTCTCTGTGATTGTTTATTTCTGAGGCTGGAAGCTCTTGTGAGCTGGAATTGCCACTCTGGTGTCATGAGTTGATATTAGAGTCTTAAAGTAATTCCAGGATGGTGTTTTGAAAGGGTTTTCAGCTGACTGTGAAGTTCCCTTTTCTGTCTTCCTACTATCTAGTAAGCGGACCTCAATTTGCTAAACCTATCTTCATACTTCGTATGTCAATTTCCTCTGAAATCACCGACAATATATGTGGGGGCTACTGTCTGCCTTTTGGGGAAAATTTCTCTAGAGGTAAGCCAGGTCTGTATTTTCCTCTGCTAGGGTCAGTCAGTTCTCCGGCTGGCGCTGGGCGTCTAGGGATAAAACGTAGGCACGCTACCCGGCCACTGTTATTTGTGCGGTAGGTTTAGCTCACAGTCAGCTCGAGTTCCCATCTTCCAAGAGCTAGTCCTTTTTGTATGCTTTACTACGTTCTCTTGCCATTGAGAACCATGACAGTTTGGCCGGGCAAGGGTTAAAATTATTGGCAGAAGAAAGGAGAGAAAAGAAGTCTGCAGAGAATTTTTTTTTTTTTTTTTCTGAGTTTGCTCATTAGTTGATTTTCTAGCTTCTCTGCTTACTGCAGCCTTCATCTCTCTCTCCTTCTAATCCTTGAATGGTTCTGACTTCACCTGATGAAAATGGATCCTCAGGGTTTAGCTACAGGTTTGGATAATCTCGCTGGGAAGGTTCAAAGTTTACAGGATTTTGTAATTCATGCTCCTATATCTGAACCTAGAGTACCTTTGCCTGAATTTTTCTCCGGGGATAGATCTCGCTTCCAGAATTTCAAACATAATTGTAAATTATTTTTGTCTCTGAGATCTCGCTCCGCTGGAGATCCTGCACAGCAGGTCAGGATTGTAATATCCTTGCTCCAGGGCGACCCTCAGGATTGGGCATTTGCTTTGGCACCAGGGGATCCTGCGTTGCTCAGTGTGGATGCGTTTTTCCTGGCTTTGGGGTTGCTTTATGAGGAACCTCATTTAGAGATTCAGGCTGAAAAAGCCTTGATGGCCCTGTCTCAAGGGCAAGATGAGGCTGAAATATACTGCCAAAAATTTCGTAAGTGGTCTGTGCTTACTCAGTGGAATGAGTGCGCCCTGGCGGCGAATTTCAGAGAGGGTCGCTCTGATGCCATTAAAGATGTTATGGTGGGGTTCCCTGTGCCTGCAGGTCTGAATGAGTCCATGACAATGGCTATTCAGATTGATCGGCGTTTGCGGGAGCGCAAACCTGTGCACCATTTGGCGGTGTCTACTGAGAGGGCGCCAGAGATTATGCAATGTGATAGAATTCTGTCCAGAAGCGAACGACAGAATTTTAGGCGAAAAAATGGGTTATGCTTCTATTGTGGCGATTCAACTCATGTTATATCAGCATGCTCTAAACGTACTAAGAAGGTTGATAAGTCTGTTTCAATTGGTACTTTACAGTCCAAGTTTATTCTATCTGTGACCCTGATTTGCTCTTTATCGTCTATTACCGCGGACGCCTATGTCGACTCTGGCGCCGCTTTGAGTCTTATGGATTGGTCCTTTGCCAAACGCTGTGGGTTTAATTTAGAGCCTCTGGAAGTTCCTATACCTCTGAAGGGTATTGACTCCACGCCATTGGCTAGTAATAAACCACAATACTGGACACAAGTAACTATGCGTATTAATCCGGATCACCAGGAGATTATTCGCTTCCTTGTGTTGTATAATCTACATGATGTGTTGGTGCTTGGATTGCCATGGCTGCAATCTCATAACCCAGTCCTCGACTGGAAAGCTATGTCTGTGTTAAGCTGGGGATGTCAGGGGACTCATGGGGACGTACCTTTGGTTTCCATTTCGTCATCTATTCCCTCTGAGATTCCGGAATTTTTATCTGATTATCGTGACGTTTTTGAGGAGCCTAAACTTGGTTCACTACCTCCGCACAGAGATTGCGATTGTACAATAGATCTGATTCCGGGCAGTACGTTTCCAAAGGGTCGTTTATTTAATCTATCTGTGCCTGAACACGCTGCTATGCGGGAATATATTAAGGAGTCCTTGGAAAAGGGACATATTCGTCCTTCGTCATCTCCCTTAGGAGCCGGTTTTTTCTTTGTATCTAAAAAAGATGGCTCTTTGAGGCCGTGTATTGATTATCGGCTTTTGAATAAAATCACGGTTAAATATCAGTATCCTTTGCCACTGCTTACTGATTTGTTTGCTCGAATAAAGGGGGCCAAGTGGTTCTCTAAGATTGATCTTCGTGGGGCGTATAATTTAGTGCGAATTAAGCAGGGGGATGAGTGGAAAACCGCATTTAATACGCCTGAGGGCCATTTTGAGTATTTAGTAATGCCTTTTGGTCTTTCAAATGCCCCTTCAGTCTTTCAGTCTTTTATGCATGACATTTTCCGTGAATATTTGGATAAATTTATGATTGTGTATCTGGATGATATTTAGATTTTTTCGGACGACTGGGACTCTCATGTCCAACAGGTCAGGAGGGTTTTTCAGGTTTTGCGCTCTAATTCCTTGTGTGTAAAGGGTTCTAAGTGCGTTTTTGGGGTTCAAAAGATTTCGTTTTTGGGGTACATTTTTTCCCCCTCTTCCATTGAGATGGACCCTGTCAAGGTTCAGGCTATTTGTGATTGGACGCAGCCCTCTTCTCTTAAGAGCCTTCAGAAGTTTTTGGGCTTTGCTAATTTTTATCGTCGATTTATAACTGGTTTTTCTGATGTTGCTAAACCGTTGACTGATTTGACTAAGAAGGGTGCTGATGTTGCTGATTGGTCCCCTGCTGCTGTGGAGGCCTTTCGGGAGCTTAAGCGCCGCTTTTCTTCCGCCCCTGTATTGTGTCAGCCTGATGTTACTCTTCCTTTTCAGGTTGAGGTCGACGCTTCAGAAATCGGAGCTGGGGCGGTTTTGTCGCAGAAAAGTTCCGACTGCTCCGTGATGAGACCTTGCGCGTTCTTTTCTCGTAAATTTTCGCCCGCTGAGTGAAATTATGATATTGGTAATCGGGAGCTCTTGGCTATGAAGTGGGCTTTTGAGGAGTGGCGTCATTGGCTTGAGGGGGCTAGACATCAGGTGGTGGTATTGACTGACCACAAGAATTTGATTTATCTTGAGTCTGCCAGGCGCCTGAATCCTAGACAGGCGCGCTGGTCGTTATTTTTCTCTCGGTTTAATTTTGTGGTTTCTTACCTACCGGGTTCTAAAAATGTGAAGGCGGATGCCCTTTCTAGGAGTTTTGAGCCTGATTCCCCTGGTGATTCTGAACCTACAGGTATCCTTAAGGATGGAGTGATATTATCTGCTGTTTCCCCAGACTTGCGTCGGGTCTTGCAGGAGTTTCAGGCGGATAGACCTGATCGTTGCCCGCCTGGTAGAATGTTTGTTCCTGATGATTGGACCAGTAGAGTCATATCGGAGGTCCATTCTTCTGCGTTAGCTGGTCATCCTGGAATCTTTGGTACCAGGGATTTGGTGGCTAGGTCCTTCTGGTGGCCTTCCCTGTCGCGAGATGTGCGAGGTTTTGTGCAGTCTTGTGATGTTTGTGCTCGGGCCAAGCCTTGTTGTTCTCGGGCTAGTGGATTGTTGTTATCTTTGCCTATTCCGAAGAGGCCTTGGAATCACATCTCCATGGATTTTATTTCTGATCTCCCTGTTTCTCAGAAGATGTCTGTCATCTGGGTGGTGTGTGACCGTTTCTCTAAGATGGTCCATTTGGTTCCCTTGCCTAAATTGCCTTCCTCATCCGAGTTGGTTCCTCTGTTTTTTCAAAATGTGGTTCGCTTGCATGGTATTCCGGAGAATATCGTGTCTGACAGGGGAACCCAATTCGTGTCTAGATTTTGGCCAGCGTTCTGTGCTAGGATGGGCATTGATTTGTCTTTTTCGTCTGCTTTCCATCCTCAGACTAATGGCCAGACCGAGCGAACTAATCAGACCTTGGAGACTTATTTGAGGTGTTTTGTGTCTGCGGATCAGGATGATTGGGTTGCCTTTTTGCCCTTGGCGGAGTTTGCCCTCAATAATCGGGCTAGTTCTGCCACCTTGGTTTCTCCTTTCTTCTGTAATTCTGGGTTTCATCCTCGTTTCTCTTCCGGTCAGGTGGAGTCTTCGGATTGTCCTGGAGTGGATGCTGTGGTGGAGAGGTTGCATCAGATTTGGGGGCATGTGGTGGACAATTTGAAGTTGTCCCAGGAGAAGATTCAGCATTTTGCCAACCGCCGTCGTTGTGTTGGTCCTCGTCTTTGTGTTGGGGACTTGGTGTGGTTGTCTTCTCGTTTTGTCCCTATGAAGGTTTCTTCTCCTAAGTTTAAGCCTCGGTTCATCGGCCCGTACAAGATATTGGAGATTCTTAACCCTGTGTCCTTTCGTTTGGACCTCCCTGCATCTTTTTCTATTCATAATGTCTTCCATCGGTCATTGTTGCGCAGGTATGAGGTACCGGTTGTGCCTTCCGTTGAGCCTCCTGCTCCGGTGTTGGTTGAGGGTGAGTTGGAGTACGTTGTCGAGAAGATCTTGGACTCCCGTGTTTCCAGACGGAGACTTCAGTATCTGGTCAAGTGGAAGGGCTACGGTCAGGAGGATAATTCTTGGGTGACAGCCTCTGATGTTCATGCCTCCGATTTGGTCCGTGCCTTTCATAGGGCTCATCCTGATCGCCCTGGTGGTTCTGGTGAGGGTTCGGTGCCCCCTCCTTGAGGGGGGGGGTACTGTTGTGAATTTGGTTTCTGGACTCCCCCGGTGGTCACTGGTGGTACTGAACTTGTGTGCTTCATCGCCTCTGTTCACCTGTTTCCATCAGGATGTGGGAGTTGTCTATTTAGCCTTGCTCCTCAGTCATTTCTATGCCGGCCAACAATGTTACCAGAAGCCTTTCTGTTGCATGTTCCTGCTCCTAGACTACTATCAGCTAAGTTGGACTTGTAGTCCTAAGTTTGTTTTGCATTTTTGTTCCAGTTCTCTGTGATTGTTTATTTCTGAGGCTGGAAGCTCTTGTGAGCTGGAATTGTCACTCTGGTGTCATGAGTTGATATTAGAGTCTTAAAGTAATTCCAGGATGGTGTTTTGAAAGGGTTTTCAGCTGACTGTGAAGTTCCCTTTTCTGTCTTCCTACTATCTAGTAAGCGGACCTCAATTTGCTAAACCTATCTTCATACTTCGTATGTCAATTTCCTCTGAAATCACCGACAATATATGTGGGGGCTACTGTCTGCCTTTTGGGGAAAATTTCTCTAGAGGTAAGCCAGGTCTGTATTTTCCTCTGCTAGGGTCAGTCAGTTCTCCGGCTGGCACTGGGCGTCTAGGGATAAAACGTAGGCACGCTACCCGGCCACTGTTATTTGTGCGGTAGGTTTAGCTCACAGTCAGCTCGAGTTCCCATCTTCCAAGAGCTAGTCCTTTTTGTATGCTTTACTACGGTCTCTTGCCATTGAGAACCATGACATCACACACACACACACACACAGACATACTACAGATATCACACACACACTACAGATATCACACACACACACATACTACAGATATCACACACACACATACTACAGTTATCACACACACACACTACAGATATCACACACACACACACACACACACACACACACATACTACAGATATCACACACACACACCAGAGATACCAGCTCATATACACAACTCACAATCTCCTCTCTGGTACAGGGGTGGCTGATGTAAACCGGCTGCAGCTCCTCAGCTTCTCCTGACTAAAGCGGCTCTGTCCTGCACCTCCCCCCTGCTCTCGCCTTCTGTCCTGGGGTTATTTTGGCTTTCTCTTAAATACGATCTCATTCAGACGTACATGAGATGTATGAGGGGGGAAAAATACAGACTGAGAAGCTGTCTCATCGTGATGACTGGAGCTGCTTCCTGTCTCTCACGTGCCCCGGCTGCCCAATTCCCCTAGATACGCCTCGGACTGTTGCCGGGCAGGAGGAATCTCCTGCACTGCAACATGGTGTTGGGTGCCAGCACAGCCCGCACAGTGGTCTATCCAGCACAGCCCGCACAGTGGTCTATCCAGCACAGCCCGCACAGTGGTCTATCCAGCACAGCCCGCACAGTGGTATATACAGCACAGCCCGCACAGTGGTATATACAGCACAGCCCGCACAGTGGTATATCCAGCACAGCCCGCACAGTGGTATATCCAGCACAGCCCGCACAGTGGTATATCCAGCACAGCCCGCACAGTGGTATATCTGCAGCGCCCCAGAGTCCTGGTCGTTGCAGTACTGTGGCTCCGCCACTATGGGGAGCTATGGTGCGTCTGATGGCACTGAAGGAGTTCATCTAATCAGGTATCACAGTCACCAATACATTTCACAGCCGGGCCTCCGGGGGGAGCTAAGGGTTCTATTCACTAGGCCACTCCCCACCATAGTGGGTAAACTGGGGGTCAGGCAGGAAGTTAGAGGAGAAAGCTGACTGGGTTGGAACCAGGCAACACCTTGTGGCAGAGGGTGTTGTAGGGGAAGAGACAGTAGGGTCTCTGTCAGGGGTGGGATCCTGACAGAGGCTTGGCAACAAGAACGAACGTAACGGGACCGTGCCTGCTCCGGGTAGCGGCGGTGCCCAAGAAAGGATTAGAAGAGAGATAGATTGTGCTGAGTGAGAAACGGGATCACGCAAAGGAGAAATACCAGTAGGAGTCGTGCTGTAAGACCAAAGCAACGTCCTACTGAGGCGCACAACCGGTGGCCGGAACGCCGAGGGAGTAGAATAATATTCAGCTTCAAGCAATACTCCAAACAGCGGCAGGACAGTCAGTCTCAGGCGGGCTGTCTAACTCAAATCACCTATGAAGTCTTGGGGGGCAACTTGTGGAGAGGGGCGTCTCTAGGGTCCCGGAAGAGCTCCGAGCCTACCCGTCAAACGGGTGCCGTTCCTACCCGAACCTCAGGGAGGGACGGAGGATTAGCAGAACATCATCTAGTCGAGTTGTGAGGGAACTTAAGAAACAGACACAACAGTTGTGGGGACTTTCCGTAAGCACAGCAGGGAAGGACCACAACACATAGCGCAAGCAGGAAGGCACAGATTTCTACCTGTGAAGAGAACTCTGGAGGTGCCATTGGACCGGCCGGACTTGCGCAGCCTGGTGAACCGTATTCTGGACTGAGGACCCAGAGATCTTCAGTAAAGAGGTAAAGAGACTGCAACCTGGTGTCCTCGTTATTTATCGCGACCTACACCCCACCACTGCACCATTATCACCACTTATTGCACTGGACGTCCCCCACTGACAGACAGGGCCACGGACCGGGTCTAGCCACCGTGACAACCCCAGAACTGAACAGAGACTCTCAGAGGCCCGGCTCCGGGTATCCCTCGGCCCTGCGGCGGTGTGGGGGCGCTCCAAACTTGGCGTCACGAACAGGATCTACTTAAGCCTGAAGAATCAGGTCATGTGTGCCTTGGAACTGTGATTTACTGTGCTTGGACTGTACTTTATTGCAAGGACTGTGCCGCGCCATTTGCCGCCAAAATCGGCCGCCATTGCAGCGCTGAGGAGAGGCGCAGGAGAAGAAGAGGGGCGTGGAGTGGGCGTAGGCAAGCTGGAGAGCACAAAGGACAATGGCCGCCCAGTCTAAATATTTCTGCACAGTGAGGACGTGTCCGTCAGCAGCAGAGATCCGCCTCCTAATCCTCAATGGAGGGCGGAGGCAGAGAAAACGAAACCGCCCACGAAGGAGAGAGCGGGAAAAGGACCAGGAAGTGACCCACGTGGAGGACGCCATGGCCAGCAGCTCCGAGGCCGAAAGCGGGGTGGAAGCGGACGTCTCCCCTGACTACCCGGATGAGCGTGCCGGCCGGTTCTCCGAGGACAACACCAGATTCCTGAGAGCCGAGATGGAGAACTTATTTAACCAGCTCCTCCAACTGAATGTGAGGGTCCAGGCTCCACACCCGGTGGCGCCGAAAGAGAGCCCCCGGACATCGGACCCATTGCTGCCGGAATTGTTACCGGAGTTCTCGCCGATGGAGCCAGCAGAACCCATTGCGGAGGGAGAGCCTACACCGACTGGTGAGTCCGCCGACCCTGCCCCGCCAGAAGAAGATGTGTTAGTGGGCCCCGTTGCAGCACCCCCTCTCCCTGGGACTCACAAGCTCCAACGCCTGTTACCCTGGGAGGAGGCCACGGGCATGGAACACCGCATGAAGGCCCCGATTACGCCAATCACCCTGTTATGCGGGACCCGTGCGGAGCGCACGGTATACCGCTGGGTGAACCCAGGATCTGACCTCATGGGATTCCCCGGGGTGAAGACACGAGAAGGGGAGATGGTGCAGGCCTTGAGCTGGGAGGCATATCAGGCCCAGCTGGAGCAGCGGTGGAAGGAGGAGAACCAGGCGTACCAGGCCGGGCTGGAGGCGTACCATCAGAAAGACCTAGCAGTTAAGGACCGGGCCCGCAAGGACCCCACCGCTCACTAGGCCACCTGAGCAGGAATAAACCTCGGAAACCTGAAACTGTACATAGTTCTTAACTGTTTGGTGACTGTTTGCTGCTAAACCCGTCCAGGGTTAATTCTTCAATGGATCCCTTTCTTGACCCGGGATCCCTGTTTGTTTATTTTTCTTCGAGTTTGCACAAAAGTTGAAAGAACTGTTGTAATCATGGACCGTGCGTGATACAAACTTTTTTTGTAAATAGTTTGCACCTTCTTAAAGGTGCTATCTACTGGTTCTATATGAAGAAAGGACACTTTGCGAAGATATTGTTTTTGAAAACATCACTGGAGTCCTTATTGCAAACAGACTTGCAGCTTGAGGAGTTGCACTACCTCATAGACACTTGGTCCCCTCTTAAAGGGGATGTTCACTGATGGTACTTAGAGAATGATGTTGCTCTAAAAAGAAAGTTAATGATGCTGCTGATATGTACAAGTTGTATGTAACTAAATTGTTGAAAGAAGTGTTTAATAATGTGTTCTGAGATAAAGTAATTATTGGAAAGATGCAGTAGACCCGTAGGGGTAGACATAGTGTCCTGCATAGTTGTTAGCAAGAAAGTAAAGATAGAAGTTAATGCTCTAAGAAAATGTTTGGTAATGTTGATAGAAAATGGGGATAGAAGGTAAACCCTGAGTCCTCCGTAGAAAACTAGTTTATTGTAAAGAAAGAGTTTAATAATGTGTTACAAAGGACAGAAAGTGAACCCGTAGGGGTTAGTCAGTGAGTTCTCCTAGGAGCCATATGAAGATGGCTCAGTAGTCCTAAACTGAAAGAATGTTATGTTCTATACTATGTATAGTAGTAGAAAAGACAGAAGGCTCGGGCTGAAAGGAGCGGTCCTGTAACAGAAAGGAGAGGCAGTAGGTCTGGTGCCGATAGGACAGGCGGTCCTGCAGATTTAAAGAAGGAGAATGAAAAAGTTAATTTACCTTATAATGTGATTATAGGAAGGTCTTTAGTGGATACAGAGTGTATGTCCTTAAAGGCAACGTTAAAGTACTGTTCAACAATTTTTGCACTTAGTAGAATACCCGGTTGGGTAAGAAGAATTATTTATAGCATGTTGCTATGTTATTTAACCATGTTTGTAACGTTTAAGTGTCCTTACCTCCCATAAAGGGAAGCCTGTTCAAGTATACTTATTGTTATTGCACTCAAACAAAACTGTATGTCTTTTTGCTAACTTGTATTGTTGTTTTTCTTCCCAGTCCCGGAGTACTGTGTTTAACCAGGGGGGAGTGCAGCGCCCCAGAGTCCTGGTCGTTGCAGTACTGTGGCTCCGCCACTATGGGGAGCTATGGTGCGTCTGATGGCACTGAAGGAGTTCATCTAATCAGGTATCACAGTCACCAATACATTTCACAGCCGGGCCTCCGGGGGGAGCTAAGGGTTCTATTCACTAGGCCACTCCCCACCATAGTGGGTAAACTGGGGGTCAGGCAGGAAGTTAGAGGAGAAAGCTGACTGGGTTGGAACCAGGCAACACCTTGTGGCAGAGGGTGTTGTAGGGGAAGAGACAGTAGGGTCTCTGTCAGGGGTGGGATCCTGACAGAGGCTTGGCAACAAGAACGAACGTAACGGGACCGTGCCTGCTCCGGGTAGAGGCGGTGCCCAAGAAAGGATTAGAAGAGAGATAGATTGTGCTGAGTGAGAAACGGGATCATGCAAAGGAGAAATACCAGTAGGAGTCGTGCTGTAAGACCGAAGCAACGTCCTACTGAGGCGCACAACCGGTGGCCGGAACGCCGAGGGAGTAGAATAATATTCAGCTTCAAGCAATACTCCAAACAGCGGCAGGACAGTCAGTCTCAGGCGGGCTGTCTAATTCAAATCACCTATGAAGTCTTGGGGGGCAACTTGTGGAGAGGGGCGTCTCTAGGGTCCCGGAAGAGCTCCGAGCCTACCCGTCAAACGGGTGCCGTTCCTACCCGAACCTCAGGGAGGGACGGAGGATTAGCAGAACATCATCTAGTCGAGTTGTGAGGGAACTTAAGAAACAGACACAACAGTTGTGGGGACTTTCCGTAAGCACAGCAGGGAAGGACCACAACACATAGCGCAAGCAGGAAGGCACAGATTTCCACCTGTGAAGAGAACTCTGGAGGTGCCATTGGACCGGCCGGACTTGCGCAGCCTGGTGAACCGTATTCTGGACTGAGGACCCAGAGATCTTCAGTAAAGAGGTAAAGAGACTGCAACCTGGTGTCCTCATTATTTATCGCGACCTGCACCCCACCACTGCACCATTATCACCACTTATTGTAGAAAGTAGTGGAAAGCTAGCACTCAATCAATGAAGTTCACGGTGCCAGTGAACGGGATATTAAATCCCACACGTCATCAAGTTCCAAAAAATCACTGCACTCGTATGGTTTTCAAATGCATAATTCCAAAAGTTTATTAAATTTATATCAGAGGAAAAAAGGTACTTGGCGAATTGACGTTTCGGCTAACCCGTAGCCTTGTTCACAAAATCGCCTATTAGAACTGTATTGTGCACAAAGAAAGGACCCTTTACGTTTGGTGAGTCAAATAGAACGATGAAGAAGCATAACCTAGCCGACAGGACTGTGTCGGCTTCCTCCACTACGCCACCAACGCTTGCCCCTCTCCTGCACACAGGACCAGGACGTGTATTGATCCTGTATCTACAGGCAGCATTTCCCAATATACAGAGGAGACACCTTTACCACCAGTGGCCAAAATTTCTGTGGTCCCCTGCATTAAATAGTGACACAGCGCTATACCCTCTAATTACGTCTGGGGCACTGCAAAACATACAGAACGGATACAGGCTGACATCCAGTATTGACTGCACCCTCAGGACAGCCACAAGTCTTGGTCCAGCCGCTGATACGGTTTTTGTGCATTGGCTTATTTTCGCTAGCACTCTTGCTAGGTTATGCTTCTTCATCGTTCTATTTGACTCACCAAACGTAAAGGGTCCTTTCTTTGTGCACAATACAGTTCTAATAGGCGATTTTGTGAACAAGGCTACGGGTTAGCCGAAACGTCAATTCGCCAAGTACCTTTTTTCCTCTGATATAAATTTAATAAACTTTTGGAATTATGCATTTGAAAACCATACGAGTGCAGTGATTTTTTGGAACTTGATCACCACTTATTGCACCGGATGTCCCCCACTGACAGACAGGGCCACGGACCGGGTCTAGCCACCGTGACAACCCCAGAACTGAACAGAGACTCTCAGAGGCCCGGCTCCAGGTATCCCTCGGCCCTGCGGCGGTGTGGGGGCGCTCCATATCCAGCACAGCCCGCACAGTGGTGTATCCAGCACAGCCCGCACAGTGGTATATCCAGCACAGCCCGCACAGTGGTATATCCAGCACAGCCCGCACAGTGGTATATCCAGCACAGCCCGCATCTATCGCCCCCCCAAGAATGCCCCCACAGTCCAGTAAAAAAAAACAAAAAAAACACTCTCCTTACCTTTCCTCTTGCCAGCGTTGCTTCCTGCTCCGGTCTCAGGCTCAGCTGCAGTCTGCCCGGGACACAGCAGGTGCGCGATGATATGACGTCATCGCGCACCCGCAGTGTCAGAGGCAGAGCGGGGAATGATGGGAGAGGGAGCGTCTGTAGACGCGCTCTCCTCCGTCATTGCATTCAACTGTACCGGCGTCATAGACGTCGGTATAGTTGAATGCGACGGCAGGGGGGGTGAGTCGGCGGCGGGGGGAGGCGGATCGAGCGGCCCATGACTGGCACCGGCTCTTCTGGCATTTGCCAGAAGTGCCCGATGGCCAGTCCGGCCCTGCTCTGACCTGCCGGCCCCGGGCCCCTGACCTGCCGGGCCCGGTCGCAATGGCGACCGCTGCAACCGCGGTAGTTACGCCCCTGTCCATACTGTACAATGGCCACACATAGTGCTCCATACTGTACAATGGCCACACATAGTGCTCTATACTGTACAATGGCCACACATGATATTGCCTACAGTATAATGGCCACACATAGTTACTCCTACACACGCGGCTGAGCTCCGTACACATTGCACATGCGGCTCCCCTCCGTACACCTTGTACACACCCAGCTCCGCTCCGTACACCTTGCACACACGGCTCCGCTCCGTACACCTCGTACACACACGGCTACGCTCCGTACACCTCGTACACACACGGCTACGCTCCGTACACCTTGCACACACGGCTCCGCTCCGTACACCTCATACACACGCGGCTCCGGCCCGTACACATCGTACACACCCGGCTCCGCTCCATATACCTCGTACACACATGGCTCCGCTCCGTACACCTCGTACACACCTAGCTCCGCTCCGTACACCTCGTACACACCCGGCTCCGCTCCGTACACCTCATACACACCCGGCTCCGCTCCGTACACCTCGTACACACCCGGCTCCGCTCCGTACACCTCGTACACACCCGGCTCCACTCCGTACACCTCGTACACACCCGGCTCCGCTCCGTACACCTCGTACACACCCGGCTCCGCTACGTACACCTCGTACACACCCGGCTCCGCTCCGTACACCTCGTACACACCTAGCTCCGCTCCGTACACCTCATACACACGCGGCTCCGGTCCGTACACATCGTACACACCCGGCTCCGCTCCATATACCTCGTACACACCCGGCTCCGCTCCGTACACCTCGTACACACCCGGCTCCGCTCCGTACACCTCGTAACACCCGGCTCCGCTCCGTACACCTCGTACACACCTAGCTCCGCTCCGTACACCTCATACACACCCGGCTCCGCTCCGTACACCTCGTACACACCCGGCTCCGCTCCATACACCTCGTACACACCCGGCTCCGCTCCGTACACCTCGTACACACCCGGCTCCGCTCCGTACACCTTGTACACACCCGGCTCTGCTCCGTACACCTCGTACACACCCGGCTCCGCTCCATACACCTCGTACACACCCGGCTCCGCTCCGTACACCTCGTACACACCCGGCTCCGCTCCGTACACCTTGTACACACCCGGCTCTGCTCCGTACACCTTGTACACACCCGGCTCTGCTCCGTACACCTCGTACACACCCGGCTCCGCTCCGTACACCTCGTACACACCCGGCTCTGCTCCGTACACCTCGTACACACCCGGCTCCGCTCCGTACACCTCGTACACACCCGGCTCCGCTCCGTACACCTTGTACACACCCGGCTCCGCTCCGTACACCTCGTACACACACGGCTCTGCTCCATATACCTCATACACACCCGGCTCCGCTCCGTACACCTCATACACACACGGCTCCGCTCCATATACCTCATACACACACGGTTCCGCTCCGTACACCTCGTACACACACGGCTCCGCTCCGTACACCTCATACACACCCAGCTCCGCCTTGTACACCTCATACACACACGGCTCCGCTCCGTACACCTCATACACACACGGCTCCGCTCTGTACACCTCATACACACACTGCTCTGCTACATCCACACAAACCCCTCCTGACCTCACACAAAAGCTTACCCTCCTCCAACACGATGACAACCAGCACTGCACTACTGTCCTGCACTACACGGAAGCCCTTGATCATGTGACTCCGACTCCTCCCCTCCTGTGACCTCATCACAGGACCTGTGCGCACAGAGCAGCTGCAGCCATAGTTGTGGTGTGCGGCTCTCTGCGGTGGAGGGGCTCTGCTGCGGGACAAGTGCAGTCCCACCCGTGATTGCGCATGCACTGAGAGAGTGCACGCGCACCAGGGCCTGTAAAGAAGATTTATTTAAAGGGCCGGAGGCCCATTTTGTAGCTCAGAGTTCTTAGGGGCCCGACCAGTCTGCTGGACTGGGCGGGCCCCTAAGCACTGCGGGCCCCGTCGCAATTGTGACCCCTGCGACCACGGTAGTTACGCCCCTGGATAGGCATCTTATTGACGCCTCTCCGTTATTAACCCGGCTTAATGTCACCTTACAATAGCAAGGTGACATTAACCGTTTATTACCCCATATCCCACCGCTACACGGGAGTGGGAAGAGAGGGGCTAAGTGCCGGAATTGGCACATCTTACAGATGTGCCATTTCCGGGGCAGCTGTGGACTGGTATTTGTAGCCGGGGGGGGGGGCAATATCCATGGCCCCTCTTTAGGCTATGAATATCAGCCTGCAGCTGTCTGCGTAGCCCTTCTGGCTATAAAATATAGGGGGATCCCACGTCATTTTTTTGGGGGGTTCCCCTATTTTAATAGCCAGTAAAGGCTACGCAGACAGCTGCGGGCTGATATTCATAGCAGGCTACAAATATTGGCCCCCGGCCGTCGGCTTTCCCCCTCTGGCGCAGAAAATTGCGCGGGAGCCCACGACGGTTTTTCCGTTTTTTTTAATTAAACGCTCATTAAGTTACATAGTTACATAGTTATTAAGGTTGAAGGAAGACTTTAAGTCCATCTATTTCAACCCATAGTCTAACCTAACATGCCCTAACATGTTGATCCAGAGGAAGGCAAAAAAAACCCCATGTGGCAAAGAGTAAGCTCCACCTTGGGGAAAAAAATTCCTTCCCGTCTCCACATACGGCAGTCAGACTAGTTCCCTGGATCAACGCCTTATCAAGGAATCTAGTATATATAACCTGTAACATTATACTTTTCCAGAAAGGCATCCAGTCCCCTCTTAAATTTAAGTAATGAATCACTCATTACAACATCATACAGCAGAGAGTTCCATAGTCTCACTGCTCTTACAGTAAAGAATCCGCATCTGTTATTATGCTTAAACCTTCTTTCCTCCAGACGTAGAGGATGCCCCCTTGTCCCTGTCACCGGTCTATGATTAAAAAGATCATCAGAAAGGTCTTTGTACTGTCCCCTCATATATTTATACATTAAAATAACATCACCACAGTCTTCGTTTTTCCAAACTAAATAGCCCCAAGTGTAATAACCTATCTTGGTATTGCAGACCCCCCAGTCCTCTAATAACCTTGGTCGCTCTTCTCTGCACCCGCTCCAGTTCAGCAATTAAGGCCTCTTTCATACTTGCGTCGGTACGGGTCCGTCGCTATGCGTCGGGCCGACGTACCGACGCATGTTGTGAAATTTGTGCACGACGTGGGCAGCGGATGCAGTTTTTCAACGTATCCGCTGCCCATTCTGAAGTCCGGGGAGGAGGGGGTGGAGTTTCGGCCGCACATGCGCGGTAGAAAATGGCTGACGCGACGGACAAAAAAAGTTCACTCGAACGTTTTTTCGTGCCGACGGTTCGCCAAAACACGACGGATCCGTTGCACGACGGACGCGACGTGTGGCCATCCATCGCAATCCATCGCTAATACAAGTCTATGAGTAAAAAATGCTTCCTGCGAGCACATTTGCAGGATCCGTTTTTTTCTGCCGGATCAATTTTTTTCCTCATAGAGTTGTATTAGCGCCGGTTTGCGCCTGATGGCCACACGTTTCATCCGTTTTTTGCAGGATCTATCAAAAAAGCTGTTTCTGCCGGACGGAAACCACATACAGAGGTTTTTCTGTCCGGCGAAAAAACGCACAGCGACGGATCCAGCAAAAAACGGATGAAACTGAGATGTGAAATGATGAATCCGGCCTCCGAATCCAGTTTTTCATGCATGTTTCCATTCAAATTATGCTCATTTTCTGTTTGTTTATTTCCAAAAACTGCATCAAAACCTGCATCAAAAACTGCATCAAAACTGCTCCAAAAACTGCATCAAAACTGCACCAAAAACTGCATAAAAAATCGCATCAAAAACCGCACCAAAAACCTGCATCAAAAACTGCACCAAAAACAGCATCAAAAACCGCACCAAAAACCTGCATCAAAAACTGCACCAAAAACAGCATCAAAAACCGCACCAAAAACCTGCATCAAAAACTGCACCAAAAACTTCACCAAAAACTGCATCAAAAACAGCATCAAAAACCGCACCAAAAACCTGCACCAAAAACAGCATCAAAAACCGCACCAAAAACATGCATCAAAAACAGCACCAAAAACTGCATCAAAAATCGCACCAAAAACCTGCATCAAAAACAGCACCAAAAACTGCATCAAAACCTGCATCAAAAACTGGTGCAGTTTTGATGCGGTTTTTGATGCTGTTTTTGGTGCAGTTTTGATGCAGGTTTTTGGTGCGGTTTTTGATGCAGGTTTTTGGTGCGTTTTTTGATGCAGTTTTTGGTGCAGTTTTGATGCTGTTTTTGGTGCAGTTTTGATGCAGTTTTTGGTGCAGTTTTGATGCTGTTTTTGGTGCAGTTTTGATGCAGGTTTTTGGTGCGGTTTTTGATGCAGGTTTTTGGTGCGGTTTTGATGCGGTTTTTTATGCAGTTTTTGGTGCAGTTTTGATACTGTTTTTGGTGCAGTTTTGATGCAGGTTTTTGCTGCAGGTTTTTGGTGCGTTTTTGATGCGTTTTTTTATGCTGTTTTTGATGCAGTTTTGATGCAAGTTTTGATGCAGTTTTTGGAAATAAATAAATAAACGGAAAATGTGCATGATTTGAATGGAAACATGCATGAAGAAATGGACTCGGAGGCCAGATTCATAATTTCACATCTCAGTTTCACCCGTTTTTTGCCGGACAGAAAAACCGTTCCTCTGTATGTGTTTTCCGTCCGGCGGAAACATCTTTTTTGACGGATCCTGCAAAAAACGGATGAAACGTGTGGCCATCAGGCGCAATCCAGCGCTAATACAACTCCATGAGAAAAAAACTGATCTGGCGGAAAAAAAAGGATCCTGCAAATGTGCTCGCAGGAAGCGTTTTTTACCCATAGACTTGTATTAGCGACAGATCGCGACAGATGGCTGTTATGATTTTCCCAATGGCAGGGAAATCAAAATAACAACGGACTAGCTCTCGGGTGATGGGAACTAAAGTGACCGTGACCTGAACCTGACACGACACTGGAAGTAGCCGGGGAGTGTTTCCTACGATGCCCTAGACACCACGCGCCAGCCGGAGATCTAACTACCCCTATCAGAGGAATATACAGGCCTGCCTTACCTCCAGAGATGAACCCCAAAAGGAGATAGCAGCCCCCCACAGATATTGACGGTGAGTCAAGAGGAAAAGACATACGTAGGATGAACAGCAGATTTAGCACAGTGAGGTCCGCTTACTAGATAGCAGAAGTACAGGAAAGAGTCACTTCACGGTCAACTTCAAAACACTACTCAAAAACACCATCCTGAAATTACTTTAAAACTCCAGTGACAACTCATGCCACTGGAGTGGCAATTCCAGTCCACGAGAGCTTCCAGCTACAGAGAGTCACATTGCAAATAGCTGGACAAAAATAGAATAAACTAGAAACAAAATTCAACTTAGCTGAACAGGATCTTGAGGCAGGAGAATGCAACAGAATGCTACTGATACATTGTTGGCCGGCATCAGACCAGCAGCCAAGCAGCCTTAAATAGGAAACTCCCCTAATGGGTGTCAACAGGTGATCAAGGATAGAAGAAGGCAAATAAGTGGCACTACCATAAAACACCACCGGGGGAGCCCACAAACAGAATTCACAACAGTACCCCCCCCTTAAGGAGGGGGCACCGAACCCTCACCAGAACCACCAGGGCGATCTGGATGAGCACTATGAAATGCACGAACCAAATCAGGAGCATGAACATCAGATGCTGTCACCCAAGAATTATCCTCCTGACCATAGCCTTTCCACTTAACCAGATACTGAAGTTTCCGTCTGGAAACACGGGAGTCCAAGATCTTTTCCACCACATACTCCAACTCACCCTCAACCAGCACAGGAGCAGGAGGATCAGCAGACGGAACAACCGGCACCTCATACCTCCGCAACAATGACCGATGAAAAACATTATGAATAGTAAAAGATGCTGGGAGGTCCAAACGAAAGGACACAGGATTGAGAACCTCCAGAATCCTATAAGGGCCGATAAACCGAGGCTTAAACTTAGGAGACGAGACCTTCATAGGAACAAATCGAGAAGACAACCAAACCAGGTCCCCAACACAAAGACGAGGACCGACACGCCGATGACGATTAGTGAACTGTTGAGTCTTCTCCTGGGACAACTTCAGATTGTCCACAACCTGTCCCCAAATCTGATGCATTCTATCAACCACAGCATCTACTCCAGGACAATCCGAAGACTCCAATTGACCGGACGAAAAGCGAGGGTGAAACCCTGAATTACAAAAAAATGGAGAAACCAAAGTGGCAGAACTGGCCCGATTGTTAAGGGCAAACTCTGCCAATGGCAAAAAATCAAGCCAATCGTCCTGATCAGCGGACACAAAACACCTCAAGTAAGTCTCCAAGGTCTGATTAGTACGCTCAGTCTGGCCATTAGTCTGAGGATGGAATGCAGACGAAAAAGACAAGTCGATGCCCATCCTGGCACAGAACGCCCGCCAAAATCTAGACACAAACTGAGTACCCCTGTCAGACACTATATTCTCAGGAATACCATGCAAACGCACAACATTCTGAAAAAATAGAGGGACCAGCTCAGAGGAGGAGGGCAATTTGGGCAAAGGTACCAAGTGAACCATCTTGGAAAAACGGTCACACACCACCCAGATGACGGACATCCTACGAGAAACAGGAAGGTCAGAAATAAAGTCCATAGAGATGTGCGTCCAAGGCCTCTTAGGAATAGGCAAGGGCAACAACAACCAGCTGGCCCGGGAACAGCAGGGCTTAGCCCGAGCACAAACATCACAAGACTGCACAAAAATACGTACATCTCGAGACAAGGAAGGCCACCAGAAGGACCTAGACACCAGATCCCTGGTGCCAAAAATTCCAGGATGACCTGCCAACGCGGAAGAGTGAACCTCCGAAATAACTCTACTGGTCCAGTCATCAGGGACAAACAATCTACCAGGCGGACAGCGATCAGGCCTAACCACCTGAAACTCCTGCAAAGAGCGCCGCAGGTCTGGGGAGACAGCTGACAATATCACCCCATCCTTCAGGATGCCAGTAGGTTCGGAATCACCAGGCGAGTCAGGCTCAAAACTCCTAGAGAGGGCATCCGCCCTCACATTCTTAGACCCAGGCAGATATGAAACCACAAAGTTAAATCGAGAGAAAAACAACGACCAGCGCGCCTGTCTAGGATTCAGACGCCTGGCTGACTCAAGATAAATTAGATTTTTGTGGTCAGTCAAGACCACCACCTGGTGTCTAGCACCCTCAAGCCAATGACGCCACTCCTCAAATGCCCACTTCATGGCCAAGAGCTCCCGATTTCCAACATCATAATTTCGCTCAGCGGGCGAAAACTTTCGAGAGAAAAACGCACATGGTCTCATCACTGAGCAGTCAGGACCTTTCTGCGACAAAACTGCACCTGCTCCGATCTCGGAAGCATCTACTTCAACCTGGAACGGGAGCGAAACATCAGGCTGGCGCAACACAGGAGCAGAAGAAAAGCGGCGCTTAAGCTCCCGAAAGGCCTCCACAGCCGCAGAGGACCAATTAGCAACATCAGCACCCTTCTTGGTCAAATCAGTCAAAGGTTTAGCAATGGCAGAAAAACCCGCTATGAATCGGCGATAGAAATTAGCAAATCCCAAGAATTTCTGAAGACTCTTTAGAGAAGTAGGTTGTACCCAATCACAAATAGCCTGAACCTTAACAGGGTCCATCTCCATAGATGAAGGGGAAAACATATATCCCAAAAAGGAAATTCTCTGAACCCCAAAAATACACTTTGAGCCCTTCACAAATAGAGAATTAGCTCGTAAAACCTGAAAAACTCTCCTGACCTGTTGAACATGAGATTCCCAGTCCTCCGAAAAAATCAAAATATCATCCAAATACACAATCATAAATTTATCCAGATATTCACGGAAAATATCGTGCATAAAGGACTGAAAAACGGAAGGGGCATTCGCGAGACCGAAAGGCATTACCAAATACTCAAAATGGCCTTCAGGCGTATTAAATGCGGTCTTCCACTCATCCCCCTGCTTAATCCGCACCAAATTATACGCACCACGTAGATCGATCTTAGTGAACCACTTCGCCCCCTTTATGCGAGCAAAAAGATCAGTCAGTAAAGGTAACGGATACTGGTATTTAACTGTAATCTTATTCAGAAGTCGATAGTCGATACAAGGTCTCAATGAACCATCCTTTTTACCCACAAAGAAAAACCCTGCCCCCAGTGGAGACAAAGAGGGGCGAATATGACCCTTTTCCAAAGATTCTCTGATATACTCCCGCATAGCAGTATGTTCAGGTACAGACAAATTAAACAAGCGACCCTTAGGAAATTTACTACCGGGAATCAACTCAATAGCGCAGTCACACTCTCTGTGAGGAGGGAGAGAATCAGTTTTAGGCTCCTGAAAGACATCATAAAAATCTGACAGAAATGCTGGGATCTCAGAGGGAGTAGATGAAGAAATGGGAACCAAAGGTGCATCCCCATGAATCCCCTGACATCCCCAGCTCAGCACAGACATTGATCTCCAGTCCAAGACTGGATTATGAATTTGTAACCATGGTAATCCAAGTACTAATACGTCATGTAGATTATATAACACAAGGAAACGAATAATCTCCTGATGGTCTGGGGACAGATGCATAGTCACTTGTGTCCAATATTGTGGTTTATTGCTAGCCAAAGGTGTAGAATCAATACCCTTTAAGGGAATAGAAACCTCCAGAGGCTCTAAATCAAACCCACAACGCTTGGCAAAGGACCAATCCATGAGACTCAGAGCGGCGCCAGAATCCACATAAGCATCCACAGTAACAGATGATAAAGTACAAATCAATGTCACAGACAAAAGAAATTTAGACTGCAAGGTACCCATAGAAAAAGATTTATCAACCTTTTTATCAACCTTCTTTATGCGTTTAGAGCATGCTGATATAACATGAGCTGGATCTCCACAATAGAAGCACAACCCATTTTTGCGCCTGTAATTCTGTCGTTCGCCTCTAGACAATACACTATCGCATTGCATATGCTCTGGTGCCTTTTCAGAGGTCACCGCCAAATGATGCACAGGTTTTTGCTCAGAAGATACCGCCATATGGTGCACAGGTTTTTGCTCAGAAGATACCGCCATATGGTGCACAGGTTTTTGCTCAAAAGATACCGCCATATGGTGCACAGATTTTTGCTCAGAAGATACCGCCATATGGTGCACAGATTTGCGCTCCCGTAAACGCCGATCAATCTGGATAGCCAATTTCATGGCATCATTCAGACCTGTAGGCACAGGGAACCCCACCATGACATCCTTCACGGCATCAGAGAGACCTTCTCTGAAATTAGCTGCTAGAGCGCACTCATTCCATTTAGTAAGCACCGACCATTTACGACATTTTTGGCAGTATATCTCAGCTTCATCTTGCCCTTGAGAAAGAGCTATCAAGGCTTTCTCAGCCAAAATCTCTAAATTAGGTTCTTCATAAAGCAACCCCAAAGCCAGAAAAAACGCATCTACATTTAATAACGCAGGATCCCCTGGCGACAATGCAAATGCCCAACTTTGTGGGTCACCCCGCAATAGAGAAATAACAATTTTAACCTGTTGCGCAGGATCACCAGCAGAGTGAGATTTCAGAGACAAAAACAATTTACAATTCTCTCTGAAATTCAAAAAACGGGATCTGTCTCCGGTAAAAAATTCAGGCATAGGGATCTTAGGTTCAGACATTGGAGCACGTATAACAAAATCTTGTAAGTTCTGGACCTTTGTAGCCAGGTTATTCAGACCTGCAACCAAACTCTGTGGATCCATGATTCAAACAGGTGTAACCAAAGCCATTCAGAGATTAAGAGGAGAGGAAAAAAAAAAAAGGCTGAAGACTGCAGTTTAAGCAAGGAGTACAAATAAGCACTAAGGTGCACTTTCCAAACACAGAAGGAAAAAAAAACCTTTTCATATCCTTTCCTGCTTTAGTGCATAGTTTTAACACATGTGGGCCAGCCAAACTGTTATGATTTTCCCAATGGCAGGGAAATCAAAATAACAACGGACTAGCTCTCGGGTGATGGGAACTAAAGTGACCGTGACCTGAACCTGACACGACACTGGAAGTAGCCGGGGAGTGTTTCCTACGATGCCCTAGACACCACGCGCCAGCCGGAGATCTAACTACCCCTATCAGAGGAATATACAGGCCTGCCTTACCTCCAGAGATGAACCCCAAAAGGAGATAGCAGCCCCCCACAGATATTGACGGTGAGTCAAGAGGAAAAGACATACGTAGGATGAACAGCAGATTTAGCACAGTGAGGTCCGCTTACTAGATAGCAGAAGTACAGGAAAGAGTCACTTCACGGTCAACTTCAAAACACTACTCAAAAACACCATCCTGAAATTACTTTAAAACTCCAGTGACAACTCATGCCACTGGAGTGGCAATTCCAGTCCACGAGAGCTTCCAGCTACAGAGAGTCACATTGCAAATAGCTGGACAAAAATAGAATAAACTAGAAACAAAATTCAACTTAGCTGAACAGGATCTTGAGGCAGGAGAATGCAACAGAATGCTACTGATACATTGTTGGCCGGCATCAGACCAGCAGCCAAGCAGCCTTAAATAGGAAACTCCCCTAATGGGTGTCAACAGGTGATCAAGGATAGAAGAAGGCAAATAAGTGGCACTACCATAAAACACCACCGGGGGAGCCCACAAACAGAATTCACAACAGATGGCCACATGTCGCGTCCATCGTGCAATGGATCCATCGTGTTTTGGCGGACCGTCGGCACGAGAAAACGTTCAAGTGAATGTTTTTTTGTCCATCGCGTCCGCCATTTTCGACTGCGCATGCGCGACCCATACTCCACCCCCTCCTCCCCATACTTCAGAATGGGCAGCGGATGCGTTGAAAAACTGCATCCGCTGCCCACTTCGTGCACAAATTTCACAACGTGCGTTGGTGCTTCGACCCGACGCATAGCGACGGACCCGTACCGACGCAAGTATGAAAGAGGCCTGAATGAGCGTTTAATTTAAAAAAAACTTTGTGGGCTCCCGCGCAATTTTCTGCGCCAGAGGGGGAAAGCCGACGGCCGGGGGCCAATATTTGTAGCCTGCTATGAGCATCAGCCCGCAGCTGTCTGCGTAGCCTTTACTGGCTATTAAAATAGGGGGACCCCCCCAAAAAATGACGTGGGGTCCCCCTATATTTTATAGCCAGAAAGGCTACGCAGACAGCTGTGGGCTGATATTCATAGCCTAGAGAGGGGTCATGGATATTGCCCCCCCCCCCCCCGGCTACAAATACCAGTCCACAGCCACCCCGGAAATGGCGCATCTGTAAGATGCGCCAATTCTGGCACTTAGCCCCTCCCTTCCCACTCCCATGTAGCGGTGGGAAATGGGGTAATAAGGGGTTAATGTCACCTTGCTATTGTAAGGTGACATTAAGCCGGGTTAATAACAGAGAGGCGTCAATAAGACGCCTATCCATTATTAATCCAATAGTAATAAAGGGTTAATAAAACACACACACATTAGGAAAAAAGTATTTTAATATTCTTCATTTAAACATACTTACCATACTTCAGCGCCTGCAAAAAATGTAAAATAATAAACAGTCTACTACCTGTCCGCCATAGTCCAATTTATAACGAGTGTCCCACGACGATCTCCCCTATAGAACAGTGACATCGGGTGATGTCACTGCTCTATAGGACCCTCAGTGACACACTGACAGGAGACAATGGCTCCTGCAGTGCATCACTGAGGTTACTATAGTTCAAAGTCTCACTTTATTGCAATTGCTGCGTGGGAAAATTTCTCACACAGCAATGCCAAAAGTGAGACTAGGGACTATTTTTTTTACAGCGGTGGAGGAATACAGTGGCGGAAGGATACCTTCCTCCCGTCATTGTGTTCATGGAGCCCCTGGAGAGCGGTCGCATCAGCTGATGCTGCCGTTCTCCCCCGGGGATGTCGTGGGACACTCGTGGATTTTTGTGGACAGGGAGTATATTGGTTGTTTGTTATTTTAATCTTTTTTACAGGTGACACTGGCTTCGGGGATCAAAAGGACAAGTGATGGTGAGTATGTAATCTATGTTTAATGTACTGTATGTCTGTATGTATGTATTGTATGTAATGTATGAATGTATTGTATGTAGTATGTATGTAGTATGTAGTATGTAGTATGTATGTAGTATGTATGTAGTATGTATGCAGTATGTTGTATGTATGTAGCATGTATGTAGCATGTAAGTAGTATGTATGTAGTATGTATGTTGTATGTATGTAGTATGTAAGTAGTATGTATGTAGTATGTATGTATGTATGTATGTATGTATGTAGTATGTTGTATGTATGTAGTATGTATGTAGTATGTATGTATGCAGTATGTAGTATGTAAGTAGTATGTATATAGTATGTATGTAGTATGTACAGTATGTAGTTTTTTGTTTTTTTTTTACATTCAACACATTAGCCGGATGATGGGACTACTACTGTCCCATCATTGGCTAATGTGTCAATCACTGTCACTGTAGCAGGCATCGTCCGATGGGACTTGTAGTCCCATCGGACGATGCCTGCACACACGCACAGACCCCCGGCAGCCCGCACAGAGCCCTGGCAGGCCCACACAGACCCCCGGCAGGCCCGCACAGACCCCCGGCAGGCCCGCACAGACCCCCGCCAGCCCCGCACAGAGCCCCGGCAGTCCCGCACAGAGCCCCGGCAGGTCGGCACAGAGCCCCGGCAGGCCCGCACAGACCCCCGGCAGCCCGCACAGAGCCCCGGCAGCCCGCACAGAGCCCCGGCAGGCCCGCACAGAGCCCCGGCAGGCCGGCACAGACACCCGGCAGCCTGCACAGACACCCGGCAGCCCGCACAGAGCCCCGGCAGGCCCGCACAGAGCCCCAGCAGGCACACACAGACACCCAGCAGCCCACATAGAGCCCCGGCAGGCACGCACACACACACTCGCAGTCTCCGCCCACGCACCGCCCACACTCCATTATAGTGCATAATTGCACTATAGGAACTTCCGATTCTGGTATCCGATATTGCAAAAGTATCGGAACTCGGTATCGGAATTCCGATACAGCGAATATCGGCCGATACCCGATATTTGCAGTATCGGAATGCTCAACACTAATTATGAGAGTACCGTGTGTGGCACCTCAGGAGTCCGGATACCACAGTAGTGCTGCCTTCCTCTCGGGGAGGGTAGTGCTATGTCTGGAGACAGGTGAGATTCCCTTTGGCAGGTTATCACACACACAACACCTTCCAAATCCAGGCCAGGAGGGGGAGCTCAAAACCCTGTTTTAGGGCAGCTTCCCTGGATAAAGATCCTGGTTTGGAGGAGGAGTCAGATGAGCCTGTACAGACAGTCTGTGTGCGAGGACAGACAGGGATGAAGCACAGAGGAGATACAGGACTCCAAGAGGCCACAAGGAAGGCCTCCACGGAGTCAGTGCGCAGAAGCCGGGTACCGGGAGCCCGAGGCTTATGTGGATTATAATACACAGAACAGAACCGGAGGGCATTGACTTACATGGACTTTGCCCATATTTACCTGTGGCACAGCAGCACCTTGGAGCCTGGAGTCACCGTGTAAGGACCCTAGTAGGCATGGCTCAAGCTGCCTGCCATACAGGTACCTGTCCCAGGACTGGAGAACGAATAAGGACTTTGCTTAGGACACTTAGTGGCAGCAGAGACCTCAGAGACAGTGAGCGCAGAGTGGAAGGCCCCTACCTGACCTACCCAAGGGACCCCGCTTGTCTCTGGACTGCCCGGACTTCTATCCCACCTGTTGCCGGTGCCCTGGACTGTGGCCTGTCACCCACAAGTAAACCAGGTAAAGACTTATCACCGGCTACACCATCTACGCCACACACCATAGGACCCCGCTTCACCTGTGGGAAGTGTAACATCTGGGCTGCCACAACATCCCCCAGGGGACCCCTCTAATGCAGCATCAGTCCCAATACTGACCGAACCCCACAGGTGGTGTCACGACAAACTTTGGACATTTTACCCCCTTTAACGTTGAGGCCCAGGGCCACGGACTGGGTCACAGCCACCGTAACATCCCCCTTGCGACCGGACCCGGTACTGAGTACCCCGATGCCCTGGGGGCGACTCATCTCGGGGTTAAGTCCAATATACCACCAAAATCCTGGGAGCCCTCCACACACACTCCTGTGTCTCATCTTTCTCTAGCTGTCCCGGATGCCGAGCTATCGAGACTGGCTCTCCAGAACCACTTAGCCAACCCAAGTTTGGACTCTTCATATTGGTCCAGCCCCAATGAACCCATTGAGACGTAAGTCATCCCGTTTGGACCTCCCACTAGGAAGTTATGACCGATCCTAGATATTGGGAATTATTTCAGCTAGGAGGTCAAGGGAGGAAACTTCAGTCCAACCAAGAGGGGCGGTGGCAAATATTGGAGGGGGCGAGCTAGGGGTTAAAAGCTAGCTACACACCTTTAGCCAGTGTCATTGTTCTGCCATGGAAGCCACGTCTCGTCACGCTTGGAGATGGACCGGAAACTAAGATGGTACCTATGGATATGAGAGCTTCCCTTCATCCACAAGTTATAAAGAATGGTAACTTGACACATACAGCTAACTGCAATCCCATACCTGTACCCTCCGTTTACCTGTACCCTCTGTTTATCTGTACTTCTGGCTATAATTTCTGTATATTACTCTGTATATATTTGTATTATCTAGTGCACCTTTCAGCTTCTAAAATATTAATCAATTTTGGGCTGCTCTTTTATCTCGAAATCCGATTTTCCACATCCGGGAGTCCCACTAGTACTTACAGTATATGCTACCTGGGATTGGTTTCTGACCCGATATAAGCTTGTTACCGGACCAGGCTTTTATCTAACGAGGAACTGATGGCAGCATACCGTTCTGGTGTTATTGGTGGATCCTGGCAGTGATGGACTGGAGGTTTATATATATATATTTCCGGCCTGGGACTGGTGAGATATATACCGCCCTCACTGCAGAGTGCCCCGATAACCAGTATGTGACAGGGCAGCCTCTCTTGCGACTACTTATACTGGGTGCAGTTCACTGTCTGACCTGAGGGTAAGGGGGCGCCAGAGAGCTGTAACTGTAAGCTCCGTAGCAGATTGGTGACGTCAGGGGGATATCTGGATCCCATGGCTCTCATGTTTCCTTACACTTATGCTTCTCTGTTTTGGTTAATTCCCCTACCTTCACACCCCGATGCATTCCTCTATTACATGTTAGTGAATATTTTGTATGCCTGAAGTTTTCTGTTAACCCTTGTTTGTGTTGCGTTGTTTGTCGGGTTGGTTTACTACGGTGCACAGTAGCACCCCTCTTCCGTAGGTGGGGAAGAGAACAGATGGAGGGCTAACTCTGGAGATAAGGCAAGGGCGGAGGCCATGGCATCTTTACCTTCGGAAGTATACTGGGGAGCAGGGCAAGCTAGGGCGCCCCCTAGTGTTAGGGACAGGAGCCCCCTGGTCCCGGGTCACCTGTCAGCTGTGTTGTCACAATATGGAGGACTATGGGGTGTACATTATTCTGTATGGATGACTATGGCAAATGCATTATACTATATGGGGGAGTGCATTATTCTGCATGAGGACTATGGGGAATGCATTTTTACTATATGAGAGACTATGGGGTATGCAGTATACTATATGGTGGACTATGGGGTATATATTTTACTGTATGAAGAGCCATGTTTTGCTCATGTTTATTGCACTTGTCTATATTTGCCCCTTCCAGCACCATGGAATAAATGGCGCTATAAAAATGTATAATAATAATAATAATAATAGTGAGGACGATGGGGTGCATTATAGTATATGAAGGACTCTGAGGGGTGCATTATACTATTTACTATATGGAGGGCTATAGGGAGTACATTATACTATATGGAGGACTATGGGGTGCATTATAGTACATGAAGGACTTTGGGGAGTGCATTACACTATATGGGAGACTAATTTGTTGTGCAGTATACTATACTGTGGACAATGGGGTCCATTATAGTACATGAAGGACTTCAGGGAATGCATTATACTATATTGGAGACTAATTGGTGTGCAGTATACTATACGGAGGACTATGGGGTGTGTATTATACTGTATTAAGAACTACGAGGAGTACATTATACTATTTACTATATGGAGGACTATAGGGAGTACATTATGCTATATGGAGGACTGTGGGGTGCATTATACTTTATGAAGGACTATGGGGAGTGCATTATAGTATTTGGAGGACTATGGGATGCAGTATACCATATGAAGGACTATGGGGCCCCATTCACTTTGGGGGTATCATACAGTGTTTATGGGGCACTTTTGTTGACATCATACTTTATGGGTGCAATTATGAGAATCTAAGGTTTTAGTAGGAGGAAAATTACTTTGTAAAGGCTGCAGTGATGTGAGATATGCTATTCTGTGACACCGCTAAACATTCATTATTTTTTGTTGGGGGGGGGGGGCAATTACAATTTCTGCTATGAGGCCCCATGATTTCTATGTACGACCCTAGTAGAATAGTTTCTTTCTTTCTAAATGTGCAAGATAAGAATGGTATTGCACCCGGATGGTAGATGTTATACCAGACTAGAGACACCGTCCTCATCTTAAACCTATAGAAATGTTTTGAAAGGAGCTGATTTGAGCAGTTTATGGGTAAAAAACACCTACATTGCAGAGGTGAAGCTGATTTGTATTGAGGAAGTGGCTAAAATTCCTCCATCCGATGTGCAGGAATAATCAGCAACTTCTGGAAATGTTTACATGCAGTTATTGCTGCTCAAGGCGTCACACCAGATACTGAGAGCAAAGGGTTACATACTTTTACCACTCACAGACGCGTGATATTGGAACACTTTTCTCATTTATAGGATGACCATGTCTAATATTTTTTGACTGATTTGTTTGATTTGGTTCTTTCTTTACTTTCATGACTTTTGTGAGAATGTGAAGAAGTTTTAGGTCAAATTATGCAGAAATATGGAAAATTATGAAGGGTTCACAAAGTTTCACTGATGATTATAAATATTTATATTATTATTAATTTTCTAGTTCGCATCATGAATGCTTCTTGGTGGTGGAAGAAACTTTTTCCTGACCTCACAGTAATCCCCATGTCGGTCCCAGTGGCTCGGCTACATGATTTTTTTATCCTCTTTGCCGCCTAGATGGACAGGAATCTGAGAGGATGATTGGCAACTTCCAGGGACAAGATTCACAGAGAGTTAGTTAATTATTAACAGCAGTTCAGGCCTCAGGGAAATGACCAGGAGTGAAGCAGATCCAGGCGTCACGCCTGATGCACAGATTTCCCCATAAGAACCAGTTATGGCAGAGATGAGGGTCTCCAGGGTGCTGGTTACACTGGTGCTACTATCATTCACCACACAGGTTCTTATGCAGAAGATTCTGTCTGAGAGGAAGAAATGCGGGGATCCCAACTGTGAAAGTAAGTGCACCCTATGACAAATTCTTTTGTGTTGGATTTCCCATGGACACTTGTGAAGGGTTTGAATAGGTGACGGCTCCAATATGCTTCCATTGTCACAACCTCCTGAGATTTCTACATTGATATTAGGACAATTGTGACTCAGATGTTTGCAGGAGTCACCAGACGCTGTGTCCATATGCCGCTAATCTTATGTCACTGAGGCAGATGCACATTACATTGTGTATTACTTAGGGTACCGTCACATTAAGCGACGCTGCAGCGATAGCGACAGCAATGCCGATCGCTGCAGCGTCGCTGTGTGGTCGCTGGAGAGCTGTCACACAGACCGCTCTCCAGCGACCAGCGATGCCGAGGTCCCCGGGTAACCAGGGTAAACATCGGGTTGCTAAGCGCAGGGCCGCGCTTAGTAACCCGATGTTTACCCTGGTTACCAGCGTAAAAGTTAAAAAAACAAACAGTACATGCTCACCTGCGCGTCCCCCAGCCTCTGCATCCTGACGCTGACTGAGCTCCGGCCCTAACAGCAGAGCGGTGACGTCACCGCTGTGCTTTCACTTTCAGTTTAGGGCCGGCGCTTTAGTGTCAGGAAGCAGAGGCTGGGAGACGCGCTGGTGAGTATGTGCTGTTTGTTTTTTTAACTTTTACGCTGGTAACCAGGGTAAACATCGGGTTACTAAGCGCGGCCCTGCGCTTAGTAACCCGATGTTTACCCTGGTTACCAGTGTAAAATATCGCTGGTATCGTCGCTTTTGCTGTCAAACACGGCGATACACGGCGACCTAGCGACCAAATAATGTGCAGACCTTCTAGCAGCGACCAGCAATTTCACAGCGGGATCCAGATCGCTGCTGCGTGTCAAATACAGCGATATCGCCATCCAGGTCGCTGCAACGTCACGGATTGCTGGCGATATCGCCTAGTGTGACGGTACCTTTAGACACGGGCGCACTATGGATATTTCTATATAATATTTGTGATTTTGGGCATTTGGGATAGAAAGAAAACAGCGAGTTACGACACAGAGGGGACGAAGGTCACCCAGTGTTTATGGCTGGTTACAGATAATGAAAGCAGGGGAAGAGTAAGCTGAAGTCTGCAATGATTAGATATAGCTTGCACTCCATACCATGGCATACCCGTCTTATCCTGCTATACACCTCTATACCCCATTATACCCCTCTACAATCCACGGGATGCTCCTCCATTCTCCTCCTTACCTATCGATACTCCTCCATGCCTCCACACTCCTCGCTTACCTCATTCTCCTCCATACCAATGCATGCTCCTCCATTCTCCTCTATTCTCCTCTATTCTCCCCCATTCTCCTCCATGCTCCTCTATTCTCCTCTATTCTCCTCCATTCCCCTCTATTCTCCTCTGTTCTCCTCCATTCTCCTCTATTCTCCTCCATTCTCCTCCATGCTTCTCTATTCTCCTCTGTTCTCCTCCATTATCCTCCATGCTCCTCTATTCTCCCCATTTTCCTCCATACCTATCCATACTCATGCATGCTCCTCTCTTCTCTCATTCTCCTCCATACTTCTCCATACCCCTCCATTCTGCTCCTCCCTTCCCTCATTCTCCTCCATACTTCTCCATACTCCTACATTCTACTCTATGCTCCTCCATTCTCATCCATTCTCCTCCATGCTCGTCCATACTCCTCCATTCTCCTCCATGCTCCTTTATACGCCTCCATTCTCCTCTATGCTTTCATTTGCAATTGCCTCCATACCCCTCCATACTCATCCATGCTCCTCCATTCTCCTCCATGCTCCTCCATTCTCCTCTATTATCCTCCATGCTCCTCCATGCTACATTCTCCTCCATTCTTCCTTATGCTTCTCCATACTCATGCATGCTCCTCCATTCTCTTCCATACTCCTCTACTCTACTCCATGCTCTTCCATGATCATCCATTCTCCTCCATATCTCTCCATGCCCCTCCATACTCCTTCATTCTCCCTCATTCTCCTCCATGCCCCTCCTTACTCCTGCATGCTCCTTCATACTCCTCCATGCTTCCCCATGCTCCTCCATGCTTCCCCATGCTCCTCCATGCTTCCCCGTGCTCCTCCATGCTTCTCTATGCTCCTCCATTCTCCTTCATTCTCCCTCATTCTCTTCCATGTTTATCCATGCTTCTCCATGTACCTCCATTCTCCTCCTTACTCCTCCATGCTCCTCCATACTCCTCTATTCTCCCCATTCCCCTCCATACTCATGCATGCTCCTTTATGATCCTCCATTCTCTTCCATGCACCATTCTCCTCCATGCTCCATTCTCCTCCGTGCCCCTCCATACTCCTGCATGCTCCTCCATATCTCTCTATGCCCCTCCATACTCCTTCATATCCCTACATACACCTACATACTCCAACACTCCTCCTTATAGCCAAACGGATGGTGCAGGTTAGGATGGACTTAATGGGGCAGTGGGAGGCTACAGAGAAGATTGTTGTACAAGGCATAATAATACCCCATGGAGACTTCTACAACAGTCTTCTCTGTAGTTCAGCACCCAGATAATATGCCTCTAGTCCCAGCAGCGGCTGCCCAACACCGTGGTCCAGGGTTGTCCTAATTGAGGCCCCGCATCCCTCTGTGGTTTCATTGCTTGTACATTAGAATAAATTTTGTCCTTACTGGGGTGGAAATCTCTCCATATATTGACCTCCGGCTGTGCTGGTGCTTATACACAGGAGCGCGGTGCACAGCAGCATCTGATCAAGCAGAGCCGCACTATAGGGGACAGGCCAGTGTCCTGTTGTAGCACAAGAAGTTGAATTCAGACTATCTCAGATGCCAATAAATAATACTGATAAGCTTGAGTTAAGGGCCATACTGTACCTGTATTCTGATGGAAAATCAGCTGCAGAACAAAGCATAGAGGACGAAAAGCGCAGCAGTCTACACTTGTGATGGGATAGAAATATTAATTGGGAGCTCTGAGAGCCTGAGAGCATACAAATGCCAAGTCCGGGCTCTAAGACAGAGCTGCAGGAAAGGGTTGTGTGGGCTCTTGGAGGACAGGTGAGCTCGCTCCTCTTTGTTTTTCATTTTTCCTCTTCGCCTTCTGAGATATGTAACTTTTTTATATTCCAGTCACTGGAGATGCATCAAGGCTTGATTTTTTTTTCCTTTACATTTTTTCCCGTAGTTTTTATCATTACCATTTTGGGGCGATTTACTGCTTTTTTTTTGGCGTGAACAGTATGGTATAAATATTCTGAGATTTTATTAGTATCAAGTATGTTAAACATGTTCATGCTTTTATATATTTTTATTTTTAATGTTTTTTTTTTTACATTTTTTGGTCCCTTTAGGAGACTTGAACGTTTGATCATTTGTAGAATGCACAATACTGTAATGTTTCAGTGTATTGTAATATTATCTATCAGACACAGGTTTGAGGGCTGGGATGGACAATGGCATCAAAAGGGACCCTTGCCCTTATTTGTAGCCTATTAAATGCCGTCCAGGAGGTTAAACTGCTGGGATCGGAGCAGTTAGGCTTGGGTATCGGCTGTAAAACACAGCTCTTGAGCCCACGCCAAGCATGTACGGTGAATGTCACAGATAGAACCCTGGGCAGAGTGTGCCCACCAGACGCCATGGGCCAGATTTGCCCGGATTTGCTGGCTGCAGGCATCGACCCTGCTCTGAGATGATAATGACTTCTGAGATATTATAAATGCATGAAATAAACATTTGAAGATAAGTCCATTACGTGAAATAATGAGATATGATGAAGGAGTCTATGGATCAAGAGCTCTCCTGTCAGATTGTATCACACGCTCGTCCTTTCTCTTTGTTACATTTTATCACATTATCGTAATTTCTCCTTGTAACACTGTATCATATATTTATCGTTTTTCTCCTTGTTACATTGTGTCACATTCTCGGCCTTCCTTTGTTCCATTACATCACTTTCTCATAATTTCTCTTTGTTACATTGTATTACATGTTCATCCTTTCCCCTTGCTATATTGTATCACATGCTAGTTACTGTTCTTTTTGTCACATTGTATCATATGCTCAGTACATTATATCACATTCTTGTTGTTTATATTTATTACATTGTATCAAATGCTCGCCCTTTCTCTGTTACATTGTATCATATTACAATTTCTATCATATAGAAGGTGTAGATGGAGAAGAGCAGGGGCCCTAGGACTGAACCTTGCAGGACTCAGACAGATAGGGGGCGAGGTGACGAGGTGGTGTGTGAGTGGGAGACGCTGAATGTCCGGTCAGTTAGGTATGACGAGATCCAAGATAGGGCCAAGTCTGTGATGCCAAGAGATGAGAGGGTCTGTAGTAATAGGGAATGGTCCACTGTGTTGAAAGCAGACGACAGGTTCAGGAGGAGGACAGAGTAGTGTAAAAGGCAGAGGACAGGTCCAGGAGGGGGAGGACAGAGTAATATAGAAGGCAGAGGACAGGTCCAGGAGGAGGACAGTAATATAGAAGGCAGATGACAGGTCCTGGAGGAGGAGGAGAACAGAGTAGTGTAAAAGGCAGAGGACAGGTCCAGGAGGAGGAGGAGTGTCGCTTGGCTTTGGCAGTTAGCAGGTTATTGGTGACTTTAGTCAGGGCAGTTTCAGTGGAGTGATGCAGTCGAAAGCCAGATTGTAAGCGGTTGAATAGGGAGCAGGAAGAGAGTGGGGAGAATAGTTCGAAATGGACGCGCTGTTTCAGTTGTTTTAAGGCAAATGGGAGAAGTGATATGGGGCAATAGGTAGATACAGAGGATGGGTCAAGGGAGGGCTTTTTGAGGATAGGTGTGATTGAGGCATGTGGGGAAGACACCAGTTGTTAGTGATAGGTTGAAGAGATTGATTAGGGTTGGGATGAAGACTGTGGCGAGGTTTGAAATGAAGTGGGATGCAATTGCGTCAAGAGCACAGGTGGTGAGATGTAATCTCGAGAGTAGGGCGGAAAGTTGGTCTTCTATAATGGTGGAGAAGTTGGTTTTGGAGGAGGAGGGCTGAGTAGTTAGGTTGTGGGGTTTGTAGGCCAAAGCTTTCTCTGATGTTATCAATCTTCTGTTTGAAGAGTAAGACCTTTATCTTTGTTACATTGTATCCAATATCATTGTTTATATGTATTACATTGTATTATATGCTTGGCCTTTCTCTTTGTTACATTGTATCCCATTCTTGTTGGATATATTTATTACATTGTATCATATGCTCAGCCTTTCTCTTTGTTACATTGCTTGTACATGCTTGTATTTTTCCTTTAAGGTTTGATGATGCGAGTTTCAGCAAATCAAGATTATTCCGGACCAGACTGCAGATTCTTGACTTTTAAAACAGGAGATGAAATTAATGTTTATTACAAGCTGACCGGGAAGAGGGAAGACTTGTGGCAAGGAAGTGTAAGTCACCCAGCGTGGTCCTCCTGACCACCACTGGCCCTGGGCATGGTTTCTGTGACTGGTGACAGGTTGCCCATTTTTCTGATGTTGGTCCAACATGTTCGCTTTATGGTCACGATAGATAAGGATGGATCAGAAGGTTTTCTGTCCAGCTTCTCTGTGTCCCTATGATAACACCTCCATCTCCAGCAGGAAGAATTGGCACCATTGCAGCCAATCAGATAATAATTCGCATTTCGCCAGCACAAGGAGGAAAAAAAGAAACAGGAAATGAGATGTGTCATTATGATGCACAGAGTTCCTATGATAAGAGTGAGCGGGGTAAAGCACAAAGTGGGAAGTGTTGTCATCAAGACATAGGGAGAAAAGTTCCCCACTGGATGCCTGTAAATTCAATCAGTATAAATATGTAAAAAATGATTTATTGTATAATAAAACATCATATAATCTGTTAACTGCACATCCTTCCACCACCTATTGTTATCCAGCCATTGGGGAACTACAGGTCCCAGCTTGCCAGTGAGCATTGCCTGTTGCTGCATTGCAATTTTTTTCTCATATTTTTCAGACAGGAAAAGCGTACGGCTTCTTTCCAAAGGATTCTGTTACTACTGAGGAGGTTTATCTGAGTGAGGAAATAGAGATCCCAGCGCAGGTAACGATATTTATATCGCAACTTTGAAACTTTCTGACTCTATGAGGATGTCAGTAACTCCAGATTAACTGCTTTTGTCTATTGGGGTCTAACGGAGGCTTTAAACACTGTCTCATCAGTTTTTTAATTCCGTCATGCTCTGCTCCATTAAGGGGTCTGCATAATCAGTCATTACAGCTGAGCTGCACTGTCTGTTGGAGTCTGAGGAAGTCAGAAATCCAACTCCTGTCTTGTAAGAGGCTCAGGATGCGTTTTTCCCCTCAACTTCCATGCTTTACACTGCAGCTCTGCTTGGTCAAATGAAGATTTGCTTAATATTCTGTATATAGCGTAAACTTCCTTCCTGGGTAGGAGTTCAAGTCCCGTGTGGCACGGTTATGTGTTCATTGCATGGCACAATTCTGCGGGCACTGTATTTCTTTACTAATTTTCCACTATATGGTGGAATTATTGCAGTTGTGACACTACTATCTGGGCAGTAAAACTCTCCTTTTCTCTTCTTTGCAACAAACGGGTTGTAAAGTATTATAAAAACATGGCTTGCTTCTCTCAAACACAGCACCACCCCTGTCTACAGGTTGTGTCTGGTATCGCAGCTCAGCTTCATTGACGTGAATGGTGCAGAGCTGCAATACAAGATGCAACCTGTGGACAGATGTGGCGCTGTTTGGGAAGAAAGCAGCCATGTTTTTCTTACCCTGGACAACCCCTTAAAGGTTCTTAAATGAGACTAACAATGAAAGCCTACTTATTTTCTCTCCAGGAGATTGATTTTGTGTGTCTGGACGGAGGGGAATATGTTTTTGAGAACGAGGACAGTGTTTTACATCATATCAACAGAAACAAAGAAGACCCCATAGACCAAACTGTACAGGAAGGTAAGAATACAGGAGGTAATGCAGGACAATCCCAATGTATATAAAGATTTACATCTTCCTTTTAATATTAAAGGGGTTCTCTGAGATGAATAAAAGGGATCAGTAAACAAAATCCAAACCCTGATTTATAATCCTGGACCTCACTGAAAGCGACCCTGTCATTTCAGATAAGTGTTCAGAACCCGCCTTCCTGTGTGTAAATGAGAAATAGCACTATTTCTGGCCATGATATGCTGCGCATCCTGCATTTATCACCAATTTTCCCCTCTGCAGCCTTTACCACTAATTTTCAGTTGTCTCTGAGCTAGTGGGTGCAGACGAGGTGCTATGATGTCTCCCATACACAGCACACACAGACAGGGATTCCAGCTCTCCTGTCTCTATGCAGCACATTACTTGAAACAGCATGGAGGACATTAAACGGCAGAACTGAGCAGTGTAGTTGTGAGTCCAGCACTGAGGTGAGTTAAAAACTTACTAAACTTACAACAAGGCAGCAGCATCATGGATGACACTACAGTGTAGCTGTGACTCCAATTCGGGGTGAGATAAAATGCTTATTAGAAAGCAGTAGTATGGTGGATCTTATAGAGCATTACTTAGCAGTGCAGCTGTGAATCCAGCTGTAGAGTTAAATAAAACACTTACTAGAAAGTAAAGCAGTATAGGTCTGTGTTTCCCTGTCTCTGCTCCTTTCTCCTCATTTCCTCCACAGACATCAATAAGCAGCTGTAATCTGATCACTCAGTGAGCTTGCAGTCCCTTATTTTGAGCAAGGCAGTATTTCAAAGTGAATGATTAGTTCAGGCGCAAAGTGGAGAAGTTTCTTACATTCTTTTTTACTATTGATGTATGTAATGTTTAATGAGACAGCAGCGACCATTTAAAGGGAGTGTATAGGAATTTTGACTACTTTCTCATGTTAGTGCAGAATTCCTCCAAATTGACCAGCGCGTAAAATCGCTGCTGATGAACAAGCACGTGACCAGTCCCCTCCAATTGTAGCACACCTTACAAGGGAGAGCTGATTTTCGATTGGAGGAGGCTGATGGATGGGACTGGTCACATGACCTTGCACCAGCAGCCACTGTATGGACAGAAGTGTCGGTGAAGAAAACTGCACTAACAAAAGAAAGTGGACTACACCTTTAACTATAATGGATATAAGTTGTCATACCAGACAAAACTTACGGACAGGTGTGGAGCTATTTTTGGAAGAAAAAGGCCATGTGTTTCTAAACATATACAACCCCTTTAAGTTACCGGTAGATTTGCTCCAATAAATTTCCATTTCCCTGAGCATCCCGATGATCTAATACGATTGTCCCAGCTCTGTTAGATCATCATTCTACGTGTTGCAAACAGAACACCAATTGATTTTGATAATGGCATTGCTATTTAAGCAATTTCCCCATATATTATCATTGGGTTGTTATGGTCGAATGCTAAACAGATACTATTTATAATATCAGAAACTTAGCTACATTGTTTCCTTCTACAGATGGACAATCTACCAAAGATGTCATCATCCCAGAGTCACCAGAGCCTGAAGTTCAGGAGTCTTGGACTCCCTCCAGCATTGCTGGCTGGTTTGGCATGGGAAAAAAGAATGAAATGAAAAATGCAGAATCTAATATCATAAACATGGAATCCATAAATGAAGAAGCTCAAGAAGCTCAGAAACAGCCAGAGGAAGATGCTCCTGAAAAGTCTGGCTGGCTTGGAGGCGGACTCAAAAAGTTTCTGCCCTTTGGAGAAAAAAAAGTTGAACCAAAAGTAAAAGATGATGAGAACTATGGAGGAGAATCTTCCACCTCTAATGAACAGACTGACCAAGAGCAAACCAATATAAAGAAGGAGGCTGAAGAGTCAAAGTCAAAGTGGTTTCACTTTGGAATTAGGGATGTTTTAGGATTTGGGGCCAAAACTCAGAATAAAGAAGAATCAAACCTGAATGTGGTAGGAACAGATAACGAGGTTACTCCAGAGAATCACAGTCAAGATAGTAATCCAATGCTTGATCTATCGGAGACCTCAAGAATGGACCAAAGTGCGAAGACAAAGGACATCCAAATGGAATGTATGGCTGTGACCAACGTACCAGATAAAGGTGGGTCTGATGAGTCTGCAAAAAAGATGTTAGAGTGAGGATAGATGTGAGGTCTATAATGTGTAGAGTATCTGACAAACAAGTTGTAAAAAGTTCCTAGAGTTACAAAAAAAGTAAGATCCCTCCACAAGTCAAGGAACATCACAATGATTCAGTCCCGTTGTGTCAAATGTTCTAAACTCAGATAAAAGTCACAGTATGGAGAAGGAAGAGATAGAATTTGGAGAGAAGGGACATTCCACACAAACGTCAGTACATAAGTCTAGACTTACGTAAATATCTTGATACATTGTCACAGGGAAGTGAACTAAATGGACTTGGTTCTGTTGTAGATGGAAACCCTCAGGATGAATTCAGCCATCTTAAGGAGATGCATCAATCAGATGTTCATCTTGATGAATCATTGACAGAGATAATCAGCACTTTTCTAGAAGAAAAAGGCGAAGAAAGAAAGGAACAAGGAGTTGAAGGAGAACATTTTATAAAGACCTTAGGGTCTAATCAAGCTGATGATCTTGGAGAGTATGTAGCTAAGAATAAAGAAGATTCTGATACCTTGTCGCAAGGGATCAATGTCAGTGACATTTATTCCTTTGTGAATGACCAAGAGGAACATCAACCCAAGGTTTATTCTGACGATGAAATGACAAAGAAGGATAACACCTTTCATAATGGAGAAGAACATGATGAGAAACCTGAACTTGAAGAACCTAAACCTGTGCAGGCTTCAGAGTCTCGTCAAGAAGATGATTCCAGAGATCATACAGTTATGATTAATGAATATTCTGACTCATTGTCACAGAGCATTGATGACGGGCTCAAACACAGAGCAGATTTGGTCATCATAGATGATGACGATAAGGCTGAAGTCATAAATGTTGAAGAGATGGATCGACCACAGATTTTTCTTGTAGATAAATGGAAATTGGAAAGAGAAGGTGAACATGAAGAAATTCCCAAGAGACTTAAAGAAAACATCAACCCAATGGAGACCCAGGAACAGGAGAAAATACAAATTCCTGCAGAAGTTGTGTCTACAATGAGCGATATATGGAGTCTTGATGACCATTTCTTTGGGTCTTCTCATCATCTAAGAGATGATGTAGAGTCAACTGATGAAGAGAAAGTGAGCACAAACCTAAAGACAGGGAGGAAGGAGGTGGAAGAAACAAATGAAGAACATAAGACCATGGGATCTGAAAATAGAAAGCAAGCTGTGTGCACCACAAGTCAGGATCAGGACTGCATGAGGGGTCTTACTGAAGATGCACAATCCGGACAATATGAACATCAAGGTCTTACAGCCGGATCTACCTACATATCTACAGATAAGACCACCATCGAAAACTTGAGACCCGTCACTGAGATGGTAACAGAATCTCAACTTGATCCAGCAGAAAAAGGCAAAAAGCTCAGGAGCCGAGAGGACTTAGAGGATGTGGAGAATGAGAGTGATACCCCTAAATCAAGAGAAGGTGATGAAGATTACGTCTTGTGGGATCTGTTATGGTGGCACTCAGCTTTTTTAGAAATACAAATAAACATGAAATGGCCAAAACAATTTATTACATGATTGGCAGGAGATAACGATGCCACTTTTTGGACTTTTATTAGAGATTTTTCTGTTTTAGGGAAAAACAATATTTCAGGGAGGATGGAGAAGTCTATGTGTCCATGTGTGTGTGCCGTGCTGTGTTCACTAACTAAAAATGCTGTGTATATCAGTGTTATTATAATCCTCCCCATATGATCCCCAGCCGGAGTCAGTGCCCCCATAATGTGAGGAGCTTGGTTCTAACATCAAATTCATCTTTGCAACGAACAGCAATTACCCCCTGACAATAGCCATTGATCAGACAGGTTGGATTTCCATTTGTCTTGTCCTACTGTTTCTCCAGATGAGCGGCACTGCGTTGTGTCCAGGGGAAGCTTCTCCCTTCTCCCACCATAGAAATTATATTCTTATTGGTGCTGGTATTTATGGCCACTTTTGGGTTATCTCCTATCCATGGAAAGCTTAGACATGGGCGTGCATATAAAACAGATCTATACAATACCATCCCAAACACTACAATGTGTCAACCCCAGACACCACATTAAAGGGAACCTGTCACCCCTTCACCCCCAATCCCAGGCGTTTGTAACTAAAAGAGCCATCTTGTGCAGCACTAATGCTGCATTCTGACAAGGTGGCTCTTTTAGTTCTTGTTCCTGCCAAGGTTTCCTGTAAGTGCTTCTTCCAGAAACATCATACAATGGTACTCACAGAGCCCCCATAATGTGCCAACCAAAGAGATGTAAATTTCCTCTCAAAGTACCCCTATAAAGGTCCAACCACAGTAGCCACATAAAGGTCCACCCACAGTACCCTATAAAAGTCCACCCACAGTACCCTATAAAAGTCCACCCACAGTACCTCCATAAAGGTCCACCCACAGTACCCCCATAAAGGTCCACCCACAGTACTCCCATAGAGGTCCACTCACAGTACTCCATAAAGGTCCACCCACAGTACCGCCATAAAGTTCCACCCACGGTACCCCCATAAAGGTCCACTCACAGTAGCTCCATAAATGTCCACCCACGGTACCCTATAAAAGTTCACCCACAGTACCCCCATAAAGGTCCACCCACGGTACCCCTATAAAGTTCCACCCACAGTAGCCATATAAAGTTCCACCCACAGTACCCCCTATAAAATTCCACCCACAATACCTCCATAAAGTCCCACCCACAGTACCCCCATAAAGGTCCACCTAGAGTACCCCCAAAAGGATCCACCCACAGTACCCCCATAAAGGTTCATCCACAGTACCCCTATAAAGGTCCACCCACAGTGCCCCCATAAATGCCCACCCACAGTACCCCCATAAAGGTCCACCCACAGTATCCCCCCATAAATGTCCACCCACAATACCCCTATAAAGGTTCACCCACAGTACCCCCATAAAGTTACCCTCACAGTACCCCCATAAAGGTACACCCACAGTACCCCATAAAGGTCCACCCACAGTACCCCCATAAAGGTCCACCCACAGTACCCCCATAAAGGTCCACCCACAGTACCCCCATAAAATTCGAACCACAGTACCCACATAAAGCACAACCCACAGTACCCCCATAAAGGTCCATTCACAGAACTAGTATAAAGGTCCACTCACAGTACCTCCATAAAGGTCCACCACGGTACACCTATAAAAGTCCACCCATAGTACCCCCATAAAGGTCCACTCACAGTAGTCCCATAAAGGTCCACCCACGGTACCCCTATAAGAGTCCACCCACAGTACCTCCATAAAGGTCCACCAACAGCACCCCCATAAACGTCCACCCTCGGTACCCCCATAAAGGTCTACCCGCAGTACCCCCATAAAGATCCACCCACAGTACCCCTAGAAATGCCCACCCACAGTACCACCCATAAAGGTCCACCTACAGTATCCCGCATAAAGGTCCATCCACAGTACCCCCATAATGTTCCACCCACAGTACCCCCATAAAGGTCCACCCACAGTACCCCCATAAAATTCCACCCACAGTACCCATGTAAAGCACCACCCACTGTACCCTCATAAAATATCATCCACAAGATCTCCACAAAGTGCCCATACATTGTAAACCACAGCCTCGTTGAAGTGGATGTCGCGGAGATTCAATACCACACACAACCTGTGGACGGGGGGGGGGGGGGGGGTGCGGTTTTTTGAAGAAGAAGGACCATGTTTATCTCATTCTGGACAACCCCCTTAAGGATGGTGACCCCAGATATAAGGGCAATGCTGGTTGTCATGTACCTTTACATGATGGGGTTATATTACCCAGTGACACCGCTGTTGAGTGTGGGCCGGGTCTCCTCATTATTTGAAAGTCTCTTGGTCATCAAACCTGATTAATTTATTTTGCTCTTTAGATACATTATCTTCACACTGTGATGCTGCGGGGGCACCAGGGACCGGTGGGGGCTGCACCAATAGTCCTTGGAAGAGACCACAGGGGGCAGAGGAGAGCCCAGGCCCATCATATGCATCCCTGCTGGCGTTTACAGGTGAGCTGCATTGTGCCAGACTGTAACAGAAGAGGAAATGTCGTGTAACCACAGCGCTGGATTTGTTACAATGTATCGTGTCTTTATCACAGCAGAGATGATGAGGAAGATCTCGTCAGGGTCCAGGGAGGTCCACTCCCGGTATCTGGTCCCGGTCAGGTCCCAGGTCACACGTACAGTCAGAGAGGTACAAGTATTGAAACCAATCCTGCCCTCTGTCCTGCATGCGCTGGCAATGCAATCTATTACTCTCTATTATCAGCCATTTCAGAAGTTGTAATCATGTGCACAAGCTGCGGCGCCCTACAACCTCCAGAGACATTTACTTCTGTAGAGATGTAGCAGAGCTGAATGACAGTGCAGCAGAGGAGCCACACTATGTATAGCAAAGAGGTGGTCCCGGGGGGCAGCATTGGTTGCCCCAAACGCCTCTGTGCAGCAACTGAGATGGAGATGCACTGAGCTCTCCCCCGACTTCACACCTCTCCTCTCACTTATCATTTTGAGAGGCGAGAGGCAGAGATCAGTACTTGGAGCTGTCCAACATTTTAATTTAAAAAAATGTAAAAAAAAAACAGCCAACATTATAATAACCAGTTATAACAAATATTTTCTATTCCTTACTCCGGTTATTGTTGAGGATAGGGTTAGGACTTTGCTTAGGGTTAGTCATAGTTCTAGGGCAAGGATCGGACATAGGCTATAGCTAGGGTTAGGGAAAGTACAAGGGTTGGGGGTAGTAATAAGGTTAGGGCTATAGTTAGGGATATTACAATAGTAAGGGATAGTACAGGGTGGGCCATTTATATGGATACACCTAAATAAAATGGGAATGGTTGGTGATATCAACTTCCTGTTTGTGGCACATTAGTATATGGGAGGGGGGAAACTTTTCAAAATGGGTGGTGACCATGGTGGCCATTTTGAAGTCGGTCATTTTGGATCCAACTTTATTTTTTCAAACTTATTGAGAATTTCACAAGAAAACCAATGGTGTGCTTGATTTTAATGTAACTTTATTCTTTCATGAGTCATTTCCAAGTTTATGACCACTTATAAAATGTGTTCAAAGTGCTGCCCATTGTGATGGATTGTCAATGCAACCCTCTTCTCCCACTCTTGACACACTGATAGCAACACCGCAGAAGAAATGCTAACACAGGCTTCCAGTATCCATTGTTTCAGATGCTGCCCATCTCGTATCTTCACAGCATAGACAATTGCCTTCAGATGACCCCAAAGATAAAAATCTAAGGGGGTCAAATCGGGAGACCTTGGTGGCCATTCAACTGGCCCACAACGACCAATACACTTTCCAGGAAACTGTTCATGTAGGAATGCTCGGACCTGACACCCAAGATGGTGCACACCACATTATGTTGGATCCAAAATGGCGGACTTCAAAATGGCCGCCATGGTCACCACCCATCTTGAAAAGTTTCCCCCCTCCCATATACTAATGTGCCACAAACAGGAAGTTGATATCATCAACCATTCCCATTTTATTTAGGTGGATCCATATAAATGACCCACCCTGTACTAGAGATGGGACAAGGTTTAGGGATAGTTCTAGGATTTAGGCAAGGGATAGGGTTAGGCCTAGGTTTAGGGATAGTACTAGGGTTAGGACAAGATTTAGGGATAGTACTATGGTTTGGGCTAGGGATAGGGTTAGGACTATGTTTAGGGATATTACTAGAGTTCGGACTAGGTTTAGGGATAGTACAAGGGATAGTGTTATTGATAGTAATAGGGTTAGCGTTAGAACTAGGGTAAGAGATAGTACTAGGGTTATCATTAGGACTAGGCTTAGGGCTAATACTAGGGTTAGGTTTAGAGCTAGGTGAATAAAATGGTAACATAAAAAAACTATAAAAATGTAAGTGGTTCAATACTGAACTGTTGTTGGGGACTCGGGGAGCGCTAATGTTTAGAGTGTAAAATCCTTGTTGACCCGGTTCTCACAATCCACACTACACCTGGGCCCATATAGGAAAGGGACGTGATTGTGCGGCGTTTACCTTTCCTCCTCTGCTGCCTCCCGCACACTGATCCCAGAAGATCTGGATGAACAGACTGTAAGTGAATATTGCACTTATGACAACGTCAGCTCTGCTACATCTGCGCTGTAGGTAGATAATACGTGAGAAGTGACAGGTGCTGGAACCGTCTGCAGAGACAGAATAGGGTCCCTGTCGGCTGTCATTAAACCACCTGTGTCACCCCCGGCATTGCGCAAGTGTCCAGGCATCACCTTACAGAAGTAGTGACCCTGCCACCCTGTGCAGGCAACATGTCCCCCATGTCCCCCATGTCCTAGAGGCTCCCGTTACCCCCTGGATCCTTATGTACATGTTATGGAGGATCCAGTAGCAGCGGAGGAGGAGAAGGTAGGTGCAGGTGGCATATTGCCCTAATATGACCGTGCAGACGACCGCTTATAATCAATTTCCATGGATGATTGGGTAATAGAAGAGTGCGACACCGCCGCTACCAGGAGGAAGAAAGTTCTCATCCCCCTCAGTCACATGCTCTGCTTATGGGGGGGTCATTTATGTTTTTTTATTGTAGGGTCACCCTTTTCATGCACACTATTAGGGCAATCATAACTAGAAGGGCTCACTCACATCATAGAAGCGAAATCACTGTAGAATGAAAAGTTTCAAAACTTTCTAAGTAACTTTCTGGAGTAAAACATTTGCCTTTAGACATTTTTTGATTTTTGTGCCAAATTTATTATTGGATTTCTTTATGACATGGTTTTCATTGTCCAGATGTTTACAGCTAATTCATCAATTGTGTCTTTTTTCAGTTTTAACACTTTTTCTAATTCTAACTCTGGTTAGTGCTAGGGTTAGAGCTAGGGTTAGGACTTTGATTAGGATTAGTTACTCCGGCTAGAGCTAGACTTCGGGCTGGTACTAGGGTTAGGACTAGAGTTAGGGCTAGAGTTAAGACTTTGATTGGAGTTAGTGCCAGGGCAAGGACAGGACTAGGGGTAGGGGAGGTAGAAGGGTTAGTGTTAGGACTAGAGTTAGAGCTAGTACTAGGATTAGTCTTAGGGTTAGGGTTAGAATTAGGGCTAATACTAGGGTTAGCGCTAGGACTAGAGTCAGGGCTAGTAATAGGGTTAGGGTGAGGACAACAGTTAGAGATAGTACTTGGGTTAGCATTAGAACTAGAGTTAGGGTTATTATTATTAGGGTAAGAGTTAGGACTAGTACTTGGGTTAGCATTAGGACTAGAGTTAGGGTTAGTACTAGGATTAGGGCTATCATTAGGGCTAGTACTAGGGTTAGAGTTAGGGATAGTACTAGGGTGAGAACAGGAGTTAGAGATAGTACTAGGGTTAGCGTTATTACTGGAGTTAGGGTTAGTACTAGGGTTAGGAATCGGGCTAGTACTAAGGTTAGAGTTAGGGCTAGTACTAAGGTTAGGGTTGGAGATACAGCTCGTACTAGGGTTATTGTTAGTACTGGAGTTAGGGTTAGTACTAGTATTAGGGTTACAGTTAGGGCAAGTACTAGGGTTAGGACAAGAGTTAGAGCTAGTGCTAGGGTTAGGACAAGAGTTAAAGTTAGTACTAGGGTTAGCATTATGGCTAGGCATAGCACTAGGGTTAGTACTACGGTTAGGTTAGGACTAGAGATAGTACTAAGGTTAGCGTTAGGACCAGAGATAGTACTAGGGTTAGCGTTAGGGCTAGGGTTAGCATTACAGCTAGTACTAGAGTTAGCGTTAGGACTAGAGATAGGGTTAGCATTAGGGCTAGTACTAGGGTTAGCGTTAGGGCTAGTACTAGAGATAGGGTTAGAGTTAGAGCTAGTACTAGAGTTAGCGTTAGGACTAGAGATAGGGTTAGCGTTAGGGCTAGTGCTAGGGATAGGGTTAGAGTTAGAGCTAGTACTAGAGTTAGCGTTAGGACTAGAGATAGGGTTAGCATTAGGGCTAGTGCTAGGGATAGGGTTAGAGTTAGAGCTAGTACTAGAGTTAGCGTTAGGACTAGAGATAGGGTTAGCATTAGGGCTAGTACTAGGGTTAGCATTAGGGCTAGTACTAGAGATAGGGTTAGAGTTAGAGCTAGTACTAGAGTTAGCGTTAGGACTAGAGATAGGGTTAGCGTTAGGGCTAGTGCTAGGGATAGGGTTAGAGTTAGAGCTAGTACTAGGGTTAGCGTTAGGACTAGAGATAGGGTTAGCGTTAGGGCTAGTACTAGGGATAGGGTTAGAGCTAGTACTAGAGTTAGCGTTAGGAATAGAAATAGGGTTAGTACTAGGCTTAGCGTTAGGGCTAGTACTAGGGTTCGGGAGAGGGTAATAAAATAGTTACATAAAAAACACAAATAGGTAAGCAGCACTAAATTGATTAAACATTGTGAAACTTTTTTGAGAAATTTAGTGCAATTTCCTACAGCGAAAATACAGACTAAGAAGAAAAATTACTTTAAAAATGCATTTGTTGATTTTGGTCCTTTGTGTTTCAATTCTTCATTTTTCCCGCCCCAAGATCTCTGCTTGCTGTTGGTAGATGGTAACAGTCTAGAGGCGCTATACAGACTTGATGCTTCCCACACTTAGGCGTTTGCTACAAATGCATCCAGTCTTGATAATGCAAAGATCAGCAGAGCAAATCTCTCTCCTGCCCTGAAAGTTTGTTACAATGTATCAGTGCAGGTGACGTGGAAATAGATGAGCTGCTGTTATAATAGAAGTCGGAGTAGTAACGATCCCAGCGTCTTCTGATTCCTCCGTGTCACAGGGGGCTCCAGGGAAACAAACGGCACCCCATATCTCAGCTTCCTGAGTGTTCTATAGGGGGATGAAGTCTATTTGCAGTAATTCGCTGAATTATAGGTTTAATCATTAATTGCTGCTTGTCATGGAGAGGAAAGCGCTTTTGTTCGGCAGCGGCAGAGATTGCTGTTGGCCGGAATAAGACACGGATGTGGGGAGATAAGGAATCGGGCACTAGTGGATAAATCCCACGGTGTTGCCTCTGATAAAGCATTGCTGAGCCTAAGGGCTCATACCCATTTGTGAAAAAAATGGACGAGTGCAATCCGATAAAAAAATCAGATTGCACCCGGACCAATGTTATTCAATGGGTGACATCTCATATGAGATTTTTTTTCTCAGCCGAAATCGGACTGCATGCTGCCTATTGCTGCGTATGTCGGACGAGACTCGCCAATGCAAGTCAATGGGTGCGAGAAAAAAAAGCACAGCACTCGGGCCATGCGAGTGCTGCCTATTTTTTATGCAACGGCGACCTTGGAAAAGCCACTAATTCATATGCGGCTACTGTAAAAATCACACTGACAGGTTAGAATAGAATAGATATATACACATAGAATGCACATGTATATATAGATGTCAGTGATACACACATATAATAATAATAACAATAATAATAATAATATATTTTTATTTATATAGCGCCAACATATTCCACAGCACTTTACAATTAAAAATATGTATATATATATATATATATATATATATATATATATATATATATATATATATATATATATACCATATATACTCGAGTATAAGCCGAGAATTTCAGCCCATTTTTTTAGGCTGAAATTGCCCCTCTCGGCTTATACTCAAGTCATTCCCAGGGGTCGGCGGGGGAGGGGGAGCAGCAGCTGTCTAATAATATTCACCTGCTCATGGCGCAGTCCCTGCACATCCCTGGTTCTCAGGGCGCTGACAGCTTCTTCCTGTAGTGAGAGGTCACATGGTACCTCTCATTACAGTAATGAATATGGACCTGACTCCACTCCCATAGGGGTGCAACCGCATATTCATTACTGTAATGAGCGGTACAATGAGACCGCTCAATACAGGAAGAAGCTGTCAGTGCCCGGAAAACCAGGGACCTGCAGGGAACCGTGCCCGGAGCAGGTGAGTATAACGGGGGCATATTCACCTGTCCCATGTTCCACCGTCGGCGCCGCTCCGTCTTCCGTGTCCTCTGCAGTGACGCTCAGCTCAGAGGGCGCAATGACGCGATTAGTGTGCCCAGCGGTGGAACGGGAAAGGTGAGTATAGCATGTGCCGGGGGCCAGAGCGACGAGAGGTGAGTATGTGATTGATTTTTTTTTTTATTGCAGCAACAGCATATGGGGCAAATATCTCTATGGAGCATCTTATGGGGCCATGTGCAGCGTTATATGGGGCAAATGTGTCTATGGAGCATCTTATGGGGCCATAATCACCATTTGTGCAGCATTATATGTGGCATATTTTAATATGGAGCATCTTATGGGGCCCATCATAAACTGTATGGAGCATTAGATGGGGTGTATTTTGTATGGAGAATCTTATGGGGTCCATAATGAACAGTATGGAGCATTATATGGGGCTCCTGATTCAATATGGATATTCAAAAACACTTAATCTACTGATGTCTCAATTAATTTTACTTTTATTGGTATCTATTTTTATTTTTGACATTTACCGGTAGCTGCTGCATTTTCCACCCTAGGCTTATACTCGAGTCATTAAGTTTTCCCAGTTTTTTGTGGCAAAATTAGGGGGGTCGGCTTATACTCGGGTCGACTTATACTCGAGTATATACGGTATGTATTGATATTACATAGATGGAGAGATAGATAGAAGAAAAGCCGGTAATTCATTTGCCGGGTTCTGTAAAATCACTGCAGGAGCCGACAGAATAGAAAAGATGGATTACATACAGTAAATACATATAGAATAGGTAGATATATAGATGTCAGAGACAAATACAATTAGTACGGTGTGTGTGCAAATTACTGGACATGTATTTAATTAATAATATATTATTTTGGGGAAAAAAAGTGCTCCAGCGCAATTTTCAAATCCAGCAGAGGGAAAGCCAGTGACTGGCGGCAGATGTTTATAGCCTGGGAAGGGGGTAATACCCATGGAGCTTCCCAGGTTATTAATATCACCTCATAGCTGTATATTTAGCCTTTACTGGCTATTAAAATAGGGGACCCCCCAAAAATGACGTGTGGCCCCCCTATGATTAATAACCAGCAAATGCTATGCAGACAGTTGCGGGCTGATATTAATAGCCTATATATATGTATATATTTATATGTATTCTATGTGTATATATCTATTCTAACTATTCTATTCTAACCTGTCACTGTGTGATTATACTGTACGCGGTAGGTCATTTGCTGGCTTTTAAGCTATCGATCTAATATATATATGTGTGTGTTTTGACGAATATTTCGCTTTAAAACGATGTAAATGACAGAGAACTGCTGTATGTAAAAGCTCATGTTAAAATCGCATTGCACACGGATGTCATACAGATGTTGTGTTTAAAAATTGCATTGTACTCAATGAGACCGTTTTTTTCTCTCATATGGGTATGAGCCCTAATTCTGTTTTTTTGGGAGGGAAATTGTATAAATAGCAATTCCCTAAAGAGCCATATTCCAGAAGGCTTTCCTGCTGCAGACTGACGCTGATCGCTTACTCCATAGGGGAATGACGACTTGAGCAGTCTATCAATATATTAATGTAGAAATAGCAAATTCTGCAGACACGCAGTAATATTACACATTAAATGGAATGCAACTGGCAAGAGGACTGGGGCTTACTGGTAACCAGTACGGCAGGCAGCAAATACTGAGCAGACCAGATTCTACGTTTTGTTTTTATCTTTTCTTCTGCCCCCATTGCCATATGCGATCTTGTTCTTGGCACGGCGAGTTGATGATTTTACTGATTCGCAAGGTTTTATTGCATTTTTTTTTTTTTGGGGGGGGGGGACTCAAACTGAAAAACTGCACTTCCAGATTTCTTTTTTCTTTTTTATCTTACTGTACAGGTTAAATAATTTAATATTTTGGCGGGGATACCAGATTTTATATTTTTTAATGTATTAATTTGGGGGAAAAAACTTCTAGACTTTTCTTTAATATTTTTTTTTTATTGCACCTTACTTTTTTAGTCCCTGCTTGCTCGGACTATGCATCGAAATACTGAGTAATCGAATATCTTGCAATTGACGACCTGACGATCTATGAGGTCACGGCACGGGAGGACCAATATGGCGATGACTGGGGGGATAGGGGAGGTTTCAGTACCACTAGACCAATAACCAGGGTGTCAAACATGTGATGTAAAAATGATCATTTACAGTCATTTATTGTTCATTTCCTTAATTCTGCCTGGATTACATTTAAGTTTTCCATTCACAAAGTGATAATTTACAGTCATTTATTGATTTTTTGCCTTATTGTATCTTTAGCCTTTGTCCCTGATGACAGTCCTGGCACTTTTTACATGGACTGGCCCTTTAATTTTTTCAAGCTGCCAGTCAATATGGCCGCCGCGGCCTCAGCCGCCCCGCCCCCTCCAGGGACACGTCCAGCTACGCTCCTTCCTATTCCTGTGACGCTCGGTTGGGCTAAACCAAATGAAGAGGAGGGGGAGATTTTCACGTAAACTCTGCAGATTCTCTCAGAAGATTATGTGGATACATCAGTGCCGGGCTGGTAGGAGTATACGGATGTAGGTACAACTCCCGGTTAGGCGGCTGGTGGTGTAACCAGTGGAGCGCACTCCGTCCCACTTCCTGTGTAGATGGTACCGTCCAGCCGGTGACTGAGGGCTGCGGATGCGGGTGCTGCGCGTTATATGAGCGGGGATGGCGGAGGCGGTGCGGCGGGTGAGTCCCCGACCACATCCACACCTGACCGAGGCTGACAGGCGGCCACAGAGGGGGTCGTGCCCCCCAGTAGTACGGCAATGACAGTACAGGCACCCCTTCTATACGGCGCCTGCGCACATTGCTTGTCCTGACTTAGTTACTATGTATCAGTCCACTCAGACTTGTAACAACCTGGATACAATAGTAACGAACCCCCAGCTGTTGTATTAGGAGGCTTGTGTTCATTCATTGACAGCAAGCAGAGGTCATACATGTTGTGTATTTTCATCTGTCTTTAAAGCAGAAAATAAAATCTGTCTGATGTTCTGTGTTTTTTTATGGTTTATATTTATAAATTTGTTAGAAAGTTGCAGAAGTTTTCGTCACAGCAATTAATGACCTACAGTCAGATAATCCAGACTATCCGATAATCGGGCATGCTGCAGGTCACATGATAGTGCTGTATTGATACGAGCGTGGTCGGGGTTTGCCAGATTTCTCATGGCAGCGATCTGGTTGATGAACACACACACACACACACACACACACACACACACACACACACACACACACACACACACACACACACACACACACTCACACACTCACTATCGTCCCTTCCCCCATTGTAACGTCCCTTCCATCACCCCTTACTGTAACATCCCCCCCACTGTAACGTCCCTTCACCCACTTCTCCCCCCACTGTAAGTCCCTTCCCCCCACTGTAACCTCCCTTCCCCCCACTGTAACTTCCCCTCTCCCCCACATGGTAACGTCCCCTCCCCCAGATGCTCTTGTGTAATGACTGCTTGTCACAGAGCTGCAGATCCGTCTTCTTTCTGATCTGCATCATTTCAGGATCTCTGCTGTCAGCTGATGACTCTTAATGTGCAGACAGCTGAGGGTTTGGTACAATTGTATCCAATCCAGATATACGCCTCTGGGCTCTAGAAATAAGACTGATACTTTTTCCCTGCACCGATACACTGTAACAAAGTGTTAGCATAGGAGAGATCGGCGCTGCAGAATGTGTTTAGCTTGTGGAGTTTTGCACACACTGACACTATAACGCCCACTCCTGACCACAGGCCACCTGTCCTTACACTTCTCACAGCGGAGGTTTTGTTACAGTCTGTTCTTTTTCCTCGCAGGTTGCGTCCCTGTTACCGGACGACCTCCAACCCGGCGTGGATTTCTTCGGCTGTCCCTGGGATGTGGTGATCTTCACTGCGATCTTCGGATTTGTCTCTGTCTTGGTGTTTACGTGCAGAACGCTGCGATGTGTAAGTCATGGCCCGGATTATACATTCCTCCTGGGGATAATCGGACCAGAGGGTGAAACATCCTGGGAATTACTGTATAATCCGGCAGCTTCAGGATCCCAGATATACGGCACATGCTTCATCATCTGGGGATCTAACGGTTCTAAAAAAAATCCTCCGTAAAGGGGTATTACCATCATGGGGATTGGGCATCACCTAAAGGGTTTGTCCCCTCATCAAAAGTTGTCCTCCTCCATGTGACGACATGCGGGGGGGTCCGGCCGCTCCATTCATTATCAATGGCCCTGCAGGAGATGGCCGAGTCTCACAGAGGGATAAAGTGATGACCCACAATTGTGACGCGACATTTCATCACGTGGGATCCAGGGGGGTCCCTGAGGTCGTCCCCCCATCAATATTTAAGTCCCTTCAATAAATTATTTCTTCTATTGATTGGCGAAACCCTTTAGGCTATGTGCACACGTTGCGGATTTGGCCACTGTGGATTCGCAAAAGTTTTCCATGCATTTGTACAGTACCATGTAAACCAAATCCGCTGTGCACATGCTGCGGAAAATACAGCGCGGAAACGCTGTGGTTTGTTTTCTGCAGCATGTCAATTCTTTGTGTGGATTCCTCAGCAATTTACACCTGTTCCATAATAGGAATCCGCAGGTGTAAAACCGCAAGTGGAATCCGCACAAAAACTGCGGTAAATCCGCGCATGAATCCACAACGTGTGCACATACCCTTAATCATCACTGGGGGTCCGACCTCTGGGGACATCATTGATCCTGAGAATTAAGGACTTAGCACTGTGTCCGTCCTCCTGCAATGTTCAACCAAATTTGGCCAATAGCATTTGGTTGCATTGGGTATCCAGATAAGGGATGAAATACTACAGCCCCCTTCATTCTAAGGATTGGTAGGAGTCGCAGAGATTCGACCATCATTAAAGGGTTGTTCATCTGATTGATCTTTGGGAGGCCACCACTCCTTGGCCTCTCGGCTTTATGCTTGTCAGGGGACAGTGCACTCCTGAAGGTTGACAGCTCAGACTGCCTGCCCCGTTACTGTGCCCACCTGCCCCGTGCTGTTCCTCCATGCACCGTGCTGTGCCCCCTGCCCCGTGCTTTGCCCCCATTCCCCGTACTGTACCCTCATGCCCCATACTGTGCCCCCATGCCCCGTGCTGTGACCACATTCCCCGAGCTGTGCCCCCTACCCCGTACTGTGCCCCGTGCGGTGCGCCCCGTACTGTGCCCCCATGCCCCGTACTGTGCCCCATGCTTTGCCCCCATGCCCCGTGCGATGCCCTCATGCCCCGTACTGTGCCCCCCTGCCCCGTGCTTTGCCCCCATGCCCCGTACTGTGCCCCTGCTGCTAGCGGAGGAGCTTAGGCTCTGCAGCATCGGAGGAGCACACGGCACAGCTGCTGATGCATGTAACCATCTGACCTACGTCAGTGCAGCGATTGCAGACGTGTGCTCGATGCCCAGGACACTGGCCACAGCTGATCAAATGCAGCAGTGGCCAGCACCTAGACAACAAGCTGTACAGCTATGGAATGATTAGTCCCTCCATTTTGGAGAAGAGGTAAATGACAAATCTGCTTGTTTTTTCCCAACACCTTGCACTGAGCGCCGTCTTCCCTAGTGGATTTGCACTTGCGTGACTGAGTTTTGGGATCTACAAAACACGACTGCTTTCCAAAAACGGCCTCACACTTCATCCTCTATTGTATCGCAGCTCCATTCAAGTCAAAATAGGGCTGAGCTGCAGTGCCACACGCCTACTGTGGTTCAGGGAGGCGCTAGAGAGCCATGCTTTCCTAACCTCATACGTAATATGGATGATTGCTGATTTGTGACTGTTTCTCTCTTATATTTTTTTATAGATTAAGAGCAGATTTTATGCCGGTAAGTGTCTGGACCAACCAAGGCCGCCCCGGTAATTATTCCCTTATTTAAACTTTTAAAGATTAACTGTGATGCAGACCTTTCTAAAAAGTCCTTAAAGGGGTTGTCAGCTGCTTCTTCTTCTGCGGGAGGAGCAGAGGACGTGCTGGGCAGCCATTGATGCCATGTCAGCAGCGCCTCATTTGTCCTGATGCAGCAGTCCGAGGGGTCTGTCCACTTCTCTTAGGGGAGACGCGTCCATCTGTCACCTGTCCCCCCTATTACCATAGAGATGGGTGCACAATGCCAGGCAGGTGGCAGAGCGGAGAGACCCCGGTTCATCTTCCCGCTCGCTCATTTTCCTGCTGTCCATCACTTCATCTTCTCATCTGCAGGTCGAGAATATAGACTCGGGAATCAAGTCGCAGAAGCTTTAAGCAGTAAAAGGGAAGTCCTGGAGAAACTCTGCATTGTACAGAAGCAGGTATGGTGGTCTCTTCGGGTGGGTGCCGGCTCAGGGGGCAGGAGATGGGGGCAACATTCTGCTGATAAAGTCACTTTTTTTAACCTGCTTCTCAAAGTATGAAGAGGTCCAACGGACATTACAAGAGTCGGGTCACCAGAAATTAGTGAGCGGGATCTCCGAGCAGAAGGTTAGTGGAGAGAAGTGCAATAGATGGATTGGGGTGATCTCATGGGAGGCATCCTCAATTACATGTGTATCATCTATTCTGTGGACAAAGCAGACATGGTAATTATGGGATGACCCCTGTAAACTCAGCAGTGTGTGACCAGAGCTACAAGAGGAGCTGGTATCAGTCACATGAGGAGGTGACCAGTGGTTTCTCATCTGTCATTCATTATGTTGGCTGATAACATAGAATAGTAGATTGCACACCATCATTTCCTTTTGAGTTGTATATTTGCATAGACCACAGGGTGTGCAGTTATGCATGTATCATAATAGCTAGGTCACCCCCCACCTGGAGAAGAAAATATTCCTCCTGCTAGTCTTTTATTACCTTACACTTAACCATTTAATGCTTATTTTAGACTCTGCAGAAATCTCTACAGGCGTCTAACAAGGAACTGGAAGAGAACCTGGCCAAACTGGAGCGGGAGCTGGAGGAGGAAAAGCAGCGGGGCTCCGAACTGGACAGTATGGTAAAGTATGGGAGGAGAAGCAATGGGGGTCAGAGCTGGACAGTACTGTAATATATATGGGAGAAGAAGCAGCGGGGGTCCGGGCTGGACAGTACTGTAATATATGGGAGAGGAAGCAATGGGGGTCCTTGCTGTACAATACAGTAATATATATAGAAGGAGAAGCAGCAAGGGTCCAGGTTGGACAGTACAATAATATATGGGAGAAGAAGCAGCGGGGGTCCGGGCTGTACAATACTGTGATATATGTGGGAGAAGAAGCAGCGGGGGTCCGGGCTGGACAATACTGTAATATATATGGGAGAAGAAGCAGCGGGGTCAGGGCTGGACAGTACTGTAATATATGTGGGAGAAGAAGCAGCAGGGGTCCGGGCTGGATAATACTGTAATATATATTGGAGAAGATGCAGCGAGGCTCCGTGCTGGACAATACTGTAATATATATTGGAGAAGATGCAGCGAGGCTCCGTGCTGGACAATACTGTAATATATATTGGAGAAGATGCAGCGAGGCTCCGTGCTGGACAATACTGTAATATATATTGGAGAAGATGCAGCGAGGCTCCGTGCTGGACAATACTGTAATATATATTGGAGAAGATGCAGCGAGGCTCCGTGCTGGACAATACTGTAATATATATTGGAGAAGATGCAGCGAGGCTCCGTGCTGGACAATACTGTAATATATATTGGAGAAGATGCAGCGAGGCTCCGTGCTGGACAATACTGTAATATATATTGGAGAAGATGCAGCGAGGCTCCGTGCTGGACAATACTGTAATATATGGGAGAATAAGCAGTGGGGGTCCAGTCTGGACAGTATGGTAATGTATGGGAGGAGAAGCCGTGGGGGTCTGGCCTGGACAATACTGTAATATATATGGGAGAAGAAGCAGCGGGGGTCCGGGCTGGACAATACTGTAATATATATGGGAGAAGAAGCAGCGGGGGTCTGGGCTGGACAATACTGTAATATATGTAGGAGAAGAAGCAGCAGGGGTCTGGGCTGGACAATACTGTAATATATGTGGGAGAAGAAGCAGCGGGGGTCCGGGCTTGACAATACTGTAATATATGTGGGAGAAGAAGCAGCAGGGGTCTGGGCTGGACAATACTGTAATATATGTGGGAGAAGAAGCAGCGGGGGTCCGGGCTTGACAATACTGTAATATATTTGGGAGAAGAAGCAGCGGGGGTCCGGGCTGGACAATACTGTAATATATATGGGAGAAGAAGCAGCGGGGGTCCGGGCTGGACAATACTGTAATATATGTGGGAGAAAAAGCAGCGGGGGTCCGGGCTGGACAATACTGTAATATATGTGGGAGAAGAAGCAGCGGGGGTCCGGGCTTGACAATACTGTAATATATTTGGGAGAAGAAGCAGCGGGGGTCCGGGCTGGACAATACTGTAATATATCTGGGAGAAGAAGCAGCAGGGGTCCAGGCTGGTCAATACTGTAATATATGTGGGAGAAGAAGCAGCAGGGGTCCAGGCTGGTCAATACTGTAATATATATGGGAGAAGAAGCAGCAGGGGTCCAGGCTGGTCAATACTGTAATATATATGGGAGAAGAAGCAGCAGGGGTCCAGGCTGGCCAATACTGTAATATATATGGGAGAAGAAGCAGCAGGGGTCCAGGCTGGTCAATACTGTAATATATATATGGGAGAAGAAGCAGCAGGGGTCCAGGCTGGCCAATACTGTAATATATCTGGGAGAAGAAGCAGCGAGGGTCCGGGCTGGACAATAGTGTAATATGTATGGGAGAAGAAGCAGTGAGGGTTCGGGCTGGACAATACTGTAATATATATGGGAGACGAAGCAACTGGGGGTCCTGGCTTGACAATACAGTAATATATATAGAACGAGAAGCAGCAGGGGTCCTGGTTGGACAATACAATAATATATGGGAGAAGAAGAAGCGAGGGTCCGGACTGGACAACACTGTAATATATATGGGAGAAGCAGTAAGGGTCCGGGCTGGACAATATAGTAATACATGGGAGGAGAAGCAGCAGGGGGCCGGGCTGGACCGTATGGTTGCATATAGGAGGAGAAGTAGCAAGGGTCTGGACTGGGCACTACTGTAATATACAGTATGTGGAACGAGAAACAATGGGGCCAGGGGATATGTCTGATGGGGAGGATATGGGTCTCGGCATTGGTAGGATGCTAGTTGCTATTACTGTAAATGTCTCTACAGCTTGAAGATCTAAATAAGAAAATAAAATCTCTGGAGGAAAATTTTAAGAAGGAAACATCTCAGAAGGATGAGGTAAGTGATTTCAGCATGGGCGGGTGAGTCTGGGAGAGCAGTTCTTGGGTCTCACTTATGTAAGGAGTTGCCTTATTTAGAGAGATAACTCTATGAACAGCAGTAAATATGGCCTCTGTGCTCAGGCAGCCTCCCACTCACATGGCCTCTGTGCTCAGGCAGCCTCCCACTCACATGGCCTCTGTGCTCAGGCAGCCTCCCACTCACATGGCCTCTGTGCTTAGGCAGCCTCCCACTCACTCACATGACCTCTGCGCTCAGGCGGCCTCCACACTCACATGACCTCCTCACTCAGGCGACCTCTGCGCTCAGGCGGCCTCTGCGCTCTTGTGACCTGCGTACTCACATGACCTCCGCACTCACGTGACCTCCTCTTATTCCGCAGACTCGCACGACCCAGAAAGTATTTGAAGTTAACACCGGACGCCTGGAGTCATCGCTTCAGGACGCAGCGGAGGAGAAGTCTCACCTGCAGGAGAGCATCAAGCAGGTCGGTCCCTTTCCAAATGATACAATGTCATCTTATTTACGATGCAAAAGAAACAATAAAGAAAATTTCAAATGGAAGCAAAAAATCAGTTCTACAAACCTCTGGGATTTTCTAAAATAGTAAAAATAAAAAAAAATAAAAAAACAACCTAGATTTAGTTTCTTTGTAATTGTTTTGACCCCAAGAATAAAGTTCTCATTTCCAGGTTACCATACAGTGAACTTAATAAAAGCAAGAGATGAAAAACAAAATTTCTGTGGTTGATTTTTCTTTTTTTTTTCATTCTACGCCGTACTTTTATTTTTTTCTATTTTTCAACACAAAATAACAAAACAAATAATTCTTCATGCAAAATACTAGCCACCATATGACAGCATCTATGGACATACATAAAGGGGAAATGAAAAGGGTACAAATAAATAATGGCTATGGCACCCTGGGGCTAAGGCTAAAGAGGTCATTCGTCTGTACCTTGTGACCTGACAACCCCTTTAATAGCAAACGCCTTATTAAAGAGACCTGTCCCCCTTCCGTTATAGTAAATACTTGTGTTCCCTGTGACATTATGATTCTTTTTGCTTTGCAGCTTTCTAAGGAGGCCGAGGGCTGGGAGGAAAGATTCAGCGAGCTGTCCGAGAATTCTAGAATCCTCAGCTCGTCAGTGGGAGTCATGCAGGAAGATCTGAGCAGCAAGCAGAGCCAGGTGAAGGTGAGCAGAGAATGCGGTGATGAACGCGGGGACTAAGGCGGTGATGAGCGCGGGGATGAACGCAGTAACAGTGATCACCTGCCCCACACCCGCTGACCATATAACAAATGCTTATTATTTTTTAGTCATTAATTGAAAATTTGCTGTCGCTGAAAGACTGGAGCTCAGAGGTGGACGAAGTCAATGATGAGGAAGACGACGACATTCTCTCCAGTATTAAGTGGGATTTTGAAAACGGCGAACCCCTGGGTAATGTCCTGCAAGTAATCACTGCCGTCTACTCATATAGCTTGGAAAATATTTTCATTACTTTTTAATTTTATTTTCAGGGGATCCCCAGAAACAAAGAATTAAGAAGCTGATTTATGCTGCCATGGTAGGTGGTCTACGTGGTCATCTTGTATCTGTATATAGGGAGCTGCCCCTAGTGGTGGCTGCAGACATAATCTTATCATGTATCTGTATACAGGGAGCTCCCCCTAGTGGTAGCTGCAGACAGAACCTTATCATGTATCTCTTTATACAGGAAGCTCCCCCTAGTGGTGGCTGCAGACAGGATTTTATCATGTATCTCTGTATACAGGGAGCTCCCCCTAGTGGTGGCTGCAGACAGGATCTTATCATGTATCTCTGTATACAGGGAGCTCCCCCTAGTGGTGGCTGCAGACAGGATCTTCTCATGTATCTCTGCATACAGGGAGCTCCCCCTAGTGGTGGCTGCAGACAGGATCTTATCATGTATCTCTGTATAATGGGAGCTCTCCTAGTGGTGGCTGCAGACAGGATCTTATCATGTATCTCTGTATACAGGGAGCTCCCCTAGTGGTGACTGCAGACAGGATCGTATCCTCTTTATACGCGGAGCTCTCCTTAGTGGTGGCTGCAGACAGAATCTTATCATGTATCTCTGTATAATGGGAGCTCTCCTAGTGGTGGCTGCAGACAGGATCTTATCATGTATCTCTGTATACAGGGAGCTCCCCTAGTGGTGACTGCAGACAGGATCGTATCCTCTTTATACGCGGAGCTCTCCTTAGTGGTGGCTGCAGACAGAATCTTATCATGTATCTCTGTATACAGGGAGCTCCCCCTAGTGGTGGCTGCAGACAGGATCTTATCATGTATCTCTGTATACAGGGAGCTCCCTCTAGTGGTGACTGCAGACAGGATCTTATCCTGTATCTCTTTATACAGGGAGCTCCCCCTAGTGGTGTCTGCAGACAGGATCTTATCATGTATCTCTGCATACAGGGGGCATCTCCCCCTAGTGGTGGCTACAGACAGAATATTATCTTGTATCTTTGTATACGCGGAGCTCCCCTAGTGGTGGATGCAGACAGAATATTATCATGTATCTCTGTATACGCTTAGCTCTCTCTAGTGGTGGCTGCAGACGGAATCTTAGTTTTTATGTTAATTTTCATCTTTGTTTTGTAGCTAAATGCGTCTTTGAAAAGTGTGGAATCAGAGAAGAAGCATTTGTGTGATAATCTTTCCGATGAAATGAAGGCGAAAGAACAGCTTGCAGGTAGAGTGATACTTTACATATTTTATCACTGGATCCTTGGACTCCTTTTATTATAGATAATTCTCTCTTTGTATGTGCAGAGTGTATCACGAATCTGCAGAACAGCAGCCAGTCGCTCTCACATGAGAAAGGAGAATTGGAGGAAGAGTTGGAGAAACTAAAGCAGAAAATGAGTGTCATGATGGAGGTGTACCAGGAGAACGAGCAGAAGCTGCATCGGTAGGATATTGGCTTTTTATGGCTTTGCAGTTAGTAGCAATTTTAATATACAGAATCAAACCGCTCACATACCGTCCTCGCTCGCATACATCATAGAATCATAGAATGATAGAGTTGGAAGGGACCTCCTGGGTCATCTTGTCCAAGCCCCTGCTGCCTACCGTCCTCGCTCGCATGCCGGCATCGCTCACATGCTGGTTCTCCGAACATGTCTCCTTCCACTTGGAGTATTCAGGGCAATGATGTGTGTAAAATAGCTCTCCTCCAGGTAAAAAATAAACCTTTTTACATTTTTCTTCTTTGTGGGTCCATCATTAACCCCCATAAAAAGAAGAAAGCCCACGACCTTCCCTGTCTAATGTTCTTCTAGATTGTGAGCTGTGATGCTGAAGCTCGGGGAGAAGCAGTCTGTTCTCAGGTAGCGGCTGCGCCCCACACATCAGCTGAGCTCAGACTCTGGCTGTGCTTCTACAAACAGGGCAGCGAGGTGGTAAAAACACAAAAAATGCATCCAGCACGGTATAATTCACTAATCCAGTAGTTTACATATGTATATAATTCATAATTTTCTAGGAAACTTACTGTTCAGGAGAAGGAGCGGGTCCAGAAGGAGGCAAAACTGTCTAAAGCAGACGAAAAGATGAACATGGCGACCAGTGAACTTGTCACTGTCAAGTAAGAGAAGTCCTGAAGTCAGTCCCCGAGCTCTCTGCTATTTCTACTTGTTCACAAAATTCCTCTCCTCTAGGACAAGAGTCTCCGAACTGGAAGAAGAAATGGATAAAACAGTCTCCTCCTATCAACACCAGGTTAGTGCAGTCACTGTGTACATACATTACATTACTGATCCTCAGTTACATACTGTATTATACTCCAGAGCTACGCTCACTATTCTGCTGGTGCAGTCATTGTGTACATACATTACATTACTGATCCTGAGTTACATCCTGTATTATACCCCAGAGCTGCACTCACTATTCTGCTGGTGCAGTCACTGTGTACATACATTACATTACTGATCCTCAGTTACATACTGTATTATACTCCAGAGCTACGCTCACTATTCTGCTGGTGCAGTCATTGTGTACATACATTACATTACTGATCCTGAGTTACATCCTGTATTATACCCCAGAGCTGCACTCACTATTCTGCTGGTGCAGTCACTGTGTACATACATTACATTACTGATCCTCAGTTACATACTGTATTATACTCCAGAGCTACGCTCACTATTCTGCTGGTGCAGTCATTGTGTACATACATTACATTACTGATTCTGAGTTACATCCTGTATTATACCCCAGAGCTGCACTCACTATTCTGCTGGTGCAGTTACTGTGCACATTCATTACATTACTGATCCTGAGTTACATGCTGTATTATACCCCAGAGCTGCACTCACTATTCTGCTTGTGCAGTTACTGTGCACATTCATTACATTACTGATCCTGAGTTACATGCTGTATTATACCCCAGAGCTGCACTCACTATTCTGCTGGTGCAGTTACTGTGCACATTCATTACATTACTGATCCTGAGTTACATGCTGTATTATACCCCAGAGCTGCACTCACTATTCTGATGGTGCAGTCACTGTGTACATACATTACATTACTGATCCTGAGTTACATCCTGTATTATACCCCAGAGCTGCACTCACTATTCTGCTGGTGCAGTCACTGTGCACATTCATTACATTACTGATCCTGAGTTACATGCTGTATTATACCCCAGAGCTGCACTCACTATTCTGATGGTGCAGTCACTGTGTACATACATTACTGATCCTGAGTTACATCCTGTATTATACCCCAGAGCTGTACTCACTATTCTGCTGGTGCAGTCACTGTGCACATTCATTACATTACTGATCCTGAGTTACATGCTGTATTATACCCCAGAGCTGCACTCACTATTCTGATGGTGCAGTCACTGTGTACATACATTACGTTACTGATCATGTGTTGCATCCTGTAGATCTTTTATTATAAAAATGAAAAACATAACAATAATAATAACAGAAACAAAACAGAAATATCAGCCAGAGAAATAATCAGTATAATGAACACTGGTCCAGCCGCTCATTCTCTCCTCAAACATATTATACATATATACAGAATAATAACTAATATTAAATACTTACACCTTTTTGTCTGGTCACCAATTAAAATAATAACTAACAAATAAACTAAACAATAGCAAACAAAAACTATATACATAAACTATTTTTTTTTTTACATTTTAAATAGAATAACCACAAACTATACAAATATATACAATACTAAGCTAACTACCACCCCACACTCAAGCCCACCATTCCCAACCCCCCACTGACCTGAGAGCTGGTCCTGCGTCTCATGCCTCAGTCCATGTCCATTGTCCTTAGGCCAGATCAGGCAGTGCCAGTTTTCCACCAAACACCCCGGTGTTCTATAGTCCCACAAGATAAACCCACCTCCCCCCTTTTCCCACCACCCAACCTAACACCTACACACAAATCTATATCCCTATATACAATATATACAGCAGCACACACTACAATAACCACAAATCATGAAGCCCAAGTTCAGCGCCTGCGGCCCTATATTACTGTATACCGATCAATCAAAACAAAAATCAACAGTGTCAGCAGCAGCCCACCACCAGGAAAGGAGATGACCAGACTAGGGCACACTAAAAGAAAAGCCCCTCCAGAGGAGAGCGGCCCTCCGTGTGCCCAGTCTCCCATACTCCAGAGAGCGCACCTTCACCAGTATGATCCTAAACACATCGTCCACTGGGAGGATTGTCCATTGCATCGATACTAAGCACCGTGTGTTCCATGGGCAATACCTAACCACTGTGCTAACTAGCAATAAGGTGCAGAGGTCTCGACCACCAAGGTCTCCGAATGCTCCAAAGGCCCATTCCGCATAAGGCTACTTTCACACTTGCGTTTTCAGGCGTACGTCGCAATGCGTCATTTTCGAGAAAAAACGCATCCTGCAAAGTTGCTCGCAGGATGCGTTTTTTCTCCATAGACTTGCATTAGCGACGGATTGCCACACGTCGCATCCATCGTCCGACGGATGCGTCGTGTTTTGGCAGACCGTCGGCACAAAAAAACGTTCCATGTAACGTTTTTTTGTGCGTCGCGTCCGCCATTTTCGACCGCGCATGTGCGGCCGAAACTCCGCCCCTCCGGACTGCAGAATGGGCAGCGGATGCGTTGTAAAACTGCATCCGCTGCCCACGTCTTGCAGTTATTTCTCAGGTTCCGTCAGTACGTCGGCCCGACGCATTGAGCCGGGCCCGTACCGACGAAAGTGTGAAAGTAGCCTAAGAGAGACCGGCCAGCCGAGACCAGCCCACCCTGTTGTACATCTGTATTAAAGGGACACCGAAGCAGGAAGTGATTCATGCTTTCCAGCACGGTACCACAATTCTCCCGAGGACAGTTCCTGTCCTCAGAGCTCCTACAATTCAGATTGTCCCTCACACACAGTTTCCCATGGAAGCAGCGCTAAGCCAAGTCCCAAAACTTCGAGGGGATCCTGATAGAATTCAAAAGATGCAAACCCACCCCAAGATCCCGAGCAGAGTCCTGATCTCACATGTTCCCAGACCCCACCGGCGAATTACCTTCAGAACCAAGGTAGGGTAAGCCGGAAGATCTCCATGGTGTGCGAAGATCCTTCACTTGCCCTCCTGTCTCCCATTCCTGGAAGAAAGGCTGAAACCAATCCCCTACAGGAGAATACCCACAGGAGCCCTCTCCAGAGGTTTGCAATACTGATCTTAATGAAGGTGTCCACAAGGAATACCACAGGGTTGATCATCCTCCTAGTCTCCTCATACGGTAAGTAATCTCCCTCTTGACCAGGTTCAGTCTATTCCCCCATAACAGTTGGAAAAACAAACTGTATACCCGAATTCAGAGATACTCCGGCAAGATGCACACACTGCCTAGATAAATCAGTAAAGGGAGCAGGTAAGTTTTGATCAGGTTTACCCTTTTCCTTAGAGTCAAAGACCAACACTTCAATTGGTTCACCTTCTGAGTGGCGATCTCTAGCCTACTGTCCCAATTTTGTTTGGGGTAATCCCCCTGGCCAAATTCGATGCCAAGGTCTTTTGCAGAGACTTTGGTCCCTGGAACGGTGTCCGGGAGATCAAAACCAGTATCTTCTCCTCCCAGCCAGAGACACTCACACTTATCCCAGTTGATCTTGGACCTGGATGCCTCCGAGTAACGATCTACCTCTGACATCAGCCACCCTGCCTCCTTGTGAGAGGAAAACAAAAACAGTGACATAATCTGCATATGCCACCACCCACAGAGTGGCTTCCGGTGCTGCTTGTTCCATCCCGATCCCAGCCAATGGTCCACGCTCCACCCTCCTATGAAGTGGGTCAATCCCAAACACGTACAGCAGTGGGCTCAAGGAACAACCCTGACGAACACCAGACCCAACCTCAAAAGACATGCCAATCCAACCGTTCACAAGCAGGAAACTTTCTGCCACACTGTACAAGGTCTTAAGCTAATCAACCAACCCCCGCAGCAGGCCATATCTCAGAAGGACAGACCAGAGGTACAGTTATATGAAAAAATTTGGGCACCCCTATTAATCTTAAGCTTACTGTTTTATAAAAATTGTTTTTTTTGCAACAGTTATTTCAGTTTCATATATCTAATAACTGTTGGACACAGTAATGTTTCTGCCTTGAAATGAGGTTTATTGTACTAATAGAAAATGTTCAATCTGCATTCAAACAAAATTTGACAGGTGCATAAGTATGGGCACCTCACCAGAAAAGTGACATTAATATTTAGTAGATCCTCCTTTTGCAAAAATAACAGCCTCTAGTCGCTTCCTGTAGCTTTTAATGAGTTCCTGGATCCTGGATGAAGGTATTTTTGACCATTCCTCTGTACAAAACAATTCCAGTTCAGTTAAGTTTGATGGTCGCCGAGCATGGACAGCCCTCTTCAAATGATCCCACAGATGTTCAATGATATTCAGGTCTGGGGACTGGGATGGCCATTCCAGAACAGTGGAATTGTTCCTCTGCATGAATGCCTGAGTAGATTTGGAGCGGTGTTTTGGATCATTGTCTTGCTGAAAGATCCATCCCCTGCATAACTTCAACTTTGTCACTGATTCATGAACATTATTGTCAAGAATCTGCTGATACTGAGAGGAATCCATGCATTTCTCAACTTTAACAAGATTTCCGGTGCCGGTATTAGCCACACAGCCCCAAAGCATGATGAAACCTCCACCAAATTTTACTGTGGGTAGCAAGTGTTTTTCTTGGAATGCTGTGTGTTTTTGCCGCCATGCATAACGCCTTTTTGTATGACCAAACAACTCAATCTTGGTTTCATCAGTCCACAGGACCTTCTTCCAAAAAGAAATTGGCTTCTCCAAATGTGCTTTTGCATACCTCAGCCGACTCTGTTGGTGGCGTGCTTGCAGAAACGGCTTCTTTCACATCACTCTCCCATACAGCTTCTCCTTGTGCAAAGTGCGTTGTATAGTTGACCGATGCACAGTGACAACATCTGCAGCAAGTTGATGCTGCAGCTCTCTGGAGGTGGTCTGAGGATTGTCCTTGACTGATCTCACCATTCTTTTTCTCTGCCTTTCTGATGTTTTTCTTGGCCTGCCACTTCTGGCCTTAACAAGAACTGTACCTGTGTTCTTCCATTTCCTTACTATGTTCCTCACAGTGGAAATTGACAGGTTAAATCTCTGAGACAGCTTTTTGTATCCTTCCCCTGAATAACTATGTTGAATAATCTTTGTTTTCAGATCATTTGACAGTTGTTTTGAGGAGCCCATGATGCCACTATTCAGAGGAGATTTAAACAGGAGAACAACTTGCAAGTGGCCACTTTAAGTAGCTTTTCTCATGATTGCATACACCTGGCTATGAAGTTCAAAGCTCAATGAGGTTACAAAACCAAAAAAAATGCTTTAGTAAGTCAGTAAAAAGTAGGTAGGAGTATTTAAAACAAGAAAATAAGGGTGCCCATACTAATGCACCTGTCAAATTTTGTTTGAATGCAGATTGCACATTTTCTGTTAGTACAATAAACCTCATTTCAAGGCAGAAACATTACTGTGTCCAACAGTTATTAGATATATGAAACTGAAATAGCTGTTGCAAAAAAAACTATTTTTATAAAACATTAAGCTTAAGATTAATAGGGGTGCCCAAACTTTTTCATATAACTGTACTTGTGACTAACCCGATCAAACACTTTTGCCTGGTCCAGTGACAGCATGAACCCCTTCCAGTGACCACTCCTACCCTGCTCCACTGCCTCTAGGACACAGAGCACAGCACTAAATGTGCTGCGGCCTGGAATAGAGCAATGCTGGGCCTCTGAAAGGAGTCTGGGTGCAAATTTCAACAGCCAATTAAACGGCACCTCTGCCAGAACCTTCCTGTCTACATTGAGAAACACTATAGGATGCCAATTCTCAATGCAAGATGAGTCCTTGCCCTTTGACAAGATGATCGGAGCAAACCACCTCATTGACTTTGGAAGAGTGCCCAAGGAAAGACACTGATTGAATAAATCAGTCAAGAGGGGAAACAAAGAGACCTTAAAGGTCTTGTAGAATTCAGATGTTAAGCCATCTGGACCGGGCAATTTTGGGGGGGGGCAAGCCCTTCAATAGCCAACGTAACTTCCTCTTCCCTGATCATCTCTGTCAATAAGTCAAGAGAGAGGTCTACCCCTGTTATGGGGATGACTTCAGCCAGGAAAGTCGACCTCTCATCCCAATCAAGATCCCTCTTCCCCAAGAGGTGCGAGTAGAAGGATCTGACAACCTCCAGGGTCCCTGATCTGGATCGCCTCAGGGACCCGGCAATGTCGACCAGTCCTGTAACTACTCACTAATATCTTGCAGTTTCTGTAAGGTTCGGGCGAGCGGTACTTCCCGTAACCCTCTCAAAAACCAAAGATGCGTGTCTATCATACTGACCCCTCATAATCCAAGATTTCACTCTGGAGATCTCCTCGCGGCTACCTCCAGGTGAGACAAGATGTTCGAGTTTCCTCCTCAGACCTTGATACAGGCGGTACCTGCTCAGACTCCTGAGGCTCGGGAGCTGGCAGAAGATTCTTTGGCATCTCCCCCACCTCTCCATATCGGCCATGCCACGTCATGATGTCATAACAAGAAAGTGACTTGTTACAAGTCATCACGGTCACTTTCTTGATTTGGGTTTTGGCGAGACACTGCCTGAAAGGCAAAGTCTTGCCAGCCGAGCTCATTGTTTTCAAACTCATAATACGACCAGAAGAGCTTAAACCCCTCTGGCTTAACAAAGCTGACACAAACTCCGGTGTGGAATAGGGATGTGTTGTGAATTAGACTTTTTGGCTCCCTCTTGTGGTTACTAGTGATATGACTCTGGGATTTTCTTCCCTCAGTTTGCACCCAGCTGGGTCGTTAGTTCAGGGGTGTTGCTATATAAACCTCCTGGATCCTTAGTCCAGTGCCTGGCATCGTTGTAATCAGACACATTCTGTTTGCTCCTATCTGCTGGTCCTGGTTCGTGCAAAATTAAGCTAAGTCCTGCTTCTTTGTTTTTTGGGTTATTTGCTTGCTCTCATTTTTGTCCAGCTTGTACTAAATGTGATTCCTGACCTTGCTGGAAGCTCTAGGGGGCTGGTGTTCTCCCCCCGGGCCGTTAGACGGTTCGGGGGTTCTTGAATTTCCAGTGTGGATATTTTTGATAGGGTTTTTGCTGACCATATAAGTTATCTTTCTATATTCTGCTATTAGCTAGTGGGCCTCTCTTTGCTAAATACCTAGCTCATTCTTATGTTTGTCTTTTCCTCTTACCTCACCGTTATTATTTGTTGGGGGCTTGTATCCAACTTTTGGGGTCTATTCTCTGGAGGCAAGAAAGGTCTTTCTTTTCCCTTCTAGGGTTAGTTAGTTCTCCGGCTGGCGCGAGACGTCTAGAATCAACGTAGGCACGTTCCCCGGCTGCTGGTATTTGTGGTGCTAGGATTAGATATATGGTCAGCCCAGTTACCACTGCCCTATGAGCTGGTTTTCTGTGTTTGCAGACTTAGCAATTATTCCTGAGACCCTCTGCCATTGGGGTCATAACAGGGATGTATCAACGCAAGATGTCAATCACTTTGAAGCCCATCTTCAGCAGGAGCTCCACAACCTTAGACCTTGGAGGATATGGATCACTACCCTTACAGCGAAAAAGGACCACATACTACCCCTCCACCGAAGACGGACCACATTCCTACGCACAGTACCTGGCCCGGCTGTTGGGAGGGACCACACTGCATCCCCCTCTTTTTGCACTCGGAAGGCCCCGAGGTAATGCCTCTATCCAGAAGGATAGATCAACCTCTCGACTCTCTACCATTAGTGATCTCTCCCCCTTCTTTAGAGCGTCCAGGAGACGCCGCTGCAGTATGCCGTCCCCAAAGTCCGGAGACGAGGACGACGCCCTTTTTACTTCCCTGGAGGTGACAGCGGCATAACTACTAATGGTTGCTGCCTCCACTGGGGGGGCAACCGGACCCTTGAACACATCAACATCAACAGTATTACTATTACCCACCTCCATAAACCTCTCACCCTCCTCCAAGCCAGCAACCACACCACTAGAGAGAGAATTTTCCTCATTCATACCCCCCCACCACATTCACTCCTGCTGGATCAGTGAAAACGGGGTGACATTTTGACCTCCGAATCATCAGGCACAAGGGGCTCAGTCTCCTCCAGAGAACTGGAGGCGACCTCTCCCTGGTCTTATGTGTGCCCCCCCCCGCATCATCAGTTGGTAATTTCTGCTGTTTCACAGTTGACACCAGACGCCGCTAATCTTTTGCTGCAGTGAGGTGCCGCTGATCCTTTATATCATTATCTTGTTGACAAGCGGAGCCAAAACAGAATAGGACTTTGGGAGGACCGGAACACGAAGCCCCAGCAGCCTCCTCACACTGCCGCCGCTTCTCAATTAAGTGATCAGTGGCAACAGCATTCAGGGGTGCTGAGGCTACCGGAGCTGCTCCTGACACTGGGCCGCTTGCTGCTTCCACTGAGAAGCACATCACAGTATCATGGCATGACCGTTCACCCACCCTCACTGTCCAGCCTTTCGGCTGATGCACCTTCTGCTGTGTCCCCACTACTACAAGCAGAGACTGAGCTCTGCGCCTCACTTTCATGCTCTGTATTCTCACCACACCTTTGCACCGGATCCACAACAGAACTCGGGCTGGGCTGGGCAACGGGGCTTATACAGAGAGCTGACCCTGCAGTTGACTCGGGGTACAGGGAAGGGGGCATACATATAGCTTACAGCTTCCTGCAGCTTTGGCTAGGTGGTCTTCTTTTTTTTTTTTCTTCAGGCCACCAGGTGCCTCCTCTGGTAAATCATCACCAAGATGGAAGTTCTGAAGGCAGACTAGGAATTCCAGTAGCTTAATCTCCACAATTAGCGCCCCTCCCTGGCCACTGTTACCACTGTCCTCCCCAGAGCCAGCAGAACTGCGACCATATGCCAATGTTGCCTGTCCTGCAGGGAACTCTCTGAATGTGGCCTGCGGGTGACTTTGCAGGCCGCCAGGTGGGGCTTTCTGCTGGTTATCATCCTCCTCTTCATCAGCAATCCACCTGGCTCTCGGGCTGCAGCACCATCTACCTTTGCTCTATGTTATCAGCCATTTCTCTAAATCTGTCCTCATTCACTAGTATTTCCTTGAAGGGACCACTCTTCTCTCTTATGAAGGCTTTCCTTACCTCTAGCTCATTTATTTCATGTTTCAGTCTCTTTGCCTCCGCCTGGAGTTGGGTCTTCATTGGCTTGAAGGCACCTGCAGCTTTGGAGCTTGTGCAGAGCAGCTCCTCCCAGAGCCGCCTCTGGGTCTTGCTTGCAAATTCATACTCACGGAGATGGCTCATGACCTGGGAGCCATAGGTGGACACAGACTTCCGGAGTCTCTGCAGTCCCCAACCTTCCTCAGTGAGGTCAGCCTCGCCTCCGTGAGCACTCGGCTTTCCTCCGGAAGGACCGCCATCATGCACGCTAGCAGGCTTCTCCTCCATGTTGGAAGCCTTGCGGCTTCTCTGGGTCTCTGGTTACCCTGGGGGAGTAGGAGCCACATTGCTGCGACTCCTGGTGGAGCGTCTCACCCCGAGTCCTCTGATGTGCAGGCCGGTTGCTGGGTTCTTCTGCCCCCTGCCGGCCTGGTCCAGGAAAAAGAAGCCTGGGACTTGGCACTATTGCTCATCCCAGGAAACTCACTCCCTCCCTGGGTAGGAGAGAGAGCAGGTCCCCAGGAGGAGAGGTGGTGGTTTCTCAGGAGCTCGGGGGGGGGGGGCACACAGCAGGATCAGTGGCGACCACACTCACAATTACCACAGCGAGCAACAGCTGAACCGAGCTGCACTCACTATTCTGCTGGTGCAGTCACTGTGTACATACATTACATTACTGATTCTATACTGATCCTGAGTTACCTCCTGCATTATACCCCAGAGCTGCACTCACTGTTCAGCTAGTGTAGTCACTATGTACATACATTACATTACTTACCCTGTACTGATCCTGAGTTACAGTGCCTGAAAGTAGTATTCAACCCCCTGCAGATTTAGCAGGTTTAATAAGATGCAAATAAGTTAGAGCCTTCAAACTTCAAACAAGAGCAGGATTTATTAACAGATGCATAAATCTTACAAACCAAAAAGTTTTGTTGCTCAGTTAAATTTTTATAAATTTTAAACATAAAAGTGTGGGTCAATTATTATTCAACCCCTAGGTTTAATATTTTGTGGAATAACCTTTGTTTGCAATTACAGCTAATAATCGTCTTTTATAAGACCTGATCAGGCCGGCACAGGTCTCTGGAGTTATCTTGGCCCACTCCTCCATGCAGATCTTCTCCAAGTTAACTAGGTTCTTTGGGTGTCTCATGTGGACTTTAATCTTGAGCTCCTTCCACAAGTTTTCAATTGGGTTAAGGTCAGGAGACTGACTAGGCCACTGCAACACCTTGATTTTTTGCCTCTTGAACCAGGCCTTGGTTTTCTTGGCTGTGTGCTTTGGGTCGTTTTCTTGTTGGAAGATGAAATGACGACCCATCTTAAGATCCTTGATGGAGGAGCGGAGGTTCTTGGCCAAAATCTCCAGGTAGGCCGTGCTATCCATCTTCCCATGGATGCGGGCCAGATGGCCAGGCCCCTTGGCTGAGAAACAGCCCCACAGCATGATGCTGCCACCACCATGCTTGACTGTAGGGATGGTATTCTTGGGGTCGTATGCAGTGCCATCCAGTCTCCAAACGTCACGTGTGTGGTTGGCACCAAAGATCTCGATCTTGGTCTCATCAGACCAGAGAACCTTGAACCAGTCAGTCTCAGAGTCCTCCAAGTGATCATGAGCAAACTGTAGACGAGCCTTGACATGACGCTTTGAAAGTAAAGGTACCTTACGGGCTCGTCTGGAATGGAGACCATTGCGGTGGAGTACGTTACTTATGGTATTGACTGAAACCAATGTCCCCACTGCCATGAGATCTTCCCGGAGCTCCTTCCTTGTTGTCCTTGGGTTAGCCTTGACTCTTCGGACAAGCCTGGCCTCGGCACGGGAGGAAACTTTCAAAGGCTGTCCAGGCCGTGGAAGGCTAACAGTAGTTCCATAAGCCTTCCACTTCCGGATGATGCTCCCAACAGTGGAGACAGGTAGGCCCAACTCCTTGGAAAGAGTTTTGTACCCCTTGCCAGCCTTGTGACCCTCCACGATCTTGTCTCTGATGGCCTTGGAATGCTCCTTTGTCTTTCCCATGTTGACCATGTTTGAGTGCTGTTCACAAGTTTGTGGAGGGTCTTAAATAGTCAGAAAAGGCTGGAAAAAAAGATAATTAATCCCAACATGTGAAGCTCATTGTTCTTTGCCCCTGAACTACTTCTTAATACTTTAGGGGAACCAAACAGAATTCTGGTGGGTTGAGGGGTTGAATAATAAATGACCCTCTGAAAAGACTTTTCACAATTTAAAAAAAAAATAAACAAAGAAATAACATTCTTTTTTGCTGCAGTGCATTTCACACTTCCAGGCTGATCTACAGTCCAAATGTCACAATGCCAAGTTAATTCCAAATGTGTAAACCTGCTTAATCTGCAGGGGGTTGAATACTACTTGTAGGCACTGTACATTCCTGTATTATACCCCAGCGCTGCACTCACTATTCTGCTGGTGCAGTCACTGTGTACATACATTAAATTACTGATCCTGAGTTAGATCCTGTATTATACTCCAGAGCTGCACTCACTATTCTGCTGGTGCAGTCACTGTGTACATACACTACATTACTGATCCTGTATTATACCCCAGAGCTGCACTCACTATTCTGCTGGTCCAGTCACTGTGTACATACATTATATTACTGATCCTGTACTGATACTGGGTTACATCCTGTATTATACTCCAGAGCTGCACTCACTATTCTGCTGGTGCAGTCACTGTGTACATACAGTACATTACTGATCCTGAGTTACATCCTGTATTGTGCATCGTGTGTTGTGTGTCAGAACACAATCAGTAGAAGTGTGAATGCAGTTCTAAAGTATTATACAAGTCAGCGCGGGTCTCTGGTAATTTTTGGGGGATAAATTGTTACAGTTTCTCCCTTTTTTCTAGGTTACGTCGTATGAGAAGAAATCTCATGATAACTGGGTGAGTGGTGGCTTCCTGTCTATCTCCGGCTGCTTTGTGTAGTAAGCCCCTAATTCTCTGGATGAGAGTTGAAAGCTTCGTATATAAGGTTTCCGTTTCTTCTCCCGTAGCTGACTGCGAGGGCGGCAGAAAGATTTCTGAGTGACGTCAAAAAAGAGACTGCGCACTTGAGACAGAAGTGAGTGCAGTGCGGGGATTTGTGCTCTGCAGACGATGGATCATTCATTTAGATATTTCTTGTTTCCAAATTCTTCATGGTGTCTATTCAAATCCAAAGCTGCTTCCAGAATTCTGCTGGTCGTCCCAGGAAATAGGCGGTGTCACGGATCCCTACTCTGTGGTGTAACTAATTAGTCACGTGCCCGCTCTCAGCACGTTACTTCGGTTGTGCCTGCAAGGGTTAATCTATCTCCCCACTCTCACTCCAGCATTCAACCTCTGTCCTGTGCTGTAATGGGAGCATAAATCACACACCAACCCAGGCAACATACCCGCTCATACACGCTGCCACCACTCATCGAACACACGGGCGTTGAGTCCCGGAAATATTAATACTAATAATGTCTACCACTCATAAGGCTCACACACCTTAGGCTATGGATTCTCTTAGAACATTCAAGGTTCAACATGTTAAAGTTTTATACTTTATTACAAAAGGGTTTAGTGCTTACAGAAAGAAAAAGTTATAAAAATGATAAAAAGAAGACATACAACTTATACAAAACAGTATAAAATAACAGGAGAAAAACTTACAGAAATCATCTAACTTGTAGTCTGCTTTCTGCTCTCTGAGGGTAGGATGAATGTAGATTGGATCACACCAGTTCGGCTGCCCCCATTATGTGAACACATTTTTTAGGTATCAGGTCTACTTTATAGTTTTGGTCTGGAGGTCAAGTCTCTAGACCAGCCCCTTAGGTTAATATCATAATTGCTTGTTTTTTGATTGGACCACGGCCGTGCCCCCCCCCCCCCCCCAATGAATATATTATTTTCTCTTCAGGTCCTTTGTGTAAAAGTTCTTACAGAGATACTATCAGGCCGTAATTAACATCTCTCTTCCAAGAGCTAGGAGGTGTCAAATGTTACCTTTCTTCCAGCAGGACTCCCTGGTGAGATTGGAGACAGAAGTCCACTTGTCTCAGGAAAATACATATTAACACCTGGGTGCCACCTGCAGCTTTCAAGACAAATGTTACATTATTGACAGTGACCAATAAATCTATGCATAGACCACTGCACACACACATTATATATACACTCACCGGCCACTTTATTAGGTACACCATGCTAGTAATGGGTTGGACCCCTTTTGCCTTCAGAACTGCCTCAATTCTTCGTGGCATAGATTCAACAAGGTGCTGGAAGCATTCCTCAGAGATTTTGGTCCATATTGACATGATGGCATCACACAGTTGCCGCAGATTTGTCGGCTGCACATCCCAAAGATGCTCCATACAAGGCAGGATGGATCCATGCTTTCATGTTGTTTACGCCAAATTCTGACCCTACCATCCGAATGTCGCAGCAGAAATCGAGACTCATCAGACCAAGCAACGTTTTTCCAATCTTCTACTGTCCAATTTCGATGAGCTTGTACAAATTGTAGCCTCAGTTTCCTGCTCTTAGCTGAAAGGAGTGGTACCCGGTGTGGTCTTCTGCTGCTGTAGCCCATCTGCCTCAAAGTTCGACGCACTGTGCGTTCAGAGATGCTCTTAGGCCTACCTTGGTTGTAACGGGTGGCGATTTGAGTCACTGTTGCCTTTCTATCAGCTCGAACCAGTCTGCCCATTCTCCTCTGACCTCTGGCATCAACAAGGCATTTCCGCCCACAGAACTGCCACTCACTGGATTTTTTTTCTTTTTCGGGCCATTCTCTGTAAACCCTAGAGATGGTTGTGCGTGAAAATCCCAGTAGATCAGCAGTTTCTGAAATACTCAGACCAGCCCTTCTGGCACCAACAACCATGCCACGTTCAAAGGCACTCAAATCACCTTTCTTCCCCATACTGATGCTCGGTTTGAACTGCAGGAGATTGTCTTGACCATGTCTACATGCCTAAATGCACTGAGTTGCCGCCATGTGATTGGCTGATTAGAAATTAAGTGTTAACAAGAAGTTGGACAGGTGTACCTAATAAAGTGGCCAGTGAGTGTACATATATATATATATATACATATATATGTATACTCTGTGTGTGTGTGTGTGTGTGTATATATATATATATATATATATATATATATATATATATATATATATATATATATATATATATATATATATATATATATATATATATATATATATATATATATATACACTCACTGGCCACTTTATTAGGTACACCTGTCCAACTTCTTGTTAACACTTAATTTCTAATCAGCCAATCACATGGCGGCAACTCAGTGCATTTAGGCATGTAGACATGGTCAAGACAATCTCCTGCAGTTCAAACCGAGCATCAGTATGGGGAAGAAAGGTGATTTGAGTGCCTTTGAACGTGGCATGGTTGTTGGTGCCAGAAGGGCTGGTCTGAGTATTTCAGAAACTGCTGATCTACTGGGATTTTCACGCACAACCATCTCTAGGGTTTACAGAGAATGGCCCGAAAAAGAAAAAAAATCCAGTGAGCGGCAGTTCTGTGGGCGGAAATGCCTTGTTGATGCCAGAGGTCAGAGGAGAATGGGCAGACTGGTTCGAGCTGATAGAAAGGCAACAGTGACTCAAATCGCCACCCGTTACAACCAAGGTAGGCCTAAGAGCATCTCTGAACGCACAGTGCGTCGAACTTTGAGGCAGATGGGCTACAGCAGCAGAAGACCACACCGGGTACCACTCCTTTCAGCTAAGAACAGGAAACTGAGGCTACAATTTGCACAAGCTCATCGAAATTGGACAGTAGAAGATTGGAAAAACGTTGCTTGGTCTGATGAGTCTCGATTTCTGCTGCGACATTCGGATGGTAGGGTCAGAATTTGGCGTAAACAACATGAAAGCATGGATCCATCCTGCCTTGTATGGAGCATCTTTGGGATGTGCAGCCGACAAATCTGCGGCAACTGTGTGATGCCATCATGTCAATATGGACCAAAATCTCTGAGGAATGCTTCCAGCACCTTGTTGAATCTATGCCACGAAGAATTGAGGCAGTTCTGAAGGCAAAAGGGGTCCAACCCGTTACTAGCATGGTGTACCTAATAAAGTGGCCGGTGAGTGTATATATATGTATATATATGTGTATATAATATGTATATATACATATATGTATATATATATATATATGTGTGTATGTATGTGTGTATATATATATATATATATATATATATATATATATATATATATATATATATATATATATATATATACGCATATTTCACCACAGGCGGCTGTTTCCCTTCACCGCACTGTCCAGCAGATTTACAGCCCCAATGCCGGAGGTCACGGAACGGATCAGCAGAATTGTGAATAGAGCTGTGGAGATGACCAGAGAGTGAAATGATTCTATTGTTTCATCAATAGGTTAACAGAGGCCGAATATAAACTGGAACTTTTGGAAAAAGATCCCTTCGCCCTGGATGTGATGCAAGCAATTGGTAGAGGTAATCGCACTGCTATATTCTCTCAAGTTTGGACACTTAGTGCCGTATTGTGTGGTGTAGGATGGGCGCGATATGGCAGTATTATTTGCATTGTGCTGTATGGTAGTATTTACACTATATGGCAATATTATTTACGTTGTGTTGTGTGGTAATATTTACACTATATGGCAGCTTTATCTACATTGTGTTGTATGGTAGTATTTACACTGTATGGCAGTATTATTTATATTGTGTTGTATGTTGGTCTTTACACTGGCAATATTATTTACATTGTGATGTATTGCAGAATTATGTACTTTGTGTTGTGTGGCAGTATTATTTATTTTGTGTTGCATGTTAGTATGTACAATTTATGGCAGTATTATTTACATTGTGTTTGACAGTATGTGCATTGTGTTGTATGGCAGTATTTACTTTGTGTTGTTAGTATATACACTGTATGGCAGTATTATTTACATTGGATTATGTGGTAATATTTACACTATATGGCAGTATTATATACATTTATTGTATGGTAGCACTCACACTATGGCAGTATTATTTACCGTGTTTTTCGGACTATAAGACGCATCGGACCATAAGATGCACCTAGATTTTAGAGGAGGAAATTAGGGGAAAAAAACTGAAGCAAAAATGATGTCAATTCTGTACTTAAGATCACCTATACTGGTAAATATGGTCCCCTCATCCCTATCCTGGTATGCATAGCCATCATCCCCATCCTGGTATGCATGGCCCCATCCTTATTCTGGTATGATTGGCCCCATCCCAGTCCTGGTATGCATGATCCCATTCTTATTCTGATATGATTGATTGGCCCTATCCCGTTCCAGGTATGATTGATTGGCCCCATCCAGTTCCTGGTATGTTTGATTGGCCCCATCCAGTTTCTGATATGATTGATTGGCCCCATCCAGTTCCTGGTATCTTTGATTGGCCCCAACCAGTTCCTGGTATGATTGATTGGCCCCATCCAGTTCCTGGTATGATTGGCTGGCCCCATCCAGTTCCTGGTATGATTGATTGGCCCCATCCAGTTCCTGGTATGTTTGATTGGCCCCATCCAGTTTCTGATATGATTGATTGGCCCCATCCAGTTCCTGGTATGATTGATTGGCCCCATCCAGTTCCTGGTATGATTGATTGGCCCCATCCAGTTCCTGGTATGATTGATTGGCCCCATCCCCTTGCTGGTATGATTGGCCCCATCCCAGTCCTGGTATCCATGGCCCCATCAGAAAAGATTAAAAAAACAAACCTTTACTCTTACCTTCCTTCGCTTCCTCGCAGTCTCAGCGTTCTGTTCCAGTGCCAGCAGCTGCTTAATGCTTGTAAGCATCGCATGGCAGTGACATCATGTGCTGCTCACAAGCAGAGCACAGCTGCCGGAATACTCACCGGGTGTTCATCAGAGATCGCGGTGAGTATTCACTCCATTTCAGTAGCGCGCAGTGTCAGCCGCCTGCTTCCTGCTGCTGCCGACGGTCACGTATATAGATACTTAAGAGAAATGAATATTCTGCAAGGGAGCGGAGGAAGGTAAGAGTAATGTTTTTTTTTAAATCTTTTCTGATGGGGCCATTGATACCAGGACTGGGATGGGGCCAATCATACCAGCAAGGGGATGGGGCCAATCAATCATACCAGGATGGCAGGAAGAAATGAATATTCATTGCCCTCCACGCCCATGGGCATGGAATGCAGTGCATATTCATTTCTCTTTAACAGCGGGCACAGGCGTTAGCCGTAGCCACCGTCTCCTGCCTCTGTGACCCGCTGCTCCTCCGATACCGCTCCCCCTACCTCCCCAACACAGCCAGCGCCAATATTTCCAGACTATAAGACACACCTCCAATTTTGTGTCTCCCATGAAAACTCATGCTTTTATTAATCAAATGAGTTGCCAAATGAATTGAAAATCTAGTCTAGACATTGACAAGGTTCGAAAACAAGATTTTTATTTGAAATATTAATTTTCTCCTTCAAACTTTGCTTTAGTCAAAGAATGCTCCCTTTACAGCATTGCAGACCTTCGGCATTCTAGCAATTAATTTGCTGAAGTAATCTGGAGAAATTTCACCCCATGCTTCCAGAAGCCCCTCCCACAAGTTGGTTTGGCTTGATGGGCACTTTTTGTGTACCATACGGTCAAGCTGCTCCCACAACAGCTCAATGGGGTTGAGATCTGGTGACTGCGCTTGCCACTCCATTACAGATAGATACCAGCTGCCTGCTTCTTCCCTAAATAGTTCTTGCATAATTTGGAGGTGTGCTTTGGGTCATTGTCCTGTTGTAGGATGAAATTGGCTCCAATCAAGCGCTGTCCACAGGGTATGGCATGGCGTTGCAAAATGGTGATAGTGATAGCCTTCCTTATTCAAAATCCCTTTTACCTTGCAAAAATCTCCCACTTTACCAGCACCAAAGCAACCCCAGACCATCACATTACCTCCACCATGCTTGGCAGATGGCGTCAGGCACTCTTCCAGCATCTTTACAGTTCTGCATCTCACAAATGTTCTTCTATGTGATCCAAACACCTCAAACTTGGATTCGTCTGTCCATAACACTTTTTTCCAATCTTCCTCCGACCATTGTCTGTGTTCTTTTGCCCATATTAATCTTTTCCTTTTATTAGCCAGTCTCAGATATGGCTTTTTCTTTGCCACTCTGCCCTGAAGGCCAGCATCCCGGATTTGCCTCTTCACTGTAGATGTTGACACTGGCATTTTGAGAGTTTAATGGAACCAACAAATGTAATGCTCCAAATTCTCAACTAGCTCAAAGGAAGGTCAGGTTTATAGGTTCTCTAATCAGCCAAACTGTTTTCAGCTGTGCTAACATAGTTGCACAAGGGTTTTCAAGGGTATTCTAACCATCCATTAGCCTTCTTACACAGTTAGCAAACACAAAGTAGCATAAGAACACTGGAGTGATGGTTGTTGGAAATGGGCCTTTATACACCTATGAAGATATTGCATTACAAACCAGATGTTTGCAGCTAGAATAGACATTTTCCACAATAACAATGTATAGGGTGTATTTCTGAATCATTTAATGTTTGCTTCATTGGAAAAAACTGCATGTCTTTAAAAAAATAAAGAAATTTCTAAGTGACCCTAAACTTTTGAACGGTAGTGTATATTGTGTTGTGTGGTAGCATTTACACTGTATGGCAGTATTTACATTGTTTTATATGGTAGTATTTACACAGTATGGCAGTATTTACACTTTATGGCAGTATTATTTACATTTCATTGTGTGGTAGTATTTACACTGTATGGCAGTATTTTTTACATTGTGTTGTATAGCAGTATTTACACTGTATAGCAGTATTATTTATATTGTGTTGTGTGGTAGTATTTACACTGCATGGCAGTATTTATAATGTGTTGTATGGTAGCATTTACACTGTATGCCAGTATTATTTATATTGTGTTGTGTGGTAGTATTTACACTGTATGGGTATGGCAGCATTTACATTGTATATCAGTTTTTATATTGTGTTTTATAGTAGTATTTGCACTGTATGTCAGTATTATTTATATTGTGTTGTATGGTAGTATTTACACTGTATGGGTATGGCAGTATTATTTACACTGTATGGCAGCATTATTTATATTGCGTTGTATGGTAGTATTTACACTGTATGGCAGTATTATTTACACTGTATGGCAGTATTATTTACTTTTCAATGTATAGTGTTAATTATATAAAACCATTCTTCTCTTCTCTGCCCTCCGTGTACCCGTCCTGCTGTCGCCGGTCCTTGGTGACGTCATAGGGCAGTGTACAGCCCCGTACACAGAGATAACACATTGTATTAGTCATCTCTAACATTTAGCTTTAAAGATGCTCAAAAAACTAGGCCAATTTTTTTCCTTTTCCCTCGCACAGCGGTGCTCTGGGGACTGCAGCAAAACCCTCCTAAAGGGGATGGGGCTGCAATAAAGAAGTAATCCATCACTGTTCAAGGAAAAACTTAGAAGGGGGCTTGGCAGGAAATAAACTTTGGGACCCCCTTAATTCTCAGGATAGGCAGGGTCTTAAAGCTTAGACTCACAGATCAAAAAGTGTTTCTTATGCTATGCACCTTCCAAACGCATGTGATTATTGGTATCAGTGCAGTAGCAGTCCGACATCCTCACCGATCAGCTGGTGCCAGTGGCCGCTGGAATTCCAGTGTTGAGAACCAGGACACAATAGCGCTGTACACTGTGTAGTGGCCATTCTTGGTACTGCAGGTCAGATCACATTCACTTGAATAGCAGTTGAGCTGCAGTACTGAATACGGCCACTACACAGACATGTTACTCTGCTGTAATCTCTGGTTTATGTTTTTTTCTCTCCCCGTAGCCTATGCAGATGTGTATATTAACCTTCCAGGTACTTCCCCTTGTCGTCCCCATCTTGTTGCATGCTGTAATTTGTGACATCCCATTTAGTAATCTCACGTGTCTGCATCACATCTCATCCTAGCGATACAGAAAATTGGCAAAAAGTATGTGCACCCCTCCCACCGGTGTCGCTGGTACAGAGATAGAGATTGATCTACCTGATGGTGGCAGAAAGAGTCCCATTTATAAAGTAGAGGGGGCACATACTTTTTGGGGACACATTCTGTTGACTGCTGTGGACACTCACCTGCTTTGTCTTTGCTATTCACAGAGAACTCGCCTTTCGGATTGTCTCCGATCAGTCGCCATCATGAAGGTCGAGCTTTCCTCTCACCTCCCACCCTTTTGGAAGGTCCACTGAGGCTGTCCCCAATGCCCCCCGCAGCAGACAGAGGTATGGTGGGAGCCCCCCATAGACTCACCCCTGGTCCTGCTGGAGCACAAACTTCATAGAATAAAGGCTCTGATGACTTTTACTCTCTGATGGCAGGTGTGAGACCACCAGGATATTACCCAGGATACACCGGGCCAAAAGAACGAGGCGACGTAAACTCTGACAGAAGAGCGGACCACCAGCGGACCTTGTCAGACGCTGGCTCCTTGTCACCCCCCTGGGACAGGGAGCAAAGGAACAATGTCCCTCCACCAGGTAACAAACACCTCTGAAAACTGCCTCTAGGGGTTAAAGTGCAGTATCCCTTTAAGAGTGCAGCTCTGCAGTTCTGCATTGTGATCACAGATGGGATCGTTTACATTGTATCTCCCCAGGTTTGCCTTACCCTGAGCCACCTTTCCCACCCAGACGAGCAGAGCGATTTTATCATTACCCACCGCCACCATCAGGAAGGTTCTCCGGCCCTGCCGAACTGACCAGGAATCAGGGCAAACCCTTCGTGGACCCACAAGGTAAAGAGCAGTGCAGGTCTGTGGAGGCCGGGTCATAATCCCGGAGGGTCCTCTTATCGAGCCGATCTATGTGTTAAATCCACAGACGGCCGATCTTCTCCGGAGTATAAGGCGCGGATAAACGCGAGCCGGAACGGAGAGGAAGAGGCTAATGTAAGGACTAAGATTTCTGCTATTGCTCCCTGTGATCAACCATTGCGGTCCCTTTAACACTTCTCTTCTGCAGAACATGTCTGCTGCGTCCAGTCAGGATAATGACGTAATGGACGGCCAAGTCGGAGAGTTCCCCATGCACCCGCCGCCACCCATGAGGGTCCCCTTGCTACCCAGAGACCCCAGAGCACCTTATTTCCGAAGACCCTTTATGCCCCCTCCTCCAATGGACATGTATGGACCCCCGAGCTATCCAGGCATGCCACCGCCCCACATCCCAAGTGAGTTATGTCTGCCCTGATGGGACTGTTGCTGAAGAGTGTCCAGCTCCTGTGCAGAGCTATGTGTCGCCATGGTTACAGACTACAAACCCTCTGAAGTCTGATCCTGCACTTAATCCGGGCACATAATCTGCATAAGAGCTGCATACGCAAAACGGCAGGAACATTTCCATTAAAACTATTTACTGATAGAAAATATGCCAAGTTTGGCCCGAAAATGTAATTTACCTCAAAGCTGGGGTGTGCAACACGTAGCTTTTTTTTCCTGGGTGAAAAACTAAGAAAATCGCAACATTTTCAGATTTTTTTTGTACATAACCAGTTTGAATTAAATTGGCAAAAATTCCATGCAAATTTTTTAAAGAGATTTTTTGTCAAAAACTAAAGAGCAAAGAAAAAATGTCACCGTGCGTCTGAGTAATCAGAAATACTTATTTTGCGGTTACAGTTGATTGCAAAAATTTTAATGCACAAAAAAAAATCTGCGTGTGAACAGAGCTCGATGCCTGATTAACAGCTGCAGTCCCATCATATCTGGACCCAGATTGATATATTGTAATAAAACAATCAGGGTTGGAGAAACTGTAGCAAACCCTCCTCTGCGAGCAGGACTGCGATGGGTTGAGTTTGTTGTCTGATTAAAAGGTGTTTCCTTCCTGTCAGCGAGCAGGTGTGAGAAGTATCAGGGCCGGTGTTCAGCCTCCGCATTCACTGACAGCGAGCAGGTGTGAGAAGTATCAGGGCCGGTGTTCAGCCTCCGCATTCACTGACAGCGAGCAGGTGTGAGAAGTATCAGGAACGGTGTTCAGCCTCCGCATTCACTGACAGCGAGCAGGTGTGAGAAGTATCAGGGCCGCTGTTCAGCCTCCGCATTCACTGACAGCGAGCAGGTGTGAGAAGTATCAGGGCCGGTGTTCAGCCTCCGCATTCACTGACAGCGAGCAGGTGTGAGAAGTATCAGGAACGGTGTTCAGCCTCCGCATTCACTGACAGCGAGCAGGTGTGAGAAGTATCAGGGCCGGTGTTCAGCCTCCGCATTCACTGACAGCGAGCAGGTGTGAGAAGTATCAGGGCCGGTGTTCAGCCTCCGCATTCACTGACAGCGAGCAGGTGTGAGAAGTATCAGGAACGGTGTTCAGCCTCCGCATTCACTGACAGCGAGCAGGTGTGAGAAGTATCAGGAACGGTGTTCAGCCTCCGCATTCACTGACAGCGAGCAGGTGTGAGAAGTATCAGGGCCGGTGTTCAGCCTCCGCATTCACTGACAGCGAGCAGGTGTGAGAAGTATCAGGAACGGTGTTCAGCCTCCGCATTCACTGACAGCGAGCAGGTGTGAGAAGTATCAGGGCCGGTGTTCAGCCTCCGCATTCACTGACAGCGAGCAGGTGTGAGAAGTATCAGGGCCGGTGTTCAGCCTCCGCATTCACTGACAGCGAGCAGGTGTGAGAAGTATCAGGAACGGTGTTCAGCCTCCGCATTCACTGACAGCGAGCAGGTGTGAGAAGTATCAGGGCCACTGTTCAGCCTCCGCATTCACTGACAGCGAGCAGGTGTGAGAAGTATCAGGGCCGGTGTTCAGCCTCCGCATTCACTGACAGCGAGCAGGTGTGAGAAGTATCAGGGCCGGTGTTCAGCCTCCGCATTCACTGACAGCGAGCAGGTGTGAGAAGTATCAGGAACGGTGTTCAGCCTCCGCATTCACTGACAGCGAGCAGGTGTGAGAAGTATCAGGGCCGGTGTTCAGCCTCCGCATTCACTGACAGCGAGCAGGTGTGAGAAGTATCAGGGCCGCTGTTCAGCCTCCGCATTCACTGACAGCGAGCAGGTGTGAGAAGTATCAGGGCCGCTGTTCAGCCTCTGCATTCACTGACAGCGAGCAGGTGTGAGAAGTATCAGGGCCGCTGTTCAGCCTCCGCATTCACTGACAGCGAGCAGGTGTGAGAAGTATCAGGGCCGCTGTTCAGCCTCCGCATTCACTGACAGCGAGCAGGTGTGAGAAGTATCAGGGCCGCTGTTCAGCCTCCGCATTCACTGACAGCGAGCAGGTGTGAGAAGTATCAGGGCCGCTGTTCAGCCTCTGCATTCACTGACAGCGAGCAGGTGTGAGAAGTATCAGGGCCGCTGTTCAGCCTCCGCATTCACTGACAGCGAGCAGGTGTGAGAAGTATCAGGGCCGCTGTTCAGCCTCCGCATTCACTGACAGCGAGCAGGTGTGAGAAGTATCAGGGCCGGTGTTCAGCCTCTGCATTCACTGACAGCGAGCAGGTGTGAGAAGTATCAGGGCCGGTGTTCAGCCTCCGCATTCACTGACAGCGAGCAGGTGTGAGAAGTATCAGGGCCGCTGTTCAGCCTCCGCATTCACTGACAGCGAGCAGGTGTGAGAAGTATCAGGGCCGCTGTTCAGCCTCTGCATTCACTGACAGCGAGCAGGTGTGAGAAGTATCAGGGCCGCTGTTCAGCCTCCGCATTCACTGACAGCGAGCAGGTGTGAGAAGTATCAGGGCCGCTGTTCAGCCTCCACATTCACTGACAGCGAGCAGGTGTGAGAAGTATCAGGGCCGCTGTTCAGCCTCTGCATTCACTGACAGCGAGCAGGTGTGAGAAGTATCAGGGCCGCTGTTCAGCCTCTGCATTCACTGACAGCGAGCAGGTGTGAGAAGTATCAGGGCCAGTGTTCAGCCTCCGCATTCACTGACAGCGAGCAGGTGTGAGAAGTATCAGGGCCGCTGTTCAGCCTCTGCATTCACTGACAGCGAGCAGGTGTGAGAAGTATCAGGGCCGCTGTTCAGCCTCCGCATTCACTGACAGCGAGCAGGTGTGAGAAGTATCAGGAACGGTGTTCAGCCTCCACATTCACTGTCGGCCGAGCGCTTTGTGAAATGAATATACGTCACTCACATGAATCGATTATTTGTGTTTTCTTCCCGCAGTGAGAAGTCCCGTGCCCCCTCCGCAGCCGCATCTCTACCCCGCTTACCCCATGCACGGCGAGGCGTACCTCCCACCAGTACCTATAAGACCCCCAGCTGGAAACTATCCCACCCTGGACCCTGCTCCTGCTGCTGCCAGCGGCCTTCCGCCTCCAGACAAGTTACCAGAACCGACCACTTGATACATAAGACCCCCCCAATAAAGGACTCCACAGCCGCAATCGAAGGAATATTTATAGTTCAGGATATTTTCGGATATTGATGGAGGGTCTCTCCCCATGGACAGCAGTGGGAGCTCAGCACTTCCCGCTCGCTTTCATTAAAGGGTCGGACCTTAGTCTTAAGAGTCAAACTGAGAGGGAATAAAGTCCAGTTTGTACATAAGATGCTGTAGACACAAATGTTATGCTTCTGACATCTTTATTTATGAATACAGTAAAGGTCCTTTTATCTGGCATTTCCAATAATCCAGGATGGGACAAAACTGCATCTCTGATTAAACTGGGTCTCCTTTTTCGTTCCTGGGCCTTTGTGCATCGGACTGTAACACATGAGGACCTTTTGTCACAGATGAAAAAGGTCAAATTGGGGAGAAAAACGTACATTTTAGCACATATACAAATTCCTCATCAGGTTCCCAGGGGTGGTGGTCTTCAAGGATAAGGGCACTTTCAGGGTTAGGTTTGATTTTTATTTGCAATTACGAAAAATGTTCTTTTGATCTGAAATTGTGTTGCCTTTAAAAATTTATGCCATTCAAATTTTATAGGCTCTTAGTTCTTTTGCACATTGAGGAGTAATCAGAGAATCTGTCAGTGAACTTATTCTGCCTGGGTATTTATGGTAAGATTGGATGAAAGAAGCACAGGAAAAGACATAATTCCTCTTCAGAAAGAGCTCACTGGCATCATCTCAGTTGACTCGTTCTGCAGCCACCAATGTACAGGGAAACAAACAGCCCAAAAGAGCCAAATGTATTAAGTGCAGAATATATAATAAATACATTAAAATAATTGGCTGAGTCTTTCATCAGTAAATCTTGTCCTTTCCTCCCTTTCAATCTTGATTGATGGCTCAAGCATTGCAAGATGTCAGTGATGTAGACTGAAGCTCAGACCGTCATCAAGACCAAGGAGGAGACACAAAGCAAGAAGAGCTAAACATCTAGTAAGACGTCCCCTGCTGGGGAAGTGTCTGCTAAGAAGCCTGATCCAGTGTCTGATCTGCACGAGCCGACATCCACCCAAGATCGGATCGGTGGTTACTCCTCTAAGATGTTTGTAACAACCTTCAACACTTTGTGCCCAACTGTGTAAGAAGGCAAAGGGCGGTCAGCACATTTACATTTTTCTTTTCTACATTGATACTTTGGATTTGTAGGACAAATGCTCCTACGGCTGCAGCGTCTCTGGTCTTGTCTCGCATCCCTGTTTGATCATTGCCCAGCCTGTACAGTAGTGTTCAGAATAAAAGCAGTGTGATCACAAACATGAGTTATCACACAGTCTTATCCTAGCTGTTATTTCCAGCATTGGGAACATTGCACACTGTTTGCCAATTCTAAACATGAAGAAAAATGTGAACATTGTCTGTTCTAATAAACAGTGTCTGCATCTGTCTTTACAAACTCACAATATACACTGTGTGCAGAATTATTAGGCACGTTGTATTTTAGAGGATTATATTTATTATTGATTAGCAACTATGTTCTCAATCAACCCAAAAGACTCATAAATATCAAAGCTTAATATTTTTGGAAGTTGGAGTGGGGTTTTTTAGATTTGGCTATCTTAGGAGGATATCTGTTTGTGCAGGTAACTATTACTGTGCAGAATTATTAGGCAACTTAATAAAAACCAAATATATTCCCATCTCACTTGTTTATTTTCACCAGGTAAACCAATATAACTGCACAACATTTAGAAATAAACATTTCGGACATGCAAAAACAAAACCCCAAAAAATTAGTGACCAATACAACCACCTTTCTTTATGATGACACTCACCAGCCTTCCATCCATACATTCTGTCAGTTGCTTGATGTGTTTACCACCAACATTGCGAGCAGCAGCCACCACAGCCTCCCAGACACTGTTCCGAGAGGTGGACTGTTTTCCCTCCCTGTAGATCTCACATTTTATGAGGGACCACAGGTTCTCTATGGGGTTCAGATCAGGTGAACAAGGGGGCCATGTCATTTGTTCTTCTTTGAGACCTTTACTGGCCAGCCACGCTGTGGAGTAGTTGGAGGCATGTGATGGAGCATTGTCCTGCATGAAAATCATGTTTTTCTTGAACGATACCGACTTCTTCCTGTACCACTGCTTGAAGTTGTCTTCCAGAAACTGGCAGTAGGTCTGGGAGTTGAGCTACACTCCATCCTCAACCCGAAAAGGTCCCACAAGTTCATCTTTGATGATACCAGCCCATACCAGTCCCCCACCTCCACCTTGCTGGTGTCTGAGTCGGAGCGGAGCTCTCTGCCCTTTACTGATCCAGCCTCTGGCCCATCCATCTGGCCCATCAAGAGTTACTCTCATTTCATCAGTCCATAAAACCTTTGAAAAGTCAGTCTTAAGATATTTCTTGGCCCAGTCTTGACGTTTTATGTTATGTTTCTTGTTCAAAGGTGGTCGTTTTTCAGCCTTCCTTACCTTGGCCATGTCCCTGAGTATCGCACACCTTGTGCTTTTTGTTACTCCAGTAACGTTGCAGCTCTGAAATATGACACAACTGGTGGCAAATGGCATCTTGGCAGCTTCACGCTTGATTTTCCTCAATTCATGGGCAGTTATTTTGCGCCTTTTTTGCCCAACACCCTTCTTGCCATGAAACGCTTGATTGTTCGGTGATCACACTTCAAAAGTTTGGCAATTTCAAGACTGCTGCATCCCTCTGCAAGACATCTCACAATTTTGGACTTTTCAGAGCCCTTCAAATCTCTCCTCTGACCCATTTTGCCAAAGGAAAGGAAGTTGCCTAATAATTAAGCACACCTTATATAGGGTTTTGGTGTCATTAGACAACACCCCTCCTCATTACAGAGATGCTCATTACCTGATTTACTTAATTGGTAGTTGGCTCTCAAGCCTGAACAGCTTGGAGTAGGACAACATGTCTAAAAAGTATCATGTGATCAAAATACAGCTTGACTAATAATTCTGCCCACAGTGTATACTTTTTTTGAGGACTTATTCCTGTGAATCACTAACCTAATATTTAGTTGTTACCCACAGTTTTTTAGATCTGCTTCACGTGTATGTTGCTTCACTTTGAGGGGACTTCTTACTAAGAGATTAGGGTCACACAGGCGTCTTCTGTCCCAGTTCTCACAGGTAACATGAGACTGTGATCATCCTGGAGCCGATCATTGGCTGAGCCTTTGCCATTCTGGCTATTCTTCCATCCACTAGAATGGTTGTCTTCCGTTTCCTTCCACGTCTCTCTGGTTTGGTTTTCCATTGTAAAGCATTGGACATGACTTTAGCTGAACAGCCGATCATTGTCTGCACTTCTTTACAAGTTTTACCCTTTCCAATCAACTTTTTAATCAGACTAAGCTGTTCTTCTATACAATGTCTGTAACGACCCATATTTCTGAGGCTTTCAGGAGAAATGCATGTACAAGATGTCTTGGCTTCACCCTTAGATATGGGCCACCTGATTCACACCTGGTTCCTCACAGAATGATTGACCGCACTAATTGATCTCCTCACTGCTATTATTCAGAACACTTTCCCCTTCAATTAAATATCCTAATACACAGACTCAGAAACCTGCAGATCATGAATGCCGAGTCTGGTGGTTTTCTTAGAATCTACTGCACCAACTTTTAAATTGTGTGACGTGGGAATATAATTTATACCAAAAACTGATTAATCTGGTTCATCATATTGGACTGCTAGTATTTCCAACACTACTGTAACCCAATAACCAGGTGCCAGTGGGTCCGTCTCCCTACCTGTACGTCTGTAGAGTTCTTGGAGGAAAGAAACCCACCATGGATGACATCTGGAAGGAGTTTGGTCTCTGCTATAGAGGAAATAGCACAGTGACTCCGTGGTTAGCATGACTAGCTGGCAGCTCTGAGGTTCCACAAAAAAACAACAACTAAAAGAAAGTACAGTTTTTCTGAAAAAATAAAAATAAAATTATTTTCTCCTTGGGACCTTTTGACTTGTTCTATATACTACATTATAAAAAATAACCAAAGACAGAAAAAGATTGTGCTAGGGATGAAATATATCAGAAGAATCATTTAAAAAGTTTAATTGTATGAATTCAGTAACAACACGTTTGTGCAAAATAATAAAAGCAAACACCAAAAGGCAAACAGGAACACCTTATAGTTCTATAAGGTACATATAACTGTACATATAACCATATAAAACGGTATATATAACTGTAAACATAACCATATATATAACCATACATACAACCATTTACGGTATATAGATGTACATATAATGTAGTGACCCAGTCCAGAGTGAGTCCTTCCCTTTAAGTAATCCTGGATTGTGAGTAGCTTTTGTACGCTACAGCTCACTCTAACTGCCCCTCTACATTATCCTGTGCATTTGTGAGCTGTAACTCGCCATTTCTAGTCACCTCAATTTTAGATGCAATGCATTTCTCATTTGCTGTGTTCTGACGCCATCTAATGGTGAACATGTACAATGACTCATAATTATTGTTTTGTAAGGATCTGAGATGTGAATTCGGTGTCCTATTGGCCAGCTCCTAGTCACATGGTCAATAGGAGGAGCTGTTTTCCAGGCAGGTCTAGAATGTTCTTTAGGCCGGGGACACACACAACGTATACAAAAACGGTACGTATTTTACGGCCGTAATACGCAGAAATGTTCCAAAAATAGTGATCCGTATGTCATCCGTAGGCAGGGTGTGTCAGCGTAGTTTGCGCATGGCATCCTCCGTATGTAATCCGTATGGCATCCGTACTGCGAGATTTTCTTGCAGGCTTGCAAAACCGACATCTAATGGATTTATGTGCTCAAATGTTCGTAAAAACATATATACAGTATATATATATATATATATATATATATATATATATATATATATATATGTCATTGAGACACACACACACACACACATATATATATATATATATATATATATATATATATATATATATATACATATATACACATATATATATATACTGTATTTATATTTAGTTCAGCGCGATATATGTGAAAAGCTGGTAATTCAATTGCCGGCTTTTCATTTCTCCTTCCCAAACCCGACAGGATATGAGACATGGTTTACATGCAGTAAACCATCTCATATCCCTTTTTTTTTGCATATTCCACACTACTAATGTTAGTAGTGTGTATGTGCAAAATTTTGGCGCTGTATCTTGTAAAATAAAAGGTTAAATTGCGTAAAAAATTGGCGTGGGCTCCCGCGCAATTTTCTCCGCCAGAGTGGTAAAGCCAGTGACTGAGGGCAGATATTAATAGCCTAGAGAGGGTCCATGGTTATTGGCCCCCCCTGGCTACAAACATCTGCCCCCAGCCACCCCAGAAAAGGCACATCTGGAAGATGCGCCTATTCTGGCACTTGGCCTCTCTCTTCCCATTCCCGTGTAGCGGTGGGATATGGGGTAATGAAGGGTTAATGTCACCTTGCTATTGTAAGGTGACATTAAGCCAGATTAATAATGGAGATGCGTCAATTATGACACCTATCCATTATTAATCTAATAGTACGAAATGGTTAATAAAACACACACACACATGATTTACAAGTATTTTAATGAAATAAAGACACAGTTACCTTGAGTCGCGGTGAGGCGCCCTCTGCTGGATGTCCTCATGAACTGGAGCCTTGGAATTTTTCCCACGCTCGAGTTCATATGAGGACATCAAGCAGAGGGCGACTCAAGGTAACTACAGGTCACCCTGCTTCCCATTCATTCCCCGGGTTTTACAGGCAGAAGCGGCTGCATTAACAGGCTTCTGATTGTAAAATTAGTTAACCCTTTCAGATGGATTTACAACGTGGGACAGAACGACGGAAGGTATGGAATATTGTTTGTTTTTTTGAAACTTTGTTTCAGGTGACAAGGGTCTTCAGGTGGATTACCAGTATAATAAAATATTACAACACCCTGTGTCTTTATTTCATTAAAATACTTGTAAATAATGTGTGTGTGTTTTATTTACCATTTCGTACTATTAGATTAATAATGGATAGGTGTCATAATTGACGCATCTCCATTATTAATCTGGCTTAATGTCACCTTACAATAGCAAGGTGACATTAACCCTTCATTACCCCATATCCCACCGCTACACGGGAATGGGAAGAGAGTGGCCAAGTGCCAGAATAGGCGCATCTTCCAGATTTGCCTTTTCTGGGGTGACTGGGGGCAGATGTTTGTAGCCAGGGGGGCCAATAACCATGGACCCTCTCTAGGCTATTAATATCTGCCCTCAGTCACTGGCTTTACCACTCTGGTGGAGAAAATTGCGCGGGAGCCCACGCCAATTTTTTCCGCAATTTAACCATTTATTTTACAAGCTACAGCGCCCACATTTTGCACATACACACTACTAACAGTAGTGTGGAATATGCAAAAAAAGGATATGAGATGGTTTACTCTATGTGAACCATGTCTCATATCATGTCGGGTTTGGGAAGGAGAAATGAAAAGCCGGCAATTGAATTACCGGCTTTTCTCTAACACCGGTGCGTATTTCTCGCAATGCACACACATGGTCCGTGTGTAATCCGATTTTTTCTCGCACCCATAGACTTGCATTGGCGAGTCTTGGCCGAGATATGCTGACAATCGCAGCATGCTGCGATTTTACTCAGATCCTGAATACGGCGGAGAAAATATCAGATGATGGGAGCTGCACCATAGATTAACATTGGGCCGAGTGCTATGCGATTTTTTATCACATAGCACTCGTCCGTATTGCGGTCTAGTGTGACCCCGGCCTTAGTCTGAGGGATGCCTTCAGCTAGAGCAGAACACACGTGGAGGCTGTTTTCACTACAAGATCTGCAGGCCTAAGAGCCTGGGTTCCCTCTCTAACCTGTACAGACATCATTCTAAAGTCTTTCTGACTGGATTCACCACAGTTTTTACATTCACCTATAAGTACTTGTGCACATGCCGTGACACACTGTGAAGTTAAGGCCGGGGTCACACTGGCGACTTAAACGAACAAGTGCAAAGCGATTAAAAATCGCATTGCACTCAGACCAATGTTAAGCTAGGGGGGCAGATCCCAGCAGCCGATTTTTTGTCGGCCGTTTTCCTCGGCTGTGATTGGTACAGACACTTGGCCGACTGTCGGCTCACTCGCACCCATATAAGCCTATGGGTGCGAGTGAGACAGTGCACACCACTCGGATATCATCCAAGTGATGTGCGTTAAACGCAGACCTGGGCAATGGAGGATATGGAGAAATTCATTTCTCTGCCTCCTCCACAGCTGTGCTCCAGTCCGCTCTGTGCAAGAGGCTCGGAGCACAGACGCATGACTCTCGGCTCCTGCTCGCAGCAGAGCAGGAGCTGAAGGTCATTAGTATATCGCATCCGATTCTCTCGCATCGGATGCAATACGCTAGTGTGACCCCGGCCGAACCCCGAATACAGGTCTGTAACCTCTAATTGCTGCATCTACTTCCTTTTGTAAACTACCAAAAGACAGTGTCCAGTGCTCTTATAGCTCCAGACCCCAATTACATCTCGGCATCTAAGTGTGAACTTTAATTGCCATGGACTACCCATGAGAGACTATTCCTTATTTGTTCCAAGTTATAATTCCCGTTCCTGCTGAAGTAAAAGCAACTGTTATCCCCGAGACCGGTGTGTGTCATAATTCCTTTGGCTGTGGCCACCGTGTGGGGGTGGATAGCAAGGAACGTTCGGCCTGGTCATTACAATAACCATATATATATATATACACCGTAAATATAACCTTACAGATAACAGTACATATAACCATACATATAACTAAATATAGCCGTACATATAACCATACATATGTTAGCACCACATCGGATCCCTGCCCTGACAGGCAGGGCCTTTGGCGTGTCTCTTCACTCACCCATGCTGTGGATGGTTCTTCCCTTCCCCATGCTCTGCGTGCTTCCAGCTGTCCTCTGGCCATGTCTGTAGGGCACGTGTGTAGGCACTCCCGCCCTCTAAAATGGCCAGCACGTGCACTCGCTTTTTCCTCCCCAGCCAATGACTGTGGGACATTGTGTATATAGTGCTTCTTCCCTACTGGGGAGGTGCCTGAGCAACCTTCCTGTTTACAGTCTGTTGTGCAAGGTCGCACACCAGTGCAAATCCTGTCTGCTGCATGCTAGTGCAAATCCTGCCTGCTGCGTTCTAAGTGCAAATCCTGCCTGCTGCACTCGGATGCAAATCCTGCCTGCTGCACTTGGCTGCAAATCTTGCCTGCTGCACTCGGATGCAATTCCTGCCTGCTGCACTCCAATGCAATTCCTGCCTGCTATGCTATAAGTGCAAATCCAGCTTGCCGCACTCTGATGCAGATCCTGTCTGCTGCACTCTGACACAAATCCTGTCTGCTGCACTCTGACACAAACTGCTGCACTCACTCTGATGCAAGCTCTCCATGCTGCTCCATCCAGTCTGTCCTTCTGGGTCCAGCTGCTGCGCGACCGTTGGTCTGCCCTGGAGTGGCACCTGGCGTTCATTGGGAGCCAAGTCTAATCTCACTATCAGAGGCTCTAGTGGAACAGTCAGGTGATCGCTTAGTCACGCCCCTCCAGGCTCTCCATTGTCTGTGGCACAGTGGTTCCACAAACCATGACCGTGACCGTTTGCTCAGGCCATGGATCCCACTGGACCCCGGATCCTGCCCGTTCGGACCATGTATTAGGAGCTTTGCCGACAGAAAGACACACAGGAAGAGCTGTCCATATAGCTGCAGTCTTTTAACCACTAAGTTGGAGGCTTTAAACATCCCTACTGAGTTGTAGCATGTTGAAGCAGCCGTCTCTTCTTCAGACTCTTCCCAGACAGTTCGCGTAGTTCAAGATCCAGTTCCCCGACTCACATTTCCACTATGTTTTGATGGCAATCCGAGGCTCTGCTGTGGGTTCATGAATCAGTGCCGGCTACATTTTGAACGTCTCCCGCATCACTTCCCGTTGGACGGAGCAACAGTAGCTTACCTAATGTCACATCTTGGAGGCGAGGCCCTAGTGTGGTTGAACTCATTATGGGAGAGATCATCTCCAATTTTCCTGCATTCCTGGGAGCTTTTCGCAAAGTGTTCGATGAACTCGGGCGAGTCATCTCAGCAGCTTCCGCTCTTCTCTGCTTACGCCAGCCCAACTCATCTGTGGGACAATATGCGGTACACTTCCCTACTCTGGCTTCCGAGCTCGGTTGGAATAACGAAGCGTTGGTGGCAACATTCTGGGAGGGGCTCTCTGGAAACATAAAGGATGAGCTAGCAGGTCGTGACCTACCAACCACCTTCAAAAACCTGGTCCTATTGCTCCTTTGCTGATGTGTTTGACAAGAAGCAGAGACTTTGCCATCCCACAGGCCATATGACTGCCCTATCAACTTGATTTCCGGATCTACGCCTCCTAGAGGTCAAAGTTACCTTCTGTCCCCAGCTGAGACTCAAGCTATGTTGGACTACATTCAGGAGAATCTGGCCAGAAGGTTCATTCAGAAATCCTCCTCTCCTGCTGGGGCCAGGTTTTTCTTTGTTAAGAAGAAGGATGGATCACTCCGACCCAGTATTGACTATTGAGGTCTCAACCAGATCACGGTGAAGAATAAATACCCTATCCTATTGATTCCTGAGTTCTTCAACCAATTAAGAGGTGCCAGAATCTTCACCAAATTAGGGTACCGTCACACAGTGGCATTTTCATCGCTACGACGGCACGATTCGTGACGTTCTAGCGATATAGTTACGATCTCGTAGTGTCTGACACGCTACTGCGATCAGGGACCCCGCTGAGAATCGTACGTCGTAGCAGATCGTTTGAAACTTTCTTTCGTCGTCTAGTGTCCCGCTGTGGCGGCATGATTGCATCGTGTGACAAAGGTGTGCACGATATCGTATACGATGTGCGCACAGTAACCAATGGCTTCTACATCGCAAATACGTCATGAAATTATCGCTCCAGCGTCGTGCATTGCAAAGTGTGACCGCAGTCTACGACGCTGGAGCGATAATGGAGCGACGCTGGAGCGTCACGGATCGTGCCGTCGTAGCGACCAAAGTGCCACTGTGAGACAGTACCCTTAGACTTAAGAGGTGCCTACAATCTAATCTGCATTCAGCGTGGAGATGAATGGAAGACGGCTTTCAACACCAGGGACGTACATTATGAATACCGAGTGATGCCCTTCAGTCTCAGTATTGCACCAGAGAACATACCATAAGCAGGAATTAAAACATAACTTTTAATGTATAACCAAATAAAGGAATATATTAAATAAACTGTCACCCAAAAAAGAAAAAAAAAGTGTATCAATAAAAAAGTACTACTGGGTATACCCTGTCAGGGGATGTGCCATACAAAATTTAGTACTTATTAAGGATTTTTGTGCAGACGCTGGCAGTGGTCCAGTGTCCTATCACTCAACCCAAGGTACCTGATTAAATGGAGATAATGCCTATAGAGGAAGCATTTATCAAGTGCCAATACAGATAAACAGATAACCTTGGTTGCATTAGTATTAGCAGTTATCACAAAATAAAGGGAGGGGTAAGATCAATTGGAAAAGGTATGTACACAAATGTAATATTGGAACAATCTCACCAGTTGCTGAGGATAGGTAAGGCGGAGCCCCAATTTGCTTAGGTGAAGAGATCCATCAAGCCACAACATCAGGAGACAATTCCCTGTCAGTCCCTGGGGGGCTATCAATAAATCTCAATCCCCGAGCTCCTGCCCTTACAAGGACAGTCCACATCTACCCCTAAAGGTACCTTCACACTAAACGATATCGCTAGCGATCCGTGATGTTGCAGCGTCTTGGCTAGCGATATCGTTTAGTTTGACACGCAGCAGCGATCAGGATCCTGCTGTGATATCGCTGGTCGTTGAACAAAGTTCAGAACTTTATTTGGTCGTCAGATCGGCGTGTATCGTCGTGTTTGACACCAAAAGCAACGATACCAGCGATGTTTTACACTGGTAACCAGGGTAAACATCGGGTTACTAAGCGCAGGGCCGCGCTTAGTAACCTGATGTTTACCCTGGTTACCAGTGTAAAATGTAAAAAAACAAACAGTACAAACTCACCTTCGCGTCCCTCGGCGTCCGCTTCCCACACTGACTGAGCGCCGTAAAGTGAAAGTGAAAGTACAGCACAGCGGTGACGTCACCGCTCTGCTGTTAGGGCCGGCGCTCAGTCAGTGCAGGAAGCGGACGCCGGGGGACGCGAATGTAAGTATGTACTGTTTGTTTTTTTTTACATTTTACGCTGGTAACCAGGGTAAACATCGGGTTACTAAGTGCGGCCCTGCGCTTAGTAACCCGATGTTTACCCTGGTTACCCGGGGACCTCGGCATCGTTGGTCGCTGGAGAGCGGTCTGTGTGACAGCTCTCCAGCAATCAAACAGCGACGCTGCAGCGATCGGCATCGTCGCTATCGCTGCAGCGTCGCTTAATGTGAAGGTACCTTAAGGTACAACATGCCCTGCACTCTCCCTATTTCCAGGTCCCAACGCGTTTCTTTGCAAGCAGGATCATCAGGGGACTAGCTTGCATGGGAGATAAGGTGCTTCAGTGCTACAAATAGCGTTACCACCCTCTATACTAAACTGCAGTTATAGCCCCCCAGGGACTGACAGGGAATTGTCTCCTGATGTTGTGGCTTGATGGATCTCTCCACCTAAGCGAATTGGGGCTCCGCCTTACCTATCCTCAGCAACTGGTGAGATTGTTCCAATATTACATTTGTGTACATACCTTTTCCAATTGATCTTACCCCTCCCTTTATTTTGTGGTAACTGCTAATACTAATGCAACCAAGGTTATCTGTTTATCTGTATTGGCATTTGATAAATGCTTCCTCTATAGGCATTATCTCCATTTAGTAATCATACTACCCTGACCCTAAACCCTAAAAGGGAATGGGCCACACTCCATCAAACTGGTAAAGCATAACAATCCCTTTGCAGGATCAAGAAGTGCCATAAAATACAATTTGAATATAATACGAAAATTTATTTATTTAAATATACAACACAAGAACAAATACAGTAAAATTGGTGCCTCAACCAAAACACCAGAGGCTGGTAGGCAGAATGGATTGTGATATAGCCTATTTACAAAATTGTATAAATTAAGGGGACATGCACATTAAGAATCTGCCAATATAATTTGTTACAGTCTTATTGGAAGGACCATACACAGATATAGGAATTAAACACAAATTTGAAAATGGTGCAAAGGTTATAATTAACCTAGATCAACCCAACACCCCTCGTCAGTCTTTTCTGTGTAACTTTCCACCTCAGAATAAAATGTAAAGGGCATGAAGTCAGATCCTCCTCATATTACCTAGTATGCAGTCCCACACACAATTCCAACTGCCACATAATTAGCCCAGCCTCCAGACCCCTACGCACGTTTCGCTGTCGCTTCTTCCTGGGGGTGTGTCTATGGGTAAGCATCATGTGATTTTATATAGTCCCGCATCCAATCAGATTGACTGGGCGGAGTTTTGTCATAAGAGGAAACAAAGAATGAATACGGAACATGGCTATAAACGGAATTTAGAATATTAGGGCCGGTATATAATGACGTGATAACAGGGAAAGATCCCCTTGTGTGCAAAAAATAATAAGTGATTCGGCATATGTGCGTATCCGGAAATAGGAGCGCGCAATGGTCCATCATATTGGTGCATAAATGCCATTGCCAACGTGGGGTATTGAGGCAGGGCCGCGCCATACCCAATCACAGCAGAGTGGGCGGAGCGAAAGCACACACCCACATAATGCAACCAACTGCTTCACAGGAGGAAACGAAAGGCGGCCGGCAAGGTAACCTATCACAGCCAGACCATGCACAGCAGACTGTTTGTCAATACGCAGCCGCACCGTGTCTGTAAAAGACCGGCAGAGAATGACATCTAAATGCACATTGCTCTAATACTCACTGCATGTTCAAGACCATTGTGCAGTAACGCGATGGCGCAGCCAATCAAAACAGTGAACGAGATATACCAACGTTCTGCAGCCCGATTCATTACACCCTATCAGCGCCAACACTGAGTGGCACACATGTTTTATAGATGAATAAACCTCAAATGGACCTCAATGGGAATAACCAAGCCCAGCAGATATATTAGGGGCCCCAGATGGGTATATATATATATATTTTTTTTCTTTTTTTTTTTCAAAACGAAGTTATATCCACATTGCAGCCCAGCCAATCAAAATCAGATGGGCGGAGTGATAAACATACATCATTATGACCGGCATGAACCAATGCACCTTCATGTGAATAATGAAAATTAAACTGAACAACCCATAAGAATGTCTGTAGCAAGACCCACAAACATAATCACCTCTCAAAAGCAATGATAAAAAACTGCAATGATAAAAAAAACTGCAAATGCCCCAGGGAGTTAAAATAGGGAAATTACATTGAAATTATTCCACAAAAGTATATATAGGTCACATATAATGCCCACATCAAAGAAGTAGTATGTGTTTTTGGAAGAAAACACACACTACACATAAGGTGCGGAGTGCAAAGAAAAGGCACAACCAATCTATGCCCTGAAAAGTAAACAATGAGTGCCAGAGATATAGAGGTACTCGGATGTCAAGTGAATTTGTGCCGATGTCAATTCTACCGGTAATATGTGATATAAATAAAGTGCACAGTGCTGCAAGCTAATAGCAAAAAGCCATATGCCATAAACGGTGTATAGATGAAAAAAAGTGCCCAAGGATACAGGGCATTAATATAGCAATGTGAATTGGTGTCAATGTCAAGGTGGAGAGCGAGATCAGTCTGCCATCCCCCCCTGCAGGTTGGGGGATGACAAACGGAACACCGCCCCGCGAGACATAACGGCTGAATAATAGCCAATAAAAGTACTGAGTGCAAAGTGGTGAATAGTGAGCAAAATAAAGCCTGTGACCAATATTGGTGTCAGCCAAACAGAAGCCCAATATATTTGGGCGCATTAATGGCCCATCTAAAAATTGTTGACAATAGAATACATTTTTGATAATAAAAATCACCCGACAGTGGCATTGATAGTACAAGTATACTAATAGTATAAACAACAAAATAATAAAATATGAACAACAAAAGTAAAGTCATTGTGATGGCCTTTATCTTCAGTGCATCATTTTCCATGTTCGATGTTGTAATCTTTGAACAACTTCCACTCAGTGAAGTCCTTATTCAAATGATCCATTCGAATAGCCAACCAATACACCGATTCACCACACATGGTTCCCTCATGGATACCTAAAGATGACAAAACAGACATGACCTTTTCCAATTGATCTTACCCCTCCCTTTATTTTGTGATAACTGCTAATACTAATGCAACCAAGGTTATCTGTTTATCTGTATTGGCATTTGATAAATGCTTCCTCTATAGGCATTATCTCCATTTAATCAGGTACCTTGGGTTGAGTGATAGGACACTGGACCACTGCCAGCGTCTGCACAAAAATCCTTAATAAGTACAAAATTTTGTATGGCACATCCCCTGACAGGGTATACCCAGTAGTACTTTTTTATTGATACACTTTTTTTTTCTTTTTTGGGTGACAGTTTATTTAATATATTCCTTTATTTGGTTATACATTAAAAGTTATGTTTTAATTCCTGCTTATGCTATGTTCTCAAGATTTTGGTAGGATCATGTGATACATTTAAACTATTATATATTGCTGTTTTCTCAGTATTGCACCAGCAGTTTTTCAAGAATTTGTCAGCGACATCTTCCGGGGCCTGCTTTATTCCTGTGTAGTCATGTATCTAGACGATATTCTAGTATTTTTCTCGGATCTGGCCTCCCACAGTTGAACAGTTCATTAGGTTCATCTGCGTCTGAGGGAGAATCGCATTCACGTCAAGTATGAGAAATGTGTTTTCGAACAGTCCTCTCTTCCCTTCTTTGGTTACGTTATCTCGGATACCGGACTCAGGATGGATCCTGAAAAAGTCTCTTCCATCCTTAAATGGTCGCTGCCCATGGGAGTCAAAGTAATTCAGTGATTCCTTGGCTTTGCTAATTACTATCGGCAATTCATTCCTCATTTCTCCACATTGACCGCTTCTATCTCTGCTATGACCCGAAAGGGAGCCGATCTGAAGAACCTGTCCTCCAAGGCTGAAGAGGCCTTCCACTCTCTTAAACGGTTCTTCTCTACCGCTCCCTTTCTGCATCGCCCGGATTTGAGCAGTTTTCCCTTGAGGTGGAGGCATTCTCGTTAGGGGCTGGAGCTGTGCTCATCCAGAAGTCCTCCTCGGGTTGCCACATGACCTGCAGTTTCTTCTCCAAGGCCTTTTCTGCTCCAGAGTGTAACTACTCCATCGGCAACTGGGAGTAACTTGCCATTAAGATGGCTCTGGAGGAGTAGCGTTTCCTGCTGGAGGGGGCAGTCTATCCTGTGGTCATCTACATAGACCATAAGAACCTGGTGTATCTCCAGTCCGCCCAGAGACTTAATTCTCGCCAAGCTAGGTGGTCACTATTTTTTCCCGCTTTAACCTTTTTTTTACATTTCAGGTCCGGTGACAAGAAGATCAGAGCAGATGCCCTCTCTCGCTCTTTTTGTCTGGGGATCAAGAGGAGGATTCACAATTTATCATTGAACCATCTAAGATTGTCACTGTCATTCCAGTCAGTCTGTCACGAATTCCTCCAGGGAAGACACTTGTGGCTGAATCCAAGAAGGAGCGCGTTTTGTCTTGGGGCCACTCGTCCAAGGTGGCTGGTCACGCGGGACAAAGGAAGACTGATTTCTTGCCACTACTGGTGGCCGTCCATGAGGAGAGAGATCTATGCTTACGTGGCTGCCTGTCCAATTTGTGCCCACAATAAAGTACCCAGATGACTTCCTGCCGGTTCTCTCCTGCCGATACCTGTACCATCTGGTCCATGACATCACATAGCTATGGACTTCATTATGGATTTGCCAGTATCCGAGGGTTGCACTGTCCTCTGGGTAGTCATGGATTGCTTCTCCAAAATGGCGCACTTTACCCCGTTGTCTGCTCTTCCATACGATCCTGAACTGGCTGACAGCTTCATCAAACATATTTTACACCTGCACGGATTTCCTCGTCACATTGTGTCTGATTGATGTTTGCAGCCATCTCAGACGAGGTAGCGGGCTGCCGGGGTAAAGTCCACTAAGTGTCACAGTCTCTGCCTCTGCTGAAGATGTCGCTGAATGGCACCGGTGCTGAGTAGTGATGAGCAAATATACTCGTTACTCGAGATTTCCCGAGGACACTCGGGTGTCCTCTGAGTATTTTTCAGTGCTCGGAAATTTAGTTTTTATTGCCGCAGCTGAATGATTTACATCTGTTAGCCAGCATAAGTACATGTGGGGGTTGCCTGGTTGCTAGGGAATCCCCACATGTACTTATGCTGGCTAACAGATGTAAATCATTCAGCTCCGGCAATAAAAACAAAATTTCCGAGCACTAAAAAATACTCGGAGTACACCCGAGCGTGCTTGGGAAATCTTGAGTAATGAGTATATTCACTCATCACTAGTGCTGAAGGTGTGTACACTACAGTTCAAAAGTTTAGGGTCACTTAGAAATGTCCTTATTTTTGAAAGAAAAGCACAGTTTTTTCCAATGAAGCTAACATTAAATGATTTGGAAATACACTCTATACATTGCTAATTTGGTAAATGACGATTCTTCCTTCAAATGACTAAAGGCCCATTTCCAACAACCATCACTCCAGTGTTCTTATGGTACTTTGTGTTTGCTAACTGTATAAGAAGGCTAATGAATGGTTAGAATACCTTTGAAAACCCTTGTGCAAGTATGTTAGCACGGCTGAAAACAGTTTGGCTGATTAGAGAACCTATAAACCTGACCTTCCTTTGAGCTAGTTGAGAATCTGGAGCATTACATTTGTTGGTTCCATTAAACTCTCAAAATGGCCAGAAAAAAAGAACTTTCATGTGAAACTCGACAGTCTATTCTTGTTCTTAGAAATGAAGGCTATTCCATGCGAGGAAATGCTAAGAAACTGAAGATTTCCTACAATGGTGTGTACTACTCCCTTCAGAGGAGAGCACAAACAGGCTCTAACCAGAGTAGAAAGAGAAGAGGGAGGCCCCACTGCACAACTGAGCAACAAGACAAGTACCTCAGAGTCTGTAGTTTGAGAAATCGATGTCTCACAGGTCCTCAACTGGCAGCTTCATTAAATAGTGCACACAAAACGCCAGTGTCAACGTCTACAGTGAAGAGGCGACTCTAGGATGCTGTCCTTCAGGGCAGAGTGGCAAAGAAAAAGCCATATCTGAGATTGGCTAATAAAAGGAAAAGATTAATATGGGCAAAAAAATACAGATATTGGAGAGAGCAAGGTAGGAAAAAAGTGTTATGGACAGACAAATCCAAGTTTGAGGTGTTTGGATCACACAGAAGAACATTTGTGAGATGCAGAACAACTGAAAAGATGCTAAGATGCTGGAAGAGTGCCTGACGCCATCTGTCAAGCATGGTGGAGGTAATGTGATGGTCTGGGGTTGCTTTGGTGTTGGTAAAGTGGGAGATTTTTGCAAGGTAAAAGAGATTTTGAATAAGGAAGGCTATCACTATCACCATTTTGCAACGCCATGCATACCCTGTGGACAGCGCTTGATTGGAGCTAATTTCATCCTACAACAGGACAATGACCCAAAGCACACCTCCAAATTATGCAAGAACTATTTAGGGAAGAAGCAGGCAGCTGGTATTCTATCTGTAATGGAGTGGCCAGCGCAGTCACCAGATCTCAACCCCATTGAGCTGTTGTGGGAGCAGCTTGACCGTATGGTACGCAAAAAAGTGCCCATCAAGACAAATCAACTTGTGGGAGGGGCTTCCGGAAGCATGGGGTGAAATTTCTCCAGATTACCTCAGCAAATTAACTGCTAGAATGCCAAAGGTCTGCAATGCTGTAATTGCTGCAAAGGGAGCACTCTTTGACGAAAACAAAGTTTGAGGGAGAAAATTATTATTTCAAATAAAAATCTTGTTTTCAAACCTTGTCAATGTCTGGACTAGATTTTTAATTCATTTGGCAACTCATTTGATTAATAAAAGTATGAGTTTTCATGGAAAACACAAAATTGTCTGGGTGACCCTAAACTTTTGTAGGTACCAGGTCCTCGACAGTCCGCCTGGTCAGTTCCAGGCTGCACACTCACGGCCGGTAGCGGAGCGGTGTGGGTGAGAGCTCTGGTAGTAAGGATGGATGGACACACCACCTCAAGTCTCCCATGGTCAGTGTGAACAGGGTCTGAGGTACTGTAGCACGGGCCTGAGTTGTTGCGTATTCCAACAGAGAGGGAGTCAACCTTCTTCTGCACGCTCTGTCTTTCAGCCAAGTGTCCCGGTTTCCCGCGCACCACCCCTTTTATACCAGACACATCCCCTATAGACAAGTGCAAAGGTCTGTTCAGGTTGGAAAGCTTTCCCCTACAACAATGGTGACAGCCCCGATAGCTCTGTATCCGACACGAGAGAAGCATCCCAGGCCTGGTCCATCTTCCTACACCAGCATGGGAGACAGGCTGGGAATCCCTGGTCCGGTTGACATGTTATTTTGTTCTTTTCAAAGCTTTCCCTTATGATTTTATTCCTCTTGAGAAGACCCACAGAGGTTCTAACAGTCTGTTAATGGCCACCCTAAACTGAATGTGCCTCCCCTCATCAGATCGCAGCCGCTAAGCAGCTTGAGGCTGGGCCAGTACCAGCATGGAAGACTGGCTGGGAATCCCTGATCCCATTGACATGTTACTTTGTTTTTTCAAAGCTTTTCCCTATGATGTTATTCATCTAGAAAAGATCCTCGGGGGTGCTAACAGTCTGTCAATGACCCCTCAAAGCTGAATGTGCATTCTCTCATCAGATGGCAGCTGCTATGCAGCTTGAGGCTAGGCAAGTACCAGCATGGGAGACTGGCTGGGAATCCCTGGTCCTGGCAACATGTTATTTAGATTTTTTTTTTTGCATTTTCCTGCTCCTTGCATCATCTCACATAAGATAGTAATATACAGGGTGGGCCATTTATATGGATACACCTAAATAGAATGGGAATGGCTGGTGATATACTAATGTGCCACAAACAGGAAGTTGATATGGGAGGGGGAAAACTTTTCAAGATGGGTGGTGACCATGGCGGCCATTTTGAAGTCGGCCATATTGGATCCAACTTTATTTTTTTCAATGGGAAGAGGGTCATGTGACACAAACCTATTGAGAATTTCACAAGAAAAACAACGGTGTGCTTGTACCCAGTGGTTTTCTGTTTAGTGTGTAATGGTGATATTGATTCCTTCTTCCCATGTGTATAACCTTACATTTGTCATTGTTAAACCGCACCTGCCACCTTTCAGCCCAAGTTTCCAACTTATCCAGATCCATCTGTAGCAGAATATCTTCTCTTGTATTGACCGCTTTACATAGTTTTGTATCATCTGCAAATATCGATATTTTCCTGTGTAAACCTTCTACCAGATCGTTAATAAATATGTTGAAGAGAACAGGTCCCAACACCGACCCCCGCGGTACCCCACTGGTCACAGCAACCAAGTTATACCATTTATAACCACCCTCTGCTTTCTATCACTAAGCCAGTTACTTGCCCACTTACACACATGTTCTCCCAGACACAGCATTCTCATTTTGTGTACAAATTAGTGATGAGCGAGCATGCTCGGAAGTGCTTAGTTCTCCCCCCAGCATCTCGCTGCTCGCGATGCTCGGCGAGCGCCTAGCATTTCCGGGGTTGCTCGGTAGGAGCTCGGGTCCCCGCCCTGCATGTTTGGCACCCTTTACAGCGCCAATCAACATGCAGGGATTGTCTGCCACATGTTGTAATGCCACAGCCATGTTGGTTGTGGCAATACAGTGATTGGCTGGCCGCAGAGCGCCAGCAGGTCTATATCAGACCTGGCGTCGCCCTGCTCGTCACAGTCAGCTCCAGAATCAGCCCAGTGTAGGGACAGATGCTGCTGAGATAGGGAGAGAATTGCAATTGTATTAGTTAGTGTGGGTATACCATATTGAATACATGAATCCATGTAAACCAACAGTCCTTCTGAGGACTAATTACGGTGTCACTCTCGGGTGTCCTCCGAGTATTTTTTAGTACTCTGAAATTTCGCTTTTATTGCCGCAGCTGAATGATTTACATCTGTTAGCCAGCATAAGTACATGTGGGGATTCCCTAGCAACCAGGCAACCCCCACATGTACTTATGCTGGCTAACAGATGTAAATCATTCAGCTGCGGCAAGAAAAACTAAATCTCTGAGCACTAAAAAATACTCGGAGGACACCCGAGCGTGCTCGGGAAATCTCGAGTAACGAGTATATTCGCTCATTACTACTAGGCAGGCATTGTATGTGGCATACTTCATTGCATATGGCAAGAGGGTCCATTCCATTACAGATATTTACTGTATATACATAGCCCCAGGTATCTGTGGCCAGGAATAATTTTTTTGCATTTTAATCCTGATTATTTTCTTCAAAAGCAATCCAGAGCTCACGTTTTTTTTTGCTCCATTTGCTTGTTGGCAGTGCAGAATACAGCCAGACCCTTTCTATATTACAGCGTAAAAATCCAGCTATTTTAAACAGGGGTTTGGCCGCCACAGCGATCACATCTGAGTGCGCAGACAATTCTGTAATTTCTGAGCTACTGTAAAGTTTTGTTGGAGTGTCTTGTACAAGTTATTGACACCAGTTTGCTGAAAAAAAAGTTACCTACATGCCAGCTATTTTAAACTTAGCCATTTGTAGTGACCGTGCAAAATATTATCCTCCATTTAAAATGTGCAAGGCGCGAGATAAGGGCCGGAAAACTGGACGTGATGGTGATGGTGCATGCAGAGGCCGAGAGAAAGCTGAAATCGTGCAACAACAAACACCCACATCTTCTTGCCCTACCTTGCTGTCCCAATTACTAGGGGACCACAGCAGCATACCACTATTGAACCCAGAGCAGTATCAAAAGGTTGTTGGTTGGATAGCGGATAATGCTTCCAGTCACTTTACCACCACCACAACTTCCACACGGTGCAGTCTGAATAGCCATGAGCCTGGACCGCATATTCCTCACTCTGATCATCCTTCCTCCCACTATGTCGAGTGCCCAGAGACAACTGATCCTACCCTTTTGACACTCCGAAGAGCTGTTCACTTTTCCATTTATAGATTCAGGCCTCTCACCCATTCCACTTGAAGCAGGGCAAGAGGAGATTGCATGTAGAGATGCCCAAATATTTGAGCAGCCATGGTCACACGAAGGCTACGGTGGTAAAGTGTCACAAGAGGTGGACGATGATGAGACAATTGCCAGAAAGTCAGGAGGAGGACCAGGGTGTGGCAGTGGAGGACAAGGTGGTGGATAATATAGTAACTGACCCAAGATAGCAGGAGGACATGCAGAGCGAGGACAGCAGCACACAGGGGGAGGGAGGCACAGCACCCTAACAGGCAGGAAGAAGCAGTGTGGTGGCCGCAGACAGAAGGCAGGCAACTGTTCCCCGTAACACCAACACAACGGAAGTGGCCAGTCCAACTGTTAGGTCTTCCAGAGTCTGTTGTTTTTTTCCCCAATTCTTTATTTATGAATTTTAACATACAATTAAATTAAGCTCACATCATAAAGTATCATATAAACAGTTATTATTTGTAAAGACACGCGAGTTTATGCATATCATAATAAACAACTGGTTGAAAAGAGAACCAGACAAAACAAAATATCAGGTGTAACAATAAACGAACATTGGTGTAGAACCGACGAATGAGCACAAAATTATAGCCAGTACTTTTAGCCTGTAGAAAATTTTTAGCACAAAATTAAACAGCTTAGAGAAAAAACAAGTAAAGGGAATCCTCGCCATTCTGGTACAGAAGGAGTTCTTCCCTAAGGGGAGCCCAATCACCGTGGTTCACAAGAAGAAGCTATATGGCCTAATCCTTTCCGGTCCAACTGGTAAAAGGGGACCAGATCTTTAGGAAATGATCATGGGAAAATGTCTCCCAACTCGATAGTTCCTCTAGTCGAAAAATATCTTTAACCTTCTCTATCCAGTCTCCAAAGGTTGGTGGGGTTGTTTGTTTCCACTTCAAGGCAACCAAATGTTTTGTGGCCCCCAACAATACAGGTGGAAGGTCATGTTTCTTAGGTTTAAAATTTGGCGTAGGAAGGGACAGAAGTACTTTTGGGGCAGTAAGAGCTGATGTCAACACTCCTAGGGCTTTCATAGTATAATTAATTTGATCCCAGAAGTGTTGGAGTTTCTGACAAGACCAAAAGATGTGAGCTAATGTACCTCTTAATGTCTTACATCTCCAGCAGAGTGGAGATTCAGCTAGACCTAAGTGAAAAAACCTCTCCGGAGTGAAATACTACCTTGACAGGATTTTATACGCAGATTCCTGCAGTAAAATACATTGAGAAAAGCTGTGCGAGTTGGAACAGATCTTCTGTATATCTTGAGGTGATAAGGAGATTTTGAGTTCAACTTCCCAAGAGTGAAGAAATATTGGTTTAGTATTAATTTTGAAGTTTAGAAAGGTTAACAGATCTTCGATATTAATCTTAATAATTAATTAATTAATATTAATTAATAGGTGGTTTTATTTTTGTCAGAAAATCTAGCCTGACAAAAATAAGCCACTCGGAGGGTGGGGTGGATAATGTTTTGATCTGTTTCTTAAAGTGGGACACATGTATCTGTTGAAGAAAATTACTTGGACGTTTTTGAAGCTTCTAGGGGCCATGAGTTATTACAAGGTATCTTATTGTTTAGAACAGGGGTCTCAATCTCGGCTGGGTATATGGGCCACATTATTTGCATGACAAAATGACATTTTTAGTGATACCATATTTTTCTCTATACACCTTTTGAACTGATCCCTATCTTGTAGTAATGTGCCCCATGCTGGTCACTATCTTGTAGTAATGCCCCATGCTTGTCCCCATCTTGGAGTAATGCCCCATGTTGGTCACTATGTTGTAGTAATGCCCCATGCTGGTCCCTATGTTGTAATGCCCCATGCTGGTCCCCATCTTGTAGTAATGCCCCAGGCTGGTCCCTATCTTGCACTATTGCCCCAGGTTTGTCCCTATCTTGTAGATATGGCCCCATCCTGGGTCCTCATCTGGTAGTAACGTCCCCATCCTGGTCCCATTCTTGTCGTTATGTCCCCCAGGCACGTACCCATATAGAAGACATGTGCCCCATCCTGGTTCCCCCCATATATTACAGACAGGTCCCCCATCCAGGTCCCCCCCATATATTGCAGAGAGGTCCCCCATCCAGGTCCCCCCATATATTGCAGACAGGTACCCATCCAGGTCCCCCCCATATATTGCAGACATGTGCTCCATCCAGGTCCCCCCCATATATTGCAGACAGGTCCCCATCCAGGCCCCCCCATATTCCAGACAGGTTCCCCATATATTGCAGACAGGTCCCCCATCCTGGCCCCTCCCCATATTGCAGATAGGTCCCCCATCCAGGCCCCTCCCCATATTGCAGACAGTTCCCCCATCCAGGTCCCCCCATATATTGCAGACAGGTCCCCCATCCAGGTCACCCCATATATTGCAGACAGGTCCCCCATCCAGGCCCCTCCCCCTATTGCAGACAGGTCCCCCATCGAGGTCCCCCCATATATTGCACAGGTCCCCCATCCAGGCCCCCCCCATATTGCAGACAGGTAACTCATCCAGGTCCCATCATATTTTGCAGACAGGTCCCCCATCCAGGCCCCCCATATTGCAGACAGGTCCCCCATCCAGGTCCCCCCATATATTGCAGACAGGTCCCCATCCAGGCCCCCTCCATATTGCAGACAGGTCCCCCATCCAGGTCCCCCCCATATATTGCAGACAGGTCCCCCATCCGGGCCCCCCCGTATTGCAGACAGGTCCCCCATCCAGGCCCCCCCCATATTGCAGACAGGTCCCCCATCCAGGTCCCCCCCCATATATTGCAGACAGGTCCCCCTTCCAGGCCCACCCATATTGCAGACAGGTCCCCCATCCAGGTCCCCCCCCCCCGTTTTCACATAGACATAACAGAGAAAAAAAAAAAGATTCTTCTCACCTGTCCTCCGTTCCCTCGGCGTCCTTTCTGCTCCTGTGGCCCGCAGGCACATACACCCTGTAACGATCGCGCTTGCCCCAGCAGCCGCCGACATCCGCGCTGTAGTGAAGTGTATTGCCGCACAGAGACCAGCTCTCTGCACAATACTAGTGTCAGCTGCCGGCCTATCAGAGGTAAGCAGCTGACATCTGTGTCCCGAAGCAGCGGCGTATGATGTCACTGCCATGCGCAGATGTCAGTTGCTTGCCCCTGATAGGCTGGCGGCTGACACTACTATTGCTGTGCAGAGAGCCGGTCTCTGCGCGGCAATACACTGCACTACTGTGCGGATGTCGTCGGCTGCTGGAGCGAGCGTGATCGTTACGGGGTCTATGTGCCTGCGAGCCGCATGGAGGAGCCGGATGAGACCCCTGGTTTAGAAGATGGGAAATTGGTTTATTGGAAGAGAGGACCAAAGATCGTAGGGATCTGTGGTTATAGATGTATGGGATTAGGCCGATTGGAATTTTATCAAGGAAATAGCAAGTAGGTGGGCGGTTTGGTATCAATGAGTGTCTATTTAGGATGGTCGTTGAAAGAATTTCCTCAAAGCTAATTTTTGAAATAGGGTGGTTTGTCCATAGCAGTTTTCTCATATCCTGGCCTAATAGTTGTGTTTCGATATGTGCTTGTGCGTCTTGATCTACCAAATGTGTAAGTTTTATCCATCTGGCTATATGTATGGCCTGATAATAGGAGAGAAGATCGGGAAGGCCCAGGCCTCAGACTGCTTCGGAAGGATTAGGGTCTTAAAAGGTAGTCGGGCTTTTTTTAAATTTCCAGACAAATTTAGTAATAATTTGGTTTAGGGTGTTGAAGAATGATTTCGGCAGTGAGATTGGAACCATGTTCATTACATACAGGATATACGATTTAAATATATTAACCCTACCTATCTAAGAAAGGAAAGGGAGATCAAAAGAGTTACGAAGGCTCTTGATGGGTATCGTTTCTCCTTATGGAGAGTGACATACCATCTCTGGCTTGTCAAGGTAAGGAGGCTTATTTGCCGTACAATGCTCCTCTGGGAATTAAAATATGCAAATTGCCTCTTCTGAGAAAAAGAGGACTTAACTCTATAGCGCCACCTGTTGGAAGTAGCGATCCTACAAGTCACAATTGCAGCGCCCCAGAGTCCTGGTCGTTGCAGTACTGTGGCTCCGCCACTAAGGGGAGCCATGGTGCGTTCGATGGCACTGGAGGAGTTTCTCCAATCAGGTATCACAGACACCAATATGTTTCACAGCTGGGCCTCCGGGGGGAGCTAAGGGTGCTATTCATTAGGCCACTCCCCACCATAGTGGGTAAACTGGGGGTCAGGCAGGAAGTTAGGAGAGAACGCTGACTGGATTGAACGAAGCAACACCTAGGGTTGAGCGACTTTCATTTTTTTAAGATCGAGTAGGGTTTTGGGAAACCCGATTTTGTCCAGAGTCGAGTCGAGTGCAGTCGGCCGATTATCGCTAAAAGTCGGGGATCGACCGAAACACGAAACCCAATGCAAGTCAATGGGGAAGCATAGTCGGCAGTGAGTGGAGGCCAGGAAAACACCTACAGTGCCCATTTTAATGCCAAAAACATCCATTCTTGTTTCTGAAGCTTGCCAATCTTAATTAACTGTATAATAATAGTTGGGCATAGGGAATTGGGGGAAAGTTGTGGGGGGAGTAGGGCTGGCTCAAGTTTTTCGTGGGCCCAGGAAATGCGGACTACGTCACGGCGGTGTTGCAGGGAAAGGTAAGTATTTAAAAGTTGCAAGTGCTGTGATCCTGAGCAAGCAGGGGGGGCCCACTCGTTCGCATTGCCACTGGCACAGGGCCCCTCAAAGTACGGCGGTGTGTTTGCATGGCGGGGGCGCCTCCCACCAGCAGCGACACTTTTGCGTACTCTGAGGGGCCCTGTGCCAGTGACGTCGCCAACGAGTATGCCCCCCCACCTGATGAAGGAACCTGCACTTTCATCTGCACCTTCCTCTTTGTCCCTGTGTAAGGTGGTATAACATGCGGGAAGGGGAACCTTACTTTCAGCAGGGACAGATTCTGGCTGTGTAGAGTACAAGGGGAATGTAGTGGTCTAGGTCAATGTACCAGCAGACTCATTTAGCAGTGGCTGGGCAATGGGCAGGATGAGGAGGAAACAGATATAGGGCCAAAGAATAAAGTAGGCTACATGCAGTTCAAAATTGGTAACAGGACTAAACAGGCGGCATTGCTTTGTTCAGTGGAGTAGCAAACCCAAGAGCAGCAGACACTGTTTCAAGGGCCTAACCACACTAGTAGGCCAAATGCAGTTTAATATCTGATAGTATAGGGCGAAAGCCAGAATGTGGAAGCTCAGCTTTGTTCAGTTGAGGACAACACCAGGGAGGGGCAGACACCTTTAGTAGGCCGGAAAAGCCTATTGCATTTTTTAAAATGGTAATTTGGAGCAGAAGGTTGAAGCTCAGCTTTATTTAGTTGAGGGCAACACCAGGGAGGGGCAGAAGCCGTTAGTAGGCCCTAACCACCATTTTTTTTTTTTTTAAAACCACTTAATGAGAGCCGGAAGGTTGAAGCTCAGCTTTATTTAGTTGAGGACAACACCAGGGAGGGGCAGAAGCCGTTAGTAGGCCCTAACCACCATTTTTTTTTTTAAAACCACTTAATGAGAGCCGGAAGGTTGAAGCTCAGCTTTATTTAGTTGAGGACAACACCAGGGAGGGGCAGAAGCCGTTAGTAGGCCCTAACCACCATTTTTTTTTTTTTTAAAACCACTTAATGAGAGCCGGAAGGTTGAAGCTCAGCTTTATTTAGTTGAGGACAACACCAGGGAGGGGCAGAAGCCGTTAGTAGGCCCTAACCACCATTTTTTTTTTAAAACCACTTAATGAGAGCCGGAAGGTTGAAGCTCAGCTTTATTTAGTTGAGGACAACACCAGGGAGGGGCAGAAGCCGTTAGTAGGCCCTAACCACCATTTTTTTTTTTTAAACCACATAATGAGAGCCGGAAGGTTGAAGCTCAGCTTTATTTAGTTGAGGACAACACCAGGGAGGGGCAGAAGCCGTTAGTAGGCCCTAACCACCATTTTTTTTTTTTTTAAAACCACTTAATGAGAGCCGGAAGGTTGAAGCTCAGCTTTATTTAGTTGAGGACAACATCAGGGAGGGGCAGAAGCCGTTAGTAGGCCCTAACCACCATTTTTTTTTAAAAACCACTTAATGAGAGCCGGAAGGTTGAAGCTCAGCTTTATTTAGTTGAGGACAACACCAGGGAGGGGCAGAAGCCGTTAGTAGGCCCTAACCACCATTTTTTTTTTTAAAACCACATAATGAGAGCCGGAAGGTTGAAGCTCAGCTTTATTTAGTTGAGGACAACACCAGGGAGGGGCAGAAGCCGTTAGTAGGCCCTAACCACCATTTTTTTTTTTTTTAAAACCACTTAATGAGAGCCGGAAGGTTGAAGCTCAGCTTTATTTAGTTGAGGACAACACCAGGGAGGGGCAGAAGCCGTTAGTAGGCCCTAACCACCATTTTTTTTTTTAAAACCACATAATGAGAGCCGGAAGGTTGAAGCTCAGCTTTATTTAGTTGAGGGCAACACCAGGGAGGGGCAGAAGCCGTTAGTAGGCCCTAACCAAAGTTGAAGGCCAAATGCAGTTTAATTTCTGATACTATAGGCCGAAAGCCAGAAGGTGGAAGTTCCGATTTAGACAGTGGAGGACAATTTGAATTAGGGACTGCAGACAGACTTAGTAGGCTGTCCCCTGTGGACCATGCATCCACCACATTAACCCATTGCGCCGTAATGGACACGTAATCTTCCGTGGCCATGCCTACAGGTCCATGCGTCTGTTGTCAGGTGCACCTTTGTACTCACAGATTGCCAGAGTGCATGGACAATGCGGTCTTCTACATGCTGGTGGAGGGTTGGGATGGCTTTTCTCGCAAAAGAAGTGTCGACTGGTTAGCTTGTAGCGTGGTACAGCGTAGTCCATCATGGCCTTATTAATAGTAAATAAAATATATAACTAGGCTCTATGAACTTTTAAATAGGTTCCAGGGGTACACGGGCAGCATTGGTGTGGTCAGTGGAGGAGTATTGCAAGTAGGGGCTGCAGACAGGCTATCAAAGGCCTAAAATAACAAACAGTAGGCAGTCATGGCAGTTTTACATCGGTTACATGGATACACAGGCAGGCACTCCAGGCAGCATTGTGCTCAGTGGAGGAGTATTGCAAGTAGGGGCCGCAGACAGGCTATCAAAGGCCTAAAATAACAAACAGTAGGCAGTCATGGCAGTTTTACATCGGTTACATGGATACACAGGCAGGCACTCCAGGCAGCATTGTGGTCAGTGGAGGAGTATTGCAAGTAGGGGCCGCAGACAGGCTATCAAAGGCCTAAAATAACAAACAGTAGGCAGTCATGGCAGTTTTACATCGGTTACATGGATACACAGGCAGCTAGGTGGTGAGTGGAGGAGTATTTAAAGTAAGGACCGCAGACAGGCTATCAAAGGCCTAACATAACAAACAATAGGCTCATGGCAGTTTTACAGCGGTTACATGGATACACGGGCAGGCAGCTTGGTGGTGAGTGGAGGAGTATTTAAAGTATGGACCGCAGACAGGCTTCGAAGGCCTAACACAATAAAATGGGCTGGCTGTAGGCACTTTAAAATTGGTTCCAGGGGTACACGGGCAGCAGTGGTCTGGTCAGTGGAGGCCTAGTGGAAGTATGGACCGCAGACAGGCTTCGAAGGCCTAACACAATAAAATGGGCTGGCTGTAGGCACTTTAAAATTGGTTCCAGGGGTACACGGGCAGCAGTGGTCTGGTCAGTGGAGGCCTAGTGGAAGTATGGACCGCAGACAGGCTTCGAAGGCCTAACACAATAAAATGGGCTGGCTGTAGGCACTTTAAAATTGGTTCCAGGGGTACACGGGCAGCAGTGGTCTGGTCAGTGGAGGACTAGTGGAAGTATGGACCGCAGACAGGCTTCGAAGGCCTAACACAATAAAATGGGCTGGCTGTAGGCACTTTAAAATTGGTTCCAGGGGTACACGGGCAGCAGTGGTCTGGTCAGTGGAGGCCTAGTGGAAGTATGGACCGCAGACAGGCTTCGAAGGCCTAACACAATAAAATGGGCTGACTGTAGGCACTTTAAAATTGGTTCCAGGGGTACACGGGCAGCAGTGGTCTGGTCAGTGGAGGACTAGTGGAAGTATGGACCGCAGACAGGCTTCGAAGGCCTAACACAATAAAATGGGCTGGCTGTAGGCACTTTAAAATTGGTTCCAGGGGTACACGGGCAGCAGTGGTCTGGTCAGTGGAGGACTAGTGGAAGGAGGGAGCGCAGAAAGGCTTCAAAGGCCTAACATAACAAACAATAGGCTCATGGCAGTTTTACAGCGGTTACATGGATACACGGGCAGGCAGCTTGGTGGTGGTGAGTGGAGGAGTATTTAAAGTAGGGACCGCAGACAGGCTATCAAAGGCCTAACATAAAAAAACAATAGGCTCATGGCAGTTTCACAGCGGTTACATGGATACACGGGCAGGCAGCTTGGTGCTGAGTGGAGGAGTATTTAAAGTATGGACCGCAGACAGGCTTCGAAGGCCTAACACAATAAAATGGGCTGGCTGTAGGCACTTTAAAATTGGTTCCAGGGGTACACGGGCAGCAGTGGTCTGGTCAGTGGAGGCCTAGTGGAAGTATGGACCGCAGACAGGCTTCGAAGGCCTAACACAATAAAATGGGCTGGCTGTAGGCACTTTAAAATTGGTTCCAGGGGTACACGGGCAGCAGTGGTCTGGTCAGTGGAGGACTAGTGGAAGTATGGACCGCAGACAGGCTTCGAAGGCCTAACACAATAAAATGGGCTGGCTGTAGGCACTTTAAAATTGGTTCCAGGGGTACACGGGCAGCAGTGGTCTGGTCAGTGGAGGCCTAGTGGAAGGAGGGACCGCAGACAGGCTTCGAAGGCCTAACACAATAAAATGGGCTGGCTGTAGGCACTTTAAAATTGGTTCCAGGGGTACACGGGCAGCAGTGGTCTGGTCAGTGGAGGACTAGTGGAAGGAGGGAGCGCAGAAAGGCTTCAAAGGCCTAAAATAACAAACAATAGGCTCATGGCAGTTTTACAGCGGTTACATGGATACACGGGCAGGCAGCTTGGTGGTCAGTGGAGGAGTAGGGACCGCAGACAGGCTATCAAAGGCCTAAAATAACAAACAATAGGCTCATGGCAGTTTTACAGCGGTTACATGGATACACGGGCAGGCAGCTTGGTGCTGAGTGGAGGAGTAGTGCAAGGAGTGTCTGTCCCAGTACTCCCAAAATATAAATAGATGTTAATGTCTCGCAAAACAACCAAAACAAAAAAAAAGATGGCATACTTAGGTACAGGGGTGGGCTCATCTGCTGTGTTTCTGACATAGTAATTTGGCAGTAACTATTTAATGGTGCCAATATAGGACACAGACACAGACTACTTTAAGTTGCATCATAGATGTCTACAAATTTGTATTGTCAGTGCCAGACATTGAATGATGTCAGCGAATAGACTAAAGATTGGTGGAGCTGTGCGACATAATTTTGCACGTAGTAGAGCCCAGTTTGAGCTGGGGTAGGGGGGAACTCTCTTGAGGCCGGCGGGACCGCCCCAGGGCCACTCATGTTACAACGGTGTGTCTGACGTTGGGTGCGCACCACCACCGCCAGAGACACTACATTGTACTATGAGGGACCCAGTAGCAATGCCGTCAACCAAAAGCGAGCACACCCACCTCTTCAGACAAACAGCAGTCTCACGGGTGCTTGCGCCAAGTCGCGATACCACGGCCCCGTGTGGGGAGTTTGGCCATTTAGGGAGGTGTAAACATGTCGTATGCTGTACAATCTGCAGCAGCAAATTAGACATTAGAAAAGTAATTCACAGGCAAGAGCTTTTCATAGGAAAGCTAGGTGTCGGCCGGGCAAGGTGGGGCAAAAGATTTTGAAATCCAGTTGTGGTTCATTTTAATGAATGTTAGATCGTCAACATTTTGGGTAGCCAGACGAGTCCTTTTTTCGGTTAATATTGACCCTGCAGCACTGAATACTCTTTCTGATAGGACACTTGCTGCCGGGCAAGCAAGCTCCTGCAATGCATATTCTGCCAATTCTGGCCAGGTGTCTAATTTGGAGGCCCAGTAATCAAATGGGAATGACGGTTGAGGGAGAACATCGATAAGGGATGAAAAATAGTTAGTAACCATACTGGACAAATGTTGTCTCCTGTCACTTTCAATTGATGCAGCAGTACCTGTCCTGTCTGCGGTCATAGCAAAATCACTCCACAACCTGGTCAGAAAACCCCTCTGTCCAACGCCACTTCTGATGTGTGCACCCCTAACACTCCTAGTCTGCTGCCCCCTGGAGCTCGTGTGAGAACGATCACGTGCGCTGTGTGCTGGGAATGCCTGAAGCAAACGGTCAACAAGAGTTGATTGTTTGGTTGCTAATATTAGTTCCAAGTTCTCATGTGGCATAATATTTTGCAATTTGCCTTTATAGCGTGGATCAAGGAGGCAGGCCAACCAGTAATCGTCATCGTTCATCATTTTCGTAATGCGTGTGTCCCTTTGTAGGATACGTAAGGCATAATCCGCCATGTGGGCCAAAGTTCCACTTGTCAAATCTCCGGTTGTGATTGGTTGAGGGGCAGTTGCAGGCAAATCTACGTCACTTGTGTCCCTCAAAAAACCAGAACCCGGCCGTGACACGCAACCAATTTCCTGTGCCCCCGTGAAAGTTTCCGCATTAAAAATATACTCATCCCCATCATCCTCCTCGTCCTCCACCTCCTCTTCGCCCGCTACCTCGTCCTGTACACTGCCCTGACCAGACAATGGCTGACTGTCATCAAGGCTTCCCTCTTCCTCTGGTGCAGACGCCTGCTCCTTTATGTGCGTCAAACTTTGCATCAGCAGACGCATTAGGGGGATGCTCATGCTTATTACGGCGTTGTCTGCACTAACCAGCCGTGTGCATTCCTCAAAACACTGAAGGACTTGACACATGTCTTGTATCTTCGACCACTGCACACCTGACAACTCCATGTCTGCCATCCTACTGCCTGCCCGTGTATCCTCCCACAAATAAATAACAGCACGCCTCTGTTCGCACAGTCTCTGAAGCATGTGCAGTGTTGAGTTCCACCTTGTTGCAACGTCTATGATTAGGCGATGCTGGGGAAGGTTCAAAGACCGCTGATAGGTCTGCATACGGCTGGCGTGTACAGGCGAACGTCGGATATGTGAGCAAAGTGCACGCACTTTGAGGAGCAGGTCGGAGAACCCAGGATAAGTTTTCAATAAGCACTGCACCACCAGGTTTAAGGTGTGAGCCAGGCAAGGAATGTGTTTCAGTTGGGAAAGGGAGATGGCAGCCATGAAATTCCTTCCGTTATCACTCACTACCTTGCCTGCCTCAAGATCTACTGTGCCCAGCCACGACTGCGTTTCTTGTTGCAAGAACTCGGACAGAACTTCCGCGGTGTGTCTGTTGTCGCCCAAACACTTCATAGCCAATACAGCCTGCTGACGCTTGGCAGTAGCTGGCCCATAATGGGACAACTGGTGTGCAACAGTGTCATCTGCCGATGGAGTGGTTGGCCGACTGCGTTCTGTGGAAGAGCTGTAGCTTCTGCAGGAGGACGAGGAGGAGGAGGAGGGGGTGCGAACGCCTACAGCCAACTGTTTCCTAGACCGTGGGCTAGGCACAACTGTCCCTAAATTGATGTCGCCTGTGGACCCTGCATCCACCACATTCACCCAGTGTGCCGTGATGGACACATAACGTCCCTGGCCATGCCTACTGGTCCATGCATCTGTAGTCAGGTGCACCTTTGTACTCACAGATTGCCTGAGTGCATGGACGATGCGCTGTTTAACATGCTGGTGCAGGGCTGGGATGGCTTTTCTGGAAAAAAAGTGTCGACTGGGTAGCTCGTATCGTGGTTCAGCGTACTCCATCAGGGCTTTGAAAGCTTCGCTTTCAACTAACCGGTAGGGCATCATCTCTAACGAGATTAGTCTAGCTATGTGGGCGTTAAAACCCTGTGTACGCGGATGCGAGGATAAGTACTTCCTTTTTCTAACCAGAGTCTCATGTAGGGTGAGCTGGACTGGAGAGCTGTAGATCGTGGAACTTTCGGGTGTGCCGGTGGACATGGCAGACTGAGAGACGGTTGGAGACGGTATTGTTTCCGCCGGTGCCCTACATGCAATATTTCCTCCTACAAAACTGGTGATTCCCTGACCCTGACTGCTTTTGGCTGGCAAAGAAACCTGCACAGATACTGCCGGTGGTGCGGAAAATGGTGGCCTTACAGTGACGGAAGGGATGTTGCGTTGCTGACTAGCTTCATTGGCCGAGGGTGCTACAACCTTGAGGGACGTTTGGTAGTTAGTCCAGGCTTGAGAATGCATGGTGGTTAAGTGTCTATGCATGCAACTAGTATTTAGACTTTTCAGATTCTGACCTCTGCTTAAGCTAGTTGAACATTTTTGACAGATGACTTTGCGCTGATCAGTTGGATGTTGTTTAAAAAAATGCCAGACTGCACTCTTCCTAGACTCTGATCCCTTTTCAGGGATTGCAGACTGAGCTTTAACCGGATGGCAACGCTGTGCTCCAACAGGTTTTGGCTTTGACACGCGTTTTGGTCCAGATACGGGCCCGGCAGATGGAACCTGTTGCGATGTTGATGCCTGCTGCGGCCCCTCCTCCACCTCCGCTTCTGAACTACTGCCGCCTGCACCCTGTTCCCCCAATGGCTGCCAATCGGGGTCAATAACTGGGTCATCTATTACCTCCTCTTCGAGCTCGTGTGCAACTTCGTCTGTGTCACTGTGTCGGTCGGTGGTATAGCGTTCGTGGCGGGGCAACATAGTCTCATCAGGGTTTGATTGTGGATCTGTACCCTGAGAGGGCAATGTGGTGGTCTGAGTCAAAGGAGCAGCATAGTACTCTGGCTGTGGCTGTGCATCAGTGCACTCCATGTCAGAATATACTTGTAATGGGCATGGCCTGTTAAATGTTTCACTTTCTAAGCCAGGGACGGTATGTGTAAAGAGCTCCATGGAGTGACCCGTTGTGTCGCCTGCTGCATCCTTCTCTCTTGTTGTAGTTTTTGCTGAGGAGGACAAGGAAGCGACTTGTCCCTGACCGTGAACATCCACAAGCGACGCGCTGCTTTTACATTTACCAGTTTCGGAAGAGGAGGCAAAAGAGCTAGAGGCTGAGTCTGCAATGTAAGCCAAAACTTGCTGTTGCTGCTCCGCCTTTAAAAGCGGTTTTCCTACTCCCAGAAAAGAGAGCGTTCGAGGCCTTGTGTAGCCTGACGACGAAACTGGCTCCACAGCTCCAGACTTAGGTGGAATATTTTTATCCCCACGACCACCTGATGCTCCACTACCACTACCATCATTACCAGCTGACAATGAACGCCCACGACGACCTCTTGCACCAGACTTCCTCATTGTTTTAAAATCTTAACCAAAGTAACTTTATTTGTTGCTATCAAACAACTTACACGGTGAGCTATAACTTCAGTATGATTTCAATATCCCTTAACAGGTTGGTGAGACCACAAGGAAAATCAGGCACAATGTTACACACTCTGTTTTCTGTGGCACAAAATCACAGAGATGACACACACGCAGGACTGTCACTCAAGCACTAATGTCAATATTAATCTCCCACCTAATTTATTTATTTTTTTTTCTCAGGGAGACTTTAGAAACCAAATAATATTAAAAAAAAAAAAAAAAAAGGCTTTCTATGGCCCACAATTAGAGAGAGAGAGGTGGCACAACCAGGAGTCAAGACTGGCGCACAAGCTGAAAGGGCAATATTACTCTCCCACTGTTTTTTATGTTTTTTTTGTTTTTTTCAGGGAGACTTTAGAAACCAAATAATATTAAAAAAACCAAAAAAAAAAAAGGCTTTCTATGGCCCACTGAATGAGAGGGAGAGAGGTGGCACACCCAGGAGTCAAGACTGGCACACAAGCTGAAAGGGCAATATTACTCTCCCACTGTTTTTTTATGTATTTTTTGTTTTTTCAGGGAGACTTTAGAAACCCAATAATATTTAAAAAAAAAAATAAATAGGCTTTCTATGGCCCACTGAATGAGAGGGAGAGAGGTGGCACACCCAGGAGTCAAGACTGGCACACAAGCTGAAAGGGCAATATTACTCTCCCACTGTTTTTTTATGTATTTTTTGTTTTTTCAGGGAGACTTTAGAAACCCAATAATATTTAAAAAAAAAAATAAATAGGCTTTCTATGGCCCACTGAATGAGAGGGAGAGAGGTGGCACACCCAGGAGTCAAGACTGGCACACAAGCTGAAAGGGCAATATTACTCTCCCACTGTTTTTTTAGGTTTTTTTTTTTTTTCAGGGAGACTTTAGAAACCAAATAATATTAAAAAAAAAAAAAAAAAAAAAAAATAGGCTTGCTATAGCCCACTGAATGAGAGATAGCACACACAGCAGTGGCACACAAGCCCTGACTGAGGCCAATATTTTTCTCCCACTGATTGATGTAGTGTTTTTGTGTTGAGGTAGAATTTAGAACACAAATCACGGAAAAAATAAATAGGCTTTCTATGGCCCACTGAATGAAAGGGAGAGAGGTGGCACACCCAGGAGTCAAGACTGGCACACAAGCTGAAAGGGCAATATTACTCTCCCACTGTTTTTTTATGTATTTTTTGTTTTTTCAGGGAGACTTTAGAAACCCAATAATATTTTAAAAAAAAAAAAAGGCTTTCTATGGCCCACAATTAGAGAGAGAGAGGTGGCACAACCAGGAGTCAAGACTGGCGCACAAGCTGAAAGGGCAATATTACTCTCCCACTGTTTTTTATGTTTTTTTTGTTTTTTTCAGGGAGACTTTAGAAACCAAATAATATTAAAAAAACCAAAAAAAAAAAAGGCTTTCTATGGCCCACTGAATGAGAGGGAGAGAGGTGGCACACCCAGGAGTCAAGACTGGCACACAAGCTGAAAGGGCAATATTACTCTCCCACTGTTTTTTTATGTATTTTTTGTTTTTTTCAGGGAGACTTTAGAAACCCAATAATATTTAAAAAAAAAAATAAATAGGCTTTCTATGGCCCACTGAATGAGAGGGAGAGAGGTGGCACACCCAGGAGTCAAGACTGGCACACAAGCTGAAAGGGCAATATTACTCTCCCACTGTTTTTTTAGGTTTTTTTTTTTTTTCAGGGAGACTTTTGAAACCAAATAATATTAAAAAAAAAAATAAAAAAAAAATATAGGCTTGCTATAGCCCACTGAATGAGAGATAGCGCACACACAGCAGTGGCACACAAGCCCTGACTGAGGCCAATATTTTTCTCCCACTGATTGATGTAGTGTTTCTGTGTTGAGGTAGATTTTAGAACACAAATCACGGAAAAAATAAATAGGCTTTCTATGGCCCACTCAGTGAGAGATGGCACACACAGGGATGGCACTGTAGCAGAAATGCCAATCTTAATCTCCCACAAAAAAAAAACAAAAAAAAAAAAAAAACTGTCCTACAATTACTATCTCCCTGCAGTAATGTAAGCCAGGTATGGCAGGCAGCAATAGGAGTGGACTGATGCACAAATTAAATAAAAAGTGTGGACAAACAAAAAAGATAGCTGTGCAGAAAGGAAGGAACAAGAGGATATGTGCTTTGAAAAAAGCAGTTGGTTTCCACAGTGGCGTACACACAGCAATACAGCTATCACGGAGCCTTCTAGGGCAGCCCAATGAGCTACAGCGCTGAGGGGAAAAAAAAAAAAAAATAGCTTCCACTGTTCCTGCACACCGAAGGTGGTGTTGGACAGTGGAAATCGCTGCAGCACAAGCGGTTTGGTGGTTAGTGGACCCTGCCTAACGCTCTCCCTGCTTCTGATGAAGCGGCAGCAACCTGTCCCTAAGCTCAGATCAGCAGCAGTAAGATGGCGGTCGGCGGGAACGCCCCTTTATAGCCCCTGTGACGCCGCAGACAGCAAGCCAATCACTGCAATGCCCTTCTCTAAGATGGTGGGGACCAGGATCTATGTCATCACGCTGCCCACACTCTGCGTTCACCTTCATTGGCTGAGAAATGGCGCTTTTCGCGTCATTGAAACGCGACTTTGGCGCGAAAGTCGCGTACCGCATGGCCGACAAGCACAGGGGTCGGATCGGGTTTCATGAGACGCCGACTTAGCCAAAAGTCGGCGACTTTTGAAAATGATCGACCCGTTTCGCTCAACCCTAGCAACACCTAGTGAGAGAGGGTGTTGTGGAGGAAGAGACAGTAGGGTCTCTGCCAGGGGTGGGATCCTGGCAGAGGCTTGGCATTGAAAGAACGCAACGGGACCGTGCCTGCTCAGAATAGCGGCGGTGCCCTAAGAAAGGATTAGAAGCGAGATAGATTGTGCTGAGTGAGAAACGAAATCAAGCAGAAGGAGAATACCAGCAGGGGTTTTGTTGAAAGAGGCAGCACCTTGCTGAGGCGCATTACCGGTGGCCGGAACGCCGAGGGAGTGGAATAATATACAGCTTTAAGCCATACTCCAAACAGCGGCAGGACAGTCAGTCTCAGGCGGGCTGTCTACCACATATCACCTATGAAGTCTTGGGGGGCAATTGCGGGAGAGGGGCGTCTCTAGGGTCCCGGAAGAACTCCAGGCCTACCTGACAAACGGGTGCCGTTCTTACTGTAACATCAGGAAGGGACGGAAGATTAGCAGAAGATCAGTTAATCGTGTTGTGAGGGAACTTAAGAAACAGACACAACAGTTGTGGGGTACTTTCCGTAAGCACAGCAGGGAAGGACTACAACACAAAGCGCTAAGAAGGAAGGCACTGATTTCCACCTGTGAGGAGAACTCTGGAGGTGCCATTGGACCGGCCGGACTTGCGCAGCCTGGTGGACCGGATTCCGGACTGAGGACCGAGAGATCTCCAGTAAAGAGGTAAAGATACTGCAACCTGGTGTCCTCGTTATTTACCGCGACCTGCACCCCACAACTGCACCGCTACACCACCGTTAACAGCACCTACTTCACCGGACGTCCCCCCACTGACGGACAGGGCCACGGACCGGGTCTAGCCACCGTGACAACCCCAGGACTGAGACCCAGAGGCCCGGCTCCGGGTACCCCTCGGCCCTGCGGCGGTGTGGGGGCGCTCCACAATCAACCCACCTAGCCAAATCAGTTCTCATGCTTCGCACTGACGAGGACCAACAGCCCGAAACACCGTGTCTGCGAATTGAGATACTGATTTGGCTTTTATCCTAAGTCATATTGCACGACTCGTTAGAGGGTTGATTGTGACTTGTAGGATCGCTACTTCCAACAGGTGGCGCTATAGAGTTAAGTCCTCTTTTTCTCAGAAGAGGCAATTTGCATATTTGAAGGCTCTTGATAAAATTTTGTTGGAAAAGGGAAATGTGTGTTATCTGAAATAAAAATTCCTAAGTAATTTTATCTTTGGGCCATTTAAAAGGAGTAGAATTTTTTAATAAGCGAGTATCCATCATATCAGCTAAAATATGAAGGGCTTCTGACTTATCAAGATTAATCTTAAAATTAGATAGCTCCCCGAATAAAGAGAAAGTCTCCAGCAACTTTGGGAAGGCGGTCCCCGAGTTGGAAAGCAACAGTAGTAGGGCGTCTGCAAAGGCCGCGGCCTTTACCTCTAGTTGGTTAATTCTAATTCCTCTAATGTCACTATCTTGCCTAATATATTGTATAAGAGTCTCCATAACCAAAATAAATAAGGAAAGGGAGAGAGGGCAACCCTGCCTGGTACCGTTGCATATTTTAAAAGACTCTGATAGGATTCCATTTACTCTGACTCTGGCAATAGGTTGAGCATACAAAGACATTATAGCTTCAATAAAAGGAGTAGGAAAGGCAAATTTCTGCAGGACACATGTCATATAGTGCCAACTTATACGATCAAATGCTTTCTCAGCTTCCGTGGAAAGGATCGTGAGGGCCTGATGTGTGTGTTTTGCATATAAGATGGCCTGCAGAATCCTAGTGGAGTTATCTTTACCCTCTCTGCCTCGTACAAACCCAGGCTGGTCAGAATGGACTAGATCCACCAATACCAGATTAGTCCTAGTTGCCAAGATCTTGGCCCATAATTTGACATCTGTGTTAAGCAACGATATAGGACGGTAACTACTACACAGGGAGTAATCTCTCCCTTCCTTGGGAACAATTGTAATATAAGCTTCTAAAGTCTGGGGGAGAGGAGTTGTGCCCCGTAGAAAAGAGTTGAAGACCTCAACCATTCGTGGAATTAAAACATCTGAATTTTTTTTATAACAAATTATGGGAAAACTGTGTGGGCCCGGGGTTTCTGCTAATGTGTCTTACACTTCTGGGCAGTAACTTCCTTCAGGAGTATAGTTTGACCCAAACGGGAAACCCCAGGCAGAGAGAGCAAGGCGAGGAAATTTTGAATGTTCTGTGAAGCTTTATGGGGATCTATCATTCAGACGGGTGTGTCTAACTTATATAGTGAGTGGTAATAGTTCTGAAAGGCTTTAGCTATGTCCCTTGATTCGCGTACTCTAATGTCTCCATCTGAGCGAATCTGTGTAATTAAATATTTCTCTTTTTGTTTCTAAGCATTCGGGAAGTAAATTTGCTACTCTTGTTGCCATGCATATAGATTTTTTGTCTACATCGTGCAAACATTTTGCCAGTGTTTAGATTTAGTAAGTCTTTAAGTTTACAACGCAAGGAGGACAGATCTGCCAGGGTACGTTCAGATCTCCCCTTCTTGTTGATCCTTTCCACCGTGCTGATTTGGTGTAAGAGGGGGGAAATTTCTTTATCTCTCTCACATTTAGGCCATGTGCACACGTTCAGGATTTTTCGCGTTTTATTCGCGTTTTTTCGCTATAAAAACGTGATAAAAACGCGAAAAAAACGCTATCATATGCCTCCTATTATTTACAGTGTATTCCGCATTTTTTGTGCAAATGTTGCGATTTTTTCCGCGAAAAAATCGCATCGCGGAAAAAAAAGCAACATGTTCATTAAAAATGCGGAACTGCAGGGATTCCGCACACCTAGGAGTCCAATGATCTGCTTATTTCCCGCACGGGGCTGTGCACACCATGCGGGAAGTAAGCAGATTATGTGCGGTTGGTACCCAGGGTGGAGGAGAGGAGACTCTCCTCCACGCACTGGGCACCATATAATTGGTCAAAAATAAAAGAATTAAAATAAAAAATAGTCCTATACTCACCCTCGATGTCTTCCCGCCTCACCGCTGCATGCTGCCGCTTCGGTTCCTATAGCTGCTGTGCGGTGAAGGACCTGTGATGACGTCACTGTCTTGTGATTGGTCGTGAGCGGTCATGTGACCGCTCACATGACCGCGACATCATGGAAGGTCCTGCGCGCACACACCAGCTATAGGAAGAGGAACGGACGCCGCTGAGGAGATGTCTGGGTGAGTATAACCATTTTTTTTATTATTTTTAAACATTCTATCTTTTACTATAGATGCTGCATAAGCTGCATCTATAGTAAAAAGTTGGTCACACTTGTCAAACAGTATGTTTGACAAGTGTGACCAACCTGTCAGTCAGTTTTCCAAGCGATGCTACAGATCGCTTGGAAAACTTTAGCATTCTGCAAGCTAATTACGCTTGCAGAATGCTAAAAAAAACGCGAAAAAAACGGAAAAAAACCGCAAAATAAAAATGCGGATTTCTTGCAGAAAATTTCCGGTTTTCTTCAGGAAATTTCTGCAAGAAATCCGGACGTGTGCACATACCCTTAATGTGAGCGCTTAATGCTATCAGTTCCCCCCTGAGGACCGCCTTGTGAGTTTCCCAAACGATGGGAGTGGTATTCTTTTCCAGGACATTTTCTCTGATAAATCCAACAATTTAAATTTTCAGTTGGGAAATATATTTCATATTATCTAATAGGGATTCATTCAGACGCCACGTCGGAGCAGGTAGGGGAAGAGAGGTGATGCGTGATTTTAAAAAAATTGGTGCGTGATCTGAAATTGTGATAGGGCCTATTGTAGTGTCTACAATTAGTGAAATAGATGAGGATTGTACCAGTATGTAATCTAGTCTTTGATAAGAATTATGTGGCGTTGAGTAGAAGGTATAGTCTTTTGTAGTAGGGTGGGAAATTCTCCATGGGTCAATCAGATTTAATGAATTTAGTTTGTGTAGAAGGTTATCCCTCGTTTATTGGTAATGATGACTTTACATTAGATGTATCAAGGTTCGGATTTAATGTTAGATTAAAGGGAACCTGTCACCCCGTTTTTTCAGTATGGAGTGTGCAGATGGAGTGCTCTGCTGTCCGGGGCTTCAGGAAAATGGCCGCAGGATGCTGCGCGTGCGCAGATGGAGATCGCGGCGGCCATTTTCCTGAAGTCAATATGTGAACTCGGCTTCAGGAAAATGGCCGCCACGATCTCCATCTGCGCACGCGCGGCATACCGCGGCCATTTTCCTTAAGCCCCGGACAGCAGAGCGCTCCATCTGCGCACGCGCGGCCTCAGGAAGATGGCCGCCGCCAGCGATAAAGCGCTGAATAGCGCAGATCGCGCTCTTTTTCTTCAGCTGTGCAGTGCATTCCGCTGTTGGGCATGCGCAAACCACTACGCCACCAACGGAAAGATAAGGAAGATCTGGGGGAGAAGAAGCGATTTCACCACGCCCATTTGACCAGACCACGTTGATTGACAGGCGAAAACGGCAACTTTGGTAAGGTATTTCGGCAGCATAGGTGGGGAATCAGGGTACACAAAATACACTATTGTCCAGCACAGCTCAGGCCCTATTTAATGGTATTTTTATCTCATACTGAAAAAAACGGGGTGACAGGTTCCCTTTGAAGTCTCCTTCAAAAATCAGAAGGCCCTCCTTAAACAAAGCCAGGGTGTCTATAAAGTTGAAGATAACCATCGTGCCTGTCCTGTGTTAGGGGCATATAGGTTCCCAAATGTAATCAAGATGTTAGCTTAAAAAACTTTCACGAAGATATACCTTCCTTCTGAATCCACAAGGAAATCTTCTAAAGTGAAAGGTAGCCATTTTTTAAAGACAATACTGACTCCCTTCACAGCTGAGGAAGAGCAACTATTAAACCAAGTAGGGTAGCGAGAAAATGAAGTATTGGGAGCTCTTCCTACCTTAAAGTGGGTTTCTTGGAGAAAAATAATCTGTGCATGGTTTTCCTGTAATAAGGAGAGAATTTGACTACATTTTGCGGGCACATTTATACCTTTTACATCGAATGAGGCCACGGTGATCGAGTCTCCCTGGTTCCGTTCAGCCATTGGCATGTGAAACAATGGATTCTGATGCCAGAAGTGTACACCTGAAGTAAAATAACATATTAATCAACATAGAACTATATACAAAAACATTCTCATCTTTAGCAGGGGGGGTGTGTGTGAGTACCACAACATTAAAGACGAGACATAGTTGACCCAAACAGCAATCGTGAAAGGGTAAATGAAATAAACAACCTGAAGAAGCTCTCTCATGAAGCTGAGCTCCAAAATCTGACTCCCCCCTCCTCCACCCCCTCAGACAGCAGTGTTCTAAGACAGTACAGTTATTAGTGAGGTGAAATAAAAGAAGGGAGGACCAACCAACAGAACCTATTTAATCTAAGGATCCTCAATAGGCTCTACCCTGAAAAGTAGAGATCTGAAAAGGAGAGAGCTGAAGCGAATTCGGCTCTGACAAAAACATAACAGACATATCATGTTAAATGACATTTGAAAGAATTCTTCTTGACTTTCAGGGAGGCAGATTTCTTTTTTGTGGTCCACTCCGTTGGTTTGTCAAGCTTCGGAATGTCCAAACCTAGATCCAAGGGCATCCAGGAAGGGACTTGTATAGGACTTATTTGCAATGATTTCCAAGAGTTCTCCAGATTTTCCGGGCTTCGGATGGTAATCTGACGACCATCTTTAGTGATCCCAATACCAAATGGGAAAAGCCATTTAAATCTTAGTCCTTTGGCTACCAGTGCATCTGTCAGTGGCTTCAGGATTCTCCTCTTAGTCAGGGTGGAGGGAGAGATGTCTTGAAAATTTTGAAAATTCATATCTTCATATGTCAGTGGGGAGTGCTCTCTGGCTCCTGCTAAAATTGCCACAGTATCGAGGTAATTAAGAAGTCTGCAGATTATATCTCTAGGTGATTCAGAGACTTTAGGTTTCGGTCTAAGAGCTCTATGGACCCTTTCGATAATGATGGTGTCAGCTCGATCCTGGCTCAGAATGGACGAGAAAATCTCTTTGCAAACTTTATTAAGAGATTCTGGGGCAAATGACTCTGGGATACCTACCCATCAGCCGTATATTTTTTCTCGTACTCCTGTTCTCTTGGTCGTCCATGGTGAGAGAAGCAGAATTTAGATGTTTTTGATGAATCAGTAAATGCTCTCTCAACGTGTTGGAAGCTTCAATTATATCAGTCTGAGAGCTTTCTAATACTTCAACTCTATGGCCGATATGTTTCATGTCGGACCTTAGACCCGCGACCTCCTCAATCAAAGGTTTCATACTTGTGGCTAAGGGTTTTTTCATGAAATTTCGTGAGATAGGAACCTGGTCATTCGTAGTAGATTCACATTCTGACTTATCTGGGCTGATGTCCGAATTTTCAGGTAGTACAGGTGGCTCCAGGTTCTTTCCTTGTAATTTGTCTAGGGACCGCAGAGCCTCCGATTTTTTCATTAGAAATTTGTCAAGTTCTCCCCGGGAAGTTTACTTTAGATTGATGGAGATATTTCTGGTTAAACTTTTCGCCCGTTCTTTATTTGAGCGTACCATTCTGTTTGCAAATGTATACGGGCGTGCTGTGATCACTGGTTGGGCCCACAGATGTGGTTAAATAGACATCTTTATGAAATGTACATTATGTATTTAGAATGACCAACAGATGGAGCACCTCAATCAAAAATGAGCTAAATGGCCACAGTAAAGGCCCCGTCTCACATAGCGAGATCGCTAGCGAGATCGCTGCTGAGTCACTAGTTTTGTGACGCAACAGCGACCTCCATAGCGATCTCGCTATGTGTGACACGTACCAGCGATCAGGCCCCTGCTGTGAGATCGCTGGTCGTGTCAGAATGGCCTGGACCTTTTTTTGGTCGTTGAGGCCCCGCTGACATCGCTGAATCGGTGTGTGTGACACCGATCCAGCGATGTCTTCACTGGTAACCAGGGTAAACATCGGGTTACTAAGCGCAGGGCCGCGCTTAGTAACCCGATGTTTACCCTGGTTACCAGCGTAAATGTACAAAAAAACAAACAGTACATACTCGCCTTCTGATGTCCGTCAGGTCCCTTGCCGTCTGCTTCCTGCTCTCACTGACTCCCGGCCGTACAGTGAGAAGTGAGAGCACAGCAGTGACGTCACCGCTGCGCTCTGCTCTCGCTGTACGGCCGGATCTCAGTCAGAGCAGGAAGCAGACGGCAAGGGACCTGGACACCGAAAGGCGAGTATGTACTGTTTGTTTTTTTTGGTAACCAGGGTAAACATCGGGTTACTAAGCGCGGCCCTGCGCTTAGTAACCCGATGTTTACCCTGGTTACCCGGGTGCTGCAGGGGGACTTCGGCATCGTTGAAGACAGTTTCAACGATGCCGAAGTCGTTCCCCTGATCGTTGGTCGCTGGGGAGAGCGGTCTGTGTGACAGCTCCCCAGCGACCACACAGCGACTTACCAACGATCACGGCCAGGTCATATCGCTGGTCGTGATCGTTGGTAAATCGCTTAGTGAGACGGGGCCTTAAGAGCCAATGTCTTTGTCTATTGTCTTTCACACAGGCTCTTAATTGAATTTTGTGTATATTAGACCAGCCCAATTACAGCCTTCTCTCCCAGGCAAGGAATAAGGCTGTATCTAGATGCAAGCCCTGCTAAATTTGATTGCGTCTCACCAGCGGTGCATGCCATTGGGGTGCCTCGGTCTCTCCAGGCCCACCAAATGTCCAGGGTAACCCTCCACGGTTAGCGATGTCAGTCTACAGGGAAGCAGTCGGAGATATCGCCAGGTGTCAGGCAGTGAGTAGATCTGTTGTCAGATCCTCCTTCTCCGCTATGTCCGAGGCTCTGAAGTGTCTCAGAAATCAAGCCCCTGGAAGATCAGCGGGGACTGTTGCTGCAATCCCACCAGGCCTAGTGAGCACTGCTCCAATGGTAAGCGGGGAAGCAGATGGTATTACACGTGGGGACCACGTCCGGGATAACTCCCCGTGTGTGTCCCAGCTCCCACCGCCGGCCTCAATTTACTTCTGCCTGGGCACTGGCGTGTGCTCAAAAGTATCACTGGAGCGCTGGTTGCACCGGGAGAGACCCGCTGAAGTGTCTATAGGGGCGGCACTGTGATACCACAATGTGGGAAGGCCCGCTAGTGAGGCGGGAAGATGGCGGATGGCAAGTACCTTTGACAGGCCCCAAACTTCTCTGTAGGTTCCACAGTGATTGCAGAAACAAGGGCGCTTCTAAAATGGGGAAACTCATCTCCGGGTCCTTTATCAATCCCTTGCTGTCACAGGAGGGTCTGGATGGATTACAAAAATTGTGATAACTGGCTGATTCCTGTGGCAATGAGAGGAGCTCAGGAACACACTTCTGACTCTGTCGGCTGCTGGCCAAGCCCCCCAGTCTGGATTTTTTTTTAAAGACTCTGCCGATAACCCCAAAAAGGCCAATAGCTCCACCTGCCATGCCAGCATCAGCAGTGGTAGCAAAACTACCAGCCTGACGACCACCAGCATGATCAGGCACATGGCAGTGTCAAGGTGAAAATATATTTCTTATATATATCTTTCTGTACTTTTATACTCTTATACTGTGAAACAATAAGTTTTTCCTATCTGCTAGCTAATGCATATGTAATTGTATTTAAAGATGGTTGCCAGTGTTCAGTTTCGTTTCAGGTTAGTGACCGAAGGGTTAAGTCATTTCTTTGGAAATCGAAACTTAAGGAATGTGAAGAAAAGGAGGATCCACCAGAAGACGTCAGAACAAATCAGAAAGACTGAATGCTAGCTTAAACCCCGCCTAATGCACGCCTTCCCCTAACACTCAATATAGTATTGTGTATTTTAGAATAAAGCCAGTTGTTGTGACCGTTGCAGACATGAGTAGATGCACGGGCATTCAATTGAGATTGAATCAGCACCTTGTCTGAGTCATTCTTACCCGGTACCAAATGCTCGGCTCATGCTTATAGTTTAATTTGGAATGACTGGTGAAGGAAGGATGTATTTGTCGTTACGACCCCGACAATTGGCAGCCCAACGGGGGGCGTGGCCAGCGATCCGAGACCCTCTGGACCCATGCCTGGATGTCTGTGGATGATACCCGTAGTGGCTGACCTCGAGGACTGATCACCCTCCGCACACGGTAAGTGGTGATCATATACACTGTATGTGTCACACTTGCTAGTGTCTCAGCTGTTATTGGTTTGTCTGTGGTCTCTTTGGGTCCGGGAGGTGACCGGTCGAGTGGTGAGACCGAACGCGATCCTGTGCCACGCTCTGAACCAGCAACTGAGAGACGTCGCATCCTGTGCGACCTCTGTACACCACACCTCCTCCACCGGTCATTGTACTCCGTTCAACCACCCTACCCGTGACTATTGTCTAGTAGTGAAGTGGACTGAAAAATTGAGCTAGTTGTAGATTGTGGGGCGGCTTAGAGAAGGGATAGGAGACGCAGCCTCTGTGATATTGTACCAGCTAGGTAATTAAGACGTCCCGAGCAGGGACCACCTGTATTTCTGTGGAGGGCTCTCACTAGGAGACCGCCTCCCGACTGTTTAGAATATCGTGGCAGGATAGTCTGTTAATCACTGGTGTTCAGGTTAGGGACAGAAAATGTTGAGCGCGAGGCTCTTCTTTTTCCAATACGTTGAGCGAGATTCCGTATTGTAGAATACCAGTGTTGAAATCGCTGCCAGCGATCCTGAGCTATAGCAGGGCGTAGTATTCTGTGAGTCATGCTGCGTATCTTAAAGCAAAAGAAGTCTGTGCCCCCACAAGTTAGATGAGGATGCTGTGGAAGTCAAGACAGTGGTCACGGGAGGGCAAGAGACAGTCAAGAAGCTTATCTGCGAGTTGCGCGAGGCTTAAAGAACAAAGGATGAAAATAGGTTGATGGAGAGGAAGGATCAAATAATGTAGAGCCCGTGTTTGGTTATAAAATGTCTTTGAACTGTGATTTTACAGATTGTAAAATGGCCGCCGTGCCACTGATGATGAAAATGCAGTCTCAGCCAGCGCCCTGTAATGGCGGCGGAAAGAGATCTCCAGAAGTGTAGGTGTGTCCTGTTTGTGTTGTGCAGAATCCAACCTGGGTGGAGACCTGCCGCGTGTGTGTGTACGGACCGTCCTTGGGGCTCCGCCCAGACCACGGAGGATTATAGGAAAGTTTTGTAGAAATTAGGTCTGAAAACTGCTGTAATTTGTGACTTTGTAGAGGATACGGAGCTTTGTAGCAGTGCTGTGTACTGTAGGGGAGGGGCGAGGCAGACCGCTGCGAGATTTCTTTGTCAGTTCTTCTTCTTTCTCCTTATCTGCGCTACGTGCCGGAGAGAGAGGGGGGGGGGCAGGGAGCTGGGCCTCGCTTCTCCCTTTTTGTGCTGAGGAATGCAGTGATTTTTGTCCTTATCTCCGTGTTTCTGGTAGGGAGGGGCAGCAGCAGGTCGCTGCGCTCTTGAGTCTCTCTGTGTTTTCTTAGTGTTGTACGCCCTGGTAGATCTGTGAAATATTGTAAATTGAAAGTGAAATCTGGCTGTGCCCCTCAATCCTAAGGCACCAATATATATGTTGGGTTGTCAGAACTTGGTGCGCCTCCATCCTGTGATCCGGCTGCGTGGATCTGTGATGTATGCGGAGTTACTAATTCTTATCTTAGTGTAGAGAGGTCTGTTCAAGAAGACCCGGAGCTGTAGCCCCCACCTTTCCCTTGCTAAACGCTGACAGCAATTCCCCGCTCCAAATACAGCCCCCCTTTCACAGCTGCGAGGACAGCAGCGTTTCTTATCAGCTCCAGCCCTCCCCCCTTACACAAATCCAGTCTCATACTAAAATATCCCTTTTAACCCTGTCTGGGAATCTCTCTCCCCAGCCCCGCCATGCAAATTCTCAGATCAAGAGCTTGTTTTAATTAGAGTAGATGACAGACCCAATAAATATACTCTTATAAAACCTATCCCTGTGGGACCTTTCCCTGAAGTTACTGCTCAGTTCGTAATCTCTTCTATATGTTCGGTAAATTTACTGGGGGCAGATTTATTATTACAGTTCTGCTCCAGGATATAATTCCAAGATGATGGTCAGATGGTCCTTGCGTTATTTAATTCCTATGCAGATGAACATAAAGAGATGTGTATCCTACTTGCCCTTCCTACGGTTATGATGGTCCTGATAGACCCAGATTCTCCCCCAATAATGCCTGTAGAACCAGTAAAAGTGTTTCTCAAACCTGGTGCCCCTTTTTCTAAAGCCCATCAATACCCTTTGAAATATGATCAGGAGCAGTGTCTCAAGGGGCAAATACAAATGTTATTCGATAATGGTGCCCTGATACCCTGTGTTTCTCCATGTAACACACCCTTGTTTCCCGTTAAGAAAAAGACCCCACCCGGCCAACCCCCTGTGTACCGGCTGGTACAAGATCTACAGGCATTTAATGCAGTTACTGTTCCAGAAACTCCGGTGGTGCCTAAGCCACATACTCTTTTGTCCCAGATATCTCAGGATGCTGCTTGGTTCATAGTTATCGATCTTGCCAATGTCTTCTTCAGCATTCCATTATACCCAGATTGCCAGTTCTGTTTGCATTCATTTATCAGGGATGACAATTGACGTGGACAGTTATGCCAAAGGGGGGCCCAGTCATAGCCCAAGAGTGTCAGGCCTACCTTGCCACTTATGGCCCCTTGCATCCAGGAGATGCTATGACTACCCAGGGAGGGAATTTGCCCTGTGATATAGTGCTACACACTGCAGGCCCCGTATATGATTACAAGACACCCGAGCACTGCCGTACAGTATTGCAGACTGCCTTGCAGACAGAGCTCACCTATGCAGGACATGCTACAGGTGTGCTGACTCAGCTTCATGGAGACAAATAGAGACCTGTTGCTTATTACAGCGGCCGCCTGGATACGGTGGCAAGAGGAAGTCCCTCCTGTATTTGGACTGTGTTGTCTGTCCAGCTGTTGCTACACAAATCTTCAGAGATTGTTTTGAATCACTCACTGATGATCCATACCCCACGATGTATATGGTATCCTTAACCAAGTACAATCTAGCCACATATGTCCATGGCTTGACAGCTGCGACTTCGGTGTGCTATTCTCATGCCTACTAATGTGACTTCGAAAAGGTGCACTGTTCTGAACCCCGCTACTTTTCTCCTAGTTCCCCTGGATCCAAAGGGGGGAGGAGTAGGTGACATGAAAAAGGACACTCTTTTTCTTTCTAGAATGGATCCAGAGGAACAAGATTAGGTTTCCAAATCACATGAATGTCTAGAATTGATGTTTCTTGAAACGGCTGATCTCTAGTGTGCCTATTCTAATGCTGATTTTGAGCTTTTTGTAGATGGATCCCGTCACCAAGATGACCGAGGATGCTACTGTACCAGATATGCTGTGGTCTCAGAACATGAGGTAATCAAGGCAGAGTCAATGCCAGCTCATATGTGTGCACAAGAAGCAGAGCAAACTAGCAGAAGGTAAGACTGTAAATATCTACACTGATTCCAGGTATGCTTTTGGCATTGCACACGATTATGGGCCTATCTGGAGAGCCAGGGCTTTTCTGACAGCAAATGGCCACCCCTTTAAACATGCTGAGGCAGTCCAGCAACTTATGAATGCACTACAGCTTCCCACCCAAGCAAGCAGGCATTATAAAGGTAAAGGCACATACCAAAGGCACTGATGGACGGACAAAAGGGTAACGCACTGGCAGACCAGGCTGCCAAGAAAGCAGCAAGCACTCCTGTAGCCTCTGAAGTACATCACCTAGACACCCCACCATCTCCACTTGTGTTGAAAGACATCTTAGCCCGGTTACAAGAACAGGCAAGTAAGGAGGAGAAAAATAGGTGGCAAAGGATAGGGGCTTGCTCTGATACCGTCACTGGACTATGGGGGAGGGGTGAAAAGGTCTGCCTACCACAGGTACTGTACCCAATGATGGCACAGGTTCTGCACGGGAATGTGCACCACTCGAAGACGGCCATGTGTGACACCCTACAGAGACAATGGATTGCCCTCCGGGTTTTCCACCTGCGCAGAAAGGCAGGTACAGAGCTGCATGATATGTGCCACACATAATCAGGGTAGGACAGTGAAAACCCCATCCAAGCACACTCCCCGGCCCTTTAACCAATTCCAGAGACTGCAGAATGATTATATTCAGTTACCCAGGGTAGGGACGTATGAGTATGTGTTGGTCTGCATTGATTTATTTTCAGGTTGGCCAGAAGCCTACCCAGTTGCCAAAGCTACGGCTAAGACAACGGCGAAGAAACTGATGGCTGAGATCATATGCAGGTATGGAGTTCCTGAAGTCATTGAAAGCGATCGGAGTTCCCATTTTACTGGAGAGATCATGTCAGAGGTAATGGCAGCACTGGGGGTAAGTCAAGCATTGCATACTCCATACCATCCGCAGAGTAGTGGAAGAGTGGAGAGACTAAATGGAACTCTTAAGCTTAAAATCCAGAAGGCAATGACAGACTGGTAAACCATGGACAGAATGCCTTCCTCTAGCTTTGTTTTCAGTAAGATATACCCCAAACAGGAAGACAGGACTGTCACCGTATGAGATTCTGTTTGGCAGGAGCCCCAATTTTGAATGTTTCTTTCCACAACAGTTGCAGCTCAAGTACCAGGACTTGACTAGCTATGTGCAGGCCTTACATGGACACCTTGCCAAAGTGCATTTAACCGTTTTCAGTTCTCTTCCAGACCCAGACGAGGTTCCTGGACACCATCCCTTTGTGCCAGGAGACCTGGTGTATGTGAAAAAGTTTGTGCGCAGAGATTGTCTCCAGCCGAGATTTGAAGGACCCCACACGGTGATCCCGGTCACCCCCACTGCAGTAAAACTTGAAGGAAAGAGCACCTGGATTCACGCTTCACACTGTAAAAGAGACCGAACCAGGGTTTAGTCACAGTAGTGACTGAAGGGAAATGTTGCTGTTGTTTTTGATCCTGGAACTGAGGGCTATCCTCGCCCCTACCTCTTTGGTCCCTATTGTAAAAATAAGAATTCTGGTCCCACTATTCTCTGGGTAAACCTGACAGCCCCGGTGAATATCTGGCGATTTGATTTCTGTGATGTAGTCAAGTGCCCTGAGACTGAACAGGTGGTAGAGGGAATCATCCAGTTTTATATGTGTGCTACCAGAAATGACAACAATAACTGTTATTATTGGTCAGATGCTGCCTGGAATACAGGAGATGATTGGGGATATAAACCTAGTGAAGCCATGTTCCCAAGGATGGGACGGGTAGGAGTCTTCATGAGAGAATGCATCTAACAGCCCTTCTGCAACCACTTAGGGGCTGTAGATGGGGTAAAAGTTGTCACCCCCTCCTCCTAAATCTCGAAAGCCCCCAATCTGCTGATCTACAGACGTTCGTTTTGGGAAGGCATTATAATTATGTATTTAGTAGTGGATACCATGGGAATTTAGGCCATATACAGCTCCAGGATATTAGTTTCAGACCAACCAAGGCCCCCGTTACTAGTACACCTAAAACAAGCCCAGGTGAGCGTTTGCAGAATGTAGTTAATGAAGTGATCCCCATTCCAGGTCTCAGTTGGCAAGAGGTTTTCTCCATAGAAACACAAACAGCCCCAAGGAAAAACCTATGGTTAGAATGGGTGAGATACAATGTAAGAGTCCAGAATATATCTGTAGGATGTATTGCTTATGCTGCTGCGAATACACATCTATACACGCATGAATTGCTTTTTCCTGATGACAACACCACCGCCTGTGTCATGAATTTGTTGAAAGGTTTGAAGTCCACTGATTGTCCAGATTATGTCCTACTAATTCATAAGGAACCCAGACTAAAGGTCCCAGGAGAAGTAACCGTATTAGCTGACAATTACACCTGCTATAATTCCCACGACACCACAGGTACACCAGTAGGGATCTTCGAGACAGGTTTCTGCAAAGGGAACAGTTCTCTAGATACTGATTTGCTAATCAAACATACACAATATATGTACACCAAAGATACCTGATGAACCTACCAGAAAGAGGAGAAGTTTTGATCAGCTCCACATGAGTTATGAAGAAGATCCACTAGTATATATTGATACCATTGGAGTGCCAAGGGGGGTGCCTGACCAGTCTAAAGCCCAGAACCAGATCTATGCCGGCATTGCTTCTACAATCCCACAAGTGCAGATTAATAAAAATGTTGAATGGATCAAATATATATATTACAGTGAACAAAGATTTGTCAATTATAGCTGTGATGCCTTTCAGGATATAGTTGAGGGCTTGGGCCCTAACACTTGTATGACCCGTGCTGCAACCCGACCTAAGAGAATTACACTGAATCCTGTCCAGACAAGATCACATGCAGTGATATAAGAAGCTGATACAGGATTGTGGTTGGTGGATAGTGGGGACATTAACTTTTAGGAGTAGGCTGACATTAATCCTTTTGGGAAGGAGCTGTAGACCAGCATGTCATGTCACTCCCCACCACCAGAGAACCAACCACATCAGGTAGGGTAAGACAGATACAGGAGTATTATCCCTGGAGGCCCTCTGACTAGCTAGCTATGCAAAAACAATTGGCTGACCCTGAGAACCAACCTTTCCCATTTTTCAGATAAAGACAATATGATGGACGTATAAGTGCACCTGGGCAGGCCTAGGTAGTTAGTGAGCACAAAAACAGGTGACGTGCTAGGACGCAAATTAAGACTTTTTGCAGATGTGACAAAAGGAGAGAGTGTAGAGCTATACTTTGGACGGTTACGGCTGAAATGGGAAGACATGAGGTACAGTCCCATAAACCCACTTGATGTTAGAGTATTGGTAAATACATTCATTGATGGTATGACCAAAGACTTACGATACGAAATATAGACAGCCAGACCTGAATGGCGAAATGTAGATCCGAAAGACCTGAAGGTTTCTAAAGAAGTTGAACGAATTAGGACAATAAGACGATGTGTCACGTATGCTGGAATAGACACATCTTTCTTCTCCAGTTGGTTAGGTGGGATCGAGGGATTCCTTCAACAAGCTTGTTTAGTATAAAAAGGTTATTGCCAAAGCAACTCCGACTGGCACCTTCCTCAATCAAGAAGTAGACCCACCAGAGTACGATGGTACTGATCCAAGGGAGATCCCTAAGTATATTCCCCTCAAGAGAGTAGACAAAACCCCCCCATTCTCAGATGATGCTAAGAGATTTAGTTTAGGGACAGTGGGAGAACTCCATGTGAGGTTAGTGAAGGGTTCAGCTGCCTGGAGGCCTCTCGCTAGGGGAGAGCTTCTGAGGTGTCTGGATGAAGAAATCCACCTCCCCTTTTCCCATCACATGGACAGTCTCGAAGGATCTTTCTTTAAGGGAAAAACTTAGTGTTTAGGGGGGATTGTCAAGGTGAAAATATATTTCTTATATATATCTTTCTGTACTTTTATACTCTTATACTGTGAAACAATAAGTTTTTCCTATCTGCTAGCTAATGCATATGTAATTGTATTTAAAGATGGTTGCCAGTGTTCAGTTTCGTTTCAGGTTAGTGACCGAAGGGTTAAGTCATTTCTTTGGAAATCGAAACTTAAGGAATGTGAAGAAAAGGAGGATCCACCAGAAGACGTCAGAACAAATCAGAAAGACTGAATGCTAGCTTAAACCCCGCCTAATGCACGCCTTCCCCTAACACTCAATATAGTATTGTGTATTTTAGAATAAAGCCAGTTGTTGTGACCGTTGCAGACATGAGTAGATGCACGGGCATTCAATTGAGATTGAATCAGCACCTTGTCTGAGTCATTCTTACCCGGTACCAAATGCTCGGCTCATGCTTATAGTTTAATTTGGAATGACTGGTGAAGGAAGGATGTATTTGTCGTTACGACCCCGACAGCAGCAAAGCACCCGACTTGGTGGGCCAAACCCCAGGGTCCACGAACAGTGTCTGCGAGTGACACCACTGCTTCTTCCACTGTTGTGCGTGAAAGCCAATCCTCTGTCCATGGTGCATGCAAAGATGCCTCCTACCCTGCACCTGTCCTTGCACACACTTAACTAGCACCATCATCAAGCACGTCCACGTCTTTGTCCCAGCGCAGTTTAGTTGTCCATACCCCAGTCCTTGGCACGCAACCACAAATACGCAGCCAATGCCTCACAGGCCACACTACTAAATTCACACATTTCTCATCGGCTTGCGCTCGAAATGTTGCTTTTTAGGCTCGTGGTGAAAGAAGCTTTCTGCAACCTGATGGCAGCGGCAGTCCCTCGGTATTTGGTCCCCAGCCGCCACTATTACTCCTGATGTGCCATCTCCGCATTCCACAAGCATGTGTCCCACATTAACCGTGCCCTCAACACTGCACTTACTGGGAAAGTCCACTTAACCACAATCACGTGGACAAGTGCTTGTGGGCAGGAACGGTACATCTCGCTGACGGCACACTCGGTTAATATAGTGGAAGCCGGGCCAGTCAGGGTTGCCCCACAGTCTACAGCTCCTGCACCTCATCCTCTTCTTCAGCCTCCATCTCCAAAATGACCACATCAGTCACAAGCTGGAAGCACTGCCTGGTCGTGTGACAATGGCCGGAACCTGGTGGCGGATCTGAGGCGAGGTGAGCTCACACAAGTACCATGCCTGGCCCATGTGCTTAACCTTGTTTAATGGTTTCTCAAACGCTATCCCGATCTGCTTGTGAAAGTGCACCGCCTGCATGCCAATTTTAGAAAGTTAGCTACAGCTTCTGCCGCCCTTGTCACGCTTTAGCAGTATTTGCAACTTCCGGCTCACCCAGTGTTGTGTGATGTCCCCACGCATTGTAACTCTACACTGCAGATGTTGGAAAGGATTTGTGAGCAAAAGAGGGCAGTTGTTGACTACCAGCATCAACAAGGCTGTCGGTATTCAGTTCATACTCCACACATAAGACCTCAGGAGTGGACATGGATGTCAGACATATGTACCATCCTCTAAAACTATGAGGACTCCACCAAGATGGTGAGCGGCGATGATGCCATAATTAGCATCACCATCCCACTTCTCTGTGTTCTGAAAACGCTCTCTGCTCACAATGAAAGAGGATGCATTGCAGGCGGAGCATGATGAGACAGAGCAAGGAACCATACAGGGTGATTACACACAGCCCAGCCTCATCTCATCCTAACGTGGATTCGGTGACAATGAGGAAGAGGAGGAACAGGAGCTAGTTCCATGCGCTATAGCCAGTACTACAAGCACAACTGTTATACCGTGTGTTCAGAGTGGATGGCCTGAGGACAGGGAGGAGGAGAGCAAGGTCAGTCGTCCTCTTGGTGAGGACACGGAAATCTTGTCTGTTAGCCGTCTGGCACGTATGGGAGTTTATGCTACGCTGACTTTCCTGGGACCCTCGCGTTCTCAAAATATTGGGTGACAGTCATTACTGGCTGGTGACACTTCTAGATCCACACAAGGAGAACTTCTATCTCTTATTCCAGAGGCAGACAGGTCTACTAAAATGGTGCAGTACCAGAGGGCCCTAGTTGCGGAATTATTAAAAAAATTCCCATCTGAAAATGCTGGTGGCAGAGGTCACAATTCGTTGGAGAACCAAGGAGTACAGGCGAGAGGCACAACTCCAATCCAGCAGAAGCTGCGGAACACTGGCAAAGTTCTGGGAGACTTTTCTCAGACCCACCCATCGCACTGGCCCTGAGGCACAAGGTACTCTCACAAGGAGTGCAACATTTTGGAAGATGCTGAGGGAGTACCCTGCTGACCGTACCAACGTCCTCCGTGATTCCTCTGTGCCTTATAATTATTGGGTATCCAAGCTGGACATGTGGCATGAACTGGTTCTCTATGCCTTGGAGGTCCTGGCCTGCCCTGCCTCTAGCATTTTGTCAGAGCAGGTAGTTAGTGCCGCTGGTGGAATTATAACTGATAAGCGCATCCGCCTGTAAACTGAAAAGGCTCTTATAAAAATGAACAAGGGCTGGATTGGGCAAGACTTCTATTTGCTGTTGTCCTCTTTCTCATCATCCACCACCATTTAATCACCAGGGTGACAGTGGTCCATGATGCAACACCCTCATTATTGTTTTAAAGGGTGTTTATGATGCCCGAAAACTAAATTTTTAGACAGTATTTGATGTATACCCCCCAGGGGGAAGTGTTTGTCAGCCCATACACTTACTGCAAGGGCATTACAAGTATAGGAGACCTGCTCCTTTGTAATGGGAACAGATTTTTAGGAGGCCCTCATCCTCGTCTCTTCCAAGGTGTATTGGGGTGCGTCCAAATTTTGGGCAGGACCCTCTTCCTAATAAAGGGAACTGTAGGGGTTGGTCAGCTTCAACAATGCAATTCTCCACTGCAGGTTCTACAGCCTCAACACTGACCTTCTCCAATGCAGGTTCTTCTGGCTTAACACTACAATGTTCTACTGCCAGGTCTTCATCCTCAACACTGACCATCTCCAATGGAGGTTCTTCAGGCTCAACACTGCAATGCTCCACTGCCGGGTGTACATCCTCAACACTGCAATGCTCCAATGCAGGTTCTTTATCCTCAACACTGCAATTCTCCAATGTAGGTTCTTCAGGCTCAACACTGCAATTCACTGCATAGGCAAACAGTATGGGAGTACCAAATTACTAATAATGGGAACAATGATTTCAGGTGGCTATCCAGTACATCTGTTCAAAGGATTATTTGGGTGCGTGAAACTTTGATTATGCATTGCATGCAAGGCCTGCCCTGCACCAACTTCCTAATAATGGGAACATTGCTTTCAGGTGGCCCTCCTGTACGGCTCTTCAAAGGGGTATAGGGGGGTGCATCTAAATTTGATGTAGGGCGGCAGGCCTTGCATGCAATGCATAAGCAAAGAGTATGGAAGTACCAACTTCCTAATAATGGGAACATTGCTTTCAGGTGGTCATCCTGTACGTTGCTTCAAAGGGGTATTGGGGTGCTTCTAAATTTGATGCAGCGCAGGCCTTGCATGCAATGCATATGCAAACAGTATGGGAGTGCCAACTTCAAAATAATGGGAACATTGCTTTCAGGTGGCCCTCCTGTACGGCTCTTCAAAGGGGTATTGGGGTGCATCTAAATTTGATGCAGGGCAGGCCTTGCATGCAATGCATAAGCAACCCCCACATGTACTTACGCTGGCTAACAGATGTAAATCATTCAGCTGCGGCAATAAAAACTAAATTTCCGAGCACTAAAAAATACTCGGAGGACACCCAAGCGTGCTCAGGAAATCTCGAGTAACGAGTATATTTGCTAATCACTACTCAAGAATAGTGAGGAACGACTGCTGGCCCTTTAATAGTAAAGGCAGCCTGATGGCCCTATAAAAATAGGCTGTGACTTTCAGAGTCCCTCCTTCATAAATGAAACCAGATGTGTCAGATGATGTGTCACACACACCACATGGCCAAATAAGGTTGTACAATGTTAAAATGACATTTCCCAGTGAGTGCATTTGTCTTGGTTGAAAGCATTGCTAAAGTTTAAAAACACATCAAAAACGCTAGTTATGGAGGAGCATTTTTGTTTTGGGTTATTTCTTTTGCCTTATATACAAGTCATTAAACTGGAAAGGATGTTTCTTAACATATTTCCCAGGAAAATCCATTTTGGTTTCCTTTTTGTATGTTTTATTGTAAGTCTGTAAAAGTGGCACAAGACTCTGACAACTTTGTTCACAGGAGTGACCTGGGAGTCAGAAATGCTTCCAGGGGTCTTCCCCATGATGTTCCTATGTCATTTGAGCACTGTTCCCATTGATTTCCGCAGTTTATAGACACTTTAAAGACCTCTGGGAGGGAGGCCGTGGAAAAAATGCTTGCTTTTCCTATAGACTTACATTGGGCTTGTTGCTTGGGTCGAGCAACCAAGCATTTCAATATGCTCGTCCCGAGCAAGAAGCACCCGAGCATTTTAGTGCTCGCCCATCATTAGAGCCAACCTCTTGTGTGGCACGTTATCAAACGCTTTGGAAAAATCAAGATATACTATGTCCAATGACTCACCTTGGTCCAGTCTACTGTATAGCTTACCTCTTCATAAAAACTGATTAGATAAGACATTGTCCCAGTCAACCAGATTAAGGGCATCTCTAAGGTCGGGTTCACATTAGCGTTTCTGTGTGCAGCATATGATCCGCATACATCCGCATGCGTCGTGTGTACATATCTTTAACATGGTGTACGCAGGGACATACGTTTGCATGCGGATGCGTATGCATGCGGCATTTTGCGGTGTGCAGCGGTGTCCGGCGAACGCAACATGTTGCATTTTTTGAGGCATCAAATATTGCGAAATCTTCCGCATGCGGACGATTGCGTTTTTGCTGTCTACGGGAACCCATTGGTAAGCAATGACATGCGTACGAATGCATTTGAAACGCATGTGTACTTTAGACTGCGCATGTCCAGAAAATGATGTAACCACCTCCATCATGCACATAAAAACCACAAACACATTTAAACGCATGCACACGCATTTTTGTTTGCATCATGCGCAAGGTGATGCGCAGGCGTAAGCATGCTTTTGCATGCTTATGCGCATGCAGATGATACGCTGCGCACAGAAACGCTAATGTGAACTTAGCCTACGCTGGTCAAACCTTGCCTTCCTAAAGTTCAGTGTTTTGGTGACTCCCTGACACGTTCCCCTAGTGAAAGACAAGTGAAACTACAATATTGTGGTCGCCATTTCCTAGATGCCCGACGAACTGCAGATTTGTTTTTCTGTCAGGTCTATTAGATAGTATTTGGTCTAAAAGGGCTGCTTCTCTGGTTGGATTCTGCACCAATTGTGAAAGATAATTTTTCTTGGTTATTAGCAGAAACCTGTTGCCTTTATGGGTTTCGCAGGTCTCTGTTCCCCAGTTTATATCCGTGTAGTTAAGTCCCCCATAACAAGGACCTCATTATGGTATGCAGCTTCATCTATCTGCCTTAGTAGTAGACTTTCCAAGATTTCTGTTATATTTGGGGGTTTGTAACAGACCCCAATGAGAATTGCGTTACTATTTTTCCCTCCATGTATTTCAACCCATATGGACTCGACATCCTCATTCCCTTCACTAATGTCCTCCCTTAAAGTGGACTTTAGACAAGACTTTAAATAAAAGACAAACCCCTCCTCCTTTCCGATTTTTACAATCCTTTCTAAACAGACTGTAACCCTGTAAGTTAACTGGCCAATTATAGCTTTCATCTAACCATGTCTCTGTTATTCCCACTATGTCATAGTTACCTGTAGATATTTCTGCTTCTAGTTCTTCCATCTTGTTTGTCAGGCTTCTGGCGTTTGCGAGCATGCAGTTTAGAGGATTTTGTTTTATTCCAATCTCCTCCCTGTGGATTGTTTTCAAAATTTTCTTACCTCCTTTCCGAGTAGGTTGTCTTGGGTCTTCTTTGCGCACCTCATATCTTTCATCAGTATTTTTTCTGGCCATCCCTTCTTCTAGTTTAACGCACTCCAAATGAGTGTAGCGAGTCTTCTGGCGAATGTGTTTCCCAGGTTTGTTGAGGTGTAGTCTGTCTCTGGCTTGGAGTCCGTCGTACAGGTAATTCACACCGTGGTCCAGGAATCAGAATCCTTGTTGGCTGTACCATAATCTTAGCCAGTTGTTCGTATCAAGGATCCTGTTCCATCTCTTTGTGCCATGCCTGTCTACTGGAAGATAGAAAAGCTACCTGTGCATCCAGTTCCTTTTAGTTTCTTCCCCAACTCTTTAAAGTCCTTGCAGATTGTCGGTAGGTCTTTCCTTGCTGTGTCATTGGTGCCAACATGTATCAGAAGAAATGGGTGGATGTCCTTGGAACTGATGAGCTTTGGTATCCGATCAGTCACATCCTTGATCTTCGCACCTGGGAGGCAGCATACTGCTCTTGCGGTTATGTCCGGTCTGCAGATGGCTGCTTCTGTGTCTCTCAGTAGTGATTCTCCCAACACTACCACTCTTCTTCGCTTCTTGGCTGTACTTTTTGTTGTCACTTCTGGGTTTTGCTGTGTGCCCTTTTCTTCTTTGCTTGCTGGTAGTGCCTCATCCTTAGGTGTGCCATCTTCGTCCTTCACAAGGCCTTGGTATCTGTTTCTAAGTTGTGTGGTTGGTGATGTCTCCATGGTCTTCTTGCATCTTTTGGTCACATGCTTCCACTCGTCTGCTTTTGGAGGTTCTCTGACACTTTCTTCACCTTCTGTGGCCAGTAGAGATGCTTCTGTTCTGTCTAGGAAGTTTTCATTTTCTTTGATGAGTTTCAAAGTTGCAATTCTCTCTTCCAGACCCCGTACCTTTTCTTCTGAAAGGGCCAGTAGTCTAAACTTTTGGCAGGTGAAGTTGGATTCTTCTTCTGGTCGATCTGTGAGCATGTAGCACATGTTCCAGCTCATCATGTAAGTTGTCACATCTGCCATGTTGCTCCTAGATCCTGCTGACTTGCTATGTGTCTTCATTCTTGTGTTATCTACTGTGTGTAACCTTCTTGTGTAATCTACTTAATCAGCCAAGCTTTCTTGCAATAAAGTCCTAGAGTCAAAAATTTGTGAGCCGTAAAGTGCACGGTTTGGGGATGCTTTCCAAGCAGCTGGTCCTGATTGTACCCAACAAACTTCTTGCTGAGGGAGATTCTTTGTTTTTCCCAGAAGACATCTGGAATATGCAAATTGTCCTTCTCAAGCTTCTATCCCTGCTTTGGGGATGATTCCAAGCAGCTTGTCCTGGCTGTACCCAACGATCTTGCTGAGGGAGACTTCGCTTTTCCCAGAAGGCACCTAGAATATGCAAATTGTCCTCCTCAAGCTTCAATCCCTGGTTTGTTTTTTTTCAAAGCTTTCTCTTACGATTTTATTCCTCTTGAAAAGACCCGCAGAGGTGCTAACAGTCTGTCAATGGCCACTCTAAGATGAAAGTTCCTGCCCTTGTCAGATCGCAGCCGCTATGCAGCTTGGGTATGAGCAAGCGTGGGAGACTGGCTGGGAATCCATGGTCCCGCTGAAAAGCCGGATTACATACCGGTAATGCTCTTTTAATGAGTCCACGACAGCACCCCACATGAGAGAGAGAGAGATCCGCCCATAGGAACAGGAAACCTACAGAATAAAAGGAGGTGGTCCCCTCTCCTCCTCAGTTTAGTTTTCAGAGTATAAAGGGAACCGCAAAGTTTTAGTATTAACTCATAATCAGCAATTACAAATACAACCATTATTTGTGAGCTTAAAAGGAATTTGTGCATAATTAGGGAGGGTAGTAAATGGGTACTGTCTTGGACTCATTAAAAGAGCATTACCAGTAAGTAATCCGGCTTTTTACCCTTCGCCACGACAGCACCCCACATGAGATTTTCAGAGAGCCATTATCTGGGTGGGATTACTGTACTAAGGACAGCTCTACCAAAGGTCAGGTCAGAAGATGTAGATAGATCAAGTCTATAATGGTTGTAAAAAGTAGAAGGTGTTGACCAGGTTACATATTACATATTAAATGGATTGGTACATCTGCTTGTTCCGCCCAGGAGGAAGCCATGGCTCGTGTTGAATGTGCTTTTATACCCACTGGAGGAATCTCGCCTTTTGATGTATAGGCCAAGCAGATAGCTTCTCTGATCCACCGAGATATGGTAGCTTTTGTGACCCCATGTCCTTTCTTGTGGCCCTGAAAGGAGACAAACAGAGCCCTACTCTGCCTCCCTGTCTGAGACCTTTTTATATAGGTCAGGATGGCTCTTCTGACATCTAAGGTGTGGAACTTATGTTGTTCTGGAGTTACAGGGGAATCAAAAAAGGAAGGGAGAAAAATTTCCTGTGATCTGTGGTAGGTGGATGCCACCTTAGGGAGGTATGAGGGGTCTGGTTTTAGGACTACCCGATCTTGAAATATTAGTAAGAAAGGTGGGTTTAATGATAGGGCCTGGATGTAGCTAACCCTTCTGGCTTAGGTTAGAGCTACCAATAGGGCTACTTTATATGTTAGGACATTTAAAGGTATGGAATCTAGTGGCTGAAATGGGGAGCCGGTTAAGGCCTCCAGTACTAGATTTAAATCCCACGGAGGTAGACGGGGACTATGGACCGGGTTACTACGTTCACAAGACTTTATAAATCTGGAGATCCACCTATTAGCTGCTATATTGCATCCATATAGGGCTCCCAATGCTGAGACCTGAACTCTTAAGGTGTTTACCGATAACCCTAATTCTCGGCCCTTATGCAAGAACTCTACAATAGGTGTCACCGGAACTTGCCTAGTGAACGGTACTGTATAAAAGTTTAAGAATTTATTCCATAACCTACTATATATTAGGGTGGTAGATCTTTTTCTACTTAGTAAAAGGATGTTTACTGGTTCCACTGAAAACCCCCTTGAACTTAATAGTTGCCTCTCAAATTCCACGCCGTCAAGTGAAGACCTTTCACTTGCGGCTGGAAAAAGGGGCCCTGGAACAGCAGCTCCTTGTTTGATGGAAGAATACACGGGTCGCATAGACACATGGTCTGGAGACAAGAAAACCATGGTCTCCTTGGCCAAAAGGGTGCGAGGATTACTCTTGCTCGTTCCCTACTGATTTTTCTAATCACTAGTGGAATAAGAAACATCGGAGGAAAGGCATATGCCAGTTTGAACTTCCAAGGGTAGTGAAGAGAGTCCAACATATCTGGATGATCCATGAAGTTCAGGGAAGCGAACCTTTTTACTTGTCTGTTGTCTGTTGTCTCTTGTGGCAAACAGATCTATTTATGGTATACCCTATGTTCTCGTTATCATTCTGAATATGGTTCTGTTTAAGGTCCATTCCCCTTGGCGTAACATGTTTCGGCTGAAGTAGTCTGCTTTGATGTTTTCGACACCTCTGATGTGTAGGGCTGCGAGATGAGTCTCTGCTAGCTGGAAAATGTCTGCTGCTATGGTCATCAGACTTCCTGACCGTGTACCACCTTGACGGTTCACATATGCCACTGTGGTGGAATTGTCCGAGAAAACCCTTACATGAGCTCCTCGAATCTGTGGAAGAAAATTATTTAAGGCATATTCTACCGCTCTTAATTCTTTCCAATTGGAAGAACATGTTAACTCTGTCTGATCCCAGATATCTTGGGCCAGATTATCCTCCATATGGGCACCCCACCCAATAGAGCTGGTGTCGGTGGTAATTATGTTAGAAGGGTCTATTATCCATGGTACACCCTTTGAAAGGTGCTCCATATCTAGCCACCATGATAGGGATTCTATGACATCCCTGGAAAGTGTTAGTTTACTTTCCAGATGTCCTTCTCCCTGAACCGATAATACTTCATACTGTAATGGACGGGTATGAAATTGGGCCCACATGGAATACATGAGGATAATGATCCCAGTAAGGACATAGCTCTCCTTAGTGTCATGTGTGGGTTTTCCATTGCCTCTGACACTTTTGATTGTATAGTCTATCTTTTTGACTGTGGGAGGAAGCATTTCTGACTTACGGAGTCTAGCTGGATTCCTAGAAATATTTGAACGGTTTCTGGATTCAGCCTGGACTTTTCGAAGTTGACGATCCAACCTAACTCCTGTAGGGGACGAGATCGTATTAGATAATCGAATCTTACATTGAGGTATAGAATTTCCTACTACTAGAAAATCATCTAGGTAGGGTATTATTAAAGTGTCCCGTTGGCGTAGATGAGCCATCACTTCTAATATCACTTTTGTGAAGATGCGGGGAGCCATCGAAAGCCCAAAGGGCATTGAACGTATTGAAAGTGACGAACCTGTCATGCCAGGATGACTGCTACCCTTAGGTACCGCTGGGGTTCAGCATGTATGGGAAGATGATAGTAGGCATCTTTTAGGTCTATCCCCACCATGACACATCTAGGGAACAAACGTTTGATGGTAGAACTAATGGATTCCATTTTAAAAGTATGATTACGCAAAAAAGAATTTCATTTTTTGAGATTTATGATGGTTCTGAATGAACCATCTGGTTTATTGATCAAAAATAAAGGGGAATAGAACCCCTTCCCTTCTTGATCCTGGGGAACCTCTATCAAGACTCTTTTAGATAGAAGAGATAGGATCTCTGATTCCAGAGCCCTTTGTTGTTCCCGTCCTTTTGGTGATGTTACTACAAAAGAATCCCAAGGCATTCGATCAAACTCCAATCTTAAACCGTATTGTATAATGTCCAGGATCCATTGGCTAGATGTTGTTTCCATTTAGGAAAGAAAAATTTTAATCTGCCGCCCACTTCATGGTCAGCGGTATTTGTTACGCTTCGTATTATAGGATCCGCTAAACAGAGCACCTTTTTGTTTTGGATCCTTTGTCTCCCAGCGCTCCCTTTGAGTCTCAAACGGTTTGTTTCTGGTAAAGGGGCGTCTTCTGAAGGCTCTCCTGTAAGATGGAAGAGATTGATTAGGGAAGCCTTTCTTTCCCTCTCCCGCTTTATTTAGGAGATCATCCAATGTTTTCCCAAAAAGGAACTCACCCTGGCAAGGGATCGCACAAAGTTTTGATTTTGCTTGTGCGTCCCCTTTCCAGTTTTTTAACCAGAATGCTCGCCGGGCTGTGTTCACTAGGCCAGCTGATCTGGCTGCTAGGCGTAGCGAATCCACAGAGGCATCTGCCAGGAATGCTATCGTTTCTTTGATTAGAGGGATTTTCGGCAAGATTAATTCTCTCGAAGTTCTACCTCTAATTTGTTCCTCCAGCTGTTCCATCCACACTAGAAGTGACTTTGCGGTGCAGGTACTAGATATAGCTGGCCTGAACGCCCCTGTGTTAGCTTCCCACGATCTTTGTAGTAAGGCTTCTGCTTTACGGTCTAACGGGTCTGTTAGGACCCCCGAATCCTCAACTGGTAAGACAGATTGTTTAGAAGTGGAAGCAACTGCGGCATCAACCTTTGACCAGGAATTTAGTTCCTCATCGCTGAAGGGATAGCGTCTCTTAGAGGATGATGGTAGGAAACCCCTTGTATTCTGCTTATCCCATTCTTTTTTAATTAGGTCTTTAATAGTGGGTATGACGGGGAAGGATCTACGTTTTTTCTGTCCTAACCCCGCAAACATGATGTCTTGAGCCGATTTTTTCCCTTTTTCATCTGGGCACCCCATTGTGCTTCTGACAGATTTTACTAAGTTGTCTATACTGCTGTTAGGTAGACAAAGCCCCCCTTCATTCTCGGATGAACTCTGCTGGGATCTAGATTCGTCCGAGGATCTATGTACATCCTTTGATTCTGAGCTTGCTGGAGATCGGGACCTGCTTGGTTGGCGGGTACTGGTGCTACTTGTATGCGCCAAACCCTGCATTTCTTCCCGGATTATGGCTCTAACATCAGATGGAGTCATTATATTCTCTTGCCGTAAGGTTAGCATGATACATTCTGAGCACAACCTTTTAGTATAAGAATCCGGAAGGGGCTGCGTACATAAGGCACATTCCTTGTGCTTGGATTTGTGTGTCCTTTTCTTAGTCTAGAGGAAGGGGACACAGGAGGAACATATCAGCATATCGGAAGAGGCTTTTTTTTAAAAAAAAAAAAAAACTCCCCCAGTGAAGCTGACAGGTACCGGTTCTGGAGGCGGATTTTTTTGGAAAGTGATCCTTCTGTTTGGTGGTAGATCGCTTCTCTGGAGGCCGACCACCACTCTTAGTGCTGCTCCTAGCGCTTCTCTCTTTACTGGGAGAACGCTGCTCTGCTGCAGGCAGGTGAAGCCATACTCACACACACCGGCCCGATGTCAGAGCCGCTTTTGAATCTGGCGCCGAATCTCCTGCCTCCCCGGACCTAACCCGGAAGTGCTCCGGCAACTTCCGGGTTAGACGCGCCGCTCTCTCACCATGCTGCAGCCGGAGATATTAAGCCGGCCGCTGCAGCGTGCGCGTCCTCATGGAGCCGGGTGGACCAGCGGTGACCGGACCCGGAACATGGATGGCTGACCAGACGAGGGGGGAGGCTGCAAGCAGGGGCTCCCCCGCCGCTGCTTCTGGAACCGCAGCCCCTGCCGTTCCCTCATAACCGACACAGGCGGGTGCATGGCCCAGGAATCCTCTTCAACTGCAGGTGACTTCGGATTCCTATAGGAACAGGAAACCTAAACTGAGGAGGAGAGGGGACCGCCTCCTTTTATTCTGTAGGTTTCCTGTTCCTATGGGCGGATCCCTCTCTCTCATGTGGGGTGCCGTCGTGGCAAAGGGTAAAATTTTGTTGTTTTTTTTCAAAGCTTTCCCTTACGATTTTATTCCTCCTCAAAGGACCCACAGAGTTGCTAACAGTCTGTCAATGGCCACCCCAAATTGAATGTGCCTGCCCTTGTCAGGTCACAGCCGCTAAGCAACTTGAGGCTGTGCAAGTACCAGCATGGGAGATAGGCAGAGAATCAAAGATCCCATTGACATTTTATTTTGTTTTTTTTCAAAGCTCTCCCTTACTATTTTATTCCTCTTGAAAAGACCCGCAGAGGTGCTGATAATCTGTCAATGGCCACTAAGCTAAATGTGCATTTTCTTATCAGATAGCAACTGCTAAGCAGCTTGAGGTTAGGCAAGTACCAGCATGGGAAATTGGCTGGGAATCCCTGGTAATGTTGACATTTTATTTTGCTTCAAACCATTCCCTTGCAATTTTATTCTTCTTCAAAAGACCCACAGAGGTGCTAACAGTCTGTCGATGTCTGCTCTAAGCTGAATGTGCCTGCCCTCATCATATCACAGGTTGGACTGAAGGGGGCCAATGCAGAGACCAGAGGGGGGCAGGGAGGGGGAGGCGAGTCATGGGGAGTTTTTCAGAAAGGCAAAGGCCAGGCAGGGGAGCGGAGCAGAGGCCGCAGGCGGGCCGGAGAGCAGAGGCCACAGGTGGGCATGTGGGGAACAGAGGCCAGAGGGGAGGTGGGTATGAGGGAAAGCAGAGGCGAAGAGGGCAAGCAGATAAAATTTTAACTTAAATATACAAAGTAAGGCCGGGGTCACACACAATGTATAAAAAAATCTGTCCGATTTTGCCTGCTGAGAATCGCACAAATGTTCTCCGTATGGTGATCCGTATGGAGAGATTTTCTCACACACTTGCAAAATGAGCAAATAATGGCTGAGCTTTTCCTGTCACCTGCCCAAAGCCTGAGAATCTCTCGCAAGTCACACTGATGGTCCGTGTGCTGTGATTTTTTCTCGCACCCATAGACTTGCATTGGCGTTTTTCAGCTGAGATACGCAGACAATCGCAGCATGCTACGATTTCACTCGCAAGTGTAATACGGACAAGAAAAAAAAACGGATGATGGGAGCTGCCCCATAGATTAACATTGGTCCGAGTGCTATGCGATTTTTTTCTCGCTTAACACTCATCTGTATTACGCTGTAGTGTGACGCCGGTCTAAATGAAATAGAAGCTGCCCGACTTTCCTCTCCCCCACTCACCCCCAGAGAACTAACAAGCCCCACACGATAATGTGGTGACATCGTGGGAGCGGTAGAGTGACCAGCGGAAGCGGCTGCAGTATTTTAATGCTTTATTCATCGATTAAAAGAATATACATTGAACATAAACCAAACATCATCAGTCATCGCTAACATTCGGCTGTTTCCTCATTTGTGTCATTCCCCTGTCAGGAGTTTTTCTCCCACGTTTGATTCTGACCTCGTTGATAAAACGCCGCCATCGTTGCCACCACATCTGGCCAGTATGTCCCCCCTCCCCCGCACAGCACGCCCGTGGCTCCTCTACACTGATGTACATCATATAAAATAATCCGCACGGCGTGTGCTGGAAAAAACGCAGCGCACAGCTGTCCGAGAGCAGCGTCCTTAAATATAAGATGGTAAAACCATTTTTTTACTTTGTAAAACACATAGAAACTTTTTTTTTTCTTTTTCTTAATATATCTCCATAAATAGAATTCGCATCCGGACATCTGTTAAACGTAGATGGTCGGGATTTTTTTTTCGAAGTCGCGGCCCGGGTGCGGTCAAGCTCTGCTGGACACCCCCCCCCTATCGCGCACACACTTCGTCGGCTATTGGTTCATTATTGCAGACCGTCCATAAATATATATAATATCGTTAAATGCACAACATTCGTACCACTTAAAACTGGGGTCAGATGGAAGTCTCACAGAGACCACGTCCGTACCGCGGTTGCCCTGAAACGAGATAAAGGCGGCTTGTAAAAGCCTCTCGGATAGAACGAGATATTAAAACAAACGTTATGGAATGTTTTCTCTTGGTAGTAATGCGTGATAGCGGCTCACACCAGCGATATCTCTTCTCGTTTTTTTTTTTTTTTTACATTCGCTAGTCACAGTGAAAACAGGTTGTTTGTTTCTTTAAGAATTCTTAGGCGTTGTTCACACTGAACCACAGCACAGCTGCGTACCGCAGGTCGAAACCCGACCTTTGTGTTTTTTATATTACAATCTAGCAGTGTCACGGCCGGCGGCCACCCATGACGGTGGCACAGCCCAACCCCTCCCTTTCCTGCCAGCATGTGGGCACTTCTTAAAAGTTTATTTTAATCTATTCTTTGGCAGCTGAAACAGGCGCTGACAGAGAAAATCTAGTGACCGTCGTCAGGTATCTCACGACTAAAAGCTTGCGAGCGTCTAACTGTGGACATAAAAAGACGATTATATATAAGGGGAGACAAAAAGAAAAAAAAAGGAAAACTTGGGCCAGCGCACAAGTGATCGCTCCCCGGCTTGAGTCCTTTCGAGTTTTGGAGTCTGACTGCACCCAGAGGCCCCAAAAGGAAGGAAAAAAATATATATATCTAAAGCATGACCCCCCGCAAAAAAGAAAAAAAAAAAAGAAAAATAATGACATGACCTATCAACGCGCAGAGTAACCACCGACCCTCCAGGCGCATCGGGATCCCCCCTTCTGAAGCTCCAAGTCAGTTACAAAACGATTAGCGCACACTGTTTACAGAATCGCTGGCACAGAAATATATGGAAACACAAAGCAAAACAACAACAAAAAAAAGTACATAACATAGTATATCATACACAAAAACAAACCCCTAAGGCCGTGTTCACATGATGCTTTTGTTTTGCACGTTCGCAAGAAAAAACAAACACATTGGAAATGCATCATGTGACCAAGGCCTGAAAGTCCATTTGCCTCCCCTGAAATCAAACAAGTTTCCGATATTTTCCATCAGGTCCTGCTATAATTGATGACCTTATTGATCAGGGGTCTTTTAGACCTCCAGGGGGTAAATGCACTTTTGGCCAGTTATCCATACACAGGACTCAATGGCAAAGTTAATCTACGAAGAAAGGAAAAAAACAACAAAGACTCAAAACAGTTCAGTTCTGCACGAGAAGTTTCTGCTGTAATTGCTCTTGATAGTTTCCAATGCAGCAAATTCTCTACTGTCCGCCCATGACCTGCCGAGCTCCAGAGTCAGAGAGAATCGCTTCTAACCGTGTAAAGAAAGACCCAAAAACCGGTGTCACTTTCAGCTTCTGAACCAAGAGCTGACGTTCCTCAGTCCCATCAGTCCGTACACGCATCAATTCTTATTTTTTATATATAGCGCTAATACTGATTAAACACGGCACAAAGGGTTAACTCACTCCACCGAGGAAACATGATAAGACCCTAATTGCATATTGTAACCACGAGGATGGGGGGGGGGGGGGAAAGGGGAAGAATTAAAAAAGAAAAAAAAGAAAAATAATCATAATTAAATGCCTTCGCTGAAGTTTTGCATCTCGCGGTAAAAGTGTCGGGCCGGCTCGGTGAAGACGCTGAGAAGCTCGATGTCCATGACGGCGCGCCAGGGCCGGGCCAGGCCGATGGACACCTGCTCTATCAGGTTGTGCACCGGGTCCACGTCCTGGTCAGCCAGCTCGCTTTGGTCAAAGTCTATGCTTTCCTCCGTCACTTCCAGGACTTTCAGGTCTGGTCCTCGTAGACGGGCGATGGCGATCAGGTTGTGGGCCCAAACGGTGTAACCTACAGGAGATGAAAATGCAGTTACTGGGGGAATTATCATTATAGCGCCAGTTATTCCATGTGAGGAGGGGGGTATACAAAATAAAAAACAAGTACAACAATCTTAAGCAATACAAGTCACGACTGGTACAAAAGGAGAGATGACCCTGCCCGCCAGGGCTCACAATCTACAAAGGTTGGGTGAGGATACAGTAGGTGAGGGTAGACCTGGTCATGCAGTGGTTTCGTGGATCGGTTGTTGCTGCAGGTTGTAGGCTTGTCGGAAGAGGTACGTCTTCAGATTCCTTTAGAACAGTGCTCCTCAACTCCGGTCCTCAAGAGCCAAGAAAAGGTCATGAATTCAGAATTTCCTTAGCATTGCACAGGTGATGGAATTCTTGCCTTTCCAGGTAATGTAATTATCACATGGGCCATACTAAGGAAATCCTGAAAACATGACCTGTTGGTGGCTCTTGAGGACCGGAGTTGGGGAACACTGCTTTAGGTTTCCATGGCAAGGGAGAGTCTGATAGGTTGTGGTAAAACTCTCCAGAGTAGGGGGGGGGAATACACGGGAGGAATTTTTTATGGGATTGTGGGAAGAGGAGATAAGAGGGGAGTAGAGAAGGAGATCTTGTGAGGATCGGAGGTTGCGTGCAGGCAAGTACCAGGAGACTAGGTCACAGATGTATGGAGGAGACAGGTTATGGATGGCTTTGTATGCCATGGTTAGGGTTTTTGATAGGAGTCTCTGGGTAATGGGGAGCCAGTGAACGGATTGACAGAAGGGAGAGGCTGGCGAATAGCAGGGGGACAGGTGGACTAGTCGGGCAGCAGAGTTCAGAATATATTGGATGGGTGCAACAGTGTTCGAGGGGAGGCCACAGAGCGGGAGGTTGCTATAGTCAAGGCTGGAGATAATGAGGGTATAGACTAGGGTTTTTTCTTGGTTGAGGAATGTACAGGTCAGGGAAATATTTTTGCGTTTAAGTCAGCAGGAAGTGAATAGGGCTTGGATATGTGGTTTGAAGGAGAGATCAGAGTCAAGGATTACCCCAAGGCAGCGAGTTTGTGGGACAGGGGAGAGTGGGCAGCCATTTACTTTAATGGATAGGTCAAGTGAGATGGTAGAAAGATGACAAATTCTGATTTGTCCATATTAAGTTTTAGAAATCTAGCGAAGAATGAAATAGTGGACATACATTGTGAGATTCTGGTTAGTAGGGAGGTGATATAGGGTCCAGAGAGGTAGATCTGTGTATCATCAGCATGGAAATGATACTGAAAGCTGTGAGACTCCATGAGCTGTCCCATTCAAAAGGTGTCGATGGAGAAGAGCAGGGGCCCTAGGACTCTGACATGGGGCGAGGTGAGGAGGTGGTGGGTGAGTTGACGCTGAATGTCCTTGTCTGTTAGGTATGACGAGATCCAAGATAGGGCCAAGTCTGTGATACAAAGAGATGAGAGGGTCTATAGTAATAGGGAGTGGTCTATTGTGTCAAAGGTAGAAGACAGGTCCAGAAGAGGACAGTAGTGTAGAAGGCAGAGGTCAGGTCCAGGAGGAGGAAAGTAGTGTAGAAGGTAGAGGACCGGTCCAAAAGAGGAGGACAGTAGTGTAGCTTGGCTTTGGTGGTTAGATTGGTGACTTTAGTCAGAGCAGCTTCAGTGAAGTGGTCGGAAACCAGATTGTAAGCGTTCGAAGAGGGAGCAGGAAGAGCGGTGGGAGGGCAGTTGAAGATGGACGTGTTCCAGTAGTTTTGAGGAATAGGGGAGAAGTGATATGGGGCAATAGCTAGATACAGAGGATGGGTCAAGAGGGCTTTTTGAGGATGGGTGTTATTGAGACATTTTTAAAGCATGAGGGGAAAACACCAGTTGTTAGTGACAGGTTGAAGAGATGGGTTAGGGTTGGTATGAAGACTGGTGATGTTTGGGATGAGATGGGATTGGGTCAAGTGCACAGGTGGTGAGATGTGATCCTGACAGTAGGGCAGAAAGTTGATCTTTGATGGTGGAGAAGTTGGTTTTGGAGGAGGGCTGAGTAGTTAGGGGGGGGGAGGGTGCCCTGAGGGTTGCAGGCCAAAGATTTCTCTGATGTTATCGGTCTACTGCTTGAAGAATGAGGCAAAGTCTTCAGCTGAGATGAGCGGAGAGGTGCTGGGGGACCGAGGAGAGAATTGAAGTTGTTGAATAGCTGTTTAGGGTTGTGAGACAGAGAGGATATGATGTTTGTTTTGCTGCGAGTGTGGCCTTGAAAGTAACGAGGAACTGTTTGAATACGATGAAGTGCTCGATGGAGTGGGATCTTCTCCATCTACGCTCAGCAACCCTGGAAATGACAGCCAGTTGGAAGTTGGTGTGGAACTAGATGCGCACAGTGTGCATCTCAAAGGAAGGGAGGGTAACTGAGGGTGGCAGTGGGATTTTGGTGAAGGAGCAGTTATCTGACAGGAGAAAACCCAACTTCTCCGTCATGCTTAGTTAGTATTAAATGGCTATTTGAGAGTGTCCTGTGCCACTACAGCACCCCTACCACGTGGTTTAAGGGAGATATTGAATTAGGAAATGTTTTTGTTTCCTCCGCCAGGCTTGCTGCTTGGGCGGGGGTGTGTGGGAAAGGTGGAATCCACCATACGAAAGTGCAGCAGGATAGGCTGTGTCAGAGGGGTGAGCCAGGTTTCAGTGATAGCGAGAAAGGAAAGTTTGTTAGTAATAAAAAGATCACGGATGTAGGAAAGTTTGTTGCAGACAGAGCAAGCGTTCCATAGAGCTCCTGTTAGTGGGACTGGGTGAGTGGGTATAAGGTTAGAGAGATTACAGAAATTTGTGATAGATCGTGGATGGGCGGTAGAAACTACTGGGGATGTGGTGGGGAGGACCAAGATTTGGAGAGATATCGCTGGCAGTGAGGAGGAGCCGAGACCGTGATAACAGGTGGGGGCTCTGTCTGTGTTTGGAGATACAGGATTGTATGTTGAGGAACAGTTCTGAGGAGGAGGCGAGATGGATGGGGAGGATGGAGGGAGAGATGACCGATTCATTATTAGGTGTAGGGATTATAAGGGGGATGGGCAGAAAGTGAAAACAAACAGAAACATTGTTTACAGCGACCAAGTATCCAGTTACCTTCAGGATTAATTCATGATGCACTGGGCAGACTGAAGCAAGACGTATGGTTGGCAATGTATTTGCTAGTAAACGCATTCAGGTGTGGAGCAGAAGAGTGGTCTGTGCTCATCTTGGTCAGATAATTATGAGTGAGCCAAACACAGGATGATCAAGGCAGAGTAAACAAAGAGGTCGTAAATAACATTGGGGGTATAGCAGGGGTTAGTCGAAAAACATACCAAGTGGATGCAAGGAGCAGAAATAGGGTCAGTGTGGAAAGTTGGGTGACATACAGATGTGCAGCGATGTGTCACTTACTGCGCTGCTTGCTGCAGTATAGATAAATCTTTGTTTTCCGTGCTGCAGATCTCTGAATGCTGACCTCCATAGAATCTCCGGCTGATAAAACACAGATTGCACTAAAACTGAAGCAAGCAGCCCACTTATACATCGCTGGACTCCGCTACATCACATAGCAAAAACCTTTAAAGGAATTGAAGTCCAATTCCATGCCATATAATTCCCATAGAACATGATGTGAGTGGCAAGATGTGCGATGCGGAAATCGCAGTGCGTTTTTTTTTTTTTTAAATATACAACAATACGACAACTGTAAGGAACATGTGTAGTCCTATTGCATCAGTGGCTGCTGCGCATACAGGGAGCAGTGATCAGCAGAGGATCCTTAAAACCTGCAGGCGTCATCCAGAACAAGTCTTCCTGCAACCTCTGAGATCGGCCTGGCCATCAGAGGCCGGATCCAGTAATATCATCCCTAAATTTTGAGTTCAAGTCAAAGGTTTTCCCACTATTAAAATACTCGGGGAGGGGAACTGATATCCAATTTATAGTGGGGGGGGGCAGGTGGTCGACGGCCCCAACATTCCCTACATGCTACAAAGGTCTCTTGGCTATAAGCTGATTACAAAGTGGCAGGACCCTCAGCGATCAGCTGTGATTAACCCTTTAGTCAACGTTCGTTTTCTCCAATCACTTAAAGGGGAAAGAAAAAAAAAAACGCCTGTCAAAGAGCCGACAGTAGAATTTAAGAATATAAATATGTAAATATTTGTGTTTATTTACATTATATATCACTCTATATACCTCTATATACAACATTCACAGAAATAAAGGGAACACTAAAATCCCACATCCTAGATATCACTGAATGAAATATTCCAGTTGTAAATCTTTATTCATTACAGAGGTGTCAAACTGCATTCCTCGAGGGCCGCCAACAGGTCATGTTTTCAGGATTTCCTTAGCATTCCACAAGGTGCTGGAATCATTCTTGCAGGTGATTAAATTATCACCTGTGCAATACAAGGAAATCCTGAAAACATGACCTGTTGGCGGCCCTCGAGGAATGCAGTTTGACACCTCTGCATTACATAGTGGAATATGTTGAGAACAATAAAACCTAAAAATTATCAACGTAAATCACAACTAATATCCCACGGCGGTCTGGAGTTGGAATGATGCTCAAAATCAAAGTGGAAAATGAAGTTAAAGGCTGGCCCAATTTCAGTGGAAATGCCTCAAGACAAGGAAATGATGTTCTGTTGTGTGTGGTCTCCACGTGCCTGCATGACCTTCCCTACAACACCTGGGCATGCTCCTGATGAGGCGGTGGATGGTCTCCTGAGGGATCTCCTCCCAGACCTGCACTAAAGCATCCGCCAACTCCTGAACAGTCTGTGGTGCAATGTGACGGTGGATGTCCCAGATGTGTTCAATCGGATTCAGGTCTGGGGAACGGGCGGGCCAGACCATAGCTTCAATGCCTTCATCTTGCAGGAACTGCTGACACTTCAGCCACATGAGGTCTGGCATTGTCCTGCATTAGGAGGAACCCAGGGCCAACCGCACCAGCATATGGTCTCACAAGGGGTCTGAGGATCTTGGTAGCTAATGGCAGTCAGGCTACCTCTGGCGAGCACATGGAGGGCTGTGCGGCCCTCCAAAGAAATGCCACCCCACACCATTAGGCTACTTTCACACATCAGTTTTTTTGCCGTCAGGAACAATCCAGCGAATTTTGCAAAAAAATTTTTTTTTTTTTCCTGGATCCGTTTTTGACAGTGAGAGAGTAGCCGGATTCACTCATTTCACCTCAGGTTTCATCCGTTTATCGCAGCATCCGTCACTGTGTTTTTTCGTTGCCGGAAAACTAATTTTGGACGGATCCGGCAAAAAACAGATGAAACATTAGGCCATCTGTCGCTAATACAACTTTATGAGAAAAAAACGGATCCGGCGGAAAAAAACCCCAAAGATCCATTTTTTTCAAAATTCGCCGGATTGTGCCTGATGGCAAAAACCTGATGTGTGAAAGTAGCCTTACAGACCCACTGCCAAACCGGTCATGCTGAAGGATGTTGCAGGCAGCAGATCGCTCTCCTCTGCGTCTCCAGACTCTCACAAGTGCTCAGTGTGAACTTGCCTTCATCTGTGAAGAGCACAGGACACCAGTGGCGAATTTGCCAATCCTGGTGTTCTGTGGCCAATGCCACGAGTCCTGCACGGTGTTTGGCTGTGAGCGCAACCCCCATCTGTGGACATCGGCACTCAGACCATCCTCATGGAGTCGGTTTCTAACAGTTTGTGCAGACACATGCACATTTGTGGCCTGCTGGAGATCATTTTGCAGGGCTCTGGCAGTGCTCCTCCTGTTCCTCCATGCACAAAGGTTGAGGTAGCGGTTCTGCTGCTGGGTTGTTGCCCTCCTACGGCTCCCTCCACATCTCCTGGTGTACTGGCCTGTCTCCTGGTAGCGCCTCCAGCCTCTGGACACTACGCTGACAGACACAGCAAACCTTCTTGCCACAGCTCGTATTCATGTGCCATCCTGGATGAGCTGCACTACCCGAGCCACTTGTGTGGGTTGTAGTCCGTCTCATGCTACAAGTGTGAAAGAACAACCAACATTCAAAAGTGACCAAAACTGGGAGTTATATTCTGTTTAAGTGTTCCCTTTATTTTTTTGAGCAGTGTCTAATAAAATTTAAAGAAATACAAATATTTCTTTACTAGTTGGCCTGTACGAGGGAGAGGGAAAGGGAGAGGGAATTTTCTCAAAAATCGACAGATCTGAAATGACGGAAGTGTGAAAGAGGCCTAGGAAATAGAAAAGGAGGCAGACTTGCCTTCCAGCACTGGTCACTTTAGAAGTCTCCATTGCCTCCATAAACTGTCGGACCCAACCACAAGTCACAGTACGTCATGTAACTAAAAGAGCACGTCATCAGAAACATCCAATCACGCGCCCTTCTGGTCACCTGGCCGCTGTAATGGCACTCCGCAGTGACCTGTGTTTAAAGGGAACCTGTCACCTGAATTTGGCGGGACCAGTTTTGGGTCATATGGGCGGGGTTTTCGGGTGTTTGATTCACCCTTTCCTTACCCGCTGGCTGCATGTTGGCCGCAATATTGAAGTTCATTCTCTGTCCTCCGGAGTACACGCCTGGGCAAGGCAATTGCCTTGCGCAGGCGTGTACTCCGGAGGACAGAGAATGAACTTCGATCCAATATTGCGGCCAGCATGCAGCCAGCGGGTAAGGAAAGGGTGAATCAAACACCCAAAAACCCAGCCCATATGACCCAAAACTGGTCCCGCCAAATTCAGGTGACAGGTTCCCTTTAATCCGCAGGGTTCTCTGTAAGGAGAGTATGCCTACATTTATTGTAAAGCAACCTTTGTCTAATAAATATGTCCAGTCTGATGACGTCTACAAACACTGCTGTCAATTTCAAATAGAAGCATATAAAGCAGAGATCAGAGACCGGTCTGATCACAGCCGAGAGCTGAATGTCTGAGAGCAGACACCTGTCCTGTGAGCAGTTAGGGGGCAGAAAATTTCAATCCTGACAGTAAGTGTTCAGTTTCCCCTATGAGGAAAAGAAGAGCTACACTGTCCATTTACATCAATGAGCTGCCTGTGTACTGCAGGGCAGGACAAGTCCTCAATGGTTTTGTGCTGTTCTCTGGAGCATGGCGGACGCGCCTTAAGTGCCACACGGCATGATTCCATGCAGTGTCACCCACATCAGCCCCCTTACCGTGGATCGCCAGTAGAGACAGCCTCATGCACCTCCAAGCCAAAAGGACCAGTGGGTCTTCGTTCCTATTGTCGCTGAGATCCGGGAAGCCGGACGTGTCGTTGACGTCATTCATGAGGATGAAGTGGGTGAGGAATGTGTCGTACTGCCGGGAGATTAGGTCCACCACCGCCCCGGACACGCAAGTGATGTAGCTGTCGAAGTGAATCCTCTCCAGCGGGATGCCAGGCTTGAGTATTCGCAACATGTCGTCGCTTTTCACATCAAACGCCATCATGTACACACGGAGGTTGCCGCTGTTCCGCGTCAGTGCCCTCCAGTCCTCGTCCTCCGGCATTTTGTCCAGAGTTTTGCTCTTAAGCGAGGTGCTGTGGACCAGGAGCGAGAGGCGATGCAAAGGCACGTGGTTATTATTCGCCAACACCCGTGTCATTTCCGCCGTGAAGTCGCAGAAGTCCAGAGCCAGCGAGCGCAGGTTGACGAAGCGCTCCAGCTCGATGGCCGTCACCAGGGTGGTGTCGGCAGACGTGTGGTTGTCCAGGAGGCTCAGGTGCTCGATGGTGTTGGCCACTGGATTTGACAAGGATGCCAGAGAGGTTGGCGTCACGATCTCGAGCATGAAACCACAGGACAGCCACTTCAGGTGCCGGCTGTTTGCCAGGATCTCCTCGAACAGCTGCTGGATCCTGTGAACAGAGACCCAAGTTAGCGAATAGGTGCTGCAAAATTAGGAATGCCACCCCCCAACCCTTCCCCAGCAGCTGGAGACCCCCATAAAAAGGACCCTTAGGAAGCAGTGACTGATAGCAGGACTGGTGACCCCCTCACCAGTTCCACTTACTGCTGCATCTTTTTGCCGCCTGGATCCGCTTTATTTAGGTAAGTGCTCGTTATGGTCCCGTTCTGCTGCAAAATACTGATGTCGCCAAAAAGGCTCAGCTTCTGGAGATTCCTGCAAAGCGGGAGAAACAAAATAAGAGACATTAAGCAGAGGATGGCGTCTTTAAGGGGTATTCCAGTCCACAAAAAAAACAATAACTTAATGCATGTGCAGGTACTGACCCCGCCGATCACTATAACAAGGGGACAATCTCTGTCCTGCATGAAGCGAGTGGTGCTGCATGCCCCCTGCAACGTCACATTACATGGCACGACTGTCAGACAGGCCGACTGCGCTTATGTGCCCATTTCATGGCCAGAAGGGACACAAGTCTCCTAATTACTGGAGGTCCCTGTGGTCAGGAGACTGTGAATGGAGCATCCATTCAAGAACGCTTCCATCAATCCATTGTGAAATCCTTGGTAAGGAGGGGGAAAATGCAACCAGCCGCCATCCCAAGTCCCCTGTATACACATCCACCATTTCTGGTGATCTATGGGGTCAAACAAACCTAATCCACTGATCCACCACCTATCAAGAGAAGGGAGATCACATTTATAGACTGGGCACCCTGTCAAGCTTTCATCGCACCCACAGGACCTGCGCCCCTTTTCTCTATGATCTGACACAAAGCAGCAATGACGGCAGCTCCTCCCTGTGAGCTCTTTGGGGACATCACAAGGTTGGAAGGTCCTGGCAGGGCACTACAGAGGGTACATGCAGGACTGCCGCTTTCTGTCACCTTACAGCTAGCCTCTTCCTGTGATTTCAAGTTTCTGCTCTTATCTCGGCCAGTGAAGGCCAGGACTGCCCAGGCAGAAGCTCCTGGATCACGTTCCTGATCTCATGGCAACCAGGCACAATGCGGCCTGCTCTCGGGCATCAGGACTCCACAATAGGCTGCGCCAATGTCGCCATATGTACAATCACATGGGGCAGAGATCTCCGTGCCCCCCACCATCATGGAAATGTGCGCACACAACACCTCCCTGAAGAAACCCGACCACGTAGGAGACCCAAAAACTTGATTATCATTCTCCAGCAAAGCCCTGTAATATGTCATCAAGGAGACCAGTAGCCGGATTACAGAACGCACATAGAAGGGTCATACCAAATCAGTGTTAGAACTACAACTCCCAGCATACCCACACAGCCAGCGGCAGCTGGAGAGTCAAGGGCTCCAAGAGGAGCGGGGGATGGTTTAAGGGACCGTATTTCTAGGGTCTCCCTGCACAGGTATAGGGGTTACCTATGGGATGGAAGAGGGGGCTGTGATCTTGGGTCTCCCTGAAAAGGTACAGGGGGGGTGACCTGTGGGCAGGGCTGAGATCCTGGGGTCGCCCCATAAAGGTATAGGGGTCTCCTATGTTATGGGGCAGAGATCCTGGGGGTCTCCCTGTAAAGATATAGAGGTCACCTGTTCAATGGGGGAGGGGGCTGAGATCCTGGGGGTTTCCCTGTAAAGATATAGGGGTCGCCTGTGCAATAGGGGAGGGGGTCGAGATCCTGGGGTCACCTGTGCAATGGGGAGGGGGCCAAGACCCTGGGGTCTCCCTGTAAAGGTATAGGGGGTCACCCGGGCCATGGGGGTGTATTGCAGTGATGGGAGTACTAGAGGTCAGCCTATGTACCGTATAGTGTGCAGGGAAGGCCTGGATTGGGGGAGAGATACAGAATTAGAGGGGCAGTACAAACTTTGAGAAGATAATGGGGGCCCACACAGACTGTGGGCCGCCGCTCACCTGTTGCCCCGCACGCAGCCCAGCACGCACAGCACCAGCTCCAGGTAGGTCCTCAGCACCTCCATCCACCTCCCCGAGGGCTGCGCCTCCCCGTCCGCGGCGTCCTGAGCGGAGCAGGAGGGGGGAGAGGCGCCGCCGGCCTCGGCCGATCCGGACAGATAATTCTCGGCCGCGAACTCCACCCGCAGCTCCCGCACGAAGCAGCCGCATTTCCGCATGAGGAACTCGAGCCGCGGCCGCTCGGCCAAGGACGCCTGCAGGCTCAGCCGCAGCTCTGGCCACAGCGCCGGGTAGAACAGGCAGTCCCGCCAATGCGAGCAGGCGGCCGAGGCCCGCAGCCGGTCCGGCGCCGGCAGGAACGAGAAGATGTGCACGACCAGCTCGCTGGGGAGGGACGAGGCTCCCGCATCCCCGCACAGAGCCATGGACGACACCGGGAGACGAGCGCCGACTGTCCTCTCCGGACCCCGGGGAACAACAAGCGGAGGTGAAGGAGAGGGCGGGGACAACTGACACTGCGCTGTGGAATGTACCACGACACTGACCCGGGGGGAGGCGGGAGCACAGGCCGAGACCTCTGTACTGACGGCTGATATGAGGCGCACACTGAAAGACCAGAAGAAGACAAAGCAGCCACAGCAGAGGCAACCTGACCTCCTACACTAATCGTCATTTCCGACTGACCACATCTCCCCTCCATAAAAACATGGTGCATTCCAGTTTGAGCAACTGTATAGTAAGGTCGAACCACTATTCATTCATTATGGGGTAGATAAAATATGCTTCATAGGTTCTTCATTTTGTTACATAAAAAACGCAGACAACATGTATAGTCACATTTTATATTCAACCGAACGCTGAAAAATAAACTATAATACCCGTGTTCTGTACTTTCTAATGTAAATACCACCCCTCTGCACATTAATGGTATCTTCTAGATAAAGCTCTGGTACTGCGATTCTAGACTGTACCACTCTGCTGGAGAAAGAGGGGTGAACGCTTAGTGTTTGCCCATAACATAAGCAAAGCCAGGAGGGGGCGTGACGGCTGCGACCCCTGTACTCACATGGTGCGGCCCGGAGATGCCGCAGTTGTTTTGCTGCGTGCGACTTCTATGATGTAATCGGCGGTGATGTGCGACAGCGGAAACCGTGGTGCAGGGAGTTAACGTACAACGGTGCAGGAATGAGCAAGTAACAAAACAGCAGATCCTGAGAATAAATAATACAGACTAAAAGTAAAAAGACTTTATTGCGGTTCTAAGCTTGTCAAGATCTTTCCTGGGATGAAAAAAAAATAGTCTAAAGAAATGTGTTAGTGAATTAATGGAATTATCCTGGGTAGTGCATTCCAGAAAACTGCTGCAGCATGAGAGGAGTCCTGGAGACTAGAGTAGGAGGATCAGCTTATGGAGGATTGTCTGAGCCCAGAGAGACCCTGGTGTTCAAAAAAAATCGCTACGCTGTTCCTGAAAAGTCGGACGAGTGTCACGCAAGAGGCGTGTGTTTTTCTTGAGAGCACAATGCGATTTTGACATGAGATTTTCCACGGTAATTCTCTGACATTTACGCATAGTGTTTATAGTAAATATACTTTAATACATATAAACCGCCATCCTGTCTGGCGTGACGATAATCCTTAGAAGCCCATGTCCCCTGTAAACTGGTTAAAAAAAACCCCGTATTCCTCACCTTTCCAATGAGAAGATAATCTTGCGAAGCCCTTGTCCCAAGTAAAATGGTTAAAAATAACCATATTCCCCACCTGTACAAAGAGAAGATAATCCATTTGTCCCGAGTCTATCTCTGCTTTATGTACTTGGCACACTGAATGTAGGCATGATGGGAGTATTCATCCTGCCAGCCAGCAGGGACACTGAGATGCGCCTGATAGCTCAGTTCTGCATCATGGTGACATGAGAAAGTTGAGCGGAGTTCATACCCAATGACCTCCGTTCACCTCACTGTAGGCTATCACACGCTGCTCAGTGTCTCTGCTGGCTACAGGATGAGCACTCGCATCATGCCAGCATTCAGTGTGCCATGTACATAAAGCACAGCAAGACTTATCAAGGGACAAATCGATTATCTTCTTGCCGGACAGGTGAGGAATATGGTTGTTTATTGTTTTTTAACTCTTTGACAGGGGACAAGGGCTTTGAAGGAGTATCTTCACGTCGGACAGGTCGGGGATATGTTGGTTTATGCTACAATACGATACACTTTATTGATCAGTGGGTTAGCCATCAAACTGAGTATAAATTTAGTTTTTTTCAGTAAAGGTGTCAAGAGTATTTCAATTAAAGTAATTCTGGGTGTTTTTTATTTACTATATGATTATGGGATTTATAATGGGGGACATCTTATAGATGTCTCTCCATTACTAACCTCAGCTGCCAATACAAAGGTGACATAAACCACCCAACTATCACCCCACTTACAGTGGCACCAGGGAAGAAAGAGACAAAGTGCCAGAAATGGCGCATCCATAAGACGTGCCATTTCTGGAGTGGCTGAGAACTGATATTTTAAGTCTTGGAGGGGGGCAGTATCCATGGCCCCTTCTTAGGCTATTAATATAAGCCCACAGCTGTCTGCTGTGCCAGTAAAGGCTATGTATACAGCTGTCAGCTGATATTAATAGCCTGGGAAGCTCTGTGGGTATTACCCCCTTCTCAGGCTATAAGCATCGCCCCCCAGCCGTCAGCTTTCACTCCGCTGGTTAATAAAACTTTGGAGGATCCTACACCATTTTTCTTTAATTTATTGATTAATTAAATACATGTAGAGTAAGCTGCACACTCACTGCACTAATTGTAAATGTCACTGACATCTTTATATCTATTCTATGTGTATATATCTATTGGTAGGGATCAGATTGTATACAACATCTCCTCATACAACCTTTCACAATCAGAGCTAGATGTCCTTCAGAAAGGACTCACTTTTTGTCCTACACCTTCTTTCAATAGTTTCCAATTAGATCAGGAACTTCAGAGATTTTTTAGAAACCTGAGACTGAAGGCACACTTTGATACCAAAAACTTGGATGTAGGTTCCACTTCTCCAGTCACATCAATTGACCATACTGATACTCCTTTTGGTCTAAAACAATTACAGTAGGTCTATTCATACCGAATACTTACAACCCACCCAAAGTTTATCACCCTCTTGAGACATACATTTCACTTGTTACATAGGATATTCAGACTAATTGTACACAGATCAATCAGGGTCTCTTTCGGATTAAACGTAATTGCACCATACTAGAGAAGAGGGCCCTTGAATATCTTAAATCTAACAAAACCATAACTATCAAACTAGCGGATAAGCGGTGAGCGATCGTGGTATTAGATAGTTCTCACTATATCTCTATGGTTTGTGAACATCTTAATGACAGGAACACGTACTTACCCCTGCAAGGGATCCTTCCCTTGAGATTTCCAATGAGATTCGTCAGATTGTTGATTCTTTTAGAACCAAGAAAGTAATTCATTCTAAATTAAGTGAATGCTTCATTAATCCAAACCCTACCATTCCGATCTTTTACGTATTGCCAAAGATACATAAACATTTGACACGACCACCATTGTGTCTTCTACTAACTCTTTATTATCACAAGCAGCTAAGACATTGGAGAAGATCCTTACCCCTCTTTTGATTAATGTGGTCTCGTTTATCAAGGACACTTCAGATTTTCTGGCTGGTTCACGCACATTGAATTCACTACAGAAAGATTGCATTCTGGTTACAATGGACGTTAATAGAAAAAGAAGTCTCGCACTCAACTTAAGTATATTTGCAGATTTATTTGGTGCTGACGTAGCACTGGGGAAACGTTTCAGCCTCAACTAGGCTTTCATCAGTCACGTGCTGTGCCTTTCACGCTGCATGGACATTAGTAATGGTCAGGACACAAGACATGTGTGATGCCTAAAAACTGGGTGGTCGCCTTGTGGAAACGTACAATGGTAATAGAAACCGGATACTGAGTGAATTGTAGATCACTCAGATGGGCTGGCCCGGGTAGACGGTAATATGTAGCAAGGTAACCAGATGAGGACTCCGTGGCTGGAGGGAAGCCGCTGTGGAGTAGATGTGATCCTCACAGAAGCGGTGGACACCGCGTCTGTGAGGATCACATCTACTCCACAGCGGCTTCCCTCCAGCCACGGAGTCCTCATCTGGTTACCCTGCTACATATTACCGTCTACCCGGGCCAGCCCATCTGAGTGATCTACAATTCACTCAGTATCCGGTTTCTATTACTATTGTACGTTTCCACAAGGCGACCACCCAGTTTTTAGGCATCACACATGTCTTGTGTCCTGACCATTACTAATGTCCATGCAGCGTGAAAGGCACAGCACGTGACTGATGAAAGCCTAGTTGAGGCTGAAACGTTTCCCCAGTGCTACCTCAGCACCAAATAAATCTGCAAATATACTTAAGTTGAGTGCGAGACTTCTTTTTCTGTTCATAAAAGGATTTGGGTACCTAGTCTCTGCACCAGAAATAGCAGTGCACACGGTGTTTTCTCCACAATGGACGTTAATAGCCTGTGTGGAGAAACGGGGTCAGTGGGTGCTCTCGTCCGCTGGCCCGGCTGTCTTTAGCAAGACTGCATGGACAACGGCTCATACCACTGAACGCCCGCTCTATCTCCCCGTGGGCAATACACTACACAGACAACACAGGGTTAAGGTAAAACAGTGTGGCAATACTTTATTGAACCACAACACATAATAGCAAACAGAACAATCTCACCATGGCTGGAATTGTTTGGGTACATGGGCGTATATAAAATATCACTGCGTCTCCACATATTTCCAGTATGACACGATGTCAGAGCTCCCAGGGTCACATGGGCACATATAAAAGATCACTGCGTCTCCATGTATTTCCAGTATAACATGATGTCAGAGCTCCCAGGGTTGCTACTCCATCTATGGATGAACGCACAGAGAAGGGGTAACGACAAGCATAGGGAGATGACCAACAACTGTCCATAGAGTCCATACAAGGTCCAAAGCCAGTTGACATGATGTCAGAGCTCCCAGGGTCACTACTCAATCTGTGGATGAACGCACAGAGAAGGGGTAACGACAAGCATAGAGGGATGACCAAGAACTGTCCATAGAGTCCATACAAGGTCCAAAGCCAGTTTACACGATGTCAGAGCTCCCAGGGTCGCTACTCCATCTGTGGATGAACGCACAGAGAAGGGGTAACGACAAGCATAGGGAGATGACCAAGAACTGTCCATAGAGTCCATACAAGGTCCAAAGCCAGTTGACACGAGAGTCACCACATGGCTTATCTGACCATCTCCATGGAACCAGGCGACCAGCAGATCCCAACCCTGGCTTTCTCCAAACAGATCCATGGTTCAGAGATGGTCACTGGATCAGATCTGTGTCCTTCCAACCAGAGCTTAAAACCCCTGGGTTGGTTCTTATAGAATCATAGATCAGTGTCCCTCGTGATAGTGCCATGATGAATTGGCTGCAGTCCTTTCTCTTGTCTGTTGGGTGGTTTGCAGAATGTCTGGCTGATAGCTCTGTGTTACTTCAGTCTCTCAGGATGTGATCTCTGAGTCTTTTTTATACCCAAGGCATGTAAGCTATTTTTAGAATTACCCAGGGTCTTTGGCCATGTGCACACGTTCAGGATTTTTCGCGTTTTTATTGCGTTTTTTCGCTATAAAAACGTGATAAAAACGCGAAAAAAACGCTTACATATGCCTCCTATTATTTACAGGGTATTCCACATTCTTTGTGCAAATGTTGCATTTTTTTCCGCGAAAAAAATCGCATCGCGGAAAAAAAAGCAACATGTTCATTAAAAATGCGGAATTGCGGGGATTCCGCACATCTAGGAGTGCATTGATCTGCTTACTTCCCACACGGGGCTATGCCCACAATGCGGGAAGTAAGCAGATTATGTGCGGTTGGTACCCAGGGTGGAGGAGAGGAGACTCTCCTCCACGGACTGGGCACCATATAATTGGTAAAAAAAGAATTAAAATAAAAAATAGTGATATACTCACCCTCTGATGGCCCCCGAAGTGTTCCCGCCTCTCCGGTGCATGCTCTCTTTTCCGTTCCTATAGATGGTGTGGTTCAGGACCTGTGATGACGTCGTTGTCTTGTGATTGGTCGCGTGACCGCTCATGTGACTCACGCGACCAATCACAAGCCGCGACGTCATCGAAGGTCCTGAACCACACCGGCATCTATAGGAACGGACGCCGCTGAGGAGATTGGCTGTCTGCAGAGGGTGAGTATAACCATTTTTTTTATTATTTTTAAACATTCTATCTTTTACTATAGATGCTACATAAGCAGCATCTATAGTAAAAAGTTGGTCACACTTGTCAAACAGTATGTTTGACAAGTGTGACCAACTTGTCAGTCAGTTTTCCAAGCGATGCTACAGATCTCTTGGAAAACTTTAGCATTCTGCAAGCTAATTACGCTTGCAGAATGCTAAAAAAAACGCGAAAAAAAACGGAAAAAAAAATGCGGATTTCTTGCAGAAAATTTCCGGTTTTCTTCAGGAAATTTCTGCAAGAAATCCGGACATGTGCACATACCCTTTGGCCATGTGCACACGTTCAGGATTTTTAGCGTTTTTTTCGCGTTTTTTCGCTATAAAAACGTGATAAAAACGCGAAAAAAACGCTAACATATGCCTCCTATTATTTACAGTGTATTCCGCATTTTTTGTGCAAATGTTGCGATTTTTTCTGCAAAAAAATCGCATCGCGGAAAAAAAAGCAACATGTTCATTAAAAATGCGGAATTGCGGGGATTCCGTACACCTAGGAGTCCATTGATCTGCTTACTTCCCGCACGGGGCTATGCCCACCATGCGGGAAGTAAGCAGATTATGTGCGGTTGGTACCCAGGGTGGAGGAGAGGAGACGTCACCGCTGTGCTTTCACTTTCGGGCCGGCGCTCAGTAAGTGTCAGGAAGCAGACGCTGGGGGACGCGCAGGTGAGTATGTACTGTTTGTTTTTTTTACTTTTACGCTGGTAACCAGGGTAAACATCGGGTTACTAAGCGCGGCCCTGCGCTTGGTAACCCGATGTTTACAATGGTTACCAGTGTAAAACATCGCTGGTATCGTTGCTTTTGCTTTCAAACACAACGATACACGGCGATCGGACGACCAAATAAAGTTCTGGACTTTATTCAGCGACCAGCGACATCACAGCAGGATCCTGATCGCTGCTGCGTGTCAAACTAAACGATATCGCTAGCGAGGACGCTGCAACGTCACGGATCGCTAGCGATATCGTTACAAAGTCGTTTCGTGTGAAGGTACCTTTACAGACTTAAGGTACCTTCACACTTAAGGTACCGTCACACTAAACGATATCGCTAGCGATCCGTGACGTTGCAGCGTCCTGGATAGCGATATCGTTGTGTTTGACAGGCAGCAGCGATCAGGATCCTGCTGTGATATCGCTGGTCGTTGAACAAAGTTCAGAACTTTATTTGGTCGTCAGATCGGCGTGTATCGTCGTGTTTGACACCAAAAGCAACGATGCCAGCAATGTTTTACACTGGTAACCAGGGTAAACATCGGGTTACTAAGCGCAGGGCCGCACTTAGTAACCCGATGTTTACCCTGGTTACCAGTGTAAAATGTAAAAAAACAAACAGTACATACTCACCTTCACGTCCCCCGCCGTCCGCTTCCCACACTGACTGAGCGCCGTAAAGTGAAAGTGAAAGTACAGCACAGCGGTGACGTCACCGCTCTGCTGTTAGGGCCGGCACTCAGATAGTGCAGGAAGAGGACGCCGGGGGACGCGAATGTAAGTATGTACTGTTTGTTTTTTTTACATTTTACGCTGGTAACCAGGGTAGACATCGGGTTACTAAGCGCGGCCCTTCGCTTAGTAACCCGATGTTTACCCTGGTTACCCGGGGACTTCGGCATCGTTGTTCGCTGGAGAGCGGTCTGTTTGACAGCTCTCCAGCGACCAAACAGCGACGCTGCAGCGATCAGCATCGTCGTCTGTATCGCTGCAGCGTCGCTTAGTGTGACGGTACCTTAAGCGACTTTGCAGCGAGAACGACGACAATCCGTGACGTTGCAGCATCCTGGATAGCAATCTCGTTGTGTTTGACACGCAGCAGCGATCTGGATCCCGCTGTGATATCGCTGGTCGGAGCTAGAAGTCCAGAACTTTATTTCGTCGCTGATCACCCTCTGTCATCGCTGGATCGGTGTGTGTGACACCGATCCAGCGATGTGTTCACTTGTAACCAGGGTAAATATCGGGTTACTAAGCGCAGGGCCGCGCTTAGTAACCCGATATTTACCCTGGTTACCATTGTAAAAGTTAAAAAAAAAAGCACTACATACTCACCTTCTGATGTCTGTCACGTCCCCCGCCGGCGGCTTCCCTGCACTGAATGTGTCAGCACCAGCCGGCCGTAAAGCAGAGCACAGTGGTGATGTCACCGCTGCTGCCGGCGCTGACACATTCAGTCAGTGCAGGAAGCTCTGAGCAGCAGCGCGTAACCCTGTGGACGCCGGGGGATGTGACAGACATCAGAAGGTGAGTATGCAGTGTTTTTTTTTTACTTTTACAATGGTAACCAGGGTAAATATCGGGTTACTATGCGCAGCCCTGCACTTAGTAACCCGATGTTTACCCTGGTTACCCGGGTGCTGCAGGGGGACTTCGGCATCGTTGAAGACAGTTTCAACGATGCCGAAGTCGTTCCCCTGATCGTTGGTCGCTGGAGAGAGCTGTCTGTGTGACAGCTCCCCAGCGACCACACAACGACTTACCAACGATCGCATCGCTGGTCGTGATCGTTGGTAAGTCGTTTAGTGTAACGGTACCTTTACACAGTATGTTAGATGGTATATCAGTGGGCAAGTCTGTCCTCTTGACCCACCAGACACAAACACCTAAATTCACAAGCCAATATACAGACAAAAAGCCAGTTCTTTTGGCTTTGCAAAAACATGGCTGTCTGGGAAATTAAGATACAATCTGGTTTCTTCACAGCCTGTATACTAGCATAGATAATACTAAGAGCATGGAGGTGGTCCGCCTCTTTCTGGACACATACACAGAATTTTCACTTGATCAGAAAGGTTTTTGTATGGCTTTACTGTCCCTGATACTCACTTTGTAATTTCTTCCTTTTTTCGGGTAAATTTTTTAGCCAGAAAGTCGGTACAGCAATGGTATCCAATGTAGCGACCCCCTACGCAAATATACAGTTATATGAAAAAGTTTGGGCACCCCTATTAATCTTAAGCTTAATGTTTTATAAAAATTGTGTTTTTTTTTGCAACAGCTATTTCAGTTTCATATATCTAATAACTGTTGGACACAGTAATGTTTCTGCCTTGAAATGAGGTTTATTGTACTAACAGAAAATGTGCAATCTGCATTCAAACAAAATCTGACAGGTGCATAAGTATGGGCACCCTTATCATTTTCTTGTTTTAAATACTCCTACCTACTTTTTACTGACTTACTAAAGCACTTTTTTTGGTTTTGTAACCTCATTGAGCTTTGAACTTCATAGCCAGGTGTATGCAATCATGAGAAAAGCTACTTAAAGTGGCCACTTGCAAGTTGTTCTCCTGTTTGAATCTCCTCCGAAGAGTGGCATCATGGGCTCCTCAAAACAACTGTCAAATGATCTGAAAACAAAGATTATTCAACATAGCTGTTCAGGGGAAGGATACAAAAAGCTGTCTCAGAGATTTAACCTGTCAATTTCCACTGTGAGGAACATAGTAAGGAAATGGAAGAACACAGGTACAGTTCTTGTTTGTAAGGCCAGAAGTGGCAGGCCAAGAAAAACATCAGAAAGGCAGACAAGAAGAATGGTGAGATCAGTCAAGGACAATCCTCAGACCACCTCCAGAGAGCTGCAGCATCAACTTGCTGCAGATGGTGTCACTGTGCATCTGTCAACTATACAACGCACTGTGTTTTTTTGCCGCCATGCATAACGCCTTTTTGTATGACCAAACAACTCAATCTTGGTTTCATCAGTCCACAGGACCTTCTTCCAAAAAGAAATTGGCTTCTCCAAATGTGCTTTTGCATACCTCAGCCGACTCTGTTTGTGGCGTGCTTGCAGAAACGGCTTCTTTCGCATCACTCTCCCATACAGCTTCTCCTTGTGCAAAGTGCGTTGTATAGTTGACCGATGCACAGCGACACCATCTGCAGCAAGTTGATGCTGCAGCTCTCTGGAGGTGGTCTGAGGATTGTCCTTGACTGATCTCACCATTCTTCTTCTCTGCCTTTCTGATGTTTTTCTTGGCCTGCCACTTCTGGCCTTAACAAGAACTGTACCTGTGTTCTTCCATTTCCTTACTATGTTCCTCACAGTGGAAATTGACAGGTTAAATCTCTGAGACAGCTTTTTGTATCCTTCCCCTGAACAGCTATGTTGAATAATCTTTGTTTTCAGATCATTTGACAGTTGTTTTGAGGAGCCCATGATGCCACTCGTCAGAGGAGATTCAAACAGGAGAACAACTTGCAAGTGGCCACTTTAAGTAGCTTTTCTCATGATTGCATACACCTAGCTATGAAGTTAAAAGCTCAATGAGGTTACAAAACCAAAAAAAGTGCTTTAGTAAGTCAGTAAAAAGTAGGTAGGAGTATTTTAAACAAGAAAATGATAAGGGTGCCCATACTTATGCACCTGTCAAATTTTGTTTGAATGCAGATTGCACATTTTCTGTTAGCACAATAAACCTCATTTCAAGGCAGAAACATTACTGTGTCCAACAGTTATTAGATATATGAAACTGAAATAGCTGTTGCAAAAAAAACAATTTTTATAAAACATTAAGCTTAAGATTAATAGGGGTGTCCAAACTTTTTCATATAACTGTATATATGGAGTCATTCGAGGAGAAATATGTTTAAACCTATTCACTCTTTTTGAAGCATTCCCTTTACTGGAAAAGATTCATTGATGATATCTTTCTGATATGGAATGAAGATGAACCTTCTTTAATGCAATTCTTCCTTTACATTAATACTCAGATTCCGAATTTGACCTTTACATTACACAAAGATAAAAGTAGTGTGAATTTTCTGGATACTTTGGTTACAATAAGAGAGGATGGTAACTTTGATATTGACCTGTATACCAAACCTATCGACAGGAATAGTTTATTGCATTATTCTAGCTGTCACCCGTCTCATTACCTAAATCTCAAATACACAGAGTGAATCGTAATGTCACTGATCCAACGGTAAGGGAACAACGCATCTCTGAAATGCGAGATAAATTTTCGAATCGGGGATATCCCCACAAAGTATTGGAGGTGGCCACACGATTTACTCCATCTCGAACTGTTAAACCTAACAGGATGGCCTTTATTACCACATATCATCCGTACATGAATTTTCTAAAAAATTGTGTTCTCGAACACTGGCCACTTCTAGGTAAGGCCTATCCTACTATTCCAGAGTTTACTGTCCCACCCCTTATCTTCATAAGAGACCTCAAAATATTAGAAACTTGTTGGTCAGGGCAGATATTGGTTCTGAGAAACAAACACAGAGACAACTGACATTAATGACTCAGAAAAAGGGGAGTTTTCCCTGTTTACACTGTCCCCAATGTTCCAGCGTCACTAATTGGGATATCTTCTCGCATCCCAGGTCAGAAAAACATTTTCCTATTAGAGGTTTTTTTACATGTGATTCCTCTTACGTCGTATACTCAATTAAGTGCCCATGCGGTCTCAGATATGTTGGTGAGACCACCCCAACGTATCCGTGACCGCATCTCTCAACACAAATCAACAATCCGCTACAAGCGCATGATGTTGCCAGTGCCTTAACATTTTATCTCAGCGGGACATATAGTAACAATGGATACAAAAATTAAAAGGAACGGATGGCACTCACCGGTTAAAAAACTTCTTCATTCCAATACTTAAAAACATCTGCATTGGGAGGATGGGAGCAGGAGTGGAATGGATGTCAGCCGTTTCGCGCTGCAGTGGCGCTTTTACTGGTCACCAGTAGAAGCGCCACTGCAGCGTGAAACGGCTGACATCCATTCCACTCCTGCTCCCATCCTCCCAATGCAGATGTTTTTAAGTATTGGAATAAGGGTATGTGTCCACGTTCAGGATTGCATTAGGATTTGGTCAGGATTTTTCATCAGTATTTGTAAGCCAAAACCAGGAGTGGGTGATAAATGCAAAAGTGGAGCATATGTTTCTATTATACTTTTCCTCTAATTGTTCCACTCCTGGTTTTGGCTTACAAATACTGATGAAAAATCCTGACCAAATCCTGATGCAATCCTGAAGGTGGACACATACCCTAAAGAAGTTTTTTAACCGATGAGTGCCATCCGTTCCTTTCAATTTTTGTATGCATTGTGGCTATTTTCTTTGGAGTGGCACCCCGGCTCACGGAGCACTTACTGCTGTATACATGCTTGCAGCATCAGTTCATGCAATTACCTGTGCACCGAGTGAGCTTCCCCGTTGTGCGGATTAACACTTTGTTGGGACATACAGTATCCCAATTGAGATTTCAGGTTTAGGAAAACATAACCCAATCTAGATGAGGTGGCGACAGAGTACATAAACTTAAAGAGCGTGAGCCGTTCTGGATTTTTTACACTTCAGATGCTTCATCCATAGGGCATGAATAGAGAATATGAAGCTCCTTATCGATAATCTATTTTTCTTATTGAAGTGTATTGAATTTAATTAAGTTCATCCATATATACTCTGTGATTGTCACTGAATTATGTACTAATTATAATTTTCTGTTCTTCTTTTTCTCTTAGATTCCCTTATGAGTGCAATATTCTCCACTTACTTTATCTCCCTACTGGACATCGCTCCCTCCTCCTGTTACTGTTTCCTCATCCTCTTCGTATTCCTATCACTCTTATAAGTCCCTATTCCTTATCTCCTCATTTTTCCTCTCCTTTTTCCTCTTCTCCTTTTTTCTTTCTTTTTCCCTCCTCCCCCCCTTTTTTTCCTTTTTTTCTTCTCCGACCTATAATTCATACTGTGTCTATTCCCATTTACCACCTCTGTGTCTCCTTTATGTCTTTTTCCCTTCATTCATTTGGCACCAGGCGGTTTCTATAAATTCCTCCATTTTCAAGTGCCAGCGGCACATGCGAACTTAATTTTCTTTGTCTGTCAGCACATCAGATTTCAGATTCCCTACTGCGCACATGCGGGCCTTATTTTTCCCTTCGGGTATCTCTGTGCGGTCAGTTTGGGCACAAACTCACCGGACGTGACGTCTAGGGGGAGCTGCATTTATAGGCAACCTCCTGCTTCCTCCTCTACTCACCTGCATGTAACCGCTGCAAGCAAGGCCGGCTCCAGGTTTTTGAGGGCCCCAGGCAAAAGAGTCTCCGTGGGCCCCCCCCTTTAACACATACCACGATTCGTGATGTACAGATACAGTAGAGAAATATAGGTATAGTACAATGCTAGATTTCACTTCATACATGAGTGATAGCTATTGTAAATTCTACAATACCATACAGAAGAGGGGCTTTATATAAGTCATCCCCTTATATGCCAATTATGCGAGAGCGATGCGCGAGCCTTGCATTGTATCACCCGAAACGTCCGTATCTCTATGCAGCTGCACACTCCTGTCCAAAGAAAGGGCGGCTCTGCAGGGAGAAGTGATGCGAGGCTCTCGCAAGTGGAACTCCAAGTCCGACGTAATATATAGTAACTAGATGGCAGCCCGATTCTAAAGAATCGGGAGTCTAGAATCCATATATACTTTATTTATTCAAATGTAAGAATAATACAATTAATAAATAATAGTAAGAAAGAACAAAAAATGGCTGCACTCACCAGCTCTTGACAATTCTTGACAGTACGGCACATTTCTGATTGGTCGCTCGCGGCAGGCGGCAACCAATCAGAAAAGTGCCGCGCACCACGAAGGCATATATCTTTGTCCACCCTGAGCGGGTGTAGGACGCTGGTGACGTCACTTATCTCCGGACATTATCTCCGGACAAAGCCACGGAAGTTGGCACAAATTGCCGGAAGTAGTATTCTAGGCAATTATATATTAGATTTTAATGTTATCAGTGTTTACCTTTGAACGTTTATATTGTATTGTCCTGTCACCAGCCATGTGTACGATTATCGGCCGAAAGCCTCTCTGGAACCAATAATCACCCCATGTAAAGGTATCTTTATAAGTTAAAGATTCAGAATACTATGACTTTTATCATATCCTGAACAGTCAAGTTTTTTATGAACCGTTAAGGTTTTCTGGTTGAAGTAAAAAAAACTCTGAGTGTTTACAGTTTGAAACCATAAAATGTTGAAAAATTATGTCATTCTTGAGTATATCACTCAATGGTGCTCATAAACGTGTCAAATTTGATCTATAATATACTTTAATATACGTTACTTTAATCTTTAATATACTTAAGAACAGGGCCCCAGACATCACACAGGGGGTCTGAAACACCGCACAGTGGTCCAAAATATCGCTGTGCTCTGCCTGGGGCCCCATATGCTGCCTGGGGCCCCTGTGCTTTGCCTGGGGCCCCATATGCTGCCTGGGGCCCCTGTGCTCTGCCTGGGGCCCCTGTGCTCTGCCTGGGGCCCCTGTGCTCTGACTGGGGCCCCTGTGCTCTGCCTGGGGCCCCATATGCTGCCTGGGGCCCCTGTGCTCTGCCTGGGGCCCCATATGCTGCCTGGGGCCCCTGTGCTCTGCCTGGTGCCCCATAGGCTGCCTGGGGCCCCTGTGCTCTACCTGGGACCACTGTGCTCTGCCTGGGGCCCCATATGCTGCCTGGGGCCCCTGTGCTCTGCCTGGGGCCCCTGTGCTCTGCCTGGGGCCCCTGTGCTCTGCCTGGGGCCCCATGTTCTGCCTGGGGCCACTGTGCTCTGCCTGGGGCCCCATAGGCTGCCTGGGGCCCCTGTGCTCTGCCTGGGACCACTGTGCTCTGCCTGGGGCCCCATATGCTGCCTGGGGCCCCATATGCTGCCTGGGGCCCCATATGCTGCCTGGGGCCCCTGTGCTCTGCCTGGGGCCCCATATGCTGCCTGGGGCCCCTGTGCTCTGCCTGGGGCCCCTGTGCTCTGCCTGGGGCCCCATGTTCTGCCTGGGGCCCCTGTGCTCTGCCTGGGGCCACTGTGCTCTGCCTGGGGCCACTGTGCTCTGCCTGGGGCCCCATAAGCTGCCTGGGGCCCCTGTGCTCTGCCTGGGGCCCCATATGCTGCCTGGGGCCCCTGTGCTCTGCCTGGGGCCCCTGTGCTCTGCCTGGGGCCCCATATGTTGCCTGGGGCCACTGTGCTCTGCCTGGGGCCCCTGTGCTCTGCCTGGGGCCCCATATGCTGCCTGGGGCCCCTGTGCTCTGCCTGGGGCCCCTGTGCTCTGCCTGGGGCCCCATGTTCTGCCTGGGGCCCCTGTGCTCTGCCTGGGGCCACTGTGCTCTGCCTGGGGCCCCATATGCTGCCTGGGGCCCCATATGCTGCCTGGGGCCCCTGTGCTCTGCCTGGGGCCCCATATGCTGCCTGGGGCCCCTGTGCTCTGCCTGGGGCCCCTGTGCTCTGCCTGGGGCCCCATGTTCTGCCTGGGGCCCCTGTGCTCTGCCTGGGGCCACTGTGCTCTGCCTGGGGCCACTGTGCTGTGTCTGGGGCCCCATAAGCTGCCTGGGGCCCCTGTGCTCTGCCTGGGGCCCCATATGCTGCCTGGGGCCCCTGTGCTCTGCCTGGGGCCCCATATGTTGCCTGGGGCCACTGTGCTCTGCCTGGGGCCCCTGTGCTCTGCCTGGGGCCCCATATGCTGCCTGGGGCCCCTGTGCTCTGCCTGGGGCCCCTGTGCTCTGCCTGGGGCCCCATGTTCTGCCTGGGGCCCCTGTGCTCTGCCTGGGGCCACTGTGCTCTGCCTGGGGCCCCATATGCTGCCTGGGGCCCCTGTGCTCTGCCTGGGGCCCCATAGGCTGCCTGGGGCCCCTGTGCTCTACCTGGGACCACTGTGCTCTGCCTGGGGCCCCATATGCTGCCTGGGGCCCCTGTGCTCTGCCTGGGGCCCCTGTGCTCTTCCTGGGGCCCCATGTTCTGCCTGGGGCCACTGTGCTCTGCCTGGGGCCCCATAGGCTGCCTGGGGCCCCTGTGCTCTGCCTGGGACCACTGTGCTCTGCCTGGGGCCCCATATGCTGCCTGGGGCCCCTGTGCTCTGCCTGGGGCCACTGTGCTCTGCCTGGGGCCCCTGTGCTCTGCCTGGGGCCCCATATGCTGCCTGGGGCCCCTGTGCTCTGCCTGGGGCCCCTGTGCTCTGCCTGGGGCCCCATGTTCTGCCTGGGGCCCCTGTGCTCTGCCTGGGGCCACTGTGCTCTGCCTGGGGCCCCATGTTCTGCCTGGGGCCACTGTGCTCTGCCTGGGGCCCCATAAGCTGCCTGGGGCCCCTGTGCTCTGCCTGGGACCACTGTGCTCTGCCTGGGGCCCCATATGCTGCCTGGGGCCCCTGTGCTCTGCCTGGGGCCCCTGTGCTCTGCCTGGGGCCACTGTGCTCTGCCTGGGGCCACTGTGCTCTGCCTGGGGCCCCATATGCTGCCTGGGGCCCCTGTGCTCTGCCTGGGGCCCCATATGCTGCCTGGGGCCCCTGTGCTCTGCCTGGGGCCCCTGTGCTCTGCCTGGGGCCCCATGTTCTGCCTGGGGCCCCTGTGCTCTGCCTGGGGCCACTGTGCTCTGCCTGGGGCCCCATATGCTGCCTGGGGCCCCATATGCTGCCTGGGGCCCCTGTGCTCTGCCTGGGGCCCCTGTGCTCTGCCTGGCGCCCCATATGCTGCCTGGGGCCCCTGTGCTCTGCCTGGGGCCACTGTGCTCTGCCTGGGGCCCCATATGCTGCCTGGGGCCCCTGTGCTCTGCCTGGGGCCACTGTGCTCTGCCTGGGGCCCCATAGGCTGCCTGGGGCCCCTGTGCTCTGCCTGGGACCACTGTGCTCTGCCTGGGGCCCCATATGCTGTCTGGGGCCACTGTGCTCTGCCTGGGGCCACTGTGCTCTGCCTGGGGCCCCAGATGCTGCCTGGGGCCCCTGTGCTCTGCCTGGGTGTAGGACACTGGTGACGTCACTTATCTCCGGACATTATCTCCGGACATTAGCTCCGGACATTATCTCCGGACATTAGCTCCGGACAAAGCCACGGAAGTTGGCACAAATTGCAGGAAGTAGTATTCTAGGCAATTATATATTAGATGGGCATTTCCTGAAGGAAATACATGGTGCTTGAACAGCGCTCCCAGCTTTACAGCAACACTTTTCACACACGGGACTGGGGGGCGCGCTTACTTTTGCACCCGGGGCCGGGGGCGCGCTTACTTTTGCACCCGGAGGCGCACTTTTGCACCCGGGGGCGCACTTACTTTTGCACCCGGGGGCGCACTTACTTTTGCACCCGGGGGCGCACTTACTTTTGCACCCGGGGGCGCACTTACTTTTGCACCCGGGGGCGCACTTACTTTTGCACCCGGGGGCGCACTTTTGCACCCGGGGGCGCACTTACTTTTGCACCCGGGGGCGCACTTACTTTTGCACCCGGGGGCGCACTTACTTTTGCACCCGGGGTCGCACTTACTTTTGCACCCGGGGGCGCACTTACTTTTGCACCCGGGGGCGCACTTACTTTTGCACCTGGGGGCGCACTTACTTTTGCACCCGGGGGCGCACTTACTTTTGCACCCGGGGGCGCACTTACTTTTGGGGCCGCACTTACTTTTGGTGGGCGGGGCTCCTCGGCCTCCGATTTGGTTGGTGGGGCCCCTCGTCCTCCGATTTGGTGGGCGGGGACCGGCCTCTGATTTGGTGGGCGGGGACCCTCGGCCTCCGATTTGGTGGGCGGGGACCTTCGACCTCCGATTTGGTGGGCGGGGACCCTCGGCCTCCGATTTGGTGGGCGGGGACCCTCGGCCTCCGATTTGGTGGGCGGGGACCCTCGGCCTCCGATTTGGTGGGCGGGGACCCTCGGCCTCCGATTTGGTGGGCGGGGACCCTCGGCCTCCGATTTGGTGGGCGGGGACCCTCGGCCTCCGATTTGGTGGGCGGGGACCCTCGGCCTCCGATTTGGTGGGCGGGGACCCTCGGCCTCCGATTTGGTGGGCGGGGACCCTCGGCCTGCGATTTGGTGGGCGGGGACCCTCGGCCTCCGATTTGGTGGGCGGGGACCCTCGGCCTCCGATTTGGTGGGCGGGGACCCTCGGCCTCCGATTTGGTGGGCGGGGCCCCACGGCCTCCGATTTGGTGGGCGGGGTCCCTCGGCCTCCGATTTGGTGGGCGGGGACCCTCGGCCTCCAATTTGGTGGGCGGGGACCCTCGGCCTCCAATTTGGTGGGCGGGGACCCTCGGCCTCCAATTTGGTGGGCGGGGACCCTCGGCCTCCAATTTGGTGGGCGGGGAACCTCGGCCTCCAATTTGGTGGGCGGGGACCCTCGGCCTCCAATTTGGTGGGCGGGGACCCTCGGCCTCCAATTTGGTGGGCGGGGACCCTCGGCCTCCAATTTGGTGGGCGGGGCCCCTCGGCCTCCGATGTGGTGGTCGGGGCCCCTCGGCCTCCGCTTTGGTGGGCGGGGCCGGGCCCCTCGGCCTCCGCTTTGGTGGGCGGGGCCGTTCGGCCTTCGATTTGGTGGGCGGGGCTCCTCGGCCTCCGATTTGGTTGGCGGGGCCCCTCGGCCTCCGATTTGGTTGGCGGGGCCCCTCGGCCTCCGATTTGGTTGGCGGGGCCCCTCGGCCTCCGATTTGGTTGGCGGGGCCCCTCGGCCTCCGATTTGGTGTGTGCTCTGCCTGGGGCCACTGTGCTCTGCCTGGGGCCCCATATGCTGCCTGGGGCCCCTGTGCTCTGCCTGGGGCCCCATATGCTGCCTGGGGCCCCTGTGCTCTGCCTGGGGCCCCATGTTCTGCCTGGGGCCCCTGTGCTCTGCCTGGGGCCACTGTGCTCTGCCTGGGTGTAGGACACTGGTGACGTCACTTATCTCCGGACATTAGCTCCGGACATTAGCTCCGGACATTAGCTCCGGACAAAGCCACGGAAGTTGGCACAAATTGCAGGAAGTAGTATTCTAGGCAATTATATATTAGATGATTGGTCACTTAGTCACTTACTAGTCCACGTGTATGTTCTGGAAAATAAGTCCTGATAGTGCCCTTTCTGCACTGTGTCACTCTTGGAGTAGGTGACATGTAGATCCTGTGCTTTAGCAGATGGCTAACTCTGGTGAGCTAACTCACACATATAACCAGCAGCCTTTGTTTTGGCCAAAAGATTTTTTAAGCAGCCACCACGACACAGTAAACTTTTTTGGCCGGGCCCGACTCTAACCTATTAAACATTTGTTAAAATATGCAATGCAATTTAGGTGTATTTTTAAATCTTTAAAATGAACAATAATATCACACACAAGGGACAAATACATCGTACCATGACCAGACACCATATTACCACCACATAGTGACCTATAAAACTACATACAAAGAACAAATACCGCCACATCATGTCCAGACCACATATTAAAACCACAGTGACCGAATAATATCACATACAAGGGACAAATACTGCCACACCATGACCAGACCACATATTACTATCACATGGTGACCAATAATACCACATAGAAGGAACAAATACCACCACACCATGTCCAGACAACATATTACCCCCACATAGTGACTGAATACTACAATACTGATCAGTAAAAAAAACCCACAATACTAATATCTTGGACGCAGGGTTCAGTTACTGCATCGGCAAAATCCTGGCTCTGTGGCCCGATCACCAGAAAAGACGGGGCCCTATGCGGGCCCCCTCTGCTGACCGGGCCCCATACGCCAGTCAGGGCAGTAATGCCCTGATGGCGACCCTGGCTGTATCCCAGACAGTGTGAGTGGGACCACCTGTGATGTAAGGCAAGTACGCCGACAGCCTCACATCACAGGTATTATTCAATGGCTTTAAGCGTCTGTGTGCACACTGGTTTCCCTTTTTCTTAGTAACACCCATTTTTCTACGTTACTCGTATGTTATTTCATCATAGGTGCTGTTCCTACTATATGTCATCGCTTTGACTTGTATCACATCGTCCTGAACTTTATACAGCTTTTATACAGGTATTTACACAGGACTCTGTATACCTTTTGCTATACGTTTTCCTTGGTTCACATTTGTTTCTCTGGTATCTGCTGCAGTATTTATTTTTCCTTTTACTGATTTACCCTCCTGTTTTTTTGGGTACCTTTCGCTAGAATTATTTCTTCTTTTTCTGTTCCCTATGCCTCCACATTGGGGGCTCTGCTTACTCTCCCTTACTTTGATTATTTCAGTGGAATCACCTTATTTGCATTTTATTAGATTTTTGCTAATATTTTGCTTGCCTGATTATATGAACATCATATTATGGACCTAGTTTCGGCCACCCTTCTGTTTTTATACATGTATGTATACAGATAAATATATTACCATAGGGAAATTGTTGAATTACAGCCGCTGGTTATCCATTTCTTTATTAGCTTGTTATACATACACTGCGTGCAGAATTATTAGGCAAGTTGTATTTTAGAGGATTATTTTTATTATTGATCAACAACTATGTTCTCAATCAACCCAAAAGACTCAGAAATATCAAAGCTTAATATTTTTGGAAGTTGGAGTGTGTTTTTTTTAGATTTGGCTATCTTAGGAGGATATCTGTTTGTGTAGGTAACTATTAGGTCATGTGCACACGTTCAGGATTTTTCGCGTTTTTTCGCTATAAAAACGTGTTAAAAACGCGAAAAAAACGCTTACATATGCCTCCTATTATTTACAGGGTATTCCGCATTTTTTGTGCAAATGTTGCATTTTTTTCCACGAAAAAATCGCATCGCGGAAAAAAAAGCAACATGTTCATTAAAAATGCATAATTGCGGGGATTCCGCACACCTAGGAGTGCATTGATCTGCTTACTTCCCGCACGGGGCTATGCCCACCATGCGGGAAGTAAGCAGATTATGTGCGGTTGGTACCCAGGGTGGAGGAGAGGAGACTCTCCTCCACGGACTGGGCACCATATAATTGGTAAAAAAAAAAGAATTAAAATAAAAAATAGTGATATACTCACCCTCTGATGGCCCCCGAAGTGTTCCCGCCTCTCCGGTGCATGCTCTCTCTTCCGTTCCTATAGATGGTGTGGTTCAGGACCTGTGATGACGTCGCTGTCTTGTGATTGGTCGCGTGACCGCTCATGTGACTCACGCAACCAATCACAAGCCGCGACGTCATCGAAGGTCCTGAACCACACCGGCATCTATAGGAACGGTCGCCGCTGAGGAGATTGGCTGTCTGCAGAGGGTGAGTATAACCATTTTTTTATTTTTTTTATTATTTTTAAACATTCTATCTTTTACTATAGATGCTGCATAAGTCAGTCAGTCAGTTTTCCAAGCGATGCTACAGATCGCTTGGAAAACTTTAGCATTCTGCAAGCTAATTACGCTTGCAGAATGCTAAAAAAAAGCGAAAAAAAACGGAAAAAAAACGCAAAAAAAAAAATGCGGATTTCTTGCAGAAAATTTCCGGTTTTCTTCAGGAAATTTCTGCAAGAAATCCGGACGTGTGCACATACCCTTACGGTGCAGAATTATTAGGCAACTTAATAAAAACCAAATATATTCCCATCTCAATTGTTTATTTTCACCAGGTAAACCAATAAAACTGCACAAAGTTTAGAAATAACCATTTCTGACATGCAAAAACAAAACCCCAAAAAATTAGTGACCAATATAGCCACCTTTTTTTATGATGACATTCAACAGCCTTCCATCCATAGATTCTGTCAGTTGCTTGATGTGTTTACGATCAACATTGTGTGCAGCAGCCACCACAGCCTCCCAGACACTGTCCTGAGAGGTGGACTGTTTTCCCTCCCTGTAGATCTCACATTTTATGAGGGACCACAGGTTCTCTATGGAATTCAGATCAGGTGAACAAGGGGGCCATGTCATTATTTTTTCTTCTTTGAGACCTCTACTGGCCAGCCACGCTGTGGAGTAGTTGGAGGCATGTGATGGAGCATTGTCCTGCATGAAAATCATGTTTTTCTTGAACGATACCGACTTCTTCCTGTACCACTGCTTGAAGTTGTCTTCCAGAAACTGGCAGTAGGTCTGGGAGTTGAGCTACACTCCATCCTCAACCCGAAAAGGTCCCACAAGTTCATCTTTGATGATACCAGCCCATACCAGTCCCCCACCTCCACCTTGCTGGTGTCTGAGTCGGAGCGGAGCTCTCTGCCCTTTACTGATCCAGCCTCTGGCCCATCCATCTGGCCCATCAAGAGTTACTCTCATTTCATCAGTCCATAAAACCTTTGAAAAGTCAGTCTTAAGATATTTCTTGGCCCAGTCTTGACGTTTTATGTTATGTTTCTTGTTCAAAGGTGGTCGTTTTTCAGCCTTCCTTACCTTGGCCATGTCCCTGAGTATCGCACACCTTGTGCTTTTTGATACTCCAGTAACGTTGCAGCTCTGAAATATGACACAACTGGTGGCAAATGGCAGCTTCACGCTTGATTTTCCTCTATTCATGGGCAGTTATTTTGCGCCTTTTTTGCCCAACACGCTTCTTGCGACCCTGTTGGCTATTTGCCATGAAACGCCTGATTGTTCGGTGATCACGCTTCAAACGTTTGGCAATTTCAACACTGCTGCATCCCTCTGCAAGACATCTCACAATTTTGGACTTTTCAGAGCCCATCAAATCTCTCTTCTGACGCATTTTGCAAAACGAAAGGAAGTTGCCTAATAATTAAGCACACCTTATACAGGGTTTTGATGTCATTAGACAACACCCCTCCTCATTACAGAGATGCACATCACATGATTTACTTAAATGGTAGTTGGCTCTCAAGCCTGAACAGCATGGAGTAGGACAACATGTATAAAAAGTATCATGTGATCCAAAAAACAACTTGCCTAATAATTCTGCACGCAGTATATATAACACCATAAGTATGGCCTTTTGGCTATTTGTATATGAGATGGTGAATCAGATCTAGGTTTTTCATTTGTTTTCATCTTTATTTTTTGTATCTGTATATTTGTGGACTTCCTTGATAAAGACAGACATGCCGAAAAGTTGGATGGATTCATGTCTATATTTTCATTATAATAGAACAAACTCTCTGTTGGTTTGCAATAAAGATCCACGTCAAAATTTCCATTCGCTTCCAATGTGATCAAAGTGTCTGAAAAATTAATAGACGTTGTACTCTTATGCATTGAAAATGATAAATTGGGAACAAAGGCATTGATATCATGTACAAACTGAAGAAGGGATTCTTCTTCACCTTTCCAAATCATAAAAACGTCGTCTATATACCGTTTCCAATATACAGAGTGTATTAAAAATAATGGATGTGTGTAGACATAGGTCTCCTCAAATGCCGCCATGAAAATATTGGCGTATGGTGGTGCCATGTTTGAGCCCATGGCTGTCCCAGTTTTTTGTATGTACTATTGGTCCCCAAACAAGAAATTTTTTTAATGTAAAATTAAGGATAGTAAATCTAAGCAAAATTGAAACTGGTCTGGAAAAAAAACCCAGTATACTCTGTCAAGAACCATTGGACTGCTTCCATCCCTTTCTGATGATCAATGCACTATCAATGCACTGATCAATAAACTGTTCACATCTAAAGTAACAAGTGTACACCCAGAGGCTACGGGAGTGATGACACGCAATTTAGAAAAAAAATCTGTTGTATCTTTAAGGTATGAAGAAATGTTGTATTTCCTACAGCTGAACGGAGTATAGACAACCCAAAACCAATTAGTAAAAAAGTAGTAGCAAATTTTATTATACATATAGCAACACAATTAGAAATATTCTATAAGGACAAGGTACACGTAGAGCACATATACTTAGGACACAACACATTGGAAGTAACACCATGGGGGAATACATAAGACATGGGCATATCAGATATAGGCATATCGCCTTCTAACTGTGAATCAGGTAGGACTAATCTATCATATGAAAGTGCATAGTGCCTAGTGCAAAAAGAGTACTCATCTCATCAAAACATCCCACCTAGATACAAAAGTGACCAGTCTGCCATGTATATCTTACCCATATGTCGGTGCCAATGTGTGTCCTGCTAGCCCCGACGCGCGTTTCGCGTTTGGCTTCCTCGGGGGGGCTAGCAGGACACACATTGGCACCGACATATGGGTAAGATATACATGGCAGACTGGTCACTTTTGTATCTAGGTGGGATGTTTTGATGAGATGAGTACTCTTTTTGCACTAGGCACAATGCACTTTCATATGATAGATTAGTCCTACCTGATTCACAGTTAGAAGGCGATATGCCTATATCTGATATGCCCATGTCTTATGTATTCCCCCATGGTGTTACTTCCAATGTGTTGTGTCCTAAGTATATGTGCTCTACGTGTACCTTGTCCTTATAGAATATTTCTAATTGTGTTGCTATATGTATAATAAAATTTGCTACTACTTTTTTACTAATTGGTTTTGGGTTGTCTATACTCCGTTCAGCTGTAGGAAATATTGATTAGTGGAGTTTTCCCTGTAACATATGTCCATTTTTAGGGCATATCCCTGTTCTAGGGTTTAGTTTGATATGTATCAGTGGTATTTATATCTATGAAGAAATGTTGTGTAGCAAAGGAGTCAGAATACGATCCAGAGTAATGGCAAGAGGTGATAAGATGGAATTTGTAGATGCCACAATTGGCCGCCCTGGTGGATTCATTAAATCCTTATGCACTTTAGGGAGTATATAAAATACTGATGTTATCGGTTGAGTATTAATGAGATATTCACTTAATTTTACATCAATTGTACCCCTTTCCTTGTATGTTTTAAGATTCTGGCGTATCTCTTTTGCTATGTCGAAAGTAGGGTCCCAATCAATTGGCTGTTATGTAGTCGTATCATTTAGTTGTGACTGGATAATAGATACATAATGTGATTTATCCATAATAACTATGGAACCCCCTTTGTCAGTGGGTTTGATCACAATCCGCTTGTTGTCTTTTAAAGATCTCAATGCATCCTTTTCTATGATGGATACATTTCTATGGATACGCATTGATCCTTTATTGATAGACTAGCTGTTTCCAGCCAGCTAACGCTCGGCATGCTCATTGCTATCTAATTAACGCTGCTAGTGATTAAACTAAAGTAAATAATGACAACATTCAAAATTCGCTTATGCAGGTGGTAAATTAACTTAAAATGAAGTTAATAACAATAATAATAATTAAAAATCAGAATAATACTAATACATTTTATTCACAGCGTAAAATCAAAAGCAAACTGAATTCGTGTGGTAATGTGCGGGGACAGAGCCTCGTGTGGTAATGTGTGGGGACAGAGCCTCGTGTGGTAATGTGTGGGGACGCAGCCTCATGTGGTAATGTGTGAGGACGGAGCCTCGTGTGATAATGTGGAGGGACGGAGCCTCATGTGGTAATGTGGGGGGGCGGGATTATGTGTGGTAATGTGGTGGGGGGGTGTGTGGTAATGTAGTGGGGGGTGGAATTATGTGTGGTAATGTGGTGGGGGGCGGAATTATGTGTGGTAATGTAGTGGGGGGGCGGGATTATGTGTGGTGATGTGGTGAGGGGGCGGGATTATGTGTGGTGATGTGGTGGGGGGGCGGGATTATGTGTGGTAATAAGGTGGGGGGTGGGATTATGTGTGGTGATGTGGTGAGGGGGCAGGATTATGTGTGGTAATAAGGTGGGGGGCGGGATTATGTGTGGTGATGTGGTGGGGGGTGGGATTATGTGTGGTAATAAGCTGGGGGGTGGGATTATGTGTGGTGATGTGGTGGGGGCAGGATTATGTGTGGTGATGTGGTGGGGGGCGGGATTTTGTGTGGTGATGTGGTGGGGGCTGGATTAAGTGTGGTAATGTGGTGGGGGGGCAGGCTTATGTGTGGTAATGTGGGGGGCGGGATTATGTGTGGTAATGTGGTGGGGGGGCGGAATGATGTGTGGTAATGTGGTGGGGGGCGAAATTATGTGTGGTAATGTGGTGGGTGGGCAGGATTATGTGTGGTAATGTGGTGGGGGGGCGGGATTATATGTGGTAATGTGGGGGCGGGATTATGTGGTAATGTGTTGGGGGGGCGGGATTATGTGTGATAATGTGGTGAGGGGCAGGATTATGTGTGGTGATGGGGTGGGGCGGAGCTACTGTGCAGGGGGTGGGATTATCTGGTAATGTGGTGGGGGGCGGGATTATGTGTGGTAAAGAGGTGGGGGGGCGGGATTATGTGTGGTAAAGTGGTGGGGGGAGGATTTATGTGTGGTAATGTGGGGGGTGGGATTATGTGTGGTAATGTGGTGGGGGGCGGGATTATGTGTGGTATTGTGGTGGGGGCCGGGATTGTGTTTGGTGATGTGTGGGGGGCGGGATTATGTGTTGTGATGTGGTGGGGGGCGGGATTATGTGTGGTAATGTGGGGGACGGGATTATGTGTGGTGATGTGTGGGGGGTGGAGCTACTGTGCAGGGGGCGGGATTAGCGAGTAATCACGATGCCTCTTATATATATAGATTTCAGACTAAGATCAACATCCCTCCTTACCAACTAAATGTACTTTTCGATTGGGTGATAAGTACGTGGTGCATGAAAATTACTCGGGATCCGAAGACCCAATTGTTTGAGTTTAAATGGTGCTTCAGATTGGCTAGAATTATCTGTACCAGTAACATGGTCCTCAGTAGGATTACCGCTGAAGTGTGCTTTGAGTCTTAAAGACCAAAAAAAACGATGTAGTTCTTGATCTAATGTAAACCCATTGAAGGGGGGTGTGGGACAGAATGAAAGTCCCTTTTGTAAGACATTGTATTCAGTGGGTGAGAGATTTTGGATGATATATTGTAGACGATCTGGTTGTCCCTACCTGTGAGCATGTACGTATCCGTGTGCCCTCGAGTACAGTATTGTCTACGGGACCAATATTACATACAAAAAACTGGGACAGCCATGGGCTCAAACATGGCACCACCATACTCCAATATTTTCATGGCGGCATTTGAGGAGACCTATGGCTACACACATCCATTATTTTTAATACACTCTGTATATTGGAAACGGTATATAGACAATGTTTTTATGATTTGGAAAGGTGAAGAAGAATCCCTTCTTCAGTTTGTACATGATATCAATGCCTTTGTTCCCAATTTATCATTTTCAATGCATAAGAGTACAACGTCTATAAATTTTTTAGACACTTTGATCACATTGGAAGTGAATGGAAATTTTGACGTGGATCTTTATTGCAAACCAACAGATAAAAATAGCTTATTGCATTATACTAGTCGTCATCCTCGACATGTCAAATAGTCACTACCAACATCTCAATTCCATCGTGTATCCCGTATTGTATCAAATGATGAAAAAAAAACAGCCCGATAACAGAAAATGTCAGCTAGGTTTCTACAACGGGGGTCCCCTGTTATGGACTGGTGATTTAGGAGCGACATGCGACTAGCTCTGAGCAGGTGGTAACTATACAGACCGCAGTTCCTGATCTTAACACAACACTAGCAGTAGCCGTGGGATGTTCCTGTCACTCCCTGGACACCTCGTCACAGCCGGAGAACTAGCTACCCCTAAAGGTAGAAACAGGAAAGCTATCTTGCCTCAGAGAAAATCCCCAAAGGACAGACAGCCCCCCACAAATAATGACTGTGAGTGGAGAAGGAAATGACATACATAGAATGAAACAAGATTTAGCAAAGGAGGCCACTTCTAGCTAGATAGATAGTACAGGACAGAACACTGTGCGGTCCGTAACAAAAACTAGAAAAAGTCCACCGCAGAGAAATGCAAAAATCTCCACACCTGACTAAAGGTGTGGAGGGCAAAATCTGCTGCCCAGAGCTTCCAGCTTAGCTTTATAGATCCATACTGATAAGCTGGACAAATGAGCAAAACATAGAATGTGCTGAACAATAAAGTCCACAACAAGAGGACTGCAAAAGGACAAGCAAGGACTTATCTTTGCTGAACAGGTCAGAGTGTCAGGGAAATCCAAAAGAGCTGTGACTCCAAGCAGGAACAATTGACAACTGGCATTGATTGAGGGATAAGGCCAGACTAAAATAGCCGAGCCAGAAAGACGATCAGTGGAAGCAGCTGCTGATGCTAAATCCAAGAAGCAGCCATACCACTCAAAACCACCAGAGGGAGCCCAAGAGCAGAACTCACAAAAGTGCCACTTACAACCATCGGAGGGAGCCCAAGAACGGAATTCACAACAGTACCCCCCCTTGAGGAGGGGGTCACTGAACCCTCACCAGAGCCCCCAGGCCGGTCAGGACGAGCCAAGTGAAAAGCACGAACCAAATCGGCGGCATGAACATCGGAGGCAACCACCCAAGAATTATCCTCCTGGCCATAACCCTTCCACTTGACAAGATACTGAAGCCTCCGCCTCGAAAAACGAGAATCCAATATTTTCTCAACCACATATTCCAACTCCCCCTCAACCAACACCGGGGCAGGAGGATCAACAGAGGGAACAACGGGTACCACATATCTCCGCAACAAAGATCTATGGAAAACATTGTGGATGGCAAAAGAGGCTGGAAGGGCCAAACGAAAAGACACTGGATTGATAATCTCAGAAATCTTATAAGGACCAATAAACCGAGGCTTGAACTTAGGGGAAGAAACCTTCATAGGAACATGACGAGAAGATAACCAGACTAAATCCCCCACCCGAAGCCGAGGACCAACACACCGACGGCGGTTAGCAAAACGCTGAGCCTTTTCCTGAGACAACGTCAAATTGTCTACCACATGAGTCCAAATCTGCTGTAACCTGTCAATCACAGAATCCACACCAGGACAATCAGAAGGCTCAACCTGCCCTGAAGAAAAACGAGGATGGAAACCAAAATTAGAAAAAAAAGGCGAAACCAAAGTAGCCGAACTGGCCCGATTATTAAGGGCAAACTCGGCCAACGGCAAGAAAGCCACCCAATCATCCTGATCAGCAGACACAAAGCATCTCAAATAGGTTTCCAAGGTTTGATTAGTTCACTCAGTTTGGCCATTTGTCTGAGGATGGAACGCCGAAGAAAAAGACAAATTAATGCCCATCCTAGCACAAAAGGCCCGCCAAAACCTGGAAACAAACTGGGAACCTCTGTCAGACACAATAGTTTCCGGAATGCCATGCAAACGAACCACATGCTGAAAGAACAATGGAACCAAATCAGAGGAGGAAGGCAATTTAGGCAAAGGTACCAAATGGACCATTTTAGAGAACCGGTCACAAACCACCCAGATAACAGACATCCTCTGGGACACAGGAAGATCCGAAATAAAATCCATGGAAATATGCGTCCAGGGCCTCTCAGGGACAGGCAAAGGCAAAAGCAACCCACTAGCGCGGGAACAGCAAGGCTTAGCCCGGGCACAAGTCCCACAGGACTCCACAACAGAACGCACATCCCGCGACAAGGAAGGCCACCAAAAGGACCTAGCAACCAAATCTCTGGTACCAAAAATCCCAGGATGACCGGCCAACACCGAACAATGAACCTCAGAAATTACCTTACTTGTCCATCTATCAGGAACAAACAGCTTCCCCATAGGACAGCGGTCAGGTTTATCAGCCTAAAATTCCTGAAGCACCCGCCGTAAATCAGGGGAGATGGCAGAAAGAACCACCCCTTCCCTAAGAATGCCAACCGGCTCAAGAACTCCAGGAGAATCAGGCAAAAAACTCCTAGAGAGGGCATCCGCCTTAACATTCTTAGATCCTGGAAGATATGAGACCACAAAATCGAAACGGGAGAAAAACAGGGACCATCGAGCCTGTCTAGGGTTCAGCCGCTTGGCCGACTCGAGGTAAATCAGATTCTTATGATCGGTCAAGACCACAACGCGGTGCCTGGCTCCCTCAAGCCAATGTCGCCACTCCTCAAATGCCCACTTCATAGCCAACAACTCCCGATTACCGACATCATAATTGCGTTCCGCAGGCGAAAACTTTCGGGAAAAGAAGGCACATGGTTTCATCAAGGAACCATCAGAATTCCTCTGTGACAAAACGGCCCCTGCCCCAATCTCAGAAGCGTCAACCTCAACCTGAAAAGGAAGAGAAACATCCGGCTGACGCAACACAGGAGCAGAAGTAAATCGGCGTTTAAGCTCCTGAAAGGCCTCAACAGCCGCAGAGGACCAATTCGTCACATCAGCGCCTTTCCTCGTCAAATCAGTCAGGGGTTTAACCACACTGGAGAAGTTGGCAATGAAACGGCGATAAAAATTAGCAAAGCCCAGAAATTTCTGAAGGCTCTTCACAGATGTGGGCTGAATCCAGTCACGAATGGCTTGGACCTTAACAGGATCCATTTCTATAGACGAAGGAGAAAAAATAAACCCCAAAAAAGAGACCATCTGAACTCCAAATAGGCACTTAGACCCCTTCACAAATAGGGCATTATGACGAAGGATCTGGAATACCATCCTGACCTGCTTCACATGAGACTCCCAATCATCAGAAAAAATCAAAATATCATGCAAATACACAATCAAGAATTTATCAAGATAATTGCGGAAAATATCATGCATGAAGGACTGAAATACAGAAGGAGCATTAGAAAGCCCGAAAGGCATCACAAGGTATTCAAAATGGCCTTCGGGCGTATTAAATGCAGTTTTCCATTCGTCACCCTGTTTAATACGAACAAGATTATATGCCCCTCGAAGGTCAATCTTGGTAAACCAACTAGCCCCCTTAATCCGAGCAAAGAAATCTGAAAGCAAAGGTAAAGGGTATTGGAATTTGACCGTGATCTTATTAAGAAGGCGATAATCAATACAGGGTCTCAAGGAGCCATCCTTCTTGGCAACAAAAAAGAATCCCGCTCCCAATGGTGACGAAGACGGCCGAATATGCCCCTTCTCCAAAGACTCCTTCACATAGCTCCGCATGGCGGCATGCTCTGGCACAGATAGATTGAAAAGTCGGCCCTTAGGGAACTTACAGCCAGGAATCAATTCCATAGCACAATCACAGTCCCTATGTGGAGGAAGGGAACTGGACTTGGGCTCATCGAATACATCCTGGAAATCTGACAAAAATTCAGGAACATCCAAAGAGGGGGAAGAGGAAATTGACATCAAAGGAACGTCACTATGTACCCCTTGACAACCCCAACTAGTCACAGACATAGATTTCCAATCCAGCACTGGATTGTGTACTTGTAACCATGGGAAACCCAGTACAACAACATCATGTAAATTATGCAACACCAGAAAACGGCAATCTTCCTGATGTGCTGGAGCCATGCACATAGTCAGCTGAGTCCAATACTGAGGTTTATTCTTGGCCAACGGTGTAGCATCAATACCCCTCAGAGGAATAGGGCTCTGCAAAGGCTGCAAAGAAAAACCACAGCGCCTGGCAAATTCTAAGTCCATTAAGTTCAGGGCAGCGCCTGAATCCACAAATTCCATGACAGAAAAGGATGACAATGAGCAAATCAGGGTCACAGACAGGAGAAATTTAGGCTGTACAGTACTGATGGTAACAGACCTAGCGACCCTCTTAATACGCTTAGGGCAAACAGAGATAGCATGAGCAGAATCACCACAGTAAAAACACAGCCCATTCTGACGTCTGTATCCCCTCTGTTCTGCTCTAGTCAAAATCCTATCACATTGCATAGGCTCAGGACTCTGTTCAGAGAACGCTGCCATATGGTGCACCACTTTGCGCTCGCGCAGGCGCCGATCAATCTGAATGGCCAGAGACATAGATTCGCTCAAACCAACCGGCGTGGGGAACCCCACCATAACATCTTTAATGGCTTCAGAAAGACCCTTTCTGAAAATTGCTGCCAGAGCGTCCTCATTCCATTTAGTGAGCACAGACCATTTTCTAAATTTCTGGCAGTATAATTCTGCCGCTTCCTGACCCTGACACAGGGCCAACAAGGTTTTTTCCGCATGATCCACAGAATTAGGTTCATCATACAATAATCCGAGCGATTGAAAAAATGCATCTACATTAAGCAATGCCGGATCCCCTGACTCAAGGGAGAATGCCCAGTCCTGAGGGTCACCACGCAGCAAAGAAATAACTATTTTAACTTGCTGAATGGGATCACCAGAGGAACGGGGTTTCAGAGCAAAAAAAAATTTGCAGTTATTTTTAAAGTTCAAAAACTTGGATCTATCCCCATAAAACAAATCTGGAGTAGGAATTCTAGGCTCTAAAGCCAGAGTCTGAACAACATAATCATGGATACTCTGTACTCTTACAGCAAGCTGATCCACACGAGAAAACAAACCCTGAACATCCATGCCCGCGCCCAAATCCTGAACCACCCAGAGATTAAGAGGAAGGAAAAAGACAAAACAGACTAAAGAAAAAAAAATTGGCTCAGAACTCTTTTTCTTTTCCTTCTTTTGAGATGCATTCAACTCATTTTTGGTCAGTTGTACTGTTATGGACTGGTGATTTAGGAGCGACATGCGACTAGCTCTGAGCAGGTGGTAACTATACAGACCGCAGTTCCTGATCTTAACACAACACTAGCAGTAGCCGTGGGATGTTCCTGTCACTCCCTGGACACCTCGTCACAGCCGGAGAACTAGCTACCCCTAAAGGTAGAAACAGGAAAGCTATCTTGCCTCAGAGAAAATCCCCAAAGGACAGACAGCCCCCCACAAATAATGACTGTGAGTGGAGAAGGAAATGACATACATAGAATGAAACAAGATTTAGCAAAGGAGGCCACTTCTAGCTAGATAGATAGTACAGGACAGAACACTGTGCGGTCCGTAACAAAAACTAGAAAAAGTCCACCGCAGAGAAATGCAAAAATCTCCACACCTGACTAAAGGTGTGGAGGGCAAAATCTGCTGCCCAGAGCTTCCAGCTTAGCTGAATAGATCCATACTGATAAGCTGGACAAATGAGCAAAACATAGAATGTGCTGAACAATAAAGTCCACAACAAGAGGACTGCAAAAGGACAAGCAAGGACTTATCTTTGCTGAACAGGTCAGAGTGTCAGGGAAATCCAAAAGAGCCGTGACTCCAAGCAGGAACAATTGACAACTGGCATTGATTGAGGGATAAGGCCAGACTAAAATAGCCGAGCCAGAAAGACGATCAGTGGAAGCAGCTGCTGATGCTAAATCCAAGAAGCAGCCATACCACTCAAAACCACCAGAGGGAGCCCAAGAGCAGAACTCACAAAAGTGCCACTTACAACCACCGGAGGGAGCCCAAGAACGGAATTCATAACAGTCCCCTATGAAAATACTTCACAGGGCAACTACAAATATTAGAAACGAAAGGAATAGCACAAATAGACAAAGAATACCCTTTGTGAGCACATATCATCCATATCTACAAATGATTAAAAGCTGTATCTTACGCCATTGGGATTTACTGGGCAAGGCTTATCCGGATGTACCTGAGTTTAATAACATTCCAATTATGTGTTATAAGAAACCCCCAAATCTTAGAAATCTTATAGTCAGGGCAGACATTGGGTCAAATAAGCCCCAATGTATACAAAGAACATTTCTCACACAGAAACGGGGTACATTCCCTTGCTTACATTGTTTACAATGTTCCAATATTACAAGAGGAGAAACTTTTTCACACCCTAGATCTGGCAAAATATTTAAAGTAGACGTTTTTTTCACATGCGAATCATCTTACGTAGTATATCTGATCAAGTGCCCTTGCGGTCTCGGATATGTTGGAGAAACTACCCAGCATATCCGGGACCGTATATCCCAACATAAATCTACGATCAGATGCAAAAGACTCATGTTACCAATTCCAGCACATTTTACTGCTGCAGGACATAATGTGTCTCAATTGAAGTATCAAATAATAGGAAGTGTAGCATTACCCAGAAGGGGTGGTGATAGGATCAAAAGGCTAAAATCAAGGGAGTCCTATTGGATTTTCACATTACAAACGCTGGAACCGTGGGGTCTTAATAGGGAGTATGAGATTACCTATTAACTATATAGTCATATTGTTTCATATGTATTTAATATATACAGTAACCATTATAATAATTCCTCTCTTTTTACTTTTACAGGTTACATAACGAACCTGGTAATATATCCCTTTTTGAGCTCTATCACTCCTTATTTCTTTTCCTCCGTTTATATTTCTGTCAGTATGTATATCTTCTATTTTCTTTCCTAGCATTTATATTTAGTATTATATCTTTACAATTAGTAGCGCACCCGCTCTGCATCTCTCCCCCTTTTGATCTTTCTCAGCTTTGGTCGGTCTATTAGTACGGCATTAAGTAAACTAGCGCATGCGCTTTGCATCTTCTTTCTTGCATCTCTCTCTCTGGTTTCTTTCGGCTGTGTTCGGCTTATTAGATACAGCGCATGTGCACTTTTGATTTGTTCTTTCGGCTTTTTCCGGGGTCCCTTGAGGAAGGTAGCATACCGAAACGCGCGTCGGGGTGGACGGGTGTCCCTGCGTGTGCTCTCTGCCACCTGCACTAGGTAATGTGTATGCATAGAATGTTATTTGTTATCAGTGTTATCTTTGCTGGCACTACGGCTATGTAGGACATGTATTGGACTACCTATAGATTGATTTTACGGTTGGCATAGCCGTGGGTGTGAGTGGTTGTCACTAGTACTGCATTATTCTTCACTCTGCAATTATGTGGATCTTGTGCATATAATTACCACTGTCAGGGATGTACCCTACCTTGGGCTTGTGTTGATGCTGATGTTGTCCTTGTCATCTTTTTTAGCCCCATTGTATCTGTCTGTCTGATATAGTGTGTTTTATATTTTCTATTGATTATATCTTTAATAAAGTGCTGTTGGATTCCATGACTGCTCTGTGGTGGTTTGAGGTTTGTTTTGCGATTGTTCTTGCAGTTATCCACATATTTCCATACTTGGGTGGTGTGTAGGTAGACATGTAGTTATGTGTACACTGTACGTTATATAGTGATGTGTTAGGTACCCACCACCAACGATGTTCATCAGAATTTTTCTCTACTAGTATATGACTCGCATAGGAATTAATAGGATGCGTTTTTTCCTTGTAAATGAATTCACAATATATTCAGATTGTATTTATTTAATTTTTTGTATGTATTATACAGTGGATTATTAATTAATTTTTGTATTCTATGTGTTTACACTTTATTTTGTTATATTTTCTTTATATAGAATGAACCCTTGAAAAAGACCGTTCTATGGTCGAAACATTGACAAATTTCTTCTGTTACATCCTTTTCTCGTGGCTGTGAATTCCCAGAATAAAGTTTCACTATTGATTCAAGACATAAATATTTTCATTTTTTGGAGTGCTTGAGGTTGTTCTATTACATTGACTTTGTTTTTCCTCTGAAAGCACCAATTTATCTAACAGTGTGCAGGTGACCCTGATCTTTCTATATATTTTCATTATGTCGGCTGTTCATTAAAAGGATTATCATATGAATCTGTGAATCTCCTTGTGACTTTTTGAGTACCGAAGGTAACTATCTTGCATTTGTATCATTTTTTCCTTCGGGCACCATTTCTTTATACAGAGTGCACTATTCTTGACTGATTATATTTATACTAGATTGTGGCCCGATTCTAATGCATTGGGTATTCTAGAATATGTATGTAGTATATTGCACAACCACGTAGTATATAGCACAGCCCACACAGTATATAACACAGCCCATGTATTATATTGCACAGCCACATAGTATATAGCACAGCCCACGTAGTATATAGCACAGCAACCTACTATATAACACAGCCCACGCAGTATATAGCACAGCCCACGCAGTATATAACACAGCCCACGCAGTATATAACAGCCCACGCAGTATATAACAGCCCACGTAGTATATAGCACAGCCCATGCAGCATATAACACAGGCCACGTAGTATATAAAACAGTCCACGTGGTATATAGCAATGTGGGCACCATATCCCTGTTAAAAAAAAACAATTAAAATAAAAAATAGTTATATACTCACCTTCCGGCGGCCCACCGGATCCAGGCCAGGCGTTTACCGATGCTCGTTGCAATGCTTCACTCCCAGTAATGCCTTGCGGCAAGAACACGTGATGCTGTAGCTGTCTCGCGAGACCGCTACGTCATGTCCAGTCATTGCCGCAATGCATTCTTGGGACCGGAGCGTCGTGAGGACTGGGAATAGCTGGCGCGGAAGGTGAGAATATAATGGTTTTTTTTAAATTATTATTTTTAACATTATATGTCTTTACTATTGATGCTGCATAGGCAGCATCAATAGTAAACAGTTGGGCACACTTACACGGTTAATGGCAGCATTAACGGACTGCGTTACACCGCGTTATGCCGCGGTGTAACACAGTCCTAAAACGCTATGTGGCCGCTGACTGGAGGGGAGTATGGAGGGGGCACTGACTGGACGGAAGTAGGGAGGGGCCAATTCGCGGACGGACTGTGCCTGTCGCTGATTGGTCACGGCCAGCCGGCTGCGACCAATCTGCGACCTGGGATTTCCGTTACAGACAGACAGATAAGTAGATAAACAGTCAGAAGTACCCCTTAGACAATTATATATATAGATATCTATTCTATTCTGATGAGTCACGCTCTGATTTTACTGTAAAATGATGAAATGTCGGGTTTTCTAAGAGATGGATGTGTAAAAATCGGACGGCACTCACATGGCCCATGTGCTGTGTGATTTATTTTTTTTTCTCACACCAGTTGACTTGTATTGGCAGTTACTATCCGAAATTCGCATCCACTCGCAGCATGCTGAGATTCCTTATCAGTCCGATTCGAGCTGATCAAAAGCAGTGACTCATTGAATAACTGATCCGAACGCAATCTAATTTTTTATCAGATTGCATTTGTCTGATTTCAACACAAGTGGGAGCGAGCCCTTAGGTCAGTAGCAGAACGGAGGGTACGGGAATGGTGGTAGACTGAGATGACGGAGGAGACGTAGGGTGGTGCTAAACCGTGGAGTGCTTGGTGGGTGAGAGTGATGAGTTATATTGGACCCTGTGGCACATGGGTAACGAGTAGAGATGAGCAAATATTTCAATGTTTGGTTCGGCTCACGATGGCTGAATTTGCAATATTCGCCGATTTAATTGTCAATTAAATAGCCGGATATAGCCAAACATGCACAGCACAAAAGCAGGTGTTTCCCACGCTATGTGACAGAGTTGGAAACAGTGGTGTAGCACTTTTAGTCGGCTGTGAAATTATCCCCGCTGGTCAGAGAGCTGCGATTCCCACGCTGTCTTCTGACAGCATGAGCACTCAGCTGTGATCGGGGGTATAAAGTTTACCTCTGGTCACTGGTGTCAGGCTATCAGCTGCCGCCTGCTGCAGATAATAGCAGTGAGAGCAGGAGCGGCAGTTGGGAGTATTCATCAGCCGCTCCTATGCTTTAAATAAATAATTTAAAAAAAACCTACATGGGTTCCCCGGCCAGGCAAAACTCACAGCTGGGGGCTGCGACCCTCAGCTGTCAGCTTCAGCAAGGCTGGTTATCAAGAATATAGGGGTCCCCATGCTGCATTTTTAATTATTTAAATAAATAATAAAAAATCGGCATGGGATCTCCCCATTTTTGACAACCAGTCTTGCTAAAGCAGACATCTGGGAGCTGGTAGTATTCTCAGGCTGGTAAGCGGCCATGGATATTGCCCCCTCAGCCTAAAAATAGCCCGCAGCCGCCCATAAAAGGCACATCTATTAGGCCGGTGTCACACTTGGCGTAAGACAATACGCCACGTATTATACGTCCGTACTACGCGTTCAATACGCCAAAATGTCTCCGTAATCGACTTCCGTAGTTAATGCGTTGCTTAGGTGTGTCAGCGTATTTTGCGCATGGCATCCTCCGTATGTAATCCGTATGGCATCCGTACTGCGATATTTTCTCGCAGGCTTGCAAAACCGACATCTAATGGATCTATGTGCTCAAATGTTTGGGAAAACATATATACAGTATATATATATATATATATATATATATGTCATTGAGACACATAAATATATATTCTGTATTTATATTTCATTCAGCGCGATATCTGTGAAAAGCCGGTAATTCAATTGCCGGCTTCTCATTTCTCCTGCCTAAACCCGACATGATATGAGACATGGTTTTCATACAGTAAACCATCTCATATCCCTTTTTTTTTTTGCATATTCCACACTACTAATGTTAGTAGTGTGTATGTGCAACATTTCAGCGCTGTAGCTGCTAAAATAAAGGGTTAAATGGTGGAAAAAATTGGCTTGGGCTCCCGCGCAATTTTCTCCGCCAGAGTGGTAAAGCCAGTGACTGAGGACAGATATTAATAGCCAGGAGAAGGTCCATGGTTATTGGCCCCCCCGTGGCTAAAAACATCTGCCCCCAGCCACCCCAGAAAAGGTACATCTGGAAGATGCGCCTATTCTGGCACTTGGCCACTCTCTTCCCACTCCCGTGTAGCGGTGGGATATGGGGGTAATGAAGGGTTAATGCCACCTTGCTATTGTAAGGTGACATTAAGCCAGATTAATATTGGAGAGGCGTCAATTATGACACCTATCCATTATTAATCCAATTGTCTGAAAGGGTTAAAAAACACACACACACATGAATAAAAAGTATTTTAATGAAAGAAACAAACAGGTTGTTTTAGTATTTTATTGCTCTCTCAATCCATCAGGAACACCCTCGCTTGGCAAAATAATAAACACACAAGATACATACCTTCTGATGTCCTATCACGTCCCACGAGGTAATCCATCTGAAGGGGTTAACTAATATTACAGGCAGGAGCTGCGATAAACCACTCGCTCGTGCCTGTAATCCCCGGGTGCTGAAAGGAAAGCAGTGATCTATACTTACATTGAGTCGCGGTGATGCGCCCCCTACTGGATGTCCTCATATGACCTGGAGCGTGGGAAAAAGTTCCCAGGCTGCAGTTCATGAGAACATCCACCAGAGGGCGCATCACCGTGACTCAATGTAAGTATAGATCACTGCTTTCCTTTCAGCACTCGGGGATTACAGGCACGAGCGAGTGGTTTATCGCAGCTCCTGCCTGTAATATTAGTTAACCCCTTCAGATGGATTACCTCGTGGGACGTGATAGGACATCAGAAGGTATGTATCTTGTGTGTTTATTATTTTGCCAAGCGAGGGTGTTCCTGATGGATTGAGAGAGCAATAAAATACTAAAACAACCTGTTTGTTTCTTTCATTAAAATACTTTTTATTCATGTGTGTGTGTTTTATTAACCATTTCGTACTATTGGATTAATAATGGATAGGTGTCATAATTGACGCCTCTCCATTATTAATCTGGCTTAATGTCACCTTACAATAGCAAGGTGGCATTAACCCTTCATTACCCCATATCCCACCGCTACACGGGAGTGGGAAGAGAGTGGCCAAGTGCCAGAATAGGCGCATCTTACAGATGTGCCTTTTCTGGGGTGGCTGGGGGCAGAGCCTAACAGAGCGGTCCTGAGCTGTCAAGCACGTCAGGTCAGTCAAGCTGTGTGGGTACCAAGACCACTTGGACCAGGACCGCTCTGTTAGGTGCTTACACCGGGCTGGTAAGAGGCTCTCTAGGATTGCTGAGGAAGGCTAGGTGGAGGTAGTCACTGGATTTTGGGGTGCTCTCCAATATATATATCCCCACCTGAGGATATCGTGCCTTTGGTACCATGTTATTTTGTGGTGTAGGGGTACCTTTCTAACTGCCTAGCAATTTGTTATAGTGTTTCTTACGGTGTACACCTTCCTATTGTACTTTTTATATATGCTATTTGGTCCTGTTGCTTACTTTGCTTAATAAGCTTTGAGGATATGTATCAGCTGTGTAGGGTTCTTTTTTCTGTCAGCATTTATCTGTTATAACAGTGGACCCATTATTTTCTTTGTTTTTAGATGTTTTTAAATGTTCTGTGCATGTTGTTCTTTGAATAAAGATTTTTTCTATTTCTAACTATATATTGTGGTGATCCCTATGTTTATGCATACGCTTTTTTCTTTCTTTTTTGCTACGAGTAAAGAGACATTAACACGGTGGTGCAGTCGCCCATTGCAACTAGTTTGAGGTGGACTGGTGTGTTTAGTGACTGTAATCCAGAGGATATATGTCCAGCTGTGAATCGGAGATAAAATATCTTGTTCCCGGCTGCGATCCAGAGGTGGACTGTCCTGTTTCCTGGCTGCGATCCGGAGGATATTGTGTGCTGTGTTTATTGAGTTGAACATTAAAGAGATGTTTTGCTTTGAACTTTGCAGGGTCACTGCCTCATCACTGCATAAGTGTGCTACCGCTGCACTACAACATACATTACTGATCCTGAGTTACATCCTGTATATCTTTTATTATAAAAATGAAAAATATAGCAATAATAACAACAGAAACAAAACAGAAATATAAACCAGAAAATAATCACTCTAATGAACACTGCTCCAGCTGCTCATTCTCTCCTCACACACATACTATACATATATACAGAATAATCACAATACTGTAATAACTACTTTCACCTTCTGGTCCGGTCACCAACTAAATCAATAACTAACAATCAATAAATAAAATAAACAAAAGCCGACATAAATATATAATCTTTTTTTTCCTTTTTTTTCTATATAAAATAAACACAAACTATGCAAATATATGCAAGATTAAACTAACCACCACCACCCCACACTCAAGCCCACCATTCCCAACCCCCACATTGACCTGAGAGCTGGTCCTGCAGTGCCAGATTTTCCCCCAAACAACCCAGTGTCCCATAGTCCCACAAGAAGACTTGATCTCCCCCCTTTTCCCACCACCCAACATAACACCTACACCCAAATCTAAAACCCTATATACAATATATATACAGCAACAAACACTGCAAGAACCACAAATCACAAAGCCCAAGTTCGGCGCCTGCAACGCTACATCACTGTAAAATGATCAAACAAAACAAAAATCTACAGTGTCAGCAGCAGCCCACCACCAGGAAAGGATTTGACCAGACTAGGGCACACTAAATGAAAAGCTCCTCCACAGGAGAGCGGCCCTCCATGTGCCCAGTCTCCCATACTCCAGAGAGTGCACCTTCACCAGGTCACTGAGTATGGTCCTAAACACATCGTCCACTGGGAGGATTTTCCATTGTGTCGATACTAAGCACCGTGCGTTCCACTTGTGATACCTAACCACTGTGCTAACTAGAAATAGGGTGCAGCGGTCCCGACCACCAAGGTTTCAGAATGCTCCTTAGGCCCAGTCTGCATAAGAGAGACCAGCCAGTCGAAACCAGCCAATGGAGGCACCTACCCTGCTGTACACCTCTGTGTTAAAGGGACATCAAAGCAGGAAGTGGTTTATGCTTTCCAGCACTGTACCACAATGCTCCCGTGGACAGTTCCTGATCTCAGAGCTCCTACACTTCAGATTGTCCCTCACACACAGTTTCCCATGGAAGCAGCGCCAAGCCAAGTCCCAAAACTTTGAGGGGATCCTAATAGAAATCAGAAGATGAAAACCCACCCCAAGATCCCAGCTTGGGCAATTCCTGAGTGCCAGAGGCCTCTGGAAATGGGTCAACAGAACTCTATTATCAAGGAGATTCCTTGGCAGAGTCCTGATCTCCCACATTCCCAGACCCTACCGGCAAATTACCTTCAGAACCATAGTGACATAAGCCGGAAGATGTCCATGTGGTGTGCGAAGATCCTTTACTTGCCCTCCTGTCTCCCATTCCTGGAAGAAAGGCTGAAACCATCCACTACAGGAGAATATTAAGTTTTAAGGTAAGCTTTGATCAGGGTTAACTTTCCCCTAGGGTCAAAGACCAACACTTCCATTGGTTCATATTCTGAGTGGTGATCTCTAGCCTGCTCTCCCAATTTTGTTTGGGGTAATCCCCCTGGCCAAATTCAATGCCAAGGACTTTTGTAGAGATTTTGGGTCCTGAAAGGGTGTTTGAGAGATCAAAACGAGGATCTCCTCCTCCCAGCCAGAGACCCTCACACTTATACTGGTTGATCTTGGACCCAGATGCCTCCAGGTAGCAATCTACCTGTCACGATCCATTTTTGGATTTGTGACAGCTCTGGTTTCACACACATTAAAGCTTGTTTCCTTTCAGGCCATTGGGGGTTAAATGCAGTTTTTCTCCGCTGGCAACCTGGTGTTACTGCAGTGTTGCTGGGTCAGCTGATGTTGATGGTGACCACGCTCACACACTTTAAAAGGTCACCTGGTGCATGAGCTGACTGTTGGTGATATAGGTCCTTTATGGAGACCAACCTAGCAGGAGCAGCTCCCTGGTGTCAGCCAAGTCTGGTGTTTGGAGCTCTGTTGCTGTACTATCTGTGGTGTAGAGCAGAGGTGTCAAACTGCATTCCTCGAGGGCCGCCAACAGGTCATGTTTTCAGGATTTCCTTGTATTGCACAGGTGATAATTTAATCACCTGCACAGAATGATTCCAGCACCTTGTGGAATGCTAAGGAAATCCTGAAAACATGACCTGTTGGCAGCCCTCGAGGAATGCAGTTTGACACCTCTGGTGTAGAGTTTATCAGTGGTGTGCACAAGCTAAGTGCTGATTTTTTGTTACTTTGTCCCTTTGTAGTTTGTGCATTCACCTTTTGGTATTGTGTTCCACCTACTCTCATATTGTGTCATCCTGTTTATTTGCTTTGTGGTGCTTGTGGCGCCCCTAGGGGTATTTGCCACAAACAGTTACTGACACTAAATACAAATACTAAGATAGCAAGACTGCACTACCATCTCCGGTCAGAAGGGGGAGCTCCAGGTACTCCCCTTTATCCATTCTGGTTGGAGAAAGAGAACAGGCAGTTGGGCTAAGGAGCTAGGAGTGAGAGGTCATACAGCTGAATTTCTAATAACCCTATGACGGTTGATAAGTCCAAAATCATCGGCCTGAGGAAAAGGAGAATAGAGAAAAGGGACATTGTGAGAACCGGGTAGCATTAATCATCACCCAGAATAGGCGCAGAGACGGATACCGGATCCGTGGCTATATTCATTATATATAATACAGTAACCAGAAGGACGTGAGGTGATATCAGCTTCACTAGGGTCAGACGCAGCAACAGACACAGAGTTCAGCGGTACTCCCAGAGGGGGTAAACCGACAAAAAGGACTCGGGTTGTCCGTCGAACTAGAGCCCAGAAGGGACAGATTGGGTCGGCAGCCAGTTCACATACAGCAGCAGGGCCATACAGAAACTGCGCATAATAAGAGATGGAAATCCTGACAGGGTCAAAGTAATTCAGAGTTCTTATACAGACTCCGGTGACAGTATTGATTGCGAATCCCTTTATGTTGAAGTAAACTGGTTAAACGTTTCAGCGCCTCAGTCTTTCATTTGGATAATAACCATCTATCCAGGATCGGGATCATCACTGTTGGGAGGACCTGCTGTTGATCAAGTAAGTGTCTGTTCCTTCATGATATCCCTTACACTGTGCATCGCCTGAGACCACAGCACCAGGTCAAGCCACTCGTGACATCCCCCTCAAGAGACAGACCTCATTGGTCTGGTGCTTGGTACCTCGGTCTCCTGGGCATCACATGCTGATTACTTTGTTCACCTCCTGGGGTGGGGGTTGGGGGTTTAGCTCAGGGTTTAACAGGAGATAGGGACAGGTCAGTGACTTGGGCCTCTCTACCTTTGACAGGGCTCCCCCTAGCCTGAGGAGCAGTTCAGGGGCCCATATTCCTCATCTCCTGTTTTCCCATTACTGCCCCGTGACACTACCTCTGACATCAGCCACCCTGCCTCCTCATGAGAGGAAACAAAAACAGTGACATCATCGGCATTCACCACCAACCTCAGAGTGGCTTCCGGTGCTGACCGGTCCATCCCAATCCAAGCTAACGGTCCACATTCCACCATCCTAAGAAGTGGCTCAATCGCAAACACATAGAGCAGCGGGCTCAAGGGACAACCCTGATGAATACCAGGCCCAACCTCAAAAGAGTTGCCAATCCAACCGTTCACAAGAGGGAAACTCTACCCCACCGTACAAGGTCTTAATCCAATCAACAACCCCCCGACAGGCTATATCTCAGAAGGACAGACCAGTGGTACTCATGATTAACCAAATCAAATGCTTTTGAATGGTCCAGTGGCAGCATGTACACCTTCCAATAACCAGTCCTACGCTTCTCCACTGCCTCTCAGACACAGAGCACAGCATTAAATGTGCTGCGACCTGGAGCAGAGCAAATTTGGACCTCCAAAAGGAGTCGGGTTGCAACCAATATGTCAGGGATCCACACCGTGACCGTCACCCCTACGTCACGGATCGGGGTGACTTTAGGCCAACAGACGGCTATCACATGTGCAGGGGGGCTTATCTTAGTTATCCCTCCACTGCCACAATGTGATGAAAAAAACACACACACGGCTATTGACCTCTTAGTTTACAGCAGGGGCTTATTCTAGGTATCCCACTGCTCCTCAATATACCACGAACTGCAGGGACTTGTGTATATCCCGCTTACAGTTCCACTTAACACTTGCAGCTCTCTGGCGCCCCCCTTTCTATCAGGTCAGATTAGGTACTGCACCTAGGGTAATTAGTCGCCAGAAAGGCTGCCTGCTTTGTACTGGCTATTGGGCACGCTGCAGCGACGCGATAAACTACTCCCACTCAGGCAGGAACAATAATTATCAATGCCGCAGTCGCTACAACACCCAACGGCCTGCACAGTACACGGTATTACTGCCACCAGCTTCGATTAAACGGGTCCGAAGCTAACCCAAAACAGTAGCGTAATTTCCCTTCAGAAGACTTAGGGTACGTTTTTAGAGCATGGAGAAAGAACTGGCATGAAATAATATACCCCACAAAATGTAGGCAGTGCTTTATCAAAATATTTTACAAAGATGTTACAAATGAGACAATTGCAAATATGTACAAGGTAATCATAAAAAAAACAGGGAATAACATGAGAAATACACTTACCGTTGTTCAAAGCATTGCAGGCAACCAGGCTAGGGGAGTTTCCATCTATCCCAGTGCATTAGCACTCACAGTCAGGTCGCTTCAGGTAAAAACTCACAACTGACCCCTGGAAGCCTGCCAGCAACTTTATAACCTACAGCCTGTGACCTCACAGAAAGGGTTGAGTTAGGATCGCCCTCCCCTTTCTTCAGTTTGAGTAAGGCAACCTTAAATTTGTCTACTTTCTATAACTTCGCTACAGAACATGTCATAGTCGTAACAAACCCAGTATTCATCTCGGATTAACGTGAGCATTCTGAGATCAAATATGTCCTATCTGGGATACATATTTACAGAGAAATCCCTACTTCTTTCCCTGATGGAGTTAGACGCTCAGGTTTAGTGTGGCGGATAGATCCATCGAGGGGAATTAAGAATATATATTCTCGTATTCTTAACTTAAATGGTTTGCCTAATATCTTACAAAAACAGAACAAAAGAACTTTCATGGATTCTGGAAGTTTCTCATCCAGTTAAAGCTGGTCACTTTCCACTACAGGAAATGCCAGTCGTAAATACCTTGGTGAGGGGGATGAAAGCTTGTGAGCTGAAAGTCAGGAATTTGCAGCTACAAGCTGTTGCAGAGACACTCCAAGAAGGGGGGCTTAGCCCACAGCATGCTAGCAAGAGAACTAAACTTATATGATATTTCATACCATATCGTGACACCTCCCCCTTTTGGCGTGCGCTACGGAGGTAGAACCCCACGGTATGCCTCCATGCGCACCTCAGTAGGTTCACCCTGACGGGACAGTCCATCTGCATTCCCATGATCCCTGCCCGCTTTATGTTCAATGGTGAAGTCAAATTGCTGAAGGGCAAGGCTCCAGCATAGCAACCTGCCGTTGGTTCCACACATGGTGCTTAGCCAGCGCAGAGGGTCGTGGTCGGTCACCACGGTGAAGGTGCGATCGTACAAGTAGGGCTGCAAGCGCTGCAGGGCCCAGACTATGGCCAGGCACTCCTTCTCGATGGTGGAGTAGGCCACTTCCCTCGGCAAAAGTTTCCGGTTCAGGTACAACACGGGTGCTCTTGGTCCTCCGAGTCAACCTGGCTGAGCACAGCACCGAGGCCAAACTCGCTGGCATCAGTCTGTACCAAGAACGGTCGACTGCTGTCGACTGCTTTCAACACAGGGGCGTTGCACAGTGCTTTTTTCAACGCCTGGAAGGCCTCTCACAGCCATCTGTCCAGTTGACGATGTGGGGTAGCTTCTTCCTGGTGAGGTCCGTCAAAGGTTTTGCCAGGCTACTATAGTGCTGCACAAAGCGCCTATAGTACCCTGCAGTGCCCAGGAAGGACATCACCTGTTTCTTGGTCCCAGGAGTGGGCCAGTTCACGATCGCGCCCACTTTCTCAGGCTCTGGCTTCAGGGTGCCTCCGCCTACCTGGTGCCCCAGGTAGTGGACCTCCCTCATGCCCATCTGGCACTTTCCCGGCGTGATAGTCAGTCCTGCTCGGTGAATTCGCCTGAGCACCTCCTTGAGATGCTGCAGGTGTTCCCCCCAGGAGGGACTGAAGTGTCATGAATCCCCAATGGCTAGGGATAGCACAGGACAAGCAAAGTACAAATAAATAACGGACGAGCTCTAGGATGATGGAACCTGGGCTGACCGCTGCCCTACACCTGACAAACGCAACTAGAGATAGCCAGGGAGCGTGCCTACGTTGGTTCTAGACGCCACGCACCAGCCTAAGAGCTAACTAGTACTGCAGAGAAAATAAAGACCTCACTTGCCTCCAGAGGAATGAACCCCAAAAGATATAGTTGCCCCCTCACATGTATTGACGGTGAAATGAGAGGAAGGCACACACATAGAGATGATATATATAGATTTAGCAAATTGAGGCCCGCTGTAAACTAGAAAGCAGAACGATACAAAAGGGGACTGAGCGGTCAGCAAAAAACCCTAATCAAAAACCATCCTGAGATTACAAGAACCCATGTGCCAACTCATGGCACATGGGGAGAACCTCAGTCCACTAGAGCTACCAGCTAGCATAGAGACATAATAAGCAAGCTGGACAAAAAACCAAACAACTGAAAATCAGCACTTAGCTTATCCTGAAAGATCTGGGAGCAGGTAGGCAGGAACCAAACAGAGCACATCTGAATACATTGATAGCCGGCAAGGAAATGACAGAAAGGCCAGGTAAAATAGGAAACACCCCGCCTCTGATGGACAGGTGGAAACCAAAGGCCGCAACCCACCAAAGTCACCCAGTACCAGCAGTAACCACCAGAGGGAGCCCACAAACAGAATCCACAACAGTACCCCCCCTTGAGGAGGGGTCACCGAACCCTCACGAGAACCCCCAGGGCGATCAGGGTGAGCTCTATGGAAGGCGCGAACCAAATCAGTCGCATGAACATCGGAGGCGATCACCCAGGAATTATCCTCCTGACCATAACCCTTCCACTTAACCAAATACTGGAGTTTGCATCTGGAAACACGAGAATCCAAGATCTTCTCAACAACATACTCCAATTCTCCCTCCACCAGCACCAGAGCAGGAGGCTCAACCGAAGGAACAACGGGCACCTCATACCTCCGCAACAACGACCGATGGAACACATTATGAATAGCAAACGATGCTGGGAGATCCAAACGAAAAGATACAGGGTTAAGAATCTCCGAGATCCTATAAGGACCGATGAACCGAGGCTTGAACTTAGGAGAAGAGACCTTCATAGGGACAAAACGAGAAGACAACCACACCAAATCCCCAACAAGAAGTCGGGGACCCACGCGGCGACGGCGATTAGCAAACTGCTGAGTCTTCTCCTGAGATAACTTCAAATTGTCCACCACCTGATTCCAAATCTGATGTAGCCTGTCCACCACCATGTCCACTCCAGGACAATCCGAAGACTCCACCTGACCAGAGGAAAAACGAGGATGAAACCCCGAATTACAAAAAAAAGGAGAGACCAACGTGGCAGAACTAGCCCGATTATTAAGAGCAAATTCGGCCATTGGCAAAAAAGCAACCCAGTCATCTTGGTCAGCAGAAACAAAACACCTCAAATAAGTTTCCAAGGTCTGATTAGTTCGCTCCGTCTGGCTATTCGTCTGAGGATGGAATGCAGACGAGAAAGACAAATCAATGCCCATCTTGGCACAAAACGTCCGCCAAAATCTAGACACAAACTGGGATCCCCTGTCAGAAACGATATTCTCCGGAATCCCATGCAAACGAACCACGTTCTGAAAAAATAAAGGGACCAACTCAGAGGAGGAAGGCAACTTAGGCAAGGGCACCAAATGAACCATCTTAGAAAAGCGGTCACACACAACCCAGATAACGGACATTTTCTGTGAAACCGGGAGATCAGAAATAAAATCCATGGAAATGTGCGTCCAAGGCCTCTTCGGGATGGGCAAGGATAACAACAACCCACTGGCCCGAGAACAGCAAGGCTTAGCTCGAGCACACACTTCACAAGACTGCACAAAGGTACGCACATCCCTAGACAAGGAAGGCCACCAAAAAGACCTGGCCACCAAGTCTCTAGTACCAAATATTCCAGGATGACCAGCCAACACAGAAGAATGGACCTCGGAGATGACTCTACTGGTCCAATCATCCGGAACAAACAGTCTTTCTGGTGGACAACGATCCGGTTTATCCACCTGAAACTCCTGCAATGCACGTCGCAAGTCTGGGGATACGGCGGACAATATTACCCCATCCCTAAGGATACCAGTAGGCCCAGAGTCTCCAGGAGAGTCAGGCACAAAACTCCTGGAAAGAGCATCTGCCTTCACATTCTTTGAACCTGGCAGGTATGAAACCACGAAATTGAAACGAGAAAAAAACGACCAACGAGCCTGTCTAGGATTCAAACGCCTGGCAGACTCAAGGTAAATGAGATTCTTGTGATCAGTCAAGACCACCACACGATGTTTAGCACCCTCAAGCCAATGACGCCACTCCTCAAATGCCCACTTCATGGCCAAAAGCTCCCGATTACCCACATCATAATTGCGCTCGGCGGGCGAGAATTTTCTAGAGAAGAATGCACATGGCTTCATCACCGAGCCATCAGAACTTCTCTGTGACAAAACCGCCCCCGCTCCAATCTCGGAAGCATCAACCTCAACCTGAAAAGGAAGTGAAACATCTGGTTGACACAACACAGGAGCAGAAGAAAACCGGCGCTTAAGTTCCTGAAAGGCCCCCACAGCCGCAGGAGACCAATTAGCAACATCAGCACCCTTTTTAGTTAAATCAGTCAAAGGTTTAACAATACTGGAAAAATTTGCAATGAACCGACGATAAAAATTAGCAAACCCCAAGAACTTCTGTAGGCTCTTAACAGATGTAGGTTGTGTCCAGTCACAAATTGCCTGAACCTTAACGGGATCCATCTCAATAGTAGAAGGAGAAAAAATGTACCCCAAAAAAGAAATCTTCTGGACTCCGAAGAGACACTTTGAGCCCTTCACAAACAGAGAATTGGCCCGCAGAACCTGAAACACCTTCCTGACCTGTAGAACATGAGACTCCCAGTCATCAGAAAACACCAAAATATCATCCAAATACACAATCATAAACTTATCCAGATATTCACGGAAAATATTGTGCATAAAGGACTGAAAGACTGACGGAGCATTGGAGAGTCCAAAAGGCATTACCAAATACTCAAAATGGCCCTCAGGCGTATTAAATGCGGTTTTCCACTCATCACCTTGTTTTATCCGCACCAGATTATACGCACCGCGAAGATCTATCTTAGTGAACCACCTAGCCCCCTTAATGCGAGCAAACAAGTCAGTCAATAATGGCAATGGATACTGATATTTGACTGTAATCTTATTCAGAAGGCGATAATCTATACAAGGCCTCAGGGAACCATCTTTTTTTGCCACGAAAAAAAAACCTGCTCCCAGAGGGGACGAAGATGGACGAATATGTCCCTTTTCCAAGGACTCCTTAATATAATTCCGCATAGCAGTATGCTCTGGCAGTGACAGATTAAATAAACGACCCTTAGGGAACTTACTGCCAGGAATCAATTCTATAGCACAGTCACAATCTCTATGAGGAGGGAGCGAATTGAGCTTAGGCTCCTCAAAAACATCCCTATAGTCAGACAAAAACTCAGGGATCTCAGAAGGAGTAGATGAAGCGATAGAAATCGGATGTGCATAATCATGAACCCCCTGACATCCCCAGCTTAACACAGACATTGTTTTCCAGTCCAGGACAGGATTATGAGTTTGTAACCATGGCAGACCCAGCACTAGTACATCATGTAAATTATACAGTACAAGGAAGCGAATCACCTCCTGATGAACGGGAGTCATGCGCATGGTCACTTGTGTCCAATACTGCGGTTTATTCATAGCCAATGGTGTAGAGTCAATTCCCTTCAGAGGAATAGGGACTTCCAGAGGCTCCAGGCTAAAACCGCAGCGTTTAGCAAATGACCAATCCATAAGACTCAGGGCAGCGCCCGAATCCACATAGGCATCAACGGAAATGGAAGACAGTGAAAAAATCAGAGTCACAGACAAAATGAACTTAGGCTGCAGAGTACCAATGACAAAAGATTTATCAAGCTTTTTTGTGCGTTTAGAGCATGCTGATATAACATGAGCTGAATCACCACAATAAAAACACAATCCATTTTTCCGCCTATAATTTTGCCGTTCACTTCTGGACTGAATTCTATCACATTGCATAGTCTCAGGTGCCTGTTCAGAAGACACCGCCAACTGGTGCATGGGTTTGCGCTCCCGCAAACGCCGATCAATCTGAATGGCCATAGCCATAGACTCATTCAGACCTGTAGGCGTAGGGAACCCCACCATAATATCCTTAATGGCCTCAGAAAGACCATTTCTGAAGTTTGCAGCCAGGGCGCACTCATTCCACTGAGTAAGCACCGACCATTTCCGAAATTTTTGACAATATATTTCCGCTTCATCATGCCCCTGAGAGAGGGCTAATAAAGCCTTTTCAGCCTGAATCTCCAGGTTGGGTTCCTCACAGAGCAATCCCAATGCCAGAAAAAACGCATCCACAATGAGCAATGCAGGATCCCCTGGTGCCAATGCAAATGCCCAATTCTGAGGGTCGCCCCGCAGGAAAGATATTACAATCCTGACCTGTTGAGCAGGGTCTCCAGAGGAGCGAGATTTTAAAGAAAGAAACAATTTACAATTGTTCCTGAAATTCAGGAAGGTAGATCTATCTCCAGAGAAGAACTCTGGAATAGGAATTCTAGGTTCAGACATGGGAGTGTGAACAACAAAATCCTGTATGTTTTGAACTTTTGCCGCGAGATTACTCAGGCTGGAAGCCAAACTCTGGACATCCATGTTAAACAGCTAAGATCAGAGCCTTTCAAGGGTTAAGAGGAGGTAAGAAGCAGCTAGACAGCAATTAAGGGCTAGGCAGCAAAACTCTGAAGGGAAAAAAAAAAAAAAAAAAATTTCCCTTAAACACTTCTTTTTCTCCTGCTTCAGCCCAAACAATTAACACTTTGCGGGCCGGCTATACTGTCATGAATCCCCAATGGCTAGGGATAGCACAGGACAAGCAAAGTACAAATAAATAACGGACGAGCTCTAGGATGATGGAACCTGGGCTGACCGCTGCCCTACGCCTGACAAACGCAACTAGAGATAGCCAGGGAGCGTGCCTACGTTGGTTCTAGATGCCACGCACCAGCCTAAGAGCTAACTAGTACTGCAGAGAAAATAAAGACCTCACTTGCCTCCAGAGGAATGAACCCCAAAAGATATAGTTGCCCCCTCACATGTATTGACGGTGAAATGAGAGGAAGGCACACACATAGAGATGATATATATAGATTTAGCAAATTGAGGCCCGCTGTAAACTAGAAAGCAGAACGATACAAAAGGGGACTGAGCGGTCAGCAAAAAACCCTAATCAAAAACCATCCTGAGATTACAAGAACCCATGTGCCAACTCATGGCACATGGGGAGAACCTCAGTCCACTAGAGCTACCAGCTAGCATAGAGACATAATAAGCAAGCTGGACAAAAAACCAAACAACTGAAAATCAGCACTTAGCTTATCCTGAAAGATCTGGGAGCAGGTAGGCAGGAACCAAACAGAGCACATCTGAATACATTGATAGCCGGCAAGGAAATGACAGAAAGGCCAGGTAAAATAGGAAACACCCCGCCTCTGATGGACAGGTGGAAACCAAAGGCCGCAACCCACCAAAGTCACCCAGTACCAGCAGTAACCACCAGAGGGAGCCCACAAACAGAATCCACAACACTGAAGATGGCAATGTCATCCAAGTAGGCTACGGCGTACTTCTCCAGTCCCTGAAGCAGGAGGTTGACCATCCGCTGGAAAGTGGCAGGGGCATTCTTCATGCCGAAGGGCATGACCGTGGACTCGTACAGTCCAAAGAGTGTGATAAAGGTGGATTTCTCCTGCACCTCGGGGCTCAGGGGAATCTGCCAGTATCCTCGACTCAGATCCATTATTGTCAGGTACCTTGCGCCAGCTAACTTCTCAAGCAGCTCCTCGATGCGCGGCATTGAGTGCGCGTCAGAGGCTGTAATGGCGTTGAGCCCCCTGTAGTCCACGCAGAACTGGGTGGTCCGGTCCTTTTTTGGCACGAGAACTACCGGTGAGGCCCACGTGCTCTTTGACCGTCGAATCACCCCCAGCTGTAACATCTCATCGATCTCCTGGCGCATAATCTGCTGCACCTGGTCAGAGATTCGATAGGGTGTTCGCTGTAGTGGGGCGTGATTCCCGGTGTCCACCTCGTGGACTGCTAACTCAGTCCTTCCGGGCCGGTTCGAGAACACGACCCGGAAGGGTTCCAGTGTGGTTTGCAACTGCAACCGCTGTGGTTCATCTAGCGAGGCGCTTACCTCCACGTCCTCACTGGACCCATTAGCCTTGGCTTGGGCCAGAATGTCCAGGAGGGTGTCTTCCTCCCCATCTTCGGGTGCGCTGCAGACCGGTAGGACGAAAGGTTCACGTTCGTGATGAGCCTTCATCATGTTGACGTGAAAGGCCTTTCGCCTACCCCGAGCGTGGTCAAGGGTGACCACGTAGGTGACCGGGTTGAGCTGTTGGCGGACGACGTACGGGCCCTCCCAGGCTGCCTGAAGCTTATCCGTTGGTACGGGGACCAGCACCCACACCTTTTGACCCACGTGGTAGGTCCGCTCCCGGGCGTTCTGGTCGTACCAGTGCTTCTGATCAGCCTGAGCCTGCGTCATGTTGTCATGCACCAACTGCGTCAAGGTCTGCATCTTGTCACGGAAGCGCATGACATACTCCACTATGGACACTTCAGAAGGGTTCGGCTCCTCTTCCCAGAATTCTCTTACCAACCCAAGGGATCCCCGGACTCGCCTGCCATACAGGAACTCGAAGGGAGAGAACCCCGTCGAGGCCTGCGGAACCTCTCGGTAAGCGAACAGCAGGTGTGGGAGGTACCGCTCCCAGTCACGCCCTTGTGTCTCAACCAGCATGCGTAGCATCTGTTTGAGGGTACCATTGAAGTGTTCACACAAGCCATTGGTCTGTGGGTGATACGCACTCGATACCAGGTGCTTCACCTGCATTTTCTTACAGAGAGCCTCCATTAGGCGAGACATAAATTGGGTCCCTTGATCAGTAAGCATTTCCCTGGGAAATCCTACACGTGAAAAGATAGCCAACAGGGCATCCGCCACCTTATCTGCCCTAGTTGAAGACAGAGCTACTGCCTCTGGGTACCGGGTAGCGTAGTCTACCACAGTAAGGATGTATTGCTTTCCAGAGCTGCTGGGGATGGCCATCGGGCCCACAATGTCCACCGCGATCCTCTGGAAAGGCTCCTCTATCACTGGCAAAGGGATCAGGGGAGCCTTAAGAGCAGGCCCCGCCTTCCCCATTCTTTGACAGGTGACACAGGAGCGGCAGTAGTTTGACACATCTGTCCCCATCTTAGGCCAATAGAAGTGTTGAGACAGCCGGGCCTTTGTTTTGCTGATCCCCAAGTGTCCAGCTAGCGGGATCTCATGGGCAATCCGCAACAAGTCACCCCGGAATTGCTGCGGGACGACCAGCTGTCTTTCCCTCAACCACTGCTTTTGTGGTTTTCCGGGTACTGTCTCCCGGTACAACCTTCCTCCTTCCCAGAACACCTTCTCCTTATCAGTCTCGGAGAATGGCGTCCCGGCGAGTTGTCTCAAACTCTCTAGGCTCGCATCTGTGTGCAGAGCGGCCTGAAACTCCTGGCTAGGGGAAGCCAGAAGCGACATCAGGGTCCCTTCCCCACGGGAACCCTCTTGGACCTGCTCTGGGTCCACCTCTGGTTCAGTCACATTGATGACTGAGGAGGGTCCGGAAGGCAGACAGTTATCCACGTTCCGGGCACTCTGACTGCGGGTGACAGCAGCTACGTAGGCTGTCTCCCCGGGGATTTCTACAGACCCATCAGCCGACGCTGCTATGGGCTCTACCTCCCCATCCACCCCCAACACTTCGGGGGCAGTGCAACTTATGGGCCAGTTACCTTCCTCGGTGGCACTGGTCAATTTCATGGCGTCACCTTTCTCACGGTTCCCATGCATCTCCCCATTTTCGGTAGCACCGACACTTGCCCCTGCTAGGGGTTCCTCAGCCGTCTCACTCCGCAGAGCGACGTGGCTGAGCACGCCTGTACCTATGGACACATTAACCTTTGCAGAAAAATCATTATCAGCTTCAGCTGGCACAGGTACAACATTTTCACCATCAATCCTAGGGAAGAAATGGTTATCAGATGCATCATTACAAGATAAAGCATGGTCAGGTAACACATGCGATTTCCCATCATCATCATCATCATCAGGGTTAACTTTACCCTCATTAGTAGATTGGGGAGGGGTGTCAACGACGTAGCATGCCACCAACCTCCCCAAATCAGTCCCCAACAAAACATCAGTGGGCAAATTATCAGACAGCCCCACTTCCTTCACCCCGCTCCCAGCACCCCAATCAATATAAACCCGGGCCATCGGTAAGGGACAGCTGATGCCCCCAATCCCAGTGACAGTTAGGGTTTTCCCCGGAATGATTTCTTCAGGGGCCGCCAGTTCGGGTCGGATGAGGGTTCGTTCAGCCCCGGTGTCTTTGAGGCCTGTAGCAACATGGCCTCCCACAGTGACGTGCTGTACGTTGTCACACACCCTCCCAACCACACCACCCACCAAAAGAACTGCTGCATTAGGCCCTGGGGCCTTGGCTGGGAGGTTCTTCTGCTTGTTTGGACAGAAGGTACTGATATGACCAGGCTGCCTGCAGTGGTAACACTGGCGAAGTTCGGTGGTAGGTCTGGGGTTGTTGGCCACGGGGACAGGACCTCTGGTGTGTTGGCTGGCAGGGGTACTGGTGTTGGATGCAGGCTTACCCCCTCTCCAGCTGGTGGTGACTGGCTTCCGCACTTCCGATCTACGGTTGGCCTCATAGGCATCGGCAATCTGCGCTGCTTTCGTCACGTCTTTGGGTTCTCTGTCCATCACGAACTGTCGCACCTCAGCTGGGCAAAGATGGAATAACTGGTCTTTGATCATCAGGTCTCGCAGCTGTGCAAAGGTGGTCACTGACAGTCCTTGGGTCCACTGGTCAAAGTGGGTCCCCAGTCCATGCACCACATCGCTGTAACTGTCATGTAGGCCACGGTGGAGGGTCCGAAACTTTTTACGGTACACCTCGGGTGTAAGCTGGTACTTAGCTATGAGAGCCTGCTTGATGGCCTCATAGTCACCATCTTGTTCTTGAGGGAGTGCAGCAAACGCCTCCAGAGCTTTTCCTCTCAGGCCTGGTGTCAGGTATTGTGCCCATTCTTGTGAAGGCAGCTGGTACTGTCTGCAGGCTTTCTCAAAGGCCCGCAGAAAAGTGTCCAAGTCCCCATCCTTTTCCATAACAGGAAAGTGGTCAGGCCGGGGCTTCGGTATCTGAGTGCTGCTGGGCTCACGGCTCTGGGCGGTGGAAGGCATCCCCCCTGCCGGAGCATCTCCAGTTCATGTTCTCGCTGGGCTTGGCGCTCGGCTCGCTGGGCCTGGGCCTCTCGCTCGGCTCGCTCCTGGTATTGCTGGATCAGCTGCCGACGTCCATCACGGTCATTGGCGGGGAGTAGCTCCAAGACCGCCAGCAGGTGGGGGTCCAATCCGCCCTGGTTGCTAATCGGGCCGGCATTCAGTGGTTGGACCTCTGCTGCAACACCATGTTCGCCGGTGCTGGCTTCTGCGGCTTCTGGGCTCTGTGAGTGGTCTAGAGAGGCTTCCCATTGCACCAGTTCAGCGACCATTTGAGTCTTGGTCTTGCTCTGGGGGTTCAGGCCATGGTATGTGCATATCCCAGCAAGAGCGTCCTTCTTCTGCTGGGTGTACCAGGCTTCTCCTTTCGCAGCCATGGTTGCCAAATAAAAGATAGGATAGAAAAACGAAGAGAAGGGAGGGGATAATTACCAGTACACAATTGTCTCAAGACTAATAAACACTGAGTTCGTTCTCCAAACTTATTTGCGCAGAGTCCTCGCAAGAACTTTCTGCAAGTTTTTAGTGAGAGGAATGATTGCTCAAACCAAATCACTAATGCTCTAATATCCCACCGCCTTGCCACCAATTGTCACGATCCCTTAGCCGCTTCCACCAATATGTCAGGGATCCACACCGTGACCGTCACCCCTACGTCACGGATCGGGGTGACTTTAGGCCAACAGACGGCTATCACATGTGCAGGGGGGCTTATCTTAGTTATCCCTCCACTGCCACAATGTGATGAAAAAAACACACACACGGCTATTGACCTCTTAGTTTACAGCAGGGGCTTATTCTAGGTATCCCACTGCTCCTCAATATACCACGAACTGCAGGGACTTGTGTATATCCCGCTTACAGTTCCACTTAACACTTGCAGCTCTCTGGCGCCCCCCTTTCTATCAGGTCAGATTAGGTACTGCTCCTAGGGTAATTAGTCGCCAGAAAGGCTGCCTGCTTTGTACTGGCTATTGGGCACGCTGCAGCGACGCGATAAACTACTCCCACTCAGGCAGGAACAATAATTATCAATGCCGCAGTCGCTACAACACCCAACGGCCTGCACAGTACACGGTATTACTGCCACCAGCTTCGATTAAACGGGTCCGAAGCTAACCCAAAACAGTAGCGTAATTTCCCTTCAGAAGACTTAGGGTACGTTTTTAGAGCATGGAGAAAGAACTGGCATGAAATAATATACCCCACAAAATGTAGGCAGTGCTTTATCAAAATATTTTACAAAGATGTTACAAATGAGACAATTGCAAATATGTACAAGGTAATCATAAAAAAACAGGGAATAACATGAGAAATACACTTACCATTGTTCAAAGCATTGCAGGCAACCAGGCTAGGGGAGTTTCCATCTATCCCAGTGCATTAGCACTCGCAGTCAGGTCGCTTCAGGTAAAAACTCACAACTGACCCCTGGAAGCCTGCCAGCAACTTTATAACCTACAGCCTGTGACCTCACAGAAAGGGTTGAGTTAGGATCGCCCTCCCCTTTCTTCAGTTTGAGTAAGGCAACCTTAAATTTGTCTACTTTCTATAACTTCGCTACAGAACATGTCATAGTCGTAACAAACCCAGTATTCATCTCGGATTAACGTGAGCATTCTAATGAGATCAAATATGTCCTATCTGGGATACATATTTACAGAGAAATCCCTACTTCTTTCCCTGATGGAGTTAGATGCTCAGGTTTAGTGTGGCGGATAGATCCATCGAGGGGAATTAAGAATATATATTCTCGTATTCTTAACTTAAATGGTTTGCCTAATATCTTACAAAAACAGAACAAAAGAACTTTCATGGATTCTGGAAGTTTCTCATCCAGTTAAAGCTGGTCACTTTCCACTACAGGAAATGCCGGTCGTAAATACCTTGGTGAGGGGGATGAAAGCTTGTGAGCTGAAAGTCAGGAATTTGCAGCTACAAGCTCTTGCAGAGACACTCCAAGAAGGGGGGCTTAGCCCACAGCATGCTAGCAAGAGAACTAAACTTATATGATATTTCATACCATATCGTGACAGTCATCAGCTGATTAAACAGCACCTTTGCCAGAACCTTCCTGTCTACTTTGCGAATCGCTATAGGATGCCAATTCTCAATGTAAGATAGGTCCTTACCCTTTGACAGGATGATCAGGGCAGACCTCCTCATTGATTTTGGCAGTGTGCCCAAGGAAAGACACTCATTGGATACCTCAGTAAAAAGGGGAACCAAGACGTCCTTAAAGGTTTTATAGAATTCAGATGTTATGCCATCTGGACTGGGTGATTTCTTTAGGGTAAGCCTTTCAATCACCAACATAACATCCTCTTCCCTGATCATCTCTGTCAAAACGTCAAGAGACAGGTCTACCCCTGGTTTGGGGACGGCTTCAGCCTGGAAAGTCAACATCTCATCCCAATCAAGATCCCTCTTCCCCAAGAGGTATGAGTAGAAGGATCTGATAACCTACAGGATCCCTGATCTGGATCGCCTCGGGAACTCCGTAGTGTTGACCAGTCCTGTTACTACTTAGCTATTCAGTGACATCTTGCAGCTTCTGTAAGGGTCAGGTGAGTGGTACTTCCTGTAATCCCTCTAAAAAAAACCAAAGATGCGTGTCTATCATACTGACACCTCATAAGCAAAGATTTCACTCGAGATCTCCACGCAGCTACCTCCAGTTGAGACAAGATGCTCAAGTTTTCCCCTCAGGCCCTGATACAGGATGTACCTGCTCAGACTCCTGAGGCTCAAGAGCTGGTGGAAGAATCTCTCCATTCTTTTCTTGAACAACTCCCTCCAATCTGACTTACTAATACAAAGATCCAGTAAGGGTACCTGGCTTTGAAGAAAATCCTCAAAGGACTGTGTCAGGACTCATTTTTACCTTTTGTGCATTACTGCCCTTTTCCAAGATGGCGTCTTTGGTCTCATGTGCACTGTGTCTTCCTGCTATAAAACTCCACCCCAGCCTTCAGTCTGTGCTAGAGTATTCTGCCTTGCATCCAGCTCCTGACCTCTGATTACTCCCTGGCTATACACCTGCTCCTGTGAACCTGTGTGGTGATCCTGCTACTCTGCTCTGAGTTCCTGCTGCATACACAAGTTTCCAGTAATCCTCCTTCATCTGCTGCTCGTGTTTACTCCATCTGCATTTGCTGGTCATGTAAGCTGTTGCTGCTTTGCAATAACCTGAGACTATTAACCAGGCCTCCCTGGTTGAGCTAAGATATGATTTGAACTGCCTAATAAGCATAGCTATCTGTGCCTGGACTAAGACAAGGATTTATTCGTGTCAAGTATCCTCAAGAATAACTGTGCTTCATAGACTTTCTGCTTGATTGCATTTTCCTCTGAAGTTTCCTATAGACTGCTAAGCTGCGTTTATTATTTGCACCAAGTGTTGTGGACATGAGTTTCTCTCTGCACCTGTTTGAATCACCGTGTGATAATATAGACTTTACCACTTATAAAACTGTGTCCTGTAGTTGTCTTGTTCCACGCAAAGAGTCTCCTGAGTTATCCCCTATAATTATTACAGGATACCCTAGCCTAAAAAAAAAAAGACTGCTGGAACAATGACTGCAGAAAGCAGATTAGAACAGGTGTTTTCCATAATTAGATCACTGCAGAAAGATGTGGAACGTCTGCAAAAGAAGTTTGGAAGCTTTGAACTCAATCAACAAGTGTTTGGACAGACTTTGCAGGACTTGAGCAACCGCATGGCAGCCCAGGAAAACAAACTTGCTGGCATAGAGTCCCAGTATGGATGAGCTTTTCAGGACATAAGCAAGCAAATAGCTGCACAAGGGACTTTACCCTCTGGGCAACCGCCACCAGCTAGCCCACCTAAATTGCCCCATTCAGATTTAATGGTGATCGCGACAAATTTCGTGGCTTTGTGAATCAATGTATGCTATATTTTGATGTGCATGCTGACCGTTTTCCTACTGATAGATCCAAAGTATTGTGTGTAATAATGCTACTGACCTCACGAGTGCTCGCCTGGGCGAATCCGATGATTGAGTCTCGTGACCCACGGTTAAATGACTTGGATGATTTCTTGGCCGCTATGGCATTAATGTTTGATGACCCTAATCGCCGTGCAACTGCTGAATCTGCCTTGTTGTCTTTACGCCAGGCTAAACGTTCTGTTATTGAGTATGCCACTGAATTCAGGAGATTGGCGATAGATACCAATTGGGACAGTTATGCACAATTGCCTATTTTTAAAAGGGGTCTGTCTAGTATTGTAAAAGATGAAATAGCCCGCTCTGAGTCACCACAAGAGCTAGAGACATTTATACAGCATTGTGTGCGCATAGACATTCGCCTTACTGAGCGTAGGCAGGAGAAATTTGCTGCATATAACCGTGTTTCTGACTTTTCCCTTCCTTCCAAAGAGCCTGCAGGTAAAACCTCTCAGGAAGTGGAGGAGGTGCCCATGCAAATTGATTCCGCTCAGAGGCGCGAGATCAATGAGCACCGGGAGCATCGCCTTCATGAAAGTCTATGTTTCTACTGCGGCCAGTCTGACCAATTCTTGATCACTTGTTCTAAATGTCCTAGATGGCCTAACAAGGTGCTAGCAGCAAAAGGGGAGTATGACAACTGTGATGATGAATCTGACATCTCTGAATGTAGCCTGCCTTTAAACACTGTATTCCATTCACTTTCTATGACTTCACCCCCCAAGGAGCTGAAGGAAAAGAACTCTCACTGTTCTCTCCCTATTAAGATCCTGTGTTCAGGACAGTGGATTTCCAGTTCAGCTATGATTGAATCTGGTGCAGGTGGCAATTTCATGGATATTGCATTTGCCAAGGAACATGGTATTAAAATTCAGCAAAGAGCCTCTCCAATTACCATGGAAACAGTGGATGGGTCACCTTTAATCTCTGGGCCTGTGGATCAGGAGACCGTACCCCTTTGAAATTTTGTTGGAGCCTAATCATCAGGAGCAACTTTCTTTCTTGCTAATTTCTTCTCCTCATTTTCCTGTGATTTTAGGCATTCCTTGGTTGCGTTCTCAGAACCCAATTATCAACTGGGAGACCAAGGAGATTATCTTCCCAACAAGGAGCAACTCAGCGTTAACAGAAGCTGTCCCTGAGTCCACGACTACGGAACCACATGTACAGGTATTTTCTTTACCTCCAGCTTATAAAGAGTTCTCTGACATCTGTGACAAGAAGAATGCAGATCAGCTTCCTCCACACAGGCATTATGACTGTCCCATTGAGCTGCTTCCCGCGGCAGCCATTCCTTTTGGTAACATATACCCTTTGGCGGCACCTGAGCTTCAAGCCTTTAAAGAGTATATTGATGAAAATCTGGCCAAAGGCTTCATACGTCCTTCTTCCTCACCAGCAGGGGCACCTATCTTTTTTGTAAAGAAGAAGGATGGGACCCTGAGACCCTGTGTTGACTATCGAGAACTCAATAAGGTAACCGTACGAAACCGTTACCCTTTGCCTCTGATACCTGAATTACTGGAAAGAGTCCGCCATGCTAAGGTGTTCTCTAAACTGGATCTTCGTGGGGCTTATAATTTGGTGCGTATTCGTCCAGGGGATGAGTGGAAGACAGCATTCAGATGCCGGTATGGACACTTTGAATCTCTTGTGATGCCCTTCGGGCTTTGTAACGCCCCTGCAACATTTCAACACCTTGCTAATGACATTTTCAGAGATTTGTTGGACCAGTTTGTAGTGATCTATTTGGACGATATACTAATCTTTTCTGACTCTCTACAGGAACATGAAGAACATGTCAAAACTGTTTTAAGACCTCTGAAAGAGAACCATCTGTATATTAAGCTGGAGAAATGCGAGTTCCATCGTTCTGAGATACAGTTCTTAGGTTATATCATCTCTCCCCAGGGGCTGAACATGGAATCTGGTAAGATTCAGGCTATCCTTGACTGGCCGGTACCCAAGAACGTTAAGGAGGTCCAACGTTTTATTGGTTTTGCAAATTTCTACAGACGCTTCATTCGAAATTTTTCTGATATTGTCCGTCCCATTACTTCCTTGACAAAGAAGGAAAAGCCCTTTAAGTGGTCATCACAGGCTCAAGAAGCTTTTGATCGGCTTAAGATCTGTTTCACATCAGCAGCATTGTTGATACACCCAGATCCAACACTTTCTTTCATTGTGGAGGTGGACGCTTCTGATAATGCTTTGGGGGCTATTCTCTCCCAAAGAACTGGAGAGAAGGGTCTGCAACCTCCTTGTGCTTTCTTTTCCCGTAGACTAACCTCAGCAGAGAAGAATTACGACGTGGGAGACAAGGAATTGCTGGCTATTATTGCGGCTTTCAAAGAATGGAGGCATCATCTGCAAGGAGCTGCACAACAGATCATAGTGCTAACTGACCATCGCAATCTAGAGTTCCTTAGATCCGCTAGATGTCTTTCTCCTCATCAGGCTCGTTGGAACTTATTTTTAAATCAATTTAACTTTGTTATCTCGTACCGTCCAGGTTCTCGTAATGGGAAGTCTGATGCTTTATCCCGAATCCATGCTGCGGATTCCGTACCTGGAGCCCCGTCCAAGACCATTCTATCTGATGCCAATTTCATCGGAGTTATCCACGATCAGGACTTGTGGAAGGAGTGCAGGGAGGCCTATGAAGGTGATGTATTTCTGGCCAACCCACCTGTGGATATTAATCTTGTCTTTACGGGTGGCATGTGGTTCAGAGATCGACGTATCTACGTCCCGGAGGTCGTCCGTCTGCAGATCCTCAAGTTGGTACATGACTCCAAGTTGGCTGGTCACAGGGGGGTACAAAAGACACAAGAGTACCTGAGCCTATTCTTCTGGTGGCCAACTTGCCTGAAGGATACCAAGGACTATGTTCTCTCTTGCGAGGTATGTGCCCATTACAAGACTCCTCATGTGGCACCTACGGGTCTTCTACAACCATTACCTGTTCCGTCCCGCCCTTGGGGGTCTATATCAATGGACTTTATTGTGGAGCTGCCTACATCAGGGGGCATGAATACAATGATGGTGGTAGTTGATCGCCTGACTAAAGCTGCACATTTTGTTCCGTGCACCGGCCTCCCCTCAGCTAAAGATACAGTGAACTTGGTTATACAGAATGTCTTTCGGTTGCACGGGGTTCCGGATGAGATCATCTCTGACCGTGGAGTACAGTTCACTTCAAGATTCTGGAAGGGGTTTTGCTCTGCACTCAATATTAATGTCTGTCTCTCTTCTGCTTACCATCCCCAGACAAATGGTCAGACTGAGCGTACCAACCAGACACTGGAACAATATCTAAGATGCTATGTCAGCCATCTCCAGGATGATTGGTTGGAGTTGTTGCCGTTAGCCGAATTTTCATATAATAATTCTCAGAGCGCCTCCACACTAAATTTACACCTTTCTTTGCCAATCTGGGTTATCATCCGTGTATTTTACCTAGGTCTCCAATTAATTCTCCGGTTCCGGCAGTGGAGGAAAGGCTGACTGCGATGTGACAAAATCTGGAGGTTCTGAAGGAATCCCTGACCACAGCTCAAGAACGTTATAAGAGATCGGCTGATAAATTCCGTAAACCTGCACCCATGTTCAAGGTAGGAGATTCCGTGTGGTTAGCAACTAAGAATCTGAAGTTAAACGTTCCTTCACAAAAACTTGGACAGAAATTCATTGGCCCTTTCAAGATCAACGGTATTGTGAGCTCTGTGGCCTGCTGGCTGAAGCTGCCTAGGACTATGAAGGTACACCCAGTTTTTCATGTATCTTTACTAAAGCCTGTATCTCCTAATTCCTTCCAGGGATGTGTTGTGCCACCTCCACAGCCTGTGGTGATTGATGGGCAAGAACAATTTGTGGTGGAGGAAATTATTGATTCCAGGATTCGCAGGAATCGGCTCCAATATCTGATAAGATGGCAGGGATATCCCCCTGAGGAAGACTCTTGGGAACCTGTGGAAAACATCAATGCCCAACAGAAGATTTCTCGTTTTCATCAGAGATTCCCTGAGAAACCAGGTCCAGGATCGTCCTGAGGCCGCTTCTAAGGAGGGAGTAATGTCAGGACTCTGAACATTTTTTACCTTTTGTGCATTACTGCCCTTTTCCAAGATGGCGTCTTTGGTCTCATGTGCACTGTGTCTTCCTGCTATAAAACTCCACCCCAGCCTTCAGTCTGTGCTAGAGTATTCTGCCTTGCATCCAGCTCCTGACCTCTGATTACTCCCTGGCTATACACCTGCTCCTGTGAACCTGTGTGGTGATCCTGCTACTCTGCTCTGAGTTCCTGCTGCATACACAAGTTTCCAGTAATCCTCCTTCATCTGCTGCTCGTGTTTACTCCATCTGCATTTGCTGGTCATGTAAGCTGTTGCTGCTTTGCAATAACCTGAGACTATTAACCAGGCCTCCCTGGTTGAGCTAAGATATGATTTGAACTGCCTAATAAGCATAGCTATCTGTGCCTGGATTAAGACAAGGATTTATTCGTGTCAAGTATCCTCAAGAATAACTGTGCTTCATAGACTTTCTGCTTGATTGCATTTTCCTCTGAAGTTTCTTATAGACTGCTAAGCTGCGTTTATTATTTGCACCAAGTGTTGTGGACATGAGTTTCTCTCTGCACCTGTTTGAATCACCGTGTGATAATATAGACTTTACCACTTATAAAACTGTGTCCTGTAGTTGTCTTGTTCCACGCAAAGAGTCTCCTGAGTTATCCCCTGTAATTATTACAGACTGTCTTATCTCCGCTTCTTCCAAGAGAGATAAATTGAGTCTCCAAAAGCCTCTTCCCATGCAGGGGTTCTCTGTAACATTCAGAGAAAACAAAATTAATCTGTGGTTGGAGTATTCCACCTCAACACCAGACACTGCTGAAGAGACGACTTCCTCCTTTAAATAAAACCTATCTATTCTGTACCTACAGTTACCTTTATGAAAGGTGAACCCTTCAAGGCCTGGTGTGTGCTGAATGTGGACATCCACCAGGTGTGCCTCACTAGCTATACTATTAAGGGTGATGATATCATACGTCAGCTTGTCTCTGGAACCTCCTCTATCTCGGAACCTCGTGACAGTGTTGAAGTCCCCTCCAGAGATAACCTGCCGACTTGTAAAAAGGTAGGGCGTGATCCTCATAAGGAGACACTTCCGGTCCCACTTAGATTGTGGACCATAGATGTTAATGAGCTGGAGTTCTAGTGGCCTCATGAGGATATTTAAGATCAGGCACCTCCCCATTTCTAACTCAATAACCCGTAGGCATTCCACAGATGCGGTAAAAATGACCGCCACTCCGCTATACGGCTCTGCCGCAAGAGACCAATAGGAGGGCCCGAGTCTCCACTCCCTCTTAGCTTTAAACACGTCTGCCATGTTTGGCAGCCTGGTTTCTTGGAAAAAGAAAATTTCAGCTTCAACCTGGCTGAGAAAATCAAAGGCCGCAAATCCAGCAGTATTTGACTTTATGCTGGCAACATTAATGGACAACAGTGTCAACGAAGTGGGTACCGCCATCATTGGTGATTGAGTTAGATGGCTTTCTTCTTCCCACTCCCCTTATTCTCTGCCTCAGAGGAGGAATCCTTCCCCCTCTTTAACAACACAGAGGTGCCCATTCCCACATGTTTTTTCTAATTTATCGTCCTCGTCTCTGGACTGGGCCAGTCCCTCCCTCCAATGACCTTACATCTCCAGAAGAAGGAGACTTAGCAACCCCTGTAAGCCAAGCTAATTCCGGAACCTCACCCTCAGCCTCCTCCTCAGAGGAAGAGATGTTCTCAAGGGCTTGAAACTGGTTAGAAAGTCCAACCAGAGGGGAGTCAGATTTTCCTTCCTTAGGTACCTCGGTCAGAGCGGGAGAAGATGTTTTCTTTCTCTTCATCTTGGTGCCAAGCTTATGCTTGTCCTCTAGACACTGCCTATTATCCTCATCCATATTTTCATAATGGGAGGATTCTGAGGAAGTGGCGCTTTCCTCATTGTGGATCCTTCTGACCTCCTCATCCAATTCATCATCCCTCGAATCCTCAACAGCAAGATTGGCATCCAGGATAGGAGCCACCTCAGAAGCCCAGGGCTAGCCCATCTCTCTTTCCTATCAGTGCTTGTCTTGACACCTCATTTGGGCAGGTGTCTTTTTATTGCTTTTCCTCCCTGGCCCCTCAGCTCCCCCACCCCTGCTAGTCCCTTCCCCAGCAGAATCGGCCTCACGGCTTTTTCCCACCGGAGTCTTGACTGCGTTAGTGAAGGAATGAGCAAAATGGCTGAATGGGTGACCAGCAGAATAGTGAATGCAGCTCGGGAGTATAATACAGGATGTAAAGTTGTGCTCAAAAGTTTACATACCCTGGCAGAATATTTGCTTTCTTGGCCTTTTTTTCAGAGAATATGAATGTTAACACCAAAACTTTTTCTCCACTTGTGGTTAGTGGTTGGCTGAAACTATTTATTATTAAACTACTGTGTTTTCTCTGTTTAAATCATAATGACAACCCCAAACATCCAAATGACCCTGATCAAAAAGTCACATACCCTGGAGATTTTGGCCTGAAAAAATGCACAGAAGTTGACACAAATATGTTTGAATGGCTACTAAAGGTAACATCCTCACCTGTGACAAATGCCAGGAAAATTGTTCGGGATCCAAAGAAAAACCCACAAATAACATCAGCTGAAATACTGGACTCTCTGAAAACTAGTGGTGTGGTTATTTCAAGAAGAACAATAAGGAAGCACTTAAAGAAAAACATGTCTGTGTGGGGCTCTGTGCAGCTGCTCATGTTCACCCCCTCCATGTCTGTGTGGGGCTCTGTGTGGTCGCTCATTTTCCATGTTCTCCCCCTCCATGTCTGTATAGGGCTCTGTGCGGCCGCTCATGTTCTCCCCCCCTCCATGTCTGTATGGGGCTCTGTGTGGCCGCTCATGTTCTCCCCCCTCCATGTCTGTATGGGGCTCCGTGCGGCCGCTCATTTTCTACCCTCCAATTCTGTGTGGGGCTCTGTGCAGCTGTTCATGTTCTCCCCTCTGTGTCTGTGTGGGGCTCTGTGCAGCCGCTCATGTTCTCCCCCTCCATGTCTGTGTGGGGTTCTGTGTGGTCGCTCATGTTCCCACCTCCAAGTCTGTGTGGGGCTCTGTGCAGCTGTTCATGTTCTCCCCTCTATGTCTGTGTGGGACTCTGTGCGGCCGCTCATGTTCTCCCCCTCCATGTCTGTGTGGGGCTCTGTGTGGTCGCTCATGTTCCCCCCTCTATGTCTGTGTGGGGCCCTGTGCGGCTTTTCATGTTCTCCCCCCCTCCATGTCTGTATGGGGCTCTGTGCAGCCGCTCATGTTCTCCCCCCTCCATGTCTGTATGGGGCTCTGTGCGGCCGCTCATTTTCTACCCTCCAAGTCTGTGTGGGGCTCTGTGCAGCTGTTCATGTTCTCCCCTCTATGTCTGTGTGGGGCTCTGTGCAGCCGCTCATGTCTCCCCCTCCATGTCTGTGTGGGGCTCTGTGTAGCCGCTCATGTTCTCCGTTTCATGTCTGTGTGGGGTTCTGTGCAGCTGTTCATGTTCTCCCCTCTATGTCTGTGTGGGGGCTCTGTGTGGCAGCTCATGTTCTCCCTCCTCCATGTCTGTATGGGGCTCGGTGCGGCCGGTCATGTTCTCCCCCTCCACATCTGTATAGGGCTCTGTGCTGCCGCTCATGTTCTCTCCCCCTCCATGTCTGTGTGGGGCTCTGTGCGGCCACTCATTTTCTCCCCTCCAAGTCTGTATGGGGCTCTGTGCAGCTGTTCGTGTTCTCCCTGCTATGTCTGTGTGGGGCTCTGTACATGTAATAGTATGCAGGTACTGAGTATGTCACCACGGAACAGAGACCAACAGTTGAGGGGTTTAATAACAGGAATCTGGTTCTCCTCGCAGGGAGGAAGCAATGGAAAATACCTAGCAATAAAACAGTGCAAAAATATGGGAGTCAAAGAATGTAACAGAAGCAAGCAAGATTTCTTGAGAAAAGAACACTTATCAGTGTGATGAGGACTTGCTTGAAGGCTCGTCTTCTCCAACGTAGGCACCGAGAAACAGCGGCACTTGTCGTCCCTCTGTTGTCCGTGGGCTAAGTAGTCTCTAGGAGCCCGCTGCCTGGGGTTTCAGGAGTTAATGTGATATGCACAGGCTCTGAGTCTTTAGCTTTTACAGCACAGCCAGGAATCAGGGGTTCTGCACTGTTAAGTCTCTCACCAGGAATCACAGTCTCTGTACTGATACCGCGGGTACCAGGGGGTCACAGTCTCTGCACGGGCCGGATCGCAGTCTCTGCACGGGCCAATGTCTCTACACGGGTCTCAAAGCGTCCCTCTCCAGTCACAGCAGAGTCCGCTTTCATGTACTCACAAGATGCAGTCTTTCTGGGCAGTCTCCCTGTATTTGTCCTCAGACCAGGAGCTCTCTCTCTCTACCGGAGCGCAGCTGCACCCTGCTCTGACCGCTGCTCACGCTGCTCTGTTCCTTGGGCGTGTGCCTTTCCTGCTCTCTGCCTGGCTTCTTTCCTGTCCCAGTCTCTAAGTCTGCCCCCTGGGGAACCTGCAGCACAGCTCAATGGTTCCAGGCACAGAGCCGAGAAGGTTATCCCGTCCATGTCTATGTGGGGCTCTGTGCGGCTGTTCATGTTCCCCCCTCCATGTCTCTGAGGGGCTCTGTGAGGCTGCTCATGTTCTCCACTCCATTTCTGTGGGGGGCTCTGTGGCTGCTCATGTTCTCCCCCTCCATGTCTGTGTGGGACTCTGTGCGGCCACTCATGTTCTTCCCCTTCCATGTCTGTGTGGGGCTCTGTGTGGCCGCTCATTTTCTACCCTCCAAATCTCTGTGGGGCTCTGTGCGACCGCTCATGTTCCATGGTCTCCCCCCTCCATGTCTGTATGGGGCTCTGTGCGGCCGCTCATGTTCTCCCCCTCCATGTCTGTGTGGGGCTCTGTGTGGCCGCTCATTTTCTACCCTCCAAATCTCTGTGGGGCTCTGTGCAGCCGCTCATGTGCTCCCCTCTATGTCTGTGTGGGGCTTTCTGCAGCCGCTCATTTTCTACCCTCCAAATCTCTGTGGGGCTCTGTGCAGCCACTCATGTGCTCCCCTCTATGTCTGTGTGGGGCTCTGTGCAGCCGCTCATGCTCTCCCCCTCCATGTCTGTGTGGGGCTCTGTGTGGCCGCTCATTTTCTACCCTCCAAATCTCTGTGGGGCTCTGTGCAGCCGCTCATGTGCTCCCCTCTATGTCTGTGTGGGGCTCTGTGCGGCCGCTCATGTTCTTCCCCTTCCATGTCTGTGTGGGGCTCTGTGCGACCGCTCATGTTCCATGGTCTCCCCCCTCCATGTCTGTATGGGGCTCTGTGTGGCCGCTCATGTTCTCCCCCTCCATGTCTATGTGGGGCTCTGTGTGGCCGCTCATTTTCTACCCTCCAAATCTCTGTGGGGCTCTGTGCAGCCGCTCATGTACTCCCCTCTATGTCTGTGTGGGGCTCTGTGCAGCCGCTCATGTTCTCCGTTCCATGTCTGTGTGGGGCTCTGTGCAGCCACTCATGTTTTCCCCTCCATGTCTGTGTGGGGCTCTGTGCAGCCGCTCATGCTCTCCCCCTCCATGTCTGTGTGGGGCTCTGTGTGGCCGCTCATTTTCTACCCTCCAAATCTCTGTGGGGCTCTGTGCAGCCGCTCATGTGCTCCCCTCTATGTCTGTGTGGGGCTCTGTGCGACCGCTCATGTTCCATGGTCTCCCCCCTCCATGTCTGTATGGGGCTCTGTGCGGCCGCTCATGTTCTCCCCCTCCATGTCTGTGTGGGGCTCTGTGTGGCCACTCATTTTCTACCCTCCAAATCTCTGTGGGGCTCTGTGCAGCCGCTCATGTACTCCCCTCTATGTCTGTGTGGGGCTCTGTGCAGCCGCTCATGTTCTCCGTTCCATGTCTGTGTGGGGCTCTGTGCAGCCACTCATGTTTTCCCCTCCATGTCTGTGTGGGGCTCTGTGCAGCCGCTCATGTTCTCCCCTCCATGTCTGTGTAGGGCTCTGTGCAGCCACTCATGTTCTCCGTTCCATGTGTGTGTGGGGCTCTGTGCAGCCGCTTATGTTCTCTGTTCCATGGATATGTGGGGCTTTGTGTGGCCGCTTATTTTCTACCCTCCAAATCTCTGTGGGCCTCGGTGCAGCCGCTCATGTTATCCCCTCTATGTCTGTGTGGGGCTCTGTGCAGCCGCTCATGTTCTCCGTTCCATGTCTGTGTGGGGCTCCTGTGCAGCCGCTCATGTTATCCCCTCTATGTCTGTGTGGGGTTCTGTGCAGCCGCTTATGTTCTCCATTCCATGGCTATGTGGGGGTTTGTGCGGCCGCTCATTTTCTACCCTTCAAGTCTGTGTGGGGCTCTGTGCAGCTGTCCATGTTCTCCCCTCCAAGTCTGTATGGGGCTCTGTGCAGCCGCTGATATTCTCTCCCCTCCATGTCTGTGTGGGGATCTGTGTGGCCGCTCATGTTCTCTCCTCCATGTTTGTGTGGGGCTTTGTGTGCGGCCGCTCATTTTCTCCCCTCCATGTCTGTGTGGGACTCTGTACGGCCTCTCATGCTTTCCTCCCTACTCCATGTCTGTATGTGGCTCTGTGTGACCACTCATGTTCTCCCCTCCATGTCTGTGTGGGGCTCTGTGCGGCTTTGATGTTCTCCCCTCCATGTCTGTGTGGGGCCCTGTGCGGCTTCTCATGTTCTCCCCTCCATGTCTGTGTGGGGCTCTGTGCGGCCGCTCATGTTCTCACCCTCCATATCTGTGTGGGGCCCTGTGCGGCTTCTCATGTTCTTCCCTCCATGTCTGTGTGGGGCTCTGTGCGGCCGCTCATGTTCTCACCCTCCATATCTGTATGGGGCCCTGTGCGGCCACTCATGTTCTCCCATCCAAGTCTGTGTGGGCCTCTGTGCAGCTGTTCATGTTCACCCCCCCATGTCTGTGTGGAGCTCTGTACGGCCTCTCATATTCTCCCCCTCCATGTCTGTATGAGGCTCCATCCGGCCTTTCATGTTTTCCTCTCTTCTCTATGTCTGTGTGGGGCTCTGTGCAGCTGTTTATGGTCTCCACTCCATGTCTATGTGCGGCCTCTTATGTTTTCCCCTCCCTGTCTGTATGGGGCTCTGTGCGGCCTCTCATGTTCTCACCTCCATGTCTGTATGGGGCTCTGTGTGGCCTGTCATGTTCTCCCCTCGATGTATGTGTGGGGCTCTCTGCGGCCGCTCGTATTCTCCCCTCCATGTCTATGTGCGACCGCTCATGTTCTCCCCCTCCATGTCTGTGTGGGGCTCTGTGCGGCTGCTCATGTTCCCCCCTTCATGTCTGTGTGGGGCTCTGTGCGGCAGCTCATGTTTTCCCCTCCATATTTGTGTGGGGTTCTGTGCAGCCACTGATGTTCTCGCCTCTCCATGTCTGTGTGGGGCTCTGTGTGCAGCCGCTCATATTCTCCCCCTCCATGTCTGTTTGGACTTTGGGGGACAGATCAGAGCCTTCTACAAACTGTTTCCAGAAAGCTGAAGCTACATACATCTGTGACCTCGTCTCCCGGTACTTTCCTGCACGCAACCTCCGATCCTCACAAGATCTCCTTCTCTACTCCCCTCTTATATCCTCTTCCCACAATCGCATACAAGATTTCTCTCGCGTATCACCCCTACTCTGGAACCCTCTACCACAACACATCAGACTCTCGCCTACCATCGAAATCTTCAAAAAGAGCCTGAAGACCCACCTCTTCCGACAAGCCTACAACCTGCAGTAACCACCGATCAACCAAACCGCTGCATGACCAGCTCTATCCTCACCTACTGTATCCCATTCACCCATCCCTTGTAGATTGTGAGCCTTCGCGGGCAGGGTCCTCTCTCCTCCTGTACCAGTTATGACTTGTATTGTTTAAGATTATTGTACTTGTTTTTATTATGTATACCCCTCCTCACATGTAAAGTGCCATGGAATAAATGGCGCTATAACAATAAATAATAATAATAATAATAATAATTGTCCACTATGTCTTGTGCTGAAGAATAAGATTTCCCATCACTGGAGCTAAGGGTCCGCGGCCCCCTGATAACAGACCAGAGCATTATCCTCCTCCACCATCTGTATTGGGGACACAATGCAGTCAGGGGGTAATGTACTCCTTGAATCATCAAACCCAGACTCCTGCATCAGACGCAGATAGAGAAGTGCGATCCGTCACTGCACAGAACACGTCTCCTCCAGAGTCCAGTAGTGGCGTCTTTACACCACTCCATCCGACACTCAGCATTGTCCTTGGTGATGTACTGCTGCATGCAGCAGCTCAGCAATGATGCTGCCGGCGGGGACGCAGTGTTTGTGCTAATGTTATACCAGAGAAGGTCTGCACACAAGTAGCTCTAATATTTCACATTGGCATTGAAATGATCATACGACTGTGAAGTGTCTGGAGACCTCAGAACCTGAAATGTGTCACATCACTGATCGGCTAATTTTGCTCCTTTGATCTTATGATGACAGAATATTGAACCACAATTCATGTCCCCAATATTGAGGCACCACATGCAGAATTTTGGCTCATGCAGCTGCTGTAGGAGCAGGTTTTTTTTTAATTATATCACTATTTATGTATTCTGCTTTTTGTCCAGCAGATGGTGCTGTTGTACTATCATATAGAATTTTCAAAAAATCCTATCCCAACATCGTGCACAGTATTTGCTTCTGCTTCAACTTTCCCAAATCTTCTGTGTTTTGTGTCACCGCTTCTGACAAACGTTTCCAGAGCCATTGATTTATATGTCATTAAAACAGCGCACGAAACGGAGCATTAGGACATTGTGTGCAGCGGTGGAAATGGCAGTAGTCACGATGATGATGGCGAATGTACTCATTCAAATATTCATGTGGTCGGTGCGAGTGAAGAAGAATGGAGGCCGCAAAGGAGAGAGCACAAATAAGGGAGCTGCACTGAGGGAACTACAACTCCCAGCATGCTGTCAGACTGTGGGGTATACTGGGAAATGTAGTCTGGAGATCTGAAAGATCAAACACATGGATATTAAGTTATTTGGGGTGTCTCAATATTGTGCATTGGGGCTGATAGAGGTGGAGTACAAAGGTTTAAAAGGATTGTCTAGGTGCAAAGGTCTGCAGAACGATACATTTTACCTGCTCTGATACACTGTAGCAACATGAGTGAGGTTTATAATGTGTTGGTGTTTAGATTAGATGCAGTTGTAACAAAACCCCATCTGTGAGAAGCATTAGGTCAGATATAATGAAGAAACTTTCCATTCCTTGACAACAAGCAGAGATTTTGCTGTACAGCTTTTTTCTTCATAGGTTTCCTTTGAACCATTCATTACCTGCTTACAACCAAACAGACCTGATATTTCCACAGCTGAGAGTTTGTTACAATTGTATCCCGTCTACATAATGTTCTGAGCTTTTCAAGATCACTGCTTGCTGTCTGTTAAAGGGATATTCTTGCTTTGAATTATGATCTGAAAATGTGTAGATCCGATATTTTCACAGCTGAGAGTTTGTTTTAACTGTTTCCCATCTTCCCATTTTCGGGGCTCCAGACTGACACTTTTTACCTGCACTGATACATTACATAGAGCGAAAAGGCTATATTCACACATTGCACTTTTGCTGCGTTTTTATTGCAATTTTTCAGCTGCGTTTTACAGTACCAGCAAGGTCTATGACATTTCAGAAATCTCATGCACACACATTGGTTTTATTTTCCTGACTAAATTTGTTAAACTGCGGTGTTTTTGCAAACTTCTTTCTGCGTTTTTGCAGCTTTTTTTCACCCATAGACAGCAATAAGTAGGAGCAAAAAAGCAGCAAAAAATGCAGGGATCAGGTTTTGCTTCAATTTTGGGGCAAAAACCTAAGGAAGTTGCATCATGATTTTTTTTTTTTTGGGGGGGGGGGGCAGCAAAAAATGCAGCAAATATGCCGAAAAAAAGCAGCAAAACCTGTTTTTTTTTGTAGCAGGTTTTGCGTGCAGTAAAAAGCGCAACGTGTGAACATAGCCTAAGGCTAGGAGTGCGACTTGTGCTGCGAATGTACTCGACTCACAGAAAATTGTCTGGACTGGATACATTGTAGCAATCCCTCAGGGGTTGAGCAGGACTAGGAGAGAAGGGAAATAATGTTTCTATTTACTGACAGCAAGCAGAGATCTTAATGGCAAATACTACCGCTATGATATAAGGAAAGTTGTATAACATAATGGGCCCATGAAGTGGATCCAATGTCAGCAATGCCACGCGTTTTCTGGGGCTGACGCGTTTTGCAGGAGAACGGCTCAGACATTTTCTGCATCGCTTACATTTGGCATTGAACTGATCAGGTGGCTGCAAAGTGTTTGTCTCCATAAGGTGAGGAGAGCTCTGGACCTGAAAAGCGTCACTTCTCCGGTTTCCTAATTAAGCTCCATTCCTATAATAAACTCATCACTTAAAGGGCCCTGTCCTAATTCTATCTAGAGAGGAGGCATTGATATTCCGCATCTTCCATCTTTCCTGCCCTCTTATGATGGATGGCTCTACTGAACCCTCAGAATGATTCCCCGGACGGCAGGACGCATTCTTATTCTGTCAACACTCTTCGCTTCTGCTTTTGAGATAAAGCCGATAGAGGAGCGCCGAGAAGAGCGCTTTACAGGTGGAGAAGATAATACGCTTCCATTCAAAATGGTCAATTATTTCCTCGACTGCCTGACAAAACAAATTACGTTCTATGGACAGAATTCTGTCTGGGAGAAGCCGAGCTCCGAGTCGACCTACGGGCTCGGTGGTGGGGTGTAGAGGTGTCAAGATGCGGGGATGGGGGAGGAGAGGTGCGGAGATTATCAAAGCAACATGATATGGAAATCACAATATGAGATTTGCTCTTATCCACTGACAGTGACAAATGGGAAACAATGTATCCGAGGAAGCGACGAGCGAGGTAGTATGCCCCAACAAATCCCGTCTGTTCCACTAATTTCATTGCTTTTTTACAGGGTGCGGAGAATTTTTGAAATATAACTTTTCATTAAACAAGATAAAAGTATCACCAAAACACACAAAATTCCAAATCCCCCAAAACTCCTAATAACAGTTACTGACTGTATCTAGTCCGCAGTGGTGGACAGGAGAGATTAAGAATTATAAACAATAGCCGGTGGGTTCTGGTGACCATGGTCAACTCTCGGAGATACTGATGGCACAGATCGATCAGCATCTGTGCCTCTGAGACACTGCTAGGTAGGCATATTACCGATAAGAAAGAAACTGGAATTGTGGATGATGTTGTTGATGATGTCCTTGTCCGGGATGAGGTCCAGAAGTCAATTGTCCACCCGGTAGCTAACTTTCTGGTGTAAGCAGGGAGGGAGGACCTAGTGGCCCTAATCAGCACTTGTCAGCCCTAGGTCCCCAAGACTCCTAAGAAGGGTAGTCCAGAGCTTTCCCTAGTGAACATATTACCTTATAAATCCCTACGTGCCCCCAACGCATTTCACCTTCAATTGGTCATCAGTGGAGGATTGATGCATGTAAAAGAACTAACATATCTGAGCTCATTTTCCCCTGCCCTCACCAGCCTAAACACCGTAGAGTAGGATCACGGATCACCTGGCCTAATCAGGAAATGTGTGTCTTGGTAGGTATCATCCTCCTGCCGTCAGCGCTGACCTGCACACCCTCACTACATCTGTCATGGAACCCATAATCTGGATTTCTTCAACACGTGCCTATGCTCCATACGCCGCCCCTGGTGGTGCCATCATTGGCGTATTAGCATACGTGCTGCCTGTTTTATCTCACTTCCGGGAAATCCTGACAGACGTCATCTCGCACGTGACTTATCTGATTCTGTCAAAAATAAAAAAGTTCCTGGTTAGGCAGAGCTCGAGTGTCCTAAGGAGAAATGTGTTATTGGCACGATATTGACATCGGCTTCTATACCTTTATCATGGGGGATGGAAGAGGACAGTGACTCTACGTCAATCCTGGCTAACAGGCAGATATCATCTACGGGAGTATCGTCCACCTGATACTATCGGGCGCTCCATGCCCTTGTGCATTTTAGGTAGACTATAGAACGTGGCTATTCGGCAATTACTTGGCAACAAGAATTCATACTCAGTTTTGTCAATAATCTAATTTCTGAGGCATCTTCCAAGATCAGCCTAAGCTCATCGATTAATTTGTTAGTGGGGTTTTGTTGTAAAATGGTGTACCCCTCCTCGTCGTGTAGGATGTCAAGGCACATTATCTGGTACTATTCTAGGTCAAGGACCACCACACTGCCACCTTTGTCGGATGGTTTTATGACGATGTGGTGGTCCTGCTACAGTTGTCTAATGGCCAGCATCTCTTTTTGGCTACAGTTGTCTTTATTTGTGACATGAAACTCATGGAGAGCTTTGAGATCCTCAGTGAAACCGTTCACAAAGACGTCTACAGCTGATAATTTGTTTGAGATTGTTGGCATCTTCGTGCTCTTCTTTTTCAGGTTGGTAAATGTTCCCATAGCAGTTCACTCTGCCTCATATTGAGCCAGGCTATTCAATAGCCTATCGTCTGCCAACATCATCATCGGACCCCTAATTCATCACATATGTCTCTGTTTTGTTTGGAGAAATGTTTCTTCCGCTTTAGTTTACGAGCAAACATGCGTAAGTTTAAGCACAGTTTATCTCTATTTCCATAAGTACTCGAGTAGATAAATTGATGACCTGTCGATCGCAATTTAGTGTGAGCAGTAGCGTAGCTACTGGGGGGGCAGAGGGGGCCATCGCCCCGGGCCCTGTCACATGAAGGGGCCCACCGGGAGCCAGGGCCACTTCTGTGAGGAGGCAGAACACCGCATAGGAGCAGAGCAGTATAATGTCTGCTCCCGTCTGACGGAGACTCTGCACGCTGCTAGCACAGTGGCGGCTGCAGTCTCCCCCTGCAGTGAATGGTTTCGCCCGTCTGACCTGACCATGAAGCTTTTCCCCGGCTGCAGTTTTCTTCACTCTGTGCACGCTGGGATTGGCTCAGGCACGCTGGGTCCTAGTGCCCACATGTTGCATTTCACTTACACTTCCTGGTCCTGACTGCAAACTTCATCAGTAAGTGCTGGGGATGGAACTTATTAGGTTTATTCAATTCAGGTATGTCACTGTGAGACCGTTGGGGTATTGTGGGGGCGGAAAGTGAGTGAGGGGGGACAGGGCACTGGGGGGTGGATGTGAGATGATGGGGGTATTGGGGCTGAGGTGGGGTGGGGGACAGGGCACTGGGGGCTGAATATTATAATGTTTTTGTTATGATATTATATGTACTCCATCACGTAATATTTGCTGTCTGGGGAGGCTGGAGATGGGGGGGTAGGGGGCTTTTGATACGTACCACCTGGGTCTTTTATAGTATTAGTATAAGGAGCCCTCATACAGTAACCAAGAGCTGCATCACATTTACAGCACCACTGCAGCATTATTATTTATTTCATTGCTGGAGCGGTGCTGAAAATCCCCGTCCCCTGCCCCCTGTCTGATCCTCACCTTCTGGCGTCTTCATCTGTTTTAGTCTCCGCTCGGCTCCGTCTCCTGCAGTTTGTGGCCTGTCCGCGGCTCCAGTGTTTCATGGAGCAGCGCAGAGGTCACTAATCAGTGTGAGTCTGTGGGAGCCTCGTTCTGGCCTCTTTCTCACTGTCAGGCTGTGTGCACACGGTGCGGATTGGCCGCTGCGGATTTGCAGCAGTTTTCCATCTGGTGTACAGTACCATGTAATCCTATGGAAAACCAAATACGCAGTGCCCATGGTGCGGAAAATACCGCGCGGAAATGCTGCCTTGTATTTTCCGTAGCATGTCAATTCTTTTTGAGGATTCCGCAGCGTTTTACATCTGCTCTTGTATAGGATTCCGCAGGTGGTAAAACGCAGGTGAAATCTGCACTAAAAACACAGGAAATCCACGGTAAATCCGCACACGAATCCGCAACAAGTGCACATAGCCTCATAGTCTTACATTGAGCGCTTGTGACATACTAACTTCTGGCCTGTCAGAAGCTGCGCTCACAAGTTTGACCAGTGGGACTGCAGCAGTGCCACAAAATAGTGAATACGCCGGAGCATGAGTAAATGACCGGGGCATCCAAATCATGACAGGGAGCTGCGGGCCCATCATACTGTGTATAAGGGAGCTGCGGGCCAATCATACTGTGTATAAGGGAGCTGCAAGCCCATCATACTCTGTATAAGGGAGCTGCGGGCCAATCATACTGTGTATAAGGGAGCTGCAAGCCCATCATACTCTGTATAAGGGAGCTGCGGGCCCATCATACTCTGTACAAGGGAGCTGCGGGCCCATCATACTCTGTATAAGGGAGCTGTGGGCCCATCATACTCTGTATAAGGGAGCTGTGGGCCCATCATACTCTGTATAAGGGAGCTCTGGGCCCATCATACTCTGTATAAGGGAGCTGTGGGCCCATCATACTCTGTATAAGGTGTTATGATCCCAGTGGCTTAGGATCACAAATCTAACCAGCTAAGTCAGAGAAAATAGGACAAGCTCTGGGGATGTGGTAAATGGACTGACCGCAAAACCTGATCCTAACCAAACACACTAAAGGTAGCCGTGGAATGTTTCCTGAAATCCTAGACGTCTCTTCACGGCCTGAGAAACTGACTACCCCTAGAGATAAAGTAAGACCTCACTTGCCTCAGAGAAATAACCCCAAAGATATAGAACAGCCCCCCACAAATAATAACGGTGAGTTAAGAGGAAAAGACAAACACAGAGATGAAACAGGTTAAGCAAATGAGGCCCGCTAACACTAGATAGCAGAAAATAGCAAGGGATCTGTGCGGTCAGTAAAAAGCCCTATACAAAAAAATATCCACGCAGAGAATGCGAGAACCCCCACACCAACTAACGATGTGGGGGGAGTAACTCAGCACCCCAGAGCTACCAGCAAGCAGAGAAATCACATATTAGCAAGCTGGACAAAACTCATAATATTCTAGGAAACATATTGAACATAGATGAGCAAGAATAAGCAAACAGAACTTAGCTTCTCATGGAGAGACTGATAACGGATGTAGACAGGAGCAATCAGAATAGCACTGAATACAAAGACAGCAGGCATAGACTGAGAGTCCAAGTGAGCTTAAATAGAAAACCAGCCCACAGATAACGAGACAGCTGATGCCAGTTACAAACCTGCAGAAAGACAGCACTCACACAGTACCACTTGTGACCACAAGAGGGAGCCCAGAAATAGAGTTCACAACAATAAGGGAGCTGCGGGCCCATCATACTGTGTATAAGGGAGCTGCGGGCTCATCATACTCTGTATAAGGGAGCTGCGGGCCCATCATACTCTGTATAAGGGAGCTGCGGGTCCATCATACTGTGTATAAGGGAGCTGCGGGCCAATCATACTGTGTATAAGGGAGCTGCGGGCCCATCATACTGTGTATAAGGGAGCTGCGAGCCAATCATACTGTGTATAAGGAAGCTGCGGGCCAATCATACTGTGTATGAGGGAGCTGCGGGCCAATCATACTGTGTATAAGGGAGCTGGGGGCCCATCATACTGTGTATAAGGGAGCTGCGGGCCCATCATACTGTGTATAAGGGAGCTGCGGGCCCATCATACTGTGTATACGGGAGCTGCGGGCCCATCATACTGTGTATAAGGGAGCTGTGGGCTCATCATACTCTGTATAAGGGAGCTGCGGGCCCATCATACTCTGTATAAGGGAGCTGCGGGTCCATCATACTGTGTATAAGGGAGCTGCGGGTCCATCATACTGTGTATACGGGAGCTGCGAGTCCATCATACTCTGTATAAGGGAGCTGTGGACCCATCATACTGTGTATAGGGAACTGCGGGTCCATCATACTGTGTATAAGGGAGCTGCGGGCCCATCATACTGTGTACAAGGGAGCTGTGAAGGCATATTGTGCATATGGGAGCTGTTGGCCCATTACACTGTATATAGGGGAGCTCTGGGAGGCATTATACTTTCTATAGTGGAGTTCTGTCAGCATTTTACTGTGTATAGGGGAGCATTGGGAACATCATACGGTGTATAGGGGAGTTATAGAATCATCATACTGTGTATAGGGGAGCTGTGGGGGCCTTATACTGTGTAAAGGGGAGCAGTGAGAACATCATACGGTGTATAGGGGAGCTGTGGGGGCCTTAGACTGTGTATAGGGAAACTTTAAGCTCACCATACTGTGTATAATGGAGCAGTACATGGGGGAACTTAGGGGACATTATTAAATGTTAAGTGGGCACTTAAGCATCATTCTTATAGGGGCACTCAGAGTATTGTGACCATCAAAGTTGCATATGGTCACAATATGGCGGTAAAGTCAACGTTCGTTTTTGCATATAGATTTATTTTCAATAACAGTGCGATTATATTCTGAGGTTCTCCTATATTCACAATTAGAGTGTGCAACCGTAACTGTAATCAGGGTTAGCTGGTTAGGGGCCCACTCAGATGTTTCGCGCCCCCCCTAAGTTGAAACCCTAGCTACGCCTCTGAGTGTGAGTCTTTTCCAGCCCCTATCGGTTCCGCAGGGGGTAATTGGTGGTAATATATTTATCTTGTTTAATTAAAAGTTATATTTTAACAATTGTACACATCCTGCTACAAAGCAACAATGTATCCAAACCTTATATATCTGTACATAGATGTGCATGAGGAGCGGTCTGCGTGCATCTGAGCTCTGATTAATAACTGACCTGAAATTCAGCCGGGCATTTCAAAGCACCCCTACCCATGCTGCTGACTGCACGGGATCTCACCACTGACGTTTGTGATAATCGTGGTCAGTCATTTTCCCTTTCATTTTCCTCTTGGCCCGGACAGTCATGACCTCTTCTTTGTCTTTCTGCTTTCCAGCCCCCTCATCACATTTCCACACATCTGCACAAACCACACAGTGCTATAATCAGGGCCTTAGGCAGAAATAATGCCCCTCTGTGCATCTATAAAGTAATACAACCCCTGGCAAAAATTATGGAATCACCGGCCTTGGAGGATGTTCATTCAGTTGTTTAATTTTGTAGAAAAAAGCAGATCACAGACTTAGCACAAAACTAAAGTCATTTCAAATGGCAACTTTCTGGCTTTAAGAAACAGTAAAAGAAATCAAGAACAAATAATCTGGTAGTCAGTAATGGTTACTTTTTTTAACCAAGCATAGGGGAAAAATTATGTAATCACTCAATTCTGAGGAAAAAATTATGGAATCATGAAAAACAAACAAACAAACAAACACTCCAAAACATCACTAGTATTTTGTTGCACCACCTCTGGCTTTTATAACAGCTTGCAGTCTCTGAGGCATGGACTTAATGAGTGTCAGACAGTTCTCTTCATCAATCTGGCTCCAACTTTCTCTGATTGCTGTTGCCAGATCAGCTTTGCAGGTTGGAGCCTTGTCATGGACCATTTTCTTCAACTTCCACCAAAGATTTTCAATTGGATTGAGATCCGGACTATTTGCAGGCCATGACATTGACCTTATGTGTCTTTTTTCAAGGAATGTTTTCACAGTTTTTGCTCTATGGCAGGATGCATTATCATCTTGAAAAATGATTTCATCATCCCCAAACATCCTTTCAATTGATGGGATAAGAAAAGTGTCCAAAATATCAACATAAACGTGTTGATTTATTGAAGATGTAATGACAGCCATCTCCCCAGTGCCTTTACCTGACATGCAGCCCCTTATCCTCAATGACTGTGGAAATTTGCATGTTCTCTTCAGGCAGTCATCTTTATAAATCTCATTGGAACAGCGCCAAACAAAAGTTCCAGCATAATCGCCTTGCCCAATGCAGATTTGCGATTCATCACTGAATATGACTTCATCCAGTCATCCACAGTCGACGATTGCTTTTCCTTAGTCCATTGTAACCTTGCTTATTTCTGTTTAGGTGTTAATGATGGCTTTCATTTAGCTTTTCTGTATGTACAGTTTGGTCACTGATATTGAATCCAGTTTCCACCCATTCGTTCCTCATTTGTTTTGTTGTGCATTTCCTGTCTTGTAGACATATTGCTTTAAGTTTCCAGTCTTGATGCTTTGATGTCTTCCTTGGTCTACTAGTATGTTTGCCTTTAACAACCTTCCCATGTTGTTTGTATTTGGTCCAGATGTTAGACACAGCTGACTGTGAACAACCAACATCTTTTGCAACATTGCGTGATGATTTACCCTCTTTTAAGAGTTTGATAATATTCTCCTTTGTTTCAATTGATATCTCTCGTGTTGGAGCCATGATTCATGTCAGTCCACTTGGTGCAACAGCTCTCCAAGGTATGATCACTCTTTTTTAGATGCAGACTAATGAGCAGATCTAATTTGATGCAGGTGTTATTTTTGGGTATGAAAATTTACAAGGTGATTCCATAATTTTTTCCTCAGAATTGAGTGATTCCATAATTTTTTCCCTTTGCTTGGTTAAAAAAAAGTTGGGCAACAGCAGGGCGCGGGAGCGCCGCTTATACAAGATATCCCCTTTCTTGCGTGCCACACTTGACAGGACACGGGAGCGCCGCCCACACAGGATATCCAGGATTATACAGGCCCACCGCAAACGTGACGGCCTCCTTATTGGATAATCATGTTCCGTTGAGAATCTATATGTCCCCATCTTGTTCCCTGTTAAGCGACAGTTTATGTGCCAAGGGATATATCCTGCCCCACGCCTGCCACTCGTATGTGTGTTTAATCGTGCACCAAGTAACCCCATGAATAAGACCCGGGAGGGTCAAAACGTTGGGTTTCTATCTGCACATTTTCCTTTGTGGCAACCTGGTTTGTGAACACAATAAACTTGTCAAATACATTTGCATCATACCGGTTCTGAGTGTGCGGTAATTTTTTGGTACAAGTCCACTTGGTGCAACAGCTCTCCAAGGTATGATCACTCCTTTTTAGATGCAGACTAACGAGTAGATCTAATTTGATGCAGGTGTTATTTTTGGGTATGAAAATTTACAGGGTGATTCCATAATTTTTTCCTCAGAATTGAGTGATTCTATAATTTTTTCCCTTTGCTTGGTTAAAAAAAGTAACCATTACTGACTACCACATGTTTTGTTCTTGATTTCTTTTAGTCTTTCTTAAAGCCAGAAAGTTGCCATTTGAAATTACTTTAGTTTTGTGCCATGTCTGTGATCTGCTTTTTTTTTACAAAGTTAAACAACTGAATGAACATCCTCCAAGGCGGGTGATTCCATAATTTTTGCCAGGGGTCATAGTACCCTCCTCCTGTGCCCCACACAAAACACTTCCCCCTCTACCTCTAGAAAGTAATAGTACCCTCCCTCCTGTACCCCACATAATACATTACCCCCGGTGCCCCTATAAAATAATAGTACCCTCCTCCAGTGCCCCACACAATACATTGCCTCCGGTGCCCCTATAAAGTAATAGTACTCTTCTTCCATGGCCCACACATTACATTGCCTCCTGAGCCTCTATACAGTAATAGTAATCCCCTCCTGTGCCCCACACAATACGTTGGCCTCCCGGTGCCCCTATAAAGTAATAGTACCCTCCTCCCATGCCCCACACAATACATTGCCTCCTCTGCCTCTATAAAGTAATAGTACTACCCTCCTGTGCCCCACACAATACACTGACCCCCCAGTGCCTCTGTAAAGCAATAGTACCCCCCTCCAGTGCCCCACACAATACATTGCACCTCTGTGCCTCTATAAAGTAATAATACCCTCCCTCCTGTGCCCCACACAATACATTGCCCCCGGGTGCACCTATACAGTAATAGTACCCTCCTCTTGTGCCCCACACAATACATTGCCCCCTCTACCTCTTTAAGGTAAAAGTAACCTCCTCCTGCGCCCCACACAATACAGTGCCTCCCTATTATAATAGAACCCTTCCATGCTTTCTTAATAATAATAATAATAATAATTATAATAGTAATAATGCCTCCTTGCTTCCCCTATAATGATAGAAATCCCCCATTGTGCCTCCTTATGATAATGACCCCTAGTGCCCCTTTAGTGTAATAATTTTGAGATGAGATGGATATGTTTTGTAGCATTCACAAAGATATTTTTTCCTAATGAAGCCCCTTCATGTTCTCATTTCCTTCCATGGCCCTGATAGAGTATGGTTCACTGAAAATACCCCCACACAGTATGATGTCCCTACATTCCTACACCTTATGATTGCACCCCACACTGTAAGATAGTCACCACAGCCCCCCCACACAGTATGATATCCACCAAATCTCCCAACATAGTATGATGCCCACCACAGCCCCCATAGGGTATGTTTGACCACACATAATGTATGATGTCCCCACAAAGCCCCCCTAGAGAATGATGTTCCCCACACAGCCCCCCATAAAATATGATGGTCCCCACACAGCCCCCCATAGAATATGATGGTTCCCACACAGCCCCCCCATAAAATATGATGGTACCTACACAGCCACCCATAGAGAATGATGGTCCCCACACAACCCCTTTAGAGTATGATGGTTCCCACACAGCCTCCCTATAATGTATGATGGTCCTCACACAGCACCCTGTAGAGAATGATGGTCTCTACACAGCCCCCCATAGAGTATGATGGTTCCAACATAAAGCAGGTGGTCCGTGCTCTACAATAGCTGTTAGCAGTGTCATAGTCAGTGCGGGTCATGGCCAGATCGGCCAAATGGCAGTTGCCAGATTTAGCCAATGGCCAGTGCGGCCCTGTTTACAATACACCTCAGTACATCAGTATTGCACAAGTGATGGCGAGTACTGGACTCTGGGAGCTAAAAACATGTGTAAATAAATAAAACAAACACCAAAATCTCGCTGTGGATAAATGTCTGAAGTAATAAAATATTATCATATTTACTCCACATGGTGAACACCCACAAAAAAGTCTTTATCGTGAAATCTATATTTTTTGGTCATGCTCTCTCCCAAAAAATGGAATAAAAAAAGATAAAGAAAGCGTATGTACCCCAAAACGCAATGAACAAACCTACAACTTGTAAAGCAAAAAACAAGCTTTCAAAGAAATAAAAATTTGTCGCTCTTCAAAGGCAATGAGGAAAAGTCGAAAGCAAAGAGGAGCCCACTGGGACCCTGTCGGCCAAGGATCGGCATATACCGGGAGATGGGAGCATTCACAGTGGCAGCGCACTCATGTATTCAGTTCCCTCTGTCAGTAAACCCCCCCCCCCCCGTACGATTGCTGCTGCCTATAGGAGAGGGGGACTCAGAGAAATTGAGGCTCATCATGAAGGAATGACTTGACCTTTTTGCCCTTGACCACACATTGACCCGGCACAACCACAATATCGAGCCATGAAAGAGACACACACAATCCATCTGAGGACTGCACCACTTTCAAGTGGCATCAAGTCACCAAAGTTCTTCCTGGGTGCAAGGATCAGAAGTCTCGGAGAATGATTAAGAGGCGACTGCAAGAAGTAAGATCATAGAGCAGCCGAGAAGCTGAGAAATTACCGTACGGCTGGTCAGAGGTGCCAGCCGTGATTTGTAGTGCTCAGGGGACCGGCACGACCGACACCATCACCAGTCTAACCTCAGGAAGAACTTCAGTTTAGAAATTAGATATATTGTCATGTAGACACCTATAGCATAACCAGCGCCCGGGAGAATAACACCATTTTTTTTTTAATCGTCTTATACCATGCATCTTGGGATATCTCTATCCAAGAGAAAAAGTAACAGACAAGCCAGTTATTGGAAAGTGATCTCTTTCTTCAGTAATTGTGAGCAGGGGCCACAGTGGGCCCTGCAGTCTGCAAAGAGTACAAGGAACCGCAATAGTGGCTGCCACTGTTGTCTTCTGCTGGAGAAAGTACTGTATGTCTTGTAGAGAAAAAGTGCAGAAATAAAGTGCTAAACTGATGTCAGGACCCAATGGGATTGGGGGCCACAGTGTTCTAGGTAAACCATTTATACCACCTGTGGACACATACAGAAGAGGCCCCTGTACCAGAACAGAATATGGGCCCCTTGTAGTCCAATAGCTCCTCATAATGCTCCCTTCCAGCTTCTCTGGAGCTGGATGGGCCCCTGTGTAGCTGCACCAATGAGATGTTCGCCCTTGTGTTATATAGTTGGCAAACTGGAAAAACAGCATGGGTCCGACAAATCCAGTGCCAACATGAACCTGGAGGTAACCCAAATTTGCTGTGTTCTTGCTCGTACCAATTGTAAAAATATTCCTGACACATTTTGGGTTGTAACTCGGCAAAAAAAGAAATGTACAAGTGGGCTCCTTGTAGTGTATTTATACACTACGTGATGGAGAAATATTAATGTAATGGGATGGCAATGTCACTGTATGGCAGGATGGGAGTCTCAAGCTAGAACTTAATAGCAAAGGAAACTGATATGTTTCACTTAATGAAGGGAATAGATTGCAATGGCATCTAGAAACTTGATCTTGTGACTACTCTTTCTTCATATTTATGCAGCTTACCTAAAACACATTGATTTCTGAAAAATCTGAGCTTCACGTGAGCTTCCCATGATACACTAGAAAAAAATCATGGCTTTCCATCATTCAATCTCTTTTCCTTTCCATGCTGCAATATATCTGAAACAAGGAATCAGATGGACCTGAAATGCATTGAATGACTAATAAAACAGGAGGGCAGAGCAGAGTGCAAATTACCTACAGAAGAGAAAGTATGCTAAAAAATAATAAAACAAGATATGTGCCAGGTAAAGAACATAAACAGCAGACAGATAATCCCTAGCTGGTCTTTCACTGACTGGCTTAAACTACAGCAGTATGGCTGGACATCCAGATGAGACTATCACCAGCAGGAAATACCAGCATGGAGAAGTTATATAGAGCTGCACCAGAAACTTGATAGGGCAGACAAATGAGTAAATGAAAACACCTGATACCCTAAAAAGAGGATAAAAGAAACTAAACACCAGGATAAAAAGGTGTATCTGCTGTTGCTCAGCAGACAGAGAAGCGACCACAAAGCACAGGCTCAAGGGTTCAAACCCAAATGCATGACAGTAGCCCTCCATCTAAGACGGGCCATTGGACCCACTGAGATCCCCAACTGCTAAAGCTGCTGTCAGAACTCCCTAAATAGGTGATCCACATGCAAGACTTCCATGCCAACCCAGGAATTTTCCTCCAGACAGAAACCTTTCCATTTAACAAGATATTTCAGTCGACGTCTGACAAGTCAGGAACCCAAAACACGCTCCACCTCATGCTCCTTGTCCTCCTCCAAGTCAATCTCAAAGATATCCTGAGGACCCAACGTCCCCTCAAACTTTTTAAGAGAAGGATAATTAATCCTCCACTCAACCGGGAGTTGGAGCTTGACCATCACAGGATTAGTTAACTGAATTATCTTATGTGGACCAACAAATTTAGGAGACAATTTACTTGATAGAACTTTAAGACAAAGATTTTTTCAGAATAGCCGAACAAAATCTCCCACCCCAAAGACAGGGACCCTCCTACGTCTGCGATTTGCAGTTCTATTGGTGTGATCGCAAGATATCAAAAGACCTTTTTCAATTCTCTCTAGACCTCAATCAAACCAGAAACATTTCCAGAACTGGATGAAAAGCCCATAATGTTGTGATAGTCTAGCAACTCACTCGAGAACATAACACTAAAAACAATCCTCCATGTTCTGTACTGCTAACTCATCAAACACCTAAAATACTTTTCAGTAAGGGGTCACTAAGACTCTTGATAAAATTCACCTTGTGTTGAGCATCCCATGCAGTCTCTTTCTCCTTTTTAAACTGTAGTATTTCAGTTGGACCTGAAATGCCTTGCGCTTCTGATAAAAGTGGATGTAGAAAAGCCTCGGAGACACCATCACGTGTTTCTCAACACAAGCAATGAATAGCCAGGTCTTTCACCGGGAAGGAACAACCACGGGAAGGGCAGCATCCAATAAAGGAAAACCACCTATGCCAAAACATGGTATCCAGCCACAGACAGCTGTTTCGGGGTATTTGCCCCTCATCAGTGTGGAGTAGGAAACTGGCTATTAGGAGCGGTGCCTAGTGAAAAGACTATAAACATGAGGATGAGGGCTACAGCCTGCAGTGATCCCCAGTCTACTGAACCGCCGCACAACCAGTTCTACCCTTTCCTAGTGTATCCTCACCCATCCCCTGTAGACTGTGAGCCCTTGCGGGCAGAGTCCTCTCTCCCTCTGTATTTGTGTGTGCCTTGTTTTACTCATGTTTATTGTACTTGTCTATATTTGCCCCTTCCACGTGTAAACCGTCATGGAATAAATTGTGCTATAAAAATGTATTATAATAATATAATAATAATAATCACCCCATCTTACAGTGTTTTCTGTTTTGTGCTGCAACATAATTGAGAAAGAAAATGATTGGACCTGAAACGTGTTGCACTTCTCATAAAGTTTAGTAAAAAGCATGAACAGTCTCTTTCTCCATTTCTTCCTGTAATGTATCTGACAAATAGGTGAGTTGGACCTGAAATGCATTCCCTTGAGTCACTGTCCTGTTCTGCCATTCATAATTATCAGGTAACTGCAATATTTTTACAATTTGACCAGCAATGCGTTACGTTTCTGATAAAACTGAGCTTCGCGTGACAGTCTCATTGTACAGTCTTGTTTTCTACTCTGAGAAAGGAGTGATCACCTTGTCCTGCACTTCAGATCTATCAGGCAACTGCAATACTATTTAGAAAGGAGTGAGTTGGACCTGAAATGCGTTGCATCACCAATACTTTTACTGCAACAAAGAATTATCCATCTCATCATCTTGCACCTTCGCTCCTTTTCCTCTAATTAAAATTGATCAGCTTTCTCCAAACCACGGTACATTTTTCAGGAGTTAAACTAAAATGACTAACATAACTTTGTTACAATATTTAAACAATGTAGCTTAGGATATAAACTTCTGCTTCTGATCATGTGACCCAGCCCGCATCCATTCCCAGATAGCATCATTTAGTTTTACAAAACTGAATGAGCCTCTGTAAACAATTGCCGATATATTGTTTCATTAAACGATTCTTCGGTCTTGAAACGCGCTTTGTACTCGCCTATGATGTGGGATCTCTTTGTATTAGCCCACAGTTCTGGCACTGACGATACATGAGGTGTGTTTAGTCTAGATAAGCAGAAGTTTCTTTTCTCTGACGCTGACGCGTTACAAGTTTGTTTCTTGTTTTGTCTTTGAGGCTTTGAAATGCTTCTATATATAATATAAAAAGGACTGCTGAGCCGGCGAATCTGTGTATTGTGTGCCGCGCCGCCGCTCTACCTGCGCACATACACATCCTCGTCAGCCACCAGGCTAAAGAAACATTTCTACTGTGTTTATGCAAATTATCTAGGATGGCGGCCCCTTCATATTTCCCTTTAGATGATATTACTTATCCCAGGGGGATGGAGGTCACTGAGATAAGCTACATTGTTTTCCTCTGTTTACAGAGTATAGGCTGTTGTGGATTCTGTTTGTGGGCTCCCTCTGGTGGTTACTGCTGGTACTGGGTGACTTTGGTGGGTTGCGGCCTTTGGTTTCCACCTGTCCATCAGAGGCTGGGTGTTTCCTATTTTACCTGGCCTTTCTGTCATTCCCTTGCCGGCTATCAATGTATTCAGATGTGCTCTGTTTGGTTCCTGCCTACCTGCTCCCAGATCTTTCAGGATAAGCTAAGTGCTGATTTTCAGTTGTTTGGTTTTTTTTTGTCCAGCTTGCTTATTATGTCTCTATGCTAGCTGGTGCTCTAGTGGACTGAGGTTCTCCCCATGTGCCATGAGTTGGCACATGGGTTCTTGTAATCTCAGGATGGTTTTTTTGATTAGGGTTTTTTGCTGACCGCTCAGACCCCTTTTGTATCATTCTGCTTTTTAGTTTACAGCGGGCCTCAATTTGCTGAACCTATATATATCATCTCTATGTGTGTGCCTTCCTCTCATTTTCACCGTCAATACATGTGGGGGGCAACTATACCTATTGGGGTTCATTCCTCTGGAGGCAAGTGAGGTCTTTATTTTCTCTGCAGTACTAGTTAGCTCTTAGGCTGGTGCGTGGCGTCTAGAACCAACGTAGGCACGCTCCCTGGCTATCTCTAGTTGCGTTTGTCAGGCGTAGGGCAGCGGTCAGCCCAGGTTCCATCACCCTAGAGCTCGTCCGTTATTTTGTATGACTTTGCTTGTCCCTTGCTATCCCTAGCCATTGGGATTCATGACAATAGGCTAAAATACTATGTGTGATTGATGCTGCGCTCTGTACAGTCCCTTACAGATACCGTCAAGACGTAACTCAGGATCAGTAATGTAATGTTTGTACACAGTGACTGCACCAGCAGAATAGTGAGTGCAGCTCTGGAGTATAATAGAGCATGTAACTCAGGATCAGTAATGTAATGTAAGTACACAGTGACTGCACCAGCAGAATAGTGAGTGCAGCTCTGGAGGATAATACAGGATGTAACTCACGATCAGTAATGTAATGTATTTACACAGTGACTGCACCAGAAGAATAGTGAGTGCAGCTCTGGGGTATAATACAGGATGTAAATCAGGATCAGTAATGTATGTATACAGTGATTGCACCAGCAGAAGAGTGAGTGCAGCTCTGGAGTATAATGCAGAATGTAACTCAGGATCAGTAACGTAATGTATGTACACAGTGACTGCGCCAGCAGAATAGTGAGGGTAGCTCTGGAATATAATACAGGATGTAACTCAGGATCAGTAATGTAATGTATGTACACAGTGACTGCACCAGCAGAATAGTGAGTGCAGCTCTGGAGTATAATACAGGATTTAACTCATGATCAGTACTGGATCAGTAATGCGTGTACACAGTGACTGCACCAGCAGAATAGTGAATGCAGCTCTTGAGTATAAAACAGAATGTAACTCAGGATCAGTAATGTAATGTATGTACACAGTGACTGCACCAGCAGAATAGTGAGTGCAGCTCTGGAGTATAATACAGGATTTAACTCACGATCAGTACTGGATCAGTAATGTATGTACACAGTGACTGCACCAGCAGAATAGTGAGTGCAGCTCTGGGGTATAATACAGGAGATAACTCAGGATCAGTAATGTAATGTATGTACACAGTGACTGCACCAGCAGAATAGTGAGTGCAGCTCTGGAGTATAAAACAGGATGTAACTCAGGATCAGTAATGTAATGTATGTACACAGTGACTGCACCAGCAGAATAGTGAGTGCAGCTTTGGAGTGTAATACAGGATGTGACTCAGGATCAGTACAGGATCAGTAATGTAATGTATGTACATAGTGAGTGCACCAGCAGAATAGTGAGTGCAGCTCTGGAGTATAATACAGGATGTAACTCGGGATCAGTACAGGATAAGCAATTTACTTGATTGGTGACATCTTATCATGTACGTTTTATAAAGTTTAGAAAAATTTGCTTTATTCTAGTACATACTATTTGCCTTGAAGTGATGAAAAGATCCCTTATAATCTAAGTAATCTAATAATTTAAGCATTTCCAACCTTTTCACGGTCACCTGTGATACTGGTACAAAACAGCTTTGTTGTTGCTACAGGACACGGTCTCCCTCCAGTTAATCACTCTCTTCCTTCTGTGTCGCACATTGCCGCATCTTTGGGTTGTCTATTAGCATCTTCAATCTCCACCATCGGTTTATGTGGCAATCACGTCATGAGCCAAGGATGGAGGAACGTCACTGCTATTGCCTTTATTTCCTGCTGACTGAATACCAGCTGTTATCACAAAAATGATTAAGGAGAACAGAAAGCGGGATGTAGTGGGAATTGAAAATCTAATTTAATATTGCTAAGTGTATGACAGCAAGGCCACTCCATAATTCATGGTCTGATCTATAGAACTGAAATCAAGGAGCTCGCAAGGTGTTTGGTTTGTTCAGAAAAATGGGAGGGGGATGGGGGGGAAAGTAATCTGTAATTTACAGGCCCTCAGGGACAATGAATTTCCTATGATCCTAAACAAAAAGTGGGTAAAATTACAATAAAGATATACCTAGAGGCAGTATTATAGTAGTTTTATTCTTGTACATAGGAGCAATATTATAGTAGTTATATTCTTGTACATAGGAGCAGTATTATAGTAGTTATATTCTTGTACATAGGGGCAGTATTATAGTAGTTATACTCTTGTACATAGGGGCAGTGTTATAGTAGTTATATTCTTGTACATAGGAGCAGTATTATAGTAGTTATATTCTTGCACATAGGAGGCAGTATTATATTAGTTATATTCTTGTACATAGGGGCAGTATTATAGTAGTTATATTCTTGTACATAGGGGCAGTATTATAGTAGTTATACTCTTGTACATAGGGGCAGTGTTATAGTAGTTATATTCTTGTACATAGGAGCAGTATTATAGTAGTTATATTCTTGCACATAGGAGGCAGTATTATATTAGTTATATTCTTGTACATAGGGGCAGTATTATAGTAGTTATATTCTTGTACATAGGAGCAGTATTATAGTAGCTATATTCTTGTACATAGGAGCAGTGTTATAGTAGTTATATTCTTGCGCATAGGAGCAGTATTATAGTAGTTATATTCTTGCGCATAGGGGCAGTATTATAGTAGTTATATTCTTGTACATAGGGGCAGTATTATAGTAGTTGTATTCTTGTACATAGGAGCAGTATTATAGTAGTTATATTCTTGTACATAGGGGCAGTATTATAGTAATTATATTCTTGCACATAGGAGGCAGTATTATAATAGTTATATTCTTGTACATAGGGGCAGTATTATAGTAATTATATTCTTGTACATAGGGGCAGTATTGTAGTAGTTATATTCTTGTGCATAGGGGCAGTATTGTATTAGTTATATTCTTGTTCTTTGGGGCAGTATTATAGTAGTTATATTCTTGTACATAGGGGCAGTATTATAGTAGTTATATTCTTGTACATACAGTAGGAGCAGTATTATAGTAGTTATATTCTTGTACATAGGAGCAGTATTATAGTAGTTATATTCTTGTACATAGGGTGCAGTATTATAGTAGTTGTATTCTTGTACATAGAAGCAGTATTATAGTAGTTATATTCTTGTGTATAAGAGCAGTATTATAGTAGTTATATTCTTGTGCATGGGAGCAGTATTATAGTAGTTATATTCTTGTATCTAGGGGCAGTGTTATAGTAGTTATATTCTTGTACATAGGGGCAGTATTATAGTAGTTATATTCCTGTACATAGGAGCAGTATTCTAGTAGTTATATTCTTGTACATAGGAGCAGTATTATAGTAGTTATATTCTTGTGCATAGGAGCAGTATTATAGTAGTTATATTCTTGTATCTAGGGGCAGTATTATAGTAGTTATATTATTGTACATAGGGGCAGTATTATAGCAGTTATATTCCTGTACATAGGAGCAGTATTATAGTAGTTATATTCTTGTATCTAGGGGCAGTATTATAGTAGTCACTATTAATGCTGATATTTTGTTACACTAATCTCACATATTCAAATGTATTTTAGTGATTGTAGATTTCTCTTTCATTATTGACAGCTGTCGTTGAGATCACTTCAGGTTACAAGGTGCTCAATGCTTTTCACTTTTTTAGCACTTTACAATCCCAAGTGGCGGGTAGGATAAGTAAAATCTGAAGGTTTTATTTTGTAGATTGGGTCAGAGAAGTGTCTGAGTTTTGTCAATAAGAAGTCAAAAGGTAGAACACTTTTAATCCTTTGCTTGGCGCTGGAACGTAAAACTCAGTACCGGGGAGTGTAGGAATAATTGAGCAGGTAAAAAAAATCAATTCTATTGAGTTTCTGACGATCCGTAGTCTTGCTGCTCACAGTATCAGCATAATTACACTAATTAAAACATGTTTTAGGGCAGAATTTTTCCACCAGCAACAAAGAGGCAGAGGAGTTCTTAGGCTATGTGCGCACGTTGCATATTTGCTTGCAGAAATTTCTGCAAGGTTTCTGCATCTCTTGGCAGAAAAACACAGCTGACAATATGCTAGTTTTTTATGCGTTTTCGTAAATCCATAGAGCTCAATAAAGATACAGTATATTATAAAAAAAAAAGAATTGAGATGTAATTTCCTTGTTCAACCTCTTCAGCCAGATACCCTCATTAATATTAAATAAAGACATACACACACATATTCACAAGCCTATGTAGGAGCATTAACATAATTGACCTACATATGTTGTAACAAAAAAGCAACTGCTAGAAATCTGCGTGAAATGCAATATCTGTTTACTTTTCAAAAAATTGAAAAAAAAAATTGCATGGGCTCCCCCATAATTTTCATAACCAACAGAGGGAAAGCCGACGGCTGAGGGCTGTAATATTCTGGGAAGGAGCCAATAGCCAAAGGTTCCCAGGCTATTAATATCAGCTCACAGCTGTTTGCTTAGCCTTTACTGGCTAGTGTAGAGGGGAACCCCAGAAAAAATTGACATTGGGTCCCCCTATAAAATCGAACCAGCAAAGGCTAGGCAGACAGCTGCGGGCTGATATTAAAAGCCTGGAAAGGGGCCATGGATATTGGCATCCCCAGCTAAAAACATCTTATAGATGCGCCAGTTCTGGCACTTAGACTCGCTCTTCCCACTTGCCCTGTAGCGGTGGCAAGTGGGGTCCATATTTGTGGGGTTAATGTCACCTTTGTATTGTCAGGTGACATCAAGCCCACAGGTTAGAAATGGAGAGGCGTCTATAAGACACCTATACATTAGTACTGGCTGTGGCTGCTGATCCCACTTGGGAGACAGGAACACCAGGATTGGTGCGGGCATCAGGCAGGACTGGCAGAAGAGCTCGGCTGAAACTCAGACGAGTAGGCTGGCACGGCTGAGACACAGGGCTGGCAGAGACATGGCAGAGAACACAGGGCTGGCAGAGAACACAGGGGTGGCAGGAACACAGGACTGGCAGGGACGGCAGGAAACACAAGAATGGCTAGGACGGCAGGAACACAGGACTGGAAGGCACGGCAGGAACGGCAGGACTGGCAGAAACACTGGATTGGTAGGCACGGCAGAGAACACAGGACTGGTTGATGTGGTGTATGAAGGAACAGGTAGGGACCTGTTCACACTGGAGGTGCAGGAACGGATATGAAATATGAAGGAACAGGTAGGGACCTGTTCACACAGGAGGTGCAGGAAAGGAAACAAGCAGGAAGGAATGAGGTATGAAGGAACAGGTTGGGACCTGTTCACACAGGAGATGCAGGTACGGAAACAAGCCAGAAGGAAAGGAGAATGAAGGAACAGGTTGGGACCTGTTCACACAGGAAGAGAACCACAAGGCTGTGGATAGGAATGGTAGAGCAGCAAGAGATAGTGTAGCAACAGAAGCTAAGCAGAGCGTAACCGCAAGGAATGCTGAGAGGAGCTGCAGCAAGAGATTTCTGCAGAAGCTAAGCAGAGCAGAGCCACAAGGAATGTGGAGAGGAGCTGCCGCAAGGGATAACTGCAGCAGCAGAAGCTAAGCAGAGTGGAGCCACAAGGAATGTGGAGAGGAGCTGCAGCAAGGGATAACTGCAGCAGCAGAGCAGAACCGCAAGGAATGCGGAGAGGAGCTGCAGCAAGAGATTACGGCAGCTGCAGAAGCTAAGCAGAGTAGAAAGGAGCAGAACCGCAGGAGTGCGGAGCAGAGGTAAAGCCACAAAGGTACAGAGCAGGCAGAGCCACAAGAGTGCAGCGTGTAAGCAGACTGAGAACACGAGGAAAGACACAGCAGGGAAGGAAGCCACAGACAAGGAGACCGAGATAAGACTAAGTTCAGACAAGGAAATGGAACAAGACAAGAAACAAAGACAAAGACATAGGGACCAGGATATTCTGCCTCCTGGAGGGCGGACAACAAGACCAAGGCAATAGCACAGAGAAAAGCCTCCAGAGAGGCAGTAACTCAGAGGAAGGCCTGGCAAACTCAGCAGCTAAATACAAACTGAGCTAACACATTGCACAGGCCCAGACCACTGGGTGGAGCTGCACTAAATACTGGAGGCCTCCTGGCAATTGGTCAGGAACAGATTAGACAGGTGCACCTGATTCCTATAAGATCCAGAGAGTTCAGGCGCTGCCCCCCTATACACACAGCCAGGAAGCATGCAGAGAGTAGAGACACAGAACATGGAGCTGGCATGAAACAGAAACCACATCATGGCCTGGAGCAGTGGGTAAGAGTGTGAGAGATGAGAGGCCATGCCGTGATGCCAGCAGAGTTGTTATAGACATATTCTCCACCCACAGAGACACACGCACATATTCTCTGCTCACACACAGAGACACACGCACATATTCTCCACACACAGAGATACACGCACATTTTCTCCACCCACAGAGACACACGCACATATTCTCCGCCCACATACAGAGACACACGCACATATTCTCCACCCACACAGAGACACACGCACATATTCTCCGCCCACACACAGAGACACACATATTCTTCGCTCACACACAGAGACACACACATATTCTCCACCCACACACAGAGACACACGCACATATTCTTCGCCCACACACAGAGACACACGCACATATTCTCCACACACAGAGACACACACAGACACACATACACACACATATTCTCCGCCCACACACAGAGACACACACACTTATTCTCCACCCACACACACACAGACAAACATGCACATATTCTCCGCCCACACAGACAAACACATTCTCCGCCCACACACAGCGACACACACAGACACACACATATTCTCCGCTCACACAGACAAACACACACATTCTCCACCCACACACAGAGACACACACATATTCTCCGCCCACACACAGACACACACACACACATTTTCCGCCCACACACAGAGACACACACACACATATTCTCTGCCCACACAGAGACACACACATATTCTCCGCTCACACAGACAAACACACACATTCTCCACCCACACACAGAGACACACACATATTCTCCGCCCACACACAGACACACACACACACATTTTCCACACACACACAGAGACACACACACACATATTCTCCGCCCACACACAGAGACACACACATATTCTCCGCTCACACAGACAAACACACACATTCTCCACCCACACACAGAGACACACACACATTTTCTGCCCACACACAGAGACACACACACATTCTCCACCCACACACACAGACACACACACATATTCTCCGCCCACACACATTGACACATTTATATTTTCCACACACACATTTTCCACACACACACGCACACGTACACGCACACGCACACGCACACACACACACACACACACACACATATTCTCCGCCCACACACTCTTCCTCCTTCTTACAGCATTTCACTTTGACAATTTGCAGTGTTTTTGGCAGCAAATACACAAACCTTTTTACACCTGCACTTTTGCTGCAGATTTGACTGACTCATTGAAGTTGAGTCAAAAACGCTGCAGAAACACAAAAAGAATAGACATGCTGCAGAAAATAAAATGCTGCAAATACAGACGGAAATTTATTGATCATGTGCACAACACTTCAGGATTCTCATTGAATTACCTTGCTTTGGTATTCCATTGTGTTTTTGGGCCATTTACTTGCATCAAAAACGCATCGTGTGCACATAGCCTTAAGGCAAAAAGGACACTTTTTTTTAATTTATTCTTTTTAGCGGTTTATAAATGTTTATTTTCTTAATGTAAATAACAGTTGTCACATTACTATTATACACAACATGCACATCATGAGTTTCAAGATCTCTGCTTGTCAGCTAATAGGAACATTTTTGAACATTCCCACAATTACGTATCCTCTCCAGACAATCCTCTGCAAAATTGTAACAAACTATGGTAAAAAGAGAGAGATGTGTTCTAATGATACATAATGGATGTTGTACACTGGGACATTGTAACAAATGAATGTGGGAATTATCGTACCAGGTTGGATATTTAGCCTCTTGATTGAAAATAAATGTTTAGGAAAGCTGGATGACAACCTGTGTGGTAGTCATAGAAGCAGCCATAGTTTTTTAAGAAACCTACTGCCCCCTATAGATGGAAGGATGATTTTGGTGAGTGTACAGGTTTCTATTCACTCAGCTGCAGTTGAGGTAGGCACAGGAAGCGGTTTCATTAAAATGTCCAGGCAGGTTTATTAGAACTGCATAAACCGCTCAGGAAATCAAACTAAAGAACAGCCTTTTCTAGCACAAAGTGAAAACACAAAGTAAAAAGTTCATACAAAATAGCGGATCCTCCTGCTCAGTTTAGTATCCATTTCTTAAGGCCCTTGCACAGACCAACACACAGGAGATCTGTGCAATCCCGGCTGGGCAGCTGCAGTGACGGTACTGGTGCACGGCGGTTCAGAATGCTGGTATGGTCTGACCAGGGGCACGCACCAGTCTTTGTCAATTGTGGGGGTTAATAATAAAATAATAAAAAGGTTTGGGATGCCAGTTGGGATGTTCGGCCTAGTATGGCAGGGCATTGATGAGGGTCCCTGGGAGTTAGGTGGTGTTGGACAGTGCCAGATGATTAACCCTTTCCCCACCAGGGCTGGCTCCCTGGGGAGTTGGAATAGTGCAGCAGAAAGTAATCAGCCTTAGACACGGTAGTGATCAGTTTGTATCTTTTACTGCAGCTCTGCAAACAGTTCCAAAAACTTCCAGAGGATTTACATACAGGGTGTTGGTCAGACCTGTGAAAAAAAATGGGAAAACCCAGCAACCGCATAAGTCATAAAACCAGTGGCGTAACTACAAAGTTATGGGCCCCGGTGCGAACTTCCAAATGGGGCCCCCCCCGCCATAAAATTCAATGTAAGCCCCATAGAATACAATGCAGCCCCCCTCATAGTATAATGCAGCCCCTCCATACAGGGGCAGTGACAAAGACACGAGCAAATGGTGACGAGGGGGCAGAGGAGAGGGAACAAGGGGGCAAGGAAGACAGGCACTAGGGGACACATGGGGGCTAGGAGGCAGGGGAGAAGGATACAAGGAGTCTAGTGGGCAAGGGAGACTGACACAAGTGGGCAAGGGAGACTGACACAAAGGGCACACGGGGACTAGTGGACAAGAGAGACTGGCACACGGGGACACGGACTAGTGGGCAAGGGAGACTGACACACGGGGAATAGTGGGCAAGGGAGACTGATACAAGGGGACTAGTGGGCAATGGAGACTGACACACGGGGACAAGGGACAAGCACAAGGGGACAAGGGAGACAGGCACAAGGGGACACATAGGGACTAGTGAGCAAGAGACTGACACAAGGGAACAAGGGATACAAGCACAAGGGGACACACAGGGACAAGTGGGAAAGGGAGACTGACACACAGGGACTAGTGGGCAAAGGAGACTGACACAAGCACAAGGGGACAAAGGAGACTGACACAAGCACAAGGGGACATAGGAGACAGGCACATGGGGACACACAGGGACTAATGGGCAAGGGAGACTGGCACACGGGGACACAAGCATAAGGGAGACAGGCTCAAGGGGACACACAGGGACTAATGGGCAAGGGAGACTGGCACACGGGGACAAGGGACACAAGCATAAGGGGACAAGGGAGACAGGCACATGGGGACACAAGCATAAGGGAGACAGGCTCAAGGGGACTCACGGCCCCCTGACCTGCCAGAGCCGCTTGCAGCTGCGACCGTAGTAGTTACGCCGCTGCCTCACACACACACATACTACAGATATCACACACACACACTACAGATATCACACACACACACTACAGATATCACACACACACATCATACTACAGATATCACACACACACACATCAGTTATTACACACACTACAGATATCACACACACATCATATTACAGATATCACACACATACTACAGTTATCACACACACACACACTACAGATATCACACACACACATCATACTACAGATATCACACACACACACACACACACTACAGATAACACACACACACACACACACACACACACACACACTACAGATATCACACACACACACACATCATACTACAGATATCACACACATACTACAGTTATCACACACACACTACAGATACCACACACACACACACACACACACACACACACCAGAGATACCAGCTCATATACACAACTCATAATCTCCTCTCTGGTACAGGGGTGGCTGATGTAAACCGGCTGCAGCTCCTCAGCTTCTCCTGACTAAGGCTAGTTTCACACTAGCGTCGGGAACAACCCGTCGCTGTGCGTCGGGCCGACGTTCCCGACGCTAGTGTGGTCTCCGCCGCACAACGGGGGCAGCGGATGCATTTTTCCCACGCATCCGCTGCCCCATTGTGAGGTGCGGGGAAGTGCGGGGAGGTGGGGGCGGAGTTCCGGCCGCGCATGCGCGGTCGGAAAAAGTGGACCGTCGGGAGCAAAAAACGTTACATGTAAGGTTTTTTTCTCCCAACGGTCCACTACCACACGCCCAAGCGTCGCAAAACGGACGCGACGTTTGGCAATGTGTCGCAAATGCGTCGCTAATGTTAGTCTATGACGAAAAAACGTATCCAGCAAGAACTTTTGCTGGATGCGTATTTTCGGCAAAACGACGCATTTGTGACGTATTGCAGTTAACGCTAGTGTGAAACTAGCCTAAAGCGGCTCTGTCCCGCACCTCCCCCCTGCTCTCGCCTTCTGTCCTGGGGTTATTTTGGCTTTCTCTTAAAGGGAACCTGTCACCCCGTTTTTTCCGTATGAGATAAAAATACTGTTAAATAGGGCCTGAGCTGTGCATTGCAATAGTGTATTTTGTGGACCCCGATTCCCCACCTATGCTGCCGAAATACATTACCAAAGTAGTCGTTTTCGCCTGTCAATCAGGCTGGTCTGGTCAGATGGGCGTGGTGTCTTCCCCCAGATCTTGCTTAGTTTTCCGTTGGTGGCGTAGTGGTGTGCGCATGCCCAAGGTCCCGAATCCACTGCACAGGGGAGTGAAAATAGCGTGATGTGCGACATTTCATTGGTGATCGGTGGGGGCGGCCATCTTCCTTTGGCCGCGCGTGCGCAGAAGCGGCGCTCTGCTGGCCGCGGCTTCAGGAAAATGGCCGCAGGATGCCGCGCGTGCCCAGATGGAGATCGCGGCGGCCATTTTCCTGAAGCAGAGATGCGACACCTCGTACACACCCGACTCCGCTCCGTACACCCCCGACTCCGCTCCGTACACCTCGTACACACACGGCTCCGCTCCGTACACCTCGTACACACACGGCTCCGCTCCGTACACCTCGTACACACCCGGCTCCGCTCCGTACACCTCGTACACACCCGGCTCTGCTCCGTACACCTCATGCACACCCGGCTCTGCTCCGTACACCTCATGCACACCCGGCTCTGCTCCGTACACCCGGCTCTGCTCCGTACACCTCATACACACCCGGCTCCGCTCCGTACACCTCATACACACCCGGCTCTGCTCCGTACACCTCATGCACACCCGGCTCTGCTCCGTACACCTCATGCACACCCAGCTCTGCTCCGTACACCTCATACACACCCGGCTCCGCTCCGTACACCTCATACACACCCGGCTCCGCTCCGTACACCTCATGCACACCCGGCTCTGCTCCGTACACCTCATACACACCCGGCTCCGCTCCGTACACCTCATGCACACCCGGCTCTGCTCCGTACACCTCATACACACCCGGCTCCGCTCCGTACACCTCATACACACCCGGCTCCGCTCTGTACACCTCATACACACACTGCTCTGCTACATCCACCCAAACCCCTCCTGACCTCACACAAAAGCTTACCCTCCTCCAGCATGATGACAAACAGCACTGCACTACTGTCCTGCACTACACGGAAGCCCTTGATCATGTGACTCCAACTCCTCCCCTCCTGTGACCTCATCACAGGTCCTGTGCGCACAGAGCAGTGGCAGCTATAGTAGTGGTGTGCGGCTCTCTGCGGTGGAGGGGCTCTGCTGCGGGTCAAGTGCAGTCCCACCCGTGATCGCGAGTGCACGCGCAGCAGGGCCTGTAAGGAAGAATTATTTAAAGGGCCGGCGGCCCATTTTGTAGCTTAGAGTTCTTAGGAGCCCGCCCAGTCTGCTGGACTGGGTGGGCCCCTAAGCACTGCGGGCCCCGTCGCAATTGCGACCCCTGCGACCGCGGTAGTTACGCCCCTGCATAAAACATCACATTTATAAGTAGATTTAAAATATGAAAAGGAAAACTTGAAAAAACATGATAACAGTCGACGCGTTTTGAGCTACACTAGCTTTTAATCATGCTGTGATGTAGTGTAGCCTTCCTGCTGCTAAACATACCTCTGGTAAACAATTCATTGGATCCCCGGGGATCAAAGGTCAACAGTTACTGGATCCATGATCTCTTCCAGAGAGCAGGCAGCTGGAAACCTGTGGAAAACAGTTTCTCTTGCAGCAGTGTCCCTGATTCTATGTGCTGATGAATTCCTGGGCAAAAGCACATGACTGCTTGTTATATGAAAACCGAGCAGTCTTTGGCCATGTTCACACTTTGCAGGTTTTACCGCGGATCCGCAGCGATTTTGATGCTGCGGGTCCGCAGCAGTTTCCATAGCGTTTACATTTACATGTAAACCCTATGGAAACCGCAATCCGCTGTGCACATGCTGCGGGAAAAACCACGAGGAAACGCAGCGGTTTACATTCCGCAGCATGTCACTTCTTTGTGCAGAATCGCTGCAATTCTGCACTCATAGGAATGCATTGATCTGCTAACTTCCCGCATGGGGCTGTGCCCACGATGCGGGAAGTAAGCGGATAATGTGCAGAAGGTACCCGGGGTGGAGGAGAGGAGACTCTCCTCCAGGCCCTGGGAACCATATTTGTGTAAAAAAAAAAAAGAATTAAAATAAAAAATAATGATATACTCACCTCTCAGCGCTGCACGCGGCCGTCCGGTCTCAGGGTTGGTGTGCGAGCAGGACCTGTGGTGACGTCGCGGTCACATGACCGTGACGTCACGAAGGTCCTTCTCGCACAGCATCTTTGGAACCGGACCGCCGCGTGCAGCGCCGAGGAGATCGGGACATCAGAGGGTGAGTATATAACCATGTTTTATTATTTTTAACATTACTATTGATGCTGCATATTGCTGCATATGCAGCATCAATAGTATAGGAGTAAAACCGCAGCGGAAACCGCAAAACAAACCGCGATAAAACTGCAGGGATAACCGCAGTGGTTTTGCCCTGCAGATTTATCAAATCCACTGTGGGAGAACCCGCAGAGGACCCCGCAAAGTGTGCACATAGCCTTTCAGTTTAGCATGGACCCTGAAAGTCTCTGTGCCCTAGGGACTAATATCCTGCCTCTTGTAGCTTGTCCAGGCAGAGGGGGGCATGATCCTCTCCTCTGCCTGCTGACCTTCATCTTGCTACATCTTCTTACATCTTCACTGTTTGGCACATGGCAACCTCTCAGATGCACCTCCACCCCCTGAGGGATCGTGCACATGCAGCGCCCCAGAGTCCTGGTCGTTGCAGTACTGTGGCTCCGCCGCTAAGGGGGGCTATGGTACGTCTGATGGCACTGAAGGAGTTCATCTGATCAGGTATCACATACACCAATACATTTCACAGTCGGGCCTCCAGGGGGAGCTAAGGGTGCTATTTATTAGGCCACTCCTCACCACTGTGGGTAAAACTGGGGGTCAGGCAGGAAGTTAGAGAGAAAGCTGACTGGGTTGGACCAGACAACACCTGGTGGCAGAGGGTGTTGTGGGGGAAGATTTGGTAGGGTCCCTGTCAGGTTTGGGACCCTGACAGAGGCCTGGCTACAAGAAGGAACGTCACGGGACCGTGCCTGCTCAGCATAGCGGCGGTGCCCTAAGAAAGGATTAGAAGCGAGATATATTGTGCTGAGTGAGAAACGAGATCAAAGCAAGAGGAGAATACCAGTAGGAGTCGTGCTGTAAGACCGAGGCAACATCCTACTGAGGCGCACAACCGGCGGCCGGAACGCCGAGGAAGTATTTATATATCTAGCTCCAAGCAATACTTCAAACCAACGGCAGGACAGTCAGTCTCAGGCGGGCTGTCTCATCTAAATCACCTATGCAGTCTTGGGGGGCAACTTGTGGAGAGGGGCGACTCTAGGGTCCCGGAAGAGCTCCGAGCCTACCCGTCATACGGGTGCCGTCCTAACCGTAACATCAGGGAGGGACGGAGGATTAGCAGAACATCATCTCATCGAGTTGTGAGGGAACTTAAGAAACGGACACAACAGTTGTGGGGACTTTCCGTAAGCACAGCAGGGAAGGACCACAACACATAGCGCTAGTAGGAAGGCACAGATTTCCACCTGTGAAGAGAACTCTAGAGGTGCCATTGGACCGGCTGGACTTGCGCAGCCTGGGGATTCATATTCCGGACTGAGAACCCAGAGACCTTCAGTAAAGAGGTAAAGAGACTGCAACCTGGTGTCCTCGTTATTTACTGCACCGCACTACCACCACCATCCACATCTATCATTCACTGTGCGCCCCTCGGCAGGTCACGGACCGGGGCCTAGCCACCGTGACAACCCCAGAGCAGAGACTCAGAGGCCCGGTACCGGGTACCCCTCGGCCCTGCGGCAGTGGGGGCGCTACACACACTTCTTGGTTCAAGCAAAAGTGTACAATCTCCCAATAAGGGATCGAGTAAAATGTGTGGATGCAGTTATAACAGCAGAAAACTTAGCCCTCACTATAGCTGGCAATACAGATAAATTATATTACACAAGCAGGCATTTTGTGGCGCTAGTGGCTAGGGTGCCACAGATCCACATATCCCCAGATCCAGACATTGAATGAGACACTTGGTCTCCATTTTATCTGCCAAACCATGCCCACGGGGTGGGGATATGTGAGCAGTCATACCCACCCATCTCTTTGGCTGCACTTAAAACCCAGCCCTGAAACTCTCTCAGCACTATACGTGCTGGAGCATGCTTTCCCGGGCTACCTCACCGAAGCTACATACCTTGATAATACAAAACTCCCCTCAAGGACCTGTCCGGCAGCCATCTTACAGAGCCCCTCCCACCCAATGCCAAAGGGTTTGTCACCTTCTGCCATCAAACATTAGACTCTCGACAGAGTGTCAGCATTGCCATGCAGTTTCCCTGGCTTATGCTCCACATGGAAATTAAAATCCTGAAGTGCTAGGAACCACCTGATCACTTGGGCATTGTTCCCCTTCTTCTCCCTTATCCATTTCAGAGAGTCATGGTCTGACACTAGTCTAAACTTCGTGCCCAAGAGGTAGTACCTTAGAGAGTGTCCAACACCCACTTGATGGCAAAACATTCCTTCTCCACTATGGAGTAATTCTTCTCACAGGATGACAACTTCCGACTTATACACATTATGGGGTGCTCTTCTCCATTAAACTTTTGTGATAAGACAGTGCCCAGCCCAACATATGTCGTATTCGTCAGGACAGCAAACTCATTGGAGAAATCTGGTGCCACCAGCACTGGCTGATTACACAGGGCTAGTTTCAGTTCCTAGAAGGCTGTCTCAGCTTCTGGAGATCACTTAGCCATAGCAGACTTTGTCCCTTTAAGGAGGTCTATTAGAGGTTAAGCTATGATGTCGAAGTCCAGGATAAGCCAGCGGTAATAGCCCACAATGCTCAGGAATGCTCTGACCTGCTTCTTTGAGAGGGGTTGTGGCCAACTTTGGATCGCCTCAACTTTATTTATTTGGAGCTTTATTTCGCCCATGCCTATGACATAGACCAAGTATTTCGCTTCCTCCATTCCTATGTCACATGTCTTTGGGTTTGTGGAAAACCCCACCTTCCGTAGAGTGTCAAGTATTGCCTGGACTTTGCTCAGATGGTTCCCCAATCCTGGCTGAAGATGACAATGTCATCCAGGAAGGCTGCTACTTACCTTTTGTGGGGAGTTAGGATCTGGTCCATGGTTCTCTGGAAGGTGGCTGGAGCTCCTTGTACCTCGAACTGCATCCTTGTGTACAGGAAGCATCCGTTGAGAAGGAAGTTTTCTCCTTGGCGTCTTGGGACACGGTAATTTGACAATACCATTTTGTGAGGAATATTGAAGATATAATTCCATGACAATCATCTTTATCCTATTGGACATGGAATGGAATAAAACCCTTTCAGCACGTGCAGTGGTAAAATGACACCTGGCCAGCTTCAGTTAAAGGAATTCACCCCCCCCACCATCTAGCTGGTATGCTACCTTCTACAGTGAGTCCCCCTGTAGATCCAAGCAATGAGTTCTTTGTTCAGCCAGCTAGAAATACATAAAAGAAATACTATACGTCCTAGCTGTACATCGTATATATTTCTGAGATCCCCAGAACAGGGCAAGCGCCTGCCTGGGTCTCGAGTCATTCTAGCATGCACGGGAAGGGAGATACCTAGAACAGCCACTAGCAGCTAGGTTGCAAATTTATGTTTAATTTCTAAGAGTAGCAGGGGCCCGGTTGGATCCGATGGCACCAGAACCGCTGCCCTAGGACCGCCCAGAAAGGAGTTATGATCTTTCATAGGTTTTGTGAGATTTATCTCCAAACCTCCAGGAGAGGGGATTTAAGTTTGGCCCAGAGGGCAGGAGGGGAGTGAACCAGAGGGTTAAATGCTTGTGTGCATTATATCCTACTTCTTTTTCTCTGGGAGGTTGAGAGGAAACATTGTGTGAGGAGAAGTCACACACAAGGGGACCACAAGCCTCCCATGTGACAGCCTATTACCTGCAAGCCAGACCTTTCAACTAACTAGTAACTGACTATGTGTTCGGCTTATAACTTTTGTCCTACCACTATTGTATTTGCATATCTGCTGACAAAGCCTGGATGTCACTTATTCTGTGGGCAGATGTTAGGGCTTCTAGCAGGGATGTTCTTAGCGAGACTACCCTGTCTGAGGCAGAATACAAGGTTTCAAAGGGGCTTTCTGTCAATGCTGTTAAGACCAGATACAAGTCCCAGGGAGGGGCTCTACAAGAAGGGATTGATCTAGATCTGCTACTGGCCTTCATATACCTAGAGCACCCTCATGTGGTACTCCACAGAAAAGGTAGCAGCTCATTTAATGCCTGCTATACCGCCAGGTGCTCCCAGTTGTTTGAGGGGGCTAACCTCTCTTCCTCTGACCAAGTTCTTTGCACCAAAAAGTCATCTAGGTGGGCTCCCCAACCACTGGGGATGGCATCTGTAGTAACCACCGTGGACACATTGTTTAACCAGGGTACCCCTCTTGGTGCAGAATTTATTCCTAGCCACCAGTTGCCCTCCAACCATCCCTGCAAGACCACTTCATTTTCCAGGACACCCCACTATAATTCCTGTGTATGGAACTGGGCCCATTTGACTGCTGGGATAACGTCGGTCAGAGAACCCAGCAGAGACGTCGCCTTTCTGAGGGACATTACTGGCTATACCACTGCTGATTAGATGAGGCTTATGATCTTTTCTTCACATCTATCACTATTCCCAGGAAGACCTGTGATGTTAATGGCTGTAGCCAGGATTTTTTGAGATTTAAACGCCACCCTAAGTATTCCAAGGCACTGCTCATCTCCCTGACTCATTTTTGACACCAAAGGATTGAGTGCCCCATGATTGGGAAGTCTTCCAGATATGGCACCATCAGTATGTCTTTTTCCCGGAGATGAGCTGTTATTTCTGATATTATACTGCTGTGTTTAGTGAGTCCATCTTGATTGAAGGAATGACCAGGAATTTGTTTAAAGCCTTCAGATTTATTATCGTTCTTAATGATGCATCCTTTTTTAAAATCAGGAATAAGGAGGAATAGAACCCATTTTTATTTCTCCACATGGAACTTCTACCAATACGTGACTCTCCCAGAGAGCTAGGATATCGCTTTCTAGCGCTAGTTGTTTGTGCAGGGATGGCTGAGGGGGGGGGGGGGGGCTCGATATATATCTTTCCGGCGGGAAGGTATGGAATTTCAGTTTTAGGCTTGATCTGATTATGCGAAGGATCCAGGCACTGGAAGAAATCCTTTCCCAGGCTGGGAGGAAGAGAGAGAGCCTTCCTTCCACCTGGGGAGCCGAGTCAAGTTGAGAGGAATTTACTCTCACAGGAAAGGGAACATAGTTTGACCTTCACAAGCACTTTCCAAGCACTTTAGTCAGACCGCTCTATGACCTGCGAGAGCCAGTGTGGCTGCCGACTTAGCAGTGTCTGCTGATGCATCAGCCAAGAATGCTGCTGCCCCTCTAACCCCTCCCTTTGATGTGGGCTCCGGTGCTAAGTCCACATATTTTCCGGCAAATGCCAGCTGTTTTGAACAGCTGACATGTGCCTCTAACAGACGTGGGTGGAATCGCGATCCACCTGCGGCTGTTAACCCGTTAAATGCCGCTGTCAAACTCTGACAGTGGCGTTTAACATGTGCTTCCGGCAAACGTGCTGGAAATCCCACCCATCGGTGACTCCATCATGTGATCGTGGATCACCGATGGTTGTCACTGTCGGATTACTAGAAGCGCCGACCGGTAGTCGGCGCTCATAGCTAGTGAGCAATTCTGCTACATAAAGGCGATCTGATCATCGCCTGTATGTAGCAGAGCCGATCGGATTAAGGCAGCTTCTAGTCTCCCATGGAGACTATTGAAGCATGCTAAATTTAAAAACAAAAGTTTTTAAAAAATAAAAATAAAAGTTTAGATCACGCCCATTCACCCCATTCAAAATAAAACAATGAGAAAAAAAATCAAATATACATATATTTGGTATCGCTGCTTTCAGAATTGCCCGATCTACCAATATAAAAAAAAATTAACCCAGTTGCTAAACGGCATGACGAGAAAAAACATAAAAATGCCAGAATTACGTTTTTTTGGTTGCCACAACATTGCATTAAAATGCAACGGGCTATCAAAAGATGGTATCTGCACCATCATTAAAAACGTCAGCTCGGCATGCAAAAAGGAAACCCTCACCCAACCCAAGATCATGAACATTTTTTTCCACCACTTAGATAAAAAAAGAACCTAGACATGTTTGGCATCTATGAACTCATAATGACCTGGAGAATCATAATGGCAGGTCAGTTGCAGCATTTAGTGAACATGGAAAAGAAAAAAAACCCAAAAAACAACTGTGGGATAGCACTTTTTTTTTTCAATTTCACCGAAATTGGAATTTTTGTTCCCGTTTTCCAGTACATATTATGTTAAAACCAATGGTGTCATTCAAAAGTACAACTCAACTCGTCCCACAAAAAACAAGCCCTCACATGGCGATATTGACCGAAAAATAAAAAGTTATGGCTCTGGGAAGAAGGGGAGCAAAAAATGAAAATGCAAAAGCGAAAATACTTCTGGGGTTAAGGGGTTAATGGTTGGGATTGATGCCAGGATGTTATCCCTTGGCACCTTCTGCTCCAGTTGATCATCCAGGTTATCTAACCAGACCCTTAAAGATTTGTCTGTGCAAGTTGCTGCAATTGCTGGTCTTAGGGCACCTGCGGAGGCCTCCTACATTACTCTAAGGAAGCTATCTGTCTTCCTGTCCAATGGGTCCTTTAGTGAACCAAGATCTTCAAAAGGCAGGGAGAGCCTCCTGGAGACCTTGGATATCACTACATCCATCTAAGTGGCCTTATCCCAAGAAGTAGTAGCCTCCTCCTCAAAAGGGTATTTTCTCTTAAAGGAAGCTGAAAACTGACCCCTTCTCTCCATTTTTTTCCTCTCCCTTTTAATGAAGTCCTGCAGCTTCTCATTCATGTCCTGAAATGACCTCTTGGATTTTTGGTCCACGAGACCCAATGTGGACCTTATGGATTTCACTAATTTATCTCTCATCTAAGGGAAAACAATTTCGACCCAAATGAGGTGGAACTTAGACCTGATTCATACAGGCCATCTTCCTCTGACCCTGACGAATTATCTGATGATGGAGGGGATTTCCTTGGTCTCTTTTTTCCTTAGAGTTCCTATCTTCTGAGCGGGATAGTGATTTTACGGACTTTTGTACTTCCATCCTGGTTAAAGATCTCAGATTGGCAGAAAAATTAGGGGACTCTTCCAAAATAGTCTGCTCTAAACAATGACTGACATAGCTTTTTTGACCACGTTCTAGCAAGCCCCTGCTCACAGAGGGGGCACTCCATGTTGTTTGTTTTTCTTGTACACTTCTTAGGGTACCGTCTCACAGTGGCACTTTTGTCGCTACGACGGCACGATCCGTGACGTTCCAGCGATATCCATACGATATCGCTGTGTCTGACACGCAGCAGCGATCAGGGACCCTGCTGATAATCGTACGTCGTAGCAGATCGTTTGGAACTTTATTTCGTTGCTGGATCTCCCGCTGTCATCGCTGGATCGTTGTGTGTGACACCGATCCAGCGATGCGATCGCTTGTAACCAGGGTAAACATGTTAGGGCATGTTAGGTTAGGCTATGGGTTGAACTAGATGTTCAACCTTAATAACTATGTAAACATGTAATTAGTAACCCGATGTTTACCCTGGTTACCATCGTAAATGTAAAAAAAACCAAACAGTACATACTCACATTCCGGTTACTAAGCGGCCTTGCGCTTAGTAACCCGATGTTTACCCTGGTTACCCGGGGACTTCGGCATCGTTGGTCGCTGGAGAGCTGTCTGTGTGACAGCTCTCCAGCGACCACACAACGACTTACCAATGATCACGGCCAAGTCATATCGCTGGTCGTGATCGTTGGTAAATCGTTTTGTGAGACGGTACCCTTAGAGACCTCCTATCTCCCTCCCGCAAAAAAAAGTAGAGAGAGATAGGGACAGGAACAAAAAAGAGAAACAAAGGGGGCATTAACACACTGAACTTTCTCGATCACTCCCACTCGGAAGCTTTTAAGGGTACCGGATGAGGAAGTTGAATCACATCCAAAAGGTCTCCTTTGGAGACTGTGAACTCCTCGATCCTACTGGAGCAGCAACTGCTGCTGGTTTCTGCAGTGCCTCACACACTGCTCGAACAACCCTCACTGTTGCTGCCCCATGGGCCTGCATGTGGCTGCTGGGGTGCCTGCTTTCTGTGGGGTTGAGACAGGCATCATTTAGCCGATTTCTGCTGCTGCAGCAGGATGCTCCTGCAGTTGCTGTGCTTCCATGCTGACATCCGCACTCTGCCTGCCAGCGGTCCTCCTTACATAGCCTTATTCCACGTGGGGACCGCCAGATGGAATGCACAGCCTGATGCTGGTACCCACCCCCGGAAGTCACATGTTGGTAAGCGTGTCATTCGGATGCGACTTCCGGCGCCTTCCCCTTGTGAAGTCACCACAGAACTGATATCCTGCGGCCCAGGTCTGGGAGTTCTTCTTCCTTTTTCCCGGTGCATGTGTTGCGCTATTCCGGAGGTGTGTGGCTGACAGGTACCAAGCAAAGGCCATGTTGGTGCCCCGCTCATGCCCACTCGGGGAGGTCGCCCCTGTGGGGACCTCCGCAGCTCTTCCAGTTCCCTCTGGTGCCGGCTGCAGCAGAGACAGTGCCCTGCCAGACCCCTCAGGTCCAGAGCTGGGAATCCTCTTCTCTTCACCACAATATTTTTACTGAGGGTTCCCCATCAATGACAGGAAACCAACTGATGCACAGAGAGGAGCCGCTCTTTTTATTTTTAAGGTTTCCTGTCCTTGAAGGACGTATTCCCTCTCTCTTGGTGCCATCATAAGTGACTGAAAGAAGTAGGGCCAGCAATCCTCGGAATCGGGAGCACATGCACCGTTCCAGTGTGTGACTTGGCACCAGGCTCCACAATGTTCACCCAGTATGCCATCAGGGAAATGTAGCGTCCCTGGCCACAAGTGCTTGTCCACATGTCATCATTAAGTGGGAATCCCAGTAAGTGCGTTGGTAAGAGCACAGGTGATGTTAATGGACACGTGCTGGTACAAGGTGGAGATGCCACACAGGACAGGGAGAAAAAGTGGCAGCTGGGTACCATGTGCCGATGGATGGCTGCCGCCATGAGTCAGAGGAAATCCTCCTTATCTACTTCAGTTGAAATGAATCCTTTTAGCCTTTGGGCCTGTAGGTGGTTGGCTGCAAACTTTCTCTTTCATTCCAAGGTCTGAGGTGGGGATGACTGAATGCTAGGCTAGGACAAGGATTTGGAAGTGCCAGATGATGGTAAGTCAGAATGGGCAAAAGTAAGTGCAGAGCAGGTGGCATCTGCACCAGTGTTTTGGATGGGATTGGGAAGCATCTAGCACAGGGGAAGAGGCCATGGTGTCATCCGCTAGCACCAATTTTGTACCCAGGAGTTCTGCTCACTGAGTCAGGTGATTAGATGACATGTGCCTCATCATGCTGGTGTTGGTTAGGCTCTTAGTGGTCAGTCCTCTGCTGATCTTGGCATTGCACTGGTTGCAAATGCCCATTTTGTTTGTCTCATAACTCTCTTTAAAAAAAGTCCCAGACTGGGGAACACCTAACTCTTTGATGGAGAAATTCAGGAGTGTCCGTACTCTGTGGAACAGTTGCCCGCCTTTGCCCTCTGGTCACCCCACTGCCTCTTCCTGCCTGTTTTTTGGTGCTGCTGATCCCTCACCCTCAGCGCTGCTGGCCTCGCTCTGCATTCCAGCCTCCCCAATTGTTTTGGCGACTTCAACATCCTCCACCTCATCTACCACCCCTGATTTTTTTTCTTTATAGGTATATTTTTGAGTTAAATGTAAATTTTTCATTTATTCTATAAACTACTGACAACATGTCTCCAAGCAATACATTTTGTATTTTTTTTCTGAAATAGAGAAGTGCTCAAACTTAAAAAAAACAAAAAAACAGTGCTTTCAGACCTCAAATAATGCAAAGAAAATCAGTTCATAATCATTTAGAAAAAACAATACTAATGTTTTAACTCAGGAAGAGTTCAGAAATCAATATTTTGTGGAATAACCATGATTATTAATCACAGCTTTCATGTGTCTTGGCATGCTTTCCACCAGTCTTTCACACTGCTTCTGGCACATAAATGTAAGCAGTTCTTCTTTGATGGCTTGTGACTTTCCATCTTCCTTTTGATTACATTCCAGAGGTTTTCATTGGGGTTCAGGTCTGGAGATTGGGCTGCCCTTGACAGGGTTTTGATGTGGTGGTTTCATAATTTTTGCCAGAGCTGTATCTTTTCTCATTAAATTTTAAAAAATATCATAAACTCTTTTTACTTCTTTCACGCAGGTAAAATTACTTGATTTTAATTTTTATTAAAATGTTGGACCAAAAATTTGTTTCAAATTTTACTTTTATTTTATATTATTTTTTCTTGGTTACTTTTTTTGTTTTCTGTTATATTTTTTTCTCTAAACATACCCTTATTACTTGTAGTTTAAATGTTTTATTTACAATTTTGGATGGAAAATATATATCAAATTTTAGTTACTTATTATGTTACGTCAATTGTTTTTGTGTTCACTTCCTTTTTTCTGTTTCCAGTTTTTCAATTTAATTTGTAGGATTTGCTACATAGATTTGTGCATGGAAACGCTGCAGCGGATTACAACAACAGCGAAGTGAAAGAGATTCTGAAAACCTGATTCACTCGCTGCATACAATTTCTGTGCAGTATTTGACCATACTTTTATGTCCACAACTTGTTGATTGTATCTGCAAATTTTCACTGTAGCTTTAATCTTTTGTATCTGTGTCTGAAACCACAACAAATTCTCATTCATCACGTGTGTAACACTCTATGACTAAAATGATTGCCATTACATAGGTTTATGTTGTTTACTTTACTTAATATTGTTATTCAGTTCATAATATTTTTGCATTTTTTTTTAGTTTAATTCTGTTAGTTTAGTTTTAATCTTTTTTTATTTGTTATTTCACTGTTTTGTTTATTTTTTATTACTTGTTAATCTATTTTTACAGCAGTTTTGCAGGTTATTCTTGGCTGTTCTATTCTTTAAAGTTTATTTTTTCTTTTTGAAGCAAAGTGATGAAATGTGGCTTCTTTGCTCTCAGTAAGTTATAATTTGCAAGGTCAGGGCCTTGGTCACATTACTTTGTGTTGTAATATCAATTAGGAACTATCTATCGTCATCTTTTAGAGATCGATGTCTCATAGCCTTTGGTTTTGGCAGAAAAAGAAGACAAAAAGGAAAATTACACTATATTAATTAGATGCATTTACAACTTTATTTCTAAAGGAAGCCTTAAAGGGGTTGTCTGGTCAAAACCAATAAGTCTGCAGTCATACAAATAGACATACAGACAGAGTGACTGCAGACTTATTGACAACCCCTTTAAGGCTTCCTTTAGAAATAAAGTTAATATGAATCTCCCCAGCGCATGCACTGTGGGGATTCACAGGTTTCAGACCCCGGAAATGGAGGGTATATATGAGTATGTATAGATACCCCAGAACAGTGGGCGTGGCCTTGCTCCATACACTTGTATAGAGCCAAGGCCACGCCCCTACTAGTATCGTGGATGGCACGTGGACATGTCCAACTAGAGGGTGTGGCCTTACTCCATATAAGTGTATGGAGCGAGGCTGCGACCACTGGCCTGGAGCGTGTATAACTCATACATACCCTTCAGCCCGGGTCAGAAACAGGGGAATACATGCAGCACACAGTGCGTGTACACTGGGGGATTAATAAGTCTGCAGTCACACAGAGTGACTGTAGACTTATCAGTTGTGACCGGACAACCACTTTCAAGGGAAAGTAAGAACAGTCTGACCATAAAAATAAACCCAAGATTGGAAACAGAGACAGTGTTACTCACGTTCACAAACTGTAAGTGGTACTGCATAACAATCATTACATTTCTGATCCTGTACTGATCCTGAATTACATCCTGTATTATACTTCAGAGCTGGACTCACGATTCTTCTGGTGCCATCACTGTGTACATACATTGCATTACTGATCCTGAATTACATCCTGTATTATACTTCAGAGCTGCACTCACTATTCTGCTGGTGCAGTCACTGTGTACATACATTACATCACTGATCCTGTACTGATCCTGAGTTACATGCTGTATTGCACTCCAGAGCTGCACTCATTATTCTGCTGGTGCAGACACTGTGTGCATACATTACATTACTGACCCTGAGTTACATCCTGTATTATACTCCAGAGCTGCACTCACTATTCTGCTGGAGCAAACACTGTGTACATACATTACATTACTGATCCTGAGTTACATCCTGTATTATAATCCAGAAATGTGCTCACTAGGGTTGAGCGACTTTTATTTTTATAGGATCGGGTCGGGTTTCACGAAACCCGACTTTCTCAAAAGTCGGGTCGAGTGAAATCAGCCAATCCTATAAAAAAGTCGGGGTCGGCCGAAACACGAAACCCAATGCAGTGCAATGGGATACTATGGTTCCCAGGGTCTGAAGGAGAGGAAACTCTCCTTCAGGCCCTGGGATCCATATTAATGTGTAAAATAAAGAATCAAAATAAAAAATATTGATATACTCACCCTCGGACGCGCCCTGGTACTAACCGGCAGGCTTCCTTCCTAAGAATGAGCGCGTGAATGACCTGCGGTGACGTCGTGGCTTGTGATTGGTCGCGAGCGGTCACATGGACAAGCTGCGACGTCATCTAAGGTCCTTCACGCGCTCATTCTTAGGAAGGAAGGCTGCCGGAAAGAAGCAGGGCGCGTCCGAGGGTGAGTATATTCCTATTAGGTATATACTCACCCTCAGACGCGCCCTGCTTCTTTCCGGCAGCCTTCCTTCCTAAAAATGAGCGCGTGAAGGACCTTAGATGACGTCGCAGCTTGTCCATGTGACCGCTCGCGACCAATCACAAGCCGCGACGTCACCGCAGGTCATTCACGCGCTCATTCTTAGGAAGGAAGCCTGCCGGTTAGTACCAGGGCGCGTCCGAGGGTGAGTATATCAATATTTTTTATTTTGATTCTTTATTTAACACTTAAATATGGATTCCGATACCGATTCCCGATATCGCAAACATATCGGAACTCGGTATCGGAATTCCGATACCAGATTCAGAAGATCGCCGACTTCATGGCCGACCCCACACAGGGGTCGGGTCGGGTTTCATGAAACCCGACTTTGCCAAAAGTCGGCGACTTCTGAAAATGGCCGACCCGTTTCGCTCAACCCTAGTGCTCACTATTCTGCTGTTGCAGTCACCATGTACATACATTACATTACTGATCCTGAGTTACATCCTGTATTATACCCCAGAGCTGCACTCACTATTCTGTCACTGTGTACATACATTACATTACTGATCTTGTACTGATCCTAGGTTACATCCTGTTTTATATCCCAGAGCTGCACTCACTATACTGCTGGTGCAGTCACTGTGTACGTACATCACATTACTGATCCTGAGTTACATCCTGTATTATACTCCAGAGCTGCACTCACTATTCTGCTGGTGCAGTCACTGTGTACATACATTACATTACTGATCCTTTACTGATCCTGAGTTACATCCTCTATTATACTCCAGAGCTGTGCTCACTATTCTGCTGTTGGAGTCACCATGTACATGTGCAGTGCCCCAAAGTCCTGGTCGTTGCAGTACTGACACTCCGCCGCTACGGGGAGTGATGGTACGTCTGATGGCACTTAAGGAGTTCACCTGACCAGGTATCACAGACACCAATACACTTCACAGTCTGGCCTTCAGGGGGAGCAAAGGCCACTATGTATTAGGCCACTCCTCACAATCTGGTAAAACTGGGGGTTAGATAGGAAGTTAGAGAGAAGCTGACTGGGTTGGAACCAGGCAACATCCTGTGGCAGAGGGTGTTGCAGGGGAAGATTCAGGGGGGTCCCTGTCAGGGGTGGGATCCTGACAGAGGCCTAGCGAACAAGACAGAACGTTAAGGAACTGCGCCTGCACTACATCGCGGTGGTATCTCAAGAAAGGACAAGAAGCGAGGTTTATTGTGAAGAGTGAGAAACAAGATCATAGCAAAAAGGGGATAACACCAGTAGGAGTCGTGCCGTAAGATCGAGGCAACATCCTACTGAGGCGCGTAGCCGGTGGCCGGAACGCCGAGGAAGTATTGGGCTCCAAGCATTTCTTCAAACCAATGGCAGGACAGTTAATTATAGGTTGGCTGTCTCACCTAAATCACCTAAGCAGACATAGGGGGCAACTGTGGGAGAGGGGCGTCACTAGGGTCCCGGAAGAACTCCAGGCCTACCCGTCATACGGGTGCGTCCTAGCCATATCATCTGGGGGACGGAGAAGAACATCAGAACAGATATAAGTTGTGGGAAAGAACATCAGAACCAGACACAACAGTTGTGAGGACTATCCCGTGGTGCTCAGCAGGGAAGTACTACAACACACAGGCGCTAGAAGGTAGGCACAGATTTCCACCCGCAAAGGGAACTCTGGAGGTGCCATCGGACCGGCCGGTCTCAGACAGCCCTGTTAACCGTACTCTGGATTGAGGATTTTGAAGCCTTCAGTAAAGAGGTAAAGAGACTGCAACCCTGTGTCCTCGTTATTCACCGCGACCTGCACCACTACCTACACCTTTCATTGGACGCCCCTTAGCAGGGTCACGGACCGGGTCTAGCCACCGTGACAACTGTTGTGAATTCTGCTTTTGGGCTCCCTCCGGTGGTTGTAGGTGGTAATGCAGTTGCCCCTGAGTTGCAGTCCTGGTCAGGTGTATCTGCTGATTGCAGTTCTGACTGGGGTATTTAGGCGTGCAGGATTCATTAGTCCTTGCCAGTTGTCAATTGTTGTTGGGAGGTGTAGGACCTCTGCCTGGTTCCTCCTGCCTTTCTGCCAAATCAGCAAAGATAAGTGTCTGGTTTTTTTTTCCTGTGGCACACATGTTGTGTGCTTCACAATTCAGTGCTATTCTTTGTGTATTCTTGTCCAGCTTAGATTGTGTCAGTATTTTCTCAGTCTTGTTGGATTCTCTGGAGTGGCAGATATACATTCCATGTCTTTAGTTAGATTGTAGAACTTTTTGTATTATCTGCTGTGGATATTTTTGGAAGGGTTTTAATACTGACCGCCTAGTAATCTGTCCTATCCTTTCCTATTTAGCTAGAGTGGCCTCTTTTGCTGAATCCTGTTTTCTACCTGCGTGTGTCTATTCTTCTCCTACTCACAGTCATTATTCGTGGGGGGCTGCCTATCCTTTGGGGGTCTGTTCTGAGGCAAGGTAGCATTCCTATTTCCATCTATAGGGGTATTTAGTCCTCCGGCTGTGTCGAGGTGTCTAGGGTATGTTAGGCACACCCCACGGCTACTTCTAGTTGCGGTGTTAGTTCAGGATTTGCGGTCAGCACAGGTTCCACTGACTCCAGAGAAAGTTTCATGCGGCTCCAAGGTCACCAGATCATAACAGACAACCCCAGAACTGAGACAGAGAGGCCCGGTACCGAGTACCCCGCGGCCCTGCGTCTGGGGGCGCTCCAAACTCATTACATTACTGATCCTGTACTGATCCCTAGTTACATCCTGGATTATACCCCAGAGCTGCACTCACTATTCTGTCACTGTGTACATACATTACATTACTGATCCTGCACTGATCCTAGGTTACATCCTGTTTTATACCCCAGAGCTGTGCTCACTATTCTGCTGGTGCAGTCACTGTGTACATACATTACATTACTGATCCTGAGTTACCTCCTGTATTATTCTCCAGAGCTGCACTCACTATTCTGCTGGTTCAGTCACTGTGTACATACATTACTAATCCTGGGATACATCCTGTACTATAGACCAGAGCAGAACTTACTATTCTGCTGGTTCAGTCACTGTGTACATACATCACATTAGTGATCCTGGGTTACCTCCTGTATTATACTCCAGAGCAGCACTCACTATTCTGCTGGTGCAGTCACTGTATACATACATTACATTACTGATCCCATACTGATCCTGAGTTACATCCTATATTATACTCCAGAGCTGCACTCACTATTCTGCTGGTGCAGTTATTATGTACATACATTACATTACCGATCCTGAGTTACATCCTGTATTGTACTCCAGAGCTGCACTCACTATTCTGCTGGTGCAGTCACTGTGTACATACATTTCTTATCATGTACTGATCCTGAGTTACATCCTGCTGCAATAGACTCTAATGGTGCAACTTCCCACCTCTGCTTGCTATCTGTCATCTGCCACTTTACCATCTAGCAACATATTTAATGTGTCTGCTTACTGATTGGTATAATTCATTTGTTGGATTTTAAGTTTTACTCACTGTTTGATGTATATCCATCACTGTGGTCACTCTAGATATTATCTGGTGGAAGGTGTTATAGCATATAGATGTAGCCAGCCCCTAGGTCTTTAATCATCTAACCACTCCCTGGTGTGCTGGCCCCAGCTGACAAATTATCCCCAACCAGTTCCCACAATCCATCTCTTCTGACCCAGCATTTTGGACTATAAATGTAGAAACATCCTTAGGGGTGCACGCAAGTGGGGGTGCACGCAAGCATCCCGAAGATAAGCATGGAGATACAGAGGTTATTCCATGGCAGTTAGTCAGGGCAGGAGTCAGGTGACCCACACTCTTCTCTCCCTTCTATCCATGTGCTTTATTGCTATCCTCCTGAGTTCTCTTGCTATTCACATTCACCATCCCATCCTCCTCCCCTCACTCCTTCCCTCTCCCATGTACAGCTTGCGTGCACTTCTCACCTTCCTGAAAAACCTCAGCCCATCTTGTCCAAACACACTGCAGAAGAAAACTTGGTACAATTCCAAAAACTACTTGCTCTCTATCCTCCTACTCCTTCTGATCTCAGGGGATGTCTCCCAAAAAAATACATACCATGAGATACAGCCATCCCAAAACCCTGGCCAAAATATTAAACCAATACCTCATTTAATGTATGTTTTTATCATATGCATTAATTTTTTGCACTATATCATATCTTTTTTTGCGGGATGTGGCCAGGCCTCTTTTTGTTGGTTTGGTTTTTTGGGGCATCTGTCACAGTGTGCTGCATACTATGGTGCTGGGCAGCCCACCTGTTAATACAGGGGCATCATTAATAGGCTGCATACCAGACACTGTGCATCACACTCAGGGGCTGACTGGCCCAGGTGGCAAAGAGGCAAATGCCCCCCGGGCCGCTCCCCCAGCAGTTGTTCAGGGCCGGCTGCCTGGTGGTGGCTACAGCCACACAGCAAATTGTGCGCAGCCATGTCTGCTGTACTGTGACGCGGCTGGCAGCAGACACAGCCGCATCACAGTTAGCGCACACGTCTGCGCTGGGGCCAGGAGCTTTGCTTGGCTGTCACCTTGATGGCTGCGCAGCTACTGCTCCCTTCATGTTCTCTATACTTCCAGGTTAGGTGTTGGGCATGCGCGATGGCGTCCTCACGCACACGCCGACATGACCCGGATGCTAGAAGCAGAGAGGCACTGCAGGGGAGCGACTGGTGAGGTAAGTATGAAGAACTTTTTTGTTTTCTTTATAAAATAAATTTAATGGTGTGTAACTGCAAGTTATGAAGTGGGGGGTGTAAGGAGGCTGCACATGATGGAATTTGACGGTTAAAGGAGACTGCACATGATGGAGTGAGGAGGTAAGTGGGGCTGCACATGATGAAGGTTCAGTGGGGCTGTACATGATGGAGTGGGACTGCACATGATGAAGGGGGAGTGGGGCTGCACATGATAGTTTAGTGGATATAGGAGACTGCACATGATGAAGTGGGGAGAGTGGGGCTGTACATGATGGAATGGGGCAGCACATGATGATGTGGGGGTAAGGGGGATTGCGCATGATGAAGGGGGAGTGGGGCTGCACATGAAGTGGGGGTAAGGGGGACTGCACATGATGAAGTGGGGGTAAGGGGGACTGCACATGATGAATTGGGGGTTAAAGGGGACTGCACATGATGAAGTGGGGGGTAAGGTGATCTGCACATGAAGTGGGGAGTAATGGGGACTGCACATGATAAAGTGGAGTGTAAGATGGACTGCACATGAAGTGGGGGGTAAGGGTGACTGAATATGATGAAGTGGGGGGTAAGGGGACAGCACATGATGAAGTGGGGGGTAAGGGGACTGCACATGATGAAGTGGGAGAAGGGGACTGCGGGACTGCACATGATGAAATGTGTCTGATGGGGGACTGCTCATGATGAAATGGAAGGGGGATAGGGGGCTGCAAATGATGAAGGGTCACTGCAGATGAAGTGAGGGGGTAATCGGGGACTGCAATGAATGAAGTAAGGGGACTTCAAATTAAAGTGGGGGAACTGCAAAATGATAAATTCAGTGTGAGGGACAGGGGACAGCAATTTAATTGAAGGTGGGGGTGGGGAGAGCAAATGATCAATTGAAGAGGGGGTGGGGAGAGCAAATGATGATCTAGGGGAAGAACAAATAATGAATTTTAAGGGTGGGGGAGTAAATGATGTATTGAATGTGGGGTAGAGCAGTTGATAATGAATAGAGGGTGAGAGAGAAAGACATGACAATGAATTGGGGCGGGAGGGGCATGTAACTATAATGAATCGGGGTTAGGGTTAAAGTGGTAGGTACATAGTGGGGGGCATTGAGGATGAAGTGACTGGTAATGAATTGGGGGAAAGAGTACAGGTGCTAATTAATTTATATATTAAATGGGGAAAGTGGCTATTTATAGTTAGTGGGTGCACAGTGGTGGATTATAATTTATATTTGGAATGGTCGGTTAATAATAATAATAATAATAATAATAATAATTATGATAATTTTATTTCTATAGTGCCAACACTGTACATTTTAGAGGGGACTTGTACAGACAATGGACATTAAGCATAACAATAAACACATAGATCAACAGATACCAAAAGGAATGAGGGCCCTGCTCGCAAGCTTACAATCTATGAGGTTGCATAATAACCAATTATATATTGTTTGTGGGTGCACCTCTGTATTCAGATGTCTAGTGTACACCATGTTCCAAATTATTATGCAAATTGGATTTAAGTGTCATAAAGATTTAATTGTTTTGTTTTTCAAATAAACTCGTGGATGGTATTGTGTCTCAGGGCTCAATGGATCACTGAAATCAATCTTAAACACATGTGATCGTTAGTTTTCCAGGTGATTCTAATTAAAGAAAAACTACTTAAAAATGATGTTCCACATTATAAAGCAGACCACAGGTTTCAAGCAATATGGGAAATAAAAAGGATCTCTCTGCTGCTGAAAAGCATTAAATAGTGCAATGCTTTGGTCAAAAGCATGAAAACATTAGATATTTCACGAAAACTTAAGAGTGATCATCATACTGTGAAGAGATTTGCGACTGAAACAGAGCACAGACAGAGTTCATGCAGATAAAGGCATAATGAGGAAGATTTCTGCCAGACAAATTCATTGGATAAAGAGAGCAGCTGCCAAAATACCATTACAAAGCAGCAAACAGTTATTTGAAGCTGCTGGTGCCTCTGGAGTCCCTCGAACCTCAAGGTGTAGGATCCTTCAAAGGCTTGCTGTGGTGCATAAACCTACTATTCGGCCACCCCTAAAGAGTGTTCACAAGCAGAAACGGTTGCAGTGGGCCCAGACATGCATGAAGACTGATTTCCAAACAGTCTTGTTTACTGATGAGTGTCGAGCAACCCTGGGTGGTCCAGATGGATGGAGTAGTGGATGGTTGGTGCATGGCCACCATGTCCCAACAAGGCTGCAACGTCAGCAAGGAGATGGAGGAGTAATGTTTTGGGCTGGAATCATGGGGAAACAGCTGGAAGGGCCCTTTAAGGTACCTGAAGGTGTGAAAATGACCTCGGCAAAGTATATAGAGTTTCTGACTGACAACTTTCTTCCATGGTATAAAAATTAGAACTGTACCTTCAGGAGCAAAATCATCTTCATGCATGTCAATGCACCATCTCATGCTGCAAAGAATATCTCTGAGTCATTGGCTGCTATGGGCATAAAAGGAGATAAACTCATGGCATTGCCACCATCTTCCCCTGACCTCAACCCTATAGAGAACCTTTGGAGTATCATCAAGCAAAAGATCTATGAGGGTGGGAGGCAGTTCACATCAAAACAGCAGCTCTGGGAGGCTATTCTGACTTCATGCAAAGAAATACAAGCAGAAACTCTCCAAAAACTCACAAGTTCAATGGAGGCGAGAATTGTGAAGGTGATAACAAAGAAGGGTTCAAATGGTAACATGTGACTTGGCCTGTTAGGATGTTTTGGAGTTAAATAGCTTTTTTGTTCAGTGAATGTGACCTCCTAATGCTGCAAATTCCACAAATGAGCATTTTCAGTTCTTTAAAACAGATCAAATGTTTAGAAATTCTACTGTGCCTAATAATTTGGAACAGTGCATTTTGAGTTTTTATTCATTTTGTAGATTATACTGTTATCATTGGGAGGTTTCTCCAATAAAATTTGATGTATACTCTAACGGGTGATGACTTTTATTAGACTGACTGTCATTTGCACCGACCATTTAGGAAAATCCGAGAAAAATATAATTTGCATAATAATTTGGAACATGGTGTAGAAGAAAGGGAAAAAGTGGGGAATGTGGTCTGGAAGCCGTGCTCTAGGCAACTGTGTTATTTTATGCAGAGACGAGTGCTAACTGGAAGAAGTGATGGCAGTCTGTGCTGGATGAAAATGAAAAGCAAATATGAAGGACTTAAGCTAGAGACATCACTAGTGAGTCAGTGTATTACCTGTACACTGACACTATACACTGTATACTATATACAAAGCTCCAGTGTATAATGTCACTGGGAGTGGTGATCACTGTATTACCTGTACACTGACACCTTATACAGATCTCCTGTGTATAATGTCGCCAGTGATCACTGTAGTATCTTTACACTGACCGTAAATACAGAGTTCCTGTATACAGTGGCACTTAGTGTTGTGCTTTTTTTTAAAATTAATGATCAGTATTGTAGTATACTAGTAGTAAAAGTTGTACACTCCCTGACAGAAGTAATGTCGCTTATCCATGTTATGTAAATAAAAGCTTATAACCTGATGTTAAATTCATCCATTGGTTGTATAAGTTATTATTTTGAAAGCTGAAACCTTCCAAAATGTGGTTTAGGTTAAGAAAATAAATTGACATCAATGCAGAAATATTGATCAGTTAATGGACACAGAATGGTCAGATTTTAGCAAGACAAAAGTTTTGTCGCCTGGTCATATAATGCACCCAATCCTAGTTTACATCCTTACCTGTGCTCAGTAAATGATTGGTTATTTAGTGTGTGTGTATAAAAAGAAACCTAGCACCCCAGACCTTCACTTGAACTGCAACTTGAGCTCTTGACAACATGCCAAAAATCCACCCTGCGACCATAGCCTGGATTGTCAAGAGGCTGAAGACCAGATCCACTGCAGAGGTGGCGGGCACCTTTAATGTGTCTCAGCGTCAAGTACAAAGAATTAAAAAAAAGATTTTAAGAGACTGGAGATGTGTTTGACAAGCCCAGGTCCGGCAGACCCCGCAACACAACTGCTCAGGAGGAATGTTTGTTGGTTAGAAAATCCAAAGCAAGCCCCTCTTCCACAGCAGCAGAGCTCCAACAGGTCTGGTCACCTCAAGTCCCTGTGTCAACTAGTAAAAGTTAAATTCACCGCACGTGACACGCCGATCGTTAGCAAGGCGCGGGAGCGCCGCTTGTCATAACAGACACTGCAGGTCCACACTACTGGACAAGATCTTCCATAGGCGGACATTTAGACTACAATAGAGCTTACATTGCACCGCTGGGACTTTCCACCTTCTCTGTATATCACTATCTTAGCTGGAACAAGCGATTACGTGACAAAGGCTCTGGTTGAGCCGAAACGTTGTATATAAAAAATCACAGATGCTGTAATATTCTGTTACGCTCCCAGTTAATGTATAATAAATTTATACCAGACTTTGCATAAGAAACCTAGAGAGAGTGCAGTGAATTTAACTTTTACTGTTATTCTGGGCCTTTGGTCCGTTACACCAGCACCTCGCCATATTAAGGCTGAGTGCACACCTAAACCTTTACCTGTGTCAACTAGAACAGTTTTTAGGATTCTGTCTCAAAATGGCCTCCATGGTCGAATCAGTGCCCAGAAGCCAGCACTAAACAAAAGGCAAATAAAAAACCGTGTGGCATTTGCAAACTCCCACAGCCTGCTAAATAGATGGACACTGGAAAAGTGGAGGAAGATGGATTTCTCTGCAGTAGAATTACACCACAGCTGCCACAAACACTGCAGGAGACCTACTGGAGCCCGTATGGATCCAAAATACACCCAGAAAACAGTTACATTTGGTGGTGGAAAGATCATGGTCTGGGGTTGCATTCAGTATGGGGGTGTGCGAAACATTTGCAAGGTGGAAGGCAATATCAATAGCCTAAAATATCAAGAAGTATTAGCTACCGCTTATATTCCAAATCATAAAAGAGGTCAAATTCTGCAGCAGGATGGTGCTCCATCTCATACATCCATCTCTACAACAAAGTTCCTCCAGGCAAAAAAGATCAAGGTGCTCAAGGACTGGCCAGCCCAGTCACCAGACAGACTGCTCTCTGCCTGACCTTACCTTCCCCCGGCTGCAGCACCTCTATTTCAGCTGTGTTATATGTTTATTCCGCTGATTCTTACCTTCTCGAGGATGCGGTAGTGGATTTAGGCTCAAATTTTCATCCAGAACTGCCTGTTTCATGTGCTTTGTAGCCTCTGTTGCAATACTTACCTCTCTTTGTGGTCCTCTATGCTGCTGTCTTGTGACCACTGACAGTGTAATCTTGCGTCTGCATACAGGTATTTCTGGTATATTTGCCTTAGGGAGTGTTGCTTCATGGTTGGTCTTATCGGTGGTTATTGCCCATCGGTTCTATACCTTCCCGGGGTGTGTGTTTATGGTATTTTCTATATTCTAGGTCGTTTTTTCATTATGACTATGCATATTATCTTTGTATCTTTACTATATATATCATGACCTTTTGTATTTTGGCAGCAGCACTGGGGATGTTGTTGTATACATGTATTTTTTAAGTGTTTTTATATTTTGGTATCAATAAAAGTTTTGCCTCTTTATATATAATTATATAGCGGTGTGCTCTCTTTTGGAGTGGTCCTCTCTATCCATTTTTGTGCTATCTACGCTACCACTCTTGTTGCACCCCTCCAACCGACAGTATACTATTAGTAGTGTGCCAGTGTTTCTTTTCTTATATCAGTCACCAGACATGAACATCATTGAGCATGTTTGGGGAAGGATGAAAGAGGAAGCTTGGAAGACAAAACCAGAGAATCTAGATGAGCACCACAACTTCATTCACCAATGTTATGCAACATATATTTGTATTTTAAGTTAATTATTTGTCTGTGGGCAACAAAAATTTTGTCTTGCCAAAATCTGACCATTCTGTGTCCATTAACTGATCAATATTTCTGCTTTGATCATTTATTTTCTTAACCTAAATCACATTTTGGAGGGTTCCAGCTTTCAAAAGAATAACTTATACAACCAATGGATGAATTTAACATCAGGTTATAAGCTTTTATTTACATAACATGGATAAGCGACATAACTTCTGTCAGGGAGTGTATGGTGGCATCATTGGTCTTTGTATAGAATGTAGTTTCATGTAGAGGTAATGGTGATATTATAATATTATGTATTCTCTGTGTAGTGGAGATAGTACTAGGCACTGTATAGCTGTATTGTTGTGTGTATGTTTTTAAGTAAGCTCCGTTATGGCACCATATCTAAGCAGTAAGCTTGGTTCTGGTACTCTATCAATGTAGTAATCTAGATTATGGCACTGTATGTATGTCGTAATCTCAGTTCTGCTCCAGTTTCTATGTAGCAGACTTGGTTCCATGTAGTAGACTTATTAAGCTCGGTTCTGCTCCCTTATCTCTGTAGTAAGCTCGGTTCTGCTCCCTTATCTCTGTAGTAAGCTCGGTTCTGCTCCCATATCTCTGCAGTAAGCTCGGTTCTGCTCCCATATCTCTGTAGTAAGCTCGGTTCTGCTCCCTTATCTCTCTAGTAAGCTCAGTTCTGCTCCCATATCTCTGTAGTAAGTTTGGTTCTGCTCCCATATCTCTGTAGTAAGGTCGATTCTGTTCCCACATCTCTGCAGTAAGCTCGGTTCTGCTCCCATTTCTCAGCACTAAGCTTGGTTCTGCTCCCATATCTCTGTAGTAAGCTCGGTTCTGTTCCCATATCTCTGTAGTAAGCTCGTTTATGCTTCCTTATCTCTGTAGTAAGCTCGTTTCTGCTCCCATATCTCTGTAGTAAGCTCGGTTCTGTTCCCCTATCTCTGTAGTATGCTTGGTTCTGCTCCCTTATCTCTGTAGTAAGCTCTGTTCTGCTCACATATCTCTGTAGTAAGCTCCGTTCTGTTCCCATATCTCTGGAGTAAGGCTACTTTCACACTTGCGTTTGGAGCCGCTGCGGAGGGCTGTGGACTTCCTCCATGAAGCCCCGCCCCCTGCCGCTAGCTCCGCCTATTTCTGCATGCGGCCGGCATGCGGCCTGTGTACCTATATTTAACATTAGGTACGCAGGTCGTGCGGCTGTATGCAGATGCTGCCGCATGCGTCGTTTTGACGATGCGGAAAAAAAAAATTGCTACGAGCTGCGTCCTACGCTGGTCTCCGCATCGTCAAAATGACGCATGCGGCAGCATCTGCATACAGCCGCACGACCTGCGTACCTAATGTTAAATATAAGTACACAGGCCGCATGCCAGCCGCATGCAGAAATAGGCGGAGCTGGCGGCGGGGGGCGGGGCTTCACAGAGGAAGTCCACAGCCCTCCGCAGCGACTCCAAACGCAAGTGTAAAAGTAGCCTAAGCTCGATTCTGCTCCCATATCTATGCAGCAAGCTCCGTTCAGTTCCCATATCTGTGTACCAGCCTGTTTTTAAAGCCTGTTATCTCTGCTACTTTAATGCAATGGCCAGATATAAGCAGGGAAAAGGAGGGCCACCGCAACTCGAGGGCCACTGTCTTGTGATTGCCCCCCAGGCTGAAAATTGCCAGCCAGCCCCTGATCACACTTACCTGTGTGACTGGCATCCTATGCGAGTTATATCAATGTGCATTATTTCTACTAGTCAGCCAGGGGCGGACTGGGCTGGGTGGCAGGTATGCATTTGCCCCCCAGGCCGGTGCCTAAGCCACTGCACAGGGCCGCTGGAGGACCTGTGATGAGCAGGAACAGGGGGCGGGACACGCAGCGTGCACCTGTGGCTGGAGTCATGGCCGGCTTCAGTAATGTGCAGACTGCGGTGAGAGGCAGGTAGCACACACCAGGTAACAACTCCAGCTGCCCATCTCAACGCTTGCTGTGCTAAGTGGCAGGAGGAGGTGGGCATTTAACAAATTAAACATGGCAGGTCAGAGTATGTGTGTTTTCCTGAGGCTACTTTCACACTAGTCCGTCGGTACGGGCCGTCGCAAACCGTCGGCCCAACGTACTGACGGACAGTGTGTAAGGCTAGTTTCACATTTGCATTTAAAAGCGCGTTTAAAACGCAAATGCAGGTGTTGAAAAAACGCATGTAAACGCGTGCAAACGCTGCGTTTTTTAGACATATGCGTTTTTCTCATGCAGTAAAAAAACGTGGCGTTTTGACACGTTTACATGCGTTTTTTCCTGCGTTTGCGTTTTTGAAACACATGCTGAGAAGTGTGTGACAGCTGCCAATTATCAAAATCATCTAGAAAACCCAATATAAATAGAAAAAGCTATATTTACTTCAGCGCGATATATCACAAAAGCCGGTAATTCACTTGCCCTCTTTTTATTTCTCCTGCCTAAACCCGACATGATATGACCCATGGTTTACATACAGTAAACCATGTCATATCCCCCTTTTTTTTGCACATTCCACACTACTAATGTTAGTAGTGTGTATGTGCAAAATTTCGGCGCTGTAGCTAATAAATTTAAGGGTTAAATCGCGGAAAAAATTGGTGTGGGCTCCAGCTAATTTTCTCCGCCAAAGTGGTAAAGCCAGTGACTGAGGGCAGATATTAATAGCCTGGAGAGGGTCCATGGTTATTGGCCCCCCCTGGCTAAAAACATCTGCCCCCAGCCACCCCAGAAAAGGCACATCTGGAAGATGCGACTATTCTGGCACTTGGCCACTCGCTTCCCACTCCCGTGTAGCGGTGGGATATGTGGTAATGAAGGGTTAATGTCACCTTGCTATTGTAAGGTGACATTAAGCCAGATTAATAATGGAGACGCGTCAATTATGACACCTATCCATTATTAATCCAATTGTATGAAATGGTTAAAAAAAACACACACACAATATTGCAAAGTATTTTAATGAAATAAACACACAGGTTGTAATATTTTATTGCTCTCTCAATCCACCTGAAGACCTTCGTTCTGTAACAAATTAAAAATAATAAACCAACAATATACATACTGTACCTCCCGTAGATCTGTAACGTCCCACGACGTAAATCCATCTGAAGGGGTTAAAATATTTTACAGGCAGGAGCTCTGCTATAATGCAGCTGTGCTCGTGCCTGTAAAACCCCGGGGAAAGAATATAATGTAGGTCAATGACCTATAGTTACCTTCAGTCGCGGTGATGCGCCCTCTGCTGGATGTCCTCATGAACTGGAGCCTGGGAACTTTTTCCCACGCTCGACGTCATATGAGGACATCCAGCAGAGGGCGCATCACCGCGACTGAAGGTAACTAAAGGTTATTGACCTACATTATCTTCTTTCCCTGGGGTTTTACAGGCATGAGCACAGCTGCATTATAGCAGAGCTCCTGCCTGTAAAATATTTTAACCCCTTCAGATGGATTTACATCGTGGGACGTCACAGATCTACGGAAGGTATGTATATTGTTGGTTTATTATTTTTAATTTGTTTCAGAACGAAGGTCTTCAGGTGGATTGAGAGAGCAATAAAATATTACAACAACCTGTGTGTTTATTTCATTAAAATACTTTGCAATATTGTGTGTGTTTTTATTAACCATTTCATACAATTGGATTAATAATGGATAGGTGTCATAATTGACGCCTCTCCATTATTAATCTGGCTTAATGTCACCTTACAATAGCAAGGTGACATTAACCCTTCATTACCCCATATCCCACCGCTACACGGGAATGGGAAGAGAGTGGCCAAGTGCCAGAATAGGCGCATCTTCCAGATGTGCCTTTTCTGGGGTGGCTGGGGGCAGATGTTTGTAGCCAGGGGGGGCCAATAACCATGGACCCTCTCTAGGCTATTAATATCTGCCCTCAGTCACTGGCTTTACCACTCTGGCGGAGAAAATTGTGCGGGAGCCCACGCCAATTTTTTCCGCAATTTAACCCTTAAATTTAATAGCTACAGCGCCAAAATTTTGCACATACACACTGCTAACATTAGTAGTGTGGAATATGCAAAAAAAAAGGGGGATATGAGATGGTTTACTGTATGTAAACCATGTCTCATATCCTGTCGGGTTTGGGAAGGAGAAATGAAAAGCCGGCAATTGAATTACCGGCTTTAGGGTTAGGGGTAGGGTTAGGGGTAGGGTTAGGGTTTGGATCCCTTTATCACCTTGATGGTGGGGGGTGGCTTATCAGTGTGTATTCTTGTTTTTTTCTATTGAAATGCATGCGTTTTAAACACGACCAAACGCATGTGCTTAAAAACTCATCCGTTTACATAGACAGCAATACGTTTTTTTGCCGCAAAAAAAGCCTCTAGAAATTACTACATGTTGCATTTCTGCAACCAAACGCAAGCATAGAAAAGACGCATGCGTCGTCAAACGCGGCAAAACGCATACAAAAAAAACGCATGCGTTTTTAATGTTAAATATACAAAAAAAACGCATGCTTTTTTTGCGCTAAAATGCAGCGGCAAAAAATGCAAATGTGAAACCAGCCTTAATGTAGCACAACGTGGGCAGCGGATGCAGTTTTACAATGCATCCGCTGCCCATTGTGAGTTCTGGGGAGGAGGGGGCGGAGTTTCAGCCGCGCATGCGCGGTCGAAAATGGCGGACATGACGCACAAAAAAAGTTACATGGAACGTTTTTTGTGCCGACGGTCCGCCAAAACACGATGCATCCGTCGCATGACGGATGCGATGTGTGGCAATCCGTCACAATGCATCGCTAATGCAAGTGTATGGAGAAAAAACGCATCCTGCGGGCAACTTTGCAGGATGCGTTTTTTCTCCAAAACGACGCATTGTGATGTGCGTCACACGACGCTAATGTGAAAATAGCCTGAGTGGGTGGGTGTGTGTATGTATGTGTGTGTGTTTTCCTGAGTGTGTGTTTTCCTGAGTGTGTGTGTGGGTGGGGGTGTGTGCGTGTGAGTTTTCCTGAGTGTGCCCGCACGGCAGCAGATAAAGCCGCAAGCCAATCAGAGGCTGGCAGCTGACATCAGCGTGCATGTCGCCAGCGTATGACGTCATTGTTATTCACCGGCGAGTCCGCACTGAAATGCAAGAGATGGAGGTCGGCACTGGACAGTGGCCAGGTAAAGAGAAAGGTGTTTTTTTTATTTTTATTGAATGCAGCAAGTCCGGGGCAGAATGGAGTCACGGGGGCAGGAATGGAAACAACACAGGGGGCCGGAATGGAAACAAGACAGGGGGCAGGAATGGAAACAAGACAGGGGGCAGGAATGGAAACAACACAGGGGGCAGGAATGGAAACAACACGGGGCAGGAATGGAAACAACACAGGGGGCAGGAATGGAAACAACACAGGGGCAGGAATGGAAACAACACAGGGGGCAGGAATGGAGACAACACGGGGCATGAATGGAAACAACACAGGGGGCAGGAATGGAGACAACACGGGGCATGAATGGAAACAACACAGGGGGCAGGAATGGAGACAACACGGGGCAGGAATGGAAACAACACAGGGGGCAGGAATGGAGACAACACGGGGCATGAATGGAAACAACACAGGGGGCAGGAATGGATACCACAGGGGGCAGGAATGGAAACAACACAGGGGGCAGGAATGGAAACAACACAGGGGGCAGGAATGGAAACAACACAGGGGGCAGGAATGGAAACAACACAGGGGCAGGAATGGAAACAACACAGGGGGCAGGAATGGAGACAACACGGGGCAGGAATGGAAACAACACAGGGGGCAGGAATGGATACCACAGGGGGCAGGAATGGAAACAACACAGGACAGGAATGGAAACAACACGGGGCATCAATGGAAACAACACAGGGGCAGTGGCGTATCCAGGGGTGGGCAGCCGGGCGCAGCCAACAGGGGGGCGCCAGCGGGGGCCACCTGATGAAGCAGCGGTCCAAGGAGGCTCCTCATCCTGTACTGAGCGGTCACATGGTACCGCTCATTACAGTAATGAATATGCGGCTCCACCTCCCATAGGGTTGGAGCCGCATATTCATTACTGTAATGAGCGGTAACGGTGACCGCTCAGTACAGGAAGAAGCTGCTGGCGCTGGGAAAGCAGGGACTGCACAGCGCCAGGAGCAGGTGAGTATAACGGGGAGGGGAGCGCCGCGATATTCACCTGCTCCCTTTTCCAGCGCCGCTTCATCTTCAGCAGTGACGCTGAGGTCAGAGGGCGCGGTGACATAGTTAGTGCGCGCCCTCTGCCTGAACGTCAGTGCTGAAGATGGAGCAGCAGCTGGAATGAGGAGCAGGTGAATATTGAAAGTGCCGGGGGCCTGAGTGACGGAGAGGTGAATATGTGATTTTTTTTTTTATCGCAGCAACAGCAAATGGGCAAGTGTCTGTATGGGGCATCTTATGGGGCCATAACATTTGTGCAGCACTATAATGGGGCAAGTGTCTGTATAGAGCATCTTATGGGGCCATAACATTTGTGCAGCACTATATGGGGTGTCTGTGTGGGGGGCATCTTATGGGGCCATAACGTTTGTGCAGCACTATATGGGGCAAGTGTCTGTATAGAGCATCTTATGGGGCCATAACGTTTGTGCAGCACTATATGGGGCAAATGTCTGTATGGAGCATCTTATGGGGCCATAACATTTGTGCAGCACTATAACGGGGCAAGTGTCTGTATAGAGCATCTTATGGGGCCATAACATTTGTGCACCTCTATATGGGGCAAGTGTCTGTATGGAGCATCTTATGGGGCCATAACGTTTGTGCAGCACTATATGGGGCAAGTGTCTGTATAGAGCATCTTATGGGGCCATAACATTTGTGCAGCACTATATGGGGCAAGTGTCTGTATAGAGCATCTTATGGGGCCATAACATTTGTGCAGCACTATAATGGGGCAAGTGTCTGTATGGAGCATCTTTATGGGGCCATAACGTTTGTGCAGCACTATATGGGGCAAGTGTCTGTATAGAGCATCTTATGGGGTCATAACGTTTGTGCAGCACTATATGGGGCAAATATCTTTATGGAGCATCTTATGGGGCCATAATCAACGTTTCTGCAGGACTATATTGGGCAAATGTGTCTATGGAGCATCTTATGAGGCCATTATTAACCTTTATGCAGGATTATATGGGGCTCCTGATTCAATATGGATATTCAAAAACACTTAACCTTCTGATGTCTCAATGAATTTTACTTTTGTTGGTATCTATTTTAACATTATGGGGATTCAGGAATGTACCTTGGCTTGGTCATACAGTTTCAATAGAGTTAAGGTTCAAATGGGGAGGTTTTTTTGGGGGGAGGAAAACAACATGGGGCAGGGATGGAAATAACACGGGGCAGGAATGGAAACAACGCAGGGGCAGGAATGGAGACACGGGGCAAGAATGGAAATAACACGGGGCAGTAATGGAAACAACACGGGGCAGGAATGGAGACAAGGGGCAAGAATGGAAACAACACAGGGCAGGAATGGAAACAACACAGGGGGCAGGAATGGAAACAACACAGCGGGCAGGAATGGAAACAACACAGCGGGCAGGAATGGAAACAACACAGGAGCAGGAATGGAAACAACACAGGGGCCAGGAATGAAAACAACACAGGGGGCAGGAATTTAAACAACACAGGGGGCAGGAATGGAAACAAGACAGGGGGCAGGAATGGAAGCAACACGGGGCAGGAATGGAAACAACACAGGGGGCAGGAATGGAAACAACACAAGGGGCAGGAATGGAAACAACACAGGGGCAAGAATGGAAACAACACAGGGCAGGAATGGAAACAACACAGGGGGCAGGAATGGAAAAAACACAGGGGGCAGGCATGGAAACAATACAGGGGGCAGGAATGGAAACAACACGGGGCAGGATGGAGACACGGGGCAGGATGGAGACACAGGGGGCAGAATGTGAGACGAGGGGGCATGGGAGACATGGGGGCAGGATGGAGACCAGTGATCACTGTATTACCTGTACACAGACACTGCATAATAAGTACAGATCTCCTGTGTATAATGTCACTTTTGGTGATAGTATTGTGTTTTGTTTTTTTTAATTGATGATCAGTATTGTAGTATTCAGTCACTATGTGGTGGTAATATGTGGTCCGGTCATGGTGTGGTGGTATTTGTTCCCTGTATGTGGTATTATTGGTCATGTGGTGGTAACATGTGATCTTGATATGGTGCGTTGGTGTTTGTCCCTTGGATGTGATATTAGTCGGTCACTGTGGTGGTAATATGTGATCTGGGCATGGTGTGGCAGTATTTGTTCCTTGTATGTGGTATTATAGGTCACTATGTGGTGGTAATATGTGGTCTGGTCATGGGTTGGTATTTGTTCCTTGTATGTGGTATTATTGGTCACCATATGGTGGTAATATGTGGTCTGGACATGGTGCGATTGTATTTGTCCCTTGTATGTGATATTGTTGGGTCACTGTGGTGGTAATATGGTGTCTGGTCATGGTACGGTGGTATTTGTCCTTTTGGATGTGACATTATTGGTCATTTAAAAAATTGAAAAATAAATAAAAATATACCTAAATTGTATTGCATATTTTAACAAATTTTTAATAGGTTAGCGTAGAGTAGTGCCCTGCCAAATGAGTCTACCTTGTCGTGGTGGCAGATTAGAAAAATCTTTTGGCTAAAACAAAAGCTGCTGGCTATATGTGTGATCTGGTGATGGGAACTGTTAATGTGTGATTGATGAGAAGTGGAGTTTTTCCAAGAGAGAGCGGTGGGACTGTGGACAGTTCGAGGGGTGGAGGCGAGGCTGGGGTTGGAGCCTGGGCAGAGTCTCAATGGGCCCCGAAAATTTGGCCAGTATGGGACCCAAAATTCCTAGTGGCAGCCCTGTTTGAAGGTTCTGTATGGTGATGTTAAGGAGGTACTCTATGGTGGTGTTATGGAGGTTTTGTATGGTGCCGTTATGGAGGTACTATATGGGCGGCGAACAGCAGGAATGGTGAGCAGTGATCCACATATGAGCTGAAGATTACATGGCCTGACAAGGGGAGAGGAGGGAAGGGAGTATTGGGCAAAGTGTTTTACTGCTAGCGCAGATACAAGGACTGTGGTGTGTGTGTCATTATACAGTGGGGCTGTGCGTGTTTGTCATTATACAGTGGGGCTGTGCGTTTGTCATTGGTGCATTCACTCTGTGTCATTCTATGTGACTGCAGACTTGTGAATCCTCACATTGCTCGCAGTGCTGTGCTTATTCAGCTGGTGTGTGACTGCAAGTTTGTGATTTGCATATGCAGCGCCCCCACCGCCGCAGGGCCGAGGGGAACCCGGTACCGGGCCTCTGAGTCTCTGCTCTGGGGTTGTCACGGTGGCTAGGCCCGGTCCGTGACCCTGCCGTGGGGCGCACAGTAAAATGAAGTGGATAGATATGACGGATGGTGGTGGTGCAGTACAGTAAATAACGAGGACACCAGGTTGCAGTCTCTTTACCTCTTTACTGAAGATCTCTGGGTCCTCAGTCCAGAATACGGTTCACCAGGCTGCGCAAGTCCGGCCGGTCCGATGGCACCTCCAGAGTTCTCTTCACAGGTGGAAATCTGTGCCTTCCTTCTAGCACTATGTGTTGTGGTCCTTCCCTGCTGTGCTTACAGAAAGTCCCCACAACTGTTGTGTCTGTTTCTTAAGTTCCCTCACAACTCGATTAGATGATGTTCTGCTAATCCTCCGTCCCTCCCTGATGTTCTGGTTGGGACGGCACCCGTTTGACGGGTAGGCTCGGAGCTCTTCCGGGACCCTAGAGTTGCCCCTCTCCACAAGTTGCCCCCCAAGACTGCATAGGTGATTTAAGTGAGACAGCCCGCCTTAGACTGACTGTCCTGCCGCTGTTTAGAGTATTGCTTGAAGCTGAATGTTATAATACTCTCTCGGCGTTCCGGCCACCGGTAGTGCGCCTCAGTAGGATGTTGCCTCGGTCTTACAGCACGACTCCTACTGGTATATTCTCCTTATTGCTTTGATCTCGTTTCTCACTCAGCACAATCTATCTCGCTTCTGATCCTTCCTTGGGCACCGCCGCTATCCTGAGCAGGCACGGTCCCGTTACGTTCGCTCAAGTTGCCAAGCCTCTGTCAGGATCCCACCCCTGACAGAGACCCTACTGTATCTTCCCCCACAACACCCTCTGCCACAAGGTGTTGCCTGGTTCCAACCCAGTCAGCTTTCTCATCTAACTTCCTGCCTGACCCCCAGTTTACCCACTATGGTGGGGAGTGGCCTAGTGAATAGAACCCTTAGCTCCCCCCGGAGGCCCGACTGTGAAATGTATTGGTGTCTGTGATACCTGATCAGATGAACTCCTTCAGTGCCATCAGACGTACCATAGCTCCCCTTAGCGGCGGAGCCACAGTACTGCAACGACCAGGACTCTGGGGCGCTGCACATACATGCGGTCACATGCTGACTAGACTTGCATGGCCTAATTCAACTGTGTTGAACAAGGCCAGAAACAGTCTAGTCGGAATGTGGCTTGGAATATATATATTGCATGCTTGTGGTCACAAGACCACCTGTTCCTGGCGCTGGCATCAGAGAATCTTCACAGCGCATAGTGCGCACGATATGAGGATTCACACATAGTGACTGTAGACATGTAGCATAAGATCCGACAACCCCTTTAAGGTTGGGCCGCTACTCATGGGCCACTGCTGTGTGCTTGCCCCCCAGGCTAAAATTTGCCAGCCAGCCCCTGTAGTCAACCAACCCCTGCAATGTCTGCCTTGTGTGGGGTGGCTGTTTTTATCTGTAGTTTGCACCTGTGCTGCCCCTTGCCTATATCAGTGGAGGTCTGCTTGATCCTGCTAAATGTGCATTTGTCATCAGACAGGGTTTTGGAAAGGCTGTATCTCATGATATGTATTTTTTCTGAGTTTTTTCTATGTTAGCTGATATTTCCTATCCTACCTCGTATCATAACCACACTAATCTTATTAATATTACTTGCTCTCCTTCATATCCTTCTTTTAATTGTGTCCTTTGGAATCCACGGTCTGCATGTAACAATCTTCCTTTTCTGCGCAATTATTTTCTGAACAACTCTCAGAATCTGTTGGCCCTCACTGAAACCTGGATTCAGGATTCTGACACTGTCTCCCCTGCTGCCATTTGCCATGGTGGAGTCGGCATACTCCTGTCCCCACAATGCACCTTCCAGGTCATCCCCCCAGTTCCATCACTCTCATTCCCTTCTTTTGAGGTCCACACCATCAGGCTCTTTCGCTCCCTCTCCATCTCCCTCAGAGTAGTGGTCATATATCGGCCCCCAGGCTCGCCCACCAAGTTCCTTGACCACTTCTTAGCCTGGCTGTCGCACTTCATGTCCTCAGAACTCCCAACCCTTATCCTGGGGGACTTCAACATCCCTATAATCAACCCCACTTCCACATCTGCATCCCAGCTTCTCTCACTAACCACTTCTCTAGGCCTCTCACAGCTCTCAACCTCTGAAACACACAAAGACGGTAACACCCTTGACCTGTCTTTGCCCGGTTCTGCGCAATCTCCTACCTAGATAACTCACCACTTCCCCTCTCTGACCACAACATTCTCTCGTTTGTGCTCACAATCCCTCGCCCACCCCAGTACACTCCAACCTACCACACATTCAGAAATCTACACACCATTAACTCTTATACACTTTCAGACTCCTTACACTCATCACTGTCCCCAATCTCCTCTTTTTCCTGTCCTGATCTGGCTGTACACCACTACAATGATACTCTTAGAAGCACTCTGGACCAGTAGCACCCCTTACCCTCAGAACCTCTAAGCACAGAGTAAAACGGTTATAGGATGTTTCATCTACAGCAGTTCGCCCCCAGCAGTTCGCCCCCAGCAGTTCACCCCCCAGGGCAGTGGGGTACGCGGTACCAGGTCCGGGACTTGAAGGGAACGTCACGGTGCCCAAGTAAAGGGAAAGATCTTTAAAGGGAGTTTAAGAATAAAGTTTGTTAGTGACGCCACCTGTGGTATTCGGTCAGTAGGGACCGTTGCTGCTTAAAGGGGTCCTCTGGGGTGATGGTATGGCAGCTGGATGGTATAATTTCCCACAAGTGAAGTAAATGTACCCAGGGGCGAACTGCTGAGGATGAAACATCCAAATCCCGAGTAAAATAGCTCTCACTCACATCACAAACCCGATTTCTCCAGCGATGCTCTAGGTGTGCTGAACGCTTATGGCGGAAAACTCGCACACCAGAAGACTTCAAATTTATGTTGAGAACCTATAATTCTGCCCTTCACCTCACCAAACAGACCTACTTCACCACCCTGATCTCCTCACTATCCAACAAACCCAAGAAACTTTTCGACACCTTTCACTCCCTCCTCAGGCCAAAAGCACAAGCCCCTATCACAGACATTTGTGCTGATGACCTGGCCTCCCACTTTATAGAGAAAATAGATAATATCCGTCAGGAAATCCGCTCCCAGCCACTAAAGGCTGAGTCACACATAACGATATCGTTTTGGTGACGTTAGCAACGATCCCGCTAACGATCTCGTTATGTGTGACAGCGACCAACGATCAGGCCCCTGCTGTGAGTTCGTTGGTCGATGGGAATGATCAAGACCTTTTTTTGGTCGCTGATCACCCGCTGTCATCGCTGGATCAGCGTGTGTGACGCCGATCCAGCGATGTGTTCACTTGTAACCAGGGTAAATATCGGGTTACTAAGCGCAGGGCCGCGCTTAGTAACCCGATATTTACCCTGGTTACCATTGTAAAAGTTAAAAAAGAACAGTACATACTCACATTCTGATGTCTGTCACGTCCCCTGGCGTCCACAGGGTTAAAACTGCTTTCGGCAAAAGCGCTGCTAATATGCACGCGCTCCGGCCGAGAGCTTCCCTGCACTGAATGTGTCAGCGCCAGCCGTAAAGCAGAGCACAGCGGTGACGTCACCGCTGTTACTGCTGGCGCTGACACATTCAGTGCAGGGAAGCTCTCGGCAGCAGCGCGTGCATATTAGCAGCGCTCTTGCCGAAAGCAGTTTTAACCCTGTGGACGCCGGCGGGGGATGTGACAGACATCAGAATGTGAGTAGGTAATGTTTTTTTTTTTAACTTTTACAATGGTAACCAGGGTAAATATCGGGTTACTAAGCGCGGCCCTGCACTTAGTAACCCGATGTTTACCCTGGTTACCCGGGTGCTGCAGGGGGACTTCGCCATCGTTGAAGACAGTTTCAACGATGCCGAAGTCGTTCCCCTGATCGTTGGTCGCTGGAGAGAGCTGTCTGTGTGACAGCTCCCCAGGGACCACACAACGACTTACCAACGATCACGGCCAGGTCGTATCGCTGGTCGTGATCGTGGGTAAGTCGTTTAGTGTAACGGTACCTTAAGTGCTGTGACTCCCATCCCTCCCTGCATTTCCCCTTGCTCACTCTCCACATTCGATCCCATCACAGAAGAAGAAGTCTCTAGGCTCCTCTCTTCTTCTTGTCCGACTACATGCACTACTGACCCCATTCCCTCTCATTTCCAGTCTTTCTCTCCAGTCGTCACAACTCGCTTAACTACAATCTTTAACCTCTCTCTCTCCTCGGGCATTTTCCCATCCTCCTTCAAACACTCTATCATTACTCCATTATTAAAGAAACCCTCTCTCGATCCACCCTGCACAAATAACTACAGACCAGTTTACAACCTCCTCTTCATCTCTAAACTCTTGGAGCGCCTGGTCTACTCCTGCCTTACCCATTACCTCTCCACTCACTCCCTTCACAGTCTGGCTTCCGCCCCTACACTCGACAAAAACTGCACTCATCAAAGTGACCAGGGCCGGCGTCAGCACCCGGCGTACCTGGGCAAGTGCCGGGGCCCTGGCGAGACAGGGGGGCCCATTCAGGGCCGGCGTTAGGGGCAGGCAGCTGCCTAGGGCCCCCGCTCTCCCATGGGCCCTCAGCTAGTGGCACATCAGGGGCTCGTTTGTCGCCAGTGCCAACTCCCCCGCCGCCGCATTGAACTATACCGGCGTCTGCCGGTAAAGTTCAAAGCAAATGATGGAGGAGAGAGCGTCACCTGATGCTCCCTCTCCCATCATTCCCCACTCTGCCTCTGACACTGCCGCTGCGGGTGCGCGATGACGTCATTGCGCACTCACTGTGTGTTAGGCAGTGCAGCGGCAGCCGCTGAGACCTGATCAGGGAGCAGCGCGGGCATGTTGAGAGGTGAGGAGTGGGTTTTGTTATGTAACTATAACCGTGAGTACTGGACTATGGGGCCATTCTTGGGGGGAGGGGGGCTGTGCTGTATACTACATGTCTGTGCTATATACTACATGGCTGTGTTATATACTATGAGGGCTGTGCTATATACTATATGGGCTGTTAAATGCTACGTGGGCTGTGCTATATACTACGTGGCTGTGTTATATGCTACGTGGCTGTGTTATATACTACGTGGCTGTGTTTGTTGTGGATTCTGTTTGTGGGCTCCCTCTGGTGGTTACTGCTGGTACTGGGTGACTTTGGTGGGTTGCGGCCTTTGGTTTCCACCTGTCCATCAGTGGCTGGGTGTTTCCTATTTTACCTGGCCTTTCTGTCATTTCCCTTGCCGGCTATCAATGTATTCAGATGTGCTCTGTTTGGTTCCTGCCTACCTGCTCCCAGATCTTTCAGGATAAGCTAAGTGCTGATTTTCAGTTGTTTGGTTTTTTGTCCAGCTTGCTTATTATGTCTCTATGCTAGCTGGTAGCTCTAGTGGACTGAGGTTCTCCCCATGTGCCATGAGTTGGCACATGGGTTCTTGTAATCTCAGGATGGTTTTTTTGATTAGGGTTTTTTGCTGACCGCTCAGTCCCCTTTTGTATCGTTCTGCTTTCTAGTTTACAGCGGGCCTCAATTTGCTAAAACTATATATATCATCTCTATGTGTGTGCCTTCCTCTCATTTCACCGTCAATACATGTGGGGGGCAACTATATCTTTTGGGGTTCATTCCGCTGGAGGCAAGTGAGGTCTTTATTTTCTCTGCAGTGCTAGTTAGCTCTTAGGCTGGTGTGTGGCGTCTAGAACCAACGTAGGCACGCTCCCTGGCTATCTCTAGTTGCGTTTGTCAGGCGTAGGGCAGCGGTCAGCCCAGGTTCCATCACCCTAGAGCTCGTCCGTAATATATTTGTTCTTTGCTTGTCCTGTGCTATCCCTAGCCATTGGGATTCATGACAGTATAGCCGGCCCACAAAGTGTTAATTGTTTGGGCTGAAGCAGGAGAAAGAGAAGTGTTTAAGGGAAATTTTTTTTTTTTTTTTTTCCCTTCAGAGTTTTGCTGCCTAGCCCTTAATTGCTGTCTAGCTGCTTCTTACCTCCTCTTAACCCTTGAATGGCTCTGATCTTAGCTGTTTAACATGGATGTCCAGAGTTTGGCTTCCAGCCTGAGTAATCTCGCGGCAAAAGTTCAAAACATACAGGATTTTGTTGTTCACACTCCCATGTCTGAACCTAGAATTCCTATTCCAGAGTTCTTTTCTGGAGATAGATCTACCTTCCTGAATTTCAGGAACAATTGTAAATTGTTTCTTTCTTTAAAATCTCGCTCCTCTGGAGACCCTGCTCAACAGGTCAAGATTGTAATATCTTTCCTGCGGGGCGACCCTCAGAATTGAGCATTTGCATTGGCACCAGGGGATCCTGCATTGCTCAGTGTGGATGCGTTTTTTCTGGCATTGGGATTGCTCTATGAGGAACCTAACCTGGAGATTCAGGCTGAAAAGGCTTTATTAGCCCTCTCTCAGGGACATGATGAAGCGGAGATAGATTGTCAGAAGTTTCGGAAATGGTCGGTGCTTACTCAGTGGAATGAGTGCGCCCTGGCTGCAAACTTCAGAAATGGTCTTTCTGAGGCCATTAAGGATATTATGGTGGGGTTCCCTACGCCTACAGGTCTGAATGAGTCTATGGCTATGGCCATTCAGATTGATCGGCGTTTACGGGAGCGCAAACCCGTGCACCAGTTGGCGGTGTCTTCTGAACAGGCACCTGAGACTATGCAATGTGATAGAATTCAGTCCAGAAGTGAACGGCAAAATTATAGGCGGAAAAATGGATTGTGTTTCTATTGTGGTGATTCAGCTCATGTTATATCAGCATGCTTTAAACGCACAAAAAGGGTTGATAAATCTTTTGCCATTGGTACTCTGCAGCCTAAGTTCATTTTGCCTGTGACTCTGATTTTTTCACTGTCTTCCATTTCCGTCGATGCCTATGTGGATTCGGGCGCTGCCCTGAGTCTTATGGATTGGTCATTTGCTAAACGCTGCGGTTTTAGTCTGGAACCTCTGGAAGTTCCTATTCCTCTGAAGGGAATTGACTCTACACCATTGGCTATGAATAAACCGCAGTATTGGACACAAGTGACCATGCGCATGACTCCCGTTCATCAGGAGGTGATTCGCTTCCTTGTACTTTATAATTTACATGATGTACTAGTGCTTGGTCTGCCATGGTTACAAACTCATAATCCTGTCCTGGACTGGAAAACAATGTCTGTGTTAAGCTGGGGATGTCAGGGGGTTCATGATGATGCACCTCCGATTTCAATCGCTTCATCTACTCCTTCTGAGATCCCTGCGTTTTTGTCTGACTATAGGGATGTTTTTGAGGAGCCTAAGCTCAATTCGCTCCCTCCGCATAGAGATTGTGACTGTGCTATAGAATTGATTCCTGGCAGTAAGTTCCCTAAGGGTCGTTTATTTAATCTGTCACTGCCAGAGCATACTGCTATGCGGAATTATATTAAGGAGTCCTTGGAAAAGGGACATATTCATCCATCTTCGTCCCCTCTGGGAGCAGGTTTTTTTTTTGTGGCAAAAAAAGATGGTTCCCTGAGGCCTTGTATAGATTATCGCCTTCTGAATAAGATTACAGTCAAGTATCAATATCCATTGCCATTATTGACTGATTTGTTTGCTCGCATTAAGGGGGCTAGGTGGTTCACTAAGATAGATCTTCGCGGTGCGTATAATCTGGTGCGGATAAAACAGGGTGATGAGTGGAAAACCGCATTTAATACGCCTGAGGGCCATTTTGAGTATTTGGTAATGCCTTTTGGACTCTCCAATGCTCCGTCAGTCTTTCAGTCCTTTATGCACAATATTTTCCGTGAATATCTGGATAAGTTTATGATTGTGTATTTGGATGATATTTTGGTGTTTTCTGATGACTGGGAGTCTCATGTTCTACAGGTCAGGAAGGTGTTTCAGGTTCTGCGGGCCAATTTTCTGTTTGTGAAGGGCTCAAAGTGTCTCTTCGGAGTCCAGAAGATTTCTTTTTTGGGGTACATTTTTTCTCCTTCTACTATTGAGATGGATCCCGTCAAGGTTCAGGCGATTTGTGACTGGACACAACCTACATCTGTTAAGAGCCTTCAGAAGTTCTTGGGGTTTGCTAATTTTTATCGTCGGTTCATTGCTAATTTTTCCAGTATTGTTAAACCTTTGACTGATTTGACTAAAAAGGGTGCTGATGTTGCTGATTGGTCTCCTGCGGCCGTGGAGGCCTTTCAGGAACTTAAGCGCCGGTTTTCTTCTGCTCCTGTGTTGTGTCAACCAGATGTTTCACTTCCTTTTCAGGTTGAGGTTGATGCTTCCGAGATTGGAGCGGGGGCGGTTTTGTCACAGAGAAGTTCTAATGGCTCGGTGATGAAGCCATGTGCATTCTTCTCTAGAAAATTCTCGCCCGCCGAGCGCAATTATGATGTGGGTAATCGGGAGCTTTTGGCCATGAAGTGGGCATTTGAGGAGTGGTGTCATTGGCTTGAGGGTGCTAAACATCGTGTGGTGGTCTTGACTGATCACAAGAATCTCATTTACCTTGAGTCTGCCAGGCGTTTGAATCCTAGACAGGCTCGTTGGTCGTTGTTTTTTTCTCGTTTCAATTTCGTGGTTTCATACCTGCCAGGTTCAAAGAATGTGAAGGCAGATGCTCTTTCCAGGAGTTTTGTGCCTGACTCTCCTGGAGACTCTGGGCCTACTGGTATCCTTAGGGATGGGGTAATATTGTCCGCCGTATCCCCAGACTTGCGACGTGCATTGCAGGAGTTTCAGGTGGATAAACCGGATCGTTGTCCACCAGAAAGACTGTTTGTTCCGGATGATTGGACCAGTAGAGTCATCTCCGAGGTCCATTCTTCTGTGTTGGCTGGTCATCCTGGAATATTTGGTACTAGAGACTTGGTGGCCAGGTCTTTTTGGTGGCCTTCCTTGTCTAGGGATGTGCGTACCTTTGTGCAGTCTTGTGAAGTGTGTGCTCGAGCTAAGCCTTGCTGTTCTCGGGCCAGTGGGTTGTTGTTATCCTTGCCCATCCCGAAGAGGCCTTGGACGCACATTTCCATGGATTTTATTTCTGATCTCCCGGTTTCACAGAAAATGTCCGTTATCTGGGTTGTGTGTGACCGCTTTTCTAAGATGGTTCATTTGGTGCCCTTGCCTAAGTTGCCTTCCTCCTCTGAGTTGGTCCCTTTATTTTTTCAGAACGTGGTTCGTTTGCATGGGATTCCGGAGAATATCGTTTCTGACAGGGGATCCCAGTTTGTGTCTAGATTTTGGCGGACGTTTTGTGCCAAGATGGGCATTGATTTGTCTTTCTCGTCTGCATTCCATCCTCAGACGAATGGCCAGACGGAGCGAACTAATCAGACCTTGGAAACTTATTTGAGGTGTTTTGTTTCTGCTGATCAAGATGACTGGGTTGCTTTTTTGCCACTGGCCGAATTTGCTCTTAATAATCGGGCTAGTTCGGCCACGTTGGTCTCTCCTTTTTTTTGTAATTCGGGGTTTCATCCTCGTTTTTCCTCTGGTCAGGTGGAGCCTTCGGATTGTCCTGGAGTGGACGTGGTGGTGGACAGGCTACATCAGATTTGGAATCAGGTGGTGGACAATTTGAAGTTATCTCAGGAGAAGACTCAGCAGTTTGCTAATCGCCGTCGCCGCGTGGGTCCCCGACTTCTTGTTGGGGATTTGGTGTGGTTGTCTTCTCGTTTTGTCCCTATGAAGGTCTCTTCTCTTAAGTTCAAGCCTCGGTTCATCGGTCCTTATAGGATCTCGGAGATTCTTAACCCTGTATCTTTTCGTTTGGATCTCCCAGCATCGTTTGCTATTCATAATGTGTTCCATCGGTCGTTGTTGCGGAGGTATGAGGTGCCCGTTGTTCCTTTGGTTGAGCCTCCTGCTCCGGTGCTGGTGGAGGGAGAATTGGAGTATGTTGTTGAGAAGATCTTGGATTCTCGTGTTTCCAGACGCAAACTCCAGTATTTGTTTAAGTGGAAGGGTTATGTGTTGTGAAATTGGATTTTGGGCTCCCCCGGTGGCCACTGGTGGAATTGAACTGGTGTGCATCATCCCCTCTGTTCACCTGTTTCCATCAGGATGTGGGAGTCGCTATTTAACCTTGCTCCTCTGTCACTTCCATGCCGGTCAACATTGTAATCAGAAGCCTTTCTGTGCATGTTCCTGCTGCTAGACAACTCCCAGTTAAGTTGGACTTTAGTCCTCGTTTGTTTTTGCATTTTGTTCCAGTTCACAGCTGTAGTTTCGTTTCTGTGTCTGGAAAGCTCTTGTGATCTGAAATTGCCACTCTGATGTTATGAGTTAATACTAGAGTCTTAAAGTAATTTCAGGATGGTATTTTGATAGGGTTTTCAGCTGACCATGAAAGTGCCCTTTCTGTCTTCCTGCTATCTAGTAAGCGGACCTCAATTTTGCTAAACCTATTTTCATACTACGTTTGTCATTTCATCTAAAATCACCGCCAATATATGTGGGGGCCTCTGTCTGCCTATCGGGGAAATTTCTCTAGAGGTGAGCCAGGACTATATTTTCCTCTGCCAGGATTAGTTAGTCCTCCGGCCGGCGCTGGGCGTCTAGGGATAAAACGCAGGCAACGCTACCCGGCTACTGTTAGTTGTGCGGCAGGTTTAGTTCATGGTCAGTTTAGTTTCCATCCTTCCAAGAGCTAGTACGTATGTTTGCTGGGCTATGTTCTCTTGCCATTGAGAACCATAACAGTTTGACCGGCCACAAAAAGGGTTAAATTAATTGACAGAGAAAGGAGAGAAAAGAGAAGTCTGCTGAAGATTTTTTTTTTTTTTTTTTTTCCCTTCCCTTCAGTTCTGAGTGTGCTTGTAATTGAATCTCTTGCAAGTCTGCTTATATTGCAGCCTTTCTCTCTCTCTCTCTCCTTCTAATCCTGGAATGGCTCTGTGTTCACCTGTTTAAAATGGATATTCAGAGTTTAGCTGCAGGTTTGAATAATCTCACCACGAAAGTTCAAAATTTACAAGATTTTGTTGTTCATGTTCCTATATCTGAACCTAGAATTCCTTTGCCTGAATTTTTCTCGGGGAATAGATCATGCTTTCAAAATTTCAAAAATAATTGCAAGTTGTTTTTGTCCCTGAAATCTCGCTCTGCTGGAGATCCTGCTCAGCAGGTCAGGATTGTGATATCCTTGCTCCGGGGCGACCCTCAGGATTGGGCTTTTGCATTGGCTCCAGGGGATCCTGCGTTGCTCAATGTGGATGCGTTTTTTTTGGCCTTGGGGTTGCTTTATGAGGAACCTCAGTTAGAGCTTCAGGCGGAAAAGGCCTTGATGTCCCTATCTCAGGGGCAAGACGAAGCTGAAATATACTGCCAGAAATTCCGTAAATGGGCTGTGCTTACTCAGTGGAATGAGTGCGCCCTGGCGGCGAATTTCAGAGAGGGTCTCTCTGATGCCATTAAGGATGTTATGGTGGGGTTCCCTGTGCCTGCGGGTCTGAATGAGTCCATGACAATGGCTATCCAGATCGATAGGCGTCTGCGGGAGCGCAAACCTGTGCACCATTTGGCGGTGTCTACTGAGAAGACGCCAGAGAATATGCAATGTGATAGAATTCTGTCCAGAAGTGAACGGCAGAATTTAAGACGAAAAAATGGGTTGTGCTTCTATTGCGGTGATTCAACTCATGTTATATCAGCATGCTCTAAGCGTACTAAGAAGCTTGATAAGTCTGTTTCAATTGGCACTTTACAGTCTAAGTTTATTCTATCTGTGACCCTGATTTGTTCTTTATCATCTATTACCGCGGATGCCTATGTCGACTCTGGCGCCGCTTTGAGTCTTATGGATTGGTCCTTTGCCAAACGCTGTGGGTATGATTTGGAGCCTCTTGGAACTCCTATACCCCTGAAGGGGATTGACTCCACCCCATTGGCTAGTAATAAACCACAATACTGGACACAAGTAACTATGCGGATTAATCCGGATCATCAGGAGATTATTCGCTTTCTTGTGCTGTATAACCTACATGATGTGTTGGTGCTTGGATTGCCATGGCTGCAATCTCATAACCCAGTCCTTGACTGGAAAGCTATGTCTGTGTTAAGCTGGGGATGTAAGGGGACGCATGGGGACATACCTGTGGTTTCCATTTCATCATCTATTCCCTCTGAGATTCCTGAATTCTTGACTGAATATCGTGACGTTTTTGAAGAACCTAAGCTTGGTTCATTACCTCCGCACCGGGAGTGCGATTGTGCCATAGATTTGATTCCGGGTAGTAAATACCCTAAGGGTCGTTTATTTAATCTGTCTGTGCCTGAACATGCTGCTATGCGAGAATATATAAAGGAGTCCTTGGAAAAGGGACATATTCGTCCTTCGTCATCTCCCTTAGGAGCCGGTTTTTTCTTTGTGGCTAAGAAAGATGGCTCTTTGAGACCGTGTATTGATTATCGGCTTTTGAATAAAATCACGGTTAAATATCAATATCCGTTGCCACTGCTGACTGATTTGTTTGCTCGCATAAAGGGGGCCAAGTGGTTCTCTAAGATAGATCTCCGTGGGGCGTATAATTTGGTGCGAATTAAGCAGGGGGATGAGTGGAAGACCGCATTTAATACGCCCGAGGGCCACTTTGAGTATTTGGTGATGCCTTTTGGTCTTTCAAATGCCCCTTCAGTCTTTCAGTCCTTTATGCATGACATTTTCCGTGATTATTTGGATAAATTTATGATTGTGTATCTGGATGATATTTTGATTTTTTCGGATGACTGGGACTCTCATGTCCAGCAGGTCAGGAGGGTTTTTCAGGTTTTGCGGTCTAATTCCTTGTGTGTGAAGGATTCTAAGTGCGTTTTTGGGGTTCAAAAGATTTCCTTTTTGGGATATATTTTTTCCCCCTCTTCCATCGAGATGGATCCTGTCAAGGTTCAGGCTATTTGTGATTGGACGCAACCCTCTTCTCTTAAGAGTCTTCAGAAATTTTTGGGCTTTGCTAACTTTTATCGTCGATTTATTGCTGGTTTTTCTGATGTTGTTAAACCATTGACTGATTTGACTAAGAAGGGTGCTGATGTTGCTGATTGGTCCCCTGCTGCTGTGGAGGCCTTTCGGGAGCTTAAGCGCCGCTTTTCTTCCGCCCCTGTGTTGCGTCAGCCTGATGTTGCTCTTCCTTTTCAGGTTGAGGTCGACGCTTCTGAAATCGGAGCTGGGGCAGTTTTGTCGCAGAGAAGTTCCGATTGTTCCGTGATGAGACCTTGTGCCTTTTTCTCGCGTAAATTTTCGCCCGCCGAGCGGAATTATGATGTTGGGAATCGGGAGCTTTTGGCCATGAAGTGGGCTTTTGAGGAGTGGCGTCATTGGCTTGAGGGGGCTAGACATCAGGTGGTGGTATTGACTGACCACAAAAATCTAATTTATCTTGAGTCCGCCAGACGCCTGAATCCTAGACAGGCGCGCTGGTCGTTGTTTTTCTCTCGGTTTAATTTTGTGGTGTCCTACCTGCCGGGTTCTAAGAATGTTAAGGCGGATGCCCTTTCTAGGAGTTTTGAGCCTGACTCCCCTGGTAACTCTGAACCTACAGGTATCCTTAAGGATGGAGTGATATTGTCTGCCGTTTCTCCAGACCTGCGGCGGGCCTTGCAGGAGTTTCAGGCGGATAGACCTGATCGTTGCCCACCTGGTAGACTGTTTGTTCCTGATGATTGGACCAGTAAAGTCATTTCTGAGGTTCATTCTTCTGCGTTGACAGGTCATCCTGGAATCTTTGGTACCAGGGATTTGGTGGCAAGGTCCTTCTGGTGGCCTTCCCTGTCTCGAGATGTGCGAGGCTTTGTGCAGTCTTGTGACGTTTGTGCTCAGGCCAAGCCTTGTTGTTCTCGGGCTAGTGGATTGTTGTTGCCCTTGCCTATCCCGAAGAGGCCCTGGACGCACATCTCGATGGATTTTATTTCGGATCTTCCTGTTTCTCAGAAGATGTCTGTCATCTGGGTGGTGTGTGACCGTTTCTCTAAGATGGTCCATTTGGTTCCCCTGCCTAAGTTGCCTTCTTCTTCCGAGTTGGTTCCTCTGTTTTTTCAAAATGTGGTCCGTTTGCATGGTATTCCGGAGAATATCGTTTCTGACAGAGGAACCCAATTCGTGTCTAGATTTTGGCGAGCATTCTGTGCTAGGATGTGCATAGATTTGTCTTTCTCGTCTGCTTTCCATCCTCAGACTAATGGCCAGACCGAGCGGACGAATCAGACCTTGGAGACATATTTGAGGTGTTTTGTGTCTGCAGATCAGGATGATTGGGTTGCTTTTTTGCCTTTAGCGGAGTTTGCCCTCAATAATCGGGCCAGCTCTGCCACCTTGGTGTCTCCTTTTTTCTGTAATTCGGGGTTTCATCCTCGATTTTCTTCTGGTCAGGTGGAATCTTCGGATTGTCCTGGAGTGGATGCTGTGGTGGAGAGGTTGCATCAGATTTGGGGGCAGGTAGTGGACAATTTGAAGTTGTCCCAGGAGAAGACTCAGCTTTTTGCCAACCGCCGGCGTCGGGTTGGTCCTCGGCTTTGTGTTGGGGACTTGGTGTGGTTGTCTTCTCGTTTTGTCCCTATGAGGGTTTCTTCTCCTAAGTTTAAGCCTCGGTTCATCGGCCCGTACAAGATATTGGAGATTCTTAACCCTGTGTCCTTCCGTTTGGACCTCCCTGCATCTTTTTCTATTCATAATGTTTTTCATCGGTCATTGTTGCGCAGGTATGAGGTACCGGTTGTGCCTTCCGTTGAGCCTCCTGCTCCGGTGTTGGTTGAGGGCGAGTTGGAGTACGTTGTGGAAAGGATCTTGGACTCCCGTGTTTCCAGACGGAAACTCCAGTATCTGGTCAAATGGAAGGGATACGGTCAGGAGGATAATTCTTGGGTGACTGCCTCTGATGTTCATGCCTCCAATCTGGTCCGTGCCTTTCATAGGGCTCATCCTGATCGCCCTGGTGGTTCTGGTGAGGGTTCGGTGCCCACTCCTTGAGGGGGGGGTACTGTTGTGAAATTGGATTTTGGGCTCCCCCGGTGGCCACTGGTGGAATTGAACTGGTGTGCATCATCCCCTCTGTTCACCTGTTTCCATCAGGATGTGGGAGTCGCTATTTAACCTTGCTCCTCTGTCACTTCCATGCCGGTCAACATTGTAATCAGAAGCCTTTCTGTGCATGTTCCTGCTGCTAGACAACTCCCAGTTAAGTTGGACTTTAGTCCTCGTTTGTTTTTGCATTTTGTTCCAGTTCACAGCTGTAGTTTCGTTTCTGTGTCTGGAAAGCTCTTGTGATCTGAAATTGCCACTCTGATGTTATGAGTTAATACTAGAGTCTTAAAGTAATTTCAGGATGGTATTTTGATAGGGTTTTCAGCTGACCATGAAAGTGCCCTTTCTGTCTTCCTGCTATCTAGTAAGCGGACCTCAATTTTGCTAAACCTATTTTCATACTACGTTTGTCATTTCATCTAAAATCACCGCCAATATATGTGGGGGCCTCTGTCTGCCTATCGGGGAAATTTCTCTAGAGGTGAGCCAGGACTATATTTTCCTCTGCCAGGATTAGTTAGTCCTCCGGCCGGCGCTGGGCGTCTAGGGATAAAACGCAGGCAACGCTACCCGGCTACTGTTAGTTGTGCGGCAGGTTTAGTTCATGGTCAGTTTAGTTTCCATCCTTCCAAGAGCTAGTACGTATGTTTGCTGGGCTATGTTCTCTTGCCATTGAGAACCATAACAGTTATGGTCAGGAGGATAATTCCTGGGTGGTCGCCTCCGATGTTCATGCGACTGATTTGGTCCGCGCCTTCCATAGAGCTCACCCTGATCGCCCTGGGGGTTCTCGTGAGGGTTCGGTGACCCCTCCTCAAGGGGGGGGTACTGTTGTGGATTCTGTTTGTGGGCTCCCTCTGGTGGTTACTGCTGGTACTGGGTGACTTTGGTGGGTTGCGGCCTTTGGTTTCCACCTGTCCATCAGTGGCTGGGTGTTTCCTATTTTACCTGGCCTTTCTGTCATTTCCCTTGCCGGCTATCAATGTATTCAGATGTGCTCTGTTTGGTTCCTGCCTACCTGCTCCCAGATCTTTCAGGATAAGCTAAGTGCTGATTTTCAGTTGTTTGGTTTTTTGTCCAGCTTGCTTATTATGTCTCTATGCTAGCTGGTAGCTCTAGTGGACTGAGGTTCTCCCCATGTGCCATGAGTTGGCACATGGGTTCTTGTAATCTCAGGATGGTTTTTTTGATTAGGGTTTTTTGCTGACCGCTCAGTCCCCTTTTGTATCGTTCTGCTTTCTAGTTTACAGCGGGCCTCAATTTGCTAAAACTATATATATCATCTCTATGTGTGTGCCTTCCTCTCATTTCACCGTCAATACATGTGGGGGGCAACTATATCTTTTGGGGTTCATTCCGCTGGAGGCAAGTGAGGTCTTTATTTTCTCTGCAGTGCTAGTTAGCTCTTAGGCTGGTGCGTGGCGTCTAGAACCAACGTAGGCACGCTCCCTGGCTATCTCTAGTTGCGTTTGTCAGGCGTAGGGCAGCGGTCAGCCCAGGTTCCATCACCCTAGAGCTCGTCCGTAATATATTTGTTCTTTGCTTGTCCTGTGCTATCCCTAGCCATTGGGATTCATGACATGTGTTATATGCGATCATGAATTGTGGTAGGTGTTAAAGGGGGGGCCCACTGAGACTCTTTCACCCGAGGCCCTCAAAAACCTGGAGCCATCCCTGAAAGTGACCAATGACCTTCTGACAGCAAAGTGTAACGATGACCACTCTCTGCTCATTCTTCTCGATCTTTCTGCAGCTTTCGACACTGTTGACCACCCTCTCCTACTCTCTAGGATCCAGTCTCTAAGCATTAAGGACACTGCGCTCTCCGGGTTCTCTTCCTATCTTTCTGACCGCTCCTTCAGTGTTCTGTTTGCTGGCTCTACTTCGTCCCCTCTTCCTCTCACTGTCGGGGTACCTCACGGCTCAGTCCTTCTCTCTCTACATGGCCCAAATTGGACAGACCATCAGCAGATTTGGCTTTCAGTACCATCTTTATGCCGATGACACACTATTATATACGTCATCCCCTTACCTTACCCCCGCTGTACTACAGAATGCCAGTGACTGTCTGTCCGCAGTCTCCAACATCATGTCCGCCCTCTATCTAAAACTCAACCTCTCCAAAAAAGAACTTCTTCTGCTCCCACCGTCTACCATCATTCCTAAATCTGACATCTCCCTTTCCGTGGGTGGCACCATAACACCCCGTCAGCAGGCACGCTGTCTGGGTGTACCTTTGACACCAATCTCTCCTTCACTTCCCATATACAATCTCTTGCCCGCTCATGCCGCTTACACCTAAAGAACATCTCTAGAATCCGCCCTTTTCTCACCATGGAAACAACAAAAACCCTCACTGTCGCCCTGATCCATTCCCGCCTGGACTACCGTAACGCTCTATTAATTGGCCTCCCCGCTACTCGACTTTCCCCTCTTCAGTCTATTCTCAATGCAGCAGCTACGGTCATCTACCTGGCTAATCGGTATTCAGATGCTGTCGCTCTTCGCCAGTCATTACATTGCTGCCCATTCATTATAGGATCCAATTCAAAGTACTTGTTCTCACCCACAAAGCTCTCCACAGTGTAGCACATCTCCTTACATCTCCTCTTTTATTTCTGTCTATCGGCCTAGCCGACCGCTGCGCTCTGCAAATGATTTTCTACTAACCTCTGCACTAATCGGTACCTCCCACTCCCGACTCCAAGACTTCTCCCACGTTGCACCAATCCTCTAGAATGTTCTACCCCAAGATATTAGGAGTTTAGGACCATTCACAATTTGCATAGTTTGAGGCGCGGCTTCAAAACATATTTGTTCAGAGGGGCCTATCACGTTCCCTAATAAAAGTCATTTTAGGTTTGTGTGTGTGTGTAGCCCATTCACTACTTCCATCTATCCCCCATCCCCTGAAGATGGCTGGAACATCATTGTAAATACACACCTGTACTTTGTATCTCCCCCACTGGGACTAAAATTCAGCCATGGCATTTGAAGTTACACAGGCACACTTGTCACATGGTGACTGTATAATATCTTTGTACACTTGTAGGTTACAAGAAGTGAGGGGAGTGTAGCACGACTATATAACATATAATTACAGCTGTATCCAGCATTACAGCTCGGTCCTATTTATTGCTTTTAGTTGCAGTACCAAGAAAAGCCTCTACTTAACCTACATAACTGGATCTCGTAGATAATGAAGGGATGAGACGACCAAAGGCTATGGAACCTCATTCTGATGCTCCATAAACTTTGCCTACAGCCATTTTTGGCTCCGCTGCGCAGCACGAGACCCGGTGACTCTGGAAAGCGGTGACATCAGTAACGTCACCGCTCTTCAGATATTCCGGGTCTTGTGCTGAGCTCGGCGACTGTGAAGAGCGGTATTGTTACTACCGTCACCGCTCTTTAGAGTCGCTGGGTCTCGCCAGGTCTGGGCTAGTAATGGGGGTGTCTGATAGACAGCTCTCCATTAATTACACCAGGGATGATAGAAGCTGACATTACGCAGCTGACATCAACCCTAAAAAATCATTACACATACCAGAATTAAATGCTTTGGCGGCTGGGAAAAGCAGTACAGTTAGCGCTATTCCCAGGCGTCGGGTGCTAACTACAACTGTCATCATCCTTGCCTCATCTCCCTGCAAAGCATTTCTGCTGTATTTACATGCACTGATCTCAGGCCGCTAAATGAGTGTGATCGACAATACTGAAGTCGTTTGCTTTTTTCTCGGTCTCTTTACACCAACTGAGAAAGAATGATGAGGACAGAACAATCACAATTAGATCAATCTGTCCCCATACAGTATCATGTTATCAGCAGCACAACTACAGTTTACACCGGCAATGTGCTGCTGAGAACAAGGATTTCTGTTCCCACATAAACAATCCAATCACTCGATGAATAGGCAGCATTTTGCTTGCTTAGTATAATACACTCCGTAGTCCTCCATATATTATAATGTGCACCTCAGTCCTCAATATAGTATAATACACTCCTCAGTCCTCCATATAGTATAATACACTCCTCAGTCCTCCATATAGTATAATACACTCCTCAGTCCTCCATATAGTATAATACACTCCTCAGTCCTCCATATAGTATAATACACTCCTCAGTTCTCCATATAGTATAATACACTCCTCAGTCCTCCATATAGTATAATACACTCCTCAGTCCTCCATATAGTATAATACACTCCTCAGTTCTCTATATAATATAATACACACCTCAGTTCTCCATATAGTATAATACAGTGATTTTCAACCTTTTTTGAGCCGCGGCACACTTTACTTATACTTAAAAAATCCCGGGGCACACCACCAACCAAAATGGCACAAAATGACACTAAAACAGTACATATTCTACATATAGTTAATAATATAGATTCTAAATGTATTTATACTCACTCAGTGTGAAACCTGGGCCTGTTTTGATAAACACAAAAGGGATATCCTGGCAGGAATGGTGGAAAGACACACACGAAGCTCTTCCTCAACAGTTCTCAGTCTCTCCCTGTTTTTAGTTTTTTTGTGCACATGCCCTAACCCTAACCCTACCCCTAACCCTACCCCTAACCCTACCCCTAACCCTAGTTCTAACCCTAGTTCTAACCCTAGTTCTAACCCTAACCCTAGTGGAAAAAGAAAAAAAAATATTTTCTTTTTTTTTATTATTGTCCCTACCTATGGGGGTGATAAGGGGGGGGGTCATTTACTATTTTTTTATTTTGATCGCTGTGATAGGTTATATCTCAGTGATCAAAATATACCTGGAACGAATCTGCCAGCCGGCAGATTCGGCGGGCGCACTGCACATGCGCCCGCCATTTTGGAAGATGGCGGCGCCCATGGAGAAGACGGACGGACACCGGGAGGCCCGGTAAGTATGAGGGGGGGGATCTGAGCATGGGGGGTGGATCAGAGGACGGGGGGGGGGTGGCATCGGAACACGGGGGGAGCGGGCAGGAGGACGGGGGAGTGGACAGGACGACGGAGGGGAACAGAGCACCGGACGGAGGACCGGAGAGGAGATCGGTGGTGGTGGTGGGGTACATAAGTGTTTCCAGCCATGGCCGATGATATTGCAGTATCGGCCATGGCTGGATTGTAATATTTCACCAGTTTTTTAGGTGAAATATTACAAATCGCTGATTGGCAGTTTCACTTTCAACAGCCAATCAGAGCGATCGTAGCCACGAGGGGGTGAAGCCACCCCCCTTGGGTGAAGTACCACTCCCCCTGTCCCTGCAGATCGGGTGAAATTGGAGTTAACCCTTTCACCCGATCTGCAGGGACGCGATCATTCCATGACGCCACATAGGCATCATGGGTCGGATTGGCACCGACTTTCATGACGCCTACGTGGCGTCAAAGGTCTGGAAGGGGTTAATGAGCTGTTGCTGACATAATGATTATACACAGCATTATTGGCGGGCATTACCTTGGTGGCGGGCAAATGCGAGAGTCTCTTCGCTCTCAGGATGACGCGCCGGCCTCGGTGACGTCATTAAGTCGCGTGAGCGTTCAAAGCTCGCGCATGTGTTATTCCATGACTGCGCATCGCTGCGCATTGCCGGGGAACAAAACAAAGGGGGCACCATAGTTTGGGGAACTTTCCCCGCGGCACACCCGACCATGTGTCGTGGCACACTAGTGTGCCGCGGAACACTGGTTGAAAATCACTGGTATAATACACTCCTCAGTCCTCCATATAGTATAATACACTGCTTAGTCCTCCATATAGTATAATACATTCCTCATAGTGCTCCATATAGTATAATGCACTGCCAATGTCATCCATGTAGTACAATTCACTTCCCATAGTATAATGCACCTCATAGTTCTTCATATAGTCTAATGTATTCCCCATAGTCCTCGAAACAGTATAATGCAGCCCACATATAGTATAATGAAGCCACTCCAGAGTATAATGCAGCCACCCCACAGAATATATTGTAGCCCCGAGTATAATGTAACCCCCCAGAGAATATAATGCAGCCCCCTCATATAGTATAATGCAGCCCCTGCATATATATGGTAGCCCCCTCATAGAGCATAATGCAGCTCCTCATAGAATATAATGTAGCTCCCTCATAGAGTATGATGCAATCACCCCTCATACAATATAATACAGCCCCCCATAGAATATAATGTAGCCCCAGAGAATGTAATACAGCCCCCATAGAATGTAATACAGCCCCCTATAGAATATAATACAGCCCCAATGGAATATAATACAGCCCACCTCCCCACAGAATATAATACAACCCCCCATGGAATATAGTGTAGCCCCCATAGAATGTAATACAGCCCCACCGTAGAATGTAATACAGCCCCCCATAGAATGTAATACAGCACAGCCCCCATAGAATGTAATACAGCCAGCCCCCATAGAATGTAATACAGCAATGTAATGCAGCCAGCCCCCATAGAATGTAATGCAGCCAGCCCACATAGCATGTAATGCAGCCAGCCCCCATAGAATGTAATACAACACAGCCCCCATAGAATGTAATACAGCCAGCCCCCATAGAATGTAATACAGCAATGTAATGCAGCCAGCCCCCATAGAATGTAATGCAGCCAGCCCCCATAGAATGTAATGCAGCCAGCCCCCATAGAATGTAATACAGCACAGCCCCCATAGAAAGTAATACAGCAAAGCCCCCATAGAATGTAATAAAGCCTCCCCATAGAATGTAATACAGCACAGCCCCCATAGAATGTAATGCAGCACAGCCCCCATAGAATGTAATACAGCCCCCCTTTGCCCCACAATCCAGTTATCACTCACTGATATATATTAAAAGAAAAAAAACACTCACCTCTCCTCGTGCCTCACGCTGCTCCTGGCTCCAGTCTTAGTGGCTGCAGTCTGACGGCCAAACAGCAGGTGCGCGATGATATGACATCATCGCACACCCGCAGTGTCAGAGGCAGAGTAGGGAATGATGGGAGAGAGAGTGACAGTGGATGCTCTCTCCTCCATCATTGCATTCAACCGTACTGGCGTAATAGACGCCTGTATAGTTAAATGCGGGGCGGGCGATCAAGGGGTTGAGTCGGCGCTGGGGGGAGGAGTCAGCCCTGGCGCCGCTGATAGTGGCAGCGGCCCACTCCTGGCACCGGCCCCTCTGGCATTTGCCAGAACTGCCCGATGGCCAGTCCAGCCCTGCCCACACCTTATTGTAGATTGTAAGCTCTCACTAGCAGGGTCGTCTTAGTTTGCTTTAATTATTGTATTGTTAACGTTGTTACTTATGACTTGCGTTTGAAACTGTTAAACTGTAGAGCGCTGCGGGATATGTTGGCGCTATATAAAGATTATTATTATTATTATTATTATTATTATACATTACATTGACGATCCTGTATTGTGTAAATGTGATATCTGGTATAAAACAGTTTTAAGCAAGTAAAATACAGATGACCAAAGTTAAGTGAACCTGTCTGAATGTCTGTTGCCATTGTAAGAAGTAAGTAGTATTTCCAAATTACTGACACATGTTCCTTTCCCAGCTCCACTCCTCAAGGTCGCCTCTTACAAGTATATTTCAGGTAATTGAGATACAGACAGACACCAGCATAACAGACTGACGTCCGGCTCTGGGCCCCGTGGGTAAAATTATATGTCCAACAGAGATGCTACAGAACCTAGAGATTAAAAGCCTCATCAAATCTACAGAAAGGGCATAGAAGTGGAGATAACAGATCCCTGTGGCTTCTCCCTCCATCAAATACTGTGTAATCATTACAAAAATGTTACAAAGTGGAGAAGCAAGGTGAAAAGGCAAAAAAAGCATAAAAAGGTGACAAAACATGAAAATAATGAACATAAAGGAGATAAAAGGGCAAAAAATATGTACTGATTAAAGCTATTTGAGGTTAAAAAAATATGAAATTGGGGAAGATGACTTTTTAATATTGACTCAGAGGTCAGAAAAATATAACACTGGAGACAGCTCAAACAGAAGCGGAGGAACATTCTGTGCCATTTATTAGGAGACGCAGCTTGGGATTGTGTTAAAAAATATGTCAAGCAGTTTATTCTGTGTTATTTACTAAGAGGGAAACAGGAAAGAACACGATACAAACATCACCCTGAGGATTCTTAAAGGGCAGCACTATAAATACTTATAGTGAATTTATCAACAAGAAAATATCTATTGTACAAGAATATAACTACTATAATACTGCCCCCTATGTAAAAGAATATAACTGCTATAACACTGCCCTCATGTTCAAGAATATAAACTACTATAATACTGCTCCCTATGTACAAGAGTATAACTACTATAATACTGCCCCTATATACAAGAATATAACTACTATAATACTGTCTCCTATGTACAAGAATATAACTACTATAATACTGCCCCTATGTACAAGAATATAACTACTATATTACTGCTCCTATGTACAAGAATATAACTACTATAATACTGCTCCTATGTACAAGAATATAACTACTATAATACTGCCCCTATGTACAAGAATATAACTATTATAATACTGCTCCTATGTACAAGAATATAACTACTATAATATTGCCCCTATGTACAAGAATATAACTACTATAATACTGCTCCTATGTACAAGAATATAACTACTATATTACTGCTCCTATGTACAAGAATGTAACTATTATAATACTGCTCCTATGTACAAGAATATAACTACTATATTACTGCTCCTATGTACAAGAATATAACTACTATAATACTGCCCCTATGTACAGGAATATAACTATTATAATACTGCTCCTATGTACAAGAATATAACTACTATAATATTGCCCCTATGTACAAGAATATAACTACTATAATACTGCTCCTATGTACAAGAATATAACTACTATGTTACTGCTCCTTTGTACAAGAATGTAACTATTATAATACTGCTCCTATGTAAAAGAATATAACTACTATATTACTGCTCCTATGTACAAGAATATAACTACTATAATACTGCTCCTATGTACAAGAATATAACTACTATAATACTGCTCCTATGTACAAGAATATAACTATTATAATACTGCTCCTATATATAAGAATATAACTACTATAATACTACTCCTATGTACAAGAATATAACTACTATAATACTGCCCCTATGTACAAGAATATAACTACTATATTACTGCTCCTATGTACAAGAATGTAACTATTATAATACTGCTCCTATGTAAAAGAATATAACTACTATATTACTGCTCCTATGTACAAGAATATAACTACTATAATACTGCTCCTATGTACAAGAATATAACTACTATAATACTGCTCCTATGTACAAGAATATAACTATTATAATACTGCTCCTATATATAAGAATATAACTACTATAATACTACTCCTATGTACAAGAATATAACTACTATAATACTGACCCTATGTACAAGAATATAGCTACTATAATACTGCCCCCTTTGAACAGTATATAACTGCTATAATACTGTTTTTGTATACAAGGAAAAAAAGTGGCTGTAATAGCAAAATTATGGTAACTTATTTTGTGACTTTTTTGTGCTCTTCTGTTTTGCATGTCTGACATCATACATGTTATACCATTAGAAAAATGTAAAAAATGTTTGGATGCCAATAGACATCCATGATGACACACCTGCTATAAATATTGTACATTCCAGACACCTGGCGGTGGGTTTAAACATTTTATTCCTTCGGCAGCGCACAGATTATTGGCAAACGAGCAGTTTCCTTACAATGTGAACGTCGACATTTTTGGTCTTTTTCTCTAGGACTTCTCTTATAGTTTAAGTAGAAGTTGTTCAATAGAATCATGACCTTAGACTGGCGGCTTTGGCCTCGTCTCGCTATACTCAGAGTTTCGAGTCTTGGCTTGTTTTCCAGCACTTGAGAACAAAATAGTCTGAATAATGAGGACTCAAAACTGGTTCAAATCTAGCAGTCTGTTTCATTTGAGTCTTACTGGTCCATTTTATGACCTTGGTTAACCCCCCATGATCAGATTAAATGGTACCATGATTCCTAGTATGCCGCATCTGCATTAAGATACCACAAAATGTGGGGACATTATTAGACCGCCACAGATCGCGTGTAATCCAAAAATATTAAACTTTATTAAACATACATTAAAATATTAAAAGTCTGCTAGATGTCATATTACAGGGGCCAAGGTGACCATAACTTGCAGTAAAACAGCTCAAACCAAGCAAAAAATGAGCAACAAATGGGAGCAAAAATAGAAAATTACAGTGTTGAACCTCATGAACAAAAAAATAACTCAAATCATGAAAATTAGTGATAATCGTATTTGTGAGTAAAAAGTGCAAGTGCAGGAAAAGATTTTTTAGATTCCAAGTTAAAAAAAAAATGTGTTTATAGAGATACCGCCTGATTTGCTAAAAAAAAATAACAATGAACATGAAGTTTGGTGATTAATGAGGGAAAAAACCCCTTGTACTGCTGGCATGGTTTGCTATGGATGATACAGTGTACTCCAAGTGAATGCACTATTGAAATGCAGCGTTAATGCACAATAAATGCTAAAGTGATGATAAATGAAATATACACTTACTGCACGATAGCCAGGTAACCTCAGCATCCCCGTCACCCCAATGCACATAAGATTCTATCTGCACCCACCACTAGGGGGAGCTCCCTGTATACAGAGATACATGATAAGATCCTGTCTGCAGGCACCACTAGGGGGAGCTCTCTGTATGTAGAGAAACATGATAAGATCCTGTCTGTAGCCACCACTAGGGGGAGCTCCCTGTATACAGAGATACATGATAAGATCCTGTCTGCAGCCACCACTAGGGGGGATCCCTCTATAAAGAGATACATGATAAGATCTGCAGCCACCACTAGGGGAGCTCCCTGTATACAGAGATACATGATAAGATCCTGTCTGCAGTCACCACTAGGGGGAGCTCCCTGTATACAGAGATACATGATAAGATCCTGTCCGCAGTCGCCACTAGGGGGAGCTCCCTGTATACAGAGATACATGATAAGATCCTGTCTGCAGTCACCACTAGGGGGAGCTCCCTGTATACAGAGATACATGATAAGATCCTGTCCGCAGTCGCCACTAGGGGGAGCTCCCTGTATACAGAGATACATGATAAGATCCTGTCTGCAGTCACCACTAGGGGGAGCTCCCTGTATACAGAGATACATGATAAGATCCTATCTGCAGTCACCACTAGGGGGAGATCCCGGTATACAGAGATACATGATAAGATCCTGTCTGCAGTCACCACTAGGGGGAGCTCCCTGTATACAGAGATACATGATAAGATCCTGTCTGCAGCCACCACTAGGGGGAGATCCCGGTATACAGAGATACATGATAAGATCCTGTCTGCAGCCACCACTAGGGAGAGCTCCCTGTATACAGAGATACATGATAAGATTCTGTCTGCAGTCACCACTAGGGGGAGCTCCCTGTATATAGAGATACATGATAAGATTCTGTCTGCAGCCACCACTAGGGGGAGCTCCCTGTATACAGAGATACATGATAAGATCCTGTCTGCAGTCACCACTAGGGGGAGCTCCCTGTATACAGAGATACATGATAAGATCCTGTCTGCAGCCACCACTAGGGGGAACTCTCTGTATACAGAGATACATGATAAGATTCTGTCTGCAGTCACCACTAGGGGGAGCTCCCTGTATACAGAGATACATGATAAGATCCTGTCTGCAGCCACCACTAGGGGGAGCTCCCTGTATACAGAGATACATGATAAGATTCTGTCTGCAGCCACCACTAGGGGGAGATCCCTGTATACAGAGATACATGATAAGATCCTGTCTGCAGCTACCACTAGGGGGAGCTCCCTGTATACAGAGATACATGATAAGATTCTGTCTGCAGCCACCACTAGGGGGAGCTCCCTGTATACAGAGATACATGATAAGATTCTGTCTGCAGCCACCACTAGGGGGAGCTCCCTGTATATAGAGATACATGATAAGATTCTGTCTGCAGCCACCACTAGGGGGAGCTCCCTGTATACAGAAATATATAAGATCCTGTCTGCAGCCACCACTAGGGGGAGATCCCTGTATACAGAGATACATGATAAGATCCTGTCTGCAGCTACCACTAGGGGGAGCTCCCTGTATACAGAGATACATGATAAGATTCTGTCTGCAGCCACCACTAGGGGGAGCTCCCTGTATACAGAGATACATGATAAGATCCTGTCTGCAGCCACCACTAGGGGGAGCTCCCTGTATACAGAGATACATGATAAGATCCTGTCTGCAGCCACCACTAGGGGGAGCACCCTGTATACAGAGATACATGATAAGATCCTGTCTGCAGTCACCACTAGGGGGAGCTCCCTGTATACAGAGACACTGCATGTGGTGATACATTGTAGCAATCTAACAGTTATGTATACAATACTACACACAGAGCCCGGTGCTGGTTTCCTCTTTCTATTTATTTCCCAGTATTGTTGTAGAATGTGAATAATACAGATTTCACATTTTGTGAATGAACCAGGAGGCCCTATATGAACAAAGCTGCAATGATTGGAATATTGGGACACCATTTTTCCCATTAGAATATATTTGTCCTGTTACACCCTCCTATTTCTGGTGAATGACCATGATCGTCTCATGGGCCCAGATTATTCATTATCATAACTGCAGTAATATCAATTTGTGTAAAAAAAACAAAAACTTTTTGTGTCACTTCTTTGTTGCTTCTCAGCGGCAGCATCCCTTCAATTAGAAGGCCGCGGCCATTGTTAGTATGATCAATGCGTAGGTGCGAGGAAAGCCGCGTCCTTGGGCTTCTTCAGCCTCTTCAATCAGCTCAGCGGCCCTGTGACCATGAGACTAATTCTCTAATAAGAATCCCGCACTAATATTTCTTCAGCGGGAGGCAAATCGTAATAAATCCCCAGTAAATCAGAGTCCCCGAGTCGTCCTCTCCTGTCGAGCCTATTACATATCCTCCTCCTCTGTCTCCGGCTCTATCAGCAGCAGAATGGCTACCAGTGCAGTCCCTAAGCAACTGAGCTGGAGTTACTATTGTGTTATACTGGAGCAGATCTGCAGTGTAAAGCACAGCGAAGCAGCCTATGGTTTACAGCTAATCCTCCGATGAGAAAGAAAATGAATGAAATACCACCTCCGAGTCGAAGACAATGAAAGTATAGTGTATAGTGTATTTGTATGTTTGTGACCTGCAGGGTAAAGCATGGGGGATAAAAAAAAGCAGGCCACACTCCTGCCCTACACAAGTGAAGCAAGAGGTTAAAATTAGAAAGCCGGAATCTAATAAGCAAGTCCGTCTTAGTTTTATATAACTTCTTATAGACCAGAATCATCCGCAGCTCACAGGATGAATGGGCGCAGTCAGACCTCTCTGGCCTCCGCAGCGATGTGTTCTGCGTGATGTACGTTGTGGCACAGCAATATATACACGGGAAAGCAAAGCTAAAAGCTGAAAGTGAGACGACTTAGTAAAATAAGATGCCAAAATGTACAATTTGTATAAGGGATAAGGAAAACACATTTTTTTTTTTTACTGCAAAGAACAATCCAGAAACCAAGAACCGCCGCCGTTATGTGGAAATACGTCAGAGTGCTATGCCCTTGGCACAAAATACCATAATCTAATCTACTACCTGCTATATACTTAAATATAAGATGTAAATAACGGAAGGAGGGGAGGCAGGCATGAAAGAAGAGGTGAAAATCTGAGCAGAAATGATTACATTGTAACTGCTGTAGTTAGTTTATACATAGGAGCAGTATTATAGCAGTTATATTATTATACATAGCGGGCAGTATTATAGTAGTTATAGTCTTGTACATAGGAGCAGTATTATAGTAGTTATATTCTTGTACATAGGAGCAGTATTATAGTAGTTATATTCTTGTATATAGGGGGCAGTATTATAGTAGTTATATTCTTGTACATAGGAGCAGTATTATAGCAGTTATATTCTTGTACATAGGGGTAGTATTATAGTAGTTATATTCTTGTACATAGGGGCAGTATTATAGTAGTTATATTCTTGTACATAGGGTGCAGTATTATAGTAGTTATATTCTTGTGCATAGGGGAAGTATTATAGTAGTTATATTCTTGTACATAGGAGCAGTATTATAGTAGTTATATTCTTGTACATAGAGAGCAGTATTATACTAGCTATATTCTTGTACATAGGGGGTAGTATTATAGTAGTTATATTCTTGTACATAGGGTGCAGTATTATAGTAGTTATATTCTTGTACATAGGGGCAGTATCATAGTAGTTATATTCTTGTACATAGGAGCAGTATTATAGTAGTTATATTCTTGTACATAGGAGCAGTATTATAGCAGTCATATTGTTGTACATAGAAAGCAGTATTATAGTAGCTATATTCATGTATATAGGAGCAGTATTATAGTAGCTATATTTTTGTACATAGTGGGCAGTATTGTAGTAGTTATATTCTTGTACATAGGGGGCAGTATTATAGTAGTTATATTCTTGTACATAGGGTGCAGTATTATAGTAGTTATATTCTTGTGCATAGGGGCAGTATTATAGTAGTTATATTTTTGTACATAGGAGCAGTATTATAGCAGTCATATCATTGTACATAGAAGGCAGTATTATAGTAGCTATATTCATGTATATAGGAGCAGTATTATAGTAGCTATATTCTTGTACATAGTGGGCAGTATTATAGTAGTTATATTCTTGTACTAGGGGGTAGTAATATAGTAATTACATTCTTGTACATAGGGGGTAGTATTATAGTAGTTATATTCTTGTACATAGGGGGCAGTATTATAGTAGTTATATTCTTGTACATAGGGTGCAGTATTATAGTAGTTATATTCTTGTACATAAGGGCAGTATTATAGTAGCTATATTCTTGTACATGGAGGGGGCAGTATTATAGCAGTTATATTCTTGCACATGGGAGCAGTATTATAGTAGTTCCATTCTTGTTCACAGGGTGCAGTATTATAGTAGTTACATTCTTGCACATGGGAGCAGTATTATAGTAGTTATATTCTTGTACATAGGGGCAGTGTTATAGTAGATAGATTTTGTACATGGGAACAGTATTATAGTAGCTATATTCTTGAACACAGGGGGCAGTATTATAGTAGTTATATTCTTGTACATAGGGAGCAGTATTATAGTTGTTATATTCTTGTACATAGGGAGCAGTATTATAGTTGTTATATTCTTGTACATAGGGGCAGTATTACAGTAGTTAGATTCTTATACATAGGAGGCAGTATTATAGTAGTTATAATCCTGTACATGGGGAGCAGTATTATAGTTGTTATAGTCTTGTACATGGGGCAGTATTACAGTAGTTATATTCTTGTACATAGGAGCAGTATTATAGTAGTTATATTCTTGTACATAAGGAGCAGTATTATAGCTGTTATATTCTTGTACATAGGGGCAGTGTTATAGTTGTTATAGTCTTGTACATGGGGCAGTATTACAGTAGTTATATTCTTGTACATAGGAGCAGTATTATAGCAGTTATATTCTTGTATATAAGAGCAGTTTTATAGTAGTTATATTCTTGTACGTAGGGTAGTATTACAGTAGTTACTTTTTGTACTTATGAGGCAGTATTATAGTAGTTATATTCTTGTACATGGGGCAGTATTACAGTAGTTATATTCTTGTACATAGGAGCAGTATTATAGCAGTTATATTCTTGTATATAAGAGCAGTTTTATAGTAGTTATATTCTTTTACGTAAGGTAGTATTACAGTAGTTATTTTTTTGTACTTATGAGGCAGTATTATAGTAGTTATATTCTTGTACATAGGGTGCAGTATTATAGTAGTTATATTCTTGTACATAGGAGCAGTATTATAGCAGTCATATTATTGTACATAGAAGGCAGTATTATAGCAGCTATATTCTTGTACATAGGAGCAGTATTATAGTAGTTATATTCTTGTACATAGGGGTAGTATTATAGTAGTTATATTCTTGTACATAGGGGGCAGTATTATAGTAGTTATATTCTTGTACATAGGGTGCAGTATTATAGTAGTTATATTCTTGTGCATAGGGGAAGTATTATAGTAGTTATATTCTTGTACATAGGAGCAGTATTATAGCAGTCATATTATTGTACATAGAAGGCAGTATTATAGTAGCTATATTCTTGTACATAGGAGCAGTATTATAGTAGTTATATTCTTGTACATAGGGAGCAGTATTATAGTTGTTATATTCTTGTACATAGGGAGCAGTATTATAGTTGTTATATTCTTGTACATAGGGGCAGTATTACAGTAGTTAGATTCTTATACATAGGAGGCAGTATTATAGTAGTTATAATCCTGTACATGGGGAGCAGTATTATAGATGTTATAGTCTTGTACATGGGGCAGTATTACAGTAGTTATATTCTTGTACATAGGAGCAGTATTATAGTAGTTATATTCTTGTACATAAGGAGCAGTATTATAGCTGTTATATTCTTGTACATAGGGGCAGTGTTATAGTTGTTATAGTCTTGTACATGGGGCAGTATTACAGTAGTTATATTCTTGTACATAGGAGCAGTATTATAGCAGTTATATTCTTGTATATAAGAGCAGTTTTATAGTAGTTATATTCTTGTATGTAGGGTAGTATTACAGTAGTTATTTTTTTGTACTTATGAGGCAGTATTATAGTAGTTATATTCTTGTACATAGGAGCAGAATTATAGTAGTTATATTCTTGTGCATAGGGGCAGTATTATAGTAGTTATATTCTTGTACATAGGAGCAGTATTATAGCAGTCATATTATTGTACATAGAAGGCAGTATTATAGTAATATATATAGTAGTATATTCTTGTCTATAAGAGCAGCTGAAACTCTCTGAAATGTGGTTTAGGTTAAGAAAATAAATTGGCATGAATGCAGAAATATTGATCAGTTAATGGACACAGAATGGTCAGATTTTGGCAAGACAAAAGTTTTGTCGCCCACACAAAGTAATGTGATATTCAAATATTAATTAACTTAAAATACAAATATATGTTGCATAACATTGGTGAATGAAGTTGTGGTGCTATTAGAGTGATATTTAATATTTTGTGTGACTTCCATGAGCTTGAAGGACTGCATCCATGCAGTTCAACAATGATTCATACAATTTATTAATGAAGTCATCAAGAATAGCAAAGAATGCAGTCTTACATGTCTCCCAGAGTTCATCTAGATTCTTTGGTTTTGTCTTCCAAGCTTCCTCTTTCATCCTACCCCAAACATGCTCAATGATGTTCATGTCTGCTGACTGGGCTGGCCAGTCCTTGAGCACCTTTATCTTTTTTGCCTGGAGGAACTTTGTTGTAGATGGATGTATGAGATGGAGCACCATCCTGCTGCAGAATTTGACCCCTTTTATGATTTGGAATATAAGAGGTAGCTAATACTTCTTGATATTTTAGGCTATTGATATTGCCTTCCACCTTGCAAATGTTTTGCACACCCCCATACTGAATGCAACCCCAGACCATGATCTTTCCACCACCAAATTTAACTGTTTTCTGGGTGTATTGTGGATCCATAGGGGGCTCCAGTAGGTCTCCTGCAGTATTTGCGGCGGCTGTGGTGTAATCCTACTGATTATTCATCAGAGAAATCCACCTTCTGCCACTTTTCCAGCGTCCATCTGTTTCACAGGTTGTAGGACTTTGCAGATGCCACACGGTTTTTTATTTGCCTTTTGTTTAGTGCTGGCTTCTGGACACTGATTCGGACATGGAGGCTATTTCGAGACAGAATCCTAAAAACTGTTCTAGTTGACACAGGGACTTGAGGTGACCAGGCCTGTTAGAGCTCTGCTGCAGTGGAAGAGGGGCTTGGTTTGGATTTTCTAACGAACAAACGTTCCCCCTGAGCAGTTGTCTTGCGGGGTCTGCCAGACCTGGGCTTGTCAAACACATCTAAAGTCTCTTCAAATCTTTTTTTAATTATTTGTACTTGACACTGAGACACATTGAAGGTGCCAGCCACCTCTGCAGGGGATCTGGTCTTCAGTCTCTTGATAATCCAGGCTTTGGTCACAGGATGGATTTTTGGCATGTTGTCAGAGTTCAAGTTGCAGTTCAAGTGAACGTCTGGGGTGCTGGGTTTCTTTTTATACACTCACACTAATTAACCAATCATTTACTGAGCACAGGTGAGGATGTAAACTAGGATTGGGTGCATTATATGACAAGGCGACAAAACTTTTGTCTTGCAAAAATCTGACTATTCTGTGTCCATTAACTGATCAATATTTCTGCATTGATGCCAATTTATTTTCTTAACCTAAACCACATTTTGGAGGGTTTCAGCTTTCAAAAGAATAATTTATACAACCAATGGATGAATTCAATGTCAGGTTATAAGCTTTTATTTACATAACATGGATAAGGGACATAACTTCTGTCAGTGAGTGTATATAGGGTTAGTATTATAGAAATTATATTCTTGTATATAAGAGCAGTATTATAGTAGTTACATTCTTACATATATAAGAGCAGTATTATAGTAGTTATATTCTTATATATATAAGAGCAGTATTATAGTAGTTATATTCTTGTACATAGGGTCAGTATTATAGTAGTTATATTCTTGTACATAGTGGGTAGTATTATAGTAGTTATATTCTTGTACATAGGGAACAGTATTATAGTAGTTATACTCTTGTATATAAGAGCAGCATTATAGTAGTTATATTCTTACATATATAAGAACAGTATTATAGTAGTTATATTCTTGTACATAGGGTCAGTATTATTTTTTAGTTTTATTCTTGTACATAGTGGGTAGTATTATCTACTATATAACTGTCTAAGGGTCACTTCTGTCTTTCTGTCTGTCCTTCTGTCTGTAACGGAAATCCCAAGTTGCTGATTGGTCGCTGCAAAACAGCCACAACCAATCAGCGACGGGCATAGTCCGGCGGCAAAATGGCCGCTCCTTCCTCCCCGCAGTCAGTGCCCGCTCTATACTCCTCTCCAGTCAGCGCTCACACAGGGTTAATGGCAGCGTTAATGCACCGCGTTATGCCGTGGTGTAACGCACTCCGCTAACGCTGCTATTAACCCTGTGTGACCAACTTTTTACTATTGATGCTGCTTATGCAGCATCAATAGTAAAAAGATCTAATGTTAAAAATAATAAAAAAATAAAAAATCGTTATATACTCACCGTCCGTCGGCCCCTCGGATCCAGGACCGGCCTTTCCCGCTCCTCGCGATGCTCCGGTGACCGCTCCATGCATTGCGATCTCGCGAGATGATGATGTAGCGGTCTCTCGAGACCGCTACGTCATCATCTCGCGAGACCGCAATGCACTCTTGGGACCGGAGTGCGCGAGGAGCCTCGGTAAACGCTTCGCCTGGATCCGGGAGCCAACGGAAGGTGAGTATATACCGTAACTATTTTTTATTTTAATTTTTTTTTTAACAGGGATATGATGCCCACATTGCTATATACTACGTGGGCTGTGCAATATACTATGTGGGCTGTGCAATATACTACATGGGCTGTGCAATATACTATGTGGGCTGTGCAAAATACTACGTGAGCTGTGCAATATACTTCGTGGCTGTGCAATATACTACTTGGGCTGTGCAATATACTACATGGCTGTGCAATATACTATGTGGGCTGTGCTATATACTACGTGGGCTGTGCAATATACTACGTGGGCTGTGCAATATACTACATGGGCTGTGCAATATACTACGTGAGCTGTGCAATATACTACGTGAGCTGTGCAATATACTACGTGAGCTGTGCAATATACTACGTGGCTGTGCAATATACTATGTAGGCTGTGCAATATACTACGTGGGGTGTGTAATATACTACATGGGCTGTGCTATATACTACGTGGTCTGTGCAATATACTACATGGGCTGTGCAATATACTATATGGGCTGTGCAATATACTCCATGGGCTGTGCAATATACTACATGGGCTGTGCAATATACTACGTGGGGTGTGTTATATACTACATGGGCTGTGCAATATACTACATGGGCTGTGCATTATAGTACGTGGGCTATGCAATATACTATGTGGGCTGTGCAATATACTACGTGGCTGTGCAATATACTATGTGGCTGTGCTATATACTACGTGGGCTGTGCTATATACTACGTGGGCTGTGTTATACACTACATGGGCTGTTATATACTATGTGGCCTGTGTTATACACTACGTGGTCTGTGTTATACACTACGTGGGCTGTGTTATACACTACGTGGGCTGTGTTATACACTACGTGGGCTGTGTTATATACTGCGTGCGTGGGCTGTTATATACTACGTGAGCTGTGTTATATGCTACATGGGCTGTTATAAACTATGTGGCTGTGTTATATGCTATGTGGGCTGTTATACACTCCATGGGCTGTGCTATATAATACGTGGCTGTGCTATATACTCCGTGGGCTGTGTTATATACTATGTGGCTGTGCTATATACTCCATGGGCTGTGCTATATACTCTGTGGGCTGTGCTATATACTACGTGGCTGTGCAATATACTACGTGGCTGTGCTATGTACTACGTGGCTGTGCTATTTACTACGTGGGCTGTTATACACTACGTGGCTGTGCTATATACTACGTGGCCGGCCGCGAACAATCAGCGACAGGCCGAATCCTGTGTATTCAATGTATTATTCTAAAATCTTCATAAATAAACTACATACATATCCTAGAATACCCGATGCGTTAGAATCGGGCTACCATCTAGTAGTAGTTATATTCTTGTACATAGGGTCAGTATTATAGTAGATATATTCTTGTACATAGTAGGTAGTATTATAGTAGTTATATTCTTGTATATAGGGGGAGTATTACAGTAGTTATATTCTTGTACATAGGGGGCAACATGCTTGTAATTTGCTGTTTCGTCCATTTTTCTTATTTCTTTAATCATAATATTAGTTTCTTTCATGTGTGTTGCACAATTGCCTTTACCTTGAATATTGTTACATTATTTTAATTGAGGCAATATTAGTAGTAATAATGTAATGTAACGCGGATCCTGAAATTTGACCGTCTTCTTCATCAAGTTGGAAAGTACCAAAGAGGCTTAATGAGAATTCTTGATAATTTAATCAATGTTTAAGAAGCTGATGTAATTATGCTTTGGGTTTCCCATTGCTTCACTCGTTAGTAGTGATTTGCATAATTCCATGTTCCTCATGCTTTGAAAATATTGTAACATTAGTATAATGGATGGATCCCATATGTGTATACAGTTATAAGGCAAAGACCCAACTAGGAATTCTAGTAAACAATAAAACCTGTTACGTGACGGTTCATTTCTCGCTCATGAAATACGAAGCGCCGCACTGATACTTTTATTGTTCCAATTTATGGGATTAATGAATCAGATTATATAATTTCCCTATAAATTCTTAGTGTATTGATATGAAGCTCTCGATCTAATGTTGAGAAATTGGATTATAGTCATAGTAAATAGCATTTACCCCCTGAAATTAGGAAAAAAAAACCTGAAGCATAAATGTCCACATTGTATTCAGTGTATGCAGCTTGGAGTTCATCTACAATGAAAGCCATATCAGTTTTCCTATGGGTGATCACACAACTTGGCAAGGTCATGAAGACACAGGAAGCGCCAATGTTAAATACCTTATTATTTCCTCTTACCTTTTTTTTCTGCGTGTCTCTCCTGCAGTCATTGCATTTTATTCATGAACCTGGAAGCTCAGGATGCACAGGTCATGTATAGGTCGATAGTAAATTGCCCTTGCAAGGGACACAGAGGATAAGGACCTCACAAAATTGATGTGTTCATTAGAAAACTTGCAGTTTTTTTTATTATACAATGTCCCCATAACAACGCTTCCTGTCACCTATTTGTCATTAAGTTCTGTTCAAGAACCTAGAGGCTCAGGATGTACAGTTCCTGTCTAGGTTAGCAGTAAATTGTCCTTATAAAAATATAGTGTACCTAAGGATCTTATGTGCAGAAACATGAAGGATCCACACCTCGCCACTCCACCTGATGTCAATATTACGTCAGTGGGATCACGGGGTAAGGTCTCCCCGCTTGCACCAACGTGATGTTTCGCACCCCCTAGGAACACGTAAAGTCAACTTGGCACAGTTTTATACAGACCCCCGTCCATATGGGCCCAGGGAGATATGGGGAGTGCGAGGATGTGGCCCACACAGTCACTGAGGTGGCACCACACTCGCCCACAACCCTGACAGGCTGAGAGGCCCCTCTTACTAGCACCAGTGAAACAGAACCTAATCAGGCTGGTAGGACTGCCATCAGTTCCTCGTTCAATATATGCCTGGCCCATTACATCAGGGCAGGAGCCAGCCCCCAGTAGCATGTGAGATTAGGCTGAGAAACGGATGTGTGGATTCATGGATCGAGATAAAACACCAGCCCCAGATTAAATTATATATTTAATCGACTTAAGGCACATTGGACAATACACTATATACACAATGGTTATACACCTATAATGGTCAGATATGCAAATACAATAGTGGAAGGACAAGAAAGGGTATAAACAGAACATATTATCAGTTACCAGTAAGATGAAAGGCCTGGCTTGCGGGGGAGGGGCTGCCACATGGGAGGCTTGTGGTCCTCTCTTTGTGTGACTTGTCCTCACATGATGTCCTCGTGACTTCCCAAAGATAAAGCAATAGGATATGCTGCACACAAGCATTTAACCTTCTGGGTCACTCCCCTCCTGCCCTCTGGGCTGAACCTAAATCTCCCCTGGAGGTTTGAAGATAAATCTCCCAAAAGCTATGAAGGATCATTGCTCCTTTCTGGATCCGAGCGAGCCCCTGCTACTGTTAGAGACTAAACACAATTTTGCTACCTAGCTACTAGTGGCTGTTCTATGTATCTCACTTCCCGTGCGTGCTAGAATGACTCGAGACCTAGGCTGGCGCTTGCCCTGGTCTGGGGATCTCAGAAATATGCACGATGTACAGCTAGGATGTATAGTATTTCCATATCTCCTTTATGAATTTCTAGCTGGCTTCACAAAAGGACTCAGCCCACATGGCTTGGATCCACTGGGGGGTCTTCTTGTAGAAGGTTGCATGCCAGCTGCTATTGGGGTGTTAATCCTTTGTTGATTGAAGCTGGCCACGTGTCATGTTACCACAGCATGTGCTGAAGGATTTTGTAAAATTCCATGCCGAATAGTATACAGATGATTGACTTGGAATTATGTCTTCAATATTCTTTACATCTTATATATAGAAAAGTTGTATTTCTTTACGGTGTCCAATGTCCCCACGTCAAAACTTCCTGTCATTATGGCTTGGAAGCACTGATTACGCAGAGCAGACAGGGACAGAAGAGTAGTATTATTATAGGAACTTTCTAACCAGCTTTGCATTTTACTTCCTCCCCAATTGCAATATCTCGGCTTTCTGTCAGTGAATAGAATCTTTCCTATCTGCATATTTTAACTTGATTGTATAGGTGTCAACAATTGGAACTTCTACCTATAATGTAAAACATCTTCACCTTTGTGAGTAAGATCAGATTAGGGAGACATTTTAGCCTTAGCATCTAAAAATAGGTACCATGCACTGACTGCAAGCTGAGGACCTGAAAATGTAGAAGACCTGAAGTCTGCTGTAAAATGTAAATATTTATCCAGTTTTGAGATACATTGTAACAAGATCATAACTCTCTGAACAAGACCCGGGTAGGTAATTGTGTATGAACATTTAGTATTTGTAGCAGATTTTTCAGCTGCAAAAACTAAGAGTGTTGTCAGAAAAAATGCTGCATAAAACATTCTCCTCTTTGTGCATTTTTGCTGCACTTTTGATGTGCGTTTCCCGTTCAATTGAATGGTTGAAAAATGCAAAAAACAAGGGGAAAGAAATATAATGCTGCAGATTAAAAAAAAAACACTTTGAAGGTTCAAATCTGCAAGGGAAAAAAAAGAAATCTCATTTACTTTACTGGTAGTAGAAAACACGAGGAAAATCGTGGCACAAATGCAACGTGTGAACAAACCCATAGAGAGTTAAAAAATCTTTCTTGTGCGCTGATTGCGAGCTGAAATATTGAAAATGTTTAGAAACTAATATTTGCTATAATAATGTTCAATCGCTGTAGAACTTAAAGGTTCTTCAATTTTTTTAAAATATATTTTGCGTTTCAGTTTCTCACCAATTTAAAAGGAGTATTCCCATCTCCAAGATCCTATGCCAATATGTAGTAGGTGTAATAATAACAATATTAGCAAATGCCTCTAATTATAAATATAGTATAGTCTTTCTGATTAGCTATGTCTTTTTCCTCATGTGCAGGCATTGCAGGACCTTAGGTATCCATGGTTATGACCACTAGCAACTAGCTAACTGTCACTATATCAGTGGTTGTAACCATGGATACCTAAAGTCCTGCAATGCCTGCACCTAAGCAAAAAGACATAGCTAATCAGAAAAACTGTACTACATTTCTAATTGGAGGTATTTGCTAATATTATTAATATTACACCCACTACATATTGGGATAGGATGTTGGAGATGGGAATACTCCTTTTAAGATCATTGCTTGTTGTCAGTGAAAAACCCAACAATGTAGTTTATATCCAAAGGTTCCAAGCAATGTATGTAGTCTGCATCTTTGCTGAGAGGTGGATACATTGTAACAAACCATCTGTAGGATTTTTGATGTGTTTAGCTTTCTGACACAATTGCATCCACTCAGCGCAGGGATAGTTCTGCATCTCATTCACTGACAGCAAGCAGAAATATTGATCACGGTGAGGAATTTATTGATAAACGCCTTCCATGGAACATTTTATTTTTGCAGATTTTCAGGTTTGTTCTCCTAGGTAGAAATCCTGCCCAGTCCAACAATAAAAAGCGCAGCCGCCATGATTCAATTTAAAGATTGCTCCTTTATCTTAATCGATTCAATCCATCTGACACTTCCCGAGCCTCCGCCTGTAACATCGTTCCTCCCCGGCGTTCAGTCCGGCCGCTTGTGGAGCGCTCTAAGATTTGCTTTAATAAGAGCACTGATAAAAGGAAAACGTCTCTTTGGAGAACAAAGGTTGTGAGCGGCCTCTTCCAGGGATTTGAAATGGAGCTATATGCAGAAATGAATTCTCGGAGCAGGAGGGGGATGGGCGGGTGATTCTTCCTGATTCTATATCTGGCGCTCAGTTCTCTTTAATAACGATGAAAGTCAATTATTGTATCCCCCTAATGTGAAACGTGATTAACGTGTTGTGATCACTTCACCCTCTGCATATGGCGGCTTACAATGGAAGGAAAAGATACAATGACAGCGCCAATTTGCCTCATGTGATTAAAATGGGGTTGTCCTTTTTTTTCACTAAATGCATGTATTTTGGACTAAAATTAATTTTTGCAATTTGGTGTCATTAAAAATTTTGCACCGTTTGGCTTTTATAGGCTCTTCATTTCCCTGCTCATGAAACTTTGATGTGGTTGGTGGTCATAAACCGGCTGAGAGGAGCTCAGGAAAAGGGATACAAATGTTAGAAACTCTCCCACTAGGTGTCAGAATGAGCTCCCTGAAAGATACTCAGTTAGCTCATTCTGCAGCCAGAAGTAGGCAGTGCTAGGAAACAATCAAAGGCAAATGGTGCAAAATGTATAATGAAAACCAATTGCAAAAATTATTTTTAACCCCAAATACATGCATTTAAGTAAAAAAGAAAAATGTCCCCAAAAATGCCTTAAAAGATCTTTGCATCAATATTACCTCCTTATACAACCCCTGGCAAAAATTATGGAATCACCGGCCTTGGAGGATGTTCATTCAGTTGTTTAATTTTGTAGAAAAAAAGCAGATCACAGACATGGTGCATAAAAGGGAAAAAATTATGGAATCACTCAATTCTGAGGAAAAAATTATGGAATCATGAAAAGCAATAAACAAAAAAACACTCCAAAACATCACTAGTATTTTGTTGCACCACCTCTGGCTTTTCTAACAGCTTGCAGTCTCTGAGGCATGGACTTAAAGGGAACCTGTCACCACGTTTTTGGAAGATGGGATAAAAATAGCGTTAAATAGGGGCAGAGGTGGGCATTACATTAGTGTGTTTGTTATGCGTTTATTACCCACCTAAGTTGCCGAAATACCTTTGCAAAGTCTCCGTTTTCGCCTGTCAATCAGGCTGGTCTGGTCAAAAGGGCGTCTTGTCTTCCCCCAGATTTTGCGTAGTTTTCCGTTGGTGGCGTAGTGGTGTGCGCATGCCCAAGGTCCCGAATCCTCTGCCAGGGGATTTAAAAAAGCGCGCTGTTCGTGATTTCATTGGTGATCGGTGGGCGCGGCCATCTTCCTTTGGCCGCGCGTGCGCAGAAGCGGCGCTCTGCTGGCCGCGGCTTCAGGAAAATGGCTGCGGGATGCCGCGCGTGCGCAGATGGATATCGCGGCGGCCATTTTCCTGAAGCCGCGGCCAGCAGAGCGCCGCTTCTGCTCACGCGCGGCCAAAGGAAGATGGCCGCGCCCACCGATCACCAAGGAAATAACGAACAGCGCGCTCTTTTAAATCCCCTGGCAGTGGATTCGGGACCTTGGGCATGCGCACACCACTACGCCACCAACGGAAAACTACGCAAAATCTGGGGGAAGACAATGCCCTTTTGACCAGACCAGCCTGATTGACAGGCGAAAACGGAGACTTTGCAAAGGTATTTCGGCAACTTAGGTGGGTAATAAACGCATAACAAACACACTAATGTAACGCCCACCTCTGCCCCTATTTAACGCTATTTTTATCCCATCTTCCAAAAACGTGGTGACAGGTTCCCTTTAATGAGTGTCAAACAGTACTCTTCATCAATCTGGCTCCAACTTTCTCTGATTGCTGTTGCCAGATCAGCTTTGCAGGTTGGAGCCTTGTCATGGACCATTTTCTTCAACTTCCACCAAAGATTTTCAATTGGATTGAGATCCGGACTATTTGCAGGCCATGACATTGACCTTATGTGTCTTTTTTCAAGGAATGTTTTCACAGTTTTTGCTCTATGGCAGGATGCATTATCATCTCGAAAAATGATTTCTTCATCCCCAAACATCCTTTCAATTGGTGGGATAAGAAAAGTGTCCAAAATATCAACATAAACTTGTGCATTTATTGAAGACGTAATGACAGCCATCTCCCCAGTGCCTTTACCTGACATGCAGCCCCATATAAATGACTGTGGAAATTTGCATGTTCTCTTCAGGCAGTAATATTTATAAATCTCATTGGAACGGCACCAAACAAAAGTTCCAGCATCATCACTTTGCCCAATGCGGATTCGCGATTCATCACTGAATATGACTTTCATCCAGTCATTCACAGTCCACGGTTGCTTTTCCTTAGCCCAGTGTAACCTTGTTTTTTTTTGTTTAGGTGTTAATGATGGCTTTCGTTTAGCTTTTCTGTATGTAAATAGCATTTCCTTTAGGCGGTTTCTTACAGTTTGGTCACAGACATTGACTCCAGTTTCCACCCATTTGTTCCTCATTTGTTTTGTTGTGCATTTCCTGTTTTGGAGACATATTGCTTTAAAGGGCCACTGTCACCCCCCCCAGCCGTTATAAACTAAAAGAGCCACCTTGTGCAGCAGTAATGCTGCAGTCTAACAAGGTGGCTCTTTTAGTTTTTGATTCATTTATTACCTCAAAAAAGCATTTTAAAAATTGGCCACACATACCAGATATTATACCGGGAGGCGGTCCGAAGCGTCCTGTATGAATCCCCCAACTGCCGTCACTCTTCTCTTCAGGGGCGATGGTACCCGCCCCCTGAGCGCTGTTATCTTCTGAAATCCGGCGCCTGCGCTGTGCGTGCCTGCCTGGGGCCTGCGCAGTGTTCATTGTCAGTGCGGCCACACTGTTGCTGAAGCCCCCGCCCCGCACTGTTATTCATTATGGACAGTGCGGGGCTGGGGTTCCTGGGCATGCGCACTGCGCTGTTTAGACGCTCCCCAGCTCCGACGCTCCCCAGCTCCCCCGCCTTCCCAGGAACCCCAGCCCCGCACTGTGCATAATGAATAACAGTGCGGGGCGGGGGCTTCAGCAACAGTGTGGCCGCACTGACAATGAACACTGCGCAGGCCCCAGGCAGGCACGCACAGCGCAGGCGCCGGATTTCAGACGATAACAGCGCTCAGGGGGCGGGGACCATCGGCCCTGAAGAGATGAGTGACGGCAGTTGGGGGATTCATACAGGACGCTTCGGACCGCCTCCAGGTATAATATCTGGTATGTGTGGCCAATTTTTAAAATGCTTTTTTGAGGTAATAAATGAATCAAAAACTAAAAGAGCCACCTTGTTAGACTGCAGCATTACTGCTGCACAAGGTGGCTCTTTTAGTTTATAACTGCTGGGGGGGGGTGACAGTGGCCCTTTAAGTTTCCGGTCTTGATGCTTTGATGTCTTCCTTGGTCTACCAGTATGTTTGCCTTTAACAACCTTCCCATGTTGTTTGTATTTGGTCCAGATTTTAGACACAGCTGACTGTGAACAACCAACATCTTTTGTAACATTGCCTGATGATTTACCCTCTTTTAAGAGTTTGATAATATTCTCCTTTGTTTCAATTGATATCTCTCGTGTTGGAGCCATGATTCATGTCAGTGCAACAGCTCTCCGAGGTGTGATCACTCCTTTTTAGATGCAGACTATTGATCAGATCTAATTTGATGCAGGTGTTATTTTTTGGGAATGAAAATTCACAGGGTGATTCCATAATTTTTTCCTCATAATTGAGTGACTCCATAATTTTTCCCCTATGCTTGGTTAAAAAAGTAACCATTACTGACTACCACATTTTTGTTCTTGATTTCTTTTAGTGTTTCTTAAAGCCAGAAAGTTGCCATTTGAAATGACTTTAGTTTTGTGCAATGTTTGTGATCTGCTTTTTTCTACAAAATTAAACAACTGAATGAACATCCATAATTTTTGCCAGGGGTTGTATAACCATTTCCGACAGGAATGTGATTACTCAGACTGATAAGATTGGAAATGTTGAGAAATTGTTGAGAAATTACTATTATTATAAAAATGGAAATTTTCAACAATAAAGTTTAATCGTTAGAAAATTACGCTTCAATATCATTTTAAGATACTTTGTTTCAATTTTCATTCTTGCGCTTTTACATTTTATTTAACCCTTATTTCATAACTTTTTTTCATTTTTCCATCCCCATAGCCTTGAGAGGGCTTTGGTTTGTGGGACCAGTTGTAGCTTTGACACCTTTCACTTTACCATATAAAATACTAAAGAACTGGGAAAACCTTTAGAATGGGATGAGATATATAAAAAAGAAATAATTAAATTCCCACATTTTTTGGGGGGGTTTAATGTGATTTTGTTAGTTGCTTACAAAATTCTGAATTTTAACAAAACAAAATGATGGTTTGTGCGACCATCATCCAAGACTGATAACTTACACCACAAACCCTTCATGATGGATATATATGTCACGGTGCAAAAAGAGGGTTAATTCCTTCCCATTTTTATGCCTTTTCTTCCAGTTACACTTGAAACAATCAGAAACAAACAAGAAAGCGGCGCATTCTCTCCCATAAATGGCTTTTGATAAATATTTAACAATCCTTAGTGGTATTTCAGGAGAGCGGACTTCTAAGATCCACTTGTAGGTCAACCCTGTGCTGCATTCGCTGTGCAGCCGCAGCCATTCTCCAGCCCTGAGTATTATTGAGTTCACAGCTCGCAGGTTATAAATTATTTAAAAAATGTCAAAAACACTAATGTGGCCGCAGGATAGAGAATCCTTCCCATGGTGACTGCGAGGCTCTAAGGAAACAGATTGTAGCCTTTATGGAGAGAAAATAACCTCAGCTCTCCAATAAAACAGATAAATGCGCTTTATAATTGAACTTTATGGCTATTTATTAAAAAATAATGCAAAGCTTAAAGGGCAAATCTAGTCAATCCCGAAAATAACATCACTGGTACAAAAAAAACATTCTTGAATTATATTCTTAAGAAAGAGATGTAATTTATAGATAAGCAACTAATTCATATTATACAGTGAGTATAGAAAGTACATTTTTCACTCTTTGTTTCATTACAGCCATTTGGTAAATTAAAAAAAAGTTCATTTTTTTCACATTAATGTACACTCTGCACCCCATCTTGACTGAAAAAAAACAGAAATGTAGAAATATTTTCAAATTTAATAAAAAAGAAAAACTGAAATATCACATGGTTATAAGTATACAGGACCTTTGCTCAGACACTCATATTTGTCACATGCTGTCCATTTCCTTGTGATCCTCCTTGAGATTGTCCTACTCCTTCATTGGAGTCCAGCTGTGTTTAATTAAACTGATAGGACTTGATTTGGAAAGGCGCCCACCTGTCTATATAAGACGTCACAGCTCACAGTGCATGTCAGACTAAATGAGAATCAAGAGGTCAAAGGAACTGGCCAAGGAGCTCAGAGACAGAATTGTGGCAAGGGACAGATCTGGCCAAGGTTACAACAGACTTCCTGTAGTACTCATGATTTCTAAGAGCACAGTGGCCTCCATAATCCTTAAATGGAAGAAGTTTGGGACCACCAGAAGTCTTCCTAGACCTGGCCATCCAGCCAAACTGAGCAATCGTGGGAGAAGAGCCTTGCTGAGAGAGGTAAAGAAGAACCCCAAGATCACTGTGGCTGAGCTCCAGAGATGCAGTAGGGAGATGGGAGAAAGTTCCACAAAGTCAACTATCACTGCAGCCCTCCACCAGTTGGGAATTTATGGCAGAGTGGCCCAATGGAAGCCTCTCCTCAGTGCAAGACATATGAAAGCCCACATAGAGTTTACTAAAAACACATGAAGGACTCCCAGACTATGAGAAATAAGATGGTCTGATGAGACGAAGATAGACCTTTTTGGTGATAATTCTAACAGGCACTGTTCATCACCTGCCCAATACAATCCCAACAGTGAAACATGGTGGTGGCAGCATCATGCTATGGGGGTGTTTTTCAGCTGCAACAGGACGACTGGTTGTCATTGAAGGAAACATGGATGCCGCCAAGTACAGAGATATCCTGGATGAAAACCTCTTCCAGAGTGCTCTGAACATCAGACTTGGCTGAAGGTTCACCTTCCAACAAGACAATGAACCTAAGCACACAGCTAAATTAACAAAGGAGTGGCTTCAGAAAAACTCTGTGACCATTCTTGACTGGCCCAGCAAGAGCTCTGACTAAAACCCATTTGAGCATCTCTGGAGAGATCAGAAAATGGCTGTCCACCAACATTCACCATCCAACCTGACAGAACTGGAGAGGAACTGCAAGGAAGAATGGCAGAGGATCCCCAAATCCAGGTGTGAAAAACTTGCTGCATCATTCCCAAGAAGACTCATGGCTGTACTAGTTCAAAAGGGGCTTCTACTCAATACTGAGCAAAGGGTCTAAATTAGTGTTGAGCATTCCGATACCGCAAGTATCGGGTATCGGGCGATACTTGCGGGTATCGGAATTCCGATACCGAGATCCGATACTTTTGTGGTATCGGGTATCGGTATCGAAACAACATTAATGTGTAAAAGAAAGAATTAAAATAAAAAATATTGCTATACTCACCTCTCCGACGCAGCCTGGACCTCACCGAGGGAACCAGCAGCGTTCTTTGCTTAAAAGGCACGCTTTTACTTCCTTCCGTGACGTCACGGCTTGTGATTGGTCGCGTGCCGCCCATGTGGCCGCGACGCGACCAATCACAGCAAGCCGTGACGTAATTTTCAGGTCCTCAATGCCTAATTCTAGGCATTCAGGAATTTAAAATTACGTTCCGGCTTGTGATTGGTCGCCTCGCGGTCACATGGGCGACGCGACCAATCACAAGCCGTGACGTCACGGGAGGCAGTAGACGCGCGCATTTTTAAAATTACGTCACGGCTTGTGATTGGTTGCGTGCCGCCCATGTGACCGCGACGCGACCAATCACAGCAAGCCGTGACGTAATTTCAGGTCCTCAATGCAGAAATAGGCATCAGGACCTGAAATTACGTCACGGCTTGCTGTGATTGGTCGCGTCGCGGTCACATGGGCGGCACGCAACCAATCACAAGCCGTGACGTAATTTTAAAAATGCGCGCGTCTCCTGCCTCCCGTGACGTCACGGCTTGTGATTGGTCGCGTCGCCCATGTGGCCGCGACGCGACCAATCACAAGCCGGAACGTAATTTTAAATTCCTGAATGCCTAGAATTAGGCATTGAGGACCTGAAAATTACGTCACGGCTTGCTGTGATTGGTCGCGTCGCGGCCACATGGGCGGTACGCGACCAATCACAAGCCGTGACGTCACGGAAGGAAGTAAAAGCGCGCATTTTAAGCAAAGAATGCTGCCGGTTCCCTCGGTGAGGTCCAGGCTGCGTCGGAGAGGTGAGTATAGCAATATTTTTTATTTTAATTCTTTATTTTACACATTAATATGGTTCCCAGGGCCTGAAGGAGAGTTTCCTCTCCTTCAGACCCTGGGAACCATCAGGAATACCGTCCGATACTTGAGTCCCATTGACTTGTATTGGTATCGGGTATCGGTATCGGATTGGATCCGATACTTTGCCGGTATCGGCCGATACTTTCCGATACTGATACTTTCAAGTATCGGATGGTATCGCTCAACACTAGTTTAAATACTTATGACCATGTGATATTTCAGTTTTTCTTTTTAAATAAATTTGCAAAAATTACTAGATTTCTGTTTTTTTTCAGTCAAGATGGGGTGCAGAGTGTAAATTAATGAGAAAAAAATAAACTTTTTTGAATTTACCAAATGGCTGCAATGAAACAAAGAGTGAAAAATTTAAAGGGGTATGAATACTTTCCGTACCCACTGTATATTATTAATACACGATACAGAGAATATCTATAATATAACACTGGGAGCGTCACTATGTCCCTCCACTTTATAGACTGTGCAAGCGCAAACGCCTGTGCAGTCTGGACCCCACAGAGTGACGCAGCCCAGGAGATCGCGGTATGCGTAAGCACTGAACGCATACCGCGATCTCCAACTGAGAAGCAGGGACATGCCAGGAGGGTGCGTGTATGCTATGTTCACCTGTCCCCGTTCCACCACTGTGCGCCACTCCATCTTCCGCGTCCTCTGCCTGTGATGTTCAGGTCAGAGGGCGCGATGATGTAGATAGTGTGCGCCCTCTGACTGAACAGTCACAGCCAGAGGACTCGGAAGACGAAGCGGTGCGCAGCGGTGGAATGGGGACAGGTGAATATAGCAAGTGCCAGGGGCCTGAGCCAGCAGTAACTCCAGCACCTGACCCCCATAGCGCACCAGTGTCCCCACCTGCTCTGGCCCCTGACACTCGGCGCCCAGCAACGATATGTAAGTATGTCATTTTTTTATTTTTTTTTTCATCGCAGCTTCATACAGGGCATATTATACTATGGAGCATCCTTTGGGGGCCATCAACCTTTATGGAGCAGCATACGGGGTACGGGGCATATGCTATGGAGCATTTTCTGGGGGCCATCAACAAGGCATATGGATGGGAGCAGCACATGACAGGATGGGGGAGCAGCACATTACAGAATGGGGCGCAGGATGGGAGCAACACATTACAGAATAGGGGTGCAGAATGGATGCAGCACATGACAGAATAGGGTTTCAGGATGGGAGCAGCACTTTACAGCATGGGGTGCATGATGGGAGCAGCACATGACAGCATGGGGGTGCAGGATGGGAGCAGCACATGACAGCATGGGGCGCAGGATGAGAGCAGCACATGACAGAATGGGGGCGCAGAATGGGACACCACATGACAGGATGGGGCGCAGGATGGGTGCTGCACATGACAGAATGGGGGCGCAGGATGGGAGCAGCACATGACAGAATGAGGGCACAGGATGGGAGCAGCACATGACAGAACAGGGGAGTAGGATGGGAGCAGCATATGAGAGGACGGGGCGCAGGATGACAGCAGCACATGACAGGATGGGGGTGCAGGATTGGAGCGGCACATGACACACAGGGTGCAGGATTGGAGCAGCACATTACAGAATGGGGGCGCAGGATGGGAGCAGCACATGACAGGTTGGGGCACAGGATGGGAGCAGCACATGACAGGTTGGGGGCGCAAGATGGGAGCAGCGCATAACAGGATGGGGGCGCAGGATGGGAGCAGCACATGACAGGATGGGGCACAGGATGAGGGCAGCACATGACAGGATGGGGGCGCATGATTGGAGCAGCACATGACAGAATGGGGGTGCAGGATAGGAGCAGCACATGAAACGATGGGGCAGCACATGACAGGATGGGGGCGCATGATGGGAGCAGCACATGACAGGATGGGGGCGAATGATGGGAGCAGCACATGACAGAACAGGGGGAAGGATGGGAGCAGCACATGACAGAACAGGGCGCAGGATGGGAGAAGCACATGACAGAACAGGGGTGCAGGATGGGAGCAGCACATGACAGAACGGGGGTGCAGGATGGGAGCAGCACATAACAGAATGGGGGCGCAGGATACGAGCAGCACATGACACGATGGGGCAGCACATGAAAGGATGGGGTGCAGGATGGGAGCAGCACATGACAGGATGGGGGCGCAGGATGAGAGCAGCACATACCAGAATGGGGGCGCAGGATGGAAGCACCACATGACAACATGGGGGCGCATGATGGGAGCAGCACATGACATAACGGGGGCGCAGGATGGGAGAAGCACATGACAGAAAAGGGGTGCAGGATGGGAGCACCACATGACAGGATGGGGGCACAGGATGGGAGCAGCACATACCAGAATGGGGGCACAGGATGGGAGCAGCACATAACAGGATGGGGGTGCAGTATGAGAGCAGCATATGACAGGATGGGGGCACAGGATGGGAGCTGCACATAACAGGATGGGGGCGCAGGATGAGAGCAGCACATACCAGGATGGGGGTGCAGGATTGGAGCAACACATGACAGCATGGGGGCGCAGGATGGGAGCACCACATGACAGCATGGGGCGCAGGATGGAAGCAGCACATACCAGAATGCGGGAGCAGGATGGAAGCACCACATGACAGCATGGGGGTGCAGGATGGGAGCAGCACATACCAGGATGGGGGAATGGGATGAGAGCCGCACATACCAGAATGGGGGCGCAGGATGGGAGAAGAACATAACAGGATGGGGGCGCAGGATGAGAGCAGCACATGACAGTATGGGGGCACAGTATGAGAGCTGCACATGACAGGATGGGGGCACAGGATGGGAGCAGCACAAGACAGCATGGGGGCGCAGGATGAGAGCACCACATACCAGGATGGGGGTGCAGGATGGGAGCAGAACATGTCAGGATGGGGGCGCAGGATGGGAGCAGCACATTACAGGATGGGGGCCCAGGATGGGAGCTGCACATACCAGAATGGGGGCGCAGGATGGGAGCAGCACATAACAGGATGGGGGCGCAGTATGAGAGCAGCATATGACAGTATGGGGGCACAGGATGGGAGCCACACATAACAGGATGGGGGCGCAGGATGAGAGCACCACATACCAGGATGGGGGTGCAGGATGGGAGCACCACATGACAGCATGGGACGCAGGATGGAAACAGCACATACCAGAATGGGGGAGCAGGATGGAAGCACCACATGACAGCATGGGGGTGCAGGATGGGAGCAGCACATACCAGAATGGGGGCGCAGGATGGGAGCAGCACATAACAGGATGGGGGTGTAGTACGAGAGCAGCACATGACAGGATGGGGGCGCAGTATGGGAGCAGCACATGACAGGATGGGGCACAGGATGAGAGCAGCACATACCAGGATGGGGGTACAGGATGGGAGCAGCATATGACAGCATAAGGGTGCAGGATGGGAGCACCACATGACAGGATGGGGGTGCAGGATGGGAGCACATGACAGGATGGGGGCTCAGGAAGAGAGTAGCACATGACAGGATGTGGAAGCAAGATGGGAGCAGCACATGACAGGATGGGGGTGCAGCATGGGAGCAGCACATACCAGAATGGGGGCTCAGGATGGGAGCAGGACGTGACAGCATGGGGTGCAGGATGGGAGTACCACATGACAGGATGGGGGCGCAGGATGGGAGCACCACCTGACAGGATTGGGGTGCAGGATTGGAGCACATGACAGAATGAGGGCTCAGGAAGAGAGTATCACATGACAAGATGGAGGCGCACAAAACAGGATGAGGGCGCAGGATGGGGGATGCACATGACAGGATGGGGGTGCAAGATTGTAGCAGCACATGACAAGATTAGGGCACAGGATGGAAGCAGCACATAGCAGGATGGAGACCATATACCATTATAAATTCTCACCACCCAAGCGTAGAACAGGTTTAATAGCTAGTAACTACTATAATACTGCCCCTTTGTACAGGAATATAACTGCTATAATACTGCTCCTATGTACTAGAATATAGCTACTATAGTACTGCCCTCTATGAACAAGACTATAACTACTATAATACTGCTCCTATGTACGAGAATAAAACTATGATATTACTGCTCCTATGTGTAAGAATATAGCTGCTATAATACTGCCCCAATGTACAAGAATATAACTACTATAATACTGCCCTTATGTACAAGAATGTAACTACTATAATACTGCTCCTATGTCCAATAATATACACCATGTTCCAAATTATTATGCATATTGGATTAAGGTGTCATAAAGATTTAATTGTTTTGTTTTTCAAATAAACTCGTGGATGGTATTGTGTCTCAGGGCTCAATAGATCACTGAAATCAATCTTAAACGCATGTGATAATTAGTTTTCTACGGGATACTAATTAAAGGAAAACTACTTAAAAATGATGTTCCACATTATTAAGCAGGCCACAGTTTTCAAGCAATATGGGAAATAAAAACGATCTCTCTGCTTCTGAAAAGCGTTAAATAGTGCAATGCCTTGGACAAGGTATGAAAATATTAGATATTTCACAAACACTTAAGAGTGATCATCATACTGTGAAAAGATTTGTGACTGAAACAGAGCACAGACAGAGTTCATGCAGATAAAGGCATAATGAGGAAGATTTCTGCCAGACAAATTCATTGGATTAAGAGAGTAGCTGCCAAAATACCATTATAAAGCAGCAAACAGTTATTTGAAGCTTCTGGTGCCTCTGGAGTCCCCGAACCTCAAGGTGTAGGATCTTTCAAAGGCTTGCTGTGGTGCATAAACCTACTATTCGGCCACCCCTAAACAGTGTTCACAAGCAGAAATGGTTGCAGTGGGCCCAGACATACATGAAGACTAATTTTCAAACAGTCTTGTTTACTGATGAGTGTCGAGCAACCCTGGATGGTCCAGATGGATGGAGTAGTGGATGGTTGGTGGATGACCACCATGTCCCAACAAGGCTGTGATGTCAGCAGGGAGGTGGAGGAGTCATGTTTTGGGCCAGAATCATGGGGAAACAGCTGGTAGGGCCCTTTAAGGTTCCTGAAGGTGTGAAAATGACCTCTGAAAAGTATATAGCGTTTCTGGCTGACAACTTTCTTCCATGGTATAAAAAGCAGAAACGTGCCTTCAGGAGCAAAATCATCTTCATGCATGGCAATGCAACATCTCATGCTGCCAAGAATACCTCTGAGTCATTGGCTGATATGGGCATAAAAGGAGATAAACTCATGGTGTGGCCACCATCTTCCCCTGACCTCAACCCTATAGAGAATCTTTGGAGTATCATCAAGCAAAAGATCTATGAGGGTAGGAGGCCATTCACATCAAAACAGCAGCTCTGGGAGGCTATTCTGACTTCATGCAAAGAAATACAAGCAGAATCTCTCCAAAAACTCACAAGTTCAACGGATGCAAGAATTGTGAAGGTGATATCAAAGAAGGGTTCCTATGTTAACATGTAACTTGGCCTGTTAGGATGTTTTGGAGCTAAATAGCTTTTTCGTTCAGTGAATGTGACCTCCTAATGCTGCATTTCCACAAATGAGCATTTTCAGTTCTTTAAAACACATCAAATGTTTGGAAATTCTACTGTGTCTAATAATTTGGAACAGTGCATTATGAGTTTTTATTCATGTTGGAGATTACACTGTTAAAATTGGGAGGTTTCTTCAATAAAATTAAATGTATACTCTAATAGGTGATGACTTTTATTAGACTGTCATTTGCACCGACCATGTAGGAAAATCCGAGAAAAATGTCATTTGCATAATAATTTGGAACATGTTGTAATTACTATAATACTGCTGCTATGTACAATAATATAACTACTATAATACTGCCCCTATGTACAAGAATACAATTCTATAATACTGCTCCTATGTACAAGAATAAAACTACTATAATACTGCTCCTATGTACATGACTATAACTACTATAGTACTGCTCCTACATACAAGAGTATAACTACTAGAATACTGCTTCTATGCACAAGAATATAACTATTAGTATACTGCTCCTATGTACCAGAATATAACAACTGTAATACTGCCCCTATGTACAAGAAAATAACTACCATAATACTGCTCCTATATACAAAAATGTAGCTACTATAATACTTCTACTATATACAAGAATATAACTACTATAATACTGCTCCTACATACAAGAATATAACTACTATAATACTGCTCCTTCGTACAAAAAAATAGCTACTGTAGCTACTATAATACTGCTCCCTATGTACAAGAATATAACTACTATAATACTGCCTCCTATGTACAGGAATATAACTACTATAATCCTGCCCCCTATGTACAAGAATATAACTACTATAATACTGCCCCTATGTACAAGAATATAAGTACTATAATACTGCCCCTACATACAAGAATATAACTACTATAATACTGCTTCCTATGTACAAGAATATAACTACTATAATACTGCCTCCTATGTACAGGAATATAACTACTATAATCCTGCCCCCTATGTACAAGAATATAACTACTATAATACTGCCCCTATGTACAAGAATATAAGTACTATAATACTGCCCCTACATACAAGAATATAACTACTATAATACTGCTCTCTATGTACAGGAATATAACTACTATAATACTGCCCCTATATACTGTACAAAAATATAACTACTATAATACTGCTCCCTATGAACAAGAATATAACTACTATAATACTGCTCCTATGTACAACAGTGTAACTACTATAATACTGCTCCCTTTGAACAAGAATATAACTACTATAATACTGCTCCTATGTTCTAGACTATAACTACTATAATACTGCTCTTATGTACAAGAATATAACTACTATAATACTGCTCCTATGTACAAGAATATAACTACTGTTATACTGCTCCGATGTACTAGAATATAACTACTATAATACTGCCCCTATGTACAGGAATATAACTGCTATAATACTGCCCCCTACGTACAAGACTATAACTTCTATAATACATCCCCTATCTACAAGAATATAACTACTATCGTACTGCCCCTATGTACAAGAATATAACTACTATAATACTGCCCCCACGTACAACACTATAACTACTATAATACTGCCCCTATGTACAAGAATATAACTACTACCATACTGCCCCTATGTACAAGCATATAGCTACTATCATAGTTCCCCTATTTACAAGAATATAGCTACTGTAATACTGCTCCCTATGTACAAGTATATAACTACTATAATACTGCTCCTAGTACAAGAATATAACTACTATAATACTGCTCCTATGTTCTAGACTATAACTACTATAATACTGCTCTTATGTACAAGAATATAACTACTATAATACTGCTCCTATGTACAAGAATATAACTACTGTAATACTGCTCCGATGTACTGGAATATAACTACTATCATACTGCCCCCTATGTACCAGAATATAACTACTATAATACTGCCCCCACGTACAACACTATAACTACTATAATACTGCCCCTATGTACAAGAATATAACTACTACCATACTGCCCCTATGTACAAGCATATAACTACTATCATACTGCCCCTATTTACAAGAATATAACTACTATAATACTGTCCCCTATGTACAAGAATATAACTACTATAATACTGCTCCTAGTACAAGAATATAACTACTATAACACTGCCCCTATGTACAAGAATATAACTACTATACTACTGCTCCTATGTACAAGAATATAACTACTATAATACTGCCTCTATGTAGACGGATATACAGTAATTCTGCTTTCACTTTCTATGCTTTGAATATCTTCGATACTGCTGTATATATTGTCGGTCTCTCCTTTTTTTTGCTGTTTTCCTTTGTTTGTATATAATGCCGCCGTTTTCCTTCCTGCTGATCTCTTGCTGTATTCTCCCTTGCACCCTTCCTCACTCATCATCTGCATATCTGAAAGGAATTATCAGCTGCGTTTAACCTTTATGCAGCGACATTACATCTCTAACAGTCGCACATCTGCTGCCTTATGTGTCTCGCTTGCGTTCATCTCTCTAGAAATCATCAGACATTTATCATGAAGAAATCAGCCATCGTTTATATCACGGTGTTCATCTTTCGATCATTTATCCGTTCCTAGCAGGGCAGGATCCTCTCTCCAGTGTTCATCATTGGAGCCGTTTTCCTCAGATTTTCATACTAATAAGTATTTGTGTGGACTCTACTCTAAGAAGCCCTGACCCAGGGGGATCAGAGGCCAAAAATCATCTGGTCATTGGCAAGCCAAAAATGCCCCCACTCAAACTTTGGGAAACTTGAGTGGAGGCTGCCCAATTCATCGATGGTGACTGAGCGAACTCTAACTGGCAGCATTTCAGAAGACGGTGGAAACCAGGTATCGAAACACCCACCAGGTCTCGTTTTAGTGTTGGAGTCTGAGATTAATGGTGGGATGCAATAATGTCTCATCTCCTGGCTTCAAAGTGGAGCCGAAAACACAAAGCAATTAGGATATCATGTTTTTTAAAGAATTTTATGTACTGTGACTGAAGGAGCCGTATGAGGGAAGGAAGAGCGAAGCTCTACTCGTATATCGGGGACAATATCCCACTCAGGGTGCATGGAAAGGTGTCTGACAATCTATTTGACTTTTTATTAAAGAAGACCCACCTGTAGAAATTAGGTTGTGTGAGGAGATACAGGACGCCGTCCATGGAGCTGATGTCACGACGCTTTACAATGATTCACCCCTGTGTGACCCATTACGGGCGCCGGACTCATCCATTGTTCACAAGTCCGGCGTGTTTGTCTTATCAATCAAGGCACCGTCGCTCCATGACAGGCGCACAATGATGGACGGCACTTTTGGCAGCCTACACTGTACGTCTGATTTTCAACTGAAGGATGATTTAAAAAACAAAACAAAAAAAAATGAAAGTATCATCTCTCATCTCGGAAGCCTGAGAGACAGCTGACTGGTTAGGAGCACGGCCGGAGCAATGAGGCGGAACTACCAAACACATGAAAACCGTCATCCAGCAACATCTGCTGAATAATCTCCCTGGAAGGATGATAGACGACGTTACTGAGGCCACGACGCTGGCGAGGAGATACCAACACTGCGCTAAGGATCCGCGGTCACCGACTGTCCCGAAGACGCTGCTCGGTAGTGGGCTAATATAGAGATGGAATCACAATGATCTCCTCCATTGTAAATTCAATTTATTAGTAAAATATACGAACTTTAGGCTTTGTAAAAAAACAAAATGAAACAAGAAAAAAGTTGAACACATCTTATATAACAAAGGGTTTCTACAAATTCAGCATAAAATGCCACATTACTGACTACTGCAGCCTCAGGATTATTGGTCCCCTGAACAGTACGATAACATGTGGATGATCCGGGACAGTTCACCTGCACTGCGTCCAAAACACTGCGTTCTATGATGCAAGCACCGTGGATGGTTCAATGAACACATGCGGATTTAACTGCGTGAATGAGTGCAGCGAAACTATGCTGCATGCAAAGCACTATTTTCTGATTGTGGGCACGCACCGTAACACTCATGCCATCCCACCCACCATACAGACGTTCCATCCCACCCACCATACAGACGTGCCATCCCACCCACCATACAGACGTGCCATCCTACCCACCATGCAGACGTGCCATCCTACCCACCATGCAGACGTGCCATCCCACCAACCATGCAGACGGGCCATCCCACCCTCCATGCAGACGTGGCATCCCACCCACCATACAGACATGCCATCCCACCCTCCATACAGACATGCCATCCCACCCTCCATACAGACGTGCCATCTTACCCACCATACAGAAGTGTGATCCTGCCCACCTAACTGATGTGCCATGCCACCCACCATACAGATGTGCCATCCTACCCACTATGCAGACGTGCCATCCCACCCACTTTTCAGACATGCCATCCTACCCACTATACAGATGTGCCATCCTACCCACTATAGATGTGCCATCCTACCCACTATACAGATGTGCCATCCCACCCACCATACAGACGTGCCATCCCACCCACTATACAGACGTGCCATCCCACCCACCATACAGACGTGCCATCCCACCCACCATACAGATGTGCCATCCTACCCACTATAGATGTGCCATCCTACCCACTATACAGACGTGTCATCCCACCCACCATACAGATGTGCCATCCCACCCACTATACAGATGTGCCATCCCACCCCCCATACAGATGTGCCATCCTACCCACTATACAGATGTGCCATCCCACCCACCATACAGACGTGCCATCCTACCCACCATACAGATGTGCCATCCCACCCACTATACAGATGTGCCATCCCACCCACCATACAGACGTGCCATCCCACCCACCATACAGACGTACCATCCCACCCACCATACAGACGTGCCATCCTACCCACTATAGATGTGCCATCCTACCCACTATACTGACGTGCCATCCCACCCACTATACAGACACGCCATCCCACCCACTATACAGATGCACCATCCCACCCACTATACAGACGTGCCATCCCACCCACCATACAGATGTGCCATCCCACCCACCATACAGATGTGCCATCCCACCATACAGATGTGCCATCCCACCCACCATACAGACATGCCATCCCACCCACTATACAGATGTGCCATCCTACCCACTATACAGACATGCCATCCTACCCACTATACAGACGTGCCATCCTATCCACTATAGACGTGCCATCTTACCCACTATACAGACATGCCATCCCACCCATACAGATGTGCCATTCCACCCACTATACAGACGTGCCATCCCACCCACCATACAGATGTGCCATCCCACCCACTATACAGATGTGCCATCCCACCCACCGTACAGATGTGCCATCCCACTGTTATGATCTGGTAACCTTGGAGCCGCATGAGAGACTTTCTCAGGAGAGGTGGTACCTGTACTGACCGCAAACCCTAAACTAACACCGCAACTAGAAGTAGCCGTGGGATGTACCTAACACGTCCTAGACATCTCGACACAGCCGGAGGACTAAATACCCCTATAGATGGAATTGGGAATTCTATCTTGCCTCAGAGCAGAACCCCAAAGGATAGGCAGCCCTCCACAAATATTGACTGTGAGTATAAGAGGAAGGACACACGCAGGCAGAAAAACAGGATTTAGCAAAAGAGGCACTTCTAGCTAAATAGAAAAGGATAGGACAGAATTCTAAGCGGTCAGTATTAAAATCCTAAAAATATCCACAGCAGATAATACAAATATTCCACATCTAACTAAAGACATAGAAGGTATATCTGCATCTCCTGAGAATCCAGCATGACTGAAAAATCCAAACAAAGTCTAAGCTGGACAAAAACACAATAAATTGCACTGAATTGCAAAGCACACTGCATGTGTGCACAGAGACAAAAACCAGACACTTATCTTAGCTGAATTTGGCAGCAAGGCATGAGGAGCCAGAGAGAGATGCAATCCCTCCAAGTACAATGGACAACTGGCACAGACTCATGGATCCTGCACACCTAAATACCTAATAGAGCTGCAATCAGCAGAAACACCTGCCCAGATTACAACCCCAAGACAACTGCACTACCACCAACAACCACCGGAGGGAGCCCAAGAGCAGAATTCACAACAGTACCCTCCCCTTGGAGAGGGGTCACCGAACCCTCACCAGAGCCCCCAGGCCGATCAGGACGAGCCAGATGAAAGGCACGGACCAAATCAGCAGCATGGACATCAGAGGCAAAAACCCAAGAATTATCCTCCTGGCCATAACCCTTCCATTTGACAAGGTACTGAAGCCTCCGCCTCGAAAAGCGAGAATCCAAAATCTTCTCAACCACATACTCCAACTCCCCATCAACCAACACAGGAGCAGGAAGATCAACAGAGGGAACAACGGGCACCACATATTTCCGCAATAAAGATCTATGGAAAACATTATGGATGGCAAAAGAGGCCGGAAGGGCCAAACGAAAAGACACAGGATTGATAATCTCAGAAATCCTATAAGGACCAATAAACCGAGGCTTAAACTTAGGGGAAGAAACCTTCATAGGAACATGACGGGAAGACAACCAGACCAAATCCCCAACCCGAAGCCGGGAACCAACACACCGATGACGGTTAGCAAAACGCTGAGCCTCCTCCTGAGACAACACCAAATTGTCCACCACATGAGCCCAAATCTGCTGCAACCTGTCAACCACAGAATCCACACCAGGACAATCAGAAGGTTCAACTTGCCCCGAAGAAAAACGAGGATGAAAACCAAAATTACAAAAGAAGGGCGAAACCAAGGTAGCCGAACTAGCCCGATTATTAAGGGCAAACTCGGCCAATGGCAAGAAAGCCACCCAATCATCCTGATCAGCAGACACAAAGCATCTCAAATAAGTTTCCAAAGTCTTAGTTCGCTCGGTCTGGCCATTTGTCTGAGGATGAAATGTGGAAGAAAAAGACAAATCAATGCCCAGCCTAGCACACAAGGACCGCCAAAACCTAGAAACAAACTGGGAACCTCTGTCAGACACAATATTCTCCGGAATACCATGCAAACGAACCACATGCTGAAAAAACAACGGAACCAAATCAGAAGAGGAAGGCAATTTAGGCAAAGGCACCAAATGAACCATCTTAGAAAACCGGTCACAAACCACCCAAATAACCGACATCCTCTGGGAAACTGGAAGATCTGAAATAAAATCCATAGAAATATGCGTCCAGGGCCTCTCAGGGACTGGCAAAGGCAAAAGCAACCCACTAGCACGGGAACAACAAGGCTTGGCCCGCGCACAAGTCCCACAGGACTTCACAAAAGAACGCACATCACGCGACAAAGAAGGCCACCAAAATGACCTACCAACCAAATCTCTGGTACCAAAAATACCAGGATGGCCAGCCAACACAGAACAATGAACCTCAGAAATCACTCTACTAGTCCATCTATCAGGAACAAAAAGTTTCCCCACTGGACAGCGATCAGGTTTGTCAGCCTGAAATTCCTGCAGAACCCATCGCAAATCAGGGGAAATGGCAGAAAGGACCACCCCTTCCTTCAGAATGCCGACCGGCTCGAGTACCTCAGGAGAATCAGGCAAAAAACTCCTAGAGAGGGCATCAGCCTTAATATTCTTAGAACCCGGAAGATACAAAACCACGAAATCAAAACAGGAGAAAAACAGGGACCATCGAGCCTGTCTAGGATTCAGCCGTTTGGCAGATTCGAGGTAAATCAGATTTTTATGATCAGTCAAGACCACAATACGGTGCTTGGCTCCCTCAAGCCAATGTCACCATTCCTCAAACGCCCACTTCATAGCCAACAACTCCCGATTGCCGACATCATAATTGCGTTCAGCAGGCGAAAACTTACGGGAAAAGAAAGCACACGGTTTCATCAAGGAACCATCAGAATTCCTCTGAGACAAAACGGCCCCTGCCCCAATCTCAGAAGCGTCAACCTCAACCTGAAACGGAAGAGAAACATCTGGCTGACGCAACACCGGGGCAGAAGTAAATCGGCGTTTAAGCTCCTGAAAGGCAGAGACAGCCACAGAGGACCAATTCGTTACATCAGCGCCTTTCTTCGTCAAATCGGTCAGGGGATTAACCACACTAGAGAAGTTAGCAATGAAACGGCGATAAAAATTAGCAAAGCCCAAAAATTTCTGAAGGCTCTTTACGGATGTGGGCTGAATCCAATCATGAATGGCCTGAACCTTACCCGGATCCATCTCTATAGATGAAGGAGAAAAAATGAAGCCCAAAAAAGAAACCTTCTGCACTCCAAAGAGACACTTAGACCCCTTCACAAACAAAGCATTATCACAAAGGATCTGAAATACCATCCTGACCTGTTTCACATGAGACTCCCAATCATCGGAAAAAATTAAGATGTCATCCAAATATACAATCATGAATTTATCAAAATAATTCCGGAAGATATCATGCATGAAGGACTGAAAAACAGATGGAGCATTAGAGAGCCCGAATGGCATCACAAGGTATTCAAAATGGCCTTCGGGCGTATTAAACGCAGTTTTCCATTCGTCTCCCTGCTTAATACGAACAAGATTATATGCCCTCCGAAGGTCAATTTTAGTAAACCAACTAGCCCCCTTAATCCTGGCAAACAAATCGGAAAGCAAAGGTAAAGGGTATTGAAACTTGAACATGATCTTATTCAAGAGGCGATAATCAATACAGGGTCTCAAGGAGCCATCCTATTTAGCAACAAAAAAAAATCCCGCTCCCAACGGTGAAGAAGATGGCCAAATATGCCCTTTCTCCAAAGACTTTTTAACATAACTCCGCATGGCGGTATGTTCAGGCACAGACAGGTTGAAAAGTCGGCCCTTAGGAAACTTACAGCCTGGAATCAAGTCAATAGCACAATCACAGTCCCTATGCGGTGGAAGGGAACTGGACTTGGGCTCATCGAATACATCCTGAAAATCAGACAAGAACTCTGGAACTTCAGAAGAGGAGGGAGAGGAGATTGACATCACAGGAACGTCATTATGAACCCCCTGACAACCCCAACTAGTCACAGACATAGACTTCCAATCCAGCACAGGATTATGTATCTGCAACCATGGAAAACCCAACACAATAGCATCATGCAAATTATGCAACACCAGAAAATGACAATCTTCCTGATGGGCTGGCGCCACGCACATGGTCACCTGTGTCCAAAACTGGGGTTTATTTTTAGCCAAAGGTGTAGCATCAATGCCCCTTAAAGGAATAGGGTTCTGCAAAGACTGCAAGGGGAAACCACAACCCCTGGCAAATTCAAAATCCATTAAGTTCAAAGCGGCGCCTGAATCCACAAACGCCATGACAGAAAATGATGACAATGAGCAGATCAAGGTCACAGATAACAGAAATTTAGGTTGTACAGTTCCGATGGTAACCGAACTAGCGATTCTCTTTGTACGCTTTGGGCAGACTGAAATGACATGAGAAGCATCGCCACAATAAAAACACAACCTATTCTGACGTCTGAATCCTTGTTGTTCCGTTCTAGACAGAATCCTATCACACTGCATAGGCTCAGGCATCTGCTCTGAGGACAACGCCACAGCGCGCACAGTTCTGCGCTCCCGCAAGCGCCAATCGATCTGAATGGCCAGAGACATAGAATCACTCAGACCAACAGGCGTGGGAAACCCCACCATAACATCTTTAACAGATTCCGAAAGACCCTTTCTGAAAATTGCCGCCAAAGCATCCTCATTCCATTTAGTCAGCACAGACCATTTTCTAAATTTCTGACAATACAATTCTGCTGCTTCTTGACCCTGAGACAGGGCCAACAAGGTCTTCTCCGCTTGATCCACAAAATTTGGTTCATCATATAATAATCCTAGAGCCTGAAGAAATGCATCTACATTATGCAAGGCCGGATTCCCAGATTCCAGGGAAAATGCCCAATCCTGAGGGTCGCCACGCAGCAGGGAGATGACAATTTTAATCTGCTGAATGGGATCACCAGAGGAATGAGGCTTCAAAGCAAAAAACAATTTACAGTTGTTTTTAAAACTCAAAAATTTGGACCTGTCCCCAAAAAACAAATCAGGAGTAGGAATCCTAGGCTCTAAAAGCGGAGTCTGAGCAATATAATCAGAAATACCTTGTACCCTAGCAGCAAGCTGGTCTACACGAGAAACTAATCCCTGAACATCCATGCTAGCACAAGACTCCTCAGTCACCCAGAGGAAAAGAGGGAAGAAAAGACAGAGCAGGCTACAGAAAAAAATGGCTCTTTCTTCCCTTTTTCTGAGATGCATTTAACTCATTGTTGGCCAGTTATACTGTTATGATCTGGTAACCTTGGAGCCGCATGAGAGACTTTCTCAGGAGAGGTGGTACCTGTACTGACTGCCAACCCTAAACTAACACCGCAACTAGAAGTAGCCGTGGGATGTACCTAACACGTCCTAGACATCTCGACACAGCCGGAGGACTAAATACCCCTATAGATGGAATTGGGAATTCTATCTTGCCTCAGAGCAGAACCCCAAAGGATAGGCAGCCCCCCACAAATATTGACTGTGAGTATAAGAGGAAGGACACACGCAGGCAGAAAAACAGGATTTAGCAAAAGAGGCACTTCTAGCTAAACAGAAAAGGATAGGACAGAATTCTAAGCGGTCAATATTAAAATCCTAAAAATATCCACAGCAGATAATACAAATATTCCACATCTAACTAAAGACATAGAAAGTATATCTGCATCTCCTGAGAATCCAGCATGACTGAAAAATCCAAAGTCTAAGCTGGACAAAAACACAATAAATTGCACTGAATTGCAAAGCACACTGCATGTGTGCACAGAGACAAAAACCAGACACTTATCTTAGCTGAATTTGGCAGCAAAGCATGAGGAGCCAGAGAGTGATGCAATCCCTCCAAGTACAATTGACAACTGGCACAGACTCATGGATACTGCACACCTAAATACCTAATAGAGCTGCAATCAGCAGAAACACCTGCCCGAATTACAACCCCAAGACAACTGCACTACCACCAACAACCACCGGAGGGAGCCCAAGAGCAGAATTCACAACATCCCACCCACTATACAGACGTGCCATCCTACCCACTATACAGACATGCCATCCCACCCACTATACCGACGTGCCATCCTACCCACTATACAGACGTGCCATCCCACCCCCCATAGAGACGTGCCATCCCACCCACTATACAGATGTGCCATCCCACCCACTATACAGACGTGCCATCCCACCCACTATGCAGACATGACATCCTACCCACTATACAGATATGCCATCCCACCCCCAAACAGACGTGCCATCCCACACACTATACAGACGTGCCTGTCATGGTTCCCAATGGCAAGGGAACGTCAGAGAACTTAAACAACAGACTAGCTCTTGGGTGATGGAATCTCGAGCTGACCGTGAGCTAAACCTACCACACAACTAGCAGTGGCCGGGTGGCGTACCTACGTTTTATCCCTAGACGCCTAGCGCCAGCCGGAGGACTAACTAACCCTAATAGAGGAAAAGACAGACCTGGCTTACCTCTAGGGAAATTCCCCCAAAAAGGAGACAGAAGCCCCCCACATATATTGACGGTGAGTTCAGAGGAAAAGACATACGCAGTATGAAGGTAGGTTCAGCAAAGCGAGGTCCGCTTACTAGATAGCAAGAAGATACAATAGGGAACTTCACGGTCAGCTGAAAACCCTATTAAAATACCATCCCGAAATTACTTTAAGACTCATGTGTCAACTCATGACACCGGAGTGGCAATTTCGGCCCACAAGAGCTTCCAGCTACAGAAAAATAACATAACTGTGAACTGGAACAAAAATGCAAAACAAACTTAGGACTAAGAGTCCAACTTAGCTGATAGTAGTCTAGGAGCAGGAACATGCAACAGAAAGGCTCTGGTTACATTGATGGCCGGCACTAGAATAACTGAGCAGCAAGGCTAAATAACTGAGCACCATATCCTGATGGAAACAGGTGAACAGAGAAAGTGAAGCACACAAGTCCAGTACCACCAGTGACCACCGGGGGAGCCCAAAAACCAAATTCACAACAGTACCCCCCCCTCAAGGAGGGGGCACCGAACCCTCACAAGAACCACCAGGGCGATCAGGATGAGCCCTATGAAAGGCACGGACCAAATCAGAGGCATGAACATCAGAGGCTGTAACCCAAGAATTATCCTCTTGACCGTAGCCCTTCCACTTGACCAGATACTGAAGTTTCCGTCTGGAAACACGGGAGTCCAAGATCTTCTCCACAACGTACTCCAATTCACCCTCAACCAACACCGGAGCGGGAGGCTCATTGGAAGCTACAACCGGTACCTCATACCTGCGCAATAATGACCGATGGAAGACATTATGGATAGAAAAAGATGCTGGGAGGTCCAATCGAAAGGACACGGGGTTAAGAATCTCCAAAATCTTATACGGGCCGATGAACCGAGGCTTAAACTTAGGAGAAGAAACCCTCATAGGGACAAAACGAGAAGACAACCACACCAAGTCCCCAACACGAAGACGAGGACCAACACGACGACGGCGGTTAGCAAAATGCCGAGTCTTCTCTTGGGACAACTCCAAATTGTCCACCACCTGTCCCCAAATCCGATGCAACCTATCCACCACAGTATCCACTCCAGGACAATCCGAAGACTCCACCTGACCGGAAGAAAAACGAGGATGAAACCCCGAATTGCAAAAGAAAGGAGAAACCAAAGTGGCAGAACTAGCCCGATTATTGAGGGCAAACTCCGCCAACGGCAAAAAGGCAACCCAGTCATACTGATCCGCAGACACAAAACACCTCAAATAAGTCTCCAAGGTCTGATTAGCTCGCTCAGTCTGGCCATTAGTCTGAGGATGGAACGCAGACGAAAAAGACAAATCAATGCCCATCCTAGCACAGAACGCCCGCCAAAATCTAGACACGAACTGGGTCCCCCTGTCAGAAACGATATTCTCCGGAATACCATGCAAGCGAACCACATTTTGAAAAAACAGAGGAACCAACTCGGATGAGGAAGGCAACTTAGGCAAGGGCACCAAATGGACCATCTTTGAAAAACGGTCACACACCACCCAGATGACAGACATTTTCTGAGAAACAGGGAGATCAGAAATAAAATCCATAGAGATGTGAGTCCAAGGCCTCTTCGGAATAGGCAAAGATAACAACAATCCGCTGGCCCGAGAACAACAAGGTTTGGCCCGAGCACAAACATCACAAGACTGCACAAAAACTCGTACATCTCGAGACAGGGAAGGCCACCAGAAGGACCTAGCCACCAAATCCCTGGTACCAAAGATCCCGGGATGACCTGCCAACACAGAAGAATGAACCTCCGAGATGACTCTACTGGTCCAATCATCAGGAACAAACAGTCTACCAGGCGGGCAACGATCAGGTCTATCCACCTGAAACTCCTGCAAAGCCCGTCGCAGGTCTGGGGAAACAGCAGATAATATCACCCCATCCTTAAGGATACCTGTAGGTTCAGAATCACCAGGGGAATCAGGCTCAAAACTCCTAGAAAGGGCATCCGCCTTCACATTTTTAGAACCTGGTAAGTATGAGACCACAAAATTAAACCGAGAGAAAAACAACGACCAGCGCGCCTGTCTAGGATTCAGGCGCCTGGCAGACTCAAGATAAATCAAATTCTTGTGATCGGTCAATACCACCACCTGATGTCTAGCCCCCTCAAGCCAATGACGCCACTCCTCAAAAGCCCACTTCATAGCCAAAAGCTCCCGATTACCAATATCATAATTTCGCTCGGCGGGCGAAAATTTTCGTGAAAAGAACGCACAAGGTCTCATCACGGAGCAGTCGGAACTTTTCTGCGACAAGACCACCCCAGCTCCGATCTCGGAAGCATCGACCTCAAGCTGAAAAGGAAGAGTAACATCAGGCTGACGCAACACAGGGGCGGAAGAAAAGCGGCGCTTAAGCTCCCGAAAGGCCTCCACAGCAGCAGGGGACCAATCAGCAACATCAGCACCCTTTTTGGTCAAATCAGTCAAAGGTTTAGCAACATCAGAAAAACCAGTTATAAATCGACGATAAAAATTAGCAAAGCCCAAAAATTTCTGAAGGCTCTTAAGAGAAGAGGCCTGCGTCCAATCACAAATAGCCCGAACCTTGACAGGATCCATCTCAATGGAAGAGGGGGAAAAAATGTACCCCAAAAAAGAAATCTTTTGAACCCCAAAAATACACTTAGAACCCTTCACACACAAGGAATTAGCCCGCAAAACCTGAAAAACCCTCCTGACCTGTTGGACATGAGAATCCCAGTCATCCGAAAAAATCAAAATATCATCCAGATACACGATCATAAATTTATCCAAATATTCACGGAAAATGTCATGCATAAAGGACTGAAAGACTGAAGGGGCATTTGAAAGACCAAAAGGCATTACTAAATACTCAAAATGGCCCTCGGGCGTATTAAATGCGGTTTTCCACTCATCCCCCTGCTTAATTCGCACCAAATTATACGCCCCACGGAGATCAATCTTAGAGAACCACTTAGCCCCCTTTATTCGAGCAAACAAATCAGTCAGCAGTGGCAGAGGATACTGATATTTGACTGTAATTTTATTCAAGAGTCGATAATCAATACACGGCCTCAAAGAGCCATCTTTTTTAGATACAAAGAAAAAACCGGCTCCTAAGGGAGATGAAGAAGGATGAATATGTCCCTTTTCCAGGGACTCCTTAATATATTCTCGCATAGCAGCATGTTCAGGTACAGATAGATTAAATAAACGACCCTTTGGAAATTTACTGCCCGGAATCAGATCTATGGTACAATCGCAATCTCTGTGAGGAGGTAGTGAACCAAGCTTAGGCTCCTCAAAAACATCACGATAATCAGACAAAAATTCCGGAATCTCAGAGGGAATAGATGACGAAATGGAAACCAAAGGTACGTCCCCATGAGCCCCCTGACATGCCCAGCTTAACACAGACATAGCTTTCCAGTCAAGGACTGGGTTATGAGATTGTAACCATGGTAATCCGAGCACCAAAACGTCATGTAGATTGTACAACACAAGGAAGCGAATCATCTCCTGATGGTCTGGATTCATACGCATAGTCACTTGTGTCCAGTATTGTGGTTTACTACTAGTCAATGGTGTAGAGTCAATACCCTTCAGAGGTATAGGAACTTCCAGAGGCTCTAGATCAAACCCACAGCGCCTGGCAAAGGACCAATCCATTAGACTCAAAGCGGCGCCAGAGTCGACATAGGCATCCGCGGTAATTGACGATAGTGAACAAATCAAGGTCACAGACAGAATAAACTTAGACTGTAAAGTGCCAATTGAAATAGACTTATCAACCTTTTTTGTACGTTTAGAGCATGCTGATATAACATGAGTTGAATCACCACAATAGAAGCACAACCCATTTTTTCGCCTAAAATTCTGCCGTTCGCTTCTGGACAGAATTCTATCACATTGCATATTTTCTGGAGCCTTCTCAGAAGACACCGCCAAATGGTGCACAGGTTTGCGCTCCCGCAAACGCCGATCAATCTGAATAGCCATTGTCATGGACTCATTCAGACCTGTAGGTGCAGGGAACCCCACCATAACATCTTTAATGGCATCAGAGAGACCCTCTCTGAAATTCGCCGCCAGGGCGCACTCATTCCACTGAGTAAGCACAGACCATTTACGAAATTTTTGGCAGTATATTTCAGCTTCATCTTGCCCTTGAGATAGGGCCATCAAGGCTTTTTCAGCCTGAATCTCTAAATTAGGTTCCTCATAAAGCAACCCCAACCCCAGTTTTGAGGGTCACCCCGCAGCAAGGAAATTACTATCTTAACCTGCTGTGCGGGATCTCCAGCGGAGCGAGATCTCAGGGAAAGAAATAATTTACAATTATTTTTGAAATTCAGGAAACGAGATCTATCCCCGGAGAAAAATTCTGGTATAGGAATTCTAGGTTCAGATATAGGAGCATGAATAACAAAATCCTGTAAATTTTGAACCTTCGTAGCAAGATTATTCAAACCTGTAACCAAACTCTGAGGATCCATTTTAATCAGGTGAGATCAGAGCCATTCAAGGATTAGAAGGAGAGAGAGAGACAAAGGCTGCAATTAGAGCAAAAATGCAACTGAGTCAACTAAAAAGCAAACTCAGAAGGGGAAAAAAAAAAAAATCTGCAGACTTCTTTTTCTCTCCTTTCTTCTGCCAACGGTTTTAACCCTTGGCCGGCCATACTGTCATGGTTCCCAATGGCAAGGGAACGTCAGAGAACTTAAACAACAGACTAGCTCTTGGGTGATGGAATCTCGAGCTGACCGTGAGCTAAACCTACCACACAACTAACAGTAGCCGGGTGACGTACCTACGTTTTATCCCTAGACGCCTAGCGCCAGCCGGAGGACTAACTAACCCTAATAGAGGAAAAGACAGACCTGGCTTACCTCTAGGGAAATTCCCCCAAAAAGGAGACAGAAGCCCCCCACATATATTGACGGTGAGTTCAGAGGAAAAGACATACGCAGTATGAAGGTAGGTTCAGCAAAGCGAGGTCCGCTTACTAGATAGCAAGAAGATACAATAGGGAACTTCACGGTCAGCTGAAAACCCTATTAAAATACCATCCCGAAATTACTTTAAGACTCATGTGTCAACTCATGACACCGGAGTGGCAATTTCGGCCCACAAGAGTCCAACTTAGCTGATAGTAGTCTAGGAGCAGGAACATGCAACAGAAAGGCTCTGGTTACATTGATGGCCGGCACTAGAATAACTGAGCAGCAAGGCTAAATAGGATACACCCATATCCTGATGGAAACAGGTGAACAGAGAAAGTGAAGCACACAAGTCCAGTACCACCAGTGACCACCGGGGGAGCCCAAAAACCAAATTCACAACACGTGCAATTCTACCCACTATACAGATGTGCCATCCCACCCACTATACAGACGTGCCATCCCACCCACTATACAGACGTGCCATCCCACCCACTATGCAGACATGACATCCTACCCACTATACAGATATGCCATCCCACCCCCCAAATAGACATGCTATCCCACCCACTATACAGACGTGCCATCCCACCCACTATACAGACGTGCCATCTCACCCACTATACAGACATGCCATCCCACCCACTATGCAGACATGACATCCTACTCACTATACAGATATGCCATCCCACCCCCCAAACAGACGTGCTATCCCACCCACTATACAGACGTACCATCCCACCCACTATACAGACGTGCCATCCTACCCACTATACAGACATGCCATCCCACCCCCCATAGAGATGTGCCATCCCACCCACTATACAGATGTGCCATCCCACCCACTATACAGATGTGCCATCCCACCCACTATACAGACGTACCATCCCACCCACCATACAGACGTGCCATCCCACCCACCATACAGATGTGCCATCCTACCCACTATGCAGACATGACATCCTACCCACTATACAGATATACCATCCCACCCCCAAACAGATGTGCCATCCCACACACTATACAGACGTGCCATCCTACCCACTATACAGACATGCCATCCTACCCACTATACAGATGTGCCATCCGACCCACTATACAGACGTGCCATCCCACCCACTATACAGACGTGCCATCCCACCCACTATGCAGACATGCCATCCCACCCACTATACAGATGTGCCATCCCACCCACTGTACAGACGTGCCATCCCACCCACTATACAGATGTGCCATCCCACCCACTATACAGACGTGCCATCCCACCCACTATACAGATGTGCCATCCCACCCACTATACAGACGTGCCATCCCACCCACTGTACAGACGTGCCATCGCACCCACTATACAGATGTGCCATCCCACCCACTATACAGACGTGCAATACCACCCACTGTACAGACGTGCCATCCCACCCACTATACAGACGTGCCATCCCACCCACTATACAGACGTGCCATCCCACCCACTATACAGACGTGCCATCCCACCCACTATACAGATGTGCCATCCCACCCACTATACATATATTTCAAGCAATATCAATGGTCTATACAAAGGATGAGCACATTATTCATTCCTTCCAAAGACCTTACAAAAGAACATTCATTACATGTGAAGGAAAGATTATTTCAGCCTCCAAATAGAAAAGGGTTCTTTAAAGTTAAAGCAGTCAGACTGTGGAATAAGGCAGTAATGGCTGGTATTTGATTGTCATCTATATGGGGCAGGATGCTGTTCTCACAGTAAATGGCAATATGAGTTATAAATAATCAAGAGAGTGTAAAAGTGGGGGAGAAAGGGAGAACTTCATGGGCGGAAGTCTTTTTTCACTTATGTTTCTATGTAACTCTGCAAATGTGATTTTACTAGAATTAGAAACGTGCATTTTTTGAGAAGACTGCAGTTCATATTCTTGTCATTAGAGGGCAGTGCAGTATAGCGGTAGACACGATGATACGCTCCCAGGGTTGGCGGCCTTAAGCGTCCGAGTACTAATATTTAGGAATCTATTTCTATAATTTTATTCAATTACAAAAAAAAAGAAAAGAAACATTTTGTCCGATTTATGTTCATACAATTAACAACATTCAAAGTAAACTAAGCTGCTGGGATTATATCAGCGACGTGAATGTCTAATGATCCAAACATTTATAATTGTTTTCTGAACATTTGGAAAAACGTTTTCATTAAGTTTAAATAGATTTGTTCTAATTTTTTTAAATTTTATTTTAGGAATGATAAAACTAAAATGCAAACTTTTGTGTAAGAAATGTTTCCTACCTGAAAATATGTCTATTTTGTTAGATCATTTCGCTCATTTATCCGATTATGGCGACGGAAGCAACGTTTTGATCTTTCTTCTTCTTGTACTGCAGGTAAACCGTTGCTATTGTTCAATGAGTCAATCGTACCAGAGACGATTTGAAGCTTTGTAATTTCAGGTGAGTGAAGGGATTCTAAACTAATCAACTTTGCTACAAATTTTTTAGGATTGGATAACATAAATCTTACTAAACTCTTTTGGGCCAAGAAGTTGTTATGCCACCTTCACCACTGCCACAGCTCTTGAATCTTCTGTTCGTCCAATGGGCCCTGGTGAAAAACTTGGACCTGGCCTTCTAATACATGTTGGTCGGATGTATGGGACATTGTAGCTTTCTAGATCCCATAAAAAAAGTATGTGTTCACCCTCCCTGTAATAATTTCTGCCATCATGGCCCCTTCTTGTAATAATGTCCCTATCCTAGTTCCCTTCCTGGTTTAATGATCCCTATCCTGGTCCTCTTCCTGTTATAATGTCCCCATCCTGGGCCCATTCCTGGTTTAATGACCCTATCCTGGTAGAATAACTCTCATCCTGGTATAATATCCCTCCATCCTTTTATAATGACCCCAAACTGGGCCCCTTCCTTGTTTAATGTCACCCTTCCTGGTATAATGACCGCCATCTTGGTATAATGACCCCTCTCCTGGGCCCCTTCCTGGTCTAATGTTTCCCTTTCTGGTATAATGACCGCCATCTTGGTATAATGACCCCTCTCCTGGGCCCCTTCCTGGTCTAATGTTTCACTTCCTGGTATAATGACCGTCATCTTGGTATTGGTATTATGACCCCTCTCCTGGGTCCCTTCCTGGTCTAATATTTCACTTCCTGGTATAATGACCGTCATCTTGGTATAGGTATTATGACCCCTCTCCTGGGCCCCTTCCTGGTCTAATGTTTCTCTTCCTGGTATAATGACCGCCATCTTGGTATAATGACCCCTCTTCTGGGCCCTTTCCTGTTCTATTGTCACCCTTCCTGGTATAATGACCGCCATCTTGGTATAATGACCCCTCTCCTGGGCCCCTTCCTGGTCTAATGTTTCACTTCCTGGTATAATGACCGTCATCTTGGTATTGGTATTATGACCCCTCTCCTGGGTCCCTTCATGGTCTAATGTTTCTCTTCCTGATATAATGACTGCCATCTTGGTATAATGACCCCTCTTCTGGGCACCTTCCTGTTCTATTGTCACCCTTCCTGGTATAATGACCGCCATCTTGGTATAATGACCCCTCTCCTGGGCCCCTTCCTGTTCTAATGTCACCCTTCCTGGTATAATGACCACCATCTTGGTATAATGACCCCTCTCCTGGGCCCCTTCCTGTTCTAATGTCACCCTTCCTGGTATAATGACCGCCATCTTGGTATAATGACCCCTCTCCTGGGTCCCTTCCTGGTCTAATGTTTCCCTTCCTGGTATAATGACCGCCATCTTGGTGTAATGACCCCTCTCCTGGGTCCCTTCCTGGTCTAATGTTTCCCTTCCTGGTATAATGACTGCCATCTTGGTATAATGACCCCTCTTCTGGGCCCCTTCCTGTTCTATTGTCACCCTTCCTGGTATAATTACCGCCATCTGGGTATAATGACCTCACTCGTGGGTCCCTTCCTGGTCTAATGTTTTCCTTCCTGGTATAATGACCGCCATCTTGGTATAATGACCCCTCTCCTGGGCTCCTTCCTGGTCTAATGTTTCCCTTCCTGGTATAATGACTGCCATCTTGGTATAATGACCCCTCTTCTGGGCCCCTTCCTGTTCTATTGTCACCCTTCCTGGTATAATGACCGTCATCTTGGTATAATAACCTCTCTTCTGGGCCCCTTCCTGTTCTAATGTCACCCTTCCTGGTATAATGACCGCCATCTTGGTATAGTGACCTCTCTCGTGGGCCCCTTCCTGGTCTAATGTTTCTCTTCCTGGTATAATGACTGCCATCTTGGTATAATGACCCCTCTCCTGGGCCCCTTCCTGTTCTAATGTCACCCTTCCTGGTATAATGACCGCCATCTTGGTATAATGACCCCTCTCCTGGGTCCCTTCCTGGTCTAATGTTTCCCTTCCTGGTATAATGACCGCCATCTTGGTGTAATGACCCCTCTCCTGGGTCCCTTCCTGGTCTAATGTTTCCCTTCCTGGTATAATGACTGCCATCTTGGTATAATGACCCCTCTTCTGGGCCCCTTCCTGTTCTATTGTCACCCTTCCTGGTATAATTACCGCCATCTGGGTATAATGACCTCACTCGTGGGTCCCTTCCTGGTCTAATGTTTTCCTTCCTGGTATAATGACCGCCATCTTGGTATAATGACCCCTCTCCTGGGCCCCTTCCTGGTCTAATGTTTCCCTTCCTGGTATAATGACTGCCATCTTGGTATAATGACCCCTCTTCTGGGCCCCTTCCTGTTCTATTGTCACCCTTCCTGGTATAATGACCGTCATCTTGGTATAATAACCTCTCTTCTGGGCCCCTTCCTGTTCTAATGTCACCCTTCCTGGTATAATGACCGCCATCTTGGTATAGTGACCTCTCTCGTGGGCCCCTTCCTGGTCTAATGTTTCCCTTTCTGGTATGATGACTGCCATCTTGATATAATGACCCCTCTCCTGGGCCCCTTCCTGGTCTAATGTTTCCCTTCCTGGTATAATGACCGCCATCTTGGTATAATGACCCCTCTCCTGGGCCCCTTCCTGGTCTAATGTTTCCCTTCCTGGTATAATGACTGCCATCTTGGTATAATGACCCCTCTCCTGGGTGCCTTCCTGGTCTAATGTTTCTCTTCCTGGTATAATGACTGCCATCTTGGTATAATGACCCCTCTCCTGGGCCCCTTCCTGGTCTAATGTTTCCCTTGCTGGTATAATGACCGCCATCTTGGAATAATGACCCCTCTCCTGGGCCCCTTCCTGGTCTAATGCTTTCCTTCCTGGTATAATGACCCCCATCTTGGTATAATGACCCCTCTCCTGGGCCCCTTCCTGGTCTAATGACTGTCATCTTGGTAGAATGACCCCTCTCCTGGGCCCCTTCCTGGTCTAATGTTTCCCTTGCTGGTATAATGACTGCCATCTTGGTATAATGACCCCTCTCCTGGGTCCCTTCCTGGTCTAATGTTTCTCTTCCTGGTATAATGACTGCCATCTTGGTATAATGACCCCTCTCCTGGGCCCCTTCTTGGTCTGTTTCCCTTCCTGGTATAATGACTGCCATCTTGGTAGAATGACCCCTCTCCTGGGCCCCTTCCTGGTCTAATGTTTCCCTTGCTGGTATAATGACTGCCATCTTGGTATAATGACCCCTCTCCTGGGTCCCTTCCTGGTCTAATGTTTCTCTTCCTGGTATAATGACTGCCATCTTGGTATAATGACCCCTCTCCTGGGCCCCTTCCTGGTCTAATGTTTCCCTTCCTGGTATAATGACCGCCATCTTGGAATAATGACCCCTCTCCTGGGCCCCTTCCTGGTCTACTGCTTTCCTTCCTGGTATAATGACCGCCATCTTGGTAGAATGACCCCTCTCCTGGGCCCCTTCCTGGTCTAATGTTTCCCTTCCTGGTATAATGACTGCCATCTTGGTATAATGACCCCTCTCCTGGGCCCCTTCCTGGTCTAATGTTTCCCTTCCTGGTATAATGTCTGCCATCTTGGTATAATGACCCCTCTCCTGGGCCCCTTCCTGGTCTAATGTTTCTCTTCCTGGTATAATGACTGCCATCTTGGTATAATGACCCCTCTCCTGGGCCCCTTCTTGGCCTGTTTCCCTTCCTGGTGTAATGACCGCCATCTTGGTATAATGACCCCTCTCCTGGGCCACTTCCTGGTCTAATGTTTCCCTTCCTGGTATAATGACCGCCATCTTGGTATAATGACCCCTCTCCTGGGTCCCTTCCTGGTCTAATGTTTCCCTTCCTGGTATAATGACTGCCATCTTGCTATAATGACCCCTCTCCTGGGCCCCTTCTTGGTCTGTTTCCCTTCCTGGTATAATGACTGCCATCTTGGTATAATGACCCCTCTCCTGGGCCCCTTCCTGGTCTAATGTTTTCCTTCCTGGTATAATGACCGCCATCTTGGTATAATGACCCCTCTCCTGGGTCCCTTCCTGGTCTAATGTTTCCCTTCCTGGTATAATGACTGCCATCTTGGTATAATGACCCCTCTCCTGGGCCCCTTCTTGGTCTGTTTCCCTTCCTGGTATAATGACCGCCATCTTGGTATAATGACCCCTCTCCTGGGCCCCTTCTTGGTCTGTTTCCCTTCCTGGTATAATGACCGCCATCTATATATATAATTGTCTAAGGGTTTTTCCGTCTGTCTGTCTGTCTGTCTGTCTGTCTGTCTGTCTGTCTGTCCTGGAAATCACTCCATATAAGGTATGGTCTACAAACAGGATACCTTATATGGAGTGGTCGGCGGTTTGTAGACCATACCTTATATGGAGTGGTCGGCGGTTTGTAGACCATACCTTATATGGAGTGGTCGGCGGTTTGTAGACCATACCTTATATGGAGTGGTTGGCGGTTTGTAGACCATACCTTATATGGAGTGGTCGACGGTTTGTCGGGCGGCCTCGACCAATCAGAGATGGGCACAGCATGGCGACGATGATGTCATAATGGTTGCCATGGCGACGATGATGTCATAAAGGTTGCCTCGACCAATCAGCGACGGGCACAGTCTGCCGCGAATCACATACTACGGGGACATGCATATTCTAGAATACCCGATGCATTAGAATCGGGCCACAGTCTAGTCTTGATATAATGACCCCTCTCCTGGGCCCCTTCTTGGTCTGTTTCCCTTCCTGGTATAATGACCGCCATCTTGGTATAATGACCCCTCTCCTGGGCCCCTTCTTGGTCTGTTTCCCTTCCTGGTATAATGACTGCCATCTTGGTATAATGACCCTTCTCCTGGGCCACTTCCTGGTCTAATGTTTCCCTTCCTGGTATAATGACCGCCATCTTGGTATAATGACCCCTCTCCTGGGCCCCTTCCTGGTCTAATGTTTCCCTTCCTGGTATAATGACTGCCATCTTGGTATAATGACCCCTCTCCTGGGTGCCTTCCTGGTCTAATGTTTCTCTTCCTGGTATAATGACTGCCATCTTGGTATAATGACCCCTCTCCTGGGCCCCTTCCTGGTCTAATGTTTCCCTTGCTGGTATAATGACCGCCATCTTGGAATAATGACCCCTCTCCTGGGCCCCTTCCTGGTCTAATGCTTTCCTTCCTGGTATAATGACCCCCATCTTGGTATAATGACCCCTCTCCTGGGCCCCTTCCTGGTCTAATGACTGTCATCTTGGTAGAATGACCCCTCTCCTGGGCCCCTTCCTGGTCTAATGTTTCCCTTGCTGGTATAATGACTGCCATCTTGGTATAATGACCCCTCTCCTGGGTCCCTTCCTGGTCTAATGTTTCTCTTCCTGGTATAATGACTGCCATCTTGGTATAATGACCCCTCTCCTGGGCCCCTTCTTGGTCTGTTTCCCTTCCTGGTATAATGACTGCCATCTTGGTAGAATGACCCCTCTCCTGGGCCCCTTCCTGGTCTAATGTTTCCCTTGCTGGTATAATGACTGCCATCTTGGTATAATGACCCCTCTCCTGGGTCCCTTCCTGGTCTAATGTTTCTCTTCCTGGTATAATGACTGCCATCTTGGTATAATGACCCCTCTCCTGGGCCCCTTCCTGGTCTAATGTTTCCCTTCCTGGTATAATGACCGCCATCTTGGAATAATGACCCCTCTCCTGGGCCCCTTCCTGGTCTACTGCTTTCCTTCCTGGTATAATGACCGCCATCTTGGTAGAATGACCCCTCTCCTGGGCCCCTTCCTGGTCTAATGTTTCCCTTCCTGGTATAATGACTGCCATCTTGGTATAATGACCCCTCTCCTGGGCCCCTTCCTGGTCTAATGTTTCCCTTCCTGGTATAATGTCTGCCATCTTGGTATAATGACCCCTCTCCTGGGCCCCTTCCTGGTCTAATGTTTCTCTTCCTGGTATAATGACTGCCATCTTGGTATAATGACCCCTCTCCTGGGCCCCTTCTTGGCCTGTTTCCCTTCCTGGTGTAATGACCACCATCTTGGTATAATGACCCCTCTCCTGGGCCACTTCCTGGTCTAATGTTTCCCTTCCTGGTATAATGACCGCCATCTTGGTATAATGACCCCTCTCCTGGGTCCCTTCCTGGTCTAATGTTTCCCTTCCTGGTATAATGACTGCCATCTTGGTATAATGACCCCTCTCCTGGGCCCCTTCTTGGTCTGTTTCCCTTCCTGGTATAATGACTGCCATCTTGCTATAATGACCCCTCTCCTGGGCCCCTTCTTGGTCTGTTTCCCTTCCTGGTATAATGACTGCCATCTTGGTATAATGACCCCTCTCCTGGGCCCCTTCCTGGTCTAATGTTTTCCTTCCTGGTATAATGACCGCCATCTTGGTATAATGACCCCTCTCCTGGGTCCCTTCCTGGTCTAATGTTTCCCTTCCTGGTATAATGACTGCCATCTTGGTATAATGACCCCTCTCCTGGGCCCCTTCTTGGTCTGTTTCCCTTCCTGGTATAATGACCGCCATCTTGGTATAATGACCCCTCTCCTGGGCCCCTTCTTGGTCTGTTTCCCTTCCTGGTATAATGACCGCCATCTTGATATAATGACCCCTCTCCTGGGCCCCTTCTTGGTCTGTTTCCCTTCCTGGTATAATGACCGCCATCTTGGTATAATGACCCCTCTCCTGGGCCCCTTCTTGGTCTGTTTCCCTTCCTGGTATAATGACTGCCATCTTGGTATAATGACCCTTCTCCTGGGCCACTTCCTGGTCTAATGTTTCCCTTCCTGGTATAATGACCGCCATCTTGGTATAATGACCCCTCTCCTGGGCCCCTTCCTGGTCTAATGTTTCCCTTCCTGGTATAATGACTGCCATCTTGGTATAATGACCCCTCTCCTGGGCCCCTTCCTGGTCTAATGTTTCCCTTCCTGGTATAATGACCGCCATCTTGGAAGAATGACCCCTCTCCTGGGCCCCTTCCCGGTCTACTGCTTTCCTTCCTGGTATAATGACCGCCATCTTGCTATAATGACCCCTCTCCTGGGCCCCTTCTTGGTCTGTTTCCCTTCCTGGTATAATGACTGCCATCATGGTATAATGACCCCTCTCCTGGGCCCCTTCCTGGTCTAATGTTTTCCTTCCTGGTATAATGACCGCCATCTTGGTATAATGACCCCTCTCCTGGGTCCCTTCCTGGTCTAATGTTTCCCTTCCTGGTATAATGACTGCCATCTTGGTATAATGACCCCTCTCCTGGGCCCCTTCTTGGTCTGTTTCCCTTCCTGGTATAATGACCGCCATCTTGGTATAATGACCCCTCTCCTGGGCCCCTTCTTGGTCTGTTTCCCTTCCTGGTATAATGACCGCCATCTTGATATAATGACCCCTCTCCTGGGCCCCTTCTTGGTCTGTTTCCCTTCCTGGTATAATGACCGCCATCTTGGTATAATGACCCCTCTCCTGGGCCCCTTCTTGGTCTGTTTCCCTTCCTGGTATAATGACTGCCATCTTGGTATAATGACCCTTCTCCTGGGCCACTTCCTGGTCTAATGTTTCCCTTCCTGGTATAATGACCGCCATCTTGGTATAATGACCCCTCTCCTGGGCCCCTTCCTGGTCTAATGTTTCCCTTCCTGGTATAATGACTGCCATCTTGGTATAATGACCCCTCTCCTGGGCCCCTTCCTGGTCTAATGTTTCCCTTCCTGGTATAATGACCGCCATCTTGGAAGAATGACCCCTCTCCTGGGCCCCTTCCTGGTCTACTGCTTTCCTTCCTGGTATAATGACCGCCATCTTGGTAGAATGACCCCTCTCCTGGGCCCCTTCCTGGTCTAATGTTTCCCTTCCTGGTATAATGACTGCCATCTTGGTATAATGACCCCTCTCCTGGGCCCCTTCCTGGTCTAATGTTTCCCTTCCTGGTATAATGTCTGCCATCTTGGTATAATGACCCCTCTCCTGGGCCCCTTCCTGGTCTAATGTTTCTCTTCCTGGTATAATGACTGCCATCTTGGTATAATGACCCCTCTCCTGGGCCCCTTCTTGGCCTGTTTCCCTTCCTGGTGTAATGACCGCCATCTTGGTATAATGACCCCTCTCCTGGGCCACTTCCTGGTCTAATGTTTCCCTTCCTGGTATAATGACCGCCATCTTGGTATAATGACCCCTCTCCTGGGTCCCTTCCTGGTCTAATGTTTCCCTTCCTGGTATAATGACTGCCATCTTGGTATAATGACCCCTCTCCTGGGCCCCTTCTTGGTCTGTTTCCCTTCCTGGTATAATGACCGCCATCTTGGTATAATGACCCCTCTCCTGGGTCCCTTCCTGGTCTAATGTTTCCCTTCCTGGTATAATGACTGCCATCTTGGTATAATGACCCCTCTCCTGGGCCCCTTCTTGGTCTGTTTCCCTTCCTGGTATAATGACCGCCATCTTGGTATAATGACCCCTCTCCTGGGCCCCTTCTTGTTCTGTTTCCCTTCCTGGTATAATGACCGCCATCTTGATATAATGACCCCTCTCCTGGGCCCCTTCTTGGTCTGTTTCCCTTCCTGGTATAATGACCGCCATCTTGGTATAATGACCCCTCTCCTGGGTCCCTTCCTGGTCTAATGTTTCCCTTCCTGGTATAATGACTGCCATCTTGGTATAATGACCCCTCTCCTGGGCCCCTTCTTGGTCTGTTTCCCTTCCTGGTATAATGACCGCCATCTTGGTATAATGACCCCTCTCCTGGGCCCCTTCTTGGTCTGTTTCCCTTCCTGGTATAATGACCGCCATCTTGATATAATGACCCCTCTCCTGGGCCCCTTCTTGGTCTGTTTCCCTTCCTGGTATAATGACCGCCATCTTGGTATAATGACCCCTCTCCTGGGCCCCTTCTTGGTCTGTTTCCCTTCCTGGTATAATGACTGCCATCTTGGTATAATGACCCTTCTCCTGGGCCACTTCCTGGTCTAATGTTTCCCTTCCTGGTATAATGACTGCCATCTTGGTATAATGACCCCTCTCCTGGGCCCCTTCCTGGTGTAATGTTTCCCTTCCTGGTATAATGACCGCCATCTTGGTATAATGACCCCTCTCCTGGGCCCCTTCTTGTTCTGTTTCCCTTCCTGGTATAATGACCGCCATCTTGATATAATGACCCCTCTCCTGGGCCCCTTCTTGGTCTGTTTCCCTTCCTGGTATAATGACCGCCATCTTGGTATAATGACCCCTCTCCTGGGTCCCTTCCTGGTCTAATGTTTCCCTTCCTGGTATAATGACTGCCATCTTGGTATAATGACCCCTCTCCTGGGCCCCTTCTTGGTCTGTTTCCCTTCCTGGTATAATGACCGCCATCTTGGTATAATGACCCCTCTCCTGGGCCCCTTCTTGGTCTGTTTCCCTTCCTGGTATAATGACCGCCATCTTGATATAATGACCCCTCTCCTGGGCCCCTTCTTGGTCTGTTTCCCTTCCTGGTATAATGACCGCCATCTTGGTATAATGACCCCTCTCCTGGGCCCCTTCTTGGTCTGTTTCCCTTCCTGGTATAATGACTGCCATCTTGGTATAATGACCCCTCTCCTGGGCCCCTTCCTGGTGTAATGTTTCCCTTCCTGGTATAATGACTGCCATCTTGGTATAATGACCCCTCTCCTGGGCCCCTTCCTGGTGTAATGTTTCCCTTCCTGGTATAATGACTGCCATCTTGGTATAATGACCCCTCTCCTGGCCCCTTCCTGGTATAATGACCCCACTTTCCACCACTTCAGTGACATAAATTTTCCATAGACAGTAATGCAACAGCGCTGCCACGCCGCCATTAAAACAAACTGCATGGTAGAATTATGTCATATACTTTTTTCGAATTCTCAATTTTCAGGATCAGGGTTTCCTGTCGGTGCATAGAACCGTTCTTGTGCACATCTTCTGAGGTCTGAAGACTCACAGTTAATCTTCAGCAATTGTCTGAGAGTTCAGCACCATTCTGTCTCCTGTCTGGGCTGCAGACTGATCGCACTGCACGATGTTGTGCAATTACTCATGAGTGCAGAACTAGGCCAACGTCTGGATGATTTCAGCCTTTTAATTTAAATAACAATATCTCTATTCAGTGACTGTAAGCAGAGATCTTAAAAATGGCAACACATTAAAATAAACTATATGAGAAAGGTGATACGTTTTTCTTTATACATTAGAACAAAATAACGTGCAACTTCTCGCCTTTAACTTTAAATAATTGAATTTCAGTTTTGAGGTTTTCAAGGAGAAGCACATATAAATATACTCTATGGAGAAAAGTATGTGCCCCCCACATCCACCTCCAGGAGCTTTCCTGACCTCCCATTCTACATCATAGACATAATATGGAGTCGCCCCTCTGCAGATATAACAGCTCCCGCCCTTCTGGGAAGGATTTCCGCAAGATTTTTGTAGACATCTATGGGAATTTTTGCAGGCAGATCCTGATGTTGAGGTGGTCCGGGCTCACAATCTCCGGTGTTGGATAGGGCTGAGGTTCGGGCTCTATACGGCTGTTCAGGTTTACCCCTCCATGTCTGTATGGAGCTGGTGCACTGGGCACAGTCATGGGGGGCAGAGAAGGTCCATCCCCAAACTGCTCCCATATAGCTGAAGCTACAATTGTCCTCAATGTCATGTGCTAAAGAATAAGATTTTCTATTGCTGGAGCTGAGAGGCTGAGGCCGCCCCCTGATAACAAGCCCATAATATTATCCTCCTCCACCATCTGTACAAGGGGCACAATGCAGTCAGAGGGTTACGTTCTCCTGGATCCACCAAACCCAGACTCCTCCATCAGATAGAGAAGTGCGATCCATCACTGCACAGAACATGTCTCCTCCAGAGTCCAGTGGTAGCGGCTTTACACCACTCCATCAGACGCTCAGCATTGTGCTTGGTGATGTACGGCTGCATGATGCACCTTGGCCATGAAGCTCCCGGCACGGGGCGCAGTGTTTGTGCTGATACCAGAACAGATCTGGACTCTGCAGTTATGGATTCAATTAAATCCTATAGAGGCAAACACCCACAGTTATTACAGAGACAAATCTAGTGACCGCTGTAAGGGGGTGGCAGGATAGATGCAGCAGGTTCAGTGTAGAAACCATGGAAATCATATAAAGAACTAATGAAGCACCAAAGTGAAGTGTCCGAGCGCAAGGCCGCCCATGCATATCCATGATCTGGCCCAGCAAAACTTCCACACTCAGATTCCATTTTAACAAACGTATCTTTACTGTTATACATTTTCATTAACACAGCGGAACACAATAATAGACAGTACGAAATATGCCTATTCACAGGAATAACGTGTAATAACAAACTTTCCCTCACTGTCCCTATCCACACGTTACCAGTTCCTTTGCTCCAGGAGGTTATCTTCCCACGTCGCAGGCCTGTCTGTCACTGCAGGGGACGCTCCAGCCGAAGAGAAAAACAACAGGGAGTAAACAAAACTCTGTCTCTCAGGTCCAGACTGTAATCCTTGGGGTTCAGCCGGTAAGGGTGGAATGTTCGGCCTCTCAACAGAGGACCCGCTTACAGTTCATGGGCTCCAGGATCTGTGAAGATGTCACCGCTGAGTGCTCCGCCGTGTGGGAGCGGGGAACAATCTGGATGTCAGTTTCCAAGAGAGAGAGATCTTCCAGGCAATCCTCTATATCGCATCAACAGGAGGACGCCAGCGCACACAGACTTCTTTCTGCACCGACTGGTTTCCCGGGCTCTCCTTCTTCTCCCTCTCCTTCCTGGTCACATGACATAACAGGGGGGAGTTTAGCCAATACAGTTTGTTTCTCTGTAATCACATTCGGCATAGGTATAACTTCTGGCCACACGGGGGCAGTGTCTGTCACAGATTCTATGTCAATGATAACAGAACAGTCACAGCCGGCCAGCTCATTACACGCCCCCCCACTTGAAGGTTGGCAGTCCCTGTCAACGACTGACTCCAGGGCGGCGATGGCTGTGGAGGTTGTAGGACCCGGCTGTGAAAAGGGCCACACATATTGGTCTCTGTAGGACTGTCCCGGGGGCACTCCTGCGGTGGTCCTCGCTGTCCGCCTAACGGGTGCTAGTCTCTCTCCCCGATTAGTCACTCCACTCTCCGCCCCAGTCGGTAAGTCAGCCGAGGAGGTAAGGGGTTCAGACGCGTCAGTCAGGCGAGCAGGGGTAGGGATGTCTTCCACCTCTACATCCCCGGTATCGGTGTCTCCCACAGTATTAGTGACATCCGTCTCTCTAGGCATTATAGGAGGGGAGTAAGGCTGAGAACGTCAGGGGCGCAACATGTTATGGTGCAGGGTGCGGAGGCTGCCGCTATCTTCGCCTTGTACTTGGTAGACGGGGCCACCAGGGTACGGGTGTCCAATTATTCAATAGACTTCGGTCTCCCACTTGGGCCGGAGTTTTCCTTGTGGTTTCTTTATACGAACTAGGACCAGTTGACCCACACTCAGTAGGTCTTCTTGTACTGGAAGTGGATCAGCGTGAACCTGGTCCTGGATCTGCTGTTCCACCAGCCAGTAGACAGTTTCCATCCTTTGACGGTGTGCTTGTAGCCAGGAAGGATAGGTACCACAGGTGTCTTCATCAGGGTTAGACAGGTGTAGCTCATGGATGCCTTTGCCTGGGCGGCCAAAAAGGAGGGTGTAAGGCGTGTATCCGGTGACAGAATGGACTTGATTGTTATAGGCCGACAGCAGTTCTGGGAGGAATCGAGGCCAGTCGGGCTTTTTGTCTTCTGCTAAGGTTCGGATCAGTTGTAAGAGGGTCCGGTTGAAACGTTCACAGGCGCCATTCCCTTGTGGATGATACGGGGTGGTCCTGGACTTCTTGATTCCATACATCTGCTGAAGTTCTTCAATGACTCGCCCTTCGAAACACGCCCCCTGATCAGAGTGCAGCCGCTCCGGACACCCGTAGACCCGAACGAAGTGTTGACAGATGGCCTGTGCAGCTGATTCGGCAGTCTGATCTTTGGTAGCAACAGCGACGGCGAATTTCGTGAAGTGGTCCACCATCACCAGACAGTACTGGTAGCCACTATTCGCCGTTCCGATCAACAGATAGTCCACCATCAACAACTCGAGGGGCCTGGATGTGCTAATAGTCTGGACGGGTGCACGCTGCTCAGTAGACTTGTGGAGTTCACATGTACGATATCTTAGGCAGACGTTTTCAACCAGCTTACGGAGTCCTGGGCAAAAAATGAATTGCTGGGTCCACCGGAGGGTCTTGTCTATGCCGAAGTTGCCGTTCCTTCTGTGGGCTTCAGCCACCATCTCATGGGCTAGCTGCACCAGGACGACAATCTGCAAACATTCTTCCAGCATATGGGATAAAAGGGCCCTGCGATACAAGACTCCATCCTTCACGATCAGCCGATCCCATTGGGCAAGTAGGGAAGAGGCCCTGGTTGATAGTCGGGCTCTTACTTCGGAGGGTGGTTTCTCTTGTGTCTTCACGTACTGTTTCAGTAAGACGTGTTCAGGGTCTCGATCTTGAAGCTTGGCCCATTCTTGTTGGGACAGGGGGGACCCCACTACGGCTTCGATCCCGCCTACAGCATACTGGCGGCCATCTTCTATTTGTTTAGCTAGCCGGGCAAAGTCGGGCAGTTCATCTTCCTCCAACTCTTCATCCCGGTCCCCCACTGGCGGGGATGATGTCACTCTGGAAAGGCTGTCAGCATTCTGATTCTCCGTCCCCGCTCTGTATTTAATTTTGTATTGGAATCTAGAGAGCTTTGCCATCCAGCGCTGTTCCATTGCCCCTAGTTTGGCATTTTCTAGGTGGGCAAGAGGATTGTTGTCTGTCACGACCAGCACCTCCGCCCCTGTCAGGTAGCCAGCAAATTTCTCTGTCATAGCCCAGGTCAGGGCCAGGAGTTCCAGGCGGAAAGAGCTGTAGTTGACGGGGTTCTTTTCGATGTCACGGAGGGATCTACTGGCATAGGCTATTACGCGTTCCTTGTTATCTTGGACTTGGGAGAGGACCGCCCCGAGACCTTGAAGGCTGGCGTCGGTGTATAACTGGAACGGCAAGGTGTAGTCTGCAAATGCCAGAATAGGGGGTGATGTCAGAGCAGCTTGAAGCGCCCGGAAGGATCTTTCTTGGTCGGGCCCCCAGCTGATGCGTCGTCCTCTGGGACTGTTCGCGGTCCCTCAGAGGGTCTCATGCAGTGGTTCCACAAGCCGGGCAAAGTCCTTGACAAATCGGCGGTAATAGCCCGCTAGCCCCAGGAAAGCCTGGACCTCTTTGATGGTAGTTGGTTGTGGCCACTCTCGGACAGCTGCTATCTTCTCTGGAGAGGGTTGGACACCTTCGGCCGAGATCCGGTGTCCCAGGTAATCGATCTCCTGCTGGAATAGACGGCACTTGCTGGGCTTCAACTTCAAGCCGTGTTTCTTCAAGCGCTGGAACACTTTGCCAAGCTTGTGAAGATGATCCTCAAAGGTGGCGGAGTATACCACGATGTCATCAAGGTATATCAGCGTGAATTCGAAGTTGAAATCTCCCAGACAGCGTTCCATCAGTCTCTGAAAGGTCCCTGGTGCGTTACTCAAGCCGAATGGCATCCGGTCAAACTCGTACAGGCCCATAGGAAGGATGAAGGCGGTCTTTTCTCTGTCCTTCTCACTCATGGGACCTGCCAATATCCACTGGCCAAGTCTAGAGACGAAAAATATTTGGCCTTTTTCAGGGCGGTCAGTGACTCTTCGATCCGGGGGAGTGGATAGGAGTCCCGGATCGTGCAAGCGTTCAGCCGACGGTAGTCTACGCAAAATCTCAGGGATCCATCTTTCTTTTTGACTATCACCACGGGTGCAGCCCATGGGCTCTGGCTCTCCCGCACCACTCCGGCGTGTAGCATAGATTCTAAGAGGCTTTTCACCTCCTGGTATTGTTGAGGTGGTATTTGTCGGTACCTCTTGCGAATAGGAGCAGCATCGCCCGTGGGAATCTCGTGTTGGATACTAGTGGTGTACCCGAAGTCGGTGTCATGCTTTGCAAAGGAGTCTTGGTGTTCTCGCAGTAGTTTCTCCACTTGAGACACTTCCTGTTTGGTGTACTGGGACGGGTCCAGTTGCACTTTTTCCAGTAGTTTTCGCCCAATGTCTTCATCATCTGCTTGAGCATTTATGGCTGAGACAGTTACCGTCCGGCCATCTTCTGTAGACGGGGTGAATTGTAAGCGTCCCATGGGGTTCACTTCTGTGGGTAGAGCATATACTCTGGCAAGTTGCGTGCCAGCCTCGAGAGCTACACCTACGTCTGCGGTGTTGTTTAGCCTGACAGGGACTCTTCCGTTCCTCACGACGGCTAGGGTGCGGGCGACTAGTGGGTTTAGCTTACCCCCACTTGGAGCCCTCGGCTCGATTAACACTTCAACTCCTTCAAGTTGTCGGTTGGTGTTAAGAGGCAGGGAAATGACTGTCTCTTTTTCAGCGGGCAAAGTAATCCGGGTACAGCGGGGCACTTTAATGGCTGCTAGGGGTAGTTGTTCCTTTGCCATCTGTTGAAGTCCAACGGTCCGGATTATGCGCTGGAACGCCAGACGAGTCGGTTTATGTTTGGTAACTTTCTACCAGTACTTGGGCCCTTTTCTTGTCAACAGCATAAGATCCAGGTCTTTCAAGATATTCATTCCGATTATTACTGGGGTCTCGGAGCCGAAGCGTTCCTTGACAATGACGATTCCTCGTTTCCCTAGGTCTTGTCCACAGGCCTTCGTATCCATCCAGGCGACTCCGGTTACTGGAATGGGTAGGTTATTAGCCGCAATTATCTTAATGGTGGTATCTGGATCACAAGCAGTTCTTGGTTTGAGGTACTTTTCATAAAACTGTTCAGAGATCGTGGTCACTTGCGACCCAGTGTCCATCAATCCTTGCACCGCAACCCCCTCCAGAATAACTTCAAGTATAGGACTACTCGAGGCAAGAGTACTCCGTTGCTGGTTCTGTTTTTCTACACCCCGTTCTCTGTCCCCCCCTGCAGCTCGAACCTCAGCTGCAGGGGTGTCTAGTTTAACGGCGGCCATTGTGGTGAGACCTGGCGTGGTGACTCTGCTTGTGGATGTAGCCGATATTCTGTTCGTCGTGGTAACTGATGGTTTGTTCGTTGAGGACAACGATTCACCCTGTGGCGAGGGTCACCACATGACCAACACGGTCCCGCGGGACGGCTAGGTCGTATCCGCTGGTCTCTCTGTTGTTCTAGTGTTAACTGTGACACCTGTTGCTGTAAATCTGCTACCATCTGTTTCAGCTCCTCGGTGTCACTGTTGGGCTGTTTACTGTTTAATATGGATCTGCACGCAGCGCTCTGAGTCCCCACATCCATGACGGGTCCCCTAGAACGTTCTATGGCTTCCTGCTTGACTTCAGCGAAGGTGAGAGTCGGCGTCATCCGAATCAAGTCCTGTAGCGTACGGTTAAGATACTGGTCTCTCAGCCCTATAACGAATTGGTCTCTCAGTACCAGGTCATGAGGAGCCATAGTAGCCAGTTGTTCCCCTTTTGCACAGACTTGTTCAAGGAGTACCTGAAGGGCATTTGCATATTGGGGAATGTCTTCCCATTCAAGCTGTGTCCGTCTAAAGAACAGGTATCGCAGTGTTCCCTGGTACGTAGTAGGTCCATATGTCTTTTCCAGCACCTGCACCAAATCCTCCAACACACGCTGCCCCCTGACCGTCTCCAGTCTGACTGTCGTCCATGCCTCCCCCTCTAGCGTCAGTACCGCCATTTCTGCCAAGGTCTTAGGGTCAATATTATACATTTCTCCCAGTATCCGCACTTGTTCCGCCCACTCTGGTACGGGGTAGTTTCGCCCGCCAAATTTCCTGACCTGGTTTACAATGGACACCGGCGGCGGTTTCTGACTGTATACTGGGCCTGGGTGGGAATCCTGCTGGGCACAGATCCTGCCGACTACGCCAGATGAAGTGTCCGAGGGCAAGGCCGCCCATGCATATCCATGATCTGGCCCAGCAAAACTTCCACACTCAGATTCCATTTTAACAAACGTATCTTTACTGTTATACATTTTCATTAACACAGCGGAACACAATAATAGACAGTACAAAATATGCCTATTCACAGAAATAACGTGTAATAACAAACTTTCCCTCACTGTCCCTATCCACACGTTACCAGTTCCTTTGCTCCAGGAGGTTATCTTCCCACGTCGCAGGCCTGTCTGTCACTGCAGGGGGACGCTCCAGCCGAAGAGAAAAACAACAGGGAGTAAACAAAACTCTGTCTCTCAGGTCCAGACTGTAATCCTTGGGGTCAGCAGATAAGGGTGGAATGTTCGGCCTCTCAACAGAGGACCCGCTTACAGTTCATGGGCTCCAGGATCTGTGAAGATGTCACCGCTGAGTACTCCGCAGTGTGGGAGCTGGGAACAATCTGGATGTCAGCTTCCAAGAGAGAGGGGTAATCCAGGCAATCCTCTATATCGCATCAACAGGAGGAGGTCAGCACACACAGACTTCTTTCTGCACCGACTGGTTTCCCGGGCTCTCCTTCTTCTCCCTCTCCTTCCTGGTCACATGACATAACAGGGGGAGTTTAGCCAATACAGTTTGTTTCTCTGTAATCACATTCGGCATAGGTATAACTTCTGGCCACACGGGGGCAGTGTCTGTCACAGATTCTATGTCAATGATAACAGAACAGTCCCAGCCGGCCAGCTCATTACAAAAGAACCAATAAATAGGGTAGGTGGTAAGCCAGAATGTGGAACCGCAACTCAACAGGCAGGCACTACTAAACAGAGTGTGCATTGCTCAAGAGTACATGTGCAGCCAATTAATACCATACAAAAAACACCACAAATTGGAAGCATAATGTAAAGAAACAAGAGCACCACCCGACAGAACAAATTGAAATAAACAAAGCTGTGCGCAGTGTTTAAAAGAAAGTTGAGCAAACTGAAGAAATGTAATAAAGCAGCCTGAGTTGCGGTTCCTACTTCCTCAGTCATGTTTGTTTTTTCATATTTTATATTAATAAAGCTCTACCTTTTATACATTTATTTATTGGTTCTTTGGTGCTTCATTCGTTCTTTATTATACGATTTCCTTAGTTATGGGTTCAGCAGAGCGGTGGTGACTTTTCTGCCCTCTGCTCCTTAGCAGTCGGCCCCCCATCCGTTCTGTAATATTACAGGGTCTCCAGTTCTTGGCTGAGTTGCTGCTTTATCAGTAATATAACTCACAGGCGATGGGGGAAGATTCAGGAGGAAGAAATGTCATGAACGGACTTGTTACCCCCCCACCGGTGGAGTTCTATAGTGTGTATATGTACATGATGCAGTTGTTAGAATGTTGCATTTTCCTTCGCCCCTGCTTTACATCCAGTGTGCAGTGTGGATTTTGCCTCTCAGGCAGTTTAAAGCTATAAAGTTGTGATCTCAATTGGCAATGAAAAATGGCAGCCACTTCCAGTTTATCTGGCTCGGGGCGATCTGTTAAATCTCACGGAGAACAAAGACGCTACAAGGTGCCGCACGCTCCAGTAGACAAAGCCTCCTCCAGCCTGATTCCTTTTATATTCATTTATGTGGTTTACTGTGTTAGTGCAGTGAGGGGACGTGGTTATGTCTGCAGCAATGTATTTCCGGCCCCATTATACCGATAATTAAAGTACAAAGAAGAGCGGAACCTCGGAACGTTCTCCAAAGTCAACAAGTTAGGGATCTGCTAACCTGAATTGTTTGAGCCCTCTTGAATACTACAGATCTGGGGGATCAGTAGGATGTTACAGGATTGCTCCTTACAGGGACACTCCAAGCAAAAGCTAAGGCACCCACCCCCAAATTCTCACCTACATGTTCCCTGCCAAGTAGAAGAACCTAGAGTGTCTTTTAATAGACCACTGCTGCCATCTTGCATTATCATCCCAGGAACCTGGATAGAAATTATCCACAAGTATCTACCTTCTTGAGGTCTCCCATATTAAGAGGTTGTACAACATTACAAAAACATGGCTGCTTTCCTATAGAAATAGCGCCACACCGGTCTACAGGTTGTGACTAGTAATGAGCTAATACATTCAACACTAGTCATTACTCGCACGAATAGTAGGCTATTTGTGCTATTTGTTACTCGGTGAGTAATTAGGTATTAGCCTTGCTATATTAGAGTGACCCACCCCAGCATGTTTGGCGCTTTATTTGCAGCCAATGAACATGCTGGACTGACGCCGGTGCCATCTTTGGTGCGGCACTACTATGATTGGCTGGCCTTCCATTGTCATAGGGGATATTTAAAGGCTGCCGGCACCATCTTGCGCATGATTTAGCCGGATACAGCATAGGGAGAGCGTAGTGTGAGTGTAGGGAGAGTGATAGGAGCGTGTAGGGAGTTATTCATTCCAATAAGCTCTTTTAAGAGCAGAAGATTGTGAAGATTAGTTCTGTTAGGTGGAGATAGCGTAGGGAGAGAGTTAATACGAGGGAGAGTGAAAGACAGGCTCCTGGGTGTTCTCATCATTGCAGGTACATGATGCAGATCTCTGCTACTTTGCATTGTGTTGTACAGATTAGGATTAGGAACAGACTGTGGGATTAGAGAAAGATAGACAGGCTTTCTTCCACTACCATTATATACAAATCAGCTCTTTAGAGAGGCAAATAATATTAGGTAGTACCAGTATATACTAAACCAATTTTTTTTAGCTACATAATATTCCTGCGTAGGAGCATATACATTTTTTTACAGCTAAATAATATTGCTCAGTGGCAACATATAGTAACACCATTTTAAAGGCTAGTTGCTAAATAATGTTCCTTGCCTATTGCTTAAATAGCTAATATTTCTTTAGCAGTTGTGCGACTGGATCAAAACCTGCTGAGCTACAGAAACATCAATATTTACCAGTAATTTCCCTGAGTCTTCTATTGGCGTGCCTCATAAAGGCAATCTAAAAAATCCCCCAAAATTTCTATTGGTTTAACAAATAGTGTATGTTTGTCTAACAGTTGTGCAACTGGCGCAATCCAGGCAGAGAAAATCATACGTCACAATTTACCAGTGGCAATAATTTTCATTAGTCCGCTGTTGCTGTGTGTCAGCAAGGTGATATAAAAAAAATACTAATTTTCTATTGGTTAAATAAACCGTGTATCTTTATCTAGCAGTTGTGCGACTCGCACAATCCGGGCAGAGATAAGCAATCGTGACTATTTACCTGTAATTTTCATGAGTCTGCTGTTGCCTTGTGTAATAAAGCGGATATCTAAAAAACAAAAAAAAGCCACACATTGCTATTTGCTAGATACAGGGAATTTGTACATAACACCACTGTGAGGGTACTTGTGAAAAATAAAGCCAGGACATTTTTTTTTCATAAGCATTCAATATGAGAAAGGGTGATGTTAAGGGACATGGATTTGGTGGTGCCCGCCAATGCCGTGTGACAGATCCAAAGGTGACAGGATCTCTTTCTAGCTTCCTGTCAAAATTCAGTCATTGCGCTACACCACTGACCAACCCAGACAAGTGTGTGGATGTTGTGGGTTGGATGGCAGACAAAGGCTCCAGTGTGTTGACAAGCAGCACCACAAAGTCTTCCACACAGTCCAGTCTCAGTAGCCAAGAGGCTAAGGCCTTGAATCCTCAGCCTGGTCCTCCTTCCTCCCACCATCAAGAACCCCAGGAGACATATGACCCCAACGCTCTGAGGAATTGTTTACGTTCCCTTGTAATTTTTCAGGCACCATTAAAGAGGGTCATGAGTGGGTGGCGTGCAGTGATGCCCAAACATTTGAGCACCCACGGCCAGGAGAAAGCCACATTGAGGATGGTCAACCGATGTCTGAAGAGGTGGAGGATAATCATGAGTCACAGTTGCCATCAGGTCATCCTCAAATCACAACTCAGGAGGATCAGATTGATGAATTGGAAGACGTGGTCGATGATGAGGCCACTGATCCAATCTGGCATGGTGGCACACCTAGAGAGCACAGCAGTGCAGAGAGGGATGGATCTGTAGCATGAAATCAGGCAAGAAAAGGTAGTGGTTTGACCACAGGTAGAACTCAGTCAACTGTTCCACAGAGCCCCCCAATCGGCTAGATAACAGGCCAAGGGTGTGTTTTTTGCCTGTATGGCAGTTTTTTTTCTGAAATTCCTTCAGACAAAACTGTAATTTGCATCATCTGCCAAACCAAGCTAAGAAGAGGCAAGAACACTGCCAACCTGAGCACCACCAGCATGCAAAAGCACATGGCAGCCAAGAAACCAAGTAGGTGGGCGGAATTCCTGGGTACAAAATCTGTATCTGTGGGTGAAACCACTGCCTCTTTCCCTGTGTTACGTCCTTTTCAATTTGCTGTCCAGGAAGGAGGCACTGATGCTTCCTGTCCAAAACCTGCAGTTGCACAGACACAACAGTCAGCAACCACGTTCAGTTCGTTGTCCCAAAGCAGCGTTCAGTTGTCCCTTGTCAGCATATATGTCTGTTCAGAAATTGTTAGTTAGATAGGGCGTACATATTTGTTAGCACTTGACATTGTCCGGTGCTGGACAAAGACCATTGATGACTTTTCCAGGCTCCTAAATGAGACTTGTGTCTCTTACATTTTCTAAATTTGGGTCCTTGCAAAAAAATGGTGGTGTGGTATTGGTCAGTTTCTGTACATTTTAAGCATTGTAGAGGATTGTACTCTCTCAGCTGCTTGAGGTAAGCACAGGAAGCGTTATTGCTGTGCTAGGCAAGTTTATTTAAAGTTCATAAACCGCTCCACATGGCAAAACAATAACACAGCCTTTCTCGGCACAAAGTGAAAACATAAAGTAAAAAGTCCATACAACACAGAGAGCTGGTCCGCCTGCTCAGGATAGTGTCCAGTTACCTAGGCCTTACCATAGACCAACACAATGGAGATCCACACATCTCCAGCTCCAGACACCGAATGAGACACTTGGCCTCCATTTTATCTGCCAAACCACGCCCCTGAGGTTGGGACAGGCGAGTGGAATGCCCGCCAAGGCCGTGGGGTACTTGGTACTGGGTCCGGTACTTAAAGTGATGTGTCATGGCGGCAGCGACCTGGTCCATGGCCCTGGGTGCCCATGTAAAAGGGGATGGTCTTTAAAAGGGTTTGAATAAAGTTTGTTTGTGACACCACCTGTGGTATTCGGTCAGGGTTGACTGACGCTGCTTAAAGGGATCCACTGGGGTGATGTTATGGCAGCTGGGATGGCTTCCCACAGGTGAAGCTGGGTCCCCAGGGCTCCCGGTCTAGTAGTGACAGGTGGTAGGTGGTGTAGAAAGAAACAGAGGACACAGGGTTGCAGTCTCTTTACCTCTTTACTGTAGGGTTCAGGCAGCCACAGTCCAGGGTACCAGATCACAGGTACTGGTATGGTCTGGCCGACTTGGAAGCGAATCTGGAATCCCCCTTACCAGGTGGGGTTGAAAGCCTTTCCTCTAGCGCTGTTGTGTAGTCCCTTGCTGCCTTAGGCCTCACACAAGGTCCTCACATTTTCTCTCTGTCCCCATTTTGGTAGGACACTACCCGTATGACAGGTAACTCGAGCCTTTTTACAGGATCTCTAGCACGACCCGAGCTCTATTTGCTACTGTGTCCTCGGGTGTCTATGGTGGACAGGTGACTTGAAGTCCAGCCATCCAGCCTGTTTCTGTTGTGGGGCATAGAGTTACCCCCACAACCTCGGTCTTCTGGCTACTGGTATCTGCGCTCAGCGTGGACGAAGCTCAGTTGCAGCTTCTCTCTCCAGCTCTTCACTCTCCTGCGCTTCACTTACCCTCTCAGTCTCTTTTCAGACTGCTCTGCTTTCTCTTTGCTCTTCCAAGGAGCTGCAGCACCTCATGTGGCTGCATGGTCCCAGATCTCCTTCCTCACTTCTCACTCTCCTAACGCAGTCTAACTAACTCTTCTTCCAGACTAAAATATATATCTATATCTAGGGAAGCTCCCCTCAAACTGGGTTCAGAGCTCCCCCTTCTGGCCTGGAGTCAGAACAATGTTGTATGTGCTGAATAACTGATAAAGGGATCCTTCCATGCTTCCAAGCGTAATATCACTCTCCCTGTGAGGAAAGCAATGCCACTGTAACAACCAGAAACCTGGGGTGTTACACGAGCGGTCACTCCCACCCATCTCTAATGACTGCTCGTAAAACCCAGCTCTGGAAAGGCCCAAACAACTCTCTCAGCACCATATGTGCTGTAGCATGCTTCTGAGCTCACATCACCGCAGCTAATATCCGCAATGACACATATCTCCCCTCAAGGACTCGTCCGGCGGCCATCTTACAGCACATCTAAGATACTGGGTTAATACGCTCCACAGACCTATTCAGGCCGCAGCCTTACATATATTGGAACATGGTCATTGCCACACTAAGGCCTTTACCTGAGCTCTGTAGCACTGCCTGTCACCTGAGTAATACACTCCACAGACCTCATCACTCTCTGGGACATATCATGTAATTACTCCATTGTCGCTCAAAACCATGCAAGAGACACATTCTATACACAAAAATACCCTATCAAAGATATTAAGTCAATGAGAGAGTGAGAGAGTATATTCAACAATAAAAAAATTTTTATTGGCGTTTATGAAAAATAAAAATAACAACAATGATAAACAAAGTAACCCAATCATTGTTATTTTTATTTTTAATGAACTCTAATAAAAAATTTTTTTATGGTTGAATGAGTCTCTCACTGACTTATAGGGAATCTGTCACCTAATTTTGGGCCTTTAAACTGCGGCCACCACCATCAGGGGCTTATCTACAGCATTCTGTAATGCGGTAGATAAGCCCCCCATGTAACCTGCAAGATGAGGAAAAACAAGTTAGATTATACTCACCCAGGGGCAGTCCCGGTTCGGCTCGGGTCCGATGGGCGTCGCAGGTCCGGGTCCAGCACCTCCCATCTTCATACGATGACGTCCGACGCCCATCGGACGGACCGCACCGGACCGCCCCTGGGAGAGTATAATATAACTTGTTTTTCTTATCTTGCAGGTTACATCGGGGCTTATCTACAGCTTTATAGAATGCTGTAGATAAGCCCCTGATGGCGGTGGCCGCAGTTTATAGGCCCAAAATTAGGTGACAGATTCCCTTTAATATCTTTGATAGGGTATTTTTGTGTATATAACGTTTTTTGAGTTATAACCTATATTTAATTCTGCAAAATCCTCTTTTTGGAAACCTTGTATTTAGAAAGATACATTCTGCCTGGTTGGGTAGTTTCCAGAAGAAGTGCTTGGTCTTGTGCAGATTGGTCAATGGCACTCCTGTCTCTTTCTCTTGAGGAGGCTGCTTCCAAGTAAAATGAGGCTTGTACATGTTCCTGACATGGGTTTCAGGCCTGACAGACTGAGCACAATACAGGCCCTCGCTTGTTACACTGTATTCAGAATTTAATTCTAATGCTTTCGCTGTCTGGTAGAATCCAATTTCCTGACATTGATCATACAGCTCCCCCAACTCCTGTATTATATTCACCTTACAGCGGCTTCACCCACTATGACAGTGGATCCATTGGGATGCGGTGGCCAAAATGAACTGTGGAGCTCACAAACTCAAGTTTCATGGCACCTGCTGGCTCTCTGAAAATGTGAAGAGAGGGCCGCATAATGACATGGCGGTGGACATGGTGGTGGCGGAGAGTGAAGCCCAAAATTCAAATGGTCATATTTTAGCTGGCATTATAAAGTGATGAGGAATATGTATTCCACTATCTGGCTAACTAGTTGCCATGAGGGACGGTCCTCCCAAATGTAGGTGTGAGAGCCCTCACAAATGTTATAGGAAAAACTAAGGCCAAAACGCTCCATGATGCGAACATATACTAAAGGGGAGGTATAATTTTTTTTTTTTTTTTAAATTTGCGTTATATACATGTAATTATGAAGGGAATAATGTTTTTTTTAGCATTTTTCCCTTTAACAAAAAATTTAGGTTTGGTTTGGTAGGTCGTCTTATAAAGCCGTAAAAACTGCGCAATAGTCTGACAACATTATTCCCAGATACCATATGTGTGTCAGAAAGGCATACAGGCATCTTCTCCATGCTGTTCCCATTTAGTCTTAGCTCTTTCCCATCCATTTCAGCTTTTTTCTCAGGCCCAAGACCTATTTGTTGGGTCCAGCAGAAAAATATTCGGCTTTCCCATTGACTTGCATTGGATTTGTTATTTGATACGAATACACGGATATAAGAAATTGTGCCGATTTTCCTGAATCTGAATATTTTACTATTCGATCCTCACTAGTTGTGACTGTAAAGTGGTGGTGAACACTTGCTGGCAGGAAACCAACAAATAACATGTGTTTACAAGTGGTCACTGCAGCAAGTTACCTTGTCACTAGCTTATTATTAGGTGGAACCTTCTAACCAAAAGAGGTAAAGTAAAAATAGACTTCAACAGTGCCACACCTGTCTACAGCTTGTATCTGTTTTCTGCCAGTGTTATATGGAAATGTATCATTTGCTTTTGGAAAACACCAGCTTACAAATGATTACTAAGGGTCACAGCAGCAAAATACCTTGTTGTAGTCAACTTATTCTTGGGAAAGCAGAGGGCGGGTCATTCTACCAAAAGAAAAGGGGATTGTGAAAGTGGACTTCAAGAAACAACACCACCCCTTTCTACGTTTGGTACTACAGTTCCAATCTGTCAATGAAGTCAATGGAGCTGAGCCGGAATACCACTAAGTATCTATCATTTTCAAAGGAGCATGACCAAAATATAATGTGTTGAAATGCCACACACAACAGACACAGATCGGTTTAATGCCTCATGAGTCATTTGTGCTGGGGTGGTGCTGCAGGGAAATTGATCACATTTCCTGGCAGGAAACCACCAGAACATAGCTGATCACTAGTGGTCACAGCAGCAGGATAACAAGGGATCAACATAGTATTAGGGAGTGGGACATCTAACAAAATGGGATTGTCCAATATGGATTAACCCTATACTGCCTATGTATTACCCATAACATAACTAAATGGATTCCAGCACAGTAAATCAGCAATGAAATAAATAATTTCTCACCATAAAGCAGATGAAAGTGCGAGGAGAGCACAGCTGGAGTTACTATCTTTATTGTCTGGATGCTAAATCATTCATGGTTGACAGTTGACACTATCAGTTTGGATTCTGCATCAATCTCAGGAGAGTCGGTTTGATTCAATTAGATATTGTTTGGCGCAGCGTCTCGCTCCTGCCACCATAGAGAAAAAAATGGAGAGAAGCGAATGTCATGTGTGCAATAATTCAAACCCTTGTAGGGGAGATCTGCTCTTCACATAAAGCCGCCCTGTGCCGAGAGCCCAGATCAAAGACTAATAAAACCGCTGCTCCGTAGACACAGATTCATCACATTGTATCAGCCACCACTGATGAAGCCGGTAAATACATCAGGATGACACAACATCAATGATTGACAGTTGCACGGACGGAAACCGCAGCCAAAATAAAATAATGAAGTTGTAAAGACGAAGAAAGCTGGAGATTTCAGCAAAATCTGTGTATTCAGCAGAAGCCAAATCTCCTGGTGAATGGGATGAAAAAGAAGAAAACTTTAGATTCCAAAGCTGAAAAGTAAAAAGTGAAAAAGAAATAAACAATTTTGTCTTAGACTCTAGTCACAGCCAGAGCTGCATCTACAGTGATGCTGGAATATAAAGATGAAACCAGAAGTTTGCATACACTATATATAAAAAGACACATTTGCATGTTTCTCAATATCTGACATGAAATCAGAATAAACCTTTCCCGTTTTAGGTCACTTAGGATTACCATAATTATTAATATTTGCCAAATGCCAGAATAATGAGAGAGAGAGAGAGCGAGAGAGAGAGAATGTTTTAGGGCATTTTTATTACTTACTGCAAAGTCAAACATTGCCATCCATTTCATTCGTATTTGATACCATTGCCCTCAAACTGAATGACTTGGGTGAAGCATTTGGGATCTCCTTCCACAAGCTTTCTCACAATAGTTGGTCGGAATTTGGGCTCATTCCTCCTGACAATACTGGTGTAACTGATCCAGGTTTGTAGGTCGCCTTGCTCACACCGGCCTTTTTAGCTTTGCCCATACATTTTTACTAGGATTGTGATCAGGGATTTGTGATGGCCGCTCCAAAACATTGATTTTGTTATCCTTAAACCACTTTGTTACCATTTTGGCAGTATGCTTCAGGTCATTGTCCATTTGGAAGACCCGTTTCTGCCCAAGCTTTAACTTCCTGGCTGATGTCTTAAGATATTGCTTCAGTATTGCCACATAAGTAGGGATGGGCGAACCCAAACTGTAAAGGTCGGGACCTGTACCAAACACATAGTGTTCTGTAACAAGGTCCCGAGCACGAGTTTCCATGGGAAACCCATGTTACAGTTCGGGTCCAGGGCCTGTAAAAGAAAGAATAAAATTAATAATAAACATTATAAATATTATATTTACCTTTCCGGCGACGTGTCCTGTTATGATCTGGTGACCTTGGAGCCGCATGAAACTGTCTCTGGAGTCGGTGGAACCTGTACTGACCGCAAATCCTGAACTAACACCGCAACTAGAAGTAGCCGTGGGGTGTGCCTAACATACCCTAGACACCTCGACACAGCCGGAGGACTAAATACCCCTATAGATGGAAATAGGAATGCTACCTTGCCTCAGAGCAGACCCCCAAAGGATAGGCAGCCCCCCCACGAATAATGACTGTGAGTAGGAGAAGAATAGACACACGCAGGTAGAAAACAGGATTTAGCAAAAGAGGCCACTCTAGCTAAATAGGAAAGGATAGGACAGATTACTAGGCGGTCAGTATTAAAACCCTTCCAAAAATAACCACAGCAGATAATACAAAAAGTTCCACAATCTAACTAAAGACATGGAATGTATATTTGCCACTCCAGAGAATCCAACAAGACTGAGAAAATACACAATCTAAGCTGGACAAGAAAACACAAAGAATAGCACTGAATTGTGAAGCACATAGCATGTGTGCCACAGGAAAAAAAAGCCAGACACTTATCTTTGCTGATTTGGCAGAAAGGCAGGAGGAACCAAGCAGAGGTCCAACACCTCCCAACAACAATTGACAACTGGCAAGGACTAATGAATCCTGCATGCCTAAATACCCCAGTCAGAACTGCAATCAGCAGATACACCTGACCAGGACTGCAACTCAGGGGCAACTGCATTACCACCTACAACCACCGGATGGAGCCCAAAAGCAGAATTCACAACAGTACCCCCCCCTTGAGGAGGGGTCACCGAACCCTCACCAGAGCCCCCAGGCTGATCCGGACGAGCCAAATGAAAAGCATGAACCAAATCAGCAGCATGGACATCAGAAGCAAAAACCCAAGAATTATCCTCCTGGCCATAACCCTTCCATTTGACAAGGTACTGAAGCCTCCGCCTCGAAAAACGAGAATCCAAAATCTTCTCAACCACATACTCCAACTCCCCATCAACCAAAACAGGGGCCGGAGGATCAACAGAGGGAACAACGGGCACCACATATTTCCACAATAAAGATCTATGGAAGACATTATGGATAGCAAAAGAGGCCGGAAGCGCCAATCGAAAAGACACCGGATTAATAATCTCAGAAATCCTATAAGGACCAATAAACCGAGGTTTAAACTTAGGGGAAGAGACCTTCATAGGAACATGACGGGAAGACAACCAAGCCAAATCCCCAACCCGAAGCCGGGAACCAACACACCAACGACAGTTAGCAAAACGTTGAGCCTCCTCCTGAGACAACACCAAATTGTCCACCACATGAGCCCAAATCTGCTGCAACCTGTCAACCACAGAATCCACACCAGGACAGTCAGAAGGCTCAACCTGCCCAGAAGAAAAACGAGGATGAAAACCAAAATTACAAAAAAAAAGGCGAAACCAAAGTAGCCGAACTAGCCCAATTATTAAGTGCAAACTCGGCCAATGGCAAAAAGGCCACCCAATCATCCTGATCGGCAGACACAAAGCATCTCAAATAAGTCTCCAAAGTCTGATTAGTTCGCTCGGTCTGGCCATTTGTCTGAGGATGAAATGCAGAAGAAAAAGACAAATCAATGCCCAGCCTAGCACAAAAGGCCCGCCAAAACCTAGAAACAAACTGGGAACCTCTGTCGGACACAATATTCTCTGGAATACCATGCAAACGAACCACATGCTGAAAAAACAACGGAACCAACTCTGAAGAGGAAGGCAATTTAGGCAAAGGCACCAAATGAACCATCTTAGAAAACCGGTCACAAACAACCCAGATAACCGACATCCTCTGGGAAAATGGAAGATCAGAAATAAAATCCATAGAAATATGCGTCCAGGGCCTCTCAGGGACCGGCAATGGCAAAAGTAACCCACTAGCACGGGAACAACAAGGCTTGGCCCGCGCACAAGTCCCACAGGACTGCACAAAAGAACGCACATCACGTGACAACGAAGGCCACCAGAAGGACCTACCAACCAAATCTCTGGTACCAAAAATACCAGGATGACCAGCCAACACAGAACAGTGAACCTCAGAAATCACTCTACTAGTCCATCTGTCAGGAACAAACAATTTCCCCACAGGACAGCGGTCAGGTCTATCAGCCTGAAATTCCTGAAGAACCCACCGTAAATCAGGGGAAATGGCAGAAAGGACCACCCCTTCTTTCAGAATGCCGACCGGTTCAAGGACCTCAGGAGAATCAGGCAAAAAACTCCTAGAAAGGGCATCAGCCTTAATATTCTTAGAACCCGGAAGATACGAAATGGGAAAAAAACAAGGACCATCGAGCCTGTCTAGGACTCAGCCGTTTGGCAGACTCGAGGTGAATCAAATTCTTATGATCGGTCAGGACCACAATACGGTGCTTAGCTCCCTCAAGCCAATGTCGCCACTCCTCAAATGCCCACTTCATAGCCAACAATGTTATGGACTGGTGATTTAGGAGCGACATGCGACTAGCTCTGAGCAGGTGGTAACTATACAGACCGCAGTTCCTGATCTTAGCACAACACTAGCAGTAGCCGTGGGATGTTCCTCTCACTCCCTGGACACCTTGTCGCAGCCGGAGAACTAGCTACCCCTAAAGGTAGAAACAGGAAAGCTATCTTGCCTCAGAGAAAATCCCCAAAGGATAGACAGCCCCCCACAAATAATGACTGTGAGAGGAGAAGGAAATGACATACGGAGTATGAAACAAGATTTAGCAAAGGAGGCCACTTCTAGCTAGATAGATAGTACAGGAAAGAACACTGTGCGGTCAGTAAAAAAAACTAGAAAAAGTCCACCGAAGAGAAATGCAAAAATCTCCACACCTGACTAAAGGTGTGGAGGGCAAAATCTGCTGCCCAGAGCTTCCAGCTTAGCTGAATAGATCCATACTGATAAGCTGGACAAATAAGCAAAACATAGAATGTGCTGAACAATTAAGTCCACAACAAGTGGACTGCAAAAGGACAAGCAAGGACTTATCTTTGCAGAACTGGTCAGAGTGTCAGGGAAATCCAAAAGAGCAGTGACTCCAAGCAGGAACAATTGACAACTGGCATTGATTGAGGGATAAGGCCAGACTAAAATAGCCGAGCCAGAAAGACGATCAGTGGAGGCAGCTGCTGATGCTAAATCCAAGAAGCAGCTATACCACTCAAAACCAGAGGAGGGAGCCCAAGAGCAGAATTCACAAAAGTGCTACTTACAACCACCGGAGGGAGCCCAAGAGCGGAATTCACAACACAACTCCCGATTGCCGACATCATAATTGCGTTCAGCAGGCGAAAACTTGCGGGAGAAGAAGGCACACGGTTTCATCAAAGAACCAACAGAATCCCTCTGAGACAAAACGGCCCCTGCCCCAATCTCTGAAGCATCAATCTCAACCTGAAACGGAAGAGAAACATCTGGTTGGCGCAACACCGGAGCAGAAATAAATCGGCGTTTAAGCTCCTGAAAGGCAGAGACAGCCGCAGAGGACCAATTCGCCACATCAGCGCCTTTTTTCGTCAAATCAGTCAAGGGTTTAACCACGCTGGAGACGTTAGCAATGAAACGGTGATAAAAATTTGCAAAACCCAAAAATTGCTGAAGGCTCTTCACGGATGTGGGTTGAATCCAATCATGAATGGCCTGAACCTTAACCGGATCCATCTCCATAGATGAGGGAGAAAAAATAAAGCCCAAAAAAGAAACCTTCTGCACCCCAAAGAGACACTAAGAGACCCCTTCACAAACAAGGCATTGTCACGAAGGATCTGAAATACCATCCTGACCTGTTCCACATGAGACTTCCAATCATCGGAAAAAATCAAAATATCGTCCAAATATACAATCAAGAATTTATCAATATAAGTCCGGAAGATATCATGCATGAAGGATTGAAAAACAGATGGAGCGTTAGTGAGCCCGAATGGCATCACAAGGTATTCAAAATGGCCTTCTGGCGTATTAAACGCAGTTTTCCATTCATCACCCTGCTTAATACGAACAAGATTATATGCCCCCCGAAGGTCAATCTTCGTAAACCAACTAGCCCCCTTAATCCTAGCAAACAAATCGGAAAGCAAAGGTAAAGGGTATTGAAACTTGACCGTGATCTTATTCAAGAGGCGATAATCAATACAAGGTCTCAAGGAGCCATCCTTCTTAGCAACAAAAAAAAAACCTGCTCCCAACGGTGAAGAAGATGGCCGAATATGCCCTTTCTCCAAAGACTCCTTAACATAACTCCGCATGGCGGTATGTTCAGGCACAGACAGGTTGAAAAGTCGGCCCTTAGGAAACTTACTGCCTGGAATCAAGTCAATCGCACAATCACAGTCCCTATGCGGTGGAAGGGAACTGGACTTGGGTTCATCGAATACATCCTGAAAATCAGACAAAAACTCTGGAATTTCAGAAGAGGAAGAAGAGGGGATTGACATCAAAGGAACATCATTATGAACCCCCTGACAACCCCAACTAGTCACAGACATAGATTTCCAATCCAACACAGGATTATGTACCTGCAACCACGGGAAACCCAGCACGATAACATCATGCAAATTATGCAACACCAGAAATCGACAATCTTCCTGATGGGCTGGCGCCATGTGCATGGTCACCTGTGTCCAAAACTGGGGCTTATTTTTAGCCAAAGGTGTAGCATCAATCCCCCTTAAAGGAATAGGTTCTGCAAAGGCTGCAAGGGAAAACCACAACGCCTGGCAAACTCAAAATCCATTAAGTTCAAGGCGGCACCTGAATCCACAAACGCCATGACAGAAAATGATGACAATGAGCAGATCAAGGACACCGATAACAGAAATGTAGGTTGTACAGTACTGATAGTAAATGAACTAGCGATCCTTTTTGTCCGCTTAGGGCAGACTGAAATAACATGAGAAGCGTTGCCACAATAATAACACAACCTATTCTGACGTCTGAATCCTTGTCGTTCCGTTCTAGACAAAATCCTATCACACTGCATTGGCTCAGGACTTTGCTCTAAGGACGACGCCACAGCGCGCACAGTTTGACGCTCCCGCAAACGCCGATCAATCTGAATGGCCAGAGACATAGAATCACTCAGACCGGAAGGCGTGGGAAACCCCACCATAACATCTTTAACGGATTCAGAAAGACCCTTTCTGAAAATTGCCGCCAAAGCATCATCATTCCATTTAGTCAACACAGACCATTTTCTAAATTTCTGACAATACAATTCTGCCGCCTCTTGACCCTGAGAGAGGGCCAACAAGGTTTTCTCCGCTTGATCCACAGATATCGGTTCATCATATAATAATCCTAAAGCCTGAAAAAAGGAATCTACATTAAGCAAGGCCGGATTCCCAGATTCCAGATTTGCTGAATGGAATCACCGGAGGATCGCGGTCTCAGAGCAAAAAACAGTTTACAATTGTTTTTAAAACCCAAAAATTTGGACCTATCACCAAAAACAAATCAGGAGTAGGAATCTTTGGCTCTAAAGCAGAAGTCTGAACAATATAATCAGAAATATCCTGTACCCTAGCAGCAAGCTGGTCTACACGAGAAGCTAATTCCTGAACATCCATGCTGGCACAAGACTCCTCAGCCACCCATAAATAAAGAGGGAAGAGAAGACAAAACAGACTGCAGAAAAAAAAATGTCTCAACACCTTTCTTCCCTTCTTCTGAGATGCATTTAACTCATTATTGGCCAGTTGTACTGTTATGATCTGGTGACCTTGGAGCCGCATGAAACTTTCTCTGGAGTCGGTGGAACCTGTACTGACCGCAAATCCTGAACTAACACCGCAACTAGAAGTAGCCGTGGGGTGTGCCTAACATACCCTAGACACCTCGACACAGCCGGAGGACTAAATACCCCTATAGATGGAAATAGGAATGCTACCTTGCCTCAGAGCAGACCCCCAAAGGATAGGCAGCCCCCCACGAATAATGACTGTGAGTAGGAGAAGAATAGACACACGCAGGTAGAAAACAGGATTTAGCAAAAGAGGCCACTCTAGCTAAATAGGAAAGGATAGGACAGATTACTAGGCGGTCAGTATTAAAACCCTTCCAAAAATATCCACAGCAGATAATACAAAAAGTTCCACAATCTAACTAAAGACATGGAATGTATATCTGCCACTCCAGAGAATCCAACAAGACTGAGAAAATACTGACACAATCTAAGCTGGACAAGAAAACACAAAGAATAGCACTGAATTGTGAAGCACATAGCATGTTTGCCACAGGAAAAAAAAAACAGACACTTATCTTTGCTGATTTGGCAGAAAGGCAGGAGGAACCAAGCAGAGGTCCAACACCTCCCAACAACAATTGACAACTGCCAAGGACTAATGAATCCTGCACGCCTAAATACCCCAGTCAGAACTGCAATCAGCAGGTACACCTGACCAGGACTGCAACTCAGGGGCAACTGCATTACCACCTACAACCACCGGAGGGAGCCCAAAAGCAGAATTCACAACAGTGTCCTCCCGTTCCGCTGTCTCCCTGTCACATCTGCTTCCGAGGCTGCACATTACCTTCCGGCGGTATTCACTGCACTCTGCAGTCACAGCACGAACACTGCCGGAAAAAGCAGAAGACTGCCAAGTGCAGTGAATACCACCGAACGCTAATGAGCGGCCCCGGAAGCAGGTGCAGCTGGGAGACAGCGGGAAAGGGAGGATGCGTCGCTGGACAGGTAAGTATAATTATAATGTTTATTATTCATTTTATACTTTCTTTTATAGCCCCCCCGGCCCCATCCCATATCTGTAAAGTCCAAGTTCGGGGTTCGGACGCAAGTTCGTGTCATCGCCAGCCTCAAACTTTACAAAAAAACTTGGGTGAACCGCTTCCTGTAGAAAGACAATGACCCGATCCCACATCCTGTAGGACTAAGACCCACTCCTCTAGAAGGACAAAGACCCGCCCCCAGTTGATGTAGAAGAACAAAGACCCACCCCCTCTTCCTTTAGCAGGACAAGAACCCACCCCCACTTCCTGTAGAAGGACAAGGACCCAACTCCACTTCCTGTAAAAGGAGTAAGACTTGCCCCCACTTCCTGTAGAAGTAAAAATACACATATCCACTTCCTGTAGAAGGACAATGACCCAATTCACTTTCTGTAAAGCAAAAAATACATGCCCCCACTTCATGTATAAGGGCAAAGACCTGCCCCCACTTCCTGTCTAAAGGTAAAGACCTGCCCCCATTTCTTGTATAAGGGCAAAGACCTGCCCCCACTTCCTGTATAAGGACAAAGACCTGCCCCCTCTTCCTTTAGAAGGACAAAGACCAGCATCCACTTCCTGCAGAAGTACAAAGACCCGACCGACTTTCTGTAGAGCAAAAAAGACCTGTCGCCAATTCCTTCATAGGGGCAAAAACCTGCCCTCACTTCCTGTAGAAGGACAAAGACCCACCCTCACTTCCTGGAGAAGGACAAAGACCCTCCCTCACTTCCTGGAGAAGGACAAAGACCTGCCCTCACTTCCTGGAGAAGGATAAAGACCCATCCTCACTTCCTGGGGAAGAACCCACCCCCCACTTCCTGTAAAAGAACAAAGACCTGTCTGACTTCTTGTAGCGTAAAAAACCTTGCCTACACTTCCTGTAGAAGGACAAAGACCCGCCTTCAACTCCTATCGGAGGTGTGGCTAGGATTTTGGCTCAGGGAAATGGTGAAACTTCTGAGTGGGCCCCTAACCAGGTATCCATGATTACAACTGGGTGACACACCCTAATAGTTGAGAACCTCAGCAGATGACCACGATGTTACTGAAAATAATCTTTATTTGAAGATCAACATTGATATTACCGCCATATGGTCAGTGAAAGATACCAGTCCTATGGAGCATATAAGAGATTACAGCACAGTTATAGATAATGACTTACAGCTGATGTTCTTTCTGATGGAATTGTTCACTTTTCCCGTCTTTTCCATCTTGCCCAGACCGACATGACAACTTCTTCCAGCCAGGACTCGTCTGCAGAGATTACAATAAAGACACATCTGACTTTTCACATTTCCTGCACCTTCCCAATCTATCTCCAACCTTCACAAATTCCCTATCCTGATGATACCGCAATACTGAGACGCTGCTGCCATATGCGTCCCCTTTTCTGCACCTGCTGTGTGGTTCTCTCTGCCATCTAAATTCTAACATCCACTAGAATATAGTAATGCCGGGTGCAAGTGCCCTAGAAAACTGTGCCCAAATTTTGTCCCCTAGAAAGTCATCTTGCCCTGTGTGTGCCCTTTTGACAGTCACAGTAAGCTGAGTTCCTCTATAATAATAAGTGCCCACTTTACATTTAATAATGTCTCCCCCATACAGCTCCCCTATACAAAGTATGATGCTCTCTTATACACAGTCTAATGCCCCCTCACTTTATATATATTGACCTCTTAGTATCCCCCAAACTGTTTTACAGCTCCAACACTGTAAGATGGCCCACTCACTATAATCTCCACACTGTATGATGGCCCCCTAGATAGCCTCCATATAGCATAATACACCAGATAGTCCTCAATATAGTATAATGCACTCCTTATAGGCCTCCATATAGTATAATGCACCTGAAAGTCCTCATTATAGCATAATGCACTCCTCATAGGTAGACTCTATATTGCATAATGCACTCCTCATAGGTAGACTATGTAGCATAATGCATTCCCCATAGGCAGACTCTATATAGTATACTGCACCCCACATAGGCAGATTCTATATGGTATAATGCAGCCCCCCATAGGCAGACTAATAGAATGCAGCCCCCTATAGGCAGGCTATATGGTATAATGCAACACCCATAGGCAGACTCTATATCGTATAATGCAGCCCCCCATAGGCAGACTCTATATAGTATAATGAAGCCCCCCATAGAGAGACTATAGTATAATACACCCCCTATTGGCAAACTCTATATAGTATACTGCACCCCCCATAGGTAGACTCTATATGGCATAATGCAGCTGCCCATAGTCAGACTCTAATAGAATGCAGCCCCCATAGGCAGACTTTAATATAATGTAGGCCCCATACGCAGACTAATAAAATGCAGCCCTCCATAGGCAGACTTTAATGTAATGCACCCCCATAGGCAGCCTCTATATTATAATGCACCCCCATAAAACAATAAATACAATACTCACCTATCTTCTTCTTGGTTCCTCTGCTGCTCTGAGCACCCACACATCTCCGGATCACAGGCAACAAGTAGTGACGTCATCGTGCCCACTGTCAGTGTCAGCATCGGTGATGTCAGATGCTGACGGGGGAATGACGGGAGAGGGAGAGTGATGCTCCTCTCATCAATGCGGTCAGCTGTATCGGCATCCAGCTGACACAATTGCACAGTTGAACTTGTGATGACGGGCGGGGGGTCCACTGCTAGCATCGGGCCCTCCCGCCTGCTCAGGGGCCCCATAGCGGCCGGGTGGCAGAGCAGGGAGATCCATTCTCCCTGCTCTACCACAGAATGTTACTGTATCGGTACAATGTGCACGCCGATACAGTTACAGTAGCCTAGCTCCGTGTGGACCCCCTCAGAGCGCAGGGCCAGTGGTGACTGCCCCCCTGCCCCCCCGGGTAGCTATGCCACTGCCTCCTATAAAAGGACAAAGACCCACCCCCACACTTCCTGTAGAAGGACAAAGACTCGCCCTCGCCTTCCGCAATCTGTCTATATTGGTAGAGATTTAACAGCAGGGAGGGACAGCAAATTAGTCAAAAGGGAGACAGACCCCTAGTGTCCGTTACTTTGGAGTGACTTTTTGGGGGTAATATTACATAACTTTTAGATGAAGTAAATTGCAGATTGCTTCGTTAGTGGGAAATTAGTGAAAGGTACAGGACATGTGCCATCTGGGATTGTGAGCAAAGGAAAGTGGACTATGAATTATAGTATTGTAAACAGCAGCATCATGGAAGAGATTTAGGAAATATCAAACTAACACTGCAGCAAAAAGTGAAATGTGCTGCAACATTTCTGCATTAACATCTGTAGACGTCCCATGTAGACAGACCCTATGTGCAGCTTTGGCTGTGACTGGAGCATAGGTGTCACAATCAGCCCCAATCATGTAGGGGTAATTGCACTATTATCTGCAGTTCCCTTTCTCAATGTTCTCAACATATTGGGAGGAACAAATGGTCTAATACCAACGGCGTCACATATGTCCCAGGAATCTTCATTTTCATCCAAGAATTTCTCCCAGATAAGCTGGTGTCTTGTAGGAAGCAGGTGAAGCAGCAGCGGCTGAGAACGGCGCACATTGCATCAAGCTTTAATGTTTTCTTCCCGTTCACTGGTTTCATAGGGAAGAATTCTTCCATAACCCATAGCTGTTAATACTGGATGTCAGTACACTCTGCTCCAGCTCCGAGCACTGCCGACAGCCGCATAACATATGCCACGCGCCTGCCAAGTTCACAAACCCCCGCTGGTGGCTGTTTGTTTCTGCGCCTGGATTTATTCGTTGGCAATAAAATATGAGCTTTATATACGGGAATGATTCGTGTAGAAACAGAAAACTACATGGAAAGTTACAAACAGGAGAAGTTTAAGAAAAATAAATTGTAGTTTATCTTCTGGTCTAAGATAAGTATCAGCTGAAACAGAATCTTGGACCTCATGGGCGGTCATAACTAGTCACACCTGGCATGGTGGCTCAGTGGGTAAATCTCTAATGTGTAACAATGGATTTAAAAGCCAATATGGCTACATCATTAGGTACGCTGAGCCAACTCTTGTGTACATGAAGGCTCAGTGGGTACCAAACTGCTCCAGTATGAATAAACAACATTAGTACTCCTAGATGACTAGGTGGCTTAGTGGTTAGCAGCACAGTAATAAGGACCTGCCATTCACATGACCTTCTGGAGGTCTATAGGGGATATATAAATAGTTATGTTGCCCCAACATGAGGAGGACCAACTTAATTACCATGAATTATGAATAGGTAGATGATCATAAGTGGCCATGCATAAATGGCTCATAAACCAACTGCGGAAGACAACCATGTCATGCGGCTTCAGACTCACTCTTTCAATGGTGGGCTGGCTATCTCCTTTTCCCTTGCTTTGGGTAACTTAACTAAATAAATACCACCTAAGGACCTGCAGGTCAGGTAAAGGGCATGAATGTATAATATAATATAACTACTATAATACTGCCCCTTTGTACAAGAATATAACTACTATAATACTGCTCTTATACACAAGAATATACAGTTATATGAAAAAGTTTGGGCACCCCTATTAATCTTAAGCTTAATGTTTTATAAAAATTGTTTTTTTTGCAACAGCTATTTCAGTTTCATATATCTAATAACTGTTGGACACAGTAATGTTTCTGCCTTGAAATGAGGTTTATTGTACTAACAGAAAATGTGCAATCTGCATTCAAACAAAATTTGACAGGTGCAAAAGTATGGGCACCTCACCAGAAAAGTGACATTAATATTTAGTAGATCCTCCTTTTGCAAAAATAACAGCCTCTAGTCGCTTCCTGTAGCTTTTAATGAGTTCCTGGATCCTGGATGAAGGTATTTTTGACCATTCCTCTTTACAAAACAATTCCAGTTCAGTTAAGTTTGATGGTCGCCGAGCACAGACAGCCCTCTTCAAATCATCCCACAGATGTTCAATGATATTCAGGTCTGGGGACTGGGATGGCCATTCCAGAACAGTGTAATTGTTCCTCTGCATGAATGCCTGAGTAGATTTGGAGCGGTGTTTTGGATCATTGTCTTGCTGGAAGATCCATCCCCTGCGTAACTTCAACTTTGTCACTGATTCATGAACATTATTGTCAAGAATCTGCTGATACTGAGAGGAATCCATGCGTCCCTCAACTTTAACAAGATTCCCGGTGGCGGCATTGGCCACACAGCCCCAAAGCATGATGGAACCTCCTTCAAATTTTACTGTGGGTAGCAAGTGTTTTTCTTGGAATGCTGTGTTTTTTTGCCGCCATGCATAATGCCTTTTTGTATGACCAAACAACTCAATATTGGTTTCATCAGTCCACAGGACCTTCTTCCAAAAAGAAATTGGTTTCTCCAAATGTGCTTTTGCATACCTCAGCCGACTCTGTTTGTGGCGTGCTTGCAGAAATGGCTTCTTTCGCATCACTCTCCCATACAGCTTCTCCTTGTGCAAAGTGTGTTGCATAGTTGACCGATGCACAGTGACACCATCTGCAGCAAGTTGATGCTGCAGCTCTCTGGAGGTGGTCTGAGGATTGTCCTTGACTGATCTCACCATTCTTCTTCTCTGCCTTTCTGATGTTTTTCTTGGCCTGCCACTTCTGGTCTTAACAAGAACTGTACCTGTGTTCTTCCATTTCCTTACTATGTTCCTCACAGTGGAAATTGACAGGTTAAATCTCTGAGACAGCTTTTTGTATCCTTCCTCTGAACAACTATGTTGAATAATCTTTGTTTTCAGATCATTTGACAGTTGTTTTGAGGAGCCCATGATGCCACTCTTCAGAGGAGATTCAAACAGGAGAACAACTTGCAAGTGGCCACTTTAAGTAGCTTTTCTCATTATTGCATACACCTGGCTATGAAGTGCAAAGCTCAATGAGGTTACAAAACCAAAAAAAGTGCTTTAGTAAGTCATTAAAAAGTAGGTAGGAGTATTTAAAACAAGAAAATGATAAGGGTGCCCATACTAATGCACCTGTCAAATTTTGTTTGAATGCAGATTGCACATTTTCTGTTAGTACAATAAACCTCATTTCAAGGCAGAAACATTACTGTGTCCAACAGTTATTAGATTTATGAAACTGAAATAGCTGTTGCAAAAAAAACAATTTTTATAAAACATTAAGCTTAAGATTAATAGGGGTGCCCAAACTTTTTCATAGAACTGTAACTACTATAATGGTGCTCTTATATACAAGAATATAACTACTATAATACTGCCCCCTTTGTTCAACAATATAACTACTATAATACTGCTCTTATATACAAGACTATAACTGCTATAATACTGCTCCTATGTACAAGAATATGACTATGATATGATATCACATATCGTCCTATATCAATAAATTAACAGAACATATGATGATTGAGAGCATTATGTTTACACCAAGTGGTTCTCAATATTCAATCCGAATTGGGAATATGATTTTGGATCAAAGTTAGAGTAGTCTCCTCAATTACATATAACCTGCCAATAAACACTTGGACCTTTATATTTAATAAAATTACATTGTAAGTTGTACTTTTCAAAAACTAGTATCACAAATCTTAATAAGGAGGTGTAATGAAGAAAGAACCACAGTGCAGTTCCTAAAGGGTATACAGTAATTCAGTACATGTAGCTGTCTGTGTGATAATGAGTACATAGACTGGAAACCAAACTACCGTACATATGATAGAGTTTGTATATCTATATTAGTGGCTGGCTAATATATAGAATATCAATTGGTTTCTCAGGCGTGGTGAAGAAAGTCACTAAAACAGTGTCAGCTGTGAAACATCCTGCAAACAGGGGTTGCATATAACAGCATTAACCCCGTTATAGCCTCATACACATGTGGTCAAAATTGTTGGTACCCCTCGTGGAAAAGGCAACCTTCAAACACGAGACAACTGGAGCAGTTTGCTCTTGAGGAGTGGGCCAAAATAGAAGTCTCATTGACAGTTACAGGAATCGTTTGATTGCAGTAATTGCCTCAAAAGGTTGTGCAACAAAATATTAAGTTAAGGGTATCATCATTTCTGTCCAGGCCTATTTCATGAGGTTTTTTTTTAATTCTGTGGAAGCATGGTCGAAAATCACACGACAGTATCTAAAGATAGGAATACTTGCCCTGGTGCAGGGTATTTTTGGGGGTGGGAAAAGAGAACATAGATATCGGAAACATAAGGTCGGCACATAGTGACTAGTTACGAGCTTACATAGGAAGTTCTTGGGGGTCTGATTGCATCCATAGATGGTCCCTATTCGATATATAGAATGATGATAATTAGTGAAGTATCTCTCCCAGAAGTAGTAATAAATGGCGGGTAATATGCATGGATCCATTCCCGCCTGCAGCAGCCCTCCAATAACACAACGAGGCTTATTAGATGAGATAATAAAAATAGAACTTGATACAAAAGCCGACTGTGCGCTCTTAATACCGGCAGCAGAAGAGCCCTCCGTGGAGTCCCCCATGTATTGTAATGTGACGGAGCTGCTGCTCAGGACCCCCCACTACCCCACCCCCGCTATTCTTTGCATCTCGGTTATTAATATTGTTAGCACATCAGCCTAGAAGATAACAAGGCTTGGGGTATTACTCAGTACAATTGTATCAGGGCGCTCAGGGCAAGTTATATTACATCAAGTCAAGGAAGAAAAACACATAAAAAATCTCAGCAGGGTGAACATGAGTTGTGCGGTCGCAATTTTGGAGCCATTTTACATAACTCATTTTTCTCATTCTTTAGAAACAGCATTTCTTTGCATAATAATAGCAAATATGTTATTTTGAAGGCAGAAAGATAGGACTTATTTTTTTCCCCTTTCCTTGTGTGTTCCTGTGATTTTCCGCTTTATGTTCCTCTGTTGATAAGACAATGCGTCTCTGAATGATATTTTTTGCTACTTTCGTTGTATGAAAGCTCAAACCTTCAAGTAATATTCTGACTATATATTTGTTTTCTGTTTTATTTGTTTCTTTGCTATTTTGTAGAACAATGGTCTGCTAGCAGCAACATAGCGAGCAGAGTCTCCTTATAGATACAATGGTATATTACAGAAAAATATGCCTATAGACATGCAATAATTACTTGTGTATAGTGCAAAGATTTAGAAAGTAGCTGAATTTTACATTTTTTTTGTGTAATCGATTGCCAAATGGAAAATGAAGAGATTTAGTAATATACTTCATTACAACGTCTAATGGCTGGATATCATCTCTGTGGAGACACAGGGGTCAGCAGGTGGTCTAGTCCACTGGCTCATGACCACATGGACCAGGGCTCATCTCACCGAATGCTGGCTCTCTTTTTACAGTGGGCATAATACCATTCAGTCAGCACAGGGTGAGGGTGAAACAGTGTGGCAATACTTTACTGAATAACAAAACAGGCAAATAACCCATAGCAAGATACTCAAGATGGTGCACATTACAGAGACTCACCCTTCCGCTGACTGGCCAGGATAAGAGCAGGTGTTACTCCAGAGCTTCCAGTGCCGACTACCCCACCTGTGACACACACAAAGAGTATGTAACGACAATCGGAGAAACCTGACAGTCCATTGAGGTCAAAGTCTAGGTGACCAGAGGGTAACAACCTGGCTTTTCCGAACATCTCCTTGGAACCAAGTGACCGGCCGATAACAATCCTGGCTTCCCCAAATGCATCCATGAGACTCAATTGACCTGTGGATCCAAATACTAACTTCCCCAAACATAACCATGGGTTCAGTAAAGGTCAATGGAACAGATCTGTATTCTGTAAGCCTTGGCAATGGTCCCCTAATGTGGCATCCTGTAGAATGCCAAATCTGTGTCTTTCGTGAAGGAGCCATGGCGTTTTGGCTGCTGTCCTGTAAAATGTCCTGTTTCTGGCTGTGGTTTTGTAAATAGTCTCTGATTCTCTGGATCTTTGGAACACTTTTTACAGAGACATATCCCCTTTTTAAAGTTCACAACTGTTGTCCTTTAAGCCATCATCCATTAGTCAAGGGAAAGGGGTAATGAGGTCAACCCAGCATTTTTTGATTATTTATAGTTTGTCCTATGTTTGTAAGTCAACAAACTAGCTGGTCTGGAAAATGTATAATCAACATATCAGCAAACATCATTGTTCAACTACCTTGCGTCTCTGTCATTCAGGATAACAGCACAATATGTTATAACAACCGTCACTGTAAGGGTACGTTCACACAGGACTTTTTTGCTGCGTATTTTTGCTGCGTTTTTTTATGCTAATTTTCAGCTGCTTTTTACAGTACCAGCAAAGCCTATGAGATTTCAGAAATCTCATGCACACACATTGGGTTTTTGTTTGATCAGTATTTTCTGCTTTGCTGCATTTTTTGGACATAGGGCATGTCACTTCTTTCAGCGTTTTTGCTGCGTTTTTGCAGCGGTTTTTCACCCATTGACTTGAATGGGTGATGGAAAAAATGCAGCAAAAACGCAGCAAAAACGCATGTAGCATTATTTGCTGTGTTTATTGTGCAGAAAAATCATGGCCAGCAGGAAGTGATCTCACAGCCAAGAGCTTAGGGGTGTGGTTAGTGAGGTGTGAAGAGCCATTGTGAGTAGTGTTGAGCATTCCGATACCGCAAGTATCGGGTATCGGCCGATACTTAGCGGTATCGGAATTCCGATACCGAGATCCGATACTTGCCGCGTATCGGATACCGGAATCGGAAGTTCCCAGGATTCAAACTGCACAAATTTGTACGAAATCAGCCAATGAGAATGATTCCAAGTGTGGGCACATCCTGTTCAGCATGGAGGGCCTGAAACTACTGGCAAGGCTGTGATTGGCTGCTGAAATGATGTCATGATGCAGTTTAAAAGTCGCTGGCGCCATTTTGCGCTCACTCTGCTGTGAATTCAGTTAGTGACAGGACGCTGTTTGCTGACTGAGGGCCAGTTTAGAGATAGCGATTTGCTTCTTTGTGCTTTTCCAAGGCTAATTTAGCAACCGCTGTGTTCGCCTACTAATCACCTTGCTTTTGCCTTGTAGCGCTGTTTTCACAGCGATCTGCAAGGTCTGTGTGTGTGTGTGAGTGCAGCCCACTCTCTAGTCTGAGTACAGCCATAGGCCATCCATAGCTGGTTGTATTCAGTTCAGGGAGGGTGGTTCATTGCCTCATACTGTTCTTTTTTTTTTTTTTTCAAGTAGTGTGGTCTGCTGCTCATTTTTTCAAAAAATTCCTATTAGTGTCTTTCCACCCGTCTCCAGCTAACTTGTGGAAAAACACGACATAGGATAACGTAGAGGAGGGTTTTTGGGCCTTGCAGCGCCGTTTACGGCTGTCTGCACGGTCTCCGTGTGACTGCAGCTCGCCCTGTAGTCTGTGAGCAGCCATAGCCTGGTTGTCTCCAGCTCAGGGTTCTTCACTGCGTCATACCGTAAAATCAATTTTCCTTTTGTTTTAAGTAGTGCAGGCTGCTGCATATTTTTTCAAAAAATTCCTATTAGTGTCTTTCCACCCGTCTCCAGCTAACTTGTGGAAAAACACTACATAGGATAACGTAGAGGAGGGTTTTGGGGCCTTGCAGCGTCGTTTACGGCTGTCTGCACGGTCTCCGTGTGACTGCAGCTCGCCCTGTAGTCTGTGAGCAGCCATAGCTTGGTTGTCTCCAGCTCAGGGTTCTTCACTGCGTCATACCATAAAATCAATTTTCCTTTTGTTTTAAGTAGTGCAGGCTGCTGCACATTTTTTCAAAAAATTCCTATTAGTGTCTTTCCACCCGTCTCCAGCTAACTTGTGGAAAAACACTACATAGGATAACGTAGAGGAGGGTTTTTGGGCCTTGCAGCGCCGTTTACGGCTGTCTGCACGGTCTCCGTGTGACTGCAGCTCTCTCTGTTGTCAGTTCAGCCCCCAAAAAATAACTAAATAATAAAGTTCACCAAACACATCAGTGACACCACTTTACATTTGTGTAGGCCACATTAGCTCATATTAAAGTCTAGTCCACACTTTAGAAAATTAGTGTTTCTTATACCTGTTAGGAGTTGTTCAGGAATAAGCACACAAAGCCGTTAGTACTTTTCTGCTTATCTTTATCAGTCAACCAAGATGAAGAAGGCAGTGAGTAAGGCACGTGGGCGTGGGCGCGGAGCAGGGAGAGGACGTGGGGATTCTGTGCCTGCTGCGGGCACCGGTGACTCATCAGCACCCACTTTCACCAGGGAACAGTCCTTCATGCGCAGCTTTGTCGCAGAGCGCCGTACACCGCTGCTGCGTGAAGACCAAATTGAAGCCGTTGTCGGATGGATGGCAGCTAATGCATCAACTTCAATTAGTGCCACATCCTCTCAGACACAGAGCACTGGAGAGCAGCCATCTGTCTCTTCACCACCTGCCAAATTGCCCAGGCAGACAGAGATCCCAGGACAGGAGCCGTCTCTACTTCTGTTCTCTGAATCTCTTGGCTTGGAAACAGGGGGCCAGCCAAGCAGCATTGGAGAAATGGAAGAAGAGGCAGGGTGCAGTGATGCCCAACCGCTTTTTCTCTCTTCCTCTGAAGAGGCGGGTGGGCCAGTGCCTCCGGTCACCACATCGCAGGACGCATCCGCTGATGACACTCAGGTGCCACTTTCTGGTGCGTGCTCTGCTGCTGAGACTACCCAGGAGGAGCAGTTGGGGGCAGAGGGTAGTGTAGATGATGAGGTCCTTGACCCATCTTGGCGTGAGGGACAGGAAGGTGGTGGGAGCAGCTCTGAGGAAGAGATTCCCCGTACGGCCCAAAGAGGGAGAGGGAGGGGGAAGACTGCGGATCCTGCAGCCTCCACTTTGGCACCCGTTAGGAGCATGTCTCTTCCAAAAGCCAAAAAGGGCACTCCCAAGACTTGCAGTGCCTGGTCCTTTTTTGACACAGTTGCAGATGACATTTGCTATGTCAAATGCAAGGTGTGTCATCACAAAGTCAAAAGAGGGAAAAATGTCAGCAACCTCAATACCTCCAACATGTGGAAACATGTGCGCAACAGGCACGCGGCGGAGTTAGAAAGACACACTGAAGAGCTAGGCCAACCAACAGCGGCAGCTACCACTTCTTCAGCTCGTGTTGCCTCTTCCTCCAGCTCACACGCAGCTGGTTCGGCTTCCTCCCAGGATCGCCGTGGAAGAACCTCTGGCCCTGTTGTCCAGAGACCCGCTGTAATTCCACCCGCAGCACCACTTTCCCAGTCATCCACACACTCCCAGCCCAGTGTACAGCCATCGGTAGTACAGGCATGGGAGAAAAGGCGGCCTTTCTCATCAAACCACCCACGAGCACAGGCTCTGACTGCAGGCATTGCCAAACTTCTGTCACTGGAAATGCTGTCATTCAGGCTGGTGGAGACTGACAGCTTCCGTGACTTGATGTCATTGGCAGTCCCACAGTACAATGTGCCCAGCCGCTTTTACTTCAGCAGGCAAGCCGTCCCTGCCCTGCACAAGCAAGTGGAGGGACACATAAAACACGCGCTACTGAATGCCGTCAGTAGCAAGGTCCACCTCACCACCGATGCGTGGACCAGTCAACATGGACAGGGGCGATACCTTTCCCTCACTGCCCATTGGGTTAATGTCGTTGAGCCAGGTACAGATCGTGCGAGTGGCGCAGGACGTGTCCTGCCCACTCCAAGGATTGCAGGAATCCATTCTGTACGCATTGACTCCTCCTCTTACACCAGTTCCTCAGAATCATCGCTGCAGGAGCCGTCACAGTCCACCTCCACATGGACCTGTGATGAACGTTTACCTGTTACGACCGACATGAGCACAGCCGTGGCCAAACGTCAACAGGCCGTCTTGAAATTAATTTCTTTGGGGAATCTGTTGTGAATTTGCTTTTTGCTCCCTCTAGTGGTTACTAGTTTTTTGACTCTGGTTTTTCTGTCATTCCTTTTATCCGCACCTGGGTCGTTAGTTAGGGGTGTTGCTATATAAGCTCCCTAGACCTTCAGTTCAATGCCTGGCAACGTAGTTATCAGAGCTAGTCTGCTGTGCTCTTGTCTACTGATCCTGGTTCCAGTTATATCAGCTAAGTCTGCCTTTTGCTTTTTGCTATTTGTTTTGGTTTTGCATTTTTGTCCAGCTTGTTCCAAATCTATATCCTGACCTTTGCTGGAAGCTCTAGGGGGCTGGTGTTCTCCCCCCGGACCGTTAGACGGTTCGGGGGTTCTTGAATTTCCAGTGTGGATTTTGATAGGGTTTTTGTTGACCATATAAGTTACCTTTCTTTATTCTGCTATCAGTAAGCGGGCCTCTCTGTGCTAAACCTGGTTCATTTCTGTGTTTGTCATTTCCTCTTACCTCACCGTTATTATTTGTGGGGGGCTTCTATCCAGCTTTGGGGTCCCCTTCTCTGGAGGCAAGAAAGGTCTTTTGTTTTCCTCTACTAGGGGTAGCTAGATTCTCCGGCTGGAGCGTGTCATCTAGAATCAACGTAGGAATGATCCCCGGCTACTTCTAGTGTTGGCGTTAGGAGTAGATATATGGTCAACCCAGTTACCACTGCCCTATGAGCTGGATTTTTGTATTCTGCAGACTTCCACGTACCTCTGAGACCCTCGCCATTGGGGTCATAACAGTTTGCCAGGCCAGTATTAAATGTTTAATGCGTTGCAGAAGAGGGATTATAAGAAAGAAGATTCTGAGTTTTTTTCTTTTTTCTTTCTTCTTCCCCTTTACCTCAGAGTGGCTATGCTTGCTGCAGACATGAATGTCCAGACCTTGATTACAAGTGTGGACCAGCTGGCTACTCGTGTGCAGGGCATACAAGACTATGTTATCAGAAATCCTAGGTCAGAACCTAAAATACCGATTCCTGAACTGTTTTCCGGAGACAGGTTTAAGTTTAGGAATTTTGTGAATAATTGTAAATTGTTTTTGTCCCTGAGACCCTGTTCATCTGGAGACTCTGCTCAGCAAGTAAAAATAGTTATTTCGTTCTTACGGGGCGACCCTCAGGATTGGGCTTTTTCGCTGGCGCCAGGAGATCCGGCATTGGCTGATATTGATGCGTTTTTTCTGGCGCTCGGTTTACTTTATGAGGAACCCAATCTTGAGATTCAGGCAGAAAAGGCCTTGCTGGCTATGTCTCAGGGGCAGGACGAGGCTGAAGTGTATTGCCAAAAATTTCGGAAATGGTCCGTGCTGACACATTGGAACGAGTGTGCACTGGCCGCTAATTTTAGAAATGGCCTATCTGAAGCCATTAAGAATGTTATGGTGGGTTTTCCCATTCCCACAGGTCTCAATGATACTATGGCACTGGCTATTCAAATTGACCGGCGGTTGCGGGAGCGCAAAACCGCAAATTCCCTCATGGTGTTGTCTGAACAGACACCTAATTCGGTGCAATGTGATAGAAAAACCGCAAATTCCCTCATGGTGTTGTCTGAACAGACACCTGATTTAATGCAATGTGATAGAATCCTGACTAGAAATGAGCGGAAAATTCATAGACGCCGGAATGGCTTGTGCTACTACTGTGGTGATTCTACACATGTTATCTCAGCATGCTCTAAACGTATAGCTAAGGTTGTTAGTCCTGTCACCGTTGGTAATTTACAACCTAAATTTATTCTGTCTGTAACTTTGATTTGCTCACTGTCGTCTTATCCTGTCATGGCGTTTGTAGATTCAGGTGCTGCCCTGAGTCTTATGGATCTGTCATTTGCTAAGCACTGTGGTTTTACTCTTGAACCATTAGAAAATCCTATTCCTCTTAGGGGTATTGATGCTACGCCATTGGCAGCAAATAAACCGCAGTATTGGACACAGGTTATCATGTGCATGACTCCTGAACACCGTGAGGTGATACGTTTCCTGGTTTTACATAAAATGCATGATTTGGTTGTTTTAGGGCTTCCATGGTTACAGACCCATAATCCAGTCCTGGACTGGAAGGCTATGTCAGTCTCAAGTTGGGGCTGTCGTGGTATTCATGGGGATTCCCTGCCTGTGTCTATTGCTTCTTCTACGCCTTCGGAAGTTCCGGAGTATTTGTCTGATTATCAGGATGTCTTCAGTGAGTCTGAGTCCAGTGCACTGCCTCCTCATAGGGACTGTGACTGTGCTATAGATTTGATCCCAGGCAGTAAGTTTCCTAAGGGAAGACTGTTTAATCTGTCGGTACCTGAACATACCGCTATGCGTTCATATATCAAGGAGTCTCTGGAGAAAGGACATATTCGTCCGTCTTCTTCCCCCCTTGGTGCGGGATTCTTTTTTGTGGCAAAAAAGGACGGATCTTTGAGACCTTGTATTGATTATCGGCTTTTAAATAAGATCACTGTCAAATTTCAGTATCCTTTACCGCTGTTGTCTGACTTGTTTGCCCGGATTAAAGGTGCCAAGTGGTTCACCAAGATAGACCTTCGTGGTGCGTACAACCTTGTGCGCATTAAGCAAGGTGATGAATGGAAAACCGCATTCAATACGCCCGAAGGTCATTTTGAGTACTTGGTGATGCCTTTTGGGCTCTCCAATGCGCCTTCAGTTTTTCAGTCCTTTATGCATGACATTTTCCGGAAGTATCTGGATAAATTTTTGATTGTTTATCTGGATGATATTTTGGTTTTTTCTGATGATTGGGATTCGCATGTGGAGCAGGTCAGGTTGGTCTTTAAAATTTTGCGTGAAAATTCTTTGTTTGTCAAGGGCTCAAAGTGTCTCTTTGGTGTACAGAAGGTTCCCTTTTTGGGGTTCATTTTTTCCCCTTCTGCTGTGGAGATGGACCCAGTCAAGGTCCGAGCTATTCTTGATTGGACTCAGCCCTCGTCGGTTAAGAGTCTTCAGAAGTTCTTGGGTTTCGCTAACTTCTACCGTCGTTTTATCGCTAATTTTTCTAGCATTGTGAAACCGTTGACGGATATGACCAAGAAGGGCTCCGATGTAGCTAACTGGGCTCCTGCTGCCGTGGAGGCTTTCCAGGAGTTGAAGCGCCGGTTTACTTCGGCGCCTGTTTTGTGCCAGCCCGATGTCTCACTTCCCTTTCAGGTTGAGGTGGATGCTTCGAAGATTGGAGCAGGGGCCGTTTTGTCGCAGAGAGGCCCTGGTTGCTCTGTTTTGAAACCTTGTGCCTTTTTCTCCAGGAAGTTTTCGCCTGCCGAGCGAAATTATGATGTGGGCAATCGGGAGTTATTGGCCATGAAATGGGCATTTGAGGAGTGGCGTCATTGGCTCGAGGGTGCTAAGCATCGTGTGGTGGTCTTGACTGATCACAAAAATCTGATGTATCTCGAGTCTGCTAAACGCCTTAATCCGAGACAGGCCCGCTGGTCATTGTTTTTCTCCCGCTTTGATTTTGTTGTCTCGTATTTACCAGGTTCAAAGAATGTGAAGGCCGATGCTCTTTCTAGGAGCTTTGTGCCTGATGCTCCTGGAGTCGCTGATCCTGTTGGTATTCTTAAAGATGGAGTTATCTTGTCAGCTATTTCTCCGGATCTGCGACGTGTGTTGCAGAGATTTCAGGCTGATAGGCCTGAGTCTTGTCCACCTGACAGACTGTTTGTCCCGGATAAATGGACCAGCAGAGTCATTTCCGAGGTTCATTCCTCGGTGTTGGCAGGTCACCCGGGAATTTTTGGCACCAGAGATCTGGTGGCCAGGTCCTTTTGGTGGCCTTCCTTGTCAAGGGATGTGCGGTCATTTGTGCAGTCCTGTGGGACTTGTGCTCGAGCTAAGCCTTGCTGTTCTCGTGCCAGCGGTTTGCTCTTGCCCTTGCCTGTCCCGAAGAGACCTTGGACACATATCTCCATGGATTTCATTTCTGATCTTCCGCTATCTCAGGGCATGTCCGTTATCTGGGTGATATGTGATCGCTTCTCCAAGATGGTCCATTTGGTTCCTTTGCCTAAGCTGCCTTCCTCTTCCGATCTGGTTCCTGTGTTTTTCCAGAACGTGGTTCGTTTGCACGGCATCCCTGAGAATATTGTGTCAGACAGAGGATCCCAGTTCGTTTCTAGGTTCTGGCGATCTTTTTGTAGTAGGATGGGCATTGATTTGTCGTTTTCGTCTGCTTTCCATCCTCAGACTAATGGACAGACGGAGCGAACCAATCAGACTTTGGAGGCTTATTTGAGGTGTTTTGTCTCTGCTGATCAGGACGATTGGGTGACATTCTTGCCGTTGGCTGAGTTTGCCCTTAATAATCGGGCTAGTTCCGCCACCTTGGTTTCGCCTTTTTTCTGCAACTCTGGTTTCCATCCTCGCTTTTCTTCGGGTCATGTGGAGCCTTCTGACTGTCCTGGGGTGGATTCTGTGGTAGATAGGTTGCAGCGGATCTGGAATCATGTGGTGGACAACTTGAAGTTGTCACAGGAGAGGGCTCAGCGCTTTGCCAACCGCCGCCGCGGTGTGGGTCCCCGACTACGCGTTGGGGATTTGGTGTGGCTTTCTTCCCGCTTTGTTCCTATGAAGGTCTCCTCTCCCAAATTTAAACCTCGTTTTATTGGGCCTTACAAGATATTGGAAATCCTTAATCCTGTATCTTTTCGTCTGGATCTTCCTGTGTCGTTTGCTATTCACAATGTATTTCATAGGTCCTTGTTGCGGCGGTACATTGTGCCTGTAGTTCCTTCTGCTGAGCCTCCTGCTCCGGTGTTGGTTGAGGGCGAGTTGGAGTACGTGGTGGAGAAGATCTTGGATTCTCGCCTCTCCAGGCGGAGGCTTCAGTACCTGGTCAAGTGGAAGGGCTATGGTCAGGAGGATAATTCCTGGGTGGTCGCCTCTGATGTTCATGCGGCCGATTTAGTTCGTGCCTTTCATGCCGCTCATCCTGATCGCCCTGGTGGTCGTGGTGAGGGTTCGGTGACCCCTCACTAAGGGGGGGGTACTGTTGTGAATTTGCTTTTTGCTCCCTCTAGTGGTTACTAGTTTTTTGACTCTGGTTTTTCTGTCATTCCTTTTATCCGCACCTGGGTCGTTAGTTAGGGGTGTTGCTATATAAGCTCCCTAGACCTTCAGTTCAATGCCTGGCAACGTAGTTATCAGAGCTAGTCTGCTGTGCTCTTGTCTACTGATCCTGGTTCCAGTTATATCAGCTAAGTCTGCCTTTTGCTTTTTGCTATTTGTTTTGGTTTTGCATTTTTGTCCAGCTTGTTCCAAATCTATATCCTGACCTTTGCTGGAAGCTCTAGGGGGCTGGTGTTCTCCCCCCGGACCGTTAGACGGTTCGGGGGTTCTTGAATTTCCAGTGTGGATTTTGATAGGGTTTTTGTTGACCATATAAGTTACCTTTCTTTATTCTGCTATCAGTAAGCGGGCCTCTCTGTGCTAAACCTGGTTCATTTCTGTGTTTGTCATTTCCTCTTACCTCACCGTTATTATTTGTGGGGGGCTTCTATCCAGCTTTGGGGTCCCCTTCTCTGGAGGCAAGAAAGGTCTTTTGTTTTCCTCTACTAGGGGTAGCTAGATTCTCCGGCTGGAGCGTGTCATCTAGAATCAACGTAGGAATGATCCCCGGCTACTTCTAGTGTTGGCGTTAGGAGTAGATATATGGTCAACCCAGTTACCACTGCCCTATGAGCTGGATTTTTGTATTCTGCAGACTTCCACGTACCTCTGAGACCCTCGCCATTGGGGTCATAACAGGAATCGAAGCCACACAGCGCAGGAGCTCTGGAATGCCATCAAGCGGGAGAGCGATGTGTGGTTTGTGCCAGCGAATCTCCAGCCAGGCATGGTAGTGTGTGATAATGGCCGAAATCTGGTGGCAGCTCTGGGCCTCGGCAACCTCACTCACATCCCATGTCTGGCACATGTGCTCAATTTGGTCGTGCAGAGTTTTTTGAGGGACTATCCGGATCTTGATGCACTGCTGCACAAGGTCCGCCTAGAGTGTGCTCACTTGCGGCGTTCCAGCACGGCAAAAGCACGCATTGCGGCTCTGCAGCGCCGACACCGCCTGCCGGAACATCACATCATATGTGACCTACCTACCAGGTGGAATTCCACGTTACATATGTTGGAGCGGTTGTGTGAGCAGCAGCAAGCTGTAATGGAGTACCAGCTGCATCAGGCGCAAAGAAGTCGCACTCAGCGCCGTTCAGACTTCACAACCACAGAGTGGGCCACTATGAATGACGTCTGCCAGGTTTTGCGTCCCTTCGATTATTCCACGCGGATGGCGAGTGCAGATGATGCACTAGTCAGCATGACTGTCCCCCTTATCTGCCTGCTTGAAAAATCACTGCAAGCGCTAAGGGATGATGTTGTGGAAGAGGTGGAGGATGAGGATTCACCATTTCCATCATCTTCTGGACAGTCAGCGCCACGTGGTTCCTCACAAACGCGTAGACAGGGGACAGTTTGTGAGGAGGATGAGGAGGAGTCAATGAAGGAGGAAGACATCCGTCCAGAGGAGGGAGTTACACAATTGTCCAGTACTCAGTGTGTACAGCGAGGGTGGGGTGATGACGAGCGGGCAGAGATCACGCCTCCAGCAGGGGACAGCATTTCTTGGGCAGTTGGCAGTCTGCAGCACATGGTGGATTACATGCTGCAGTGCCTGAGAAACGACCGCCGCATCGCCCACATTCTCAACATGTCTGATTATTGGGTGTTCACCCTCCTCGATCCTCGCTACCGGGACAACGTAGAAAGCCTCATCACACCGTTGAACCGGGAGCGAAAAATGCGGGAGTACCAAGACACACTGGTGAATTCCATCATCTTCTCCATTCCAAGTGAGAGAAGTGCTGCTAGTGCATTACAAAGCAGCTCAGTGCGTCCAGGCAGTGGTGGATGCTCTGCACAAAGAGGGAGCAGAAGCAGTGCCTCTGCCCAAGGCAAGACCAGTATGGCCCAACTGTGGCACAGTTTTCTGTGCCCGCCACAAAAGTCTACACCATCACAGACGGCTCCAGTCAGCAGGAGGCAACGGTTCCGTCAGATGGTGACAGACTACATGTCTTGCCCTCTTGCTGTACTCCCAGACGGCTCTTCACCTTTCAAGTTTTGGGTCTCAAAGCTGGATACATGGCCAGAGCTAAGCCAGTATGCATTGGAGGTGCTGGCTTGCCCTGCGGCCAGTGTATTATCGGAACGCGTCTTTAGTGCTGCAGGTGGTGTACTAACTGACCGTCGCATGCGACTATCCTCCGATAACGTTGACCGGCTTACTTTCCTGAAAATGAACAAGGCCTGGATCTCGCAGGAATTTGCCACTCCTCTTCCTGATTAAATAATTAGGTGACTGTCTACGTTATCCAGGTCTCCTGTTGTGTTCATCTTTCTACCACCTGAACTTAAATTCCTGGGCTCCAACACCGCCAGTTGAGGCTCAGAAGTGCCGTCTGCAGTCAAAACATACGACCCAGTGTTATTGGGTTTCAGTAACATCAGCTGATCCCCAGCTGTGTAGCCGGCAATGTGTCCTGCGACCGCCACGCTGACACAACAACTGAAATGTAAGGGAACCTGTCCCCCCCCCCAAGGCGTTTGTTACTGAAGGAGCCACCTTGTGCAGCAGTAATGCTGCACAAGGAAAAGGTAGCTATTTTTGTTTAGCTCCTTGCACACGCAGAACTTAACACTTATAAAATGTGTCCACTGATACCGTAAAACCGTCCCGGAGGTGGGACTTTCCTTCGTAATATGACGCAGCACAGCTGTCATTCCTACCCCCTTGGCACCGTGCCCCGGCTCCTCAGCGTTGTTTGATTCCGTCACGGAGCCTGCACTGTTATGTTATCCCTTGGCCAGGCACACTTAGCGCTGCCCATCTTCTGACATCATTTGGTGTCAGGCTGGCTGCGCCTGTGCGGCCGCACTGGCTGAGAGCCCGCCTCGCACTGTCTTCTGATTTAATCCCACTGGGGGCCTGAGATCCATGGACATACGCAGTGCATATCTGAACCTCCGCCTCTCACTCATCTCCCTACGCCTTCTTCAGACTGTGCGCCGTCAGCTGATCCCTAATAGCATGCCACGGCCGTGACGCCGCACTGTCTGAAGAAGCCGTAGGGAGGGGAGTGAGAGGCGAGGATATGCACTGCGCATGGCCACGGATCCCAGGCCCGCGGTGGGATTACATTAGACGACACTGCGAGGCGGGCTCTCGGCCAGCGCGGCCGCACAGGCGCAGCCAGCCTGACACCAAATGATGTCAGAAGACGGGCAGCGCAAAATGTGTGCATGGCCAAGGGCTAACCTAACAGCGCAGGCTCCGGGACAGATTGAAACAACGCTGAGGAGGCGGCGCACGGCGCCAAGGGGGTAAGAATGACGGCTGTGCTGCGTCACATGACAAAGGAAAGTTCCACCTACCAGACGGTTTAACGGTGTGAGGGGACACATTTCATAAGTGTTAGGTTCAGCATGTGCAAGGACCATAATTCAAAGAGCTAAGTTTACCTTTTCCAGCATTAGTGCTGTACACGATGGCTCTTTCAGCTACAAACGCCTGGGGGGGGGGTTAAAGGTTCCCTTTCAACTTGCTCCAGTGCAGGCTTCGGCCTACACTCCGCTAGCCCTGCTCCTCCTGCTGACCCTGGGCTCTAACACCGCCAGTTGGGGCCCAGATGTGCTAGCTGCACAGAGAAAAACACCAGCCAATGTGTCAGTGGGGTTCAGCACCGCCAGCTGTTCCCCTGCTGTGTAGCCGGCATCGTGTCCTGCAACAGCCACGCAGACACAAAGCTGCCGCCAGTGCAGGCTTCGGCCTACACTCTGCTCCCTCTCCTCCTGCTGACCCTGGGCTCTAACACCGCCAGTTGGGGCCCGGTACTGCTAACTGCACAGAGAAAAACACCAGCCAATGTGTCAGTGGGGTTCAGCACCGCCAGCTGTTCCCCTGCTGTGTAGCCGGCAATGTGTCCTGCAACAGCCACGCAGACACAAGAACTGAAATTGAAGGGAACCTGTCCCCCCTCCCCCAGGCGTTTGTATGTTTTCCAGCCACCTTGTACAGCAGTAATGCTGCATGTGTGCAAGGTGGCTCATAAACTTATTCTCCTCGCACATGTGGAACTGAACACGTCTAAAATGTGTCCTCTGTGACCATTTAACCGTCCCAGAGGTGTGACTTTCCTTTGTAATGACACGCTGCAACCCCCTTGGTAGCGCTGCCTGTCTTCTGGCATCATTGTTTGGCTGCCTGCGCCTCTGTGGCTGCCCTGACCCACACAACGCCCCTCGGTGTCTTATTTATTTGGACTGCGAGGGTGTGATTGATGGGCATGAGCAGTGCATATCTTCGCCTGTCCCTCATCTCCTTCCGCCTTCTTCAGACTGTGCGGCTTCATGGCCGCGGCATGCAATAAGGGATCAGCTGACGCCGCACAGTCTGAAGCGGGTGTAAGGACCCGAGTGTGAGAGGCGAACATATGTACTGCGCCAGGCCATGAATCCCAGCCCCGCAGTGTTTTAACTATATAAAGACACTGCGGGGCTGGGATTCATGGTCATCGCAAACCGCAACGGCCGACATTAAATGATGCCAGAAGATGGGCAGCGCTAACAGCGCAAGGCCAAGGGATAAAACGACAGCGCAGACTCCTGTACAGCAAATAACAACGCTCAGGAGGCTGCGCCCAGCACCAAGGTGGGATTCTTGACATCTGTGCTGCGTCTCATTACGAAGGGAACTCTCGCCTCCAACACAGTTTGACTGTATAAAGGGCTAAATGTTATACGTGTTTCATTCAGCGTGTGCAAGGAGAAAAATTAAAAGAGCAACCTTTGACTTGTGCAGCACTACTGCTGCATAAGCTGTGGCTCTTCTAGTTTGTAACACCTGAGGGGGGGTTAAAGTTTACCTTTAAAATTGGTTCAATTAGGCTTCGGCCTACACTCTGCTCCCCCTGCAGAGCCTGGGCTCTAACACCGCCAGTTGGGGCCCGGTACTGCTAGCTGCACAGAGAAAAACACCAGCCAATGTGTCAGTGGGGTTCAGCACCGCCAGCTGTTCCCCTGCTGTGTAGCCGGCATCGTGTCCTGCAACAGCCACGCAGACACAAAGCTGCCGCCAGTGCAGGCTTCGGCCTACATTCTGCTCCCTCTCCTCCTGCTGACCCTGGGCTCTAACACCGCCAGTTGGGGCCCGCTACTGCTAGCTGCACAGAGAAAAACACCAGCCAATGTGTCAGTGGGGTTCAGCACCGCCAGCTGTTCCCCTGCTGTGTAGCCGGCAACGTGTCCTGCAACAGCCACGCAGACACAAAGCTGCCGCCAGTGCAGGCTTCGGCCTACACTCTGCTGTCAGCTGGTCCTCGGTAGTTCCATTGGCTCTTGGACCTTCGGCTACCCATCCGGGTTCCAGTACCGTCAGCTGGTTCTCGGCAGTGTCTTTTGCTCTTGTACCTTCTGCTCCCCATCCTGGTTCCAGTACCGTCAGCTGGTTCCGGGCAGAGCCTTTGGCTTAGGTGCCTCCCTCTGGGTATCTGAGTTCCACCAACGTCAGGTGGTCCTTGGTAGTGCTTTCAGCACGGGTACCTCCTGCTTAGTAACCGGGTTCCAGTAACATCAGCTGGTCCTCGGTAGTTCCATTGGCTCTTGGACCTTTGGCTACCCATCCGGGTTCCAGTACCGTCAGCTGGTTCTCAGCAGTGTCTTTTGCTCTTGTACCTTCTGCTCCCCATCCTGGTTCCAGTACCGTCAGCTGGTTCCGGGCAGAGCCTTTGGCTTAGGTGCCTCCCTCTGGGTATCTGAGTTCCACCAACGTCAGGTGGTCCTTGGTAGTGCTTTCAGCACGGGTACCTCCTGCTTAGTAACCGGGTTCCAGTAACGTCAGCTGGTCCTCGGTAGTTCCATTGGCTCTTGGACCTTCGGGTAGCCATCCGAGTTACAGTTCCATCAGCTGTTTCTCGGCATTTTCTCAGCCTACTTGTACCTTCTGCTACATTTCCAAGTTCAAGACCCTAAAGACGACGACCCGGAAGACCACCCCAAAGATGACGACGACACCAGAGACGACAACCACTGAGATGACCACGACCCTGGAGACGATGACCCTGAAGACCACCCCGATGACGACGACCCCGGAGACGACGACCCTGGAGACGACGACGACCTGGAAGACCGAGAAGCAGAAGAACAAGAGACTGCAGAACAAAGAGCAGAAGAACATTAAGCATAAGACTAAATATCAGAGCAAAAGATATTATCTAAATTATAAGCAGAAGAAGACTAAGCAGTGTATGGGGGTGAGTCCGTTCCTCCTCGTGGTGCCCCTGGATAAAGCCTGATGCTGCAGGCCAAACTGAACGCGGACAAATGTAACTGTTTTGTGACAGGCAGAACGGAAGGTGTAATCTTCAAACTTTTACAGATAACAACTACGGGAATGCCTGTCACAAATAAGAATATGATGGAGAAGTTGAATATGAAGAAGATAATAGTAAAATAAAAAGAATATGAACAATGTACCAAAAAAAATAATAGGTAGAAGATGAAGAAGAAGATGAATAAGGTGAAGAAGTTGATGTCAAAGAAGCTGATGATGAGGATAATGAAGAAGAAAGTGTGGGAGAAGTAAAAAAGGTGAAGGGCGTGGAAGTAGTGAAACATCAATATCTGACAAAATTAAAAAAATTAACATAGTCAAAATCTTTCTAACGCCGAACGTCATAAAAAACAAAACAAAATCCTGCTATTCTATTAGATTGGGCTAAACCTCTGTGCCTTTAATGTCTCCGCCACGTCCCCCAATACATCCTACATTATTCTTAGTTGTTTTCCTTCATGTAGAATGAACCTACAAGTTAAGAAAGGGTTTATTTTAATTCCGATATTTTCGTCCCATTGACTTGCATTGGGATCGGGTATCGGTATCGGATTAGATCCGATACTTTGACGGTATCGGCCGATACTTTCCGATACCGATACTTTCCGACACTAATTGTGAGCCATTGTGAGATGTGAAAGAGCCATTGTGAGGTGTCCTGATTGTGATCTATTGTGAGGGAGTTCCTGGTAGTGAGGTGTGAAGAGCCATTGTGAGGTGTCCTGATTGTGATCTATTGTGAGGGAGTTCCTGGTAGTGAGGTGTGAAGAGCCATTGTGAGGTGTGAAGAGCCATTGTGAGGTGTCCTGATTGTGATCTATTGTGAGGGAGTTCCTGGTAGTGAGGTGTGAAGAGCCATTGTGAGGTGTGAAGAGCCATTGTGAGGTGTCCTGATTGTGATCTATTTTGAGGGAGTTTCTGGTAGTGAGGTGTTAGCCATGTCTTGGTATAGGAGGATGAGCATTAATGTTTCCCAACTAATCATGGAGGTAATATTTTTTTTAATTTGTGATATATTTATCTATCCGATTGTTTGCAATGGTACACTTTGCGATGCTCATGTGCTGTTATGTACATGTTCATGTGTTCTGCATGTGTATGTTTGTATCTTCCTTGTCATGAATGTTGGCTTCATTTCATCTTGCATTTGGTAATTACTTTTTCATTTATTTTTCCAAGGTGGAAGCAATGCCTGTAATTTGGGATGTAGCTTGCCCAAACTACAGTGATTGTCAAAAAAAGGCCGATGCATGGCATGTAATTCGCCGTAAATTGTTCCCCCGCTGGGATGAAGGCGATGCTAAGCTCCACTGGGGTCACTCAACTTTATTATCATGCACAAATAGACAAAAAAACGCACCAAAACCGCACAAAAAACGCATCTATTATAAGCAGCTGAAAATTGGCATAAAAAACGCAGCAAAAATACGCAGCAAAAATACGCAGCAAAAAAGTCCTGTGTGAACTTACCCAAAAAACGCACCAAATACGCACCAAAAAAACGCACCTAAATTAGCATAAAAAAACGCAGCAAAAATACGCAGCAAAAAAGTCCTGTGTGAACTTACCCTAAAAGTCGATATTACAAGCTTATATGAACAAAAGGCTGTGTTTTCATGTCCAACAAAAGAACAAACACATACATTAAAAAGTCAACTTATATATAACATTCTATTCCTCCTGGCTTACTGAAAATAGACATCTGGTAATAAAGATTAAATGATGCATCGTCACATCAAATTTAGGCCACATTCACACATTCAGCATTTGGTCAGTATTTTAAATCAGTATTTGTCAGCCAAAACCAGAAGTGTGTGATAAAAAAAGAAGTAGTGAAGTGTTTCTATTATACTTTTTAATCTGATTATTCCACTCCTGGTTTCATCTTACAAATACTGATGTAAAATACTGACCAAATACTATATGTGAGAATGTGGCCTTAGAAGTCACCTTCTCTTGATGCACCTGAACAATCGTACTCTCTACTACTATAATACTGCTCCTATGTACAAGAATATAACTACTATAATACTGACCCTATGTACAAGAATATAACTTATATAACACTGCCCCTATGTACAAGAATATAACTACTATAATACTGCCGCCTATGTATAAGATTATAACTACTATAATACTACTCCTATGTACAAAAATATAACTACCATAATACTGCCCCTATGTATAAGAATATAACTACTATAACACTGCCCCTATGTACAAGAATATAACTACTGTAATACTGCCCCTATGTACAAGAATATAACTACTATAATACTGCCCCTATGTATAAGAATATAACTACTATAACACTGCCCCTATGTACAAGAACATAACTGCTATAATACTCCATCCTATATACAAGAATATAACTACCGTACTATAATACTGCTCCCATGTACAAGAATATAACTACTATAGTACTGACCCTATATACAAGAATATAACTACTATAATACTGCCCCCAATATACAAGAATATACCTACTTTAGTACTGCCCTTATGTACAAGAATATAACCACTATAATACTGCCCCTATGTACAAGAACATACAGTTAAGTCCATATATATTTGGACAGAGGCAACATTTTTCTAATTTTGCTTATAGACATTACCACAATTAATTTTAAACAAAACAATTCAAATGAAGTTGAAGTTCAGACTTTCAGCTTTCATTTGAGGGTATCCACAATAAAATTGGATGAAGGGTTTAGGAGTTTCAGCTCCTTAACATGTGCCACCCTGTTTTTAAAGGGACCAAAAGTAATTGGACAATTGACTCCAAGGCTATTTCATGGACAGTTGTGGGCAATCCCTTCGTTATGTCATTCTCAATTAAGCAGATAAAAGGCCTGGAGTTGATTTGAGGTGTGGTGCTTGCATTTGTAAGGTTTTGCTGTGAAGTAAACATGCGGTCAAAGGAGCTCTCCATGCAGGGGAAACAAGCCATCCTTAAGCTGCGAAAACAGAAAAAAAACATCGGATAAATTGCTACAATATTAGGAGTGGCAAAATCTACAATTTGGTACATCCTGAGAAAGAAAGAAAGCACTGGTGAACTCATCAATGCAAAAAGATCTGGGCGCCCACGGAAGACAACAGTGGTGGATGATCGCAGAATAAGCTCCATGGTGAAGAGAAACCCCTTCACAACAGCCAACCAAGTGAACAACACTCTCCAGGAGGTAGGCGTATCAATATCCAAATCTACCATAAAGAGAAGACTGCATGAAAGTAAATACAGAGGGTTCACTGCACGGTGCAAGCCACTCATAAGCATCAAGAAGAAAAAGGCTAGGCTGGACTTTGCTATAAAACATCTAAAAAAGCCAGCACAATTCTGGAAGAACATTATTTGGACAGATGAAACCATGATCAACCTCTACCAGAATGATGGAAAGAGAAAAGTATGGCGAAGGCGTGGTCCAGCTCATGATCCAAAGCATACCACATCATCTGTAACCACGGCAGAGGCAGTGTGATGGCTTGGGCATGCATGGCTGCCAGTGGCACTGGGTCACTAGTGTTTATTGATGATGTGACAAAGGACAGAAGCAGCCAAATGAATTCTGAGGTATTCAGAGCCATACTGTGTGCTCAGATCCAGCCAAATGCAGCAAAACTGATTGGCCGTCGTTTCATACTACAGATGGACAATGACCCAAAACATAAAGCCAAAGCAACTCAGGAGTTTATTAAAGCAAAGAAGTGGAATATTCTTGAATGGCCAAGTCAGTCACCTGATCTCAACCAAATTGAGCATGCATTTCACTTGTTAAAGACTAAACTTCAGACAGAAAGGCCCACAAACAAACATCATCTGAAAACCACAGCAGTGAAGGCCTGGCAGAGCATCAAAAAGGAGGAAACTCAGCGTCTGGTGATGTCCATGAGTTCAAGACTTCAGGCAGTCATTGCCAACAAAGGGTTTTCAACCAAGTACTAAAAATTAACATTTTATTTAAAATTATTGAATCTGTCCAATTACTTTTGGTCCCTTTAAAAACAGGGTGGTACATGTTAAGGCTCTGAAACTCCTAAACCCTTCATCCAATTTTAATGTGGATACCCTTAAATGAAAGCTGAAAGTCTGAACTTCAACTGCATCTGAATTGTTTTGTTTAAAATTCATTGTGGTAATGGCTATAACCAAAATTAGAAAAATGTTGTCTCTGTCCAAATATATATGGACCTAACTGTAACTACTATAATATTGCATCCTATGTATAAGAGTATAACTATAATAATACTTGCCCCTATGTACAAGAATATAACTACTATGATACTGCTCCTGTGTACAAGAACATAACTACTATAATACTGCCCCCATGTACAAGAATATAACTACTATAGTACTGCCCCTATGTACAAGAATATAACTACTACAATACTGCATCCTATGTACAAGAATATAACTACTATTATACTGCTCACTATGTACAAGAATATAACTACTATAGTACTGCCCCTATGTACAAGAATATAACTACTATAATACTGCATCCTATGTACAAGAATATAACTACTATATTACTGCCCCCATGTACAAGAACGTAACTACTATAGTACTGCCCCTATGTACAAGAACATAACTACTATAATATTGTATCCTATGTACAAGAATATAACTACTATAATACTGCCCCCATGTACAAGAATATAACTACTATAATACTGCTCCCTATGTACAACAACTATAATACTGCCCCCTATCTATAAGAATATAACTATGGTACTATAATACTGCTCCTGTGTACAAGAATATAACTACTATAGTACTGCCCCTATGTACAAGAATATAACTACTATAATACTGCATACTATGTACAAGAATATAGCTACTATTATACTGCTCACTATGTACAAGAATATAACTACTATAGTACTGCCCCTATGTACAAGAATATAACTACTATAATACTGCATCCTATGTACAAGAATATAACTTCTAAAATACTGCTCCTATGTACAAGAATATAACTACTATATTACTGCCCCCATGCACAAGAACATAACTACTATAATACTGTCCCCTATGTACAAGAATATAACTACTTTAGTACTGCCCATATGTACAAGAATATAACCACTATAATACTGCCCCTATGTACAAGAACATAACTACTATAATATTGCATCCTATGTATAAGAGTATAACTATAATAATACTTGCCCCTATGTACAAGAATATAGCTACTATGATACTGCTCCTGTGTACAAGAACATAACTACTATAATACTGCCCCCATGTACAAGAATATAACTACTATAGTACTGCCCCTATGTACAAGAATATAACTACTACAATACTGCATCCTATGTACAAGAATATAACTACTATTATACTGCTCACTATGTACAAGAATATAACTACTATAGTACTGCCCCTATGTACAAGAATATAACTACTACAATACTGCATCCTATGTACAAGAATATAACTACTATATTACTGCCCCCATGTACAAGAACGTAACTACTATAGTACTGCCCCTATGTACAAGAACATAACTACTATAATATTGCATCCTATGTACAAGAATATAACTACTATAATACTGCCCCTATGTACAAGACCATAACTACTATAATATTGCATCCTATGTACAAGAATATAACTACTATAATACTGCCCCCATGTACAAGAATATAACTACTATAATACTGCTCCCTATGTACAACAACTATAATACTGCCCCCTATCTATAAGAATATAACTATGGTACTATAATACTGCTCCTGTGTACAAGAACATAACTACTATAATACTGCCCCCATGTACAAGAATATAACTACTATAGTACTGCCCCTATGTACAAGAATATAACTACTATAATACTGCATCCTATGTACAAGAATATAACTACTAAAATACTGCTCCTATGTACAAGAATATAACTAATATAATACTGCACCCTATGTACAAGAATATAACTACTAAAATACTGCCCCCATGTACAAGACCATAACTACTATAATATTGCATCCTATGTACAAGAATATAACTACTATAATACTGCCCCCTATGTACAAGAATATAACTACTATATTACTGCCCCCATGTACAAGAACATAACTACTATAATATTGCATCCTATGTACAAGAATATAACTACTATGATACTGCCTCCTATGTACAAGAATATGACTACTATTATATGGCTCCTATGTACAAGAATATAACTACTATAATACTGCCCCTATGTACAAGAATATAACTACTATAATACTGCTCCTATGTACAAGAATATAACTACTATAATACTGCTCCCTATGTACAAGAATATAACTACTATAATACTGACCCCCTATGTACAAGAATATAACCACTACAATACTGCCCCTATGTACAAGAATATAACTACTATAATACTGACCCCCTATGTACAAGAATATAACTACTATAATACTGCCGCCTATGTATAAGATTATAACTACTATAATACTACTCCTATGTACAAAAATATAACTACCATAATACTGCCCCTATATATAAGAATATAACTACTATAACACTGCCCCTATGTACAAGAACATAACTGCTATAATACTCCATCCTATATACAAGAATATAACTACCGTACTATAATACTGCTCCCATGTACAAGAATATAACTACTATAGTACTGACCCTATATACAAGAATATAACCACTATAATACTGCCCCTATGTACAAGAACATAACTACTATAATATTGCATCCTATGTATAAGAGTATAACTATAATAATACTTGCCCCTATGTACAAGAATATAACTACTATGATACTGCTCCTGTGTACAAGAATATAACTACTATTATACTGCTCACTATGTACAAGAATATAACTACTATAGTACTGCCCCTATGTACAAGAACATAACTACTATAATATTGCATCCTATGTACAAGAATATAACTACTATAATACTGCCCCTATGTACAAGAACATAACTACTATAATATTGCATCCTATGTACAAGAATATAACTACTATAATACTGCCCCCATGTACAAGAATATAACTACTATAATACTGCCCCTATGTACAAGAATATAACTACTATAATTCTGCTCCTATGTACAACAACTATAATACTGCCCCCTATCTATAAGAATATAACTATGGTACTATAATACTGCTCCTGTGTACAAGAACATAACTACTATAATACTGCCCCCATGTACAAGAATATAACTACTATAGTACTGCCCCTATGTACAAGAATATAACTACTATAGTACTGCCCCTATGTACAAGAATATAACTACTATAATACTGCATCCTATGTACAAGAATATAACTACTAAAATACTGCTCCTATGTACAAGAATATAACTACTATATTACTGCCCCCATGTACAAGAACATAACTACTATAATACTGTCCCCTATGTACAAGAATATAACTACTATAGTACTGCTCCTATGTACAAGACTATAACTACTATAATACTGCTCCTATGTACAAGAATATAACTACTATAATACTGTCCCCTATGTACAAGAATATAACTACTATAATACTGCACCCTATGTACAAGAATATAACTACTAAAATACTGCCCCCATGTACAAGACCATAACTACTATAATATTGCATCCTATGTACAAGAACATAACTACTATAATACTGCCCCCTATGTACAAGAATATAACTACTATATTACTGCCCCCATGTACAAGAACATAACTACTATAATATTGCATCCTATGTACAAGAATATAACTACTATGATACTGCCTCCTATGTACAAGAATATGACTACTATTATATGGCTCCTATGTACAAGAATATAACTACTATAATACTGCTCCTATGTACAAGAATATAACTACTATAATACTGCTCCCTATGTACAAGAATATAACTACTATAATACTGACCCCCTATGTACAAGAATATAACCACTACAATACTGCCCCTATGTACAAGAATATAACTACTATAATACTGACCCCCTATGTACAAGAATATAACCACTATAATACTGCCCCTATGTACAAGAATATAACTACTATAATACTGCCCCTATGTACAAGAATATAACTACTATAATACTGCCCCCTATCTATAAGAATATAACTACTATAATGCTGGACATTTATATATATGTTCCTAAATTTCTCGTTAGGACAGAACTATGTTGAGAATATTTTCTTTCTGGAATATATCATTACACTGTTCTGCGCCCTTCGTTTTCCTCTTTGTGTATTACTCCCTTTCAGGAGCTGATGGAGAAAGTCATTACTTTGCACACATTTTCTTTTATAACATATAACATCCAGTTATTGTACAATATTTAACAAAAAATCTCATTGAGCTCCCTCCTCCATTGTATGCAGATATTAGCGGTAGTTTTAAATTAGCTATCTTTGTGTCGGTTAGATTTATAGTGAAATGAACCCCCTCACCCCTTCCTAGAAATGCAGTGGACCCTTTTAATACGTTTCTATTATCTTTGGATGCTTTATTGAAATCCTGGGTAAAGGCCACATTTTATGTAGAGATTTCTGCAGGAACGTAATGAAATAACCTGTAACTCTATTCATGGAGAAGATAAACAGATCACATCTAGCAGAAGCCCCGGGGATTAGAACTTGTATTGGAAGTATCCGATTGTGTCTCCTCATTATCAGAGGTGGTGAATGGCCGCTCGCCGGTATCTGTCCTGACAACGAGCCGCTGATCCCAGGAGCCCCATTCTGTAAACAGGCAATGCCACGATTTGTGGTCGGGCCGAGAGTGAGACAAGAGGCAAATACCCAATGGATCAGGCACTTTACAGCCAATGAATGTGATGTCCTGGGTGGAAGATTTCTATTTTTAACTCCTTTATGACTGGACAGGATTTAATTCTCGCTGATGTAACCCGTTTAAATATGCTTATCGCTTATATAGCAGCATATTCTGCAAAGCTGGGGGGAGATTGCCATCACATCACACACTTCAGCTCCTGATGGGCTTACTCATACCTCCCAACTTTTGAAGACGGGAAAGAGGCGCAAAGCGCGCCGCAGCAAATTTTAGGCCACGCCTCTGACCACACCCATTCATAATTAGTCACACCCATAGCCACGTCCCAACCACACCCATTTAGCACTGCCGATCACACTATTTCATATACAATAATTATAAACAAAAAAATATGGCCACACAGTGCTCCATACTGTATAATGACCACACATGATGCCCCATACTGTATATTGGCCACACATGACGCTCCATACTGTATAATGAACACACATGACACTCCATACTGTATAATGACCGCATGCATACTGTATAATGGCCGCACATGATGCTCCATACTGTATACTGGCTGCACATGATGCTCCATACTGTCTAATGACCGCACATGATGCTCCATACTGTATAATGGCCACACATGATGCTCCATACTGTATAATGACTGCACATGATGCTCCATACTGTCTAATGACCGCACATGATGCTCCATACTGTATAATGACCGCACATGATGCTGCATACTGTATAATGACCGCACATGATGCTCCATACTGTATACTGACTTCACATGATGCTCCATACTGTATAATGGCCACAGTTCTCCATACTGTATAATGACATACAGGCACGCAGCTCACACACACGCTCACACACTCGCACAAAGCTCACACACACGGCTCACACGCACGCAGCTCACACACATGCAGCATCACACACACACACGCAGCATTACACACACATGCAGTATCAAACATACACACGCAGCATCACAAACGCAGCTCACAAACACATGCAGCTTTGACACAAATGCATCATACACGCAGCCATCACACACACACACGCAGCCATCACACACACACACCTAGCCATCACACACACACACACATAGCCATCACACACACACGCAGCCATCACACACACGCAGCCATCACACACACGCAGCCATCACACACATGCAGCCATCACACACACGCAGCCATCACACACACGCAGCCATCACATACACACCAGATACCTCATACACACATGACACACACACACATGCAGCATCTCACACACACACATGCAGCATCACACACACACACACACACACACATGCAGCATCACACACACACACATGCAGCATCACACACACACACATACATGCAGCATCACACACACACACACACACATGCAGCATCAGACACACACACACATGCAGCATCTCACACACACACACATGCAGCATCACACACATCACACACACACAAACAATCTCCTCTGTGGTGCAGAGGCGGCTGATGTCCATGTGCAGCTCTTCAGTTTCTCCGGCTGCTCACAGCTCTGCACTGTCCCGGCACCTCCCCCGTCTCTCCTTCTCTGCCGGGGTACCAGATAAGAGCAGGAGAAGCCGGAGCTCCGTGCACACACAGAAGGTAGTGAGTCGCTGACCTTTCATCTTGATCGCTGCTGGCCCTCTCCCTCCGCGTGGCAGGCAGCGCAGCGCCGCACAGGGGGCGGGGTTGGTGGGGAGGTGACCCAGCTTTTATAAAAAAAAAAAAAACAGCCACAAACCTAAGTTACTCAGGTGCCGCCCCCTGCATTGTCCCTGCCCTAGGCACGTAGTGCGGGACAACTAATGTCCCGCCCGGGATCCCGGGGCTGACTGTCAAAATCAGGACAGTCCCGCGGGATCCGGGACGGTTGGGAGGTATGGCTTACTATCACAATTACCGCCCAAGCCTAAACCAGGGAGCAGAACAAACCACTGATGCAATCTATCGTAGATGATGCCTTGGTTGCTTTTGAAGTCAGAACTCCAAGACTACAAGTTACAGTAAGCAATTGAGCAAGTAAGAAACAGATGGCTGCAGACAGGATCTTATCATGTATCTCTATATACAGGGAGCTCCCCCTAGTGGTGACTGCAGACAGGATCTTATCATGTATCTCTGTATAGAGGGAGCTCCCCCTAGTGGTGGCTGCAGACAGAATCTTATCATGTATCTCTGTATACAGGGAGCTCCCCCTAGTGGTGGTTGCACACAGGATCTTATCATGTATCTCTGTGTACAGGGAGCTCCCCCTAGTAGTGGTTGCAGACAGGATCTTATCATGTATCTCTGTATACGCGGAGCTCTCCCTAGTGGTGGCTGCAGACATAATCTTATCACGTATCTGTATATACGAGGTGATCCTCCTAGTGGTGACTGCAGACAGGATCTTATCATGAATCTCTGTATACAGGGAGTTCCACCTAGTGGTGGCTGCACACAGGATCTTATCATGTATCTCTGTATACAGGAGCTCCCCCTAGTGGTGGCTGCAGACAGAATCTTATCATGTATCTCTAAATACAGGGAGCTCCCCCTAGTGGTGGCTGCAGACAGAACCTTATCATGTATCTCTGTATACAGGGAGCTCCCTCTAGTGGTGGCTGCACATGGGCTCTTATCATGTATCTCTGTGTACAGGAGCTCCCCCTAGTGGTGGCTGCAGACAGAATCTTATCATGTATCTCTGTATGCAGGGAGCTCCTCCTAGTGGTGGCTGCAGATAAGATCTTATCATGCATCTCTGTATACAGGGAGCTCCCCCTAGTGGTGGCTGCACACAGGATCTTATCATGTATCTCTGTATACAGGGAGCTCCTCCTAGTGGTGGCTGCAGACAAGATCTTATCATGTATCTCTGTATACAGGCAGCTCCCCCTAGTGGTGGCTGCAGACAGGATCTTATCATGTATCTCTGTATACAGGGAGCTCCCTCTAGTGGTGACTGCAGATCTTATCATGTATCTCTTTATAGAGGGAGCCCCCCTAGTGGTGGCTACAGGCAAGATCTTATCATGTATCTCTGTATACAGGGAGGTCCCCCTAGTAATGACTGCAGACATAATCTTATCCTGTATCCCTGTATACAAGAAGCTCCCCCTAGTGGTGGCTGCAGACAGAATCTTATCCTGTATCTCTGTACACAGGGAGCTCCCCCTAGTGGTGGCTGCAGACAGAATCTTATGTATCTCTGTATATAGGGAGCTCCCCTAGTGGTGGCTGCAAACACGATATTATGTATCTCTGTATACAGGGAGCTACCCCTAGTGGTGGCTGCAGGCAGAATCTTATGTATCTCTGTATGCAGGGAGCTCCCTCTAGGGGTGGCTGCAGACAGGATATTACTGTGTATCTCTGTATACAGGGAGCTCTCCCTAGTGGTGGCTGCAGACAGAATCTTATGTATCTCTGTATACAGGGAGCTCCCCCTAGTGGTGGCTGCAGACAGAATCTTATGTATCTCTGCATACAGGGAGCTCCACCTAGTGGTGACTGCAAGCAGGATCTTATCATGTATTTCTGTATACAGGGAGCTCCCCCTAGTGGTGGCTGCAGACGCAGACAGAATCTTATGTATCTCTGCATACAGGGAGCTCCCCCTAGTGGTGACTGCAAACAGGATCTTATCATGTATTTCTGTATACAGGGAGCTCCCCCTAGTGGTGGCTGCAGACAGAATCTTATGTATCTCTGCATACAGGGAGCTCCCCCTAGAGGTGGCTGCAGACAGAATCTTATTTATCTCTGTAAACAGGGAGTTCCCCCTAGTGGTGGCTGCAGACAGGATCTTATGTATCTCTGTAAACAGGGAGTTCCCCCTAGTGGTGACTGCAGACAGGATCTTATGTATCTCTGTAAACAGGGAGCTCCCCCTAGTGGTGGCTGCAGACAGGATCTTATGTATCTCTGTATACAGGGAGCTCCCCCTAGTGGTGGCTGCAGACAGGATCTTATGTATCTCTGTATACAGGGAGCTCTTCCTAGTAACAAATTGCAGCATGTATTTTACTGTTTAATCTGGGGAGATCGTCAGCAGTGTAACTTAGTTGGCTCTGTGGTCTGTCTGGGTCTGCGGTGCTCCCAATGAATTTCCACAACATGTCAGTGTGATATTCTATTTTCACCCTTGATTACTTTTTTCAGATTGTGTTGCATTAACACATTTTGATGTCATCTTGGATGTCCTGATTTCCTGGATTCTCACCACGTTTATACCTGACCGTATTTTTCTATCTTTTGCGATTGTCTTTCTGACTCTGACCTCAGCTTCTGCGCTTTATTCCTCGCACTACCAGTCAGGACTGCTCTGCAGATTGAACCTGCGGACTCTGCAGTAAAGCCCAGATTCCTGTGGAGGGGTAAACAAAGACCAGAGATCCCTTTAGACTTGCCGATCTTTGAGCTGATGAATCAATACAGTCATTGAAAGAATTTTGTCAAACCTTGAGTATGGGGCTTCGAAATGTTGGCATAAAGTGGTCATTCATCCACTCCAACCGGGCATTTTGGAGCTCATTGAGGGTGCAGCAGGCTGCGACCCCAGCGATCCGCACGATATCACCCATCTTGTGGATGTCAGTCGATTTCTGAATCCTGGACCCGAGTCAATGGTGTAATTGCCCTTTAAGACTCTTAACCTGCGCTGTCCATGGAAAGTGATGTGTTTATTAGCATCCAGTACTGCACTGTGTGATCACTGGGCTAAGAAGGAGGCATCTTGTTCTGCAGAATCCCGGCAGCCCAGAAAGCAGTTGTGTAATTAATTAATTAGCTGACATAGACTTAGCGAAGCCTGAAACTTGTGTAATTATCACATGCGACTCATTCAAAGAAAACAAAACTCTGTGCAAACCAGCAGCCACATTGCATCCGGATCCCCCATAGTATTCCCTCCATTGTTAATAGAGGGCTCCGGGCACAGAACGTTTAGGACGTCTCTTATGTAAACTCAGAGTTGTTCCATTTTCAGCTGGTGGCAGAAAGTCCCATCTCCTCCTCAGGGGCGAATACAATAGACGGGGCAGAGGGAGAGGCTCCTGCTGCAGCCACACATAAAATAGTGAGGAGGAAGAGGAGTGACATGGCCAGCGGCCTCAGACTCAGAAACAATCTATTTATCTCTCAGTTTGAATTAGAATATAAGAAAAGGAGAAAGCGGGTCTCCAACAGCACAGAGTATTCCAGGAGATGAATGTGCTGGTATACTGTGAGAGTCACAAGCTGAGAGTTACACAGTGGAAGTAAGAGTCCTCAGCGGCACGGAGTATTTCAGGAGAAGAATATGTTTATTCTGTGGAGGGTTACAAACATAGGGTTACATAGTGGAAGTAGCACAGAGTATTTCATTAGAATATGCTGATTCTGTGGGGGTTACAGGCTTAGGGTTATGCAGCGCCCCAGAGTCCTGGTCGTTGCAGTAATGTCATTCTTCCACCAGGGGGAGTGATATTACGTCTGATGGCAATAAAGGAGATCTTCCTACCAGGTATCACAAACCATACACCACACTTCACACTCCAGTCCACCAGGGGGAGCCTTGCTCCTATCTACTAGGGCACTCCTCACAGAAGGGTAAAACTGGTGGGCTAGATAGAAAGTTAGAGAGAAGCTGACTGGGCTTTGCCCAGGCAACACCTGTCAGGCAGACAGGGGGAAAAGGAGGAACATCGAAGCTGCAGACAGAGGGTCCCTGACAGGGGTGGGATCCTGTCAGAGGCCTAAATAGCTAGAAGGCTATGGAGCTGCGCCTGCCCCACGTGCGGCAACATCCTAAGAAAGGACATGAAGAGAATTGTGTTGTAGAGGGTGAGAAACGAAGTCATAGCACAAGGAGATAACACCAGAAGGAGTTCTGCCCTAAAATAGGCTGCCTCCTTCTGAGGCGCGTAGCCGGTGGCCGGAACACCGAGGGAGCAACCGTCTCCAAGCCTTGCTCCAGAGACCAGCAGGACAGTCAATTCCAAGTTGGCTGCCCGACCTTAATACCTAGGAGACACGGTGGCAACTTGTGGGGGCCGGGGCATCTCTAGGGTCCCTGTAAAAAGCCTCAGGCCATCAGTCATATGGGTTTGTCCTATCCATACCATCTGGGGGACAGAGAGGAAGACATAACATCTAGAACATCTACAACAGTTGTGAGGACCTTACCGAGAAGCTCAGCAGGGAGGTACTACAACACACAGGAGCTAGAGGAAGGCTACTGATTTCCACCTGGATAAGGGGACTCTGGATTTGCCTTCAGACCAGCCGGACTCTGCCTACCCTGTGGTCTGTACCCTGGACTGTGGATGCTGAAGTCTTCAGTAAAAGGTAAAGAGACTGCAACCTTGTGTCCTTGTTATTCCCTGCACCTTACATCATCCACCATCACCATCTACACTTCTGGCAAGCCCTGGGGACACACTTCACCTGTGGGAAGGTATACCATCTAGCTGCCATAACATCACCCCAGCGGACCCCTTAATGCAGCGTCGGTCACCCTGACCGAATACCACAGGTGGCGTCACGAACTACCCCTTTCTACTAGTACTACTACTACTACTACTACTACTATCACCTTTCCCAAAACCATAAAAACTTTTTCCTTTATTGGACGTCCCTCAAAGGGCCACAGACCGGGTCCGGCCACCGTGCCATTCCCCGAACCGAAGTACCCGGTGCCGAGTACCCCATTGCCCTTACGTGGGGCGCTCCAAATCTTGGCATCATGAACAGGATCTACTTAAGCCTGAAAATCTGGTCATGTGCGCCTAAGAACTGTGCCAGAACTGTATTTGAACTGTGATTTGCTTAAGGACTGTGTATTGCCTTTTGCCACCAAAATTCCCGCCAAAACCGCCGCCATTACAGCACCACGAGGAGCGCAGGAGAAGAAAAAGGGCGTGGAGTTGTGGGTGTGAATGAATTGAGAAGCGCGAAAAACAATGGCCACCCAGTCTAAATATCTCTGTACCTTGAGGACGTGTCCGTCAGTGGCTGAGATCCGCCTCCTGATCCTCAATGGCGGGCGGAGACAACAAAAACAAAACCACCCAAGAAGAGAGCGGGAAAAGGACGAGGTAGGAGCCAGCCACGTGGGAGACGCCATGGTGAGCCGCCCAGAACCAGAGCGCGGGGTCGGAGCCGAGGACTCCCCAGCTACCCAGAGAGGCACCGCGACCAAGCCTCCACAGTTGGCACTGACTTCCTGCAGGCCAGCGTGGAAGAGCTCAGTGACCAACTCCTGCGGACACAGCTGAGCACTGAGGCCGGTTGGAAGAAGACCTTTATCGGGAGCCTCACCAGACGCCTGTCAGCAGCCTCGTCTGGTCCGGAGCAAGAAAGAAGTTCCAGTGCTCCGAAGCCAGAAAGCAAGGCCCTGCCGGAAAGCGAGATGCTGCAAACAGAGATGACAACACCGCAGCATAAGGCCCTGCAACCAGCGTTACAGACCCCAGCGGAGACAGAGCAGACCGGCCCCGGAGGGACCACATCTGAAGCAGGTATAAGGACCGACCCCGCTCCAGCAACTGCTCCTGCCACAGCTGCTGACTCTGTTCCAGTGACTGATCTTGCAGCAGCCGCTACCTCTGCTGCAGCAAATGCCCATACTCAAGCTATGCAGACCTCCATCGCTGTGCATGATATGACAATCCACGAAAGACAGACCAATGGTGTTTATCTGGCACCGGGTGTGGCCCTGGACCCTACCCTTCCCAGGCCTGGAAGGATTACGTGCCAGGTAAAGCCCTGGAAGCTATCCAAATAAGCCTCGAAATACTGAAAAGATTGTAAATAGTTATTAACATTTCTTTTTCCTGCCTTTAAACCCGTCCAGGGTTATTTCCTTAAAGGGGTCCCCTGTTTAAAGGGATCCTATGTTTTTGCACAAGTTGTTTTATTTCATCAAAGAACTGCAGAATCATGGACTGTTGCATGATCACAAACTGTGCCTGTAAATAGTTTGCACCTTCTTAAAGGTGCTCTCTACTGGTTTTACAAAGGAGGCTTTTACAGAGACTGCCTCTTAACAGAAACTGCTGTTAATTATGCTATAAAAATAACTGCTTTGCCTTACAGACCTGAAGAAAAACCCGTTGGTGCTGCAGAATTCCGGGTCAGGATTACACGTCTTGTAGCCCACCCAAGACCAACGTTTGGGGGTTCGTAACAGGTCCCTCATATTGCATCACGTCACCTTTGAACTGACTTGAATATTGATAATGTGATTTAAATGCTTTACCTCATAAAAGACTTGGGTTTCCTCTTAAAGGGACTGTTTATTTGTTGCACTTTGCGCAAGAGTGATAATGTTGTCTTAGATAGTTAGATTGTAATAATGTTTATACATAGCTGATAGTATGTAGCCGAGAATAGGAAAATTGAGGTTAAATAAATTGAAAGAAAGATACAGTGAACCCGTGTGGGGGGGGTGACATCTGTTCTGCATTTCAATAGAGTGAACCCGTAGGGGTTAATGAGTCATTAAGTGAGCCTTAGGTAGTTAGTTAAAAGACTTTGCACTTAGAGAAGAATAACGGTTTTATGCTTTAATAAAGAAAATGTTAATTTATTGTTTTGTAATTGCACTTAGTAGTTAATAGATAGTATACCTGTATGGGTAATATTATTTCCCGTTACATAGTGGAAGTAGAAGAGTCCTCAGCAGCACAGAGTATTTCAGAGAAGATTGTGCTGATGTTATTGGAGGTAGTGACTAGGGTTGAGCGAAACGGGTCGATCATTTTCAAAAGTCGCCGACTTTTGGCTAAGTCGGCGTCTCATGAAACCCGATCCGACCCCTGTGCTTGTCGGCCATGCGGTACGCGACTTTCGCGCCTAAGTCGCGTTTCAATGACGCGAAAAGCGCCATTTCTCAGCCAATGAAGGTGAACGCAGAGTGTGGGCAGCGTGATGACATAGATCCTGGTCCCCACCATCTTAGAGAAGGGCATTGCAGTGATTGGCTTGCTGTCTGCGGCGTCACAGGGGCTATAAAGGGGCGTTCCCGCCGACCGCCATCTTACTGCTGCTGATCTGAGCTTAGGGAGAGGTTGCTGCCGCTTCGTCAGAAGCAGGGAGAGCGTTAGGCAGGGTCCACTAACCACCAAACCGCTTGTGCTGTAGCGATTTCCACTGTCCAACACCACCTTCGGTGTGCAGGAACAGTGGAAGCTATTTTTTTTTTTTTCCCCTCAGCGCTGTAGCTCATTGGGCTGCCCTAGAAGGCTCCGTGATAGCTGTATTGCTGTGTGTACGCCACTGTGGAAACCAACTGCTTTTTTCAAAGCACATATCCTCTTGTTCCTTTCTGCACAGCTATCTTTTTTGTTTGTCCACACTTTTTATTTAATTTGTGCATCAGTCCACTCCTATTGCTGCCTGCCATACCTGGCTTACATTACTGCAGGGAGATAGTAATTGTAGGACAGTCCCTGTTTCTTTTTTTTTTTTTTTTTTTTTTGTGGGAGATTAAGATTGGCATTTCTGCTACAGTGCCATCCCTGTGTGTGCCATCTCTCACTGAGTGGGCCATAGAAAGCCTATTTATTTTTTCCGTGATTTGTGTTCTAAATTCTACCTCAACACAAAAACACTACATCAATCAGTGGTAGAAAAATATTGGCCTCAGTCAGGGCTTGTGTGCCACTCCTGTGTGTGCTATCTCTTATTCAGTGGGCTATAGAAAGCCTATTTATTTATTTATTTTTTTTCTTATTATTTGGTTTTTAAAGTCTCCCTGAAAAAAAAAAAAATAAATAAAAAAACAGTGGGAGAGTAATATTGCCCTTTCAGCTTGTGTGCCAGTCTTGACTCCTGGGTGTGCCACCTCTCTCTCTAATTGTGGGCCATAGAAAGCCTTTTTTTTTTTTTTTTTTAAATATTATTGGGTTTCTAAAGTCTCCCTGAAAATAAAAAAAAAAAAACTTAAAAAAACAGTGGGAGAGTAATATTGCCCTTTCAGCTTGTGCGCCAGTCTTGACTCCTGGGTGTGCCACCTCTCTCTCTCTAATTGTGGGCCATAGAAAGCCTTTTTTTTTTTGTTTTTTTTTAAATATTATTTGGTTTCTAAAGTCTCCCTTAAAAAACAAAAAATACATAAAAAAACAGTGGGAGAGTAATATTGCCCTTTCAGCTTGTGTGCCAGTCTTGACTCCTGGGTGTGCCACCTCTCTCTCTCATTCAGTGGGCCATAGAAAGGCTATTTATTTTTTTGTTTTTTTTAATATTATTTGGTTTCTAAAGTCTCCCTTAAAAAACAAAAAATACATAAAAAAACAGTGGGAGAGTAATATTGCCCTTTCAGCTTGTGTGCCAGTCTTGACTCCTGGGTGTGCCACCTCTCTCTCTCATTCAGTGGGCCATAGAAAGGCTATTTATTTTTTTGGTTTTTTTAATATTATTTGGTTTCTAAAGTCTCCCTGAAAAAAAAAAAAACATAAAAAAACAGTGGGAGAGTAATATTGCCCTTTCACATACCTCCCAACCGTCCCGATTTCAGCGTGACAGTCCCGCTTTGGCACCGGGGTCCCGCTGTCCCACTTCGGGCATTTAAAATCCCGAATTTGCGGCCGCCGGTGAAGCCCCGCCCACTTCCGGGACGTAGAGAGAGCCCGATTAGGTTTGTGGCTGTTTTTTTTTTCTTATACATGCTGGGTCTCCTCCCGACCGATCCCTCCCCCGCCCCCGCCCCCGCCCCCTGTGTGTGCGGCGCTGCCACGCTGAGGAAGAGAGCCAGCAGCGATCAAGATGAGAGGTCAGCGACTCACTACCTGAGGTGTGTGCACAGAGCTCTGGCGTCTCCTGCTCTTAGCTGCTATCCCGGCAGAGAAGGAGAGACGGGGGAGGTGCCGGGACAGTGCAGAGCTGTGAGCAGCCGGAGAAACTGAAGAGCTGCACATGGACAGATCAGCCGCCCCTGCACCACAGAGGAGATTGTGTGTGTGTGTGATGTGTGTGTGTGTGTGAGATGTGTGATGCTGCATTTGTGTGTGTGTCATGTGTGTATGAGGTATCTGGTGTGTGTGATGGCTTTGTGTGTGTGATGGCTGGGTGTGTGTGTGTGATGGCTGGGTGTGTGTGTGTGATGGCTGGGTGTGTGTGTGTGATGGCTGAGTGTGTGTGTGTGATGGCTGGGTGTGTGTGTGTGATGGCTGGGTGTGTGTGTGTGTGTGATGGCTGGGTGTGTGTGATGGCTGGGTGTGTGTGATGGCTGCATGTGTGTGATGGCTGCGTGTGTGTGTGTGTGATGGCTGCGTGTGTGTGTGTGTGTGATGGCTGCGTGTGTGTGTGTGTGTGATGGCTGCGTGTGTGTGTGATGGCTGCATGTGTGTGATGGCTGCGTGTGTGTGTGTGTGATGGCTGCGTGTGTGTGTGTGATGGCTGCGTGTGTGTGTGATGGCTGCGTGTGTGTGTGTGATGGCTGCGTGTGTGTGTGTGTGATGGCTGCATGTGTGTGTGATGGCTGCGTGTGTGTGTGTGATGGCTGCGTGTGTGTGTGTGATGGCTGCGTGTGTGTGATGACTGCGTGTGTGTGTGATGACTGCGTGTGTGTGATGACTGCGTGTGTGTGTGATGGCTGTGTGTGTGTGATGGCTGCGTGTGTGTGTGTGATGACTGCGTGTGTGTGTGATGGCTGTGTGTGTGTGTGATGGCTGCATGTGTGATGCATTTGTGTCAAAGCTGCATGTGTTTGTGAGCTGCGTTTGTGATGCTGCGTGTGTATGTGTGATACTGTGTGTGTGATGCTGCATGTGTGTGAGCTGCGTGCCTGTATGTCATTATACAGTATGGAGAACTGTGGCCATAATACAGTATGGAGCATCATGTGGGGTCATTATACAGTATGGAGCATCATGTGCAGTCATTATACAGTATGGAGCATCATGTGCGGTCATTATACAATATGGAGCATCATGTGCAGCCAGTATACAGTATGGAGCATCATGTGTGGTCATTATACAATATGGAGCATCATGTGCAGTCATTATACAGTATGGAGCATCATGTGCGGTCATTATACAATATGGAGCATCATGTGCGGTCATTATACAGTATGGAGCATCATGTGCGGTCATTATACAGTATGGAGCATCATGTGCGGTCATTATACAGTATGGAGCATCATGTGCGGTCATTATACAATATGGAGCATCATGTGTGGCCATTATACAGTATGGAGCATCATGTGTGTTCATTATACAGTATGGAGCATCATGTGCAGCCAGTATACAGTATGGAGCATCATGTGCGGTCATTATACAATATGGAGCATCATGTGCGGTCATTATACAGTATGGAGCATCATGTGCAGCCAGTATACAGTATGGAGCATCATGTGCGGTCATTATACAATATGGAGCATCATGTGCGGTCATTATACAGTATGGAGCATCATGTGCGTTCATTATACAGTATGGAGCATCATGTGCGGCCATTATACAGTATGCATGCGGTCATTATACAGTATGGAGCATCATGTGCGGTCATTATACAGTATGGAGCATCATGTGCGGCCATTATACAGTATGGAGCATCATGTGCGGTCATTATACAGTATGGAGCATCATGTGCGGTCATTATACAGTATGGAGCATCATGTGCGGCCATTATACAGTATGCATGTGGTCATTATACAGTATGGAGCGTCATGTGTGTTCATTATACAGTATGGAGCCTCATGTGTGGCCATTATACAGTATGGAGCACTGTGTGGCCATATTTTTTTGTTTATAACTATTGTATATGAAACAGTGTGATCAGCAGTGCTAAATGGGTGTGCTTGGGACGTGGATATGGGTGTGACTAATTATGAATGGGTGTGGTCAGAGGCGTGGCCTAAAATTTGCGCGCCGCAAACTTTGTCCCTCTTTCCCATCTTCAAAAGTTGGGAGGTATGCCCTTTCAGCTTGTGTGCCAGTCTTGACTCCTGGGTGTGCCACCTCTCTCTCTCATTCAGTGGGCCATAAAAAGGCTATTTTTTTTTTTTTTTAAATATTATTGGGTTTCTAAAGTCTCCCTTAAAAAACAAAAAATACATAAAAAAACAGTGGGAGAGTAATATTGCCCTTTCAGCTTGTGTGCCAGTCTTGACTCCTGGGTGTGCCACCTCTCTCATTCAGTGGGCCATAGAAAGCATTTATTTTTTTTTTTCCTTGATTTGTGTTCTAAAATCTACCTCAACACAAAAACACTACATCAATCAGTGGGAGAAAAATATTGGCCTCAGTCAGGGCTTGTGTGCCACTGCTGTGTGTGCTATCTCTCATTCAGTGGGCTATAGAAAGCCTATTTATTTATTTATTTTTTTTCTTATTATTTGGTTTCTAAAGTCTCCCTGAAAAAAAAAATACCTAAAAAAACAGTGGGAGAGTAATATTGCCCTTTCAGCTTGTGTGCCAGTCTTGACTCCTGGGTGTGCCACCTCTCTCTCTCATTCAGTGGGCCATAGAAAGGCTATTTATTTTTTTGTTTTTTTTAATATTATTTGGTTTCTAAAGTCTCCCTGAAAAAAAAAAAAACATAAAAAAACAGTGGGAGAGTAATATTGCCCTTTCAGCTTGTGTGCCAGTCTTGACTCCTGGGTGTGCCACCTCTCTCTCTCATTCAGTGGGCCATAGAAAGGCTATTTATTTTTTTGGTTTTTTTAATATTATTTGGTTTCTAAAGTCTCCCTGAAAATAAAAAAAAAAAAAATTAAAAAAACAGTGGGAGAGTAATATTGCCCTTTCAGCTTGTGCGCCAGTCTTGACTCCTGGGTGTGCCACCACTCTCTCTCTAATTGTGGGCCATAGAAAGCCTTTTTTTTTTTGTTTTTTTTTTAATATTATTTGGTTTCTAAAGTCTCCCTTAAAAAACAAAAAATAAATAAAAAAACAGTGGGAGAGTAATATTGCCCTTTCAGCTTGTGTGCCAGTCTTGACTCCTGGGTGTGCCACCTCTCTCTCTCATTCAGTGGGCCATAGAAAGGCTATTTATTTTTTTGGTTTTTTTAATATTATTTGGTTTCTAAAGTCTCCCTGAAAAAAAAAAAAACATAAAAAAACAGTGGGAGAGTAATATTGCCCTTTCAGCTTGTGTGCCAGTCTTGACTCCTGGGTGTGCCACCTCTCTCTCTCATTCAGTGGGCCATAGAAAGGCTATTTATTTTTTTGGTTTTTTTAATATTATTTGGTTTCTAAAGTCTCCCTGAAAATAAAAAAAAAAAAACTTAAAAAAACAGTGGGAGAGTAATATTGCCCTTTCAGCTTGTGCGCCAGTCTTGACTCCTGGGTGTGCCACCTCTCTCTCTCTAATTGTGGGCCATAGAAAGCCTTTTTTTTTTTGTTTTTTTTTAAATATTATTTGGTTTCTAAAGTCTCCCTGAGAAAAAAAAATAAATAAATTAGGTGGGAGATTAATATTGACATTAGTGCTTGAGTGACAGTCCTGCGTGTGTGTCATCTCTGTGATTTTGTGCCACAGAAAACAGAGTGTGTAACATTGTGCCTGATTTTCCTTGTGGTCTCACCAACCTGTTAAGGGATATTGAAATCATACTGAAGTTATAGCTCACCGTGTAAGTTGTTTGACAGCAACAAATAAAGTTACTTTGGTTAAGATTTTAAAACAATGAGGAAGTCTGGTGCAAGAGGTCGTCGTGGGCGTTCATTGTCAGCTGGTAATGATGGTAGTGGTAGTGGAGCATCAGGTGGTCGTGGGGATAAAAATATTCCACCTAAGTCTGGAGCTGTGGAGCCAGTTTCGTCGTCAGGCTACACAAGGCCTCGAACGCTCTCTTTTCTGGGAGTAGGAAAACCGCTTTTAAAGGCGGAGCAGCAATAGCAAGTTTTGGCTTACATTGCAGACTCAGCCTCTAGCTCTTTTGCCTCCTCTTCCGAAACTGGTAAATGTAAAAGCAGCGCGTCGCTTGTGGATGTTCACGGTCAGGGACAAGTCGCTTCCTTGTCCTCCTCAGCAAAAACTACAACAAGAGAGAAGGATGCAGCAGGCGACACAACGGGTCACTCCATGGAGCTCTTTACACATACCGTCCCTGGCTTAGAAAGTGAAACATTTAACAGGCCATGCCCATTACAAGTAGATTCTGACATGGAGTGCACTGATGCACAGCCACAGCCAGAGTACTATGCTGCTCCTTTGACTCAGACCACCACATTGCCCTCTCAGGGTACAGATCCACAATCAGACCCTGATGAGACTATGTTGCCCCGCCACGAACGCTATACCACCGACCGACACAGTGACACAGACGAAGTTGCACACGAGCTCGAAGAGGAGGTAATAGATGACCCAGTTATTGACCCCGATTGGCAGCCATTGGGGGAACAGGGTGCAGGCGGCAGTAGTTCAGAAGCGGAGGTGGAGGAGGGGCCGCAGCAGGCATCAACATCGCAACAGGTTCCATCTGCCGGGCCCGTATCTGGCCCAAAACGCGTGTCAAAGCCAAAACCTGTTGGAGGACAGCGTGGCCATCCGGTTAAAGCTCAGTCTGCAATCCCTGAAAAGGGATCCGAGTCTAGGAAGAGTGCAGTCTGGCATTTTTTTAAACAACATCCAACTGATCAGCGCAAAGTCATCTGTCAAAAATGTTCAACTAGCTTAAGCAGAGGTCAGAATCTGAAAAGTCTAAATACTAGTTGCATGCATAGACACTTAACCACCATGCATTTTCAAGCCTGGACTAACTACCAAACGTCCCTTAAGGTTGTAGCACCCTCGGCCAATGAAGCTAGTCAGCAACGCAACATCCCTTCCGTCACTGTAAGGCCACCATTTTCCGCACCACCGGCAGTATCTGTGCAGGTTTCTTTGCCAGCCAAAAGCAGTCAGGGTCAGGGAACCACCAGTTTTGTAGGAGGAAATATTGCATCTAGGGCACCGGCGGAAACAATACCGTCTCCAACCGTCTCTCAGTCTGCCATGTACACCGGCACACCCGAAAGTTCCACGATCTCCAGCTCTCCAGTCCAGCTCACCCTACATGACACTCTGGTTAGAAAAAGGAAGTACTTATCCTCGCATCCGCGTACACAGGGTTTTAACGCCCACATAGCTAGACTAATCTCGTTAGAGATGATGCCCTACCGGTTAGTTGAAAGCGAAGCTTTCAAAGCCCTGATGGAGTACGCTGAACCACGATACGAGCTACCCAGTCGACACTTTTTTTCCAGAAAAGCCATCCCAGCCCTGCACCAGCATGTTAAACAGCGCATCGTCCATGCACTCAGGCAATCTGTGAGTACAAAGGTGCACCTGACTACAGATGCATGGACCAGTAGGCATGGCCAGGGACGTTATGTGTCCATCACGGCACACTGGGTGAATGTGGTGGATGCAGGGTCCACAGGCGACATCAATTTAGGGACAGTTGTGCCTAGCCCACGGTCTAGGAAACAGTTGGCTGTAGGCGTTCGCACCCCCTCCTCCTCCTCCTCCTCGTCCTCCTGCAGAAGCTACAGCTCTTCCACAGAACGCAGTCTGCCAACCACTCCATCGGCAGATGACACTGTTGCACACCAGTTGTCCCATTATGGGCCAGCTACTGCCAAGCGTCAGCAGGCTGTATTGGCTATGAAGTGTTTGGGCGACAACAGACACACCGCGGAAGTTCTGTCCGAGTTCTTGCAACAAGAAACGCAGTCGTGGCTGGGCACAGTAGATCTTGAGGCAGGCAAGGTAGTGAGTGATAACGGAAGGAATTTCATGGCTGCCATCTCCCTTTCCCAACTGAAACACATTCCTTGCCTGGCTCACACCTTAAACCTGGTGGTGCAGTGCTTATTGAAAACTTATCCTGGGTTCTCCGACCTGCTCCTCAAAGTGCGTGCACTTTGCTCACATATCCGACGTTCGCCTGTACACGCCAGCCGTATGCAGACCTATCAGCGGTCTTTGAACCTTCCCCAGCATCGCCTAATCATAGACGTTGCAACAAGGTGGAACTCAACACTGCACATGCTTCAGAGACTGTGCGAACAGAGGCGTGCTGTTATTTATTTGTGGGAGGATACACGGGCAGGCAGTAGGATGGCAGACATGGAGTTGTCAGGTGTGCAGTGGTCTAAGATACAAGACATGTGTCAAGTCCTTCAGTGTTTTGAGGAATGCACACGGCTGGTTAGTGCAGACAACGCCGTAATAAGCATGAGCATCCCCCTAATGCGTCTGCTGATGCAAAGTTTGACGCACATAAAGGAGCAGGCGTCTGCACCAGAGGAAGAGGAAAGCCTTGATGACAGTCAGCCATTGTCTGGTCAGGGCAGTGTACAGGACGAGGTAGCGGGCGAAGAGGAGGTGGAGGACGAGGAGGATGATGGGGATGAGTATATTTTTAATGCCGAACCTTTCCCGGGGGCACAGGAAATTGGTTGCGTGTCACGGCCGGGTTCTGGTTTTTTGAGGGACACAAGTGACGTAGATTTGCCTGCAACTGCCCCTCAACCAATCACAACTGGAGATTTGACAACTGGAACTTTGGCCCACATGGCGGATTATGCCTTACGTATCCTAAAAAGGGACACACGCATTACGAAAATGATGAACGATGACGATTACTGGTTGGCCTGCCTCCTTGATCCACGCTATAAAGGCAAATTGCAAAATATTATGCCACATGAGAACTTGGAACTAATATTAGCAACCAAACAATCAACTCTTGTTGACCGTTTGCTTCAGGCATTCCCAGCACACAGCGCACGTGATCGTTCTCACACGAGCTCCAGGGGGCAGCAGACTAGGAGTGTTAGGGGTGCACACATCAGAAGTGGCGTTGGACAGAGGGGTTTTCTGACCAGGTTGTGGAGTGATTTTGCTATGACCGCAGACAGGACAGGTACTGCTGCATCAATTGAAAGTGACAGGAGACAACATTTGTCCAGTATGGTTACTAACTATTTTTCATCCCTTATCGATGTTCTCCCTCAACCGTCATTCCCATTTGATTACTGGGCCTCCAAATTAGACACCTGGCCAGAATTGGCAGAATATGCATTGCAGGAGCTTGCTTGCCCGGCAGCAAGTGTCCTATCAGAAAGAGTATTCAGTGCTGCAGGTTCAATATTAACCGAAAAAAGGACTCGTCTGGCTACCCAAAATGTTGACGATCTAACATTCATTAAAATGAACCACAACTGGATTTCGAAATCTTTTGCCCCACCTTGCCCGGCCGACACCTAGCTTTCCTATGAAAAGCTCTTGCCTGTGAATTACTTTTCTAATGTCTAATTTGCTGCAGCTGATTGTACAGCATACGACATGTTTACACCTCCCTAAATGGCAAAACTCCCCACACGGGGCCGTGGTATCGCGACTTGGCGCAAGCACCCGTGAGACTGCTGTTTGTCTGAAGAGGTGGGTGTGCTCGCTTTTGGTTGACGGCATTGCTACTGGGTCCCTCATAGTACAATGTAGTGTCTCTGGCGGTGGTGGTGCGCACCCAACGTCAGACACACCGTTGTAACATGAGGGGCCCTGGGGCGGTCCCGCCGGCCTCAAGAGAGTTCCCCCCTACCCCAGCTCAAAATGTGCTCTACCACGTGCAAAATTATGTCGCACAGCTCCACCAATCTTTAGTCTATTCGCTGACATCATTCAATGTCTGGCACTGACAATACAAATTTGTAGACATCTATGATGCAACTTAAAGTAGTCTGTGTCTGTGTCCTATATTGGCACCATTAAATAGTTACTGCCAAATTACTATGTCAGAAACTCAGTAGATGAGCCCACCCCTGTACCTAAGTATGCCACCTTTTTTTTTGTTTTGGTTGTTTTGCGAGACATTAACATCTATTTATATTTTGGGAGTACTGGGACAGACACTCCTTGCACTACTCCTCCACTCACCACCAAGCTGCCTGTGTATCCATGTAACCGCTGTAAAGCTGCCATGAGCCTATTGTTTGTTATTTTAGGCCTTTGATAGCCTGTCTGCGGTCCCTACTTTAAATACTCCTCCACTGACCACCAAGCTGCCTGCCCGTGTATCCATGTAACCGCTGTAAAACTGCCATAAGCCTATTGTTTGTTATTTTAGGCCTTTGATAGCCTGTCTGCGGTCCCTACTTTAAATACTCCTCCACTCATCACCAGCTGCCTGCCCGTGTATCCATGTAACCGCTGTAAAACTGCCATGAGCCTATTGTTTGTTATTTTAGGCCTTTGATAGCCTGTCTGCGGTCCCTACTTTAAATACTCCTCCACTCATCACCAGCTGCCTGCCCGTGTATCCATGTAACCGCTGTAAAGCTGCCATGAGCCTATTGTTTGTTATTTTAGGCCTTTGATAGCCTGTCTGCGGTCCCTACTTTAAATACTCCTCCACTCACCACCAAGCTGCCTGTGTATCCATGTAACCGCTGTAAAACTGCCATGAGCCTATTGTTTGTTATTTTAGGCCTTTGATAGCCTGTCTGCGGTCCCTACTTTAAATACTCCTCCACTCACCACCAAGCTGCCTGTGTATCCATGTAACCGCTGTAAAACTGCCATGAGCCTATTGTTTGTTATTTTAGGCCTTTGATAGCCTGTCTGCGGTCCCTACTTTAAATACTCCTCCACTCATCACCAGCTGCCTGCCCGTGTATCCATGTAACCGCTGTAAAACTGCCATGAGCCTATTGTTTGTTATTTTAGGCCTTTGATAGCCTGTCTGCGGTCCCTACTTTAAATACTCCTCCACTCACCACCAAGCTGCCTGCCCGTGTATCCATGTAACCGCTGTAAAACTGCCATGAGCCTATTGTTTGTTATTTTAGGCCTTTGATAGCCTGTCTGCGGTCCCTACTTTAAATACTCCTCCACTCACCACCAAGCTGCCTGTGTATCCATGTAACCGCTGTAAAACTGCCATGAGCCTATTGTTTGTTATTTTAGGCCTTTGATAGCCTGTCTGCGGTCCCTACTTTAAATACTCCTCCACTCATCACCAGCTGCCTGCCCGTGTATCCATGTAACCGCTGTAAAACTGCCATGAGCCTATTGTTTGTTATTTTAGGCCTTTGATAGCCTGTCTGCGGTCCCTACTTTAAATACTCCTCCACTCATCACCAGCTGCCTGCCCGTGTATCCATGTAACCGCTGTAAAACTGCCATGAGCCTATTGTTTGTTATTTTAGGCCTTTGATAGCCTGTCTGCGGTCCCTACTTTAAATACTCCTCCACTCACCACCAAGCTGCCTGCCCGTGTATCCATGTAACCGCTGTAAAACTGCCATGAGCCTATTGTTTGTTATTTTAGGCCTTTGATAGCCTGTCTGCGGTCCCTACTTTAAATACTCCTCCACTCACCACCAAGCTGCCTGCCCGTGTATCCATGTAACCGCTGTAAAACTGCCATGAGCCTATTGTTTGTTATTTTAGGCCTTCGAAGCCTGTCTGCGGTCCCTCCTTCCACTAGGCCTCCACTGACCAGACCACTGCTGCCCGTGTACCCCTGGAACCAATTTTAAAGTGCCTACAGCCAGCCCATTTTATTGTGTTAGGCCTTCGAAGCCTGTCTGCGGTCCCTCCTTCCAATAGGCCTACACTGACAAAGGTACACCTGACAACAGACACATGGACCTGTAGGCATGGCCACGGAAGGTTACGTGTCCTTTGTGGCTCAATGGGTTAATGTATTGGATGCATGGTCCACACAGGGGACAGCCTGCTAAGTCTGTATGCAGTCCCTAATTCAAGTTGTCCTCAACTGAATAAAGCTGAGCTTCTACCTTCTGGCTCTCATTAAGTGTTTTTTAAAAAACAAAATGGTGGTTAGGGCCTACTAACGGTGTCTGCCCCTCCCTGGTGTTGCCCTCAACTGAATAAAGCTGAGCTTCTACCTTCCGGCTCTGATTAACTGCTGTTTTTAAACACATTGCTGGTTCCGGCCTACTAACGGTGTCTGCCCCTCCCTGGTGTTGCCCTCAACTGAATAAAGCTGAGCTTCTACCTTCCGGCTCTGATTAACTGCTGTTTTTAAACACATTGCTGGTTCCGGCCTACTAACGGTGTCTGCCCCTGCCTGGTGTTGCCCTCAACTGAATAAAGCTGAGCTTCAACCTTCTGGCTCTGATTAACTGCTGTTTTTAAACACATTGCTGGTTCCGGCCTACTAACGGTGTCTGCCCCTGCCTGGTGTTGCCCTCAACTGAATAAAGCTGAGCTTCAACCTTCTGGCTCTCATTAAGTGTTTTTTAAAAAACAAAATGGTGGTTAGGGCCTACTAACGGCTTCTGCCCCTCCCTGGTGTTGCCCTCAACTGAATAAAGCTGAGCTTCTACCTTCCGGCTCTGATTAACTGCTGTTTTTAAACACATTGCTGGTTCCGGCCTACTAACGGTGTCTGCCCCTCCCTGGTGTTGCCCTCAACTGAATAAAGCTGAGCTTCTACCTTCCAGCTCTGATTAACTGCTGTTTTTAAACACATTGCTGGTTCCGGCCTACTAACGGTGTCTGCCCCTGCCTGGTGTTGCCCTCAACTGAATAAAGCTGAGCTTCAACCTTCTGGCTCTGATTAACTGCTGTTTTTAAACACATTGCTGGTTCCGGCCTACTAACGGTGTCTGCCCCTGCCTGGTGTTGCCCTCAACTGAATAAAGCTGAGCTTCAACCTTCTGGCTCTCATTAAGTGTTTTTTAAAAAACAAAATGGTGGTTCCGGCCTACTAACGGTGTCTGCCCCTGCCTGGTGTTGCCCTCAACTGAATAAAGCTGAGCTTCAACCTTCTGGCTCTGATTAACTGCTGTTTTTAAACACATTGCTGGTTCCGGCCTACTAACGGTGTCTGCCCCTGCCTGGTGTTGCCCTCAACTGAATAAAGCTGAGCTTCTACCTGCCGGCTCTGATTAACTGCTGTTTTTAAACACATTGCTGGTTCCGGCCTACTAACGGTGTCTGCCCCTCCCTGGTGTTGCCCTCAACTGAATAAAGCTGAGCTTCTACCTTCCGGCTCTGATTAACTGCTGTTTTTAAACACATTGCTGGTTCCGGCCTACTAACGGTGTCTGCCCCTGCCTGGTGTTGCCCTCAACTGAATAAAGCTGAGCTTCAACCTTCTGGCTCTCATTAAGTGTTTTTTAAAAAACAAAATGGTGGTTAGGGCCTACTAACGGCTTCTGCCCCTCCCTGGTGTTGCCCTCAACTGAATAAAGCTGAGCTTCTACCTTCCGGCTCTGATTAACTGCTGTTTTTAAACACATTGCTGGTTCCGGCCTACTAACGGTGTCTGCCCCTCCCTGGTGTTGCCCTCAACTGAATAAAGCTGAGCTTCTACCTTCCGGCTCTGATTAACTGCTGTTTTTAAACACATTGCTGGTTCCGGCCTACTAACGGTGTCTGCCCCTGCCTGGTGTTGCCCTCAACTGAATAAAGCTGAGCTTCAACCTTCTGGCTCTCATTAAGTGTTTTTTAAAAAACAAAATGTTGGTTAGGGCCTACTAACGGCTTCTGCCCCTCCCTGGTGTTGCCCTCAACTGAATAAAGCTGAGCTTCTACCTTCCGGCTCTGATTAACTGCTGTTTTTAAACACATTGCTGGTTCCGGCCTACTAACGGTGTCTGCCCCTGCCTGGTGTTGCCCTCAACTGAATAAAGCTGAGCTTCAACCTTCTGGCTCTCATTAAGTGTTTTTTAAAAAACAAAATGGTGGTTCCGGCCTACTAACGGTGTCTGCCCCTGCCTGGTGTTGCCCTCAACTGAATAAAGCTGAGCTTCAACCTTCTGGCTCTGATTAACTGCTGTTTTTAAACACATTGCTGGTTCCGGCCTACTAACGGTGTCTGCCCCTGCCTGGTGTTGCCCTCAACTGAATAAAGCTGAGCTTCTACTTCCGGCTCTGATTAACTGCTGTTTTTAAACACATTGCTGGTTCCGGCCTACTAACGGTGTCTGCCCCTCCCTGGTGTTGCCCTCAACTGAATAAAGCTGAGCTTCTACCTTCCGGCTCTGATTAACTGCTGTTTTTAAACACATTGCTGGTTCCGGCCTACTAACGGTGTCTGCCCCTGCCTGGTGTTGCCCTCAACTGAATAAAGCTGAGCTTCAACCTTCTGGCTCTCATTAAGTGTTTTTTAAAAAACAAAATGGTGGTTAGGGCCTACTAACGGCTTCTGCCCCTCCCTGGTGTTGCCCTCAACTGAATAAAGCTGAGCTTCTACCTTCCGGCTCTGATTAACTGCTGTTTTTAAACACATTGCTGGTTCCGGCCTACTAACGGTGTCTGCCCCTCCCTGGTGTTGCCCTCAACTGAATAAAGCTGAGCTTCAACCTTCTGGCTCTCATTAAGTGTTTTTTAAAAAACAAAATGGTGGTTAGGGCCTACTAACGGCTTCTGCCCCTCCCTGGTGTTGCCCTCAACTGAATAAAGCTGAGCTTCTACCTTCCGGCTCTGATTAACTGCTGTTTTTAAACACATTGCTGGTTCCGGCCTACTAACGGTGTCTGCCCCTCCCTGGTGTTGTCCTCAACTGAATAAAGCTGAGCTTCTACCTTCCGGCTCTGATTAACTGCTGTTTTTAAACACATTGCTGGTTCCGGCCTACTAACGGTGTCTGCCCCTGCCTGGTTTTGCCCTCAACTGAATAAAGCTGAGCTTCAACCTTCTGGCTCTCATTAAGTGTTTTTTAAAAAACAAAATGGTGGTTAGGGCCTACTAACGGCTTCTGCCCCTCCCTGGTGTTGCCCTCAACTGAATAAAGCTGAGCTTCAACCTTCTGGCTCTGATTAACTGCTGTTTTTAAACACATTGCTGGTTCCGGCCTACTAACGGTGTCTGCCCCTGCCTGGTGTTGCCCTCAACTGAATAAAGCTGAGCTTCTACTTCCGGCTCTGATTAACTGCTGTTTTTAAACACATTGCTGGTTCCGGCCTACTAACGGTGTCTGCCCCTCCCTGGTGTTGCCCTCAACTGAATAAAGCTGAGCTTCTACCTTCCGGCTCTGATTAACTGCTGTTTTTAAACACATTGCTGGTTCCGGCCTACTAACGGTGTCTGCCCCTGCCTGGTGTTGCCCTCAACTGAATAAAGCTGAGCTTCAACCTTCTGGCTCTCATTAAGTGTTTTTTAAAAAACAAAATGGTGGTTAGGGCCTACTAACGGCTTCTGCCCCTCCCTGGTGTTGCCCTCAACTGAATAAAGCTGAGCTTCTACCTTCCGGCTCTGATTAACTGCTGTTTTTAAACACATTGCTGGTTCCGGCCTACTAACGGTGTCTGCCCCTCCCTGGTGTTGTCCTCAACTGAATAAAGCTGAGCTTCTACCTTCCGGCTCTGATTAACTGCTGTTTTTAAACACATTGCTGGTTCCGGCCTACTAACGGTGTCTGCCCCTGCCTGGTGTTGCCCTCAACTGAATAAAGCTGAGCTTCAACCTTCTGGCTCTCATTAAGTGTTTTTTAAAAAACAAAATGGTGGTTAGGGCCTACTAACGGCTTCTGCCCCTCCCTGGTGTTGCCCTCAACTGAATAAAGCTGAGCTTCTACCTTCCGGCTCTGATTAACTGCTGTTTTTAAACACATTGCTGGTTCCGGCCTACTAACGGTGTCTGCCCCTGCCTGGTGTTGCCCTCAACTGAATAAAGCTGAGCTTCAACCTTCTGGCTCTCATTAAGTGTTTTTTAAGAAACAAAATGGTGGTTCCGGCCTACTAACGGTGTCTGCCCCTGCCTGGTGTTGCCCTCAACTGAATAAAGCTGAGCTTCAACCTTCTGGCTCTCATTAAGTGTTTTTTAAAAAACAAAATGGTGTTTAGGGCCTACTAACGGTGTCTGCCCCTCCCTGGTGTTTCCCTCAACTGAATAAAGCTGAGCTTCAACCTTCTGGCTCTCATTAAGTGTTTTTTAAAAAACAAAATGGTGGTTAGGGCCTACTAACGGTGTCTGCCCCTCCCTGGTGTTGTCCTCAACTGAACAAAGCTGAGCTTCCACATTCTGGCTTTCGGCCTATACTATCAGATATTAAACTGCATTTGGCCTACTAGTGTGGTTAGGCCCTTGAAACAGTGTCTGCTGCTCTTGGGTTTGCTACTCCACTGAACAAAGCAATGCCGCCTGTTTAGTCCTGTTACCAATTTTGATCTGCATTTAGCCTACTTTATTCTTTGGCCCTATATCTGTTTCCTCATCATCCTGCCCATTGCCCAGTCACTGCTAGATGAGTCTGCTGGTACATTGACTTAGACCACTACATTCCCCTTGTACTCTACACAGCCAGAATCTGACCCTGCTGAAAGTAAGGTTCCCCTTCCCGCATATTATACCACCTTACACAGGGACAAAGAGGAAGGTGCAGATGAAAGTGCAGGTTCCTTCATCAGGTGGGGGGGCATACTCGTTGGCGACGTCACTGGCACAGGGCCACTCAGAGTACGCAAAAGTGTCGCTGCTGGTGGGAGGCGCCCCCGCCATGCAAACACACCGCCGTACTTTGAGGGGCCCTGTGCCAGTGCCAATGCGAACGAGTGGGCCCCCCCTGCTTGCTCAGGATCACAGCACTTGCAACGTTGAAATACTTACCTCTCCCTGCTCCACCGCCATGACGTAGTCCATGTTTCCTGGGCCCACTAAAACCTTGAACCAGCCCTACCCCCACAACTTTTGCCAAATGACCCCCAATTTCCAGTGCCCAACTATTATTATAAAGTTAATTAAGATTGACAAGCTTCAGAAAACAAGAATGGATGTTTTTGGCAGTAAAATGTGCACTGTAGGTGTTTTCCTGGCCTCCACTCACTGCCGGCTATGCTTCCCCATTGACTTGCATTGGGTTTCGTGTTTCGGTCGATCCCCGACTTTTAGCGATAATCGGCCGACTTCACTCGACTCGACTCTGGACTAAATCGGGTTTCACAAAACCAGACTCGATCTTAAAAAAATGAAAGTCGCTCAACCCTAGTAGTGACCACTCGCTCCACTGTTGTGATGGTGGGGCAGGGCCCTGTCCGCCCTACTATGGGCCGCGCTCCTCTCCACATTATGGATTGGTCGTTCTGCCATCACTTCTCTCAATCACAGCATTTAGCAATGTTTCCATGCAGTAGAGGAAAGTAACGAGTCGTCGCAGTCACTCCCATACTCCGTCTATTGTTTTTGTAATTCATTGTTCTGCCCATAAAGCCATCGCTCAGGCGTCGCCCAGGAAGGTGACAGCTCGTAGCGCTCATCTCTCTGCACTTCTCACTCAATCTGGTAAATGAGAGACATTTCGGAGATTCCTCCTCATAATTCCATTACTTCTCGCTCATACATTCGCTGTCTGACATTGTGTAGGTCACCGGGAAAAGTTTCAAGACGGCGATTCTGCAAGAAAGTCTGAGATTCTTCTTCCCTGAGGCGGAGGCTACACGGTGGCGTCTGTGCGACTTGTGGTCACGTGACTGTTTTAATACCTGGATTTTGCTGTAATAAAAATAAATAATGGCAGAGAAGCGGCCGCTCGTGTGATCTGCATCCACCTTTATGGCACGCGAGACGCGTGAGACTTGTAACCGGTGAGAGAAAATCCATCACGTTTAGAAACAATTGTGACTTTGTATCGCCAGTCATAGAAAATCATTAGATGCCGCGTCACAATAGGACGTTGTGATATCGCTGCTAGTCTAAGCCTTATTGTTATGTGGAAAGTTGGGGAGTTTCTTGACACCCTGTATTAAAGGGGTTGACCTGGATTACAAAAATATGGCTACTTGTCTCCAAAACAGCACCACGTTGGTCCACAGGTTGTGTCTGGTATTGCATCTCATCTCCATTGAAGTGAATTAGGCTGGAATACAATACCAGACACAATCAGTAGGCAGGGATGGCGCTGTTTTGAAAAGAAAGCAGCCATGCTTCTTGAATCCTTTACATCCCCTTACAGTCTTTATAGGGCACATTGACGTATGGGTAATTGCCATTTTTGTAGTTCTCTATCACTTACAGTCGTTGTCTCCTGCAGATCTATCTATATAATAGTCTAAGGGGTACTTCCATCTGTTTGTCTCTGTCTTTCTGTCTGTAACGGAAATCCCGCGTCGCTGATTGGTCACGGCCGGTAGGCCGCAACCAATCAGCGACAGGCTTAGGCCGGCCGCGAATTGGCCCCTCCCTACTCTCCTCAAGTCAGTGCCCCCTCCCTACTCCCCTTCAGTCAGCGCCAGTGTGTCGCCCCATCCGGGACCAACTTTTTACTATTGATGCTACCTATGCAGCATCAATAGTAAAAAGATATGTTAAAAATAATAAAAAAAATAAAAAATTGTGCTATTCTCAACTTCTGTTGTCCACCGATGCGGCCGCCAGCTTCCATTCCCAGTGATGCATTGTGAAATTACCCAGATGACTTAGCGGTCTCGCTAAGACTCGCGAGACCGCTAAGTCATCTGGGTAATTTCGCATTGCATCACTGGGAACAGAAGCTGGCGGCTGCATCGCGCACGTCGGGACAGCTTCGGTGGATGACGGAGGGTGAGTATATAACTATTTTTTATTTTAATTCTTTTTTTTAACAGGGATATGGTGCCCGCACTGCTATATACTACGTGAGCTGTGTTATATACTGCGTGGGCTGTGTTATATACTGCGTTGGCTGTGTTATATACTACGTAGGCTGTGTTATATACTACGTGGGCTGTGTTATATACTACATGGGCTGTGTTATATACTACGTGGGCTGTGTTATATACTACGTGGGCTGTGTTATATACTGCGTGGGCTGCGTTATATACTGTGTGGCCTGTTATATACTACTTGGGCTGTGTTATATACTACGTGGGTTGTGCTATATATTACGTGGGCTGTGTTATATACTGCGTGGCTTCTATATACTACGTGGGCTGTGTTACATACTATATGGGCTGTGCTATGTATTACGTGGGCTGTGTTATATACTGCCTGGCTGCTATATACTATGTAGGCAGTGTTATATACTGTGTGGGCTGTGTTATATACTACATGGCCTGTGTTATATACTGTGTGGGCTGTGCTATATATTACGTGGGCTGTGCTATATACTACGTGGCTGCTATATACTATGTGGCTGTGCTATATACTATGTGGCTGTGCTATATACTACGTGGCTGTGCTATATACTACGTGGCTGTCTGTGGTATGTGGGCTGTGTTATATACTATGTGGCTGCTATATACTATGTGGCTGCTATATACTACGTGGCTGCTATATACTACGTGGCTGTGGTATATACTACGTGGCTGTGGTATATACTACGTGGCTGTCTGTTATATACTACTTGGCTGTGTTATATACTATGTGGCTGTGCTATATACTATGTGGCTGTGCTAAGCGCAACGTACATACATACATATTCTAGAATACCCGATGCGTGTTATATACTACGTGGGCTGTGCTATATATTACGTGGGCTGTGTATATACTGCCTGGCTGCTGTATACTACGTGGACAGTGTTATACACTGCGTGGGCTGTGGTATATACTACGTGGCCTATGTTAAATACTGCGTGGGCTGTGCTATATACTACATGGCTGCTATATACTATGTGGCTGCTATATACTACGTGGCTGTGCTATATACTACGTGGCTGTGGTATATACTACGTGGCTGTCTGTTATATACTACGCGGCTGTGGTATATACTACGTGGCTGTGCTATATACTACATGGCTGTGCTAAGCGCGACGTACATACATACATACATATTCTAGAATACCTGATGCGTTAGAATCGGGCCACCATCTAGTCCACAATAAATGGCCACAGGGAAGGTAAAAGATGTCTGCCACATTAACCCTCCACTCTGTAGCCGTTTCCTCATCTGTCTACATAACAAACATGTCATAACTTACAGACAAAGCACGGCATAGTGAAATTAGCAGCGTTTCCAGCAGCACAAAGTATTTCAGCGCTCCAATCTGGATAGTGGATTGAGCAGGATTCATTAGCAGCACAGAGTATTTAAGGATAGGAGTGGGGGGATTTTGTGAGGGGTGTAACCTGTCCAACAAGGGCATTGCTAAATGCATGAACAGCTGATAGAAATACATAGTGGAAGGAGAAGTACTCCCCAGCAGCACAAAGTATTTCAGGAGAATAATGTGTTGTGGCAGTGACCTGTTGATGCATAGAATATTAGTGGGACCAAAGCCTCATGTGACGGGGGACAGTGCCACCTTTGTGATGTAGTATAAAGAAAATGAGAACTTTAGTGGAGGTTGCAGGGCTCACAGCAGCACAGAGTGTTTCATGGTGAAGAGTGTGTTGACTTTGTGGGAGGCAGTGACTTGGCAATTTGCATAATGTTACCGAGGACATAGCTGCATGTATCAGGACCGGAGCATTGCAATTTTGTGAGGAGGGGTGTGGGGGGAGTGGTGGATAAAATTACAGCTACATGAATATTTCAAGGTCCACAGCAGCACAGAGTGTTTCAGGAAAAGGGAATGTTGACCTTGTAAAGTCAACCATGCACCTGATATTAGTGTGGATACAGGCGCACGCCAGGCGCAGTGCCATGGTGCGAGAGGGGAACAGCATTGTCCACCAGAAGCACAGAGTATTTAAGGAGAAGCACATGTGTAGTGTTCTGCTGAAGGACATTTTATAGCGCCCTTTCATGATATTACATGATCTCATGAGTGAGAAAGAGCAAAGTTACAATGTTACAGATGACCCTTCCCTTAAAGTCCCACTTAAAGGGGCGCCAGATAGGACCACCCTTGTGTTATTAGCTTCTTGTGCATTGTTACATTAACTGTTTGGACGCAGAATATCATTCTTGGATTTTTTTAGAATGTGAGCGACACGTTGGTTGCTGACGAGGATATCACTCGGAGACTGGCGCTGACCTAAAAGTGTCACATTTCTGCCTGCAGCATTTTTCATTCCACCGTGCGCATTGCAGTTTCTTTTATTACCTTCTGTAACGCTGCTGCTTTATTACGTGACCTCTCTATGATTAAAGGTCTTTAGGCTGGATAAAAATCCATACAACCTGATACTTCTCGTCACTATGACTGCCATGCTAATATCCACGAGAGGGACTCGCTCGGCTGCTCTCTGAGCAATCTCATCCTATAAGCGACTGTTACACAAGGGGAAATTAAAAAATACAAGAGAAGCAGCATATCTCATTGTGTGCGCAGCTGCCATACATCTATGTGATGGGAGGAATAAAAGACATTGCTGTCCTAAAGCACACCTGCCATTTCAGGTGACCATTGTCCTGTGAGTGTACATGAGGCATTAGACTATTTCTGGCCATTATATGACTTGTATCCTGCATTTTAACCAGCTTTTTCCTCTTCAGGTTCCTTCTCTAATTTCATTTGTCTCTGACCTGGTGGAAACTATCTTCTATGATGTCTCCCATACACGGCACACACAGACATGAGGGATATCTGCCCCCATCTCTGTTGCACATATTCAAAGCAGCAAAGAAGACATTATACAGCAGTACTGAGCAGTATAGATCTGAATCCAGCATTGAGTGAGGTAAACCACTAACTTGAAAACAGAAGCATGGAAGACACTATGAAGTACTGAGTAGTGTAGCTTGGAATCCAGCACTGACTTGAGATAACCCACTAACTTGAAAACAGCAGCATGGAAGACACTAATTAAAACTGAGCAGTGTAGCTGCAAATCCAGCTTTATTGTGAGATTATAGTTTGCTAGAAATCAACAGCATAGAAAACAACGCAGATGTGAATTCAGTTGTGTGGTGAGAAACACTTACTAGAAAAACACATTATGAAGCATATTGTACAGGAATACTAAGCAGTGTAGCTTTTAATGCAGGACTTATGTGAGAAACCTTTAATAGAAAGCAGCAGAATGAAGAACATTGTAATATTAAGCAGCATAGCTTTGAATGCAGCACTGGGGTAATTGAAAAGCAGCAGGGATCTATAGGTGTCTCTGCCTTCCTCGCTCACTCTGCTTTTCCCTCTTCCTCCCCTTCCCTTCTCCATAGATTTCAATCGACAGCTATAACCCGATCCCTCAGTGGGTTGGTAGTTTTGTCTTCACCTATACAGATATTAGCTGCATTTCTGATGGAATGATGGAAGAATAAGGAGGAGAAATGTTGTCTGATAAGATATATGTAACTGTATGGGAACGCATGGCAGACTGCCCCTTCCTATACAGAGACCACCATAAAACCGTACATTCCTGCAATGGGTCCTTATGGTGGACGGATGCCATTTATTCAGACTGTGGCCCCTGGGGGTCAAACACCTGTGACATATGTCTATTGAGAATGTAGGAGTCAAGGACCTGTCTGTTCCAGGAGAATATTTATGTCTCATCTGTTATTGTTTATGATGATTTCCTTTGATTATTATTATGATTGTTACTTTTCGCCCCTTCTCTTGCAGTGGCCGGCCGAGCTCCTTCCCTCGCAGCGCGCTTTGCATTCTAATAGTTTGTTTCGTGCTTTCTATCCATGTTGACATATTTGTCACTTTCATTAGCAGAGCTGCAAATCTGTCTTTCACTCTCTATTTCTGTGCTACTGAATCACATCTCTGCTCGCGAGCACATCCACTTTTCTGGTTATATAACCTTTCACATAGAGCTAAACAGAGTGACAGCGAGAAGTGCCGCGCTAATGTGTCAGGTGAAATATACATAAAGGTTCCAGTCAAGAAAAAGCGACTTCTCTACTCAATGAACTGCGAGCCTCAGCCGCTGCATACAGGATTTATGGGATACGCATAGGTTCCCTTATGGAGCTGGAATGGACGTCACTTAGCGCTTAAAGGGATTGTCCACTTTGAGCAAATTATATCAAGTGGATAATACAAGGAGATCCCAAGTGGATTCTTGTAAAAACAAAAAAATGTTTCTGGAAACATTAGGTAACAGCAAAAATGACTAATAGGCAACAGATACAGTATGGCCTCCTGATTTCCTGAAGTTTTGAAAGGCAAGTCTTTGTAACTATGCATTGATACATAGCACAGCACTGATGAGGACCTTGCCATTCAGGAGTCTAGGAAAGCTGGGTGACATACTGCAGGATTAATTAATCAGTAGACTCTAACTACTTTTAATACATTACAGGGGTTATCCACTTCTCGGACAACCCTTTCTCAGTGACTATGTTCTCCCATGTAAAATAAGACCAATGAGCTATGATTAAGGGTTTTCCTATCCGAAACAATAAGCATTATGTTTAGTTTCTTTAATATCTTCACACTCTCCCTCTTTTTTTATCTGAAATGATTAAAGGTTAAGTTTTAATTACTTTCTTTTGGTGCTAGAGAACATCCCCTTGTTGACCATTGACCAAAACTCACCTCCTTCGTTGGCGCTGGGACTCCCATGAGGCAATCAGCAGACGTTAAAGGGCCATTTCACTCTGACATCCTTTGGGTGAATCTGACATCTGAAGTCAGAACTGCTTCTCTTCTCTCACTTCTTCCAGATGTCAGTTTCATCCGAAGGAAGCGAGAGTGAAGCGGCCCTTTAGAATCCGCTGTTTGCCTGCAGGGGCTCGAGACATGACATCATCATGCGAGTCCTGAGACACCCGGCGCCGGAAGTGAGTAGAGGCGGCTTTTATTTAACATGAGGGAATATACTCAGAAAACCTTTAAAAAATTACTAATACATTTGGGGACATATTTTCTTTACTTAAGTGTACACATTTTTGGCATCAATAATTTTTGTATAAGGTGTCTTTCAGATTAGGATGATTTGTTTTCTACATCCTCTGTGTGTCACAGTACATAGCAGACTGCAGTGAATCCATCAGTGGCACAGCAGGACCTGTAATTGTTATCTTTCTTCTTCTGATACCAGGGCTGCCACCAGGAATTTCAGGGCCCATACTGGGAAAGTTTTTTGGGCCCCCTTGTGACGCTGCCTAGGTTCCACCCTAGCCCCACCTCCACTGCTCGAATCTTCCACAATCCCACCGCCCTCTCTTGGAAAAACTCTACTTTTGCACCACATCCTCACCAATCACATATTAACAGTTCCCATCGCCAGACCAGTTTTTGTTTTGGCCAAAAGATTTTTTTATTCCGCCACCACGATAAGGTAGACTCTTTTGTCCAGACCCTACTCTACTCTAACCTATTAAATATTTGTTAAAATATCCAGTACTCTTTAGGTATATTTGTATTTATTTTTCAATTTTTAAAATGATGAATAATATCACATACAAGGAACAAATACCACCACACCATGACCAGACCACATATTACCACCACATAGTGACCAAATACTACAATACTGATCATTAAAAAAATACTAATATCACCATAAGTGCCATTATATGCAGGAGCTCTGTACTCCATATATAGTGTCAGTGTACAGGTAATACAGTGATCACCAGTGACATTATACAGAGGTGATCTGCATATAGTGTCGGTGTACAGGTAATACAGGGATCACCAGTGACATTATGCACAGGAGATCTGTAAATAGTGTATAGGTAATACAGCGAACACCAGTGACATTATACACAGGAGCTTTGTATACAGTGTCAGTGTACAGGTAATACAGTGATCACCAGTGATATTATACACAGGAGCTTTGCACACAGTGTCAGTGTACAGGTAAAACAGTGATCACCAGTGACATTATACACAGGAGCTTTGTATATAGTGCCAGTGTACAAGTAATACAGGGATCACCAGTAACATTATACACAGGAGCTCAGTATACAGTGTCAGTGTACAGGTAATACAGGGCTCATAGGAGACATTATACACAAGAGCTCTGTATATAGTATACAGTGTATAGTGTGTGTACATGTAATACACTGACTCACCAGCGACGTTTCTAGTTGAAGTCCTTCATCTTTGCTTTTCATCTTCATCCAGCATAGACCACCAACACTTCTTCCAACAAGGACTCATTTCTGCAGGAAATAACACAGTTATCTAGATTACCACTTGCAGAGCAAATAATTACATTTTTTCCCCAACTACACAGTAACAGGACCCCCCATTCAAAACAGTATCCACAAAAATAAAATACATCACTGCAATAATAATATCCCTTAATTAGCCCCTACAGTAATAATATCCTCCATCCTGGCTCCCTTTGTCTTATTCCCGGCTCTAGCCATATCTTCTCCCATCCTGCACTCATGTTTTTCCATTCTGCCCCCCCATGTGATGTCCTATTCTCCTGCCCCAAATGATCTCCCCATCCTGTCCTATGATCCTGCCTCATCTGTCTCCATCCTTCTCCATGATCCTGCACATCTGTCTTCATCCTGCCCCATGATCCTGCACCATCTGTCTCCATCCTGCCCAGTAGCGTAGCTACTGGGGGGGCAGAGGGGGCCATCGCCCCGGGCCCTGTCACATGAAGGGGCCCACCGGGAGCCAGGGCCACTTCTGTGAGGAGGCAGAACACCGCATAGGAGCAGAGCAGTATAATGTCTGCTCCCGTCTGACAAGCTGCAGGCTATTAGCACAGTGGCCGGCTGCAGTCTCCCTCCTGCAGTGAATGGTTTCGCCCCCTCTGACCTGATCATGAAGCTTTTCCTGGCTGCAGTTTTCCTCACTCTGTGCACGCTGGGATTGGCTCAGGCACGCTGGGTCCTAGTGCCCACATGTTGCATTTCACTGACACTTCCTGGTCCTGACTGCAGTGCAAACTTTATCAGTAAGTGGGGATGGAACTTATTAGGTTTATTAAATTCAGGCATGTCACTGTGAGACCGTTGGGGTATTGTGGGGGCTGAAAGTGAGTGAGGGGGGACAGGGTACTGGGGGGTGAATGTGAGATGATGGGGTATTGTGGGGGAGGGGAGACAGGGTACTGGGGGGTGAATGTAAGACCATTTGGGTGTTGTGAGGGGAGAAGGTGGGTGAGGTGGGACAGGGCACTGAGTGGGTGTATGTGAGATGATGGGAGTATTGGATACTGAAGTGGGGGAGGGGAGACAGGTCACTGGGGGCTGAATATTTTAATGTTTAGTTATGATATTATATGTGATCCATCACATGTAATATTTGCTGTCTGGGGAGGCTGGAGATGGGGGGTAGGGGGCTTCTGATACGTACCACCTGGGTCTTTTATGACTATTAGTATAAGGACCCCGCATACAGTAACCAAGAGCTGCATCACATTTACAGCACCACTCCGGCATTATTATTTATTTCATTGCTGGAGCGGTGCTGACAATCCCCATCCCCTGCCCCCTGTCTGATATTCACCTTCCGGCGTTTTCATCTGTTTTTGACTCTCCTCAGCTCCGTCTCCTGCAGTTTGTGGCCTGTCCGAGGCTCCAGTGTTTCTTATAACTGTGTATAAGGGAGCTGCGGGCCCATCATACTGTGTATACGGGAGCTGCGGGCCCATCATACTGTGTATAAGGGAGCTGCGGGCCAATCATACTGTGTATAAGGGAGCTGCGGGCCCATCATACTGTGTATAAGGGAGCTGCGGTCCATCATACTGTGTATAAGGGAGCTGCGGGCCAATCATACTGTATATAAGGGAGCTGCGAGCCCATCATACTGTGTATAAGGGAGCTGCGGGTCCATCATACTGTGTATAAGGGAGCTGCGGGTCCATCATACTGTGTATAAGGGAGCTGCGGGCCCATCATACTGTGTATAAGGGAGCTGTGGGCCCATCATACTGTGTATAAGGGAGCTGCGGGCCCATCATACTGTGCATAAGGGAGCTGCGGGCCCATCATACTGTGTATAAGGGAGCTGCGGTCCATCATACTGTGTATAAGGGAGCTGCGGGCCAATCATACTGTGTATAAGGGAGCTGCGGTCCATCATACTGTGTATAAGGGAGCTGCGGGCCAATCATACTGTATATAAGGGAGCTGCGGGCCCATCATACTGTGTATAAGGGAGCTGCGGGTCCATCATACTGTGTATAAGGGAGCTGCGGGTCCATCATACTGTGTATAAGGGAGCTGCGGGCCCATCATACTGTGCATAAGGGAGCTGCGGGTCCATCATACTGTGTATAAGGGAGCTGCGGGCCCATCATACTGTGTATAAGAGAGCTGCGGGCCCATCATACTGTGTATAAGGAAGTTGTGAGTCCATCATACTGTGTATAAGGGAGCTGCGGGCCAATCAGACAGTGTATAAGGGAGCTGTGGGCCCATCATACTGTGTATAAGGGAGCTGCGGGCCAATCATACTGTGTATAAGGGAGCTGCGGTCCATCATACTGTGTATAAGGGAGCTGCGGGCCAATCATACTGTATATAAGGGAGCTGCGGGCCCATCATACTGTGTATAAGGGAGCTGCGGGTCCATCATACTGTGTATAAGGGAGCTGCGGGTCCATCATACTGTGTATAAGGGAGCTGTGGGCCCATCATACTGTGTATAAGGGAGCTGCGGGCCAATCATACTGTGTATAAGGGAGCTGCGGGCCCATCATACTGTGTATAGGGGAGCTGTGGGCCCATCATACTGTGTATAAGGGAGCTGCGGGCCCATCATACTGTGCATAAGGGAGCTGCGGGCCCATCATACTGTGTATAAGAGAGCTGCGGGCCCATCATACTGTGTATAAGGAAGTTGTGAGTCCATCATACTGTGTATAAGGGAGCTGCGGGCCAATCAGACAGTGTATAAGGGAGCTGTGGGCCCATCATACTGTGTATAAGGGAGCTGCGGGCCAATCAGACAGTGTATAAGGGAGCTGTGGGCCCATCATACTGTGTATAAGGGAGCTGTGGGCCCATCATACTGTGTATACGGGAGCTGCGGGCCCATCATACTGTGTATAAGGAAGTTGTGAGTCCATCATACTGTGTATAAGGGAGCTGCGGGCCCATCATACTGTGATAAGGGAGCTGCGGGCCCATCATACTGTGATAAGGGAGCTGTGGGCCCATCATACTGTGATAAGGGAGCTGCGGGCCCATCATACTGTGTATAAGGGAGCTGTGGGCCCATCATACTGTGTACAGGGGAACTGTGGGGGACATCATACTGTTTGACGGGAGCTGCGGGCCCATCATACTGTGTATAGGGAACTGTGAAGGCATGTTGTGCATATGGGAGCTGTTGGCCCATTACACTGTATATAGGGGAGCTCTAGGGGGCATTATACTTTCTATAGTGGAGTTCTGTCAGCATTATACTGTGTATAGGGGAGCATTGGGCTCATACTATCTATAGGGGAGCAGTGGGAACATCATACGGTGTATAGGGGAGTTATAGAATCACCATACTGTGTATAGGGGAGCTGTGGGGGCCTTAGACTGTGTATAGGGAAGCTTTGAGCTCACCATACTGTGTATAATGGAGCAGTACATGGGGGAACTTAGGGGACATTATTAAATGTTAAGTGGGCACTTAAGCATTATTGTTATAGGGGCACTCAGAGTATTGTGACCATCAAAGTTGCATATGGTCACAATATGGCGGTAAAGTCAATGTTCGTTTTTGTATATAGATTTATTTTCAATAACAGTAGGGTCATATTCTGAGGTTCCACTATATTCACAACTAGAGTGCGCAACCGTAGCTGTAATCAGGGTTCGCTGGTTAGGGGCCCACTCAGATGTTTCGCCCCCCCTAAGTTGAAACCCTAGCTACGCCTCTGATCCTGCCCCATGATCCTGCCCCATCTGTCTCCATCCTGCTCCATGATCCTGCACCATCTGTCTTCATCCTGCCCCATGTTCCTGTCCCATCTGTCTCCATCCTGCGCTATCTGTCTCCATCCTGCACCCTTCTGTCTCCATCCTGCCCCATGATTCTGACCCAACTGTCTCCATCCTGTCCTATGATCCTGCACCATGTATCTCCATCCTGCCGTCCAAACATATTGCAGCTTGTCATTTTCAATAATAATAATAATAATAATAATAATAAAAAACCACAACACTTTCTTCTTACCTGGCCGCAGTCCAGCGACATCCCCTATAGCCGTTTCAAATAGTGAATGATAATGACGTCATACGTCAGTGACGTGCATGCTGACGATTGGCTCGCAGCTTTTAACTATTGCTGTGCATGCCCTATTGCTTCCTACCGCTTAACTGATGGCTTCTTTGCCTGAAATCACACAGCATAGAGGTGGTCAGCCAAGCAGGTGGGCGCGGCACTGAGCGAGGAATAGAGTAGGAGTGACTGAGGCTTAAGATCTACAAATAATCTTTCAGCCTCGTTGGCAGATTAATTGAAATGCCAATTTCTCAGTAATGGTGAAAGGACTGGCTATTTAAAGGTATTGCTGGGCTTGTTTTGACAGGGAGCTACTGTTATGATAGTGTAGCAACTCACTCGGGAAAATAGGTAAAACAAAAAAAACTGCCATTGACCTTGCCGGTTCCTGTACAGACTAGAGATCCTGACCCTGCAGTCCCTAGTGATTCCTGCATGAGCAAACAGCCCTAATCACAGACTAGACTATGGCATTTTGGACCTATGCTGCCTGAAAGTCTGTTGAATGCTTCACTTTCCTCCTAAGGAACCGGAGGGCAGAGCATAGTGCAAATTACCTACAGAAGGGAAAGTGTGCTGAAATAGAAAGAGATCCCATTGTGAGTAAAAAAAACCCCCATTAAATACAAGATAAAGGATTAAGTACGTACTGTTAGAGAATATGCTGCCTACTTCCTAAAAAGAAACAGAATACAGGTGCAGAGTAAAGAACATAAACAGCATGGAGAAACTCTAGCTGGTTGACTGGCTATAAATTACAGCAGTATGGCTGGACATCCAAATGAGACTATCAGCAGCAGAAAATACCAGCAGTGCGAAAGTATATAAAGCCGCACCAGAAAGGTGACAGGAGTTTCCATTCATTTGTCTGCCCTGTTACCCTATAAAGACTGAAGCAAGGATAAGACAAACTAAACACCTGGAGAAAAGGTGTATCTGCTGTGGCTCAGCAGACAGAAAAACCAACCACAAAGCACAGGCTCAAGGGTTGAATCCGGACACATGATAGCTACATGAGCATATAAATAGTTTGGGGGGAGGAAAAGGGAAAACCCTGCTGCTAGATTTCCCTTAACATGATTAACGCCACTTCAGAACGTAGCGGTCCTCATTGTAAATCAATGGGGTCCATCTGGTGCTGCTGGTGGTAGTCAGGATAAGATTCTGGCATTCCATCATCCTTCTATTGTGACAAAACAGAAAGGAATTGAAGAATTTGATGAAAACTCAGCGTTATAGATGGAAAATGGGTTTGAAGAGCAATCTTACATCCAACAGAATCCATCTAGAAACAGAATAAAAGTTTTAAAAAGAACAGTGAAAACTGATACAATGTGTAATAGAATACAGTGATACAATGCGTAATAGAACACAGTGATGCACAGTGCATCAGTTTTGTATACAATGTAATAAAATACATTAATACAATGTATCGAAATATGCAAAACCTACTGCAAAACTGAAACAAGGTGCGATGCGTAACGCAGAATCAGAGGGGACAGAGTATGACATAGGAAGTTCAAAGACTAGCAAGGAGATAGTCCATGTGTCATACTCTCAGGCTCAGGTCGGAGTAGGACATCCTTCTGCATGGAATCTTCTTTTTAGTTGTAGTATAGAGTATGGTGTGGAGAGGGAAGGGCTAAGAAGCCAACAACCACTCAGACACAATTGGAAATTCTCTCCTTACATGCAGGGATGTAGCCATAGGGGTGCTGGGCATGTACCCTGTGTTTGGGGTGAAACAAACAAGCCCCATTTGCCTTGATTAGCTACAGCCGCCCTTTGTGAAGCCACAGTTCTGTCTCCATGCACACTGGCAATGCAGAAAAGAATCGTGACCCAAGGTTTAAAGTAAAAGTCCTCAGTGAGGGTTCTTGACCTTGGACCCCAAATATTGCTAAAATGAAGGAATTCTTCTGAGCCAGCTTTAGATCCCACGTCACGATCATGAAGGGACTACAATGCCCATTTCTGTGACTGCTGAACGTCTTCTTGTGATGGGCAATGTTGCTTTGTGACTGTGTGAAATGAATACAATGTAAAGCCTCAGAAAAGAAAAGTTACATCGTAACAAGTTGAACTGAAGCTAATTCTCCTAAGGGGCCACATTCTTTGTGTTATCCAAAGCTCGGGGGGCTCGGACACCATTCTGGAATCAGATTTATCTTCCTGTCGGAGATTTAACAGTAACATTATGTGAGTGCATGCAGAAAGAGCTGGGAGGAAGGCGCTCGGTGGAAGGCAGCGAAACTCCCCGCACGCTCGCTATTTCCTTTGACATTACTGAACTGTAGGCTATGGAAAAATACAATTAAATCACTTAATATGTGCATCAACTTTTACTAGAGGTCAATGCCAAGTCGGATAATTAAACTGTCCACAGCACCCGTCTATCTCATTGTCTGGGGATGACTGATGCGCTGATGAAAGTGGAAAGAGGCAAAAACAAAGACAAAGAATTCGAATATTCTTATTCATCACGATGACAAGTCTCTGAATAGGAAGGGAGCAATAGCGAAAAGTAAAGGGGTTGTCGGCTTTAGTCGAGCCCCATTAAGGCATATGGATGTGAGCTACACCACCTATGGCTCTAAGAGCTAAGATCACCTCTCACATTATGGGACCTGGCTTCTGTCCGCATTACATGGACTAACAATGGATATTAATGGGTACACCATTATGTTGTCATCACTGCTGATATAGAGGGACCTGCCTGAGAGAGCTCCCTTTATTGCTAATTATTATGGTCTATACCAAGGGAGCGGTGCTCACAGCATAATAGTGCAGAGCAACCTAAAGACACGCCCCTGAGGAATCATGTGAGTCACGACCATTCCAAACAGACCATAAAAATTAGCACTAAATAAAAATGCCCATATCTGTGAATGATGGATTTAAAAACAAAAAAAAACTAGAATACTCAGAGGAACAGCAGAAATAAAATAAGAGCAAATACAGTAATGCCCATCAACCCCCAATGCTGGACAGAGGAGCCTGGAGGGAGGGGACAGAGGAGCCTGGAGTGAGGGGAACGGGGAGCCTGGTGGAGGAAGGAGGAGTCTGGAGAGAGGCAAAGGTGTCTGGAGGAGATGGGTGTCTGGGGGAAGAGTCGTCGGGAGAGGACAGAGGAGTTGGGAGAGGACAGAAGAGTTTGCAAGGTAAAAGGATCTGGAGGTGGACCGATGAGTTGTAAGAAGTTGACAGAAGAATCCTGGGGGTACAGAGGAGTCTAAAGGAGACAGAGTTGTAGAGGGGATAATATAATCAAAGCAATTGGTATGGGTGCTCAGCCTAGTTGTAGAGGGGAACAGATGCTTGAAGGGGACAGAAGAGTCATGAGGAGGACAAAACAGACTGAAAGGAACAGAGTAGTTTGGTGGAGAACAAAAGAAGTCTTGGGAAGGCAAGGGGTCTGCAGGGGACAGAAGTATCTGGAGGGGACAGGGGTTTGGAGGGGGCAGAGGAGTCTGGGGGGTACAGATCAGTGTAGAGGACACTGGAATGGACAAAGGAGTATGGAGGGAGCAGAGGAGTCTTGTGATGGACATAGGACTCTGAAGGAGGACAGAGCAGAACAGAAGAGGAACAGATGAGTTTTGAAGAGGACAGTAGAGTCTAGATCAGACAGAGGGTTTGGAGGAGACATAGAAGAGTGGGAGAGGACAGAGTTACTGACACCAGCTTCCTCCCATCTCCGTAGATAATGTGAAGCTACTGGAACCTATTGCGACAGGGCCCTCACTTACCAAGAGTCATTTGACATACTGGTATTAGTGTTAGTGGCAGAGGGGCAAATAGGCCCGCTCTGCCTCCAAGGCCTCTATGTTACAATATTATCTCTGCACCCCCTATAGCTTTGCCCTTTGTATTTCATCGCTCACCACCAGGTGGTGGTGTGTAATGTTAATAAGGCACCTTCTATTGGCAGAAACTGTAATTCTTTCTAAATCGTTCCTGCTTTTTGCCGCCCGTTGTATTTTCTTTTCTATTACAGTTGATGCAGAATATATTAATGTAACGTAAAGGTGGAGAAATCGCACAGATGTCTCTCTAATGAAATGTAAAGCGAGGCTCCATCCTTCAATAACACGAGCCCTCGGCACCCTCGTCTCTGTTCTCAGAAGCGAGGGGGATGGAGGGGAAGGTTGACCACCCAGCTTTTCTAAGCTGTCAAATCAAGGAAGCGCTGAAATGATTAAACACAGAACGTCCCGGCTTAGGGGTCACCTCCACGGAACGTCATCTCCACAAAATGTCATTACGTCGGCTGTTAAGTTTTCTAGTAAAATAGAATTTTCCCAGCGATCGTTGATGTGTTCAGCGACAACACATCCACTGGGCTACCTGGAGAGAACGGGGGGCTATCAATAACTCTAGGCACGCACAGGGCGGTATACATAGATTCTATATGAAATACATGAATTAAAGTGCACCTGCAGGAAAAAATGAAAAATGTAAAAGGATTGTCTTGCCAGTAAAGTATATGGATGGCATTGTGGGGCAAAGAGTAAAAGGGCACACTCCTGCATTGGATAATAGGAGAGCTTGTGCCCCCTCCCCCACAGTAAAGAATAAGATGTGTACAAAAAGTCAAGTAACCACTTTAAGCAAAATTAAAAAAACTATGGCATCTTTCTGCAAATAACAGTGCCACCATTGCCTACAGGTTGAGTGTGGTACTGCAGCTCAGCTCTATTGATCTGAATGAGATACAATCTTTAGACAGTCATGGCGCTTTTTACGGCAGCCATGTGTTTTCCTACCTCTGTATAACCCCTTTGACTATAGAGATTGTCTTTTTTAGCTGCAGATGAGCCCCTAACCCATAAAACGGATGAGAACATACCTTAAAGGGTTATTCCCAACATTGAAATTATTACCTCTACACAGTGTAACAGGTGATAACTTTCTGTTCGGTTGGGGGTCTGACCGGACTGTTTCTGCAGCAAGTTCATGGATTTGTTAACCCCATTTGTATGTGCACTGACCCAAAACCCACTAATGATGTGTCTGGCACCTGTTGCTTTGGAGGAACCTTTCAAAAAAATGCAGTTCCTTTGTTGTAATCGCCAATGATCAGCTGGGGAATCTTGTAGCAAGTGTTCAATTTCCCTGCAGCGCCACCACAGGGGAAAGACAGAATTACACTGTTCAGTCCTTCACTCTCCCTACTGCCTAGTAGATGATGGATCATACACAGGGGATTCCTCCATGTTCCCAAATATACCAATAGGGTGTATGAAAATTAGTTTTCTAAATCCGACAGTCCCTTTAACCCTTATCTAACGAATGAGGGAACAAATATGGCGTTACCCCCTCTTACAAGGTTGCTCCTAAGGATCCAATAGGATTGTAAAACCAACATATTTATGTAACTTGTAATCCAACAAGCTACAGAACAACAGTTTCTATCAGATCGAGGGGCTGCAGAGTGTGAAAATCCATTTAAAGTCACCTTTAATAGCAAAAGTCTAAATATTCCATCCATTCAACTCCGTCACATGGCGCCTACAAGACACCTTTGATCGATAATTTGGTTTTCTTGAATGGTTGTAGCACATTAGGTGAGAACAGAATGTTATTATTATCCCCGAAGGGAATGCTCCTTGTGACATCTATAAATGTTCCTTTGGGCCTTTTTGAATACAAACCCAAAGAATAAATGTGCAAAAAGCTTCAAATGTAATGTTTTTTTCTCTCTTTTTTTTTCCGCATGATTTAATATGACACAGCGTGCAGCCACCGGCTGAGACATCAAACACACAATACGACTTTCATATATCGCCTCCTTCCTCCATCAGCTTGTTCTTTTCATGGCCGTCAGTAGCAATGACCACTACAAAGACCTGGCTGGAAAAAGGTAAATTACAAAGAGGTTTCTCAGGCAACATAAAATGGGAACTTTGACTTTGGAAAGTTCTCTGGAGATTTGAAAAATAAAAGTTCAGCTTTGTGAAGTCCTTTTGGTCCCCGATCTGGGGATAATTATGGAAGCAATGTATGATTGTTGGGTTTCCCATGGCTACCAGCATTGTAGTTGCTACATTGTAGCACAGTCTGGAATGTGAAGCTGGCATCTGATTGCATGGTCAGGGATGGACTGTTCTGGGTGGAAAAGCTTCAGCTCAGCTTGGCCTAAAAGGTAAATGGAATAGAAAATCCCCAAGTCCTTTGGTGCCAAGGTGAAGTGGAGGTTGAGGTTGGTTTAGTTACAGGGTTCATCTCCATTTATATGGGAGCCATTGAGGCAATCTGGTGATCATCATGTCAAGATCTTGAGATGACAGTCTCTATATTTTGCAGGTGAAGATGAGGGATGGAGTCAGGAGTTACTGGTCCCTATTAAAAGGTAAGGCCACTGACCTTGCACTTGTAAGGAGATGGACATTTTGTCCTCTTCCCTTGAAAACATCAGTGCTGTGTATAACGTCAAGTATAGTATGGATAATGCCATGCGTTATGGTGATGTTGATGTGTGGATTGTGATGTGGTGTTTTGTAATGTTTTGCACTGTACTGTTAGGAAGCTGGGTTCTGCTCAGCAACAGACAGTGAGTAGAGTAAGACATAGTTAAGTGTTGGGACTAGCCCAAAGAGGGAGGGGCTATGTAGCAGGATCAGAGAGGACTTCCTGGTAGTGGCTCAGACGGGGCATAGCTTGCAGTTAGAGCAGACGATTGGTCTGAGTGCTCAGCAGGGCTGCATGCAGTGGGTGTTCTGTGGCAAGAGAGAAAGGAGATCGGGAGAGAAATAGCGTGATTCTGAGGAACAGACCGAGACAAAGAGAGTTACAGAGATGCAGGACTGATCAGAAAGCAGGGAAGGTCCAGAGAAGGTATGCCTAGCAGCAAGGCCCCAAGTAGCTTACAGCTCTTAAAGGTAAAGGGCCAAAATGGAATAGAACATGAGAAGAAGTGAGTGGCGTGAGTTCCCTAAGTGACAGAGAGCTTGAAGGTGAGTCCGACCATTTTGTGAAACCCAATTCAGATGCGGACTTGTGAGAGAGGGAAAAAACTTTCACGGATTTACTGTACTGCTAAGCAGGAAGGTGATGAAGGAAATGAGACCAGCGGAGGCACAAATGTGTGAGGCTGAGGAAGCAACAAGACAGTGGATTGAGATGCCCTGTATTAATGAAGAAACGTGCAAAAAGTTGTATACCCGCTGTCCTGTGTACATAGTTGCCATGCAATGGCTGTTTAGGAAAGCATAGTCTGTTAAGAACTTGTGGTCTCCTTTCATGAACTGGTTAGCATCTAGTCCTGGCAAACCAGTGTCATCAGTTACATGCAGCCTGTAGGGACGTAGCACCCTCAAAGCACAAGTCCACACATCCAGCCAGGACCCCCACCTTCATGTAACCTGCCGGGCGCAAGAGCCAAGTGCCTTGCTCTCGATTACCACCCCGTATCACGTTAAACACTGACATCCGCACGTTAGGAGGACATTGTGAAGGATTGGAAGGGGGTTGGATTCTTAAACCCTTTTCTTTGGAGCTAAGTGACTTGTTCCACTTCTGAGATATTTGGTGCTCTGCTCCTTTTCCAAGCAAATTTGATTCCCCAACCAGATCCTGAGATATTTAGTTATCCACCCCTGCACTAAAGTATGTGATTTGAACCAATCCTTTGAGAAATTTAGTGCTCAGCCCCAACCTTCAGGTATTTCTTGCTTTGCCCCTGCGCTAAGGCTAGGCTCACTTTAGCGTTTCTGTGCGCAGCATATCATCTGCATACGCAAACGCATGCAAAAACACATGCAAACGCATGTTTACGCAGAGTTTTTTATCCACATCATCTTTAGCATGACAGCAAAAAAATGCTGCGTGTGCATGCATTTGTATGCGTTTTTGCATGCATTTGTGTTGTTTATGCGCATGCATTCAATAGGACAATGCTTTTCCAGGAGAATTTCCTTGACACAAGACACACACAATAGGTGTGTTTCATAGGATTTCTATACATAGACACTCTGCACAGATGAAATTCTCGTCTTTTGATCCTGTATCCAGCTGCAAGATGGATCTTAGCATGGAGAGCTTCAATCTTAATCTTGATTTGTCATTGAAATTGGCTTTAGCTTTTGCTGTGGCTTGTGAAGAAGAAAAAAGAGAAAGACGGAGAAGACGTCGTCGTCACTATTGGCAACACCCCAATGTTGAAATCCGAGAGAACCGTGGAGCCTACCACCCATTGTACAGTGAGCGTCGTGAAAACCCGCAAAAGTTTTTCGAGTACACGAGAATGTCGGAACAGAGCTTCGAAGAATTGCTGCTACGTGTCCGAGGATCCATCACCAGACAGGACACACAGCTACAAAGAGCAATTCCTGCTGAGGATCATCTGTTGGTGACCCTAAGGTACATAATTTTGAAAAAGAAACACCTGTCATTAATATTATTGTTCTAAAAGCCATGTACTGATATTTTTCCTATTTTCTGTTCCACAGATTCCTGGCTACCGGAAAGTCCTTAAGATCTCTTGGATTGGAGTGTCCACACTTTCTGGGATTGTTGGAGATGCCTGCCGTGCATTATGTGACATTCTGCATGCAGAATTCCTCCCCCAATCCACAACTGAACTCTGGCTGAAAAATGCAGCAAAATTCAATGAAATTTGTAATTTTCCAAACTGTGTGGGGGCTGTGGACGGCAAACACATTCGAATTCTGAAACCTACTGGAAGTGGATCCGAGTACTTCAATTACAAAAATTACTTTTCGATTGTTCTCATGGTGATTGCAGATGCTGAGTGTCGATTTGTTACCGTTGACGTTGGCTCATTTGGATGAGGAAATGACTCACAAACTTTCAAAAACTCTGACATGGGCCAACGTTTGTATGGTAATAATTTTAATTTTCCACCACCACAACCTCTTCCGAACACTGAAGGACCGCCAATGCCATTTGTTCTGGTTGGGGATGAGGCATTTCCAATGTGTGCCAATCTCATAAAACCGTACTCGAGTTGGTACTTGAATCACTCCAAAAGGATTTTCAACTACTGACTGACGAGGGCACGAAGAACTGTGGATTGTGCCTTTGGTTTGCTGGCATCTAAATGGCGCATTTTGGGTACAGCTATTGATCTTCAAATTGAGACAATTGATGAGGTTGTGAAAGCGTGTGTTGTTATGCACAATTACATCCTGGCAAAAGAGCGACGACAATTAGAACTTGAGGAACTTGTTAATACCACATTGCAGGACTACCAAGCTCACCCTCTGAGGACTAAGGTGAAAGTTGTCCAAATGAGGGATAAATTTGCTGCCTACTTTGTTTCTGATATTGGATGGGTGGCATGGCAAGACAAAATGGTTTAAGCCGCCAAGTAAAATGTACCTGTAATGTTATGTACCTGTTTGCTGACTTTAATACTAACACCTTGACTGCATCTTTAATAATTAACACCTTGACTGTAACACCCGTTAATACTTCACTCAACAATACACATGTTTAAATAAAGAGCTAAAGAAAACACAGGGAGACAGGTATTGTGAAACAAAAGAATTTTTACTAACAAAAATAAAGACAATTTGAAATTAGACAAATAAATTAAAGAAAAAGAAAATAATGTGCTTTACTTTCAGGGTCTGCGGGAGGGAGTTACATTGTGGACCTGGGGGGTGTTAAGCTGTAATGGTAGGCTAGGAGTGGTTGGGGAAGTTGTTACAGGGGAAGTGGCAGTCAATTGGAGGATTGGGTTAGAAACATGGGCAGAGGACACATTGGGGTAAGAGGACACATTAGGAGTGGAAAACAAGTTGGAAGGGATTGACACATTGGATGGGAAAGAACCTAGGGAAAGTGTGGACAGACTTGAAAACAAAGACACATTCGGAGGTGAGGGTGGTGGGGGGTGTTTAATGTTTCTTTGCTAATTTCCTTTTCCTGGCCTTCGTTTTGCTGGTTCCTCTGCATTTTTTTCCTGTTCCTGGGGTGCTGAACTCGGATGCATGGTGGAAGTTGAAGACTGGGCTGCTGCACTCAGATGCGTGGTGGAAATTGAAGGCTGGGCTGCTTAACTCTGCTGTGTGGTGGAAGTTGAAGGCTGGGCTGCTGCTGCACTCTGATGAATGGTGTAGCTGGGTACTGTAGGAACAGTCCTAATGTCCAGCGGTGGTGGTGGATAGGTCACTTGTTGAGCCGACTGGTATCCAAGTCCTTGCGATGTTTGGCAAGGTGCTGGCAGATTCTGCCACAGATGCTGTGCTGGAGCTTGTTGACCTGTAGGGAAAGAAGTTTGTGTCTGCTGCTGATATCGGGACCACTACATGGCCTCGGTGTAAGCAGCCTGACAGGCCTTCATCACATACAGCTGGAGTTTAGGACTAAGGTTTTCCAACACGCCCCGTTCTATAGTGGAAAAATAATGTTGCGTCGATCCATTAAGGTCGGCTTCCAGGCGGTCAAGGCGTCTGTAGACTTCCTGGAAAAGTGTGTTCACCTGAGTGAACCCACTATCCAGTCTTTCTACAGCCAACTTTATCCCATACTGGAAGACCGAGCTTAAGTGAATAAACTCAGGCATGACTGTCCTCTCATAGGCCCTCTGCCGCTGGCGAGCAGACCCAAGTAAAGTAGTGGCAGAGGGCTGGGATAGGGGAAAACCAAATGGACCGGCTGCCTGTTCCCAGGGGCTGACTGGCCCAGGTGGCAAAGAGGCAAATGCCCCCCGGGCCGCTCCCCCAGCAGTTGTTCAGGGCCGGCTGCCTGGTGGTGGCTACAGCCACACAGCAAATTGTGCGCAGCCATGTCTGCTGTACTGTGACGCGGCTGGCAGCAGACACAGCCGCATCACAGTTAGCGCACACGTCTGCGCTGGGGCCAGGAGCTTTGCTTGGCTGTCACCTTGATGGCTGCGCAGCTACTGCTCCCTTCATGTTCTCTATACTTCCAGGTTAGGTGTTGGGCATGCGCGATGGCGTCCTCACGCACACGCCGACATGACCCGGATGCTAGAAGCAGAGAGGCACTGCAGGGGAGCGACTGGTGAGGTAAGTATGAAGAACTTTTTTGTTTTCTTTATAAAATAAATTTAATGGTGTGTAACTGCAAGTTATGAAGTGGGGGGTGTAAGGAGGCTGCACATGATGGAATTTGACGGTTAAAGGAGACTGCACATGATGGAGTGAGGAGGTAAGTGGGGCTGCACATGATGAAGGTTCAGTGGGGCTGTACATGATGGAGTGGGACTGCACATGATGAAGGGGGAGTGGGGCTGCACATGATAGTTTAGTGGATATAGGAGACTGCACATGATGAAGTGGGGAGAGTGGGGCTGTACATGATGGAATGGGGCAGCACATGATGATGTGGGGGTAAGGGGGATTGCGCATGATGAAGGGGGAGTGGGGCTGCACATGAAGTGGGGGTAAGGGGGACTGCACATGATGAAGTGGGGGTAAGGGGGACTGCACATGATGAATTGGGGGTTAAAGGGGACTGCACATGATGAAGTGGGGGGTAAGGTGATCTGCACATGAAGTGGGGAGTAATGGGGACTGCACATGATAAAGTGGAGTGTAAGATGGACTGCACATGAAGTGGGGGGTAAGGGTGACTGAATATGATGAAGTGGGGGGTAAGGGGACAGCACATGATGAAGTGGGGGGTAAGGGGACTGCACATGATGAAGTGGGAGAAGGGGACTGCGGGACTGCACATGATGAAATGTGTCTGATGGGGGACTGCTCATGATGAAATGGAAGGGGGATAGGGGGCTGCAAATGATGAAGGGTCACTGCAGATGAAGTGAGGGGGTAATCGGGGACTGCAATGAATGAAGTAAGGGGACTTCAAATTAAAGTGGGGGAACTGCAAAATGATAAATTCAGTGTGAGGGACAGGGGACAGCAATTTAATTGAAGGTGGGGGTGGGGAGAGCAAATGATCAATTGAAGAGGGGGTGGGGAGAGCAAATGATGATCTAGGGGAAGAACAAATAATGAATTTTAAGGGTGGGGGAGTAAATGATGTATTGAATGTGGGGTAGAGCAGTTGATAATGAATAGAGGGTGAGAGAGAAAGACATGACAATGAATTGGGGCGGGAGGGGCATGTAACTATAATGAATCGGGGTTAGGGTTAAAGTGGTAGGTACATAGTGGGGGGCATTGAGGATGAAGTGACTGGTAATGAATTGGGGGAAAGAGTACAGGTGCTAATTAATTTATATATTAAATGGGGAAAGTGGCTATTTATAGTTAGTGGGTGCACAGTGGTGGATTATAATTTATATTTGGAATGGTCGGTTAATAATAATAATAATAATAATAATAATAATTATGATAATTTTATTTCTATAGTGCCAACACTGTACATTTTAGAGGGGACTTGTACAGACAATGGACATTAAGCATAACAATAAACACATAGATCAACAGATACCAAAAGGAATGAGGGCCCTGCTCGCAAGCTTACAATCTATGAGGTTGCATAATAACCAATTATATATTGTTTGTGGGTGCACCTCTGTATTCAGATGTCTAGTGTACACCATGTTCCAAATTATTATGCAAATTGGATTTAAGTGTCATAAAGATTTAATTGTTTTGTTTTTCAAATAAACTCGTGGATGGTATTGTGTCTCAGGGCTCAATGGATCACTGAAATCAATCTTAAACACATGTGATCGTTAGTTTTCCAGGTGATTCTAATTAAAGAAAAACTACTTAAAAATGATGTTCCACATTATAAAGCAGACCACAGGTTTCAAGCAATATGGGAAATAAAAAGGATCTCTCTGCTGCTGAAAAGCATTAAATAGTGCAATGCTTTGGTCAAAAGCATGAAAACATTAGATATTTCACGAAAACTTAAGAGTGATCATCATACTGTGAAGAGATTTGCGACTGAAACAGAGCACAGACAGAGTTCATGCAGATAAAGGCATAATGAGGAAGATTTCTGCCAGACAAATTCATTGGATAAAGAGAGCAGCTGCCAAAATACCATTACAAAGCAGCAAACAGTTATTTGAAGCTGCTGGTGCCTCTGGAGTCCCTCGAACCTCAAGGTGTAGGATCCTTCAAAGGCTTGCTGTGGTGCATAAACCTACTATTCGGCCACCCCTAAAGAGTGTTCACAAGCAGAAACGGTTGCAGTGGGCCCAGACATGCATGAAGACTGATTTCCAAACAGTCTTGTTTACTGATGAGTGTCGAGCAACCCTGGGTGGTCCAGATGGATGGAGTAGTGGATGGTTGGTGCATGGCCACCATGTCCCAACAAGGCTGCAACGTCAGCAAGGAGATGGAGGAGTAATGTTTTGGGCTGGAATCATGGGGAAACAGCTGGAAGGGCCCTTTAAGGTACCTGAAGGTGTGAAAATGACCTCGGCAAAGTATATAGAGTTTCTGACTGACAACTTTCTTCCATGGTATAAAAATTAGAACTGTACCTTCAGGAGCAAAATCATCTTCATGCATGTCAATGCACCATCTCATGCTGCAAAGAATATCTCTGAGTCATTGGCTGCTATGGGCATAAAAGGAGATAAACTCATGGCATTGCCACCATCTTCCCCTGACCTCAACCCTATAGAGAACCTTTGGAGTATCATCAAGCAAAAGATCTATGAGGGTGGGAGGCAGTTCACATCAAAACAGCAGCTCTGGGAGGCTATTCTGACTTCATGCAAAGAAATACAAGCAGAAACTCTCCAAAAACTCACAAGTTCAATGGAGGCGAGAATTGTGAAGGTGATAACAAAGAAGGGTTCAAATGGTAACATGTGACTTGGCCTGTTAGGATGTTTTGGAGTTAAATAGCTTTTTTGTTCAGTGAATGTGACCTCCTAATGCTGCAAATTCCACAAATGAGCATTTTCAGTTCTTTAAAACAGATCAAATGTTTAGAAATTCTACTGTGCCTAATAATTTGGAACAGTGCATTTTGAGTTTTTATTCATTTTGTAGATTATACTGTTATCATTGGGAGGTTTCTCCAATAAAATTTGATGTATACTCTAACGGGTGATGACTTTTATTAGACTGACTGTCATTTGCACCGACCATTTAGGAAAATCCGAGAAAAATATAATTTGCATAATAATTTGGAACATGGTGTAGAAGAAAGGGAAAAAGTGGGGAATGTGGTCTGGAAGCCGTGCTCTAGGCAACTGTGTTATTTTATGCAGAGACGAGTGCTAACTGGAAGAAGTGATGGCAGTCTGTGCTGGATGAAAATGAAAAGCAAATATGAAGGACTTAAGCTAGAGACATCACTAGTGAGTCAGTGTATTACCTGTACACTGACACTATACACTGTATACTATATACAAAGCTCCAGTGTATAATGTCACTGGGAGTGGTGATCACTGTATTACCTGTACACTGACACCTTATACAGATCTCCTGTGTATAATGTCGCCAGTGATCACTGTAGTATCTTTACACTGACCGTAAATACAGAGTTCCTGTATACAGTGGCACTTAGTGTTGTGCTTTTTTTTAAAATTAATGATCAGTATTGTAGTATACTAGTAGTAAAAGTTGTACACTCCCTGACAGAAGTAATGTCGCTTATCCATGTTATGTAAATAAAAGCTTATAACCTGATGTTAAATTCATCCATTGGTTGTATAAGTTATTATTTTGAAAGCTGAAACCTTCCAAAATGTGGTTTAGGTTAAGAAAATAAATTGACATCAATGCAGAAATATTGATCAGTTAATGGACACAGAATGGTCAGATTTTAGCAAGACAAAAGTTTTGTCGCCTGGTCATATAATGCACCCAATCCTAGTTTACATCCTTACCTGTGCTCAGTAAATGATTGGTTATTTAGTGTGTGTGTATAAAAAGAAACCTAGCACCCCAGACCTTCACTTGAACTGCAACTTGAGCTCTTGACAACATGCCAAAAATCCACCCTGCGACCATAGCCTGGATTGTCAAGAGGCTGAAGACCAGATCCACTGCAGAGGTGGCGGGCACCTTTAATGTGTCTCAGCGTCAAGTACAAAGAATTAAAAAAAAGATTTTAAGAGACTGGAGATGTGTTTGACAAGCCCAGGTCCGGCAGACCCCGCAACACAACTGCTCAGGAGGAATGTTTGTTGGTTAGAAAATCCAAAGCAAGCCCCTCTTCCACAGCAGCAGAGCTCCAACAGGTCTGGTCACCTCAAGTCCCTGTGTCAACTAGTAAAAGTTAAATTCACCGCACGTGACACGCCGATCGTTAGCAAGGCGCGGGAGCGCCGCTTGTCATAACAGACACTGCAGGTCCACACTACTGGACAAGATCTTCCATAGGCGGACATTTAGACTACAATAGAGCTTACATTGCACCGCTGGGACTTTCCACCTTCTCTGTATATCACTATCTTAGCTGGAACAAGCGATTACGTGACAAAGGCTCTGGTTGAGCCGAAACGTTGTATATAAAAAATCACAGATGCTGTAATATTCTGTTACGCTCCCAGTTAATGTATAATAAATTTATACCAGACTTTGCATAAGAAACCTAGAGAGAGTGCAGTGAATTTAACTTTTACTGTTATTCTGGGCCTTTGGTCCGTTACACCAGCACCTCGCCATATTAAGGCTGAGTGCACACCTAAACCTTTACCTGTGTCAACTAGAACAGTTTTTAGGATTCTGTCTCAAAATGGCCTCCATGGTCGAATCAGTGCCCAGAAGCCAGCACTAAACAAAAGGCAAATAAAAAACCGTGTGGCATTTGCAAACTCCCACAGCCTGCTAAATAGATGGACACTGGAAAAGTGGAGGAAGATGGATTTCTCTGCAGTAGAATTACACCACAGCTGCCACAAACACTGCAGGAGACCTACTGGAGCCCGTATGGATCCAAAATACACCCAGAAAACAGTTACATTTGGTGGTGGAAAGATCATGGTCTGGGGTTGCATTCAGTATGGGGGTGTGCGAAACATTTGCAAGGTGGAAGGCAATATCAATAGCCTAAAATATCAAGAAGTATTAGCTACCGCTTATATTCCAAATCATAAAAGAGGTCAAATTCTGCAGCAGGATGGTGCTCCATCTCATACATCCATCTCTACAACAAAGTTCCTCCAGGCAAAAAAGATCAAGGTGCTCAAGGACTGGCCAGCCCAGTCACCAGACAGACTGCTCTCTGCCTGACCTTACCTTCCCCCGGCTGCAGCACCTCTATTTCAGCTGTGTTATATGTTTATTCCGCTGATTCTTACCTTCTCGAGGATGCGGTAGTGGATTTAGGCTCAAATTTTCATCCAGAACTGCCTGTTTCATGTGCCTTGTAGCCTCTGTTGCAATACTTACCTCTCTTTGTGGTCCTCTATGCTGCTGTCTTGTGACCACTGACAGTGTAATCTTGCGTCTGCATACAGGTATTTCTGGTATATTTGCCTTAGGGAGTGTTGCTTCATGGTTGGTCTTATCGGTGGTTATTGCCCATCGGTTCTATACCTTCCCGGGGTGTGTGTTTATGGTATTTTCTATATTCTAGGTCGTTTTTTCATTATGACTATGCATATTATCTTTGTATCTTTACTATATATATCATGACCTTTTGTATTTTGGCAGCAGCACTGGGGATGTTGTTGTATACATGTATTTTTTAAGTGTTTTTATATTTTGGTATCAATAAAAGTTTTGCCTCTTTATATATAATTATATAGCGGTGTGCTCTCTTTTGGAGTGGTCCTCTCTATCCATTTTTGTGCTATCTACGCTACCACTCTTGTTGCACCCCTCCAACCGACAGTATACTATTAGTAGTGTGCCAGTGTTTCTTTTCTTATATCAGTCACCAGACATGAACATCATTGAGCATGTTTGGGGAAGGATGAAAGAGGAAGCTTGGAAGACAAAACCAGAGAATCTAGATGAGCACCACAACTTCATTCACCAATGTTATGCAACATATATTTGTATTTTAAGTTAATTATTTGTCTGTGGGCAACAAAAATTTTGTCTTGCCAAAATCTGACCATTCTGTGTCCATTAACTGATCAATATTTCTGCTTTGATCATTTATTTTCTTAACCTAAATCACATTTTGGAGGGTTCCAGCTTTCAAAAGAATAACTTATACAACCAATGGATGAATTTAACATCAGGTTATAAGCTTTTATTTACATAACATGGATAAGCGACATAACTTCTGTCAGGGAGTGTATGGTGGCATCATTGGTCTTTGTATAGAATGTAGTTTCATGTAGAGGTAATGGTGATATTATAATATTATGTATTCTCTGTGTAGTGGAGATAGTACTAGGCACTGTATAGCTGTATTGTTGTGTGTATGTTTTTAAGTAAGCTCCGTTATGGCACCATATCTAAGCAGTAAGCTTGGTTCTGGTACTCTATCAATGTAGTAATCTAGATTATGGCACTGTATGTATGTCGTAATCTCAGTTCTGCTCCAGTTTCTATGTAGCAGACTTGGTTCCATGTAGTAGACTTATTAAGCTCGGTTCTGCTCCCTTATCTCTGTAGTAAGCTCGGTTCTGCTCCCTTATCTCTGTAGTAAGCTCGGTTCTGCTCCCATATCTCTGCAGTAAGCTCGGTTCTGCTCCCATATCTCTGTAGTAAGCTCGGTTCTGCTCCCTTATCTCTCTAGTAAGCTCAGTTCTGCTCCCATATCTCTGTAGTAAGTTTGGTTCTGCTCCCATATCTCTGTAGTAAGGTCGATTCTGTTCCCACATCTCTGCAGTAAGCTCGGTTCTGCTCCCATTTCTCAGCACTAAGCTTGGTTCTGCTCCCATATCTCTGTAGTAAGCTCGGTTCTGTTCCCATATCTCTGTAGTAAGCTCGTTTATGCTTCCTTATCTCTGTAGTAAGCTCGTTTCTGCTCCCATATCTCTGTAGTAAGCTCGGTTCTGTTCCCCTATCTCTGTAGTATGCTTGGTTCTGCTCCCTTATCTCTGTAGTAAGCTCTGTTCTGCTCACATATCTCTGTAGTAAGCTCCGTTCTGTTCCCATATCTCTGGAGTAAGGCTACTTTCACACTTGCGTTTGGAGCCGCTGCGGAGGGCTGTGGACTTCCTCCATGAAGCCCCGCCCCCTGCCGCTAGCTCCGCCTATTTCTGCATGCGGCCGGCATGCGGCCTGTGTACCTATATTTAACATTAGGTACGCAGGTCGTGCGGCTGTATGCAGATGCTGCCGCATGCGTCGTTTTGACGATGCGGAAAAAAAAAATTGCTACGAGCTGCGTCCTACGCTGGTCTCCGCATCGTCAAAATGACGCATGCGGCAGCATCTGCATACAGCCGCACGACCTGCGTACCTAATGTTAAATATAAGTACACAGGCCGCATGCCAGCCGCATGCAGAAATAGGCGGAGCTGGCGGCGGGGGGCGGGGCTTCACAGAGGAAGTCCACAGCCCTCCGCAGCGACTCCAAACGCAAGTGTAAAAGTAGCCTAAGCTCGATTCTGCTCCCATATCTATGCAGCAAGCTCCGTTCAGTTCCCATATCTGTGTACCAGCCTGTTTTTAAAGCCTGTTATCTCTGCTACTTTAATGCAATGGCCAGATATAAGCAGGGAAAAGGAGGGCCACCGCAACTCGAGGGCCACTGTCTTGTGATTGCCCCCCAGGCTGAAAATTGCCAGCCAGCCCCTGCCTGTTCCCCAGCCTGTGAAGCCTGCCTGGTTGCTCCATCGCTGGTGGATGATTGGGATTGAGCCTGTTCATTGGCTGGTCAATGAGGGGCTCCAACAGAGGATGATCCAGGTTGTGTGGTGCTGCTGCAGGTTGTGTGTGGAAAATAAATGAAAAACATTAGTAAAAAAAAAATAAAAAGGTTAAATAATAGTAAGATAACACAAAAGATACTCATCAGTTCGCTGAGCAACCTCAGAAAAAACGGCATACGATGGTACTTCTATTTTCGGATTGTTGGAGCAGAATCACTTCAAACCCGAACCTCCTCTCTAATGTCCTTATTGAAGCAATCCTTCATCGAACGCCAACAGACTTTTATTCTTTTCACTGTGAAGGGGGAAAAAAAGGAAAAAATTAATTGTAAAACAATGCACCTACATTAACAGGTTCACTGCCGCGTCAGACCACATTGCAATACTTATGAAATTCCTTTCTGGCATGTGGCGTGGCATGGTCCCATTCAGCCAGCAGTGATCTTGCCACTTCTTCCCAAAGTCGAAAAATCAATGCTGAGTCGGTATGATTACGATCACGGGAGTCGCACAACGCTGCTCGCGCTTGCACCGATTGAATTCGTTCGCAACCTCAGAAAAAACAGCATACGATGGTACTTATATTTTCGGATTGTTGGAGCAGAATCACTTCAAACCCGAATCTACTCTCTGATGTCCTTATTGAAGCGATCCTTCATCGATCGCCAAAGGACTTTTATTCTCTTCACTGTGAAGGGGGAAAAAAAGGAAAAAATTAATTGTAAAACAATGCACCTACATTAACAAGTTCACTGCCGCATCAGACAACATTGCAATACTTATGAAATTCTTTTCTGGCATGTGGTGTGGCACGGTCCCATTCAGCCAGCAGCGATCTTGCCACTTCTTCCCAGAGTCATCAAATCAATGCTGAGTTGGTATGATTACGATCACGGGAGTCGCACAACGCTGCTCGCGCTTGCACAGTTTGAATTAGTTGGTCATTATCAATGTCTGGTTTGTCTTCCTCACATTGTGAAACCTATAGATGAAGTAAAAAACATTTTTTTAAGTAAAACTGAAAGCAAATTCAATTACAACTCTAAGACCGGCGTCACACTCAGCGTATGAAAATACGGTCCGTTTTTTACAGCCGTAATATGCAGAAATGTTCCCAAAATAGTGATCCGTATGTCATCCGTAGGCAGGGTGTGGCAGCGTATTTTGCGCACGGCATCCTCCGTATGTAATCCGTATGGCATCTGTACTGCGTTTTTCTCGCAGGTTTGCAAAACCGACATCTAATGGATTTATGTGCTCAAATGTTCGTTAAAACATATATACAGTATATATAGATATATATATGTAATTGAGACACATACATATATATATATATATATATATATATATATATATATATATATACTGTATTTATATTTAATTTAGCGCGAGATATGTGAAAAGCCGGTAATTCAATTGCCGGCTTTTTCTTTCTCCTTCACAAACCCGACAGGATATGAGACATGGTTTACATACAGTAAACCATCTCATATCCCTTTTTTTTTTGCATATTCCACACTACTAATGTTAGTAGTGTGTATGTGCAAAATTTGGGCGCTGTAGCTTGTAAAATAAAGGGTTAAATCATGGAAAAAATTGGCGTGGGCTCCCGCGCAATTTTCTCTGCCAGAGTGGTAAAGCCAGTGACTGAGGGCAGATATTAATAGCTTAGAGAGGGTCCATGGTTATTTGCCCCCCCTGGCTAAAAACATCTGCCCCCAGCCACCCCAGAAAAGGCACATCTGGAAGATGTGCCTATTCTGGCACTTGGCCTCTCTCTTCTCACTCCTGTGTAGCGGTGGGATATGGGGTAATGAAGGGTTAATGTCACCTTGCTATTGTAAGGTGACATTAAGCCAGATTAATAATGGAGAGGCGTCAATTATGACACCTATCCATTATTAATCCAATAGTGCGAAATGGTTAATAAAACACACACACATTATTTAAAAGTATTTTAATGAAATAAAGACACTGGGTGTTTTAATATTTTATTATACTCGTAATCCACCTGAAGACCCTCATCCTGTAAAAAAGGTAACATAAAAAATCAACAATATCCCATACCTTCCGTCGTTCCATCAGTCTCACGATGTAAATCCATCTGAAGGGGTTAAATCATTTTACAGCCAGGAGCTGTGCTAATGCAGTCGCTCCTGTCTGTAAAATGTTGTGAATGAATGTAATGCAGGGGAATGTCCTGTAGTTACCTTGAGTCGCGGTGATGCGCCCTCTGCTGGATGTCCTCATATGAACTCGAGCGTGGGAAAAGTTCCCAGGCTCGAGAACCCAGGACTCCAGCGCTGCAGTGCTATCCACTGAGCCACTGTGCTGCCCTAAAAATATGATGATGATGATTTCCCACATGTATAGTATTGTCAGTCAATACATACCAATCAGTATATCAAATGCGATTAAAAAAACATCAACAATGGACACCAATACTTAAATTACAGGCATTAGTCCAATAGCGCAGCAGTCAGGCTGCACCAGGAAGGGAGCACCAGGACGGCAGCACCAGGACGGCAGCACCAGGACAGCAGCAAATAGTCTACAAGGAACAGAAAAAAAAATTAGTACAGAGTACAGACTGCAAAGACAGACAGACATTTTCAAAGCTTCTATACTTACATCTAAAGTCTAGTGGGGGGGCTGTAATGGGCGAAGCTTGATGGAAGCCCCCAATGACTGCGTTGCCAAGGGGAGGGGTTGTAGTTTTTGAATAAAAATAATAGAAGGAATGGGATTGGTGGGGTAGTGGAAAAGGGGGGGGCGTATTTGTAGGCTAAGAGGCGGGGGCTGGGAAAAAGTGCGGGAATACCAGTACCGCATTGCCAGGAGAGCTGAGAAGACATGTCACCCACAGCACTCACCATGACCACGGTGGACGGACTTGTCGCGCAGCTGAGGAGGGAGGCGCGGTCGCACAGAGATGGATGGCTGGAGGAGCAGCTATCAGCACTGCTCAGCGACAGCGGCAGCCGGGGAATCAGGACGAGAAGGACGAGGCCTCCTGAAAGGTTGTCCCCCGAAGTAGCGACGCGCAGCAGACGCAGGCCGCAGAGCCCCTCCGGGGACCCTGCGGGGGTTGTGGGATGCAGCGTGGCGCCCCCACCTGCTCCCCCCTCCGGCAGGAATCCACCCGGCGGCTCTGCTGGCGTGGGTCGGCGGCGCTCGGCGGCGACGGTACGGGCGCGTCCAGAAGTGAGGGCCGGACCGGAAGTGCGGCCTTGTACAGAGCGCGGTGGGCCTGCGGCAGCCGGTAGAGGCTGCAGGACCCGACGGGAAGCAGCGCAGGTGATAGCGGCAGCAACGGACAGTGTGAGGAGCCCAGCGGGGTCGGTGGCAGCTCGGGACACAGTCGCAGTGCATGCAGCAGCGGGTCCCCCGGTACTGGTGCCGCCGGGGGGACCTGGTACAACAGTGGGACAGGAGAGCAGGTCGATGGGACAGCAGAGTTCTGTGCTCCAGCAGCGGAGTTTGCGCTGAGGGGGCAGAAGCCAGCGGGGCCAGATCAGCTGCAGGGTCCAGCATTTCATCGGCAGTCGCAAGGTCCCAATCCGGCAGGAGGTCAAGGGACCAGAACGTTTCGCCAGTCTCGGTCCCCCCGGTGACGAGGAGGCCAGGGGCACGGGCCTGGGGCAACAGTCCGACAACGACGAATCTGGATCTGGGAGCGATCGCTGGGACGATGGAGAGCAGCAGGATTCCGGAGGCCCGGCTGGTGGGGACACAGCACCTGCGCAGCCTCGTGAGTATATGTCTAGTCTTTTTGAGGCGCCGGGTGGTGTGGGGGCAGGAGAGGGGGTTAGGGAGGTTAGCTCAGGTTTACCCAGCGTTAGAGAGCTTTTGGTGGGAATGTCGCATATTTTGAGGAGACTTGATGGTGGGGTGGCGGATAGCGTGGGGGCATCGCCTGTGGGGGCTTGGTTGACAGGTGCAGGGCATGGAGTAGTGCGGGCTGGAGAGACAGGGAGGTCTGGTGGTCTTGTACCGGCACCATCGGCTGGGGTGTCGGTGTCAGTGCAAACTGAAAAGGATAAAGGGGATTCGGTGAAATTAGATGATAGAGCAAAAGGGGAGGTATACGTGTGCTTCGAGGGTCCTCTAGGGGCACACTTAAAGAAAGAGGTGAAGGAAAAGATTTGGAAGGATGAATACGTAGAGATTTTCTCCCTCCTTCCTTTGGAAAAATTTAACTTGGATAAAGGGAAGAAAGACGATAGCAAAAAGGAGGAGGAAGAAAAAAGACGGTGGCGCCTGATACCTCAGACGTTTGTAAACTGGCAGCAGGCTTTCGCCATTCTGGCTAGTGTTATAGGCGAGAAATCTCCGGAAAACTGCTCGGGTCTTTTTTGTTACTTTGATGCTATCGAGGAAGCGCACCGTACTTATGGGGGCCAGGCACGGCTGCGCTACGACGAGCAGTTTCGGCAGCGGAAGGTGGTTAGACCAGAGATAAAATGGGAGCAAAAGGACATTGGTCTGTGGCTAAAGGTGATGGCCCCGGTGCGGTATGGGCAGTCCTTTCACGGTGGGGGGGAACAATCAGCAGTCAGGACAAGGGGGAGGAGGACAAGGGGCGCAGGATGCAAAAGAGAAAGCGGGAACGTGCTGGCAATTTAACGACGGCCAGTGCTAGTACGGTAGCACCTGTAAATTTAAACATGTGTGTTCCCATTGCAACGGGTCCTCGCATGGGGTATCTAAATGTTTCAAAAAAGCAAGGGGAAAGCCAGCAGTGGGTAGCGGTCAAGGGGGTGACGCCAGTGAGGCTGCAAAAGATGGCCCCTTATCTAAGTAGGTACCCGGATTGTTTAAAGGCAAAAGTTATTCAGGATGGTTTTTCGGATGGTTTTAGGATTCCTCGCCCTGTTCACGATGTCCCCTTTACTACAAAGAATTTGAGGTCGGCAAGTTTGCAGGCAGATGTCGTTACGGCCAAGTTGGCAAAAGAAGTGGAGCTGAGAAGAATGGCGGGGCCGTTTGGTTCTTTGCCCATGGAGGGGGTGATTGTTTCCCCGTTGGGAGTAGTACCTAAGAAAGAGCCGAATAAGTTTTGTTTGATCCAGCATCTGTCATATCCCAAGGGGTGCTCCGTGAATGATGGCATTGCGGAAGAGTTGTGCTCCGTAGTATACACATCGTTTGACGCGGCAGTGCAATGGTTGCGGCGGTATGGGGCAGGAGCGTTGCTGGCAAAGACGGATATCGAATTGGCTCTTCGTCTGCTCCCGGTGCACCCGGAGAGTATTCCTTTATTGGGCTGCTGGTGGAACGGGGGTTTCTATTTGGACAGGTGTTTGCCTATGGGCTGTTTGATTTCTTGCTCGTTGTTTGAGACTTTCAGTTCTTTTCTTGAGTGGGTGGTCAGAGATGTTTCTAATGTTCCTTGCGTCATTCACTATTTGGATGATTTTTTGTTTGTAGGTCCGCCGGACTCTGCCTTATGTGGAAATTTATTGGCTACCATGGAATGGGTGGCCCCTGCAAGGTTTTAAGTTTTCTCGGGATTCTTATTGATTCGGAGAAAATGGAGTGTAGGTTGCCGGATGATAAGTTGTCGTTGCTTAAGCAGGAGGTTTTCAGAATTGGAAAATTATGGAAAGTGACATTGAAGGAGTTGCAATCGCTGTTGGGTCGCTTGAATTTTGCTTGCCGAATCATGCCCATGAGTAGGATTTTTTGCCGTCGGTTGTCCGGTGCTACTGCGGGTGTTAGGGCGGCGCATCATTTCATTCGTTTGCGTAAGGAACATAAGGAGGATTTGCTCGTTTGGCAGCGTTTTTTGGAGAATTATAATGGTAGGACATTAATTCAGCAGGAGGATTTTAATGATTTTGATTGTGAAATTTACACAGACGCGGCAGGAGGAGTTGGTTATGGCGCCTATTGCGGAGGTAAATGGAGTGTCGGGGCGTGGCCGGAGGGTTGGCACGATAAGGGATTCACCAAGAATTTGGCGTTGCTGGAGTTGTTTCCGATTGTTGTGTCAGTTTTTATTTGGGGTGACAATTTTAGGGATCGCCGCGTGCGTTTTCATTGCGATAACTTGGGTGTTGTGTTGGTGATTAACAGCCTTCTTCTTCCCCCCCGGTGATCAGGTTGGTCAGGGCATTGGTGTTGCGGTGTCTGGAATTGAATGCGTGGATTTCGGCTGTGCATGTGCCTGGTGTTCAAAACTGTATAGCTGACACTTTGTCTCGTTTCCAGTGGGAGCGTTTTCGGGAGTTGGCACCAGAATCAGAGGCTACAGGAACAGGATGTCCTTCGCATTTGTGGCAGATTGTTGTGGACGAGGAGGTCGGTTGACCCAAGCTTCGGTGTCGAGACGGACATGGTCAGATTATGAGGCGGCATGGGACATGTGGGAAAGTTGGTTGGGCCAATGCAGCCTGGTTGAGTCTGACAGCGATAGGTCTCTGGCGTTATTAGTGTTGATAGGCAAGGTTGCTGATTGGGGTTGGTCTGTATCGAAGTTGAATAAATTTATTGCGGGTTTGGCCTTCGGTTTTAAGCTTCAAGGTGTTGTCGATGTAACAAAGGATTTTGTGATAAGGCAGGCACTGAAGGGTTTTCGGAAAGGCAGAGCGACTTTTGATACGCGCAGGCCCATTTCTTTTGGGATGTTGGAGCGTTTGGGCGCAGCCTTGGAGAGCATTTGTTGTTCTCATTTCGAGGTGGTACTTTTCAGGTTGGCTTTTTCATTAGCATTTTTTGGGGCTTTGCGCTTGGGGGAGTTGGTGTCCCCGAATAAAGGAAGGGCTGGGGGACTTTTTGCGGAAGATGTGGATTTTTGGGCAGGAGGCATTTTTGTTGGATCAGACACTCGAAGACTGATCAGCTGGGTAGGGGAAAGCGGGTTGTGTTGGGAAGGGTTGGTAGTGGCTTAATGTGCCCGCAACATTGTTTGGAGGCCTACTGGAGGCTTTGGTTGGGGCGGTCAGGCCCTTTGTTACGACACCAAAGTGGGGTTTTTCTGTCGCGTTTTCAGTTTATGGCAGTATTAAAAAAAGGTTTGCGGTTGCTTGGTGTTAATCCAGATAGCTACGGGTCGCACTCGTTTAGGATTGGGGCTGCGTCTGAAGCTGACGGTTTGGGCTTGGGGGCGGAGGTTATTAAAAGAATTGGTAGATGGAGTTCGAACCGGTATTTGTCTTATATTAGGCCTTAAGCCAGGAGGGCTGTGAAAAAGTTTGGGCCTGGTGTTAATTGTGTTATGTTTTTCAGGTCGGACCCCCCTGTTGGCTTGGATTGTTGGACATTCGTTCGTTTATTGGGGTTCTCTCCGGGCTGATGCCAGACCGAATGGTAGGCAGTTAGGTTTCAGTAGGGATGACGTAGTTATCAGATGGTTGGGTTTTCGGGGTATGTTATGGCGTAGGTTTTTGTCTGAATTTTCGCGCGCCGCTCGTTTGGATCGATCCCCGGACATTGTTGTGGTTCATCTCGGAGGAAATGATTTGCAAGCAAAACCAGTGAGGGAGCTGATTCGGGATATCCGTTTCGATTTTTTGAGACTATGGGTATCTTTTCCCGCTGTTATGACGGTGTGGTCAGATATCGTGCCACGGAGGAAGTGGCGGGATGCACGCTCTCAAAAAGGGATTAATAGGGCCAGAGTGAAGCTGAATAGGGCGGTGGCGAGCTTTGTATCTCGGAACGGGGGTATTGCCATTAAGCATTTCGAGTTGGAGTCTGGGATTGGCAATTTTTGGAGGGATGATGGTGTTCATCTCAATGACATCGGTATGGATTTGTGGGCACTTGGGCTACAGGAAGGAGTTGAATGAGCTGTGGCGGTGGTGGGGCACTCACGAGCCTGAGGTGGTCAGGGCTGTTCGTGTGTGGCGGGGGGTGGGGTTCTTGGAGTTGATGATTATGTTTTATGGGGTTGATCTGGCTTTTGGTTACGGGCTCTGGACGGGGAGTTTACCTCGGGAGCTGTGGGGTTTCTTTGCCCGAAAAACAGGTTACACGGTGCCCTCGAGCTGGTGGTCACGGCTGAGGGTAAAAAAGGTGTTTGTTGGTTGAAAATTTGGTGGTGGCTTTCTGCCTATTGTGAGCCACATTTTTTAGCTCCAAGAACCCTCCCCTCAAGTTTTTACATATGTAAATTTTTACATGTTGTTATTTATGTAATTGTTTGTTAATAAAATGGCCGCTGTGGCCAATTTATCCAAATAAATAATGTGTTTGTTTTGATTTAATGATGGGCAAGCGAAGATTTTAGGCAGCACGGTAGTGGGGGTGGAAGATTTTTACGGAAAGACCCAGTCTTGGCGATATGCGGTCATGTGTTTGCATCCAGAGTATTGAGAGTACCATATATACTCGAGTATAAGCTGACCCGAGTATAAGCCGACCCCCCTAATTTTGCCACAAAAAAACTGGGAAAATTTAATGGCTCGAGTATAAGCCTAGGGGGGGAAATGCAGCAGCTACTGGTAAATGTCAAAAGTAAAAATAGATACCAATAAAAGTAAAATTAATTGAGACATCAGTAGGTTAAGTGTTTTTGAATATCCATATTGAATCAGGAGCCCCATGTAATACTCCATAAAGTTTATGATGGCCCCATAAGGTGCTCCATATTAAAATATGCCCCATATAATCCTGCATAAAGGTTAATAATGGCCCCATAAGATGCTCCATAGACATATTTGCCCAATATAATGCTGCACAAATGTTGATTATGGCCCCTTAAGATGCTCCATAAAGATATTTGCCCCATATAGTGCTGCACAAACGTTGATTATGGCCCCATACAGACACTTGCCCCATATAGTGCTGCACAAATGTTATGGCCCCATACAGACACTTGCCCCATAAAGTGCTGCACAAACGTTATGGCCCCATACAGACACTTGCCCCATACAGACACTTGCCCCATATAGTGCTGCACAAACGTTATGGCCCCATACAGACACTTGCCCCATAAAGTGCTGCACAAATGTTATGGCCCCATACAGAAAGACACTTGCCCCATACAGTGCTGCACAAACGTTTTGACCCCATTTGCTGTGATTAAAAAAAAATCACATACTCACCTCTCCGTTGCTCAGGCCCCCGGTACTTTCAATATTCACCTGACTTCATTCTGGCACCGCTTCATCTTCAGCTAACTAACCACGTCATCACGCCCTCTGACCTGAGCGTCACTGCAGAAGATCCTGAAGACAAAGCGGCGCCCGGAACGGGGAGCAGGTGAATGTCCCCCCTCCCCGTTATACTCACCTGCTCCTGGCGCTGTGCAGTCCCTGCTTCCCCAGTGCTGGAAGCTTCTTCCTGTATTGAGCGGTCACCGTTACCGCTCATTACAGTAATGAATATATTTACTGTAATGAGCGGTACCATGTGACCGCTCAGTACAGGAAGAAGCTGCCGGCGCCGGGAAGCCAGGGACCTGCAGGGACCACGCCAGGAGCAGGTGAGTATAATTAGACAGCCCCCGCTCCCCCTCCCCTGCTGACCCCTGGGTATGACTCGAGTATAAGCTGAGAGGGGGACTTTGGGACTTTCAGCCCAAAAAAGTGGGCTGAAAATCTCAGCTTATACTCGAGTATATACGGTAATACAATTACTGTGTCCTCACCCCCTTTTATACCCCTTTGTTTTAGGAGTGGCTGAAACCAGTTCCTGGACATGTTCAGTCTGAAGTACGCATGCATATCGAACGTATGCGTACCCATGTCCTTGCGTAACAGTGCGCTCCCATAGACAGTAATGCGTTGTTTTTACGCACTCATCCGCAATCATCCGAATGTGCATGATTGCGCAATATTTGACGCCTCAAAAAATGCAACATGTTGCGTTTGCCAAACACCGCCGCACACCGTGAAATGACGCATGCGTATGCATCCGCATGTGAATGCATGCAAGCGCATGTCCCTGCATACACCATGTTAAAGATATGTACGCATGACACATGCAGATCTGTGCGGATCATATGCTGCGCACAGAAACGCTAATGTGAACCTAACCTAAGGTATTTAATTCTAATCTCCATCCCTCCCTGGAGGTATTTAGTGCACCACCCCTCTCTTAAAGATATAGGATGCTCTGTACCATCCCCTGAGGTATTTGGTTTTCTAAAATTTCTTTGAAGAATTTGGTGCTGTTCCACTCCTCTAAAGTGTTTGTTACTTCCCCCCTTTCATGAGGTGTTTGTTTCTCTACACATCACCTAATGTATTTGGTTGCTATCATCCCTTTGGATTTTGTTCCCCACCCCCTTTAGATATTTGTTTCTTCTCTCCCCTCAGGTATTTGGTTCTCTACTCCTCCCCTGAGGTAATTCAGTCTCACTCCTCCCCTAAGGTATTTGGATCTCTCTGCTTCCAATGAAATATTTGTTGCTCTACCACTCCCCTGAGGTTTTTGATGGTTCACACCTCCCCTGAGGTATTTGTTTCTCATTCTATTCAAATGGGTATTCTTTTTATCCCTCCCTTAATGTATTCCAGTCTCAACTCTCCTATAAAGTATTTGGTTCTCTGCCTCTCCTCTGAGGTCTTTGGCTCTTTGCCATCCATGGAGGTATTTAGCTCTCTGCCCCACACTGATTTATTTGGTTCTCTGCCCCTTCTCTGAGGTATTTTGTTCTCTTTCTCTCCTCTGAGGTCTTAGCTTCTTTGACCCTCTCCTGAGGTATTTGGTTTTCTATCCACCCTCTCTACCGAGGTATTTGGTTCTGTGCCTCTCCTCTGAGGTCTATGGTTCTCTGCCTCTCCCCAATTGCATTTGGTTCTATGCCTCTCTCCTGAGGTATTTGGTTCTCTTTCCCTACCCTGAGGTATTTGGTTCTCTGCTCCTCCCCTGAGGTATTTGGTTCTCTGTCCATTCCCTGAGGTATTTGGTTGTATTCCTCTCCTCTGAGGTCTTTGGTTCTATGCCTCACCTCTGAGGTCTATGGTTCTCTGCCTCTCCCCTGAGGTATTTGGTTCTATGCCTCTCCTCTGAGGTCTTTGGTTTTATGCCTCTCCTCTGAGATCTATGGTTCTCTGCCACTCCCCTGAGGTATTTGGTTCTATGCCTCTCCACTGAGGTATTTGGTTATATTCCTCTTCTCTCATGTCTTTGGTCCTATGCCTTTCCCCCGAGGTATTTGGTTCTATGCCTCTCCCCTGATGTATTTGTTTCTCTGTCCCTCCCTTGAGGTATATGGTTCTCTGCCCCTTCCCTGAGGTATTTGGTTCTCTGCCCCTCCCCTGAGGTATTTGGTTCTATTCCTCTCCTCTGATGTCTTTGTTTTATGCCTCTCTCCTGAGGTTTTTGGTTCTCTGCCCCTCCCCTGAGGTATTTTGTTCTATTCCTCTCCCCTGAGGTATTTGATTCTATGCCTCTCCTCTGAGGTTTTTGGTTCTATGCCTCTCCCCTGAAGTATTTCATTCTATGCCTCTCCCCTGAGGTATTTGGTTCTATTCATCTCCCCTGAGGTATTTGGTTCTATTCCTCCCCTCTGAGGTCTTTGGTTCTTTGCCTCTCCTCTGAGGTCTTTGTTTCTATGCCTTGCCTCTGAGGTTTTTGGTTCTATGCCTGTCCCCTGAAGTATTTTGTTCTATGCCTCTTCTCTGAGGTCTTTGGTACTATGTTCTTCCTCTGAGGTGTTTGGTTCTCTGCCCCCTCTCCTGAACTATTGGTTCTCAGCCCTTCCTCTGAGGTATTTGGATTTCTGACCCTCCTTTGAGGTCTTTGGTGTCTCTTCACATACCATTTTGTTGAGATTATTACACTGGTATTTAGACATAGCTGTAAAATTCTGATTGGAACAATTAACCCCTCAAGTGCTATTGTAATACCTGAGTGAAAACCCCTAATCTGCCATTTTTCCAAGATTGCCAGCCCTGGTGGCATGATGGGGTCCCCGGGACTGTGTATTGTAATTGGCTGTTAGTACCAGTTCTGAAATCGATTGTGCAATGCTCTATTTTAATATTTTATGTTCTTTCCTACTCTATTGCTCCTGCAGAAGACAAGAATTATGCCAGCTAATGTGGCGCACAGTGTTGGTTGGGCTTGTTTTGTTGGCCTCGGTAATGGCCCATGAAGGGTCTCCAGGGCACTTGACCAACAAGTTAATCAAAATATTATTGAAGAACTTTATCATTTTCAGCAGAGAGAAAAAAAAGCATAAAATCAAAGGAGGAGTTTTACTGGGTATTTGCAGCAGGAGACAGTGACAAATCCTGATACTTCATCATCCATGGCTCTTACAAGAAAGATCTTTAATAAAGCATCAAGAAGACACAGGATAAAGCATATGATAATAAAATAACTACAGAGCTAATGTCTATACATTCATCTCATTTTTTAACCGAATTTGAATGCAAAACAGCTTGAACAAAATGTGTGAGCGTAGTGTGTTGAATCAAAGCTCTACCCTGTGACTGTTGGGGATGGGATCATGTCTGTTGAGTAGGATTAGGAGGAGATGTAGCAGGAGACAGATGACCGTCGCCTGGCAGAGGATACAGACGTAGCTCACAGTGGTGGAGACTTCACTTCACCACCCATACCGATTGTGATCGTGAATCGCTGCTGCTCCAAACATTCACCCAGTGAGCCAAAAACTCCTGTGTTGTCCCTGGCCATTGTTGCTGCTCTGGGCATCATTTCTCAAAAGGCAGCTGACTCCTTAAGGTGTTATGGCAGTGACTGTACCACCAACAACTCGAACAGGTGACCATTTAGATGGCAACCATTGGACGACTGGGAGCATGCACTTGTTTCCTCAACACACAATTAGCAAAGATATTTTCTGGTGCCACAGAGATGGAGGAGTATGACAAACAGTAGTGGTGGATGACAGTGATGCGATGATGACACTGACTAGGTAGCACACACGGGTTCTTGCCTAACTGACAGAAACACAAGTATAGGGAAGAGGGGGAGAAGGACAACTTGTCAGATTGGCTCCAAATTTATTCTGCAGATGGACAATGACCCCAAACATTAAGGATGAGGAGTCCTGGAACTGATGATCTGGCCCTACAAAGCCCTGATCTCGCATCATCCAGTCTGTTTGGGATCTTAAGGATCTGCACAAGCCGCATGCACAGTAGATTTGGGCTCAGTACTCCAAGATGTTTGGTACAACCTCCTGCCAAGATCGTTCAAAACGAAGTGCAAGTGACCAAGAAGTGATGGAGGCAACGGGCAGTCATCAGATACTGATGATGGAGGTGATGTGTGGTCACCAGATAAGAATGATGAAGGCAATGAGTGGTTACCAGATACTGATGATGGGAGCAAAGGGCGATCACCATATACTGATGATGGAGGTGATGGGCGGTCACCAGATACTGATGATGGAAGCAAAGGGCCGTCACCAGATATTGATGATGGAGGTGATTGAAGGTCACCAGATGCTGATGATGGAAGCGATAGGCGGTCACAAGCACAAGATAATGATGATGGAGGTGATGGGTGGTCACGAGATACTGATTATGGAAATGATGAACAGTAACCAGATACTGTTGATTGAGGCGATGATACTGATGATGGAGGTGATAGTCGATCACCAACTACTGATAAAGGGGGTGATGGGCATTCACCATATACTGATGATGGAGGTGATGGGCAGTCACCAGATACTCATGATGGAGGTGATGGGCGGTCACCAAATACTGATGATGAAGGTGATGGGTGGTCAACTGATACTAATGATGGAGGTTATGGGGGGTTACCAGATACTGATGATGGAGGTGACTGGTGGCTACCAGATACTAATTGTGAAGAATATTGGAGATATAATTCCATGTCAATCATCTGTATCCTATTTAGCATCTGATTATAAAAACGCTTTCAGCACGTGCTGTGGTAACATGACACCTGGTCAGCTTCAAACAAAGGATTCACACCCACACCAGCTAGCTGGTATGCAACCTTCCACATGAAGACCCCCTGTGGATCCAAGCCATGGGTCTTGAGTCCTTTGTTCAGCCAGCTAGGATTTCATAAAGGAGTTATGAGAATACTAAACATCATAGCTGTACATTGTGCATATTTCCGAGATCCCCAGAACAGGGTAAGTGCCTGCCTGGGTCTAGAGTCATTCTAACACGCACGGGAAGGGAGATACATAGAGCAGCCACTAGCAGCTAGGTAGCAAAATTGTGTTTAGTTTCTATGAGAAGCAGGAGTCCAGTCGGATCTGATGTCGCCAGAACCACTGCCCTAGGACTGCGTAGAAAGGAGATATAATCTTTCACAGGTTTTGGGAGATTTATCTCCAAACCCCTAGGAAAGATTCAGCCCAGAGGGCAGGAGGACCCAGAGGGTTAAAAGCTTGTGTGAAGAATATCCTATTACTTTTTCTTTGGGAGGTCATGACAAAACATTGTGTGAGGACAAGTTGCATACAGACGGGTCCTTAAGCCTCCCATGTGGCAGCCCCGCCCTCAAGCCAGGCCTTTCATCTAACTGGTAACTGACCATATTACAGGAAAGTGACCTCAATTCACCCACAGTTCAAATTTTAGCATGGAACTGCAGCAATCAGCCAGTCATGAGGTATCGGGGTCTGGGACAGCATTTACAGTTTTCAATTGAACGTCACAGTAAGACGAGGTGGGTGAGGGATCAGTGTAGACCACTGTTGTGAATTCCGTTCTTGGGCTCCATCCTGTGGTTACGAATGGTATTTTTGGGAGTTCTGCTCTTGGGCTCCCTCTGGTGGTTTCGAGTGGAACTTAGCAGCTGCTTTCACTAATCGGTTCCCTGGCCTTGTTATTTAACTGGGCTTTTGGCTGTAGTTGATGCCAGCTGTCAATGTTTTTCCTGTGGATTCAGTTCTTTCCTGGAAGTTCTCTGTTGGCCAGTCCATTTCAGCTTAAGATAAGTTCTGCTAGTTTTTGGGTGTTTCCCTGCTTATGACCTTCTGTTCAGTTTAAGTTATGTCTCTTTTGTCCAGCTTGTCATTATGAAATATTCCGGCTAGTTGGAAGCTCTGGGGTCGCAGATTTGCCCCTCCATACCGTGAGTCGGTGTGGAGGTTATTTTTGTAAACTCTGCGTGGACATTTAGTTTTTATACTGACCGCACAGTAGCCTTTTCTATCTCTGTCTATTTAGATAGTATTGGCCTCCTTTGCTAAAATCTAGTTTCATTTCTGAGTTTGTCATTTCCCTCTCCACTCACCGTCAATATTTGTGGGGGGCTATCTTCCTTTGGGGGTTTCTCTGAGGCGAGATAGTTTTCCGTTTCCATCTTCAGGGGTAGCTAGTTCTTAGGCTGTGAAGAGGCATCTAGGCAGAGATAGGAACGCTCCATGGCTATTTCTAGTGTTGGTGTTAGGAGTAGGGATTGCGGTCAGTAAAGCTACCACCTCCTCAGAGCTTGTACATTATTTGTTTTACCCACCAGGTCATTTCAGTGCTGCTTCGTTATCACTAGGTCATATCAGTGATTTCTGTCTGTGGAGCTGCCACCTTCTCTGAGCTTGTCCATGATTGGTTTTACCCACCAGGTCATCTCAGTACCGCTCCGTAACCACCAGGTCATAACAGGCCACCTTTGCTGGGAGCCCTGATACCACATGCATCACCTCTATCTGCTTTCATGCTGAGTCACACTCAGGTGGCACAAATATCAGTTTTGTAGACTACCACTGCCAGAAAAATTTAAGGATAGTAACACGGGTAGTTTAGTCTAAGGAAGTGGAGTCTTGACGTTTCGGAGGTTTTCTACTGCTACAGGCAACACGCATGAAGGAGATCCAACCAGGAGTGTTCACATTTCCAAAAATTATTGGTAGACATGACCAAAGTGGCATCAATTTCACTACAGTAGAAATAGTATACTAGGGACCGACAGGTCTCCCAATAGACCCACTAGACACCCAACCAAAAGTCTTCACATTTCCAAAAATTATTGGCAGACACCACCAAAGTGGCATCAATTTCACCGCAGTAGAAATAGTATACTAGAGACCGACAGGTCTTCCACTATGCCTAAACCAGGAGATGTACACCCAACCAGGAGTGTTCACATTTCCAAAAATTACTGGCAGACACCACAAAAGTGGCATCAATTTCACCACAGTATAGATAATATAACAGGCACCGACAGGTCTTTCACTACACCCAATCCAGCAGATGGACACCCAACCAGGAGTGTTCACATAAAAAAAAATGAGGGCCTGACACCACCGTAGTGGAATAACTGTCACGAGAAAAGAAATAGTAATATTGGGACCGAGAGGTCTTCCACTACAGTTAACCCTGCAGATGTAGACCAACCATGACTGTTCACAGTTCCACAAATTTGTGTTAACATCATCATCATCAGCAGCCACAGCAGGCAAATAAGCCACAGTAAAGATATCACAGAGTGCAGTTACATGACATTAATGCATCACAGTAAAAACTGCAATATCACCTAGTCTGTACAGCTGCGATTGGAGTGCAAAAGTCCTTGGAGATCCATGACTTGTTCATCTTGATTAAAGTTAGGTGGTCTACACTTTCAGGGGACAGCTGGCTGCGCTTATATGTCATGACACCACCAGCAGCACTGAAGACATGATCTGAGAGAACGCTGGCTGCCGAGCATGATAAAACCTCCAAGGCATGTGAGGCGAGCTCAGGCCACGCATCCGCATTGCACGACCAAAATGTGAAAGGGTTCAAACCCTCCCTGATGGTATTTATATTAAGTTCTAGATGCTCCTGCACCATGCTCTCCATTCGTTCACCATGTGTAAGACTTGGACTCTGTTGTGCTGGTGCACGAGTTGGTCTAAAAAAGTGTCAAAGGACTCACAGAAGTTGCTTCTTCCACTTCCAACACTGCTGCTGCTAAAGTTTTGGGGTTGACAAATTGACGTGCCGGAGGTTGGAAATGTAGAGCTGCGATGCGAACTGTGTGCTTAACTGCTGTCTTGGAGAAAAGATCTCTTAAGGTTGTGTAAATGCATGTTTTGATACTCCAGCATATGCGGGTCTCTTTCTAGAGCGGGAATCATCTGGCAAAACATGGATCTAACATGGATCTAACGGAGTGGCAACCCAGTAGTCAGCATTATTCCTAATCATAACTATACGGGGATCATGTTGCAGGCTCTACCCTGAGATCCAAGTCAATGGTGTGTTGGTGGCTGGGTAGCAATGAGGCTCATTTTTTCCATCCCCTCCCACCAACCATGAACAACAGAGATGGGAGGATTAACCTTTTCATCTGACAGTTGCTCACCCATCACCTCTTCCTCCTCCATTTGTTCTTCGGTTCTTGCATCTTCGATAACAGTTTGTCTGTTATCACCAGCCCCTCTCGATCGCAGTAATCCAACCTCCCTTGGCACCCGCCTGAGTGACAACAGTCTTGAACTTAGAGACAATGTTATCCCTTCCGCATCCTCCTCTGCTTTCTCCTCTCCTGAAACCACCATCTCCTCCCGCAGGCTATTCAAAGTCTGCTCCAGCATGTAGATGACCGGAATAGTGATGCTGATGATGGCATCGTCAATGCTAACCATCGTAGTAGCCATTTCGAAACTATGCAGAAGGGTGCAGAGGTCCTTAATCTGTGCCCCCTCTGTAAACGTGATATGCGCTACGTCCGTACTGCATTGGCCCAGGCTATATGATATGTCATACAGCATCAGGGCTCATTGCTGCTGCCACAGTCGCTACAACATGTGCAGAGTGGAAATCCACCATATCGGCACAACGCATACCAAGCTTTTAACTTGCATGGACAAAGACTTCAGTATCGATGCAAGTCGATGAACAAAGGGGTGCGAATGGCGGAAATGAGCATACAGCTTACGTGCTTTCCGGAGCAGCTCACCCAGGCCAGGATAGTGGCGGAGGAAACGCTGTACCACCAGGTTGAGGACATGAGCGATGCAAGGCACGTGTGTGAGCTTGCCTTGCCGTAGGGCCGCCACCAGGTTTGCAAAGTTATCAGACTCGGCCTTCCCTGGATGCAGGTTCAGCAGAGACAGCCATTGATCAAACTCAGCCTGGAGAGCTGTCCACAACTCTTCAGCTGTATGACTGCGATCTCCAAGGCATATCAATTTTAATACTGCCTGATTGCGTTGAGCACAGTACGGAGGTGGTGGGGATTCGCTTTGCACTGTTGGAATGTGTGTCTCGTTAAGGCAGAGGTTGAGGGCGCATGTGGAGGCCCTAGAGGAGATAGAGAAGGCAGAAACAGTGGAGGAAGTGTTAAATGTAGAGGTTTGTCCTGCAAGCCTTGGGGATTCCAAGACTTGTGGAGCAGCGCCTGTCCTCACAGCCACCAGAGTCACCCCGTGCCCAGTCAGCAAGATGTAATGCCCTTGGCCATGCTTACTCATCCAAGTGTCTGTGGAGAAAAGCACCCTGGCAGAGAGAGATTTTTTCAAGGAACTGGTGATGTTTTCTGTGACATGCTGATATAGCGCAGACACAGCTTTCTTAGAAAAGTAATGGTGACTGGGTAATTGGTAATGGGGGATTGCGACGGCCATCAGCTTTCAGAAACCATCTGTATCTACCAGGCAGAAAGACACCATTTCTGTGGTCAACATATTGTAAATGGTGGAGTTCAACCTTTTAGCTTTGTCATGTCTAGGAGGAAACAATCTTTTACATGACCACAACTGCAGAACCGTGGGCTAGCTGCAGTGCTGAGAGAGGGCGGAGTACAGTGAACCAGTCAAACTGCTGGACCATGAGAGAGGTGTAGGCGGAGATGTTATGGTAAATCGAGAGACTTGTGGTGTGCTTGTTCTCCGAAATCAGTCCAAAACAGCAGGCATGTCCGCTTCCTTTACAGCTGAAGGCGGGCTCAAGTGTGACTTGAGCGGGTAAAGAACCCGAGGTTCTGCATTTGAAGAAGTGTGTCTCAATAGTTGGCATGGTAACAGAGGAGGAAGAAGCAGCAAATGTGATTGATGGGGTGGCTGATGGTTGTTGAGGTCCACTGGTCCACATTTTTGTCTAGTGGGATTCCCACAGTAAAGCATGTTGATTGCGCATGTGAAGGTTCATACATGTAGTAGTCAAATTACTGCACTTTTTATCTCGACTCAGTTGTTTTTTTTTTAAAGTTGGCATATTACGTGGGTTGGCTCATCCTTTGCAGTGTCAAAAAAGGCCCAGGCTAGGCAACCCTTGCCATCCCTGTGAGCTGCAGACCCGTGGGAATGCATTGCTCATTGTGGCTGCATCACTAGGTGTCTGCGACATACTGCGCAACGTAACCTCCTCATCATCCTCTTCAGATGACCTACTCAGCTGTGTGCCTCTATGTTCATGCCAACTGGGATCTAACACCTCATCATCATCCTCTGTGTTATCCTATTCCACGCCCTTGTAGTCACCCTACTCCTCTTCTTGCCCTGACAGCACAGTACAGTCCGCATGAGCCACATATATTTGAGTCTCATCAGGATCTCCTTCCCCCAGGGGATAACATCTGATTATCCAAGCTAAAAAACATTTTGGCCATCGGTGCAGATTTCCTCCTCTTGACTATGCAAAGCTTTTGAGTACACTTCTGATGAACATGGCATAGAATGTGTGAACAACTCTTCATATTCATCCATCTGTGGTTCCGTACAGTCAGTTGAATGGTTGGATAGTTGGGACGTGGGGTGAAGCAAGGGGAATTTGGGTGCCACCTCTGTGGACTGTACTGGGTGTGATGTTGAGGTGGAGGAAGAGGAGGAGAGGCCACTTGATGCTGCGCTTGCCATTCACTCAAGTACATGCTCTTTTTGGGCATCATCATCAAGGCATACCACTGTTAGTCTGCCAAAGAAAGGTAGTGGTGTAGTCTGTCCAGTAACAGAAGTTGTCAGTTGTCTTTGCATAGGACGTGACATTGCTTCACTAGTGCTTTCACAAACATTACCACCTTGAAGACCAAGCCAAACTCCCCTTCCACCACAGCCTCGCTTTTCTCCAGTCTCATTGCTCAGATAGTGTGGTAGGAGCACAGTATTAGCAACAACAATTTAGATTTTAAACTCTGCACCACCTTTGCAAACAGCTGAATTTCAGCGACAGTAAATCCCAAGTTGAAATATAGCATGCTGTATCGTGTTAGTCACGGAAAAAAGAATTGTTTGAGTGTGGATGAGGCCTGTATGACAAAGAAGTTATGCTACAAACAATTTGAAAGTCAGGTCCCCTACTGTATGAAATTAATAACAGAAGATTTTTTGTGGCCTCTGGATCAGGCTTCTATAACACACTAGATGCTACAAACTATTTTAAAGTCAGGTCCCTTACTGTATGACATTAATAACAGAATTTTTTGTGGCCTATGGATCAGGCCTCTATAACACAGTAGATGCTACAAACTATTTTAAAGTAAGGTCCCCTACTGTATGACATTAATAACAGAATTTTTTGTGGCCTATGGATCAGGCCTCTATAACACAGTAGATGCTACAAACTATTTTAAAGTAAGGTCCCCTACTGTATGATAGTAGGAACAGAAAAATGTTTTGTAGGAACATAAGACTTTTTTGTGGCCTATGGATCAGGCCTTTACAGCTTAACTTCAACCCAACCAAATGACAAAATGAGATATGGCGGGTTGTCTAACTTTTTTGCAACTCAATAATTTTAATTTTTTTTAATGTGCCTTAGGTCTGCAGACAGGTTCACATCACTGCCACAAAATGATAACGTGAGCTACAGCAGGCTCTTTCACACAGATTAAGACTTATTTTTAATGTGCCTTAGGTCTGCAGACAGTTTTATATCACCACAACACTAAATGACAAGGTGTGATACAGCAGGCTGTTTCACATTTAGCTAGTGAAAAATATTAATTAGAATACTATACTGATGCATGGAGCACAATAGAAGCAGTGCACAACACGTGTCCTGGTGGCTTTCTTTATGGACCTCAGTAATGTCCAAAAAATAAAAATAAGTGCTGGAAGGTAAATTTAACAGCCACGCTGGACACCAGCTAGCTACACTATCTGACTGATATACAACCGCCTAACTACCTAAAATCTTGCTGTTAACAGTGGCAGCATCAGGAGCAGCCTCCCTGCGCTGTTACAGTGTCAAAATGGCACTAAGACAAGATGTCCGCTATTTATATGGAGAGGGACATGTGATTTCAGCAGCCAATGACACAAGCCGTTGTGTCAGGACATTGTGGGTGTTTCCTGCACCCTGATTGGCTAGCCGCAATGTGCACACATAAAGTTAGGAAAAAAAAAAGAAGATTGTTGACAATAATGCTGCGCTTCTGAGCTCTGCAAACCCCCTTTCCTCATCAAACAAGTGCCAAATGCTCATGATACACCACTATTATCGTTGTGCTGAAAATACTTTTGTGGCAACGCACATATTTCCCCCCACTTTTGCAGAATGTTACCGATTTTTCCCGATTTTATAAAATTTTGCTCGTGTTTCTGATCACGAATCCGAATGTTCCCTATTCGTGCCGAATTTATGTTTGGCGATAGTTTTCTGAACAAATTCGCTCATCACTAGTGACAAGCACACTCTCTCATCACTAATTTCATCATGTTCCCATGTATTATATAACCATGTTTCACATGATGTTACTATGTCTGATATTACTATGTGTTACATGATATCATTACCCTTTATGAGTCCATTGCTACAACTATTGTCCCTGTAGAAGTGGAGAAACTGTCTGACAACCAATATGATGACATTATTGTCATTCAGAAGCCAGGGAAAGTTGAGTGATGACTGTAAAGATTTTTTAGGTTGGTTTTCTCGCCTTGTGTAGATTACATTAATAACAAATAATTATTTTTCTCTCTTGATGTTTTTTCTGTTCTTTGTTTCCTTTTTCCCTGTTTCTTCCACAATCTCCATTATAAAGGGATGTCGTCTGATTGCCGCCCTCGGAATACTCAGATATTGCGGCAGTTTTTCAGACCACTTAATAAAAAGCCATCAACATGGAAATGAACTCATAAATATAATGATCACAAACACTTTAATCATTTAATATGCTTCCTGAAAGACGCTTTAATATTTCAGCGAGGGCGCCGTAGAGTCAGCCTTATTTATAGGCTTCTGTCCTTTCTCATTGTGGCAGCCGTCATCGCTGACACAACGGGCTGCCCACTCTGCCCTCCCATGCCACAGACATCGTAAAGGTTGCAAATCGCAGGAAATGATAATGGTACAGAATGATCCTTCTATCCAGCATTGTATAGAACAGAGAATCTGGTAATCTGGCATGACACAGGAGTTTATCTGATTGTCTGGCACTTGGCGGGTCTACTAAGACATGCACTGTGTCACTTGGTCCTACTCCGGTATTCCACATCAACAGAGTGAGAGACGGTTGAACAGTCCCAAAAACCTTTATTACATGCAAACCAAAAGGTCCATAAAACAATCCACCACACAGAGGATAAAATAGTCCAGGAACACAGATACAGTCCAGTAACGGGATAAATGCCCCTGGAGATGGTTCACAATTCTCTGCTTAGAGATCGATATGGCTCCAGATACTTCTCCATGAAGGCTCCTCCAGCAGTATTTCCCAGGGTAATAGGGTTTCTCCAAGTCTCTCTTGGGTGCTGACAATATCATCACCATCCCACAAAGGATCTATTTTACTGGTTTGTGTGTCCTCCTCGGGCCCCCCTTATATCCAGGGGTAAGCAGACAGGTTGGGTTGCGTTTTCTTGCCCCCCCCCCCCGACCTGGGAACAGTGACTCAGAGATCCAGGCACTACTGGGGTTGATTTCAGCATTTGGAGAGCAGTGGGGTCATGAATGGACCGTCAGGAAAAGTCAGCAGGTGTTCATCAAGAGGCATGGGCACATTCAGGCTGCAGATGGTAACTGAGCTAATTCAATTATCGGACCTTTTGTAAAGGTACCGTCACATTAAGCGACGCTGCAGCGATAGCGACAGCCATGCCGATCGCTGCAGCGTCGCTGTTTGGTCGCTGGAGAGCTGTCACACAGACCGATCTCCAGCGACCAACGATGCCGAGGTCCCCGGGTAACCAGGGTAAGCATCGGGTTGCTAAGCGCAGGGCCGCGCTTAGTAACCCGATGTTTACCCTGGTTACCAGCGTAAAAGTTAAAAAAACAAACAGCACATACTCACCAGCGCGTCCCCCAGCCTCTGCTTCCTGACACTGACTGAGCTCCGGCCCTAACAGCACAGCGGTGACGTCACCGCTGTGCTTTCACTTTCAGTTTAGGGCCGGCGCTCAGTCAGTGTCAGGAAGCAGAGGCTGGGGGACGCGCTGGTGAGTATGTGCTGTTTGTTTTTTTAACTTTTACGCTGGTAACCAGGGTAAACATCGGGTTACTAAGCGCGGCCCTGCGCTTAGTAACCCGATGTTTACCCTGGTTACCAGTGTAAAATATCGCTGGTATCCTTGCTTTTGCTGTCAAACACGGCGATACACGGCGACCTAGCGACCAAATAAAGTGCAGACCTTCTAGCAGCGACCAGCAATTTCACAGCGGGATCCAGATCGCTGCTGCGTGTCAAATACAGCGATATCACTATCCAGGTCGCTGCAACGTCACGGATCGCTGGCGATATCGCCTAGTGTGACGGTACCTTAAGACACTAGACTAGATGGAGATTACACAGAAAGTTACAGAGCAACAAGAAAACACTCCTAAAATCAGTAAAAAGATGAGCATGGTGGCTCAGTGGATAGCACAGCAGCCTTGCAGCACTGGAGTCCTGGGTTCGAATCCCACCAAGGACAACATCTGCAAAGAGTTTGTATATTCTCCCCGTGTTTGCGTGGGTTTCCTCCGGGCACTCCGGTTTTCTCCCACATTCCAAAGACATACTGATAGGGAATTTAGATTGTGAGCCCCATCGGGGACAGTGATGATAATGTCTGTAAAGCGCTGCGGAATATGTTAGCGCTATATAAAAAAAATAAAGAAAGAATAAAGAACATAGACAGAATGATACCACACACCATATCACACCATCAAACACTGGTATTGGCGTTGTTGCCATTAGTAATTAAATGCCTCAAGACTATATATAAATGAAGTAACCCCTTCCTAACATGCACCTTTACTAATACTGCTCTGCGGGAACTGCATTCCTTAAGCAGCAGTACTAGTATTGCGCCGTGGTGATAGGGTGCGAGTGTCAGCTGTATGTGACAGCTGACACCCTGCAGCAATGCAAGTGCTAGCACCAATTGCAGGCATTTAACCCCTCTGAAGCCGCTCTCAGTAGTGACAGTGATATAGAGAGGCATCGCGCAGGCAGGGGGCTCCTTGCGGTGTTCCGTTAGGGCAACACGATGCAATTGCGTTGTCCTTATGGTCTCCATGGAGACCCTCAGCCCCAAGATGGCCGTGGGGTCCTTCCGGGTCCTGCAGGGAAGGTGGCTTCCCAGTACCTGCCGATAGCAGGACCTGAGACACTTCCTTCCCTGTCAGATGCTGCTCCGATGTTCTGCATTGCAGTGTGTGAGATCAGGGATCTGATGTAATACTGTGATGTTCCAGGATGGGACAATGTAAAAAAGTTAAAACAGAAAAATACTATAAAGTGTTACAATATTTTTTACAAAATTCACAAATAAAGAAAAAAAAAATTAAGATTTTTCCAATAAAAACATTTATTTAAATAAATAAAAAATAAACAATAAAAGTGCTCATATTTGGTATTGCCGCGTCCATAACAACTTGCTCTATAAAACTGTCCTACTAGTTAACCCTTTCAGTAAACACCGTAAAAAATAAATAAAAAACAATGCAAAAAACAATGCTTTATCATCATACCACTGAACAAAAAGAGGAACACAAAAATGTGATCAAAAATGGTACCATTCAAAATGTCATCTTGTCCCACAAAAAACAAACTGTCATACAGCTCCATCCGCAGAAAAATAAAAAAGCTATAGCTCTCAGAGTAAAGCAATGCAATAATATACATTTTTTCTATAAAATAGTTTTTATTGTGTAAAAGCGCCTAAACATAAAAAAACTATTAAATTGGGTATCATTGTAATCATACTGACCCGAAGAATAAAGCTGCCTTGTCAATTTTACCACAAGCGGAATGGTATAAAAACCAAAAAACAAAAAGCAATTCCTGAATTGCTGGTTTTTCTTTATTCTGTCTCCCAAAAATCGGAATAGAAAGCCATAAAAAAAAGACGTGCCCAAAAATGGTGCTAATAAAAACATCAGCTCGTCCTACAAAAAAACAAGCTATCACATGACCCTGTTGGCCGAAATATGGACTAATTATACCTCTCAAACTGTAGTGATGCAAAAACTAGTTTTCGCAATAAAAAGCGTCTTTTAGTGTGTGACAGCAGCTAAACATAAAAGCACGATGTAAATCTTATTTTGCTGTAATCGCCCTGCCCCGAAGAATAAGGTCACCTAATCGCTTGAGGAACGGTGTAAAAAAATAAAACCAAATTTTCACTTGCTGTTGATTTTTTCATTCTGCCTCTCAAAGATCGCAGTAAGGCTTGGCGCACATTTATCCTGTGCTGTGCACTGAGCGCTTACATCGGGGTTTCCGTGAAAATCTCTTAAATACGTGATTCAGATGGAACCTCTGGCGGAAGTTTCCCTATAACGAGGCAGATGGCACTTTGGATGCCATGGAACTTGTGATCCAGCGGTGTCCGTCTTTTTAGGATTGCATAAAAGTGCCGTCTGCCACAGCTTTATGAACTTCTGAAAAGGATACTGCTGAACAGAGGCTAGATGAAGTGCAGAGTAATTCTGCTGCCTCATTATAGCGAATGGATCTGGAGCGCCCCCGCACCGCCGCAGGGCCGAGGGGATACCCGGAGCCGGGCCTCTAGTTCTCAGTCTCGGGGTTGTCACGGTGGCTAGACCCGGTCCGTGGCCCTGTCCGTCAGTGGGGGACGTCCGGTGCAATAAGTGGTAGTAATGGTAGCGATGGAGCGGTACGGTTGTGGGGTGTAAGTCGCGGTAAATAACGAGGACACCAGGTTGCAGTCTCTTTACCTCTTTACTGGAGATCTCTGAGTCCTCAGTCCGGAACACGGTTCACCAGGCTACGCAAGTCCGGCCGGTCCAATGGCACCTCCAGAGTTCTCCTCTCAGGTGGAAATCTGTGCCTTCCTTCTAGCGCTATGTGTTGTAGTCCTTCCCTGCTGTGCTCACGGAAAGTAACCCCACAACGGTTGTGTCTGTTTCTTAAGTTCCCTCACAACTCGATTTGATGTTCCTCTGTAATCCACCCCTTCCCTGTATTCAGGTTGGAATGGCACCCGTTTGTCAGGTAGGCCTGGAGTTCTTCCGGGACCCTAGAGTCGCCCCTCTCCCGCAATTGCCCCCCAAGACTTCATAGGTGATATGTGGTAGACAGCCCGCCTGAGACCGACTGTCCTGCCGCTGTTTGGAGTATGGCTTGAAGCTGTATTCTAATCCACTCCCTCGGCGTTCCGGCCACCGGTATTGCGCCTCAGCAGGGTGCTGCCTCTTTCAGCACAACCCCTGCTGGTATTCTCCTTCTGCTTGATCTCGTTTCTCACTCAGCACAATCTATCTCGCTTCTAGTCCTTTCTTGAGTCCCGCCGCTTCCAGGAGCCTGCGCGGACCCGTTACGTTCTTTCAATGCCAAGCCTCTGCCAGGATCCCACCCCTGGCAGAGACCCTACAGTCTCTCCCTTCACAACACCCCCTGCCACAGGGTGTTGCTCCGTTCAATCCCGTCAGCGTTCTCTCTAACTTCCTGCCTGACCCCCAGTTTACCCACTATGGTGGGGAGTGGCCTAATGAATAGCACCCTTAGCTCCCCCCGGAGGCCCAGCTGTGAAACATATTGGTGTCTGTGATACCTGATTGGAGGAACTCCTTCAGTGCCATCGGACGCACCATGGCTCCCCTTAGTGGCGGAGCCACAGTACTGCAACGACCAGAACTCTGGGGCGCTGCAGATCCATCGGGGGTTTCACCTGTCACGTCACTTGGAGATTTAGATTGAAACCCTGATGTAAGTGCTCAGCGCAGATAAATGTGATAAATGTTATGTAAAATGTTCCCAATAAAATCTTCTACTCAACCCACAAAAAAGAAAGTCCCCACTCATAGACCGTTAACAGATAACAGATATGAGTGGGGACTTGCTTTTTTGTGGATTGAATGGGACCATGTATCGTGAGATTTTGAGTGCAAACCTCCTTCCATCAGCAAGGGCATTGAAGATGAAACGTTGATGGGTCATTCAGCATGATAACGATCCCAAGCACACCGCTAGGGCAATGAAGGAGTGGCTTCGTAATAAGCATATGAAGGTCCTGGAGTGGCCTAGCCAGTCTCCAGGTCTCAACCCCATGGAAAACCTTTGGAGGGAGTTTAAAGTCCATGTTGCCCAGCGACAGGCCCAAAACATCACTGCTCTAGAGGAGATCTGCATGGAGAAATAGGCCGAAATACCACCAACAGTGTGTGCCAACCTTGTGAAGGCTTACAGAAAACGTTTGACCTCTGTCATTGCCAACAAAGGATATATAACAAAATATTGAGATGAACTTTTGTTAATGGCCAAACACTTATTTTCCACCATAATTTGAAAAATAAATCTTGCCAAACCAGACAAGGTGTTTTTTGGATTTGTTTTCTCAATTTTGACTCTCATAGTTGTGGTCAATTACAGGCCTCTCTCATCTTTTTAAGTGGGAGAACTTGCACAATTGGTGGCTGACTAAATACTTTTTTCCCCACTGTACATTCAAAAAGTCAAATGGTCCTTCCCTTCCGAACCCTGCCGTGTGCCAAAACAGTAGATTTTCCCCACATATGGGGTATTTTTTATGTCCACATTCCACAAATTCCTGTGAAGCACCTGAAGGCTTAATAAACTTATTGAATGTAGTTCTGAGCACCTTGAGGGGTGCAATTTTTAGAATAGTGTCACCTTTGGTATTTTCTGTCATATAGACCCCTCAAAGTCACTTCAAATGTGAGATGGTCCCTAAAAAAATTGGGTTTACAAATTTTGTTGTAAAAATGAGAAATCGCTGGTCAACTTTTAACTCTTTTAACTTCCTAACAAAAAAAATCATGTTTAAAAAATTGTGCTGCTGTAAAGTAGACATGTGGGAAATGTTATTTATTAACTATTTTGCGCGATATGACTCTCTGATTTAAGGGCATAAAAACTAAAACTTTGAAAGTTGCGAAATATTACCCAAATTTCGTTTTTTTTTCACAAATAAATGCAAGTCATATCAAAGAAATTTTACCGCTATCATGAAGTACAATATTGTTATGATCCTTAGTGGCTGAGGATCACAGAATGAACTAGCTAAGTTACTGAACATAGAACGAGCTCTAGGGAGGTGGTAACTGAACTGACCGCAAACCTGATCCTAACCAAACACACTAAAGGTAGCTGGTGAACGTACCTAAATTCCTGGATGTCTCAAAGCAGCCTGAGAAACTTGCTACCCCTATAGAGAAAGTAAGACCTCACTTGCCTCAGAGAAATGACCCCAAAGATATAGGAAGCCCCCAACAAATAATAACGGTGAGGTAAGGGGATAATACAAACGTAGAAATGAAAACAGATTCAGCAAATGAGGCCTACTAATACTAGATAGCAGAAGACAGACAGGGAACTGTGCGGTCAGTAAAAAACCCTATACAAAATATCCACGCTGAGAGTTCAAGAACCCCCACACCAACTAATGGTGTGAGGGGAGAAACTCAGCCCCCTAGAGCTACCAGCAAGCAAGGAAATCACATATTAGCAAGCTGGACAAGGACAAATAAATAACCAAGAAACATATTGAACACTGATGAGCAAAAAATAACCAAACAGAAACTTAGCTTCTCTTGGCGAGACTGATAACGAAGGAATTCAGGAGAGATCAAAATAGCACTGAATACATCGACAGCAGGCAACAACTGATAGTCCAGGTGAGCTAAATAGGAAACCAGCTAACAGATAACGAGACAGCTGATCCAGCCTCAGACCTGCAGAATGACACAAAGAGCCACCAGAGGGAGCCCAAAGACAGCACTCACACAGTACCACTTGTGACCACAAGAGGGAGCCCAAAAACAGAGTTCACAACAGTACCCCCCCTTGAGGAGGGGTCACCGAACCCTCATCAAAACCCCCAGGGCGATCAGGATGAGCCACATGGAAGGCATGAACCAAATCGGCCGCATGAACATCAGAGGCGACAACCCAGGAATTATCCTCCTGACCATAGCCCTTCCACTTAACCAAATACTGAAGCCCCCGTCTAGAAATACGAGAATCCAAGATCTTCTCCACCACGTACTCCAATTCGCCCTCAACCAGCACCGGGGCAGGGGGCTCAACAGAAGGAACCACAGGCACCACATACCTCCGCAACAAAGACCTATGGAACACGTTATGAATGGCAAACGACGCTGGGAGGTCCAGACGAAATGACACCCAGTTAAGGATTTCCAAAATCTTATAAGGACCGATGAAGCGAGGCTTGAATTTAGGAGAGGAGACCTTCATAGGAACATACCGAGAAGACAGCCATACCAAATCCCCAACATGTAGTCGGGGACCCACACCGCGACGGCGGTTGGCAAAGCGCTGAGCCTTCTCCTGTGACAACTTCAAATTGTCCACCACATGGTTCCAAATCTGCTGCAACCTATCCACCACAGAATCCACCCCAGGACAGTCAGAAGGCTCAACCTGATCCGAGGAAAAACGAGGATGAAAACCAGAATTGCAGAAAAAAGGCGAAACCAAAGTAGCAGAACTAGCCCGATTATTAAGGGCAAACTCGGCCAATGGCAAAAAAGTCACCCAATCATCCTGGTCAGCAGAAACAAAACATCTCAAATAAGTTTCCAAGGTCTGATTAGTTCGCTCGGTTTGGCCATTCGTCTGAGGATGGAAGGCCGACGAAAAAGACAAATCAATGCCCATCTTAGCACAAAAGATCCGCCAAAATCTGGACACGAACTGGGATCCTCTGTCAGACACAATATTTTCAGGGATGCCGTGCAAGCGGACCACATTCTTAAAAAATAGAGGAACCTAATCGGAGGTGGAAGGCAACTTCGGCAAGGGCACCAAATGGACCATTTTGGAAAAACGATCACACACCACCCAGATGACAGACATTCTCTGAGAGACTGGAAGATCCGAAATAAAATCCATGGAAATGTGCGTCCAAGGCCTCTTCGGGACAGGCAAAGGCAAAAGCAAACCGCTGGCACGAGAACAGCAAGGCTTAGCCCGAGCACAAATCCCACAGGACTGCACAAAGGAATGCACATCCCGCGACAAGGAAGGCCACCAGAAGGACCTAGCCACCAAAACTCTGGTACCAAAAATCCCAGGATGGCCTGCCAACACCGAAGAATGAACCTCGGAAATAACTTTGCTGGTCCATCTATCTGGGACAAACAGTCTCTCTGGTGGGCAACGGTCAGGTCTATCCGCCTGAAATTTCTGCAGCACTCGTCGCAAATCTGGGGAAATGGCAGACAAAATCACTCCCTCTCTGAGGATACCAGCCGGCTCTGAAACTCCTGGAGAGTCAGGCACAAAACTCCTAGAAAGAGCATCAGCCTTCACGTTCTTCGAACCAGGCAGGTACGAGACCACGAAATCGAAACGGGAGAAAAACAACGACCAACGAGCCTGTCTAGGATTCAGCCGCTTGGCAGACTCGAGATAAATCAGATTTTTGTGATCAGTCAAGACCACCACACGATGCTTAGCTCCCTCGAGCCAATGTCGCCACTCCTCAAATACCCACTTCATAGCCAACAACTCCCGATTACCAACATCATAATTCCGCTAGGCAGGCGAAAACTTTCTCGAAAAGAAAGCACAAGGCTTCATCACAGAGCAATCAGAGCTTCTCTGCGACAAAACAGCCCCTGCTCCAATCTCAGAAGCATCAACCTCGACCTGAAAAGGAAGAGAGACATCAGGCTGACACAAAACTGGAGCCGAAGAAAACCGGCGCTTCAGCTCCCGAAAGGCCTCCACGGCCGCAGGAGACCAATTAGTCACATCAGAACCCTTCTTGGTCAAATCCGTCAAGGGTTTAACCACGCCAGAAAAATTAGCAATGAAGCGACGGTAAAAATTAGCAAAACCTAAGAACTTCTGAAGACTCTTAACAGATGTAGGCTGAGTCCAGTCATGAATAGCCTGGACCTTGACTGGGTCCATCTCAATAGTAGAAGGAGAAAAAATAAAACCCAAAAAGGAAACCTTCTGTACTCCAAAGAGACATTTTGAGCCCTTCACAAATAAGGCATTAGCACGTAGGACCTGAAATACCATCCTGACCTGCCTCACATGGGACTCCCAGTCCTCAGAAAAGACCAAAATGTCATCCAGATACACAATCATAAATTTATCCAGATATTCTCGGAAGATGTCATGCATGAAGGACTGGAACACAGAAGGAGCATTAGAGAGTCCAAAAGGCATCACCAAGTACTCAAAATGGCCTTCGGGCGTATTAAATGCTGTTTTCCATTCATCCCCCTGCTTAATACGCACAAGGTTATACGCACCACGAAGATCTATCTTGGTGAACCAACTGGACCCCTTAATCCGAGCAAACAGATCAGATAATAATGGCAAAGGATACTGAAATCTAACCGTGAATTTATTTAGAAGACGATAATCAATACAAGTTCTCAGAGAACCATCCTTTTTGGCCACAAAAAAGAATCCTGCACCAAGAGGGGAGGAGGACGGGCGAATATGTCCCTTCTCTAAAGACTCCTTTATATAACTCCGCATCGCGGCATGTTCTGGTACAGACAAATTAAAAAGTCGTCCCTTAGGGAACTTACTAACAGGAATCAAATTTATAGTACAATCACAATCCCTGTGAGGAGGCAGGGCACCGGATCTGGGCTCATCAAATACATCCTGGTAGTCCGACAAAAACTCAGGGACCTCAGAAGGAGTAGAAGAAGCAATTGACACCAAAGGAGCATCGCCATGAATCCCCTGGCAACCCCAACTTGAAACAGACATAGCTTTCCAATCCAGCACTGGATTATGGGCCTGCAACCATGGCAGACCCAAAACGACAACATCATGCAAATTATGCAGCACAAGAAAGCGAATCACCTCCTGATGTACAGGAGTAATGCACATGGTCACTTGAGTACAATACTGAGGCTTATTCTCAGCCAATGGTGTAGCATCAATTCCCCTCAGTGGAATAGGGAATTCTAAAGGCTCCAGGACAAAACCACAGCGCCTGGCAAACGACAAATCCATCAGGTTCAGGGCAGCACCTGAATCCACAAAAGCCATAACCGAGTAGGATGACAGAGAACAAATTAAAGTAACAGACAAAATGAATTTAGGCTGTATAGTACCAACGGTGACAGTTTTAGCGATTTTTTTTAAGCGCTTAGAGCATGCTGAGATAACATGAGTTGAATCACCACAGTAAAAGCACAACCCATTTTGATGTCTATGATTTTGCCGCTCAATTCTGGTCAGAATTCGGTCACATTGCATAGACTCAGGTCTCTGTTCAGAAAACCCCGCCAGATGGTGCGCAGATTTGCGCTCCCGCAAACGCCGATCAATCTGAATGGCCAAAGCCATTGAGTCATTCAGACTTGCAGGCGTGGGGAACCCCACCATAACATTCTTAATGGCTTCAGAAAGACCTTCTCTGAAATTTGCAGCCAGGGCACACTCATTCCATTAAGTAAGCACCGACTATTTCCGAAATTTTTGACAATATACCTCAGCTTCATCCTGGCCCTGAGAGAGAGCCAGCAAGGCCTTTTCTGCCTGGTTCTCAAGATTAGGTTCCTCATAAAGCAAACCAAGCGCCAGAAAAAACGCATGCACATTCAGCAATGCAGGATCTCCTGGCGCCAGGGAGAAAGCCCAATCTTGAGGGTCGCCACGTAACAGGGAGATAATAATTCTAACTTGCTGAGCGGAATCACCAGAAGAACGAGGTCTCAAAGAAAGAAATAATTTACAATTATTCTTAAAATTCAGAAACCTAGATCTATCTCCAGAAAACTCAGGAATAGGTACTTTTGGCTCAGACATAGGACTGCGAACAACAAAATCCTGAATGCTTTGCACCCTTGCAGCAAGATGATCCACACTAGAAGTCAGACTCTGAATATCCATGTCTGCAGCTGAACTCAAAGCCACTCAGAGATTAAGGGGATGAGAGAAGCTGGACAGACTGCAACAAAGGGAGAGGAAAAAAAAAAAAATTGTACTCAGGACTTCTCTTATCCCACTTCTGCGATGCATTAAACACTTTTTGGCCTGCTGTACTGTTATGATCCTTAGTGGCTGAGGATCACAGAATGAACTAGCTAAGTTACTGAACATAGAACGAGCTCTAGGGAGGTGGTAACTGAACTGACCGCAAACCTGATCCTTACCAAACACACTAAAGGTAGCCGGTGAACGTACCTAAATTCCTGGACGTCTCGACGCAGCCTGAGAAACTTGCTACCCCTATAGAGAAAGTAAGACCTCACTTGCCTCAGAGAAATGACCCCAAAGATATAGGAAGCCCCCAACAAATAATAACGGTGAGGTAAGGGGAAAATACAAACGTAGAAATGAAAACAGATTCAGCAAATGAGGCCCACTAATACTAGATAGCAGAAGACAGACAGGGAACTGTGCGGTCAGTAAAAAACCCTATACAAAATATCCACGCTGAGAGTTCAAGAACCCCCACACCAACTAATGGTGTGAGGGGAGAAACTCAGCCCCCTAGAGCTACCAGCAAGCAAGGAAATCACATATTAGCAAGCTGGACAAGGAAAAATAAATAACCAAGAAACATATTGAACACTGATGAGCAAAAAATAACCAAACAGAAACTTAGCTTCTCTTGGCGAGACTGATAATGAAGGAATTCAGGAGAGATCAAAATAGCACTGAATACATCGACAGCAGGCAACAACTGATAGTCCAGGTGAGCTAAATAGCAAATCAGCTAACAGATAACGAGACAGCTGATTCAGCCTCAGACCTGCAGAATGACACAAAGAGCCACCAGAGGGAGCCCAAAGACAGCACTCACACAGTACCACTTGTGACCACAAGAGGGAGCCCAAAAACAGAGTTCACAACACAATATGTCATGAGAAAACTTTTTTCAGAATCAGTGGGATCCATTTAAGTGTTCCAGAGTTATTACCTTATAAAGTGACAGTGGTCACAATTGTAAAAATTGACCCAGTCAGGAAGGTGAAAACAGAGGTTAATGTACATTTTCAGAAACTCCGCCCTTTTGTCTATGCCATGCACACTTCAAGGGGCTTTTCAGAAAGTTAAAATTCATGGCTAGCTGATCGTGGTGGTGTCTTCACTAGTCTAATATTTAAAACCTACCTTAGGGATGGGTCATCAATAGTAAAAGTCCCAGAATACTTCTATAAAGGGGACAGATTATTGAATTAAATTCATCAGTTTGTTTCCCTAATAAAATGATATCAATAAACGTTATTGCAGTTCTTAAAAAATGTTAAAAAGTCTCTCTAGAAAAGAATAATTTCTCAGTTCTAGGAACTGACATAATGTATTGCATGATTTTTTTAGCCAATCAGCAGCTCTAAAAAGTGTCATGTGATTAATATTTCAGGGCTCCTGAAAAACAAGAAACACTTACTGGATCACATGATTCATTATAGAAAGTGGATTGGCAGAGAATCACCATGTGGTTTACCACGTGACTATACAACCTTATTACTTATTTGGCAACTTTGAGGACCGTTGCCAAGTCTGGGAATGTCCAGGCGGCCCCTGGAAAAATAAGACTCCTGCTGGAATAGTTTCCAATGTCCCTCTAAAAGCCCCTCTAACTTCTTAGAATCCATCTATTCTGGATTGTGTCTTGTACTCCAGTATCTTTGGGGAGTGGGGCAGAGTTGTGGAGGAGAATGTGTGATGAATGGGGTATGGTTTGTGTCCACCAGCAGCTAGTCCATTCACTAACATTAGGAAACTTAAGGAGCCACTCCGGCTAACAGAGGGGGGGGGGGGTCCAATGTAGAGAGGACCACCTCCATAATGCTATTTATACTATTCAGAGAGAGGTGGTCATGTATTAGAAAGACAATGCCACTTTATATAAAATAGCGCCACCTCTGTGTGGTGGTTGTACTTGGTATTGCATCCAGGTGCCATTCATTTCAATAGCCCTAAGCTGTAATACCACACATAACTTATATACATGGATGGCGCTGTTTATGGAAGAAAGCTGCCATGTTTTACTATTATATGAGATGTCACTCTAACTACGCAGATGTTTGAGGAGCACGACTTGTCCTTGTAGTCATCCATCTGTCATAGCATCATCAAACATTCATAGAAGAGGCCTCATCTTTTTAAGTGGGAGGACTTGCACAATTGGTGGCTGACTAAATACTTTTTTCCCCACTGTACATTCAAAAAGTCAAATAGCGCTCCTCCAAACATTCATAGAAGAGCCCATGGTCCATCAGTCCCATTGACGAGCTGCCTGTGCGGAGGTCCAGGACTTACATAAATATCTCCAGTCCAGACATGAGGAGCCTCCGAAAGGTCACCATAAAGCTTGAATCGGAACGCGCTTCCCCCGACCGTCTGCAGTCCCTTTAGCTTTATGTTGCAGAATGTTCTGTCTGGATGAATCATTACAGCAGTATCTCAAATCCGTAATATCAGATGACACCATTACCGCGCGTCTTTGATTCCCAGGACGCTCATCCCACTGTGAATTTAGTGTTCTTCAATAGCTTCTGTGGCGAATAAGACGAGAGACTTCAGCCGGATGACTCCGTAATTCACTTCTCCTTTTATTGCATTTCTTCCCATCCAGAAATTGCGCCTTTATTTATAGGATGATAAACTGCTGAGCGTGGTGCTCGGCTGTGGCGGAGCGGAGGTATGGCGGAGTATCACATAATTGGTGTGTTTGCAGCAGAGACTCAAATATAATCCGTCATGCGGGTCTGAAAAATAAATACATTCCTCTATCCTTCTAGGGTCTTGAGGAGGCCATGATCAAACCCTTTAAAACTAATTTCTCCTTTTACCATCATGGCCGCCATATTAGTCACCAGGATCAATAGACTTCTGAACGGCAGGGATACGGGAGAAGCAGGATGACCAGAATTATGAGCTTCTATACTTGATGTCATGCAGGTTTTCATGGGATGCAGCAGAGTTGAATTTCTTATTTGCTCCCAGTCGTGACAATACCATAAGATTTCTTGCTGCAGATTTACATAGGACTGCAGGAAAATCTACTGTGCCATCTAAACTCAAACTCAGATACTCTCCAGAAAACTCCCGAGAGTTTACAAATAGAGCCGAATGGAGTTTTCCCTTCATGCCCCATTGCTGAGTCTTTGGTGCAGCTCATTTCTGTGGATCTCCACAGAGCTGCAGGCATTACGCGGTATAATACCTCTACCCAGTAGCATCATAGTGCACAAAAAAGTTCTGAAAAGTTTCCATAAAAGTGGATGGAGATATCAGCACATATGCGGCTGTTTCTCCATCCAGTCTGGATGCAGCAGCCGGAGTCATCTCAGAGAATGGTTCTTGACATAGTCCCTGTAGTGGTCACTTATGGCACAGCCGGTGGATGGTGATGTTGGAAAATCTCTTTAACCCCTTCATGACCCCAGCTTTTTTCGGTTTTGCTTTTTCGTTTTTCGCTCCCCTCCTTCCCAGAGCCATAACTTTTTTATTTTTCCGTCAATATGGCCATGTGAGGGCTTATTTTTTTGTGGTTGTACTTTGGAACAACATCATTGGTTTTAGCATGTCGTGTACTAGAAAACAGGAAGAAAAATTCCAAGTGCGGTGACATTGCAAAAAAAGTGCAATCCCAGACTTGTTTTTTGTTTGGCTTTTTTGGTAGGTTCACTAAATCCTGAAACGGACCTGTCATTTTGATTCATTAATCATTCATTAGTCATTACGAGTTCATGGACACCAAACATGTCTAGGTTCTTTTTTATCTAAGTGGTAAAAAAAATGCAAACTTTGCTAAAAAAAACAAATTGCACAATTTTCTGATTCCTGTAGCTTATCCATTTTTCGTGATCTGGGGTCAGGTGAGAGCTTACTTTTTGCGTGCCGAGCTGACATTTTTAACCCCTTCCCGACCCATGACGCCACATAGGCGTCATGAAAACCCGTGCCAATCCGACCCATGACGCCTATGTGGCGTCATGGAATGATCGCGTCCCTGCAGATCGGGTGAAGGGGTTAACTCCTATTTTACCCGATCTGCAGGGAGAGGGGGAGTGGTGCTTCAGCCCAGGGGGGGTGGCTTCACCCCCCCGTGGCTACGATCGCTCTGATTGGCTGTTGAAAGTGAAACTGCCAATCAGAGCGATTTGTAATATTTCACCTAAAAAACAGGTGAAATATTACAATCCAGCCATGGCCGATGCTGCAATATCATCGGCCATGGCTGGAAAACCTGAAGTGACCACCCCCCACCCCACCGATCGCCCCCCCAGTGCTCCGGTGCGTGGTCCGGTCCCCTCCGTCCTGTGCTCCGCTGCCCCGTGCTCCTGCCCGCTCCCCCGTCCTGCTGTCCGCTCCCCCCGTCCTCCGATCACCCCCCCTGTGCTCAGATCCACCCCCCCACCACCCCTTCATACTTACCGATCCTCCCGGTGTCCGGCCGTCTCCTTGCTGGGCGCCGCCATCTTCCAAAATGGCGGGCGCATGCTCAGTACGCCCGCCGGCCGGCAGATTCCTTACAGGTACATTTTGATCGCTGTGGTAGGTTCTACCACAGCGATCAAAATAAAAAAAATAATAAATAAACCCCCCCCTTTATCACCCCCATAGATAGGGACAATAATAAAATAAAGAAAATATTTTTTTTTTTTTTCCCACTGTGGTTAGGGTTAGAACTAGGGTTAGGGTTAGAACTAGGGTTAGGGTTACGGGTAGGGTTAGGGTTATGGCATGTGCGGATTTGGCAGCGGATCCGCAGCGGATCGGCCGCGGATCCGCAGCGGATCGGCCGCGGATCCGCAGCGGATCGGCCGCGGATCCGCAGCGGATCGGCCGCGGATCCGCAGCGGATCGGCCGCGGATCCGCAGCGGATCGGCCGCGGATCCGCAGCGGATTGGCCGCTGCGAATTCGTAGCAGTTTTCCATCAGGTTTACAGTACCGTGTACACCTATGGAAAACCAAATCCGCTGTGCCCATGGTGCGGAAAATTCCGTGCAGAAACGCTGCGTTGTATTTTCCACAGCATGTCAATTCTTTGTGCGGATTCCGCAGCGTTTTACACCTGTTCCTCAATAGGAATCCGCAGGTGAAATCCGCACAAAAAAACACTGGAAATCTGCTGTAAATCCGCAGGTAAAACGCAGTGCCTTTTACTTGCAGATTTTTCAAAAGTCGTGCGGAAAAATCTCACACGAATCCGCTACGTGGGCACATACCCTTAGGGTTAGGGTTGGAATTAGGGCTAGGGTTGGAATTAGGGTTACGGGTGTGTTGGGGTTAGGGTTGTGGTTAGGGGTGTGTTGGGGTTAGGGTTGGGATTAGGGTTATGGCTACAGTTGGGATTAGGATTAGGGGTGTGTTGGGGTTAGTGTTGAAGTTAGAATTGAGGGGTTTCCACTGTTAGGGCACATCAGGGGTCTCCAAACGCAACATGGCGCCACCATTGATTCCAGCCAATCTTGCATTCAAAAAGTCAAATGGTGCTCCCTCCCTTCCAAGCCCCGACGTGTGCCCAAACAGTGGTTTACCCCCACATTTGGGGTACCAGCGTACTCAGGACAAACTGGGCAACAACTGTTGGGGTCCAATTTCTCCTGTTACCCTTGCAAAAATAAAAAATTACTTGCTAAGACATAATTTTTGAGGAAAGAAGAATTATTTTTTATTTTCACGGCTCTGCGTTGTAAACTTCTGTGAAGCACTTGGAGGTTGAACGTGCTCATCACACATCTAGATAAGTTCCTTGGGGGGTCTAGTTTCCAAAATGGGGTCACTTGTGGGGTGTTTCTACTGTTTAGGCACATCAGGGGCTCTGCAAATGCAACGTGACGCCCGCAGACCATTCCATCAAAGTCTGCATTTCAAATGTCACTACTTCCCTTCCGAGCCCTGACGTGTGCCCAAACAGTGGTTTACCCCCACATATGGGGTATCACTGTACTCACAACAAACTGGGCAACAAACATTGGGGCCCAATTTCTCCTGTTACCCTTGTGAAAATAAAAAATTGCTTGCTAAAACATCTTTTTTGAGGAAAGAAAAATGATTTTTTATTTTCACGGCTCTGCGTTGTAAACTTCTGTGAAGCACTTGGGGGTTGAATGTGCTCATCACACATCTAGATAAGTTCCTTGGGGGGTCTAGTTTCCAAAATGGGGTCACTTGTGGGGTGTTTCTACTGTTTAGGCACATCAGGGGCTCTGCAAATGCAACGTGACGCCCGCAGACCATTCCATCAAAGTCTGCATTTCAAATGTCACTACTTCCCTTCCGAGCCCTGACGTGTGCCCAAACAGTGGTTTACCCCCACATATGGGGTATCACTGTACTCACAACAAACTGGGCAACAAACATTGGGGCCCAATTTCTCCTGTTACCCTTGTGAAAATAAAAAATTGCTTGCTAAAACATCTTTTTTGAGGAAAGAAAAATGATTTTTTATTTTCACGGCTCTGCGTTGTAAACTTCTGTGAAGCACTTGGGGGTTGAATGTGCTCATCACACATCTAGATAAGTTCCTTGGGGGGTCTAGTTTCCAAAATGGGGTCACTTGTGGGGTGTTTCTACTGTTTAGGCACATCAGGGGCTCTGCAAATGCAACGTGACGCCCGCAGACCATTCCATCAAAGTCTGCATTTCAAATGTCACTACTTCCCTTCCGAGCCCTGACGTGTGCCCAAACAGTGGTTTACCCCCACATATGGGGTATCACTGTACTCACAACAAACTGGGCAACAAACATTGGGGCCCAATTTCTCCTGTTACCCTTGTGAAAATAAAAAATTGCTTGCTAAAACATCTTTTTTGAGGAAAGAAAAATGATTTTTTATTTTCACGGCTCTGCGTTGTAAACTTCTGTGAAGCACTTGGGGGTTGAATGTGCTCATCACACATCTAGATAAGTTCCTTGGGGGGTCTAGTTTCCAAAATGGGGTCACTTGTGGGGTGTTTCTACTGTTTAGGCACATCAGGGGCTCTGCAAATGCAACGTGACGCCCGCAGACCATTCCATCAAAGTCTGCATTTCAAATGTCACTACTTCCCTTCCGAGCCCTGACGTGTGCCCAAACAGTGGTTTACCCCCACATATGGGGTATCACTGTACTCACAACAAACTGGGCAACAAACATTGTGGCCCAATTTCTCCTGTTACCCTTGTGAAAATAAAAAATTGCTTGCTAAAACATCTTTTTTGAGGAAAGAAAAATGATTTTTTATTTTCACGGCTCTGCGTTGTAAACTTCTGTGAAGCACTTGGGGGTTGAATGTGCTCATCACACATCTAGATAAGTTCCTTGGGGGGTCTAGTTTCCAAAATGGGGTCACTTGTGGGGGGTTTCTACTGTTTAGGCACATCAGGGGCTCTGCAAATGCAACGTGACGCCCGCAGAGCATTCCATCAAAGTCTGCATTCCAAAACGTCACTACTTCCCTTCCGAGCCCCGGCATGTGCCCAAACAGTGGTTTACCCCCACATATGGGGTATCACCGTACTCAGGAGAAACTGGACAACAACTTTTGGGGTCCAATTTCTCCTGTTACCCTTGCAAAAATAAAAAATTCTGGGCTAAAAAAATATTTTTGAGGAAAGGAAACACATTTATTATTTTCACGGCTCTGCGTTATAAACTTCTGCGAAGCACTTGGGGGTTCAAAGTGCTCACCACACATCTAGATTAGTTCCTTGGGAGGTCTAGTTTCCAAAATGGGGTCACTTGTTAGGGAGCTCCAATGTTTAGGCACACAGGGGCTCTCCAAACGTGACATGGTGTCCGCTAATGATTGGAGCTAATTTTCCATTCAAAAAGCCAAATGGCGTGCCTTCCCTTCCGAGCCCTGCCGTGTGCCCAAACAGTGGTTTACCCCCACATATGGGGTATCATCGTACTCAGGACAAACTGGACAACAACATTTGGGGTCCAATTTCTCCCATTACCCTTGGAAAATTAAAAAATCCTGGGCTAAAACTCATTTTTGAGGAAAGAAAAATTATTTTTTTATTTTCACGGCTCTGCGTTATAAACTTCTGTGAAGCACCTGGGGGTTATAAGTGCTCACTATGCATCTAGATAAGTTCCTTGGGGGGTCTAGTTTCCAAAATGGGGTCACGTATAGGGGAGCTCCAATGTTTAGGCACACAGGGGCTCTCCAAACGCGACATGGTGTTCGCTAACGATTGGAGCTAATTTTCCATTCAAAAAGTCAAATGGCACGCCTCCCCTTCCGAGCCTTGCCGTGCACCCAAACAGTGGTTTACCCCCACATATGAGGTATCAACATACTCAGCAGAAATTGCCCAACAAATTTTAGGATCCATTTTATCCTGTTGCCCATGTGAAAATGAAAAAATTGAGGCTAAAAGAAATTTTGTGTGAAAAAAAAGTACTTTTTAATTTTTACGGATCAATTTGTGAAGCACCTGAGAGTTTAAAGTGCTCACTATGCTTCTAGATAAGTTCCTTGGGGGGTCTACTTTCCAAAATGGGGTCACTTGTGGGAGCGCTCCAATGTTTAGGCACACGGGGGCTCTCCAAACGTGACATGGTGTCCGCTAACGATGGAGATAATTTTTCATTCAAAAAGTCAAATGGCGCTCCTTCCCTTCCGAGCCTTACCATGTGCCCAAACAGTGGTTTACCCCCACATGTGAGGTATCAGTGTACTCAGCAGAAATTGCCCAACAAATTTTAGGATCCATTTTATCCTGTTGCCCATGTGAAAATGAAAAAATTGAGGCTAAAATAATTTTTTTGTGAAAAAAAAGTACTGTTTAATTTTTACGGATCAATTTGTGAAGCACCTGGGGGTTTAAAGTGCTCACTATGCTTCTAGATAAGTTCCTTGGGGGGTCTAGTTTCCAAAATGGGGTCACTTGTGGGGGAGCTCCAATGTTTAGGCACACGGGGGCTCTCCAAACGCGACATGGTGTCCGCTAAAGATTGGAGCCAATTTTTCATTCAAAAAGTCAAATGGCGCTCCTTTCCTTCCAAGCCCTGCCGTATGCCCAAACAGTGGTTTACCCCCACATATGAGGTATCAGCGTACTCAGGACAAATTGGACAACATCGTTCGTGGTCCAGTTTTTCCTTTTACCCTTGGGAAAATAAAAAAATTGTTGCTAAAAGATCATTTTTGTGACTAAAAAGTTAAATGTTCATTTTTTCCTTCCATGTTGCTTCTGCTGCTGTGAAACACCTGAAGGGTTAATAAACTTCTTGAATGTGGTTTTGAGCACCTTGAGGGGTGCAGTTTTTAGAATGGTGTCACTTTGGGGTATTTTCAGCCATATAGAACCCTCAAACTGACTTCAAATGTGAGGTGGTCCCTAAAAAAAATGGTTTTGTAAATTTTGTTGTAAAAATGAGAAATCACTGGTCAAATTTTAACCCTTATAACTTCCTAGCAAAAAAAAAATTTGTTTCCAAAATTGTGCTGATGTAAAGTAGACATGTGGGAAATGTTATTTATTAACTATTTTGTGTCACATAACTCTCTGGTTTAACAGAATAAAAATTCAAAATGTGAAAATTGCGAAATTTTCAAAATTTTTGGCAAATTTCCGTTTTTTTCACAAATAAACTCAGAAATTATCGACCTAAATTTACCACTAACATGAAGCCCAATATGTCACGAAAAAACAATCTCAGAATCGCTAGGATCCGTTGAAGCGTTCCTGAGTTATTACCTCATAAAGGGACACTGGTCAGAATTGCAAAAAACGGCAAGGTCATTAAGGCCAAAATAGGCTGGGTCATGAAGGGGTTAATGATACCATTTTGGTGCAGATACATTCTTTTGATCGCCCGTTAATGCATTTTAATGCAATGTCGTGGCGACCAAAAAAACATAATTCTGCCGCGTTTTTGAATTTTTTTCTCGCTACGCCGTTTAGCGATCAGGTTAATCCTTTTTTTTAATTGATAGACCGGGCGATTCTGAACACGGAGATATCAAATATGTGTAGGTTTGATTTATTTTATTGTTTTATTTTGAATGGGGCGAAGGGGGGTGATTTAAACTTTTATTTTTTTTTATTTTTTTCATATTTTTTAACACATTTTATTTTTACTTTTGCCATGCTTCAATAGCCTCCATGGGAGGCTAGAAGCTGGCACAACTCGATCGGCTCTGCTACATAGGAGCGATGCATAGATCACTCCTATGTAGTAGATTTACTGCATTGCTATGAGTGCCGACCACAGGGTGGTGCTCATAGCAATCCAGTATCAACAACCATAGAAGTCTTCAATAGAGCTCTGGTTGTCATGCTGATGCATCGCTGACCCCCCATCACGTGATGGGGGTCAGCAATGCGCTCATTTCCAGCCCGATGGCTGGAAGCGCTAGTTAACGCTGTCAGCGTTTGACAGCGGCATTTAACTAGTTAATAGCGGCGGGTGGATCGCGATTCCGCCCGCCGCTATTAACTAGTTAAATGCCGCTGTACAAACTAACAAGCTGTACAAACTAACAAGCTAACATGTCCTGGCTTTGATGTGAGCTCATTGCCGGAGCCCGCATGAAAGCGGGGGTTCTGACCTTGGACGTACTATCCCATCCGAGGTCAGAAAGGGGTTAATGTAACATAGAAAAGTCGTTTGCTGGACACAATTTATGGTCGTATCATGATGGATTTCCTTCCACGGCTGTAGGTAAAATGACTAAATCTTCTCCACTCACTAAGTTATTACAAAGCAGTAGCAAAACAACTCTGCTAAGTCGGACAGGCTACATTATACTGTGTGTACCCCTCCTCACATACACAATTATCAAAACTTCTGCACCAAGGGAATAGCTAAGGAAGGAGCAGCCTCCAAGACATGTGCATTTGGTGCTGGGTTCCCGGGGGTGTCCAAATAGCCCCTTCAGGGAGGAAGAGAACAGGGCTCTAGTGCCACCTCTTGAAGGTAGCAGTCCAAGAAGTCAATAATGACCACAAAAAAGGCCTTCCCACAAGACTTAGGATGTGAAGTCAAATTAAAATCTTCTCCAGATGATAAAGACCTCCATTTCTATTCTGCTGCATCTTGGTTCTTGCCCTTTACCAATGCAAAGTAATAAACTGGTTATCTGGGTACAGGGTACATTGTGGGTCGTCAGCTCCTGGGGCAAGGCGAGTATTTTGTGCCAATAGGAAATAGGAGGAATTTGCGCTTTACTAGAACCAAAAGAACGTGGACAGCTGTAGTCACTTGGTTCAATTTAGCAGGTATGGGTCTTATGTGCTAAGTTTTGCCAAGTGACTCTAAAGCAGCTGTCCACATTCTTTTGGTTCTAGTAAAGCATAAATGCCTCCTATTTTCCAATATCTCCAAGCAGACAAGTGGTGGTAGTTGTCTTCATTCATACACTTTATGCAGTTAATAGTAGGGTTGAGCGAAACGGGTCGGCCATTTTCAGAAGTCGCCGACTTTTGGCAAAGTCGGATTTCATGAAACCCGACCCGACCCCTGTGTGCGGTCGGCCATGAGGTCGGCGATCTTCTGAATCTGGTATCGGAATTCCGATACCGAGTTCCGATATGTTTGCGATATCGGGAATCGGTATCGGAATCCATATTTAAGTGTAAAATAAAGAATCAAAATAAAAAATATTGATATACTCACCCTCGGACGCGCCCTGGTACTAACCGGCAGCCTTCCTTCCTAAGAATGAGCGCGTGAATGACCTGCGGTGACGTCGCGGCTTGTGATTGGTCGCGTGAGCGGTCACATGGGCAGTCACGCGACCAATCACAAGCCGCGACGTCATCTAAGGTCCTTCACGCGCTCATTCTTAGGAAGGAAGGCTGCCGGAAAGAAGCAGGGCGCGTCCGAGGGTGAGTATATTCCTATTAGGCTGTTAACTGGTTCATGCAGCTTTACATGAACACCCGAGCCTTACACTATGGCTGGTCCAAATAACTAAAGCAATTGTTACCATCCACCTCTCGTGTCTCCCCTTTTCCTCATAGTTTGTAAGCTTGCGAGCAGGGCCGTCATTCCTACTGGTATCTGTTTTGAACTGTGATTTCTGTTATGCTGTAATGTCTATTGTCTGTACAAGTCCCCTCTATAAGTTGTAAAGCGCTGCGGAATATGTTGGCGCTATATAAATAAAAATTATTATTATTATTTTTATTATTATTATATTCATTTGCTGCTAGTTAGAACTGCTAGATACATACGCCGTTTTGCTATTCACACTATTTGTGCAAACAGCCTGCAAATCATTAACACTCCCCGAGTCCCTTCCACAAGCCCCTTATCCACCGTGTGTTGTACTTTATGGTACATACTGATGTCATTATGGATTGTTCTTTTAGTTTGTTTTTTTCCCCTGAAAATGTAAAAAATAAAAAGACATATGTTGTTATATTTTAATTTGCATTTAGATTTTCTATTACTTTTTTTGCCTTTTCTTTCTAACAATTTTATTACCCAAATCCCATTCCGAAGTCTAAACCTAATTCTAATCCTAACCCTAAACTGATCCCCACCCTTAACCCTAATCCTAGCTATGGCTAGAAAAAATTTAAAAATAAAAGCCACCCTTAGTAACGAATAAAGATCATATTGCCCTATATGTACTGCACTTGATTCAATACCGCCAATGTTCATTAGCTGCTCATCTTTTGTCCTCTTTTTTTTCTGCTTACGTAGAACGCAGCAGTGGAGTGGTGTTTATCATCAACTGCTATGCTCTAAATAATGTCACGCTGTGACGGTCTTCGGTACGGAAGGGGGGCCTCAAGCTGTCCCTGGAACTGGGACTCTAACTATACCTGTCCTGGGGGTATTCTTGAAGGTAGAGGGTCGCTGACCTTACTACGCTCCTGTTAAATCCTGATCTGTACCCTCCCCCACCCCATGAGGCCGGAGACAGAAATTTAAGGTAATACAATGCACAAAGACAAAACAGGATAACAGAAAACAACAAACATACAAAATGTGATGCTAGCCACTTTCACAGCCAAGCCGTGAGTCAGAATGGTCAAGGAGTCCAAGTTCAGAAGCCAGGACGGTACATCATAAACATCATAAACAGAAGGAACAGACAAAAGCGTGGTCAGGTAACGTTCTGAGGTCAGAATACCAGGAGGAAAGCTGATCAGAGTAGAAGGGGTTAAACAGACGGATGGTCAGAACGAAGTTCAAGGTCAGGCAACAAAAGATTGTGCATACAGAACTCAAGACCCAGGAAGCACAAACCTCACAAGATAAATGTATATCTGGCAGGAGTCTGGGAGAAACAGCTGTTAAGTAGCATGGAAATCAGCTGGAATAATGAACACTTGGAGACAGCCAGCGCCTCCTCGATTCAGATTGGATAGTCAAGCAACACACTGACAGCTCAGAACATCCCTGTACCAGATAGGATGGTTGAGCTGTCAATCAACAAACACACTGACAGCTTCAGCATGCCCCTGTACCAGATTGGATGGCCGAGCTGTCAGTAACTGCATCCCAGATGCACTGAGTGGTGGAACCGTGACACAAACACTCACCAAAGGTACAGAAGTATATAGGGAAGGATATGAATGTACCAACTAAATGGGAATAGGACAATGTGGAAAGCAGACACCCAAAAACAACACACAACAATCTCCAGTAGCAAGAACAATCTCCAATTTAGCACAGTGTCTCCAAGGAGCTAGAGAGCAAAGCTTTCACAGAGTTTGACCAGGTTTTATACAGAGAGGTAATGACTAGTGATGAGAGAGTATACTCGGTGCTCGAGTTTCTCCGAGCATGCTCGGGTGGTCTCCGAGTATTTCAGCGTGCTCGGGAATTTAGTTTATGTCGATGCAGGTGCATGATTTGCGGCTGCTAGACAGCTTGAATACATGTGGGGGTTGCCTGTTTGTTAGAGAATCCCCACATGTATTCAAGCATAGGCAGCTACAGGCAGGCACTCATTGAGCGCACCAAGAAGCAGTGGTGCTTGAAGGTGCCAATCACTTGAGAGTGGTGGAGGATGCAGATGTGGAAATTCTGCCTACCTATAGGCTTTGGCGTCCTAGCAATGGTTGCGAGCCTTGAGATCCAGGTCATGATTGGCGCCCCCTTTACCTCGGGGATATTAACACACCTGTGTACTCGTATTCCACCTCCAACTCAGGACACTTTCAGTATCGGTTATCTGTGATCTTATATAGGAATAATAGAAATACTGCAAAAGCCAAGTCAACTCTGCTGCATCTGTACATTTTTGAGTTCTTTGAATGAAAGAAATCCAAATTCCATGGAGAAGATTCATGCAATCCAGCGGGTGAATAATGCTCGGTGGTATGTGGGATGTTTCATGCTGGATACAGGGCAAATATTCTTAAAGTGGATGTTTGTGGGTGAATTATTCATGGCATTTTCTCCGCAGCCTTCACAGCTTCTTTTTTTGTAAGACTTTCCTCGGTCCCTATTGACTTTCTTTGCTTTATTTCCTGTTAGACATCCATTATACATACAGACCAGGCTCTTAATGGCTCCTCTGCAAATTACCAGGATCACCTGGGAAATATTCACAGACATGCAACTTTGTAAAACTTGTCTTTTGTGTTCAAGCAACAGGAGAAATCCTCCTCGTGTATTATAACTGGAGCGCTGGAGCATTATAGCCTGGGGAAAGCAGAGTTGTGTGAGTGCCATGTTCTGGACGAGGAGATATATACCTTCATGTATTGGACATTTTTGGGGTCAAGTCAGGTGAGCAGTCCCATGTAAATGTTGCCATACATAACTAGCACATACAACAAATGATGAACCAGTAAGACGAAATTTAAATTCAACCGTTCTCTGAAACTCGTGCAGAAAATTATATTTGCATCTAATTTATTATATTCTATTATATTGTAAAACGCTTACTGTCTCTCCTATTCATTCTCATCTGGACTATTGCAACTCTTTTCTGATTGGTTTCCCTGTTACTAAACTCTACTCTCTCCAATCTGTCCTGAATACAGCAGCCCGGATCAGATTCCTCTCCAGCAGTTACACTGATGCCTCCACCCTGTGCCAGTCATTGCACTGGTTACCCATCCAATATAGAGAATATTATAAACTCATCATTCTCATCCACAAAGCGCTCCACGGTTCAGCATCATGCAACATCTCCAATTCATCTTGGTCTATCACCCTACCCATTCCCCCTATTCTGATAATAACCTAAGATTAACATCCTCCATAAACTGAACGTCCCACTCCCGTCTCCAGGACTTGATTCTTTCCACAGGAATTCTTTGGAATACTAGCCCGGGCAATTCAATTAATTCCCAATACCCACAGTTTTAAGTATGACCTAAAAACACTTTTTATTAGACTGGCCTATCACCACACCTCACTTAACTAACTATCTCTGTTCTACCCATGCAAAATTGTCTTCCTAATCTGGTCCCTCATATCTATTCTTGCACATACACTGGCTTTTGACCGGTTCATGCAGCGTTATGTAGAAAGCCTATTTATTATATCGATGGCTGGTCCATACAATACAAGCACTTTTATACCTTTCATGTCTCCCCTATTTCCTCAAAGACTGTAGCTTGCGAGAACCGGGGCCCTCACTCCTCTTGGTATCTGTTGAATCATGTGTTATTCTGTAATGCCTTTATTGTCTGTACATGTCCCTGTTGTGAATTCCGTTCTCGGGCTCCCTCCTGTGGTCATGAGTGGTACTTTGTGAGTTCTGTTCATGGGCTCCCTCTGGTGGCTTTGTGTTACGGCTGGTCTGTAGCTGGACTCCAGCTGCCTCGTTTCCTGCTAGGCCTGCTGCCTATTTAACTCCATCTGGACCTTTACTTGTTGCCTGCTGTCGTTGTATTCAGTACTGGTTCAGATCTCTCTGGGACTTCCCTTGTGACCTGTCTCCTCGTGGAGAAGCTAAGTTCATGCTAGTCCATTTTTGCTCATTTCTATTTGAAAATGTTTCTCATTATGTTATGAGTTCAGTCCAGCTTGCTTATATGCTATTTGATTGCTAGCTGGAAGCTCTGGGGTGCGGAGTTGCGCCCCTCACATCGTGAGTCGGTGTGGGGGTCTTTTTGTATTCTCTGAGTGGATACTTTTGTAGTATTTTATACTGACTGCACAGATTCCTTGCTATCTTCTATTTAGTTATTAGCGCGCCTCATTTGCTAAAACCTATTTTCATTTCTATGTTTGTGTTTTCCCCTTAAACTCACCGTTATTATTTGTGGGGGGCTGCTTACATTTTGGGGAAAATTTCTCTGAGGCAAGGGAGGCTTTGTTTCTCTCTAGGGGTAGCTAGTTTCTCAGGCTGTGAACGAGGCGTCTAGGCCGAGTTAGGAACGCTCCACGGCTGCCTATAGTGTGGTTTGGTAGGATCAGAATTGCGGTCAGTAAAGTTCCCACATTCCCAGAGCTTGTCCTTATTTTTGTGTTTACTTATCAGGTCAGTTCATGTGTTCTAACCACCAGGATCATAACATGTCCCCTCTGCAAAGTGCTGCAGAATACAAATAAAACTGTTATTATACTTAAGCAAAAAGAAGAGAAGCCAGCACTGCTGAAGGTCAAAACGCAATATCCAAAGTGCACATGCACATAATAAATTCTGACTGTATTTCAAATATGAGATATTTAGCAAATAATTGATCAATTCTTTGAGCTACCCCGCCACTTCACGGCAATCTCATAATGGGTCAGTCCTAACTCTACGTTTTTTATTACATTGTGCCATTACGGCCTCCTAAATGTATTGAGAGTGAGAAAAAAAAAAAAAAAGGGACAGACCACATTAAATAACATTACATGACAAACTGTACCTGGAGCATTGACAGAATCACTCCCTTAGTGCCAGGAAGGCGAGCGCGGATAGAGGCCGATCAGGTCCTGTGCGGACATATCAGATCTGGCCTCCACACTGCCAAACCAACACCAAAGTTAAAGGATGAAACTGGCTGAGGCACAGCTGCCTAATTAACTAGAGCCTGAGGCAGGGCAGGGCTGCTGTGTGTGTGTGCACAGCAGCCTATCAATCATAGTGAACCCAGACAGAATGGCGCATATGACCCAGCGTGCGCGGCAACAGTGGTGGTCAGCCACATACCAATACAGAAGCAAAAAGAAGAGAAGCCAGCACTGCTGAAGGTCAAAACGCAATATCCAAAGTGCACATGCACATAATAAATTCTGACTGTATTTCAAATATGAGATATTTAGCAAATAATTGATCAATTCTTTGAGCTACCCCGCCACTTCACGGCAATCTCATAATGGGGCAGTCCTAACTCTACGTTTTTTATTACATTGTGCCATTACGGCCTCCTAAATGTATTGAGAGTGAGAAAAAAAAAAAAAAAAAGGGACAGACCACATTAAATAACATTACATGACAAACTGTACCTGGAGCATTGACAGAATCACTCCCTTAGTGCCAGGAAGGCGAGCGCGGATAGAGGCCGATCAGGTCCTGTGCGGACATATCAGATCTGGCCTCCACACTGCCAAACCAACACCAAAGTTAAAGGATGAAACTGGCTGAGGCACAGCTGCCTAATTAACTAGAGCCTGAGGCAGGGCAGGGCTGCTGTGTGTGTGTGCACAGCAGCCTATCAATCATAGTGAACCCAGACAGAATGGCGCATATGACCCAGCGTGCGCGGCAACAGTGGTGGTCAGCCACATACCAATACAGAAGCAAAAAGAAGAGAAGCCAGCACTGCTGAAGGTCAAAACGCAATATCCAAAGTGCACATGCACATAATAAATTCTGACTGTATTTCAAATATGAGATATTTAGCAAATAATTGATCAATTCTTTGAGCTACCCCGCCACTTCACGGCAATCTCATAATGGGGCAGTCCTAACTCTACGTTTTTTATTACATTGTGCCATTACGGCCTCCTAAATGTATTGAGAGTGAGAAAAAAAAAAAAAAAGGGACAGACCACATTAAATTTTGACCTTCAGCAGTGCTGGCTTCTCCCCTCTTTTTGCTTCTGTTATTATACTTATTCTTAGTGTTGAGCATTCCGATACCGCAAGTATCGGGTATCGGCCGATATTTGCTGTATCGGAATTCCGATACTGAGATCCGATACTTTTGTGATATCGGGAATCGGTATCGGGATCGATATTAATGTGTCAAATAAAGAATAAAAATAAAAAATATTGATATACTCACCTCTCCGAGGCAGCCTGGACCTTACCGATGTAACTGGCAGCTTCCGTTCCTAAGAATGAGCGCTTGAAAGACCTTAGATGACGTCACGGCTTGTGATTGGTCGCGTGGCGGTCATGTGACCGCTCACGCGAGCAATCACAGGCCGCGACGTCATCTAAGGTCTTTCAAGCGATCATTCTTAGGAACGGAAGCTGCCAGTTACATCGGTAAGGTCCAGGCTGCCTCGGAGAGGTGAGTGTATCAATATTTTTTATTTTTATTCTTTATTTTACACATTAATATGGATCCCAGGGCCTGAAGGAGAGTTTCCTCTCCTTCAGACCCTGGGAACCATACAGGATACCTTCCGATACTTGGTGTCCCATTGACTTGTATTGGTATCGGGTATCGGTATCGGCGATATCCGATACTTTTCGGGTATCGGCCGATACTATCCGATACCGATACTTTCAAGTATCGGACGGTATCGCTCAACACTACTTACTCTATAAAAATCAAAAGTAGGATGTTATGTTCCTAAAGAATAATAAATAGACAAAGATAGAACAAACACAAAAAGGCTCCGATCTGGATGTTTTCTTCAGTCTAATCATCAGTGCGGTCTTTTCTGGTTTATTTTTCATCTTTTGCCACCCAAGGACAAGGACTCAACATTATCAGATGTTAGATATGAGATATAGTGGGGAAAATAAGTATTCGATACACTGTCGAAGAATGGAGAGGTCTGTAATTTTTATTGCAGGTACACTTCACCTGTGAGAAACAAAATTTAAAAATAAAAAACAGAAAATTACATTGTATGATTTTTACATAATTAAATTTCATTTTATTGCATGAAATAAGTATTTGATCACCGACCAACCAGCAAGAATTCTGACTCTCACAGACCTGTTAGTTTTTCTTTAAGGCCGATGTCACATTTGCAACTGCAATGCAAGAAACTCATGCAAGTCTCTCGCCTCAATACCCGGCACTACCACTGGCGGTTCGGACTGGAGCATTCAGCTGCATAGAAATACATGCAGCCGCACACTCCAGTCCCGAGTGCTGGCGGCAGTGTCGGGTATTGAGGCGAGAGACTCGGCTGAGTTTCTTGCATTGCAGTTGCAAGTGTGACACCGGCCTAAGAAGTCGTCCTACTCTGCACTCATTATCTGTATTAATTGCTCCTGTCTGAACTCGTTACCTGTATAAATGACACCTGTCCACACACTCAATCACACTCCAACCTCTCCACCAAGGCCAAGACTAAAGAGCTGTCTAAGGACCCCAGGGACAAAACTGTAGAACTGCAAAAAGCTGGGATGGGCTACAGGACAATAGGCAAGCAGCTTGTGAGAAGGCAACAACTGTTCACACAATTATTAAAAAAAGCCGGATTACTCACCGGTAATGCTCTTTTAATGAGTCCACGACAGCACCCCACATGAGAGAGGGATCCGCCACATAGGAACAGGAAACCTACAGAATAAAAGGAGGCGGTCCCCTCTCCTCCTCAGTTTAGTTTACAGAGTACAAAAAGGGAACCGCAAAAGCTTTAGTATTAATTCTTATTCAGCAAAATAACTTAAACTCTATACAACCATTATTTGTGAATTTAAAAGGAAGAGCTGTGCATAACTTAGGGAGGGTAGTAAATGGGTGCTGTCGTGGACTCATTAAAAGAGCATTACCGGTGAGTAATCCGGCTTTTTACCCTTCGCCACGACAGCACCCCACATGAGAGATTTTCAGAGATTCATTATTTGGGTGGGATTACTGTATTAAGAACAGCTCTACCAAAGGTCAGATCAGAAGATGTAGATAGATCAAGTCTATAATGGTTGTAAAAGGTAGAAGGTGTAGACCAAGTTGCGGCCTTACATATTAAATGGATCGGTACATCCGCTTGTTCCGCCCAGGAGGAAGCCATGGCTCGTGTTGAGTGCGCTTTAATACCCGCTGGAGAAATCTCGCCTTTTGACGTATAGGCCAAGCAGATAGCATCTCTGATCCATCGAGATATGGTAGCTCTCGTGACCCCATGTCCTTTCTTGTGGCCCTGAAAGGAGACAAACAGAGCCCTACTCTGCCTCCCTGTCTGAGACCTTTCTATATAGGTCAGGATGGCTCTTCTGACATCTAAGGTGTGGAATTTATGCTGTTCTGGAGTTACAGGTGAATCAAAAAAGGAAGGGAGAAATATCTCTTGGGACCTGTGGTAGGTGGACGCTACTTTAGGGAGGTATGAGGGGTCTGGTTTTAGGATTATCCGATCATGGAATATCAGTAAGAAGGGTGGGTCTACTGATAGGGCCTGGATGTCGCTAACCCGTCTAGCTGAGGTTAGGGCTACCAAGAGGGCTACTTTATATGTCAGGACTTTTAAAGGTATTGAATCTAGTGGCTCAAATGGGGAGCTGGTTAAGGCCTCTAGTACTAGATTTAAATCCCACGGAGGTAGACGGGGAATATGGACCGGTTTACTACGTTCACAAGATTTTATGAATCTGGAGATCCACCTATTAGCTGCTATATTGCATCCATATAGGGCTCCTAATGCCGAGACCTGAACTCTTAAGGTATTTACAGATAACCCCAACTCTCGGCCTTTTTGCAAGAACTCTAGAATAGGTGTGACTGGAACTTGCTTAGTGAACGGTACCGTGTAAAAGTCTAAGAATTTATTCCATACCCTACTATATATCAGGGTGGTAGATCTTTTCCTGCTCAATAAGAGGGTGTTTACTAGTTCTGCTGAGAACCCTCTTGATCTTAGTAGTTGCCTCTCAAATTCCACGCCGTCAAGTGAAGACCTTTCACTTGCGGGTGGAAAAAGGGGCCTTGGGACAGCAGTTTCTTGTCTGATGGGAGAATCCATGGATCGCATAGGCACATGGTCTGGAGACAAGAGAACCATGGTCTTTTCGGCCAGAATGGTGCAATGAGGATCACTCTTGCTTGTTCCCTCCTGATTTTTCTGATCACTAGTGGAATCAGAGACATCGGAGGAAAGGCGTATGCCAGCTGGAACCTCCAAGGATGGTGGAGAGAGTCCAACATATCTGGGTGATCCATGGCGTTCAGGGAAGCGAACCTTCTTACTTGCCGGTTGTCTCTTGTGGCAAATAGGTCGATTTGTGGTATCCCCCATGATTCTGTTATCATACTGAATATGGATCTGTTTAAGGTCCATTCCCCTTGACGTAACTGGTTTCGGCTGAGGTAGTCTGCCCTGATGTTCTCTACACCTCTGATGTGCAGGGCTGTTAGGGATGTTAGATGAGTCTCTGCCAGCTGGAAGATGTCTGCAGCTATGGTCATTAGACTTCCTGACCTTGTACCACCCTGACGGTTCACATATGCCACTGTGGTGGAATTGTCCGAGTAAATTCTTACATTTGCTCCTTGAATCTGCGGAAGAAAGTGATTTAAGGCATATTCTACCGCTTTTAACTCCTTCCAATTGGAGGAACATGACAATTCTGCCTGGTCCCAAGTATCTTGGGCCAGACTGTCTTTCATATGTGCTCCCCACCCAATAGGGCTGGCGTCGGTGGTAATTATTTTAGACGGGTCTATTATCCATGGCACACCCTCTGAGAGGTGGTCCATGTCTAGCCACCAGGATAGTGATTCTAAGACATCTTTGGAAAGAGTTATTCTGCTTTCTAGATGTCCGTCTTTTCCCTGAGCCGACAATACCTCATACTGTAATTGACGAGTATGAAATTGTGCCCATGGTACAGCAGGGATACATGATGATAATGACCCCAGCAAAGACGTGTCATGTAGGGGTTGCGTATTGCGTCTGATACCCTTTATTGTATAGTCAGTTTCTTTGCCTGGGGGAGGAAGCATCTCTGACTTACGGAGTCTAGCTGGATTCCTAGAAATGTCTGGACGGTTTCTGGATTCAGCCGGGATTTTTCGAAGTTGACAATCCAACCTAACTCCTGTAGGGACGAGATCGTATTAGATAGACGGGTTTTACACTGGAGCATAGAGTTTCCCACCACTAGAAAGTCATCTAGGTAGGGTATTATCAAGGTATCTCGTTGACGTAGATGAGCCATCACTTCTAATATCACCTTAGTGAAGATGCGGGGAGCCATAGAAAGCCCAAATGGCATTGCAACATACTGAAAGTGACGAACCTGTCCTTCCAGGATGACTGCTACCCTTAGATACTTTTGATGTTCGGCATGTATGGGAAGATGATAATAGGCATCCTTTAAGTCTATTCCGGCCATGACACACCTAGGAAACAAGAGTTTTATGGTTGAACTAATGGATTCCATTTTGAAGGTATGATTACGCAGGAAGGCGTTTAATCTCTTGAGGTTTATGATGGTTCTAAATGAACCATCAGGCTTATTATCAAGAATAAAGGGGAATAGAACCCCTTCCCTTCTTGATCCTGGGGAACTTCTATCAGGACTTTTTTAGACAGAAGAGATAGGATCTCTGATTCCAGAGCCCTTTGTTGGTCTTGACCTTTTGGAGATGTTACTATAAAGGAATCCCAAGGGATTCGGTCAAAATCCAATTTTAGGCCGTATTGTACAATGTCCAGAATCCACTGGCTGGATGTTATTTGTTCCCATCTGGGGAGGAAGAATTTTAATCTGCCGCCTACCTCCTGGTTAGCGGTATTTGCGTTTCGGGTTATGGGACCCGCTAAAAAAGGCACCTTTTTGCTTCGGGTCCTTCGACTCCCATCGCTCCCTTTGTTCGAACGGCTTGTTCCTGGTAAAGGGACGTCTTTTGAAGGCTCTCCTGTAGGATGGAAGATACTGGTTAGGGAAGCCTTTTTTCCTTTCTCCTGCTTTACTCAGGAGTTCATCCAGCGCTTTTCCGAAAAGAAACTCACCCTGGCAGGGGATCGCACAAAGTTTTGCTTTGGCCTGTGCGTCCCCTTTCCAGTTCTTTAGCCAGAGTGCTCGCCGGGCTGTGTTCACTAGGCCGGCTGACCTGGCTGCTAGGCGTAGCGAATCCACAGAGGCATCAGCCAGGAATGCTACTGCTTCTTTGATTAGAGGGAATTTCGGCAGGATTGACTCTCTCGAAGTTCTACCTCTAATCTGTTCCTCCATCCACACTAGTAGTGACCTCGCAGTGCAGGTGCTAGATATGGCGGGCCTGAACGCCCCCGTGTTGGCTTCCCACGACCTTTTTAGTAAAGCTTCCGCTTTACGGTCCAGCGGGTCTGTCCTGAATCCTCCACCGGTAAGACCGACTGTTAGGTTGTGGAGGCTACAGCGGCATCCACCTTCGACCAGGTATTTACCTCCTCGTCGCTGAAGGGATAGCGTCTTTTAGAGGATGATGGTAGAAAACCTCTATTTTGCTTATCCCACTCTTTTTTTACTATTTCTTTAATAGTTTTTATGACGGGGAAGGACCTACGTTTCCTCTGTCCTAACCCCGCGAACATGATGTCCTGAGCCGATTTACTTTCTTTCTCATCTGAGCACCCCATCGTGCTTCTGACAGATTTTATTAAATTGTCCACACTGCTGTTGGGAAGACAAAGTCCCCCTTCAGTCTCGGATGAGCTCGGCTGGGATTCCGCTTCGCCTGAGGATATACATACGTCCTCTGACTGTGAACTGACTGGAGATTTGGACCTACTAAGCTGACGGGTACTGGTGGTACTTGTCTGCGCCAACCCCTGCATTTCTTCCCGGATCATAGCTCTGACATCTGATGGAGTCATTATGTTTTCCTGCCGTAAGGTTTGCATGATACACTCCGAACACAGTTTTTTAACATAATCATCCGGGAGGGGCTGCGTACATAAAGCACATTCCTTGTGCTTGGATTTGTGTGTCCTTTTCTTAGTCTAGGAAAGATACAGGAGGAACATATATCAGCATATAGGAAGAGACTCTTTCAAAAACTCACCCAGTGAAGCTGACAGGTACCGGTTCTGGAGGCGGATTTCGTTTGGTGGTAGAACCCTTCTCTGGAGGTCGACCACCACTCTTTGTGCTGCTCCTAGCGCTTCTCTCCTTGCTAGGAGAACGCTGTTGCACTGCGGGCAAGTGCGCATCGTCGGCCGGTGAAGCCATCTTACACACACCGGCCCGACGCTAGCGCTGCATTTTTAAATCTGCCGCCCATTCTCCTGCCTCCCCGGACCAACCCGGAAGTGCTCCCGCGACTTCCGGGTTAGACGCGCCGCTCTCACTCACCATGCGGCGGCTAGGGATATTAAGCCGGCCGCAGCAGCGCGCGCGTCCTCACGGTGCCGGGCGGACCCACGGTGACCGGACCCGGACCGTGGATGCTTGGCCAGACGAGGGGGGAGGCTGCAAGCAGGGGCTCCCCCGCCGCTGCTTCTGGAACCGCAGCCCCTGCCGTTCCCTCAGATACCGACGCAGGCGGGTGCATGGCCCAGGGATCCTCTTCATCTGTAGGTAAGCCGGGTCCCTGTAGGAACAGGAAACCTAAACTGAGGAGGAGAGGGGACCGCCTCCTTTTATTCTGTAGGTTTCCTGTTCCTATGTGGCGGATCCCTCTCTCATGTGGGGTGCTGTCGTGGCGAAGGGTAAAATGGAAGAAACACAAACTTGGCCTGCGAGATCTCACCTTGTGGGATAAGGATGATTCTGAGAAAGGTCAGGAATCAGCCCAGAATAATATCCCAGACGTGGCCAATGACCTGAAGAGAGCTAGGACAACAGTGTGTTACCGTTAGTAACACACTACGCCATCATGGATTAAAATCCTGAAGGGCATGCAAGGTGCCCCTGCTCACACCAGCACATTGTCATGGACGTGGTTGTGGAAACACTGTGCCTCGGACCGCGGAGAGCCTGGAGGGGAGTGACTAAGCGAGCACCTGACTTTCACTAGAGCCTGTGATGGTGAGGTTAGACTTGGCTCCCAATGTACGCCAGGTGCCACTCCAGGACAGACCAACAGACACTTGGCAGCTGGACCCTGAAGGACAGACTGGATGGTGCAGCAGACAGAGTTCGTATCAGAGTGCAGCAGGCAGAGTTCGTATCAGAGTGCAGCAGGCAGGATCTGCACCACAGTGCAGCAGGCAGGATCTGCACCAGAGAGCAGCAGGCAGAATCTGCACCAGAGGCCAGCAGGCAGGATCTGCACCAGAGCGCAGCAGGCAGGATCTGCACCAGAGCGCAGCAGGCAGGATCTGCACCAGAGCGCAGCAGGCAGGATCTGCACCAGAGCGCAGCAGACAGAATCTGCACCAGAGTGCAGCAGGCAGGATCTGCACCAGAGAGCAGCAGGCAGAATCTGCACCAGAGGCCAGCAGGCAGGATCTGCACCAGAGGCCAGCAGGCAGGATCTACACCAGAGAGCAGCAGGCAGAATCTGCACCAGAGGCCAGCAGGCAGGATCTGCACCAGAGTGCAGCAGGCAGGATCTGCACCAGAGTGCAGCAGGCAGGATCTGCACCAGAGTGCAGCAGACAGGATCTGCACCAGAGAGCAGCAGGCAGAATCTGCACCAGAGGCCAGCAGGCAGGATCTGCACCAGAGTGCAGCAGGCAGGATCTGCACCAGAGTGCAGCAGACAGGATCTGCACCAGAGGCCAGCAGGCAGGATCTGCACCAGAGAGCAGCAGGCAGGATCTGCACCAGAGAGCAGCAGGCAGGATCTGCACCAGAGAGCAGCAGGCAGGATCTGCACCAGAGTGCAGCAGGCAGGATCTGCACCAGAGTGCAGCAGGCAGGATCTGCACCAGAGGCCAGCAGGCAGGATCAGCACCAGAGTGCAGCAGGCAGGATCTGCACCAGAGAGCAGCAGGCAGAATCTGCACCAGAGGCCAGCAGGCAGGATCTGCACCAGAGTGCAGCAGGCAGAATCTGCACCAGAGTGCAGCAGGCAGGATCTGCACCAGAGTGCAGCAGACAGGATCTGCACCAGAGAGCAGCAGGCAGAATCTGCACCAGAGGCCAGCAGGCAGGATCTGCAACAGAGTGCAGCAGGCAGGATCTGCACCAGAGTGCAGCAGACAGGATCTGCACCAGAGGCCAGCAGGCAGGATCTGCACCAGAGAGCAGCAGGCAGGATCTGCACCAGAGAGCAGCAGGCAGGATCTGCACCAGAGAGCAGCAGGCAGGATCTGCACCAGAGTGCAGCAGGCAGAATCTGCACCAGAGAGCAGCAGGCAGAATCTGCACCAGAGAGCAGCAGGCAGAATCTGCACCAGAGGCCAGCAGGCAGAATCTGCACCAGAGCGCAGCAGGCAGGATCTGCACCAGAGCGCAGCAGGCAGGATCTGCACCAGAGCGCAGCAGGCAGGATCTGCACCAGAGCGCAGCAGGCAGGATCTGCACCAGAGCGCAGCAGACAGAATCTGCACCAGAGAGCAGCAGGCAGAAATTGCACCAGAGAGCAGCAGGCAGAATCTGCACCAGAGGCCAGCAGGCAGGATCTGCACCAGAGTGCAGCAGACAGGATCTACACCAGAGAGCAGCAGGCAGAATCTGCACCAGAGTGCAGCAGACAGGATCTGCACCAGAGAGCAGCAGGCAGAATCTGCACAAGAGGCCAGCAGGCAGAATCTGCACCAGAGTGCAGCAAGCAGGATCTGCACCAGAGTGCAGCAGACAGGATCTGCACCAGAGGCCAGCAGGCAGGATCTGCACCAGAGAGCAGCAGGCAGGATCTGCACCAGAGAGCAGCAGGCAGGATCTGCACCAGAGAGCAGCAGGCAGGATCTGCACCAGAGTGCATGCAGCAGGAAGGATCTGCACCAGAGTGAAGCAGGCAGGATCTGCACCAGAGTGCAGCAGGCAGGATCTGCACCAGAGGCCAGCAGGCAGGATCTGCACCAGAGTGCAGCAGGCAGGATCTGCACCAGAGAGCAGCAGGCAGAATCTGCACCAGAGGCCAGCAGGCAGGATCTGCACCAGAGTGCAGCAGGCAGAATCTGCACCAGAGAGCAGCAGGCAGAATCTGCACCAGAGAGCAGCAGGCAGAATCTGCACCAGAGGCCAGCAGGCAGGATCTGCACCAGAGTGCAGCAGACAGGATCTGCACCAGAGAGCAGCAGGCAGAATCTGCACCAGAGGCCAGCAGGCAGGATCTGCACCAGAGGCCAGCAGGCAGGATCTTCACCAGAGTGCATCCAGAGTGCAGCAGGCAGGATCTGCACCAGAGAGCCGCAGGCAGAATCTGCACCAGAGGCCAGCAGGCAGGATCTGCACCAGAGTGCAGCAGGCAGGATCTGCACCAGAGTGCAGCAGGCAGGATCTGCACCAGAGTGCAGCAAACAGGATCTGCTCCAGAGGCCAGCAGGCAGGATCTGCACCACAGCGCAGCAGACAGAATCTGCACCAGAGAGCAGCAGGCAGAATCTGCACCAAAGGCCAGCAGGCAGGATCTGCACCAGAGTGCAGCAAGCAGGATCTGCACCAGAGGCCAGCAGGCAGGATCTTTACCAGAGTGCATCAGGCAAGATCTGCACCAGAGTGCAGCAGGCAGGATCTGCACCAGAGTGCAGCAGGCAGGATCTGCACCAGAGTGCAGCAGGCAGGATCTGCACCAGAGTGCAGCAGGCAGGATCTGCACCAGAGTGCAGCAGGCAGGATCTGCACCAGAGTGCAGCAGGCAGGATCTGCACCAGAGTGCAGCAGACAGGATCTGCATCAGAGAGCAGCAGGCAGAATCTGCACCAGAGGCCAACAGGCAGGATCTGCACCAGAGTGCAGCAGGCAGGATCTGCATCAGAGAGCAGCAGGCAGGATCTGCACCAGAGTGCAGCAGGCAGGATCTGCACCAGAGAGCAGCAGGCAGAATCTGCACCAGAGGCCAACAGGCAGGATCTGCACCAGAGTGCAGCAGGCAGGATCTGCACCACAGAGCAGCAGGCAGAATCTGCACCAGAGTGCAGCAGACAGAATCTGCACCAGAGTGCAGCAGGCAGAATCTGCACCAGAGTGCAGCAGGCAGAATCTGCAACAGAGTGCAGCAGGCAGAATCTGCAACAGAGTGCAGCAGACAGAATCTGCACCAGAGAGCAGCAGGCAGAATCTGCACCAGAGAGCAGCAGGCAGAATCTGCACCAGAGGCCAGCAGGCAGAATCTTTACCAGAGTGCATCAGGCAAGATCTGCACCAGAGTGCAGCAGGCAGGATCTGCACTAGAGGCCAGCAGGCAGGATCTGCGCCAGAGTGCAGCAGGCAGGATCTGCGCCAGAGTGCAGCAGGCAGGATCTGCACCAGAGTGCAGCAGACAGGATCTGCATCAGAGAGCAGCAGGCAGAATCTGCACCAGAGGCCAACAGGCAGGATCTGCACCAGAGTGCAGCAGACAGGATCTGCACCAGAGAGCAGCAGGCAGAATCTGCACCAGAGAGCAGCAGGCAGGATCTGCACCAGAGTGCAGCAGGCAGGATCTGCACCAGAGAGCAGCAGACAGGATCTGCACCAAAGAGCAGCAGGCAGAATCTGCACCAGAGGCCAGCAGGCAGGATCTGCACCAGAGAGCAGCAGGCAGGATCTACACCAGAGAGCAGCAGGCAGGATCTGCACCAGAGGCCAGCAGGCAGGATCTTCACCAGAGTGCATCCAGAGTGCAGCAGGCAGGATCTGCACCAGAAAGCCGCAGGCAGAATCTGCACCAGAGGCCAGCAGGCAGGATCTGCACCAGAGTGCAGCAGGCAGAATCTGCACCAGAGGCCAGCAGGCAGGATCTGCTTCAGAGTGCAGTAGGCAGGATCTGCACCAGAGCGCAGCAGACAGAATCTGCACCAGAGAGCAGCAGGCAGAATCTGCACCAGAGAGCAGCAGGCAGAATCTGCACCAGAGAGCAGCAGGCAGAATCTGCACCAGAGGCCAGCAGGCAGGATCTGCACCAGAGTGCAGCAAGCAAGATCTGCACCAGAGGCCAGCAGGCAGGACCTTTACCAGAGTGCATCAGGCAAGATCTGCACCAGAGTGCAGCAGGCAGGATCTGCACCAGAGTGCAGCAGACAGGATCTGCATCAGAGAGCAGCAGGCAGAATCTACACCAGAGGCCAACAGGCAGGATCTGCACCAGAGTGCAGCAGGCAGGATCTGCACCAGAGTGCAGCAGGCAGAATCTGCACCAGAGTGCAGCAGGCAGGATCTGCACCAGAGAGCAGCAGGCAGAATCTGCACCAGAGGCCAACAGGCAGGATCTGCACCAGAGTGCAGCAGGCAGGATCTGCACCAGAGAGCAGCAGGCAGAATCTGCACCAAAGGCCAGCAGGCAGGATCTGCACCAGAGTGCAGCAAGCAGGATCTGCACCAGAGGCCAGCAGGCAGAATCTGCACCAGAGTGCAGCAGGCAGGATCTGCACCAGAGAGCAGCAGGCAGAATCTGCACCAGAGGCCAGCAGTCAGGATCTGCACCAGAGCGCAGCAAGCAGGATCTGCACCAGAGGCCATCAGGCAGGATCTTCACAAGAGTGCATCAGGCAAAATCTGCACCAGAGTGAAATGAAAAATAGGAGAAAAATACGGAGTATAAAGGTATCAAATACTTTATTAATACATATACATAATAATTAGTCAGTGCACAAAAATAATAACACAAGGTGTAATAAAACCAGGATGGTAAAAGAAATGAGTGGGGGTCGCCCGGTGTGCACCGCCTATGGAGCCAGCATGCATACCATTATTGGTAAGAGGCCTACTGCTATAGTAGCATATATATCTATGTGCCAAACTGGCATGAAAAAGACCGGTAATAAAGGTTGCTCTTACCGCTGCTAGGCACCAAGGCAGCGCACCCGCCGGGTAGATCCTCAGGCACAGTCCCCGACGCGCGTTTCGCCCACGATTTTGATAGCTTTATCAAGGGGAGAAAATCTGCACCAGAGTGCAGCAGGCAGGATCTGCACCAGAGTGCAGCAGGCAGGATCTGCACCAGAGTGCAGCAGGCAGGATCTGCACCAGAGTGCAGCAGGCAGGATCTGCACCAGAGTGCAGCAGGCAGGATCTGCACCAGAGTGCAGCAGACAGGATCTGCATCAGAGAGCAGCAGGCAGAATCTGCACCAGAGGCCAACAGGCAGGATCTGCACCAGAGTGCAGCAGGCAGGATCTGCAACAGAGAGCAGCAGGCAGGATCTGCACCAGAGTGCAGCAGGCAGGATCTACACCAGAGAGCAGCAGGCAGAAACTGCACCAGAGGCCAACAGGAAGGATCTGCACCACAGAGCAGCAGGCAGGATCTGCACCACAGAGCAGCAGGCAGAATCTGCACCAGAGTGCAGCAGGCAGAATCTGCACCAGAGTGCAGCAGGCAGAATCTGCACCAGAGTGCAGCAGGCAGAATCTGCACCAGAGTGCAGCAGGCAGAATCTGCACCAGAGTGCAGCAGGCAGGATCTGCACCAGAGTGCAGCAGACAGAATCTGCACCAGAGAGCAGCAGGCAGAATCTGCACCAGAGAGCAGCAGGCAGAATCTGCACCAGAGGTCAGCAGGCATGATCTTTACCAGAGTGCATCAGGCAAGATCTGCACCAGAGTACAGCAGGCAGGATCTGCGCCAGAGTGCAGCAGGCAGGATCTGCACCAGAGTGCAGCAGACAGGATCTGCATCAGAGAGCAGCAGGCAGAATCTGCACCAGAGGCCAACAGGCAGGATCTGCACCAGAGTGCAGCAGACAGGATCTGCACCAGAGAGCAGCAGGCAGAATCTGCACCAGAGAGCAGCAGGCAGAATCTGCACCAGAGAGCAGCAGGCAGGATCTGCACCAGAGTGCAGCAGGCAGGATCTGCACCAGAGTGCAGCAGGCAGGATCTGCACCAGAGTGCAGCAGGCAGGATCTGCACCAGAGTGCAGCAGGCAGGATTTGCACCAGAGTGCAGCAGGCAGGACCTGCACCAAAGTGCAGCAGGCAGGATCTGCACCAGAGTGCAGCAGACAGGATCTGCACCAGAGAGCAGCAGGCAGAATCTGCACCAGAGGCCAGCAGGCAGGATCTTCACCAGAGTGCATCCAGAGTGCAGCAGGCAGGATCTGCACCAGAGTGCAGCAAACAGGATCTGCACCAGAGAGCAGCAGGCAGAATCTGCACCAGAGAGCAGCAGGCAGGATCTGCATCAGAGTGCAGTAGGCAGGATCTGCACCAGAGCGCAGCAGACAGAATCTGCACCAGAGAGCAGCAGGCAGAATCTGCACCAGAGGCCAGCAGGCAGGATCTGCACCAGAGTGCTTCAGGCAAGATCTGCACCAGAGTGCAGCAGGCAGGATCTGCACCAGAGCGCAGCAGACAGAATCTGCACCAGAGAGCAGCAGGCAGAATCTGCACCAGAGAGCAGCAGGCAGAATCTGCACCAGAGAGCAGCAGGCATGATCTTTACCAGAGTGCATCAGGCAAGATCTGCACCAGAGTACAGCAGGCAGGATCTGCGCCAGAGTGCAGCAGGCAGGATCTGCACCAGAGTGCAGCAGACAGGATCTGCATCAGAGAGCAGCAGGCAGAATCTGCACCAGAGGCCAACAGGCAGGATCTGCACCAGAGTGCAGCAGACAGGATCTGCACCAGAGAGCAGCAGGCAGAATCTGCACCAGAGAGCAGCAGGCAGAATCTGCACCAGAGAGCAGCAGGCAGGATCTGCACCAGAGTGCAGCAGGCAGGATCTGCACCAGAGTGCAGCAGGCAGGATCTGCACCAGAGTGCAGCAGGCAGGATCTGCACCAGAGTGCAGCAGGCAGGATTTGCACCAGAGTGCAGCAGGCAGGACCTGCACCAAAGTGCAGCAGGCAGGATCTGCACCAGAGTGCAGCAGACAGGATCTGCACCAGAGAGCAGCAGGCAGAATCTGCACCAGAGGCCAGCAGGCAGGATCTTCACCAGAGTGCATCCAGAGTGCAGCAGGCAGGATCTGCACCTGAGTGCAGCAAACAGGATCTGCACCAGAGAGCAGCAGGCAGAATCTGCACCAGAGAGCAGCAGGCAGGATCTGCATCAGAGTGCAGTAGGCAGGATCTGCACCAGAGCGCAGCAGACAGAATCTGCACCAGAGAGCAGCAGGCAGAATCTGCACCAGAGGCCAGCAGGCAGGATCTGCACCAGAGTGCTTCAGGCAAGATCTGCACCAGAGTGCAGCAGGCAGGATCTGCACCAGAGCGCAGCAGACAGAATCTGCACCAGAGAGCAGCAGGCAGGATCTGCACCAGAGAGCAGCAGGCAGAATCTGCACCAGAGGCCAGCAGGCAGGATCTTTACCAGAGTGCATCAGGCAAGATCTGCACAAGAGTGCAGTAGGCAGGATCTGCACCAGAGCGCAGCAGACAGAATCTGCACCAGAGAGCAGCAGGCAGAATCTGCACCAGAGGCCAGTAGGCAGGATCTGCACCAGAGTGCAGCAAGCAAGATCTGCACCAGAGGCCAGCAGGCAGGATCTTTACCAGAGTGCATCAGGCAAGATCTGCACCAGAGTGCAGCAGGCAGGATCTGCACCAGAGTGCAGCAGACAGGATCTGCATCAGAGAGCAGCAGGCAGAATCTGCACCAGAGGCCAACAGGCAGGATCTGCACCAGAGAGCAGCAGGCAGGCTCTGCACCAGAGTGCAGCAGGCAGAATCTGCACCAGAGTGCAGCAGGCAGGATCTGCACCAGAGAGCAGCAGGCAGAATCTGCACCAGAGGCCAACAGGCAGGATCTGCACCAGAGTGCAGCAGGCAGGATCTGCACCAGAGAGCAGCAGGTAGAATCTGCACCAGAGTGCAGCAGACAGGATCTGCACCAGAGTGCAGCAGGCAGAATCTGCACCAGAGTGCAGCAGACAGGATCTGCACCAGAGTGCAGGAGACAGGATCTGCACCAGGGTGCAGCAGACAGGATCTGCACCAGAGTGCAGCAGGCAGGATCTGCACCAGAGAGCAGCAGGCAGAATCTGCACCAAAGGCCAGCAGGCAGGATCTTTACCAGAGTGCATCAGGCAAGATCTGCACCAGAGTGCAGCAGGCAGGATCTGCACCAGAGTGCAGCAGGCAGGATCTGCACCAGAGTGCAGCAGGCAGGATCTGCACCAGAGTGCAGCAGGCAGGATCTGCACCACAGTGCAGCAGGCAGGATCTGCACCAGAGTGCAGCAGGCAGGATCTGCACCAGAGTGCAGCAGGCAGGATCTGCACCAGAGTGCAGCAGGCAGGATCTGCACCAGAGTGCAGCAGGCAGGATCTGCACCAGAGTGCAGCAGGCAGGATCTGCACCAGAGTGCAGCAGACAGGATCTGCATCAGAGAGCAGCAGGCAGAATCTGCACCGGAGGCCAACAGGCAGGATCTGCTCCAGAGTGCAGCAGGCAGGATCTGCAACAGAGAGCAGCAGGCAGGATCTGCACCAGAGTGCAGCAGGCAGGATCTGCACCAGAGAGCAGCAGGCAGGATCTGCACCAGAGGCCAACAGGCAGGATCTGCACCAGAGTGCAGCAGGCAGGATCTGCACCACAGAGCAGCAGGCAGAATCTGCACCAGAGTGCAGCAGACAGAATCTGCACCAGAGTGCAGCAGGCAGAATCTGCACCAGAGTGCAGCAGGTAGAATCTGCAACAGAGTGCAGCAGGCAGAATCTGCACCAGAGAGCAGCAGGCAGAATCTGCACCAGAGAGCAGCAGGCAGAATCTGCACCAGAGGCCAGCAGGCAGGATCTTTACCAGAGTGCATCAGGCAAGATCTGCACCAGAGTGCAGCAGGCAGGATCTGCACTAGAGGCCAGCAGGCAGGATCTGCGCCAGAGTGCAGCAGGCAGGATTGGCACCAGAGTGCAGCAGACAGGATCTGCATCAGAGAGCAGCAGGCAGAATCTGCACCAGAGGCCAACAGGCAGGATCTGCACCAGAGTGCAGCAGACAGGATCTGCACCAGAGAGCAGCAGGCAGAATCTGCACCAGAGAGCAGCAGGCAGGATCTGCACCAGAGTGCAGCAGGCAGGATCTGCACCAGAGAGCAGCAGACAGGATCTGCACCAAAGAGCAGCAGGCAGAATCTGCACCAGAGGCCAGCAGGCAGGATCTGCACCAGAGAGCAGCAGGCAGGATCTGCACCAGAGAGCAACAGGCAGGATCTGCACGAGAGCGCAGCAGACAGAATCTGCACCAGAGAGCAGCAGGCAGAATCTGCACCAGAGGCCAGCAGGCAGGATCTGCACCAGAGTGCAGCAAGCAAGATCTGCACCAGAGGCCAGCAGGCAGGATCTTTACCAGAGTGCATCAGGCAAGATCTGCACCAGAGTGCAGCAGGCAGGATCTGCACCAGAGTGCAGCAGACAGGATCTGCATCAGAGAGCAGCAGGCAGAATCTGCACCAGAGGCCAACAGGCAGGATCTGCACCAGAGTGCAGCAGGCAGGATCTGCACCAGAGAGCAGCAGGCAGAATCTGCACCAAAGGCCAGCAGGCAGGATCTGCACCAGAGTGCAGCAAGCAGGATCTGCACCAGAGGCCAGCAGGCAGGATCTTTACCAGAGTGCAGCAGGCAGGATCTTTACCAGAGAGCAGCAGGCAGGATCTGCACCAGAGAGCAGCAGGCAGAATCTGCACCAGAGTGCAGCAGGCAGGATCTGCACCAGAGAGCAGCAGGCAGGATCTGCACCAGAGGCCAGCAGTCAGGATCTGCACCAGAGCGCAGCAAGCAGGATCTGCACCAGAGGCCATCAGGCAGGATCTTCACAAGAGTGCATCAGGCAAAATCTGCACCAGAGTGCAGCAGGCAGGATCTGCACCAGAGTGCAGCAGGCAGGATCTGCACCAGAGTGCAGCAGGCAGGATCTGCACCAGAGTGCAGCAGGCAGGATCTGCACCAGAGTGCAGCAGGCAGGATCTGCACCAGAGTGCAGCAGGCAGGATCTGCAACAGAGAGCAGCAGGCAGGATCTGCACCAGAGTGCAGCAGGCAGGATCTGCAACAGAGAGCAGCAGGCAGGATCTGCACCAGAGTGCAGCAGGCAGGATCTGCACCAGAGAGCAGCAGGCAGAAACTGCACCAGAGGCCAACAGGAAGGATCTGCACCACAGAGCAGCAGGCAGGATCTGCACCACAGAGCAGCAGGCAGAATGTGCACCAGAGTGCAGCAGGCAGAATCTGCACCAGAGTGCAGCAGGCAGAATCTGCACCAGAGTGCAGCAGGCAGAATCTGCACCAGAGTGCAGCAGGCAGAATCTGCACCAGAGTGCAGCAGACAGAATCTGCACCAGAGAGCAGCAGGCAGAATCTGCACCAGAGAGCAGCAGGCAGAATCTGCACCAGAGAGCAGCAGGCAGAATCTGCACCAGAGGCCAGCAGGCAGGATCTTTACCAGAGTGCATCAGGCAAGATCTGCACCAGAGTGCAGCAGGCAGGATCTGCACTAGAGGCCAGCAGGCAGGATCTGCGCCAGAGTGCAGCAGGCAGGATTGGCACCAGAGTGCAGCAGACAGGATCTGCATCAGAGAGCAGCAGGCAGAATCTGCACCAGAGGCCAACAGGCAGGATCTGCACCAGAGTGCAGCAGACAGGATCTGCACCAGAGAGCAGCAGGCAGAATCTGCACCAGAGAGCAGCAGGCAGGATCTGCACCAGAGTGCAGCAGGCAGGATCTGCACCAGAGAGCAGCAGACAGGATCTGCACCAAAGAGCAGCAGGCAGAATCTGCACCAGAGGCCAGCAGGCAGGATCTGCACCAGAGAGCAGCAGGCAGGATCTGCACCAGAGAGCAACAGGCAGGATCTGCACGAGAGCGCAGCAGACAGAATCTGCACCAGAGAGCAGCAGGCAGAATCTGCACCAGAGGCCAGCAGGCAGGATCTGCACCAGAGTGCAGCAAGCAAGATCTGCACCAGAGGCCAGCAGGCAGGATCTTTACCAGAGTGCATCAGGCAAGATCTGCACCAGAGTGCAGCAGGCAGGATCTGCACCAGAGTGCAGCAGACAGGATCTGCATCAGAGAGCAGCAGGCAGAATCTGCACCAGAGGCCAACAGGCAGGATCTGCACCAGAGTGCAGCAGGCAGGATCTGCACCAGAGAGCAGCAGGCAGAATCTGCACCAAAGGCCAGCAGGCAGGATCTGCACCAGAGTGCAGCAAGCAGGATCTGCACCAGAGGCCAGCAGGCAGGATCTTTACCAGAGTGCAGCAGGCAGGATCTTTACCAGAGAGCAGCAGGCAGGATCTGCACCAGAGAGCAGCAGGCAGAATCTGCACCAGAGTGCAGCAGGCAGGATCTGCACCAGAGAGCAGCAGGCAGGATCTGCACCAGAGGCCAGCAGTCAGGATCTGCACCAGAGCGCAGCAAGCAGGATCTGCACCAGAGGCCATCAGGCAGGATCTTCACAAGAGTGCATCAGGCAAAATCTGCACCAGAGTGCAGCAGGCAGGATCTGCACCAGAGTGCAGCAGGCAGGATCTGCACCAGAGTGCAGCAGGCAGGATCTGCACCAGAGTGCAGCAGGCAGGATCTGCACCAGAGTGCAGCAGGCAGGATCTGCACCAGAGTGCAGCAGGCAGGATCTGCAACAGAGAGCAGCAGGCAGGATCTGCACCAGAGTGCAGCAGGCAGGATCTGCAACAGAGAGCAGCAGGCAGGATCTGCACCAGAGTGCAGCAGGCAGGATCTGCACCAGAGAGCAGCAGGCAGAAACTGCACCAGAGGCCAACAGGAAGGATCTGCACCACAGAGCAGCAGGCAGGATCTGCACCACAGAGCAGCAGGCAGAATGTGCACCAGAGTGCAGCAGGCAGAATCTGCACCAGAGTGCAGCAGGCAGAATCTGCACCAGAGTGCAGCAGGCAGAATCTGCACCAGAGTGCAGCAGGCAGAATCTGCACCAGAGTGCAGCAGACAGAATCTGCACCAGAGAGCAGCAGGCAGAATCTGCACCAGAGAGCAGCAGGCAGAATCTGCACCAGAGGCCAGCAGGCAGGATCTTTACCAGAGTGCATCAGGCAAGATCTGCACCAGAGTACAGCAGGCAGGATCTGCACCAGAGGCCAGCAGGCAGGATCTGCGCCAGAGTGCAGCAGGCAGGATCTGCACCAGAGTGCAGCAGACAGGATCTGCATCAGAGAGCAGCAGGCAGAATCTGCACCAGAGGCCAACAGGCAGGATCTGCACCAGAGTGCAGCAGACAGGATCTGCACCAGAGAGCAGCAGGCAGAATCTGCACCAGAGAGCAGCAGGCAGAATCTGCACCAGAGAGCAGCAGGCAGGATCTGCACCAGAGTGCAGCAGGCAGGATCTGCACCAGAGTGCAGCAGGCAGGATCTGCACCAGAGTGCAGCAGGCAGGATCTGCACCAGAGTGCAGCAGGCAGGATTTGCACCAGAGTGCAGCAGGCAGGACCTGCACCAAAGTGCAGCAGGCAGGATCTGCACCAGAGTGCAGCAGACAGGATCTGCACCAGAGAGCAGTAGGCAGAATCTGCACCAGAGGCCAGCAGGCAGGATCTTCACCAGAGTGCATCCAGAGTGCAGCAGGCAGGATCTGCACCAGAGTGCAGCAAACAGGATCTGCACCAGAGAGCAGCAGGCAGAATCTGCACCAGAGAGCAGCAGGCAGGATCTGCATCAGAGTGCAGTAGGCAGGATCTGCACCAGAGCGCAGCAGACAGAATCTGCACCAGAGAGCAGCAGGCAGAATCTGCACCAGAGGCCAGCAGGCAGGATCTGCACCAGAGTGCAGCAAGCAAGATCTGCACCAGAGGCCAGCAGGCAGGATCTTTACCAGAGTGCATCAGGCAAGATCTGCACCAGAGTGCAGCAGGCAGGATCTGCACCAGAGCGCAGCAGACAGAATCTGCACCAGAGAGCAGCAGGCAGGATCTGCACCAGAGAGCAGCAGGCAGAATCTGCACCAGAGAGCAGCAGGCAGAATCTGCACCAGAGAGCAGCAGGCAGAATCTGCACCAGAGGCCAGCAGGCAGGATCTGCACCAGAGTACAGCAAGCAAGATCTGCACCAGAGGCCAGCAGGCAGGATCTTTACCAGAGTGCATCAGGCAAGATCTGCACCAGAGTGCAGCAGGCAGGATCTGCACCAGAGCGCAGCAGACAGAATCTGCACCAGAGGCCAGCAGGCAGGATCTGCACCAGAGTGCAGCAAGCAAGATCTGCACCAGAGGCCAGCAGGCAGGATCTTTACCAGAGTGCATCAGGCAAGATCTGCACGAGAGTGCAGTAGCAGGATCTGCACCAGAGCGCAGCAGACAGAATCTGCACCAGAGAGCAGCAGGCAGAATCTGCACCAGAGGCCAGTAGGCAGGATCTGCACCAGAGTGCAGCAAGCAAGATCTGCACCAGAGGCCAGCAGGCAGGATCTTTACCAGAGTGCATCAGGCAAGATCTGCACCAGAGTGCAGCAGGCAGGATCTGCACCAGAGTGCAGCAGACAGGATCTGCATCAGAGAGCAGCAGGCAGAGTCTGCACCAGAGTGCAGCAGGCAGAATCTGCACCAGAGTGCAGCAGGCAGGATCTGCACCAGAGAGCAGCAGGCAGAATCTGCACCAGAGGCCAACAGGCAGGATCTGCACCAGAGTGCAGCAGGCAGGATCTGCACCAGAGAGCAGCGGTTAGAATCTGCACCAGAGTGCAGCAGACAGGATCTGCACCAGAGTGCAGCAGACAGAATCTGCACCAGAGTGCAGCAGACAGGATCTGCACCAGAGTGCAGCAGACAGGATCTGCACCAGGGTGCAGCAGACAGGATCTGCACCAGAGTGCAGCAGGCAGGATCTGCACCAGAGTGCAGCAGGCAGGATCTGCACCAGAGAGCAGCAGGCAGAATCTGCACCAAAGGCCAGCAGGCAGGATCTGCACCAGAGTGCAGCAAGCAGGATGTGCACCAAAGGCCAGCAGGCAGGATCTTTTCCAGAGTGCATCAGGCAAGATCTGCACCAGAGTGCAGCAGGCAGGATCTGCACCAGAGTGCAGCAGGCAGGATCTGCACCAGAGTGCAGCAGGCAGGATCTGCACCAGAGTGCAGCAGGCAGGATCTGCACCAGAGTGCAGCAGGCAGGATCTGCACCAGAGTGCAGCAGACAGGATCTGCATCAGAGAGCAGCAGGCAGAATCTGCACCAGAGGCCAACAGGCAGGATCTGCTCCAGAGTGCAGCAGGCAGGATCTGCAACAGAGAGCAGCAGGCAGGATCTGCACCAGAGAGCAGCAGGCAGGATCTGCACCAGAGAGCAGCAGGCAGGATCTGCACCAGAGGCCAACAGGCAGGATCTGCACCAGAGTGCAGCAGGCAGGATCTGCACCACAGAGCAGCAGGCAGAATCTGCACCAGAGTGCAGCAGGCAGAATCTGCACCAGAGTGCAGCAGGCAGAATCTGCACCAGAGTGCAGCAGACAGAATCTGCACCAGAGTGCAGCAGACAGAATCTGCACCAGAGAGCAGCAGGCAGAATCTGCACCAGAGAGCAGCAGGCAGAATCTGCACCAGAGTGCAGCAGACAGAATCTGCACCAGAGAGCAGCAGGCAGAATCTGCACCAGAGAGCAGCAGGCAGAATCTGCACCAGAGGCCAGAAGGCAGGATCTTTACCAGAGTGCATCAGGCAGGATCTGCACCAGAGTGCAGCAGGCAGGATCTGCACTAGAGGCCAGCAGGCAGGATCTGCGCCAGAGTGCAGCAGGCAGGATCTGCACCAGAGTGCAGCAGACAGGATCTGCATCAGAGAGCAGCAGGCAGAATCTGCACCAGAGGCCAACAGGCAGGATCTGCACCAGAGTGCAGCAGACAGGATCTTTACCAGAGAGCAGCAGGCAGGATCTGCACCAGAGAGCAGCAGGCAGAATCTGCACCAGAGTGCAGCAGGCAGGATCTGCACCAGAGAGCAGCAGGCAGGATCTGCACCAGAGAGCAGCAGGCAGGATCTGCACCAGAGGCCAGCAGTCAGGATCTGCACCAGAGCGCAGCAAGCAGGATCTGCACCAGAGGCCATCAGGCAGGATCTTCACAAGAGTGCATCAGGCAAAATCTGCACCAGAGTGCAGCAGGCAGGATCTGCACCAGAGTGCAGCAGGCAGGATCTGCACCAGAGTGCAGCAGGCAGGATCTGCACCAGAGTGCAGCAGGCAGGATCTGCACCAGAGTGCAGCAGGCAGGATCTGCACCAGAGTGCAGCAGGCAGGATCTGCACCAGAGTGCAGCAGGCAGGATCTGCACCAGAGTGCAGCAGGCAGGATCTGCACCAGAGTGCAGCAGGCAGGATCTGCACCAGAGTGCAGCAGACAGGATCTGCATCAGAGAGCAGCAGGCAGAATCTGCACCAGAGGCCAACAGGCAGGATCTGCACCAGAGTGCAGCAGGCAGGATCTGCAACAGAGAGCAGCAGGCAGGATCTGCACCAGAGTGCAGCAGGCAGGATCTGCACCAGAGAGCAGCAGGCAGAAACTGCACCAGAGGCCAACAGGAAGGATCTGCACCACAGAGCAGCAGGCAGGATCTGCACCACAGAGCAGCAGGCAGAATGTGCACCAGAGCGCAGCAGGCAGAATCTGCACCAGAGTGCAGCAGGCAGAATCTGCACCAGAGTGCAGCAGGCAGAATCTGCACCAGAGTGCAGCAGGCAGAATCTGCACCAGAGTGCAGCAGGCAGAATCTGCACCAGAGTGCAGCAGGCAGAATCTGCACCAGAGTGCAGCAGGCAGGATCTGCACCAGAGTGCAGCAGACAGAATCTGCACCAGAGAGCAGCAGGCAGAATCTGCACCAGAGAGCAGCAGTCAGAATCTGCACCAGAGGCCAGCAGGCAGGATCTTTACCAGAGTGCATCAGGCAAGATCTGCACCAGAGTACAGCAGGCAGGATCTGCACCAGAGGCCAGCAGGCAGGATCTGCGCCAGAGTGCAGCAGACAGGATCTGCATCAGAGTGCAGCAGACAGGATCTGCATCAGAGAGCAGCAGGCAGAATCTGCACCAGAGGCCAACAGGCAGGATCTGCACCAGAGTGCAGCAGACAGGATCTGCACCAGAGAGCAGCAGGCAGAATCTGCACCAGAGAGCAGCAGGCAGAATCTGCACCAGAGAGCAGCAGGCAGGATCTGCACCAGAGTGCAGCAGGCAGGATCTGCACCAGAGTGCAGCAGGCAGGATCTGCACCAGAGTGCAGCAGGCAGGATCTGCACCAGAGTGCAGCAGGCAGGATCTGCACCAGAGTGCAGCAGGCAGGATTTGCACCAGAGTGCAGCAGGCAGGACCTGCACCAAAGTGCAGCAGGCAGGATCTGCACCAGAGTGCAGCAGACAGGATCTGCACCAGAGAGCAGTAGGCAGAATCTGCACCAGAGGCCAGCAGGCAGGATCTTCACCAGAGTGCATACAGAGTGCAGCAGGCAGGATCTGCACCAGAGTGCAGCAAACAGGATCTGCACCAGAGAGCAGCAGGCAGAATCTGCACCAGAGAGCAGCAGGCAGGATCTGCATCAGAGTGCAGTAGGCAGGATCTGCACCAGAGCGCAGCAGACAGAATCTGCACCAGAGAGCAGCAGGCAGAATCTGCACCAGAGGCCAGCAGGCAGGATCTGCACCAGAGTGCAGCAAGCAAGATCTGCACCAGAGGCCAGCAGGCAGGATCTGCACCACAGAGCAGCAGGCAGAATCTGCACCAGAGTGCAGCAGACAGAATCTGCACCAGAGTGCAGCAGGCAGAATCTGCACCAGAGTGCAGCAGGCAGAATCTGCAACAGAGTGCAGCAGGCAGGATCTGCAACAGAGTGCAGCAGGCAGAATCTGCACCAGAGTGCAGCAGACAGAATCTGCACCAGAGAGCAGCAGGCAGAATCTGCACCAGAGAGCAGCAGGCAGAATCTGCACCAGAGGCCAGCAGGCAGGATCTTTACCAGAGTGCATCAGGCAGGATCTGCACCAGAGTGCAGCAGGCAGGATCTGCACTAGAGGCCAGCAGGCAGGATCTGCGCCAGAGTGCAGCAGGCAGGATCTGCACCAGAGTGCAGCAGACAGGATCTGCATCAGAGAGCAGCAGGCAGAATCTGCACCAGAGGCCAACAGGCAGGATCTGCACCAGAATGCAGAAGACAGGATCTGCACCAGAGAGCAGCAGGCAGAATCTGCACCAGAGAGCAGCAGGCAGGATCTGCACCAGAGTGCAGCAGGCAGGATCTGCACCAGAGAGCAGCAGACAGGATCTGCACCAAAGAGCAGCAGGCAGAATCTGCACCAGAGGCCAGCAGGCAGGATCTGCACCAGAGAGCAGCAGGCAGGATCTGCACCAGAGAGCAGCAGGCAGGATCTGCACCAGAGAGCAGCAGGCAGGATCTGCACCAGAGAGCAGCAGGCAGGATCTTCACCAGAGTGCATCCAGAGTGCAGCAGGCAGGATCTGTACCAGAAAGCCGCAGGCAGAATCTGCACCAGAGGCCAGCAGGCAGGATCTGCACCAGAGAGCAGCAGGCAGAATCTGCACCAGAGGCCAGCAGGCAGGATCTGCTTCAGAGTGCAGTAGGCAGGATCTGCACCAGAGCGCAGCAGACAGGATCTGCATCAGAGAGCAGCAGGCAGAATCTGCACCAGAGGCCAGCAGGCAGAATCTGCACCAGAGTGCAGCAAGCAAGATCTGCACCAGAGGCCAGCAGGCAGGATCTTTACCAGAGTGCATCAGGCAAGATCTGCACCAGAGTGCAGCAGGCAGGATCTGCACCAGAGTGCAGCAGACAGGATCTGCATCAGAGAGCAGCAGGCAGAATCTGCACCAGAGGCCAACAGGCAGGATCTGCACCAGAGTGCAGCAGGCAGGATCTGCACCAGAGTGCAGCAGGCAGAATCTGCACCAGAGTGCAGCAAGCAGGATCTGCACCAGAGAGCAGCAGGCAGAATCTGCACCAGAGGCCAACAGGCAGGATCTGCACCAGAGTGCAGCAGGCAGGATCTGCACCAGAGAGCAGCAGGCAGAATCTGCACCAAAGGCCAGCAGGCAGGATCTGCACTAGAGTGCAGCAAGCAGGATCTGCACCAGAGGCCAGCAGGCAGGATCTTTACCAGAGTGCAGCAGGCAGGATCTTTACCAGAGAGCAGCAGGCAGGATCTGCACCAGAGAGCAGCAGGCAGAATCTGCACCAGAGTGCAGCAGGCAGGATCTGCACCAGAGAGCAGTAGGCAGAATCTGCACCAGAGGCCAGCAGTCAGGATCTGCACCAGAGCGCAGCAAGCAGGATCTGCACCAGAGGCCATCAGGCAGGATCTTTACCAGAGTGCATCAGGCAAAATCTGCACCAGAGTGCAGCAGGCAGGATCTGCACCAGAGTGCAGCAGGCAGGATCTGCACCAGAGTGCAGCAGGCAGGATCTGCACCAGAGTGCAGCAGGCAGGATCTGCACCAGAGTGCAGCAGGCAGGATCTGCACCAGAGTGCAGCAGGCAGGATCTGCACCAGAGTGCAGCAGGCAGGATCTGCACCAGAGTGCAGCAGGCAGGAACTGCACCAGAGTGCAGCAGGCAGGATCTGCACCAGAGTGCAGCAGGCAGGATCTGCACCAGAGTGCAGCAGACAGAATCTGCACCAGAGAGCAGCAGGCAGAATCTGCACCAGAGGCCAGCAGGCAGGATCTTTACCAGAGTGCATCAGGCAAGATCTGCACCAGAGTGCAGCAGGCAGGATCTGCACCAGAGTGCAGCAGGCAGGATCTGCACCAGAGTGCAGCAGGCAGGAACTGCACCAGAGTGCAGCAGGCAGGATCTGCACCAGAGTGCAGCAGGCAGGATCTGCACCAGAGTGCAGCAGACAGAATCTGCACCAGAGAGCAGCAGGCAGAATCTGCACCAGAGGCCAGCAGGCAGGATCTTTACCAGAGTGCATCAGGCAAGATCTGCACCAGAGTGCAGCAGGCAGGATCTGCACCAGAGTGCAGCAGACAGGATCTGCATCAGAGAGCAGCAGGCAGAATCTGCACCAGAGTGCAGCAGGCAGAATCTGCACCAGAGTGCAGCAGGCAGGATCTGCACCAGAGAGCAGCAGGCAGAATCTGCACCAGAGGCCAACAGGCAGGATCTGCACCAGAGTGCAGCAGGCAGGATCTGCACCAGAGAGCAGCAGGCAGAATCTGCACCAGAGTGCAGCAGGCAGAATCTGCACCAGAGTGCAGCAGGCAGAATCTGCACCAGAGAGCAGCAGGCAGAATCTGCACCAGAGGCCAACAGGCAGGATCTGCACCAGAGTGCAGCAGGCAGGATCTGCACCAGAGTGCAGCAGGCAGAATCTGCACCAGAGTGCAGCAGGCAGGATCTGCACCAGAGAGCAGCAGGCAGAATCTGCACCAGAGGCCAACAGGCAGGATCTGCACCAGAGTGCAGCAGGCAGGATCTGCAGGATCTGCACCAGAGTGCAGCAGGCAGAATCTGCACCAGAGTGCAGCAGGCAGGATCTGCACCAGAGAGCAGCAGGCAGAATCTGCACCAGAGTGCAGCAGGCAGAATCTGCACCAGAGTGCAGCAGGCAGGATCTGCACCAGAGAGCAGCAGGCAGGATCTGCACCAGAGGCCAACAGGCAGGATCTGCACCAGAGTGCAGCAGGCAGGATCTGCACCAGAGTGCAGCAGGCAGAATCTGCACCAGAGTGCAGCAGGCAGGATCTGCACCAGAGAGCAGCAGGCAGGATCTGCACCAGAGGCCAACAGGCAGGATCTGCACCAGAGTGCAGCAGGCAGGATCTGCACCAGAGTGCAGCAAGCAGGATCTGCACCAGAGGCCAGCAGGCAGGATCTTTACCAGAGTGCAGCAGGCAGGATCTTTACCAGAGAGCAGCAGGCAGGATCTGCACCAGAGAGCAGCAGGCAGGATCTGCACCAGAGAGCAGCAGGCAGAATCTGCACCAGAGTGCAGCAGGCAGAATCTGCACCAGAGTGCAGCAGGCAGGATCTGCACCAGAGAGCAGCAGGCAGGATCTGCACCAGAGTGCAGCAAGCAGGATCTGCACCAGAGGCCAGCAGGCAGGATCTTTACCAGAGTGCAGCAGGCAGGATCTTTACCAGAGAGCAGCAGGCAGGATCTGCACCAGAGAGCAGCAGGCAGGATCTGCACCAGAGAGCAGCAGGCAGAATCTGCACCAGAGTGCAGCAGGCAGGATCTGCACCAGAGAGCAGTAGGCAGAATCTGCACCAGAGGCCAGCAGTCAGGATCTGCACCAGAGCGCAGCAAGCAGGATCTGCACCAGAGGCCATCAGGCAGGATCTGCACCAGAGTGCATCAGGCAAAATCTGCACCAGAGTGCAGCAGGCAGGATCTGCACCAGAGTGCAGCAGGCAGGATCTGCACCAGAGTGCAGCAGGCAGGATCTGCACCAGAGTGCAGCAGGCAGGATCTGCACCAGAGTGCAGCAGGCAGGATCTGCACCAGAGTGCAGCAGGCAGGAACTGCACCAGAGTGCAGCAGGCAGGATCTGCACCAGAGTGCTGCAGGCAGGATCTGCACCAGAGTGCAGCAGACAGAATCTGCACCAGAGAGCAGCAGGCAGAATCTGCACCAGAGAGCAGCAGGCAGAATCTGCACCAGAGGCCAACAGGCAGGATCTGCACCAGAGTGCAGCAGGCAGGATCTGCACCAGAGAGCAGCAGGCAGAATCTGCACCAGAGTGCAGCAAGCAGGATCTGCACCAGAGGCCAGCAGGCAGGATCTTTACCAGAGTGCAGCAGGCAGGATCTGCACCAGAGAGCAGCAGGCAGGATCTGCACCAGAGAGCAGCAGGCAGGATCTGCACCAGAGAGCAGCAGGCAGAATCTGCACCAGAGTGCAGCAGGCAGAATCTGCACCAGAGTGCAGCAGGCAGGATCTGCACCAGAGAGCAGCAGGCAGGATCTGCACCAGAGTGCAGCAAGCAGGATCTGCACCAGAGGCCAGCAGGCAGGATCTTTACCAGAGTGCAGCAGGCAGGATCTTTACCAGAGAGCAGCAGGCAGGATCTGCACCAGAGAGCAGCAGGCAGGATCTGCACCAGAGAGCAGCAGGCAGAATCTGCACCAGAGTGCAGCAGGCAGGATCTGCACCAGAGAGCAGTAGGCAGAATCTGCACCAGAGGCCAGCAGTCAGGATCTGCACCAGAGCGCAGCAAGCAGGATCTGCACCAGAGGCCATCAGGCAGGATCTGCACCAGAGTGCATCAGGCAAAATCTGCACCAGAGTGCAGCAGGCAGGATCTGCACCAGAGTGCAGCAGGCAGGATCTGCACCAGAGTGCAGCAGGCAGGATCTGCACCAGAGTGCAGCAGGCAGGATCTGCACCAGAGTGCAGCAGGCAGGATCTGCACCAGAGTGCAGCAGGCAGGAACTGCACCAGAGTGCAGCAGGCAGGATCTGCACCAGAGTGCTGCAGGCAGGATCTGCACCAGAGTGCAGCAGACAGAATCTGCACCAGAGAGCAGCAGGCAGAATCTGCACCAGAGAGCAGCAGGCAGAATCTGCACCAGAGGCCAGCAGGCAGGATCTTTACCAGAGTGCATCAGGCAAGATCTGCACCAGAGTGCAGCAGGCAGGATCTGCGCCAGAGGCCAGCAGGCAGGATCTGCGCCAGAGTGCAGCAGGCAGGATCTGCACCAGAGTGCAGCAGACAGGATCTGCATCAGAGAGCAGCAGGCAGAATCTGCACCAGAGGCCAACAGGCAGGATCTGCACCAGAGAGCAGCAGGCAGAATCTGCACCAGAGAGCAGCAGGCAGAATCTGCACCAGAGAGCAGCAGGCAGAATCTGCACCAGAGAGCAGCAGGCAGGATCTGCACCAGAGAGCAGCAGGCAGGATCTGCACCAGAGTGCAGCAGGCAGGATCTGCACCAGAGTGCAGCAGGCAGGATCTGCACCAGAGTGCAGCAGGCAGGATCTGCACCAGAGTGCAGCAGGCAGGATCTGCACCAGAGTGCAGCAGGCAGGATCTGCACCAGAGTGCAGCAGGCAGGATCTGCACCAGAGTGCAGCAGGCAGGATCTGCACCAGAGTGCAGCAGACAGGATCTGCACCAGAGTGCAGCAGACAGGATCTGCACCAGAGAGCAGCAGGCAGAATCTGCACCAGAGGCCAGCAGGCAGGATCTTCACCAGAGTGCATCCAGAATGCAGCAGGCAGGATCTGCACCAGAGTGCAGCAAACAGGATCTGCACCAGAGAGCAGCAGGCAGAATCTGCACCAGAGAGCAGCAGGCAGGATCTGCATCAGAGTGCAGTAGGCAGGATCTGCACCAGAGCGCAGCAGACAGAATCTGCACCAGAGAGCAGCAGGCAGAATCTGCACCAGAGGCCAGCAGGCAGGATCTGCACCAGAGTGCAGCAAGCAAGATCTGCACCAGAGGCCAGCAGGCAGGATCTTTACCAGAGTGCATCAGGCAAGATCTGCACAAGAGTGCAGCAGGCAGAATCTGCACCAGAGTGCAGCAGGCAGAATCTGCACCAGAGTGCAGCAGACAGGATCTGCACCAGAGTGCAGCAGACAGGATCTGCACCAGAGTGCAGCAGGCAGAATCTGCACCAGAGTGCAGCAGACAGGATCTGCACCAGAGTGCAGCAGACAGGATCTGCACCAGAGTGCAGCAGGCAGAATCTGCACCAGAGTGCAGCAGACAGGATCTGCACCAGAGTGCAGCAGACAGGATCTGCACCAGAGTGCAGCAGGCAGGATCTGCACCAGAGTGCAGCAGGCAGGATCTGCACCAGAGTGCAGCAGGCAGGATCTGCACCAGAGTGCAGCAGGCAGGATCTGCACCAGAGTGCAGCAGACAGGATCTGCACCAGAGTGCAGCAGACAGGATCTGCACCAGAGTGCAGCAGACAGGATCTGCACCAGAGTGCAGAAGGCAGGATCTGCACCAGTGTGCAGCAGTCAGGATCTGCACCAGAGTGCAGCAGGCAGGATCTGCACCAGAGTGCAGCAGGCAGGATCTGCACCAGAGTGCAGCAGGCAGGATCTGCACCAGTGTGCAGCAGGCAGGATCTGCACCAGAGTGCAGCAGGTAGGATCTGCACCAGAGTGCAGAAGGCAGGATCTGTACCAGAGTGCAGCAAGGACTGGTACGCAAATTAGACTGCAGAACAGGAAGGTTGGTCAGGTGCCACCCCAGTGGGGAGGAAGCAATATATACATACTGCCCCACAGCCATTGACTGGGAGAAAATAGCAAGTGCACGTGCTGGCCCTTTAGGAGGGTGGGAATGCATGCGCATGTGTGCTCTAAGGACATGGCTAGAGGCCCAGATTGAAGCTTGAATCATGTGGAGCACGAGAAAGGGAAGAATCGACTGCAGCTCAGGTGAGTGAAGTGACATGCCGGAGGCCCTGCCTGCCAGAGCAGGGATCAAACTGCTAACACACATGTTCAGGCCCTGTTTGAAGTTCACCATTGACCATCTACTGTAGATCAGGGGTGGGGAATCTTTTTTCTACCAAGGGCCATTTGGATATTTACATACCTCCCAACTTTTGAAGATGGGAAAGAGGGACAAAGTTTGCGGTGCGCAACGCGCGCCGTGGCAAATTTTAGGCCACGCCTCTGACCACACCCATTCATAATTAGCCACACCCATATCCACGTCCCAACCACACCCATTTAGCACTGCTGATCACACTGTTTCATATACAATAATTATAACCAAAAAAATGTGGCCACACAGTGCTCCATACCGTATAATGACCGTACATGATGCCCCATACCGTATAATGACCGCACATGATACCGTATAATGGCCACACATAGCTCCTCGTACACACTCGGCTCCGCTCCGCACACCTCGTACACACTCGGCTCCGCTCCGCACACCTCGTACACACTCGGCTCCGCTTTGCACACCTCGTACACACTCTGCTCCGCTCCGCACACCTCGTACACACTCGGCTCCGCTCCGCACACCTCGTACACACTCGGCTCCGCTCCGCACACCTCGTACACACTCGGCTCCGCTCAGCACACCTCGTACACACTCAGCTCCGCTCCGCACACCTCGTACACACTCGGCTCCGCTCCGCACACCTCGTACACACTCGGCTCCGCTCCGCAAACCTCGTACATACTCGGCTCCGCTCCGCACACCTCGTACACACTCGGCTCCGCTCCGCACACCTCGTACACACTCGGCTCCGCTCCGCACACCTCGTACACACTCGGCTCCGATCCGCACACCTCGTACACACACGGCTCTGCTACATCCACACTGTACACCTCCTGACCCCATACAAGGCATTACTTACCTCCTGCAGGACCATGTGGCAAGGTGGCAGCAACCAGCAAGTCCTGCAATCCACGGAGGTCCCGTCCCGATCTGCCGATCATGTGACCGCTGACTCCTCCCCTCCTGTGACCTCATCACAGGTCCTGTGCGCAGAAAGCAGGCAGCCATACAGAAGGGTAAGGGCCCAGGGCATGGTTTAACTATACAAGGGGGTGTGTCGGTCCTGCTGTCTGCACCGCGGGATTAGAGTGCCCCGTGCGGGAGTGCGGGGCAGAGGCTGAAAACCGGGACAATCCCGCACAATGAGGGACGGTTGGGAGCTATGTATTTATACCATCCTTCGGGGGCCGTACAAACTCCACCCACAAAGTACCTCCTGACTCTGGCACTGGTGTCAGGAAGTAATTGTTGGAGCATCATACACTGAGGGTGCATTTCTACAAAGGGGAAAGGAAAACTGCACCATATTGAAGGGAGGATGGATGGGGTCATGTATTGCGAGATTTTGGCCAAAACCCTCTCTCCTCAGTAAGAGCATTGAAGATGGGTCGTGGCTAGAACTTCCAGCATGACAATGACCCGAAACACACAGCCAGGACAACTAAGGAATGGCTCTGTAAGAAACATTTCAAGGTCCTGGAGTGGCCTAGCCAGGCTACAGACCTGAACCCAATAGAAAATATTTGGAGGAGCTAAAACTCGATGTTGCCCAGAGACAGCCCCCAAACCTGAAAGATCTGGAGATCTGTATGGAGGGGGGGCAAAATTACTGTTGTATTGTGTGCAAACCTGGTCAAGAACCACAGGAAACGTCTGACCTCTGTAATTGTAAATAAAGGTTTCTGGACCAAATATTAAGTTTTGTTTTTCTATTGTATCAAATATTTATTTAATGGAATCAAATGCAAGTTAATTATGTAAAAATCCTACAATATGATTTTCTATTTTTTATTTTTAGGCTAGTTTGCCCATGCGAAATTCTTGCACATTGGTTGTCGGGGGCACAGGCAATTTCAGGAAAATCAAGCTAGACAAATTTAAATGTTTTAAATGAGATGATGAACACAGAGAGGTATGTGTCTCACTTACATATATAGTATGTGACCGTCGTCGCTCCCCCTCACCCGCCGACCCCCCCGCCATCCATGACTCGAGTATAAGCCGAGAGGAGCACTCTCAGCTCAGCTTATACTTGAGTATATATGGTATATATATACCGTATATACTCGAGTATAAGCCGACCCCCCTAATTTTGCCACAAAAAACTGGAAAAACTTATTGACTCGAGTATAAGCCTAGGGTAGGAAATGCAGCAGCTATTGGTGAATTTCAAAAATAAAAATAGATGCTCCATACCGTTCATTATTGCCCCATAGATGCTCCATATAAAGCTGTGCCATATATAATGCTCTGCACCATTCATTATGGCCCCATAGATGCTCCATATAAAGCTGTGCATATATAATGCTCTGCACCGTTCATTATGGCCCCATAGATGCTCCATATAAATCTGTGCCATATATAATGCTCTGCACCATTCATTATGGCCCCATAGATGCTCCATATAAATCTGTGCCATATATAATGCTCTGCACCATTCATTATGGCCCCATAGATGCTCCATATAAAGCTGTGCCATATATAATGCTCTGCACCGTTCATTATGGCCCCATAGATGCTCCATATAAAAATGTGCCATATGTAATGCTCTGCACCATTCATTATGGCCCCATAGATGCTCCATATAAAGCTGTGCCATATATAATGCTCTGCACCATTCATTATGGCCCCATAGATGCTCCATATAAAGCTGTGCCATATATAATGCTCTGCACCATTCATTATGGCCCCATAGATGCTCCATAGAATGCTGTGCCATATATAATGCTCTGCACCGTTCATTATGGCCCCATAGATGCTCCATATAAAGCTGTGCCATATATAATGCTCTGCACCATTCATTATGGCCCCATAGATGGTCTATAGAAAGCTGTGCCATATATAATGCTCTGCACCGTTGATTATTGCCCCATAGATACTCCATATAAAGCTGTGCAATATATAATGCTGCTGCTGCAATAAAAAAAAAAATCACATACTCACCTCTCTTCGCTCAGGACGCCGGCGCTTTCAATTTATACCTGCTCCTCGTGCGGCTCCGTCTCCAGCACTGACGCTCAGCAGAGGGCGCGCACTGACTACGTCACCGCGCCCTCTGGCCTGAGCGTCACAGCCAGAGGACGCTGATGACTGAGCCGCACCGGAGCGAGGAGCGGTAAATATCGCGCAGCGCTCCCCTCCCCGTATACTTACCTACTCCCGGCGCGGTCCCTGCAGTCCCTGCTTCTTCCAGCGCTGCATCTTCTTCCTGTATTGAGCGGTCACCGTTACCGCTCATTGCAGTCATGAATATGCGGCTCCACCTCTATGGGAGGTGGAGCCGCATATTCATGACTGTAATGAGCGGGACCATGTGACCGCTCAGTACAAGAAGAAGATGCAGCGCTGGAAGAAGCAGGGACTGCAGGGACTGCGCCGGGAGTAGGTGAGTATAACTAGACAGCCCCCGCTCCCCCTCCCCTGCCGACTCCCGGGTATGACTTGAGTATAAGCCGAGAGGAGGACTTACAGCCCAAAAAAATGGGCTGAAAATCTCGGCTTATACTCGAGTATAAGCTGAGCTGAAAGTGCCCCTCTCGGCTTATACTCGAGTCATGGATGGCGGGGGGGTCGGCGGGTGAGGGGGAGCGACGACGGTCACATACTCACCTGCTCCTGGCGTTCCTGACACGGTCCGTGCATGTCCCATGGTCTCCGGCGCCGGCACCTTCTTCCTCTGTTCAGCGGTCGCGTGGTACCGCTCAATAAAGTAATGAATATGGACTCCACTCCCTTAGGGGTGGAGCCGCAAATTAATTCCTGTAATGACCGGTACCAGCGATCGCTGACAGAGGAAGAAGCTGCGGGTGCCGGAGACCATCTGTCCGGGAGAAGCTGCCAGGGACCGCGCCAGGAGCAGGTGAGTATTTCATATTCACCTGTCCCTCGTTCCAGGGTTGGCGCTGCTCCGTCTTTTGCGTCCTCTGCAGTGACTGTTCAGGTCAGAGGGCGCAATGACGTATTAGTGTGCGCGCCGCCCTCTGCCTGAACAGTCAGTGCGGAGAGATGGGACGCTGAGGAGCAGCGGGCAGCGACGAGAGGTGAGTATGTCCTTTTTTTTTTTTAATTGTAGCAGCAGCATTATATGTGGCACATTGTTATATGGAGCGTCTATGGGGCCATACTGAACTGTATGGAGCATTATATGGGGCATATTTGTATATGGAGCGTCTATGGGGCCATAATGAACTGTATGGAGCATTATATGGGGCATATTTGTATATGGAGCATCTTATGGGGCCATAATGAACTGCATGGAGCATTATATGTGGCACATTTATATATGGAGCATTATATGGGGCATATTTTAATATGGAGCATCTTATGGGGCCCATCATGAACTGTATGGAGCATTATATGGGGCTCCTGATTCAATATGGATATCCAAAAACACGTAACCTACCGATGTCTCAATTAATTATACTTTTATTGGTATCTATTTTGATCTTTGAAATTTACCAGTAGCTGCTGCATTTCCCAATCTAGGCTTATACGAGTCATTAGGTTTCCCAGTTTTTTGTGGCAAAATTAGGGGGTCGGCTTATACTCGGGTCGGCTTATACTCGAGTATATACGGTATATATATATATATATATATATATATATGTGTATATATATATATATATATATATATATATATATATATATATATATATACAGTGGGGCAAAAAAGTATTTAGTCAGTCAGCAATAGTGCAAGTTCCACCACTTAAAAAGATGAGAGGCGTCTGTAATTTACATCATAGGTAGACCTCAACTATGGGAGACAAACTGAGAAAAAAAAATCCAGAAAATCACATTGTCTGTTTTTTTATCATTTTATTTGCATATTATGGTGGAAAATAAGTATTTGGTCAGAAACAAACAATCAAGATTTCTGGCTCTCACAGACCTGTAACTTCTTCTTTAAGAGTCTCCTCTTTCCTCCACTCATTACCTGTAGTAATGGCACCTGTTTAAACTTGTTATCAGTATAAAAAGACACCTGTGCACAACCTCAAACAGTCTGACTCCAAACTCCACTATGGTGAAGACCAAAGAGCTGTCAAAGGACACCAGAAACAAAATTGTAGCCCTGCACCAGGCTGGGAAGACTGAATCTGCAATAGCCAACCAGCTTGGAGTGAAGAAATCAACAGTGGGAGCAATAATTAGAAAATGGAAGACATTCAAGACCACTGATAATCTCCCTCGATCTGGGGCTCCACGCAAAATCCCACCCCGTGGGGTCAGAATGATCACAAGAACGGTGAGCAAAAATCCCAGAACCATGCGGGGGGACCTAGTGAATGAACTGCAGAGAGCTGGGACCAATGTAACAAGGCCTACCATAAGTAACACACTACGCCACCATGGACTCAGATCCTGCAGTGCCAGACGTGTCCCACTGCTTAAGCCAGTACATGTCCGGGCCCGTTTGAAGTTTGCTAGAGAGCATTTGGATGATCCAGAGGAGTTTTGGGAGAATGTCCTATGGTCTGATGAAACCAAACTGGAACTGTTTGGTAGAAACACAACTTGTCGTGTTTGGAGGAAAAAGAATACTGAGTTGCATCCATCAAACACCATACCTACTGTAAAGCATGGTGGTGGAAACATCATGCTTTGGGGCTGTTTCTCTGCAAAGGGGCCAGGACGACTGATCCGGGTACATGAAAGAATGATTGGGGCCATGTATCGTGAGATTTTGAGTGCAAACCTCCTTCCATCAGCAAGGGCATTGAAGATGAAACGTGGCTGGGTCTTTCAACATGACAATGATCCAAAGCACACTGCCAGGGCAATGAAGGAGTGGCTTCGTAAGAAGCATTTCAAGGTCCTGGAGTGGCCTAGCCAGTCTCCAGATCTCAACCCTATAGAAAACCTTTGGAGGGAGTTGAAAGTCCGTGTTGCCAAGCGAAAAGCCAAAAACATCACTGCTCTAGAGGAGATCTGCATGGAGGAATGGGCCAACATACCAACAACAGTGTGTGGCAACCTTGTGAAGACTTACAGAAAACGTTTGACCTCTGTCATTGCCAACAAAGGATATATTACAAAGTATTGAGATGAAATTTTGTTTCTGACCAAATACTTATTTTCCACCATAAAATGCAAATAAAATGATAAAAAAACAGACAATGTGATTTTCTGGATTTTTTTTTCTCAGTTTGTCTCCCATAGTTGAGGTCTACCTATGATGTAAATTACAGATGCCTCTCATCTTTTTAAGTGGTGGAACTTGCACTATTGCTGAATGACTAAATACTTTTTTGCCCCACTGTATATATATATAGACTGTATATATGTTTTCACAAATATGTGAGCCCATGGATCCATTATATGTCCATTTTGCAAGCCAGCGAGAAAATCTCGCCATATGGCTGTCGTACGGATGTCACACAGATGCTTACATGTGAGAAAATCGTGAGAAAATTGCATCCTCGCACTGCACACGGATGACATACGGATCAATGTTCAGGGAACATTTATGCGACTGTCGTCCGTGTAAAACTGACCAATTTTTTTATACGTTGTGTGTGACTCCAACCTAAAGGAGATCCCTCAACATTAAACATAATGGTATTGTACTTACTGATCAGAAGGGGTCTGACTGTCAGGACCTTGCAAAAGAACAGTGGCAGCAGCATTTTTTTTCCCCTCCACAGCAGCACTGCCATCTACGTGCAGTGTAGGGAAGTGCAACACAGCCCTATGTATGTGAATGGAGCAGCTCCCTGTACAGCAGTACCACTTTGACAGTAAAAAGCATGAAGGAGAATTGACCCCATAACTGAGCGTATTTACACCATTGTATAATAATTATGAATATCCCTTTTAAAAAAAAGTAATATCTGTAGATTATTTTACCTTTTTTTCCCTATGGTTGGATTTTTTTTTCAATTTTTGCAAGGTTGTTTCCACCAAGCTCTCCCATCAGGAAACAATGTACAGTCTGAGTTATGTTAGCGCTGCAATATTTTACTTGGAACCAGAGGTGACTCCAGATCACCAATAAGCTGCAACCTTAGAAGGAAGATAGACTTTTCAATGACTGTCCAATAATACGGAAAATCTGATGGTTCAGAACCTGTCCGGTCCCTTTTAGGCTGCATTCATTTATATCTTCAGTTTTAAAGCTGAAGTCTTAAACAGGTCAAGTTTTACTTTTATTCTACTTCCACATATGTAGCAAATATTTTATATGTGCCTGCCTGAAATCGACTGGGCAAGGAGTTCGACAAGCTGGAAAGCCCCCAAGGCAAATGTTAGGATTTGATTTAGCTTTGTATTAGTATGCTTTGGCGTAGTGTGGTGCCACCTGCAGGTCCTTTTTCCTTACTGCAGTTTTATGAAAAGTAATATTTAAATGTACTGTATTTTGTGATCACATCGTGGATGTGTGGTTTGTTTGGCTATTTTCTTGCTGAAGGGGACATGTTTACCTTTCAAATGGTGTATCATTTGTGTGTGTGGGTGCAGTATGAACGGAGATACAAAGTAATCACCGAAAAAGAGTGTGTTGAAATAATATAGAAGGATTCTGTCTCTCACAGTTGAAATGTACCTACAATAAAAGTGCTCTCCTTTCTTTGTAGGTGAAAAAACATGCAAAATCGTCAGTGTATCCAAAACTTATTTTCCCTACTGTATATAGATAATAGTTAGATGATAGATAAAGATTATAAAGAAGAAGTCTGCACTCCAATAAAAACAAGATAAGACTGAAAAAAGGTGGACTTTAATAAGCCCAAATGGTAACGTTTTGGTTCATAGAACCTTTCTCAAGATGCCTTCCTTATGATTTATACTATGGAACAAATTGGACGTTTGTCTGGAGGCCTGGCACCCATTGTGAACAGTTGCTAAATGGTGCTGTTCCACCATTCCCTGTTTCAAAAGATAGATAATAGATAGATATACCAAAAAACCTGACCAGCACCTGCCAAGTGTGCACAGCAGCACTCTGTGAATGCCAAGACATATAGTGTCAATGGAAATAATAACTTCCAACCGCATTGTCCCTCAGCAAGATGTGCTTACAAAGAAAACGAAGGTTCTTAGCGCATAAATTGGCCAATTCATGTGTGCCCATCAACTATGACAAGATGACACGTCTCTGATGGGTCCTAATGTAGGAAGATGGGCCAGAATAGGGGTCTCTCTTGCGTGTCTGGGCCGGAACTGTCGGGACTGTCACCATCGTTGCCGTGGGAAGCACTTTCTGAATGGGGTAGAGATTTGCACCTGACTGTTGGGGGTGGGTGTGATATAAAAGCACTGCGTGCGTGGGAACGGGGTTTTTGGTGGGTACCCAGCATGCGCTACAGAAGGTTGACTCTCTCTCCGCTGATGGATGCCAATTGACAAGACCGCATTGCAACCCCACGCATACAGACTGTGCATTCCCCGAGACCAACTCCCCGTCACTCTCCGATCTTAACAGCACTAACCGGTTGGTACATCTGACATCTTCTGTTCCTCCTGGTAGCACTGATCCAGCATTGCACGCGGTTCGCAGTGGTGAGACTGCGGCCTCCAGTCCGGGACTTTGTACATCTCCAGCCATGCAGCAGACCTTTCCCCATTTAGCACCTCATTCCAGGATCAAAAGACCACAGGCAAGAAGAACAGGATGCTTCCTCGCTGTACAGAGACAGTGCTACACTTTCCTTTAGGACCGGCTCAGAGAATCCATGCGCCACCTACGGTGCCATCGTGGGATTTTCCAGCCTCTATTGTCCAGGAACCAGAGACTGATAAATTAACCCGTTATTTCACCCGTTGTAGTTACTTTACTGCTATATACATATTGTGGGCCTGTATGTTTACACTGCCTTACTCCCTGCGTGGAGTATTTACTGTTGAGACATTCATATATACGTATAAATCTGTTAATTCTTGCTCTGCCTCCTGCTTGTCACTGCATCCTGAGTTCCTGCTAGTACCTTACATTAGGCAAAGTCAGCAGGATGCAGTCTAACAGCATGGAGGTGACAGACTAAGCAGTTGGGGGAGGCCCTAGGTCCAGTATCTCGCTGGGGGCAATGTTGAATAATTTTTGGAGCTGGACTGAGAGTATAAGGGGTATGATGAGGATGCACCCCATGACCCCTGCATTGGAAGCTGAAGTGGCTATAATGGCATTAGATGGAGAAGCCAGAGACTTAATTATGTTGCGGACCCCCAGGTAGCGAGACACTTTTATTAAAGTGTTGCACATTTGAGAAGAGACCCATGGGGATCCCACAGACGTAGGGGAACTGAGGACATGTCTCTTTAGTCACATGCAGAGGGAGGGGGAGACCATGAATCAGTACATGAACACACTGCTGGAATTACATACTATGATTGTTAGGAAAGATGGCATTGGTATAGGCCATATGGACATAATGCTGCGAGACCTGTTAGTGACGGGTGTTCGGGACACAATGACGAAACAGACCCTGCGAGAGCATATGCGGGTAAACCTTCAAGTGACTTTGCTGAGATAGGAAGTGAAGCACGCATGCGTGAACAGGAGCAGGGGGTGACAGTCCCGGTGGGGAAGGTCCAGAGAAAAGGGAGGTGGCTGTAAATGCAATCACTGAACCCCAATGGGTGGAAGAATTGAGGCGAGAACTTCTGAATATTAACCTTCCTCTAGTGTTAGCTTTCTGTTACTCTTTCTTATGTTAACGGGTCGGTTTTAACCCGTGTCTTAAATCACCCCTAGGATACCCTAAAAACAGTTATTTATGATCCAATTTGTTTCTTACCTCTTAGTTACCTTGTTAGGGTTTCTCATCCATGGAAGAATTGATTTTAATATTTTTGTTGTGGCCCCCTGGGCCTTTCATTTGAGAGCATACCCTTCATTTTCAATATAAAAATATTGTCAAATGAACCTCAAGAGAATAATATAAACTTTAAAAAGTCTGTTATATTACCTGACTATTACTGAAGGGTTTTAGAACACATTTCTTAAATGTAAAAAAATATACATATATATTTTATATTATTAACTCTAGTAACATCTATAGTGTTACGGGTCAATTTTGACCCATATCTAACTACTTTATGAAAAAGGCAAAAAACAGATTTTTTTTTATAGAACTTTAATACAAATAAAAGATGAAAATTATATTAACATTAATAGCAATAATAATAAAAAGTAGCTTTTCTAGGTCAAACAAACAAACAAACAACAATCAATCAAGCAAATCAAATCAACAGAAATCAAGTACTAGTTTTTAGATGCATTAGTATTTAGATGCATGTGTGGCAAAAAGTGACACTTTTTGTGTGTTCTTTGCAGAGGTATTTTTTGCAGGCGAAGCACGATGTGTTTGTCTTTCTGTCCTTATTGCTAGGGCAGACCTGACACTTCTTTCTTTTAGAATCAGGTGGTCTCACTGGGGTTGTGGCTGTTGTGGTTGATGTTGAGGCAGGGCTGGTTGAAGAGGATGCTGGTGATGATGCTCTTTGTGTTGCTGTGGGTGTGGACGAAGCACTTGTTGAGCTCTGGAGTTGTCAGACCAAGGCTGCAGCGGCTGGGTCTTGGGGCACTCGTTCCCTTTGGTCAATGTGCGCCTTGACAAGGGATCTTCCTAGTTCCTCAAGAAACATCCTTCGCTTGTTTTTTTTCTTTGAATTCCATCCTTGGTGAATGTGGGTCCACAACACAAATGAATTGCATGCTGACACATCAAGGATGTTGTAAAATACAACCATTGGCCATCTCCTAGTCATTCGCTGGCAAGTGTAGGTGGCAATCAGCTTGTCCAGGTTGTCCACTCCTCCTTTGTTTTTGTTATAGTCCAGGATGATTCTGGGCTTTTTGTCACTTCCTGATGACACAGCTGCATCTTTGTGAAGTGTGGACATCAGTACCACATTCCGTCGTTTTTTGGGGCAGTATGAAACAGCAGTGGTGGTGTCTGTAAAAACAAACTTTGAGGAAAGTGGAGCCCTGTCCTTCATCTGCAACAATTCAGCAGGCAGCTCAGGTTTGTTTTTTTTCACTGTGCCCACCATGGTGATTTACCTCCTGAGAAGTTCTTGTCCAAGGTCATAGCTGGTAAAAAAATTGTCACAAGTAATGTTGTGACCCTGCAGTCCAGTAGTCATATCGAGGACTACACGTTTTCCTTGTTTTTTTTCTGGGATTCCGCTTGCAGACTTGCCTGTGTAAATCTGTAGATTCCATGCATAGCTAGTTTTTGCATCACAGGCTGCCAAGCTTTTTATGCCGTATTTGCCTGGCTTACTTGGCATGTATTGCCGGAGGGGGCATTTTCCACAGAAAGGAAGAAAATGTTTGTCTACTATCACCTCTGGCCCTGGGTTGAACATCAGTGGAAGGAGCTGCACCCATTTCTCCCAAACATCCCTGATGGGAGGAAGTTTGTCAGATTTTGTTCTGGTGTCTCTGTTGTCAAATCTGAGGACTCTTGATATCATTTGAAACTTTTGAAGTGACATTGTTGCCCGTAAAATATTTCTGCCTGTTGATGCATCCCAGAGACTATCAGTGGCCTCATTGCAGGATTTGTACACTCCAGCAAGGAGAAGAACACCAATGTAGGCATCCAGGACATCATCATGAAGGTCATTCCACATGTCGCCGTGGACTTTTTTTCCTTCAAGGTGTGTCATAGCAATAATGACTTTTTTTATTGGCAATGGCATAAACAGATCAAAACATGTCTTGATGTCACTTACTCTTGTCACAGCAAACCTTGTGATCCCAGGGGTCATTTTTATGACATTTGCAGCATCTGCCCTGCCATGTACATCTGGAGGTACTGAGCTCCAAATGATCTTGCCACTTTTGGATTTGAATCTTTCAGCGGGAGCAGCTTCAGCACCAGTGACCTCCTCATCATACTGATCAGAACTGTCTGTGTCTACCGGTTGATACTCCACATCATCTTCCTCCTCAGAAACCTGTTCATCTGTATCAGTTTGCTGCTGTGTGTCCTCTGATTCATTATCATCTAAGATATAATCCAGAATTTGACTTACATCAAATCTTCTCATTGTTGCATGTGTAAACTGGAGATGTATACTCTGCAAAGTACCATCTCTAAGCTGATTTGGCCATACATGCCTGGACATGTCCCTAACTCAAGTCGTTGGAGGTAGAACTGGCTGTGGGCTGTTGGTTTATATTGTGTTTATGAGTTCAGTTTTGGGACTTATTATTGTTTTTTTACTCTTATATTAGACCTGGGTCGAAATTGACCCCAACAACACAAATGTAATAATTTTAATAAGAGCATTTTACAATTTAGTAAAATAGTTTTATTTTATTGTATTTTGTTTAAAAATAAGTTCCTGAAAAAGTCAAAAAGTCTTGATGCAATAAACAAATGTATGTAGAATTTGTATGCATTTAAAACCTAAAACGGGTCGGTCACGACCCTAACACTAAAGGAAGGTTTTAAAGGAGAATTGGCTGACGTTAAAAAGAAGTCACAGATTGCCTCAGATGTTTCAGGGAACAGGGAAGGACCGAAGTCCCACCGTGACACCAGAATGCTTCGTCAACAGAGACCCCTCACTTGCTTTAATTGTGGCGAGAGTGGACATATAGCGCTGGAGTCTACATGTCAGGGAAGGCCCTAGGTCCACCCCATCATCCGTTAAACTAACAGGCTCAGAGTCGGGGTGACTCCGCCCGGAGCCAGAGCAGATGCAGAGGAGTAGTGCAAGTCCCACAAGTCTAGCATCAGTGTGTCCTCTAGGTTGGGCCAAATTTGATGGTCATGCAGTGCGCTGAATCACGGAATCACAGGTAACCTTATGTCCTGTCTGTGCCCTGATGTTCTGTCTGCGTCCTGATGACCTTGTGTACCGTGATGTCCTGATGACCTCGTATACCCTGATGTCCTGATGACCTTGTGTACTCTGATGTCCTGATGACCTCGTGTACCCTGATGTCCTGATGACCTCATGTACCCTGATGACCTCATGTACCCTGATGTCCTGACGTCCTCGTGTACCCTGATGTTTTGCCTGCGTCCTGATGACTTTGTGTTCCCTGATGTCCAGCCTGTGTCCTGATGTCCAGCCTTTGTCCAGATGTCCTGACTGTGTCCTGATGTCCTGCCTATGTGTGCCTCGGTGATCCGTTGGTGCCTTGGGGTCCACTGGGTGGAACCCTTCTGGGAGGTGTGGAATCGGGAACCTGGCATAGTCATGTTTGGTTTAAGTACTGTGTGACCTTACTTTAGTAAACTTTACATTTTCTATACCTAAAGTTGTGCGGTGTAATCAAGTCCTACATGTCTCTTTCCTTGTCCACATGCCCAGCTGCCACAGAACCCCGGTCTCTGGTCTAGTTCAGGTAAGCCCGGGTCCCCCTCTGCGGCATAAAGGGTCTGTATTGCGTCCCCAGGGGACGCGTGCCCCACGCCGTCGTGTTTGGTCATTGTGGGGGCGTTTATGGGCTGGGCCGCACCAGCGGCTGCAGCTTACCGTGACAAGGACATCATGTTTCCTCACAAACACAAAGTAACCCGGATTGTGAGTATGCCTGAAGAGATAGTACCATCTCAGACTATACAGCTGGAGGTTCAGCAAGTAGACCCCTGGACTGTGACGGTGAACTCCTTTTCATTACCAGAGCTCCAACACATTCAGGATGGATGATTTATTCTGGAACAAATGCGGGCTGAATTGGCCAAACTCACTCAGGCACAGGTGCAGCAAGTGGAAGCTCTGATAGGGCGATATAGGGATGTGTTCGCTCGCCATGAAGATGATTTTGGCTGCTCCACAGCTATCACACATGAGATACCTACTGAAAATACCGTGCCCATTAGAGAACGCTATTGGCAAATCCCACCACAGCTGTACCAAGAGGTGAAAAGCATGTTGGGACACATGTTGCAGAAAGGTGTCATCAGAGAGAGTCAGAATCCATGGGCTACTCGAATAGTGCTGGTGCAGAAGAAGGACGAGACTTTGCATTTTTGTGTGGATTACCGGAAACTCAATACTTGTACCGTGAGAGACTCATACCCATTACCCAGGATTGAGGAATCCCTGTCCGTGCTTGGAAAAGACTAATTTTTTCTACATTGGACCTCGCCAGTGGCTATTAGCAAGTGCCGATGTCTGAACAGGATCGAGCAAAGACTGCTTTTATTCTACCCATGGGCCTGTTTAAATTTGACGGAATGGCCAACGCTCCCGGAACTTTTCAACGTCACATTAAAAGGTGCCTGGGCAACTTGAATTTTGAAGCCACTCTTATCTATCTAGACGACATTATAGTCTACACTGTTTCATTTAAGGAACATCTCCGTCAACTAGAACAGGTGTTGAGTCACCTCCAGAAGCACGGATTAAAGGTGAGACCTCAAAAATGTCATTTGTTCCGCACCCAGATTGAATACATGGACCATGTTGTTTCTGCTGATGGGGTGGAACCATCCCGAGAAAAGATCGTGGTGATACAAGATTGGCCTACTCCAGAGACGGTGAATGATGTTCGAGCATTCCTGGGATTAACCGGGTATTACCGCCGTTTTATGAAGAATTTTGCCCGCCGAGCAAGACCGCTGCTTGAGTTGCTTAAAGGAGTGCCCCCGGGCGCAAAGAACTGGAACATACGTTGGAAGGAACATCAGGAAGAACCTTTTCAAGATTTGAAGAAAGCATTGACGGAAGCTCCTGTGTTAGCCTATGCAGACTTTTCTCAATCGTTTATTCTCCACACCAATGGGAGTTTGCATGGACTTTGGGTTGTATTGTCACATATACAGGACGGGAGAGAGAGGGTGATCGCTTACGCAAGTCGGTCCCTTCACGATTACGAACGCAATCCGGACAATTACAGTTTCTTCAAGTTGGAGCTGCTAGTGTTGGTGTGGGCTTTGATGGCAAGGTTCGCAGAATATTTGTCTGGGTCTGAAGTGCTGGTTTGCACCAATAACAACCCATTGGCTCACCTGGAAAATGCAAGGCTGGGAACACTGGAACAACGATGGGTGGCCAGAATGGCAAAGTTTTGCTACACAATTGCTTACTAAAGAGGAGCAGAGAACACTCATGCAGATGCCCTATCTAAGGTGAAACATGCCAAAGCTGAGCGAAATAGAGATGAAGAACTGAAAAGTGAGGCGGTCCCCAGGTTCCTAGGCCTCGACAAGACAGTGATGGCATCACAGAACCAGGTACAAATCCTTACTCAGGAGGGTGTCTTGGGCCGATCTCGGTATGAGTGTGTCCGGTTGCAATAAGAAGTTAGTGAGCTTGCTCTGCTTAGACGGTGTGTGACCCTAAAGAGACTTCCCAGTTCGGCAGAGGGAAGTATCCTGTTCCAGGAGACTTTGCAGATTATTTGACAGCAGGAATGCCTTCAGATGAAGAATTGTTGTGAATTTGGTTTCTGGGCTCCCCCGGTGGTTTCTGGTGGTACTGCACTTGTGTGCTTCATCTCCTCTGTTCACCTGTTTCCATCAGGATGTGGGAGTTTTCTATTTAACCTTGCTCCTCAGTCATTTCTATGCCGGCCAACAATGTTACCAGAAGCCTTTCTGTTGCATGTTCCTGCTCCTAGACTACTATCAGCTAAGTTGGACTTGTAGTCCTAAGTTTGTTTTGCATTTTTGTTCCAGTTCTCTGTGATTGATTATTTCTGAGGCTGGAAGCTCTTGTGAGCTGAAATTGCCACTCTGGTGTCATGAGTTGATATTAGAGTCTTAAAGTAATTTCAGGATGGTGTTTTGAAAGGGTTTTCAGCTGACTGTGAAGTTCCCTTTTCTGTCTTCCTACTATCTAGTAAGCGGACCTCAATTTGCTAAACCTATCTTCATACTTCGTATGTCAATTTCCTCTGAAATCACCGACAATATATGTGGGGGCTACTGTCTGCCTTTTGGGGAAAATTTCTCTAGAGGTAAGCCAGGTCTGTATTTTCCTCTGCTAGGGTCAGTCAGTTCTCCGGCTGGCGCTGGGCGTCTAGGGATAAAACGTAGGCACGCTACCCGGCCACTGTTAGTTGTGCGGTAGGTTTAGCTCACAGTCAGCTCGAGTTCCCATCTTCCAAGAGCTAGTCCTTTTTGTATGCTTTACTATGTTCTCTTGCCATTGAGAACCATGACAAATAATGGCTTACTATATCGAAAGTGCAATTTCAAGTGGAGCTGGGTGCCACCTGGCAAGTCATAGTTCCAGAAGCGTTGTTGTCTAAGATAGCCACCGGAGCACCCTTTAGTCAGGAGAACACTTTTCAGTGGTTACAACTGTTCATTTTTCATCCTCGGTTAAAGACGGTCGTGGAATAGACATGTAGAGCATGCCGGGCATGTGAATTGGCTAAACCACCGGAGCAGAGAGCCCTCATACAGTCCATTGTGACATCCGCTCCCGTGGAACTGTTAATGATAGACTATCTGACCATCGGGCTGGCCTACCAGGGGTATGAAAATTGTTTACTGATGGTGGATCACTTCACGAAATTTGCTGTTGTGACTCCAACCAGGGACCAAACTGCTGAATCTGCTGTACATGCAATCTGCAAAAATTTCATTCAACTTTACGGATGTCCGACAAGGATCTATTCTGACCAGGGCACCTGTTTCTTGGGAAAAGTGATGGAAGAATTGCATCGTATGTACCTGATTGACAAATCTCGCACCACACCGTATCACCCTCAGGGAAACGGCGCCTGTGAGTGGTTCAGTCGAACGTTAATTCAAATGTTAAGAACCCTGGAAGAAGATCGGAAAGCTCGGTACCCTGAGTATGTATGAGATTTGGTGTGGATATACAATAATCGAGTGCACCGAACCACAGGTTATACCCCCTATTCTCTCCTATTTGGTTGGGCTGGAAAGGGAATTACCAAGTTAGAATTGGATCCAGAAGAGGACTACCCATGGACGGGGGTGTCCGCCTGCACACTTTGCATCGGTTAGAACAGACCAGGCTTTGTGAGTCGGAGCATGCTGAGAGGACTCCATCACGGGCATCAGATCTTCAGGTCGGAGACTGTGTCTTAGTGCAAAAAATATGTCCTCAAGACAAGTTAGAAAATTGATGGAAAAAGAACCCCTACCAAGTAAAGCAATGAGTGAGCTCCGTGGGGCCTGTGTACGAGATTCAGACTGAACGAGAACAGAGCTCTCCCAGTTGGATAGTTCATCGAAACATGCTTCGGCCTCGTCTATCAAAAGACCCAGTATGAACAGAAGAGGCCCCAGAGGCTCCTGAGCCAGTTCACACTATAGTAGAGGAAGAAGAGGATGAAGAGAGTGAGGAACCAAAACTTGGGCCCCCCGAAGAATCTGATCCTGAGAATACGGATGCAACATTGCTCCCTTCTGTACAACCTGATACTACCACTCAAGGGGACTACACTACTTCTTTCAATTTACGATGCTCCAAATGAAACACGGCAGGCAAACCCCCCAATCGTTTTGATCAGGAATATTTCATTTGGAAGCAAAATGTACTAAAGAAAGGAAGATGGCAAAGTGTTTTGAAAGAACCCTCACCCTTGGAATGGCGAGCTAAAGGAGTGGGGGAATGTAGGAAGATGGGCCAGAATAGGGGTATCTCTTGCGTGTCCAGGCTAGAACTGTCGGGACTGTCACCATCGTTGCCAGGGGAAACACTTTCAGACCGGGGTAGACCTTTGCACCTGACAGCTTGGGGCGGGTGTGATATAAAAGAGACTGCGTGAGTGGGAACGGGGCTTTTGGCTGGTACCCAGCGTGCGCTACAGGAGGTTGACTCCCTCTCCGCTGACCGACGCCAATTGAAAAGACCACATTGCATCACTCCATCCTCTGCGCATACAGACTGTGCATTCCCCGAGACCAACTTGACGTCACTTTCCAACCTTAACAGCACTAACCGGTCGCTAGTCGCTACATCTGACATTTTCTACTCCTCCTGGTAGCGCTGATCCGGCGTTGCACACAGTTCGTAGTGGTGAGACTGTGGCCTCCAGTCCAGGACTTTGTTCATCTCCAGCCATGTAGCAGACCTTTCCCCATTCAGCACCTTGTTCCAGGATCACAAGACCACAGGCAAGAAGAACAGGACGCTTCGTCGCCGTACAAAGACAGTGCTGCACTTTCCTTTAGGACCAGCTCAGAGACTTCACGTGCCTTCGCTTTTTTTGTAAGTACATCTTGCTGAGGGACAATGCGATTGGAAGTTTTTTCCATTGACACTATATGTCTTGGCAGTCACAGAGTGCTGCTGTGCATTTTTATACATAGATAGAAAGATAATAGATAGATAGGTAATAAATAATAGAAGATAGACAGATAATAGATAGATAATAGACAGATAGATAATAGATAGATAGAAGATCATAGATAATAGATGATAGATACAGTAGATAATATTCTTAGAAAAAATGGAACAGCACAGCATTAGATCAATGGATGCACAGGCCTCCCCAGCAAATGATCCGTTTATTTGCCAAACATATAGAAGCAAAAAAAAAAATCAGAAGCAGCACTTCAATAGTTATCAAGAGTTATGGTGGCCCACATGGCGTGGCGATATTTTGGCTCACATGAGCATTTCTCAAGCTTGAAAAAGGCTCATGTGAGCCGAAACGTCGCTATGCCATGTGGGCCAAATAAAGTCAACCATAACTCTAGATAGTTAGAAAATAGAGAGATAGATAGAGAGATAGATAATAGAGAGATAATAAATAGTATATAATAGACAATAATAGTTGATAGATAATAGATACATGATAGATAATAGACAGATAGATACTTTTTTCATTAGATGTAATAATCTATGGGACTTGGGGAAATAATTGGCTCCTCACGTCTCATGAGAAGGGAAGATATGAAGGAACGTTCTTCCTCCTGTTCTTGGACAGATGTCTGCTGCTTCCTGGGACTAGTTTTATTAAATCTGTAGATTTCTCCTGCGTGTGAGGGTGCGGAGCTGGCGGGGTTGATTTCATGGTGGCAGCTAAAACCTAATAGTGATATTGCTTTGGGAAATGCTTTGGAGCAGTCATGGTGTCAGATAATGTGCGATGCATGTTGTGGCTGTGATGTCACAGAATAAAAATTACACGTATGACATATGTACAAGAAGAGGAAGGCAGCCTGCAGGGGGCAGCACCAGTACAGTATCTATTACATTGAGATAGAGACTTTCCTGAATCTCATGAGTAGAGATGAGTGAATATTTCAATGTTCGGTTTGGATTACGATTGCCAAATTTGCATTATTCGACGATTTATTGGTCGAATATTCACTGAACATAACCGAATGCCATTAAAGTTAATGGGAGACAAAAACAAATGCATGCACAACACCTTCAAATGGGCCCAAAAGCTGCCAAGACACATAAAATGAGGGACAGACACCAGGGAAGTGGCCTCAATTCACCCACAGTATAAATTGAAGCATGGCACTGCAGCAGTCAGCCAGGAATTAGGTATCGGGGTCTGGGACTGCACTTACAGCTTTCAATTGAACATCACAGTAAGACGAGGTGGGTGAAGAATCCATGTAGGCCTCCTGTGCTGGGAGCCCTGATACCACATGCAACACCTTTACCTTTTTTCATGCTGAACCACACTCAGGTGGCACAAATTTTTCAGTTTTCTAGACTACCATTGTCAGAAAAATTTAAGTATAGTAACAAAGGTAGTTTGTTCAAGGAGTCAAAGGAAGTGGAGGCCTAACAGTCTCGGAGGCCTACTGCTACAGGCAACACGCAAGAAGGAGACCCAACCAGGAGTCTACACATTTCCAAAAATTTGTGGCAGACACCCGCAAAATGACATCAATTTCACCACAGTAGAAATAGTATAATAGGAAGGGACACCTCTTACACTACAGCCAATCCAGCAGATGGATACTGTAATGGGCAAGGTGGTGGAAACACTCTGACATATGACTCAGAAAGCCAGGAGGGGAGTAACTAGGTGGCCTTCCAAATCCCAACTTGGATAAGTGGAAGCAGGCGAAAACTGCGACCCAAGGAGGGACAAGGACGTGGCACCAGGTTCTACTCCATGGCTGACCTAGAGAGGGTGGCAGCTAACCCCCTAGAGTGGCTAGGCTGCTATGGCTCAAATTATGGATAAAGAATTCAGGCAGGCTCTGTAGGGACTCTGGAACAACGGGTGCAGATGAGACCGGCTGGGGAACAGAAAAGCACTGGCAGGTGCGGGCTGGACCGGCTAATGGACAGAAGAGTGCAGACAGGTATGAGCAGAAGGGCACAGACAGATGCGAACAGATGTGTACAAGGTAGACAAGCAGATAGGTGGACCTGGGGACCCTGACAACTAGCAAGCATGCAAGGCAAACTAACAACGTAGCTCAGGCACCTCCATATTGGAGGAGAAGCCTTAAATAGAAGGTGTCACCCAGCTATAGGTTGGGAAAACCTTGGGTCGACGCAGGCGGTCCCTTTAAGAAGGAGGGAGTGTGTGCGTGCACCCTATAAGCATAGTGCCCGGCCTAAAACTTAACCTTGGGGGACACATAGAGAGCGAGATGGGGAGGTGGTGTGTGTGAGTGAGAGACACTGAATGTCCTTTCAGTTAGGGAGATCCAGCAAAGGGCCAAGTCTGTAATGTCAACAGATCAGAAAGTTTATAGTAAGAGGGAATGGTTCATTGTGTCAAAGGCAGATGCCAGGTCCAGGAGAAGGAGGAGGACAAACTCACGTCGCTTTCATTTGGCCGTTAGTAGGTCGTTTGTGACTTTAGTCGGCCAGTTTCAGTGGAATGGTGCGGTCTGAAGCCAGATTGTAAGCGGTCAGAGGGAGCAAGAGGAGAGGTGGAAAGGCAGTTCAAAATGGATGTGGTCTTCCAGTAGTTTGGAGGCATAGGGGAGAAATTATATGGAGCAATAGCTAGACATAGAGGATGGGTCCAGGGTGGGCTTTTTGCGGATGGGTGTGATTGAGGTATGTTTCAATCAGGATGGAAGATACCAGTTGTTAGTGACAGGTTGAAGAGGTGGGTTATGCTTGTGATGAAGACTGTGGTAAAGTATGGAATGAGGTGGGATGCTATTGTGTCAAGTTTACTGGTGGTGAGGCAAAGTATTCAGCTGAGTTGAGAGGAGAAGGACGGGGAGCTGATGGATATAGGAAAGAATTGAAAGTACTGAATTGCTGTTTAGGGTTGTGAGACAGGTATGATATGAGGGATGAGAAGTATGTTTGTTTTGCTGCAGTGAGCAATTGCGCAGCATTTTCGCAACTTGTGTTACTGGACGGGCAAGTCCGTTCCCTTTCTTTGACAGTCTCACAGCGGTGGGCTTTGTAGATGAGGGCCAGAAAAAACATGTGCTCCAGTAGATGGCAAGCGTTGCATCAAGTGGCCTCTGCTCCTCTTCCTCCACCTTAACATCACACACCGTACAGTCCTCAGTGGTGGCACCCCAATTACTTTTGTTTTCCCCCACATCACAACTCTCCAAGTGCCCAACGACTGTTGGGAACCACAGATGGCTGATTCTGCAGATCTCTTCACACATTGTATACCATGGGCATCGGAAGTGTACTCTTAGGGTATGTGCACACGTCAGGATTTCTTGCAGAAATTTCGTGAAGAAAACCGGAAATTTTCTGCAAGAAATCCGCATTTTTTTTTTGCGTTTTTTTCCCGTTTTTTTCGCGTTTTTTTTAGCATTTTGCAAGCGTAATTAGCTTGCAGAATGCTAAAGTTTTCCAAGCGATCTGTAGCATCGCTTAGAAAACTGACTGACAGGTTGGTCACACTTGTCAAACATAGTGTTTGACAAGTGTGACCAACTTTTTACTATAGATGCTGCTTATGCAGCATCTATAGTAAAAGATAGAATGTTTAAAAATAATAAAAAAATAAAAAAAAATGGTTATACTCACCCTCTGCAGACAGCCGATATCCTCAGCGGCATCCGTTCCTATAGATGGTGTGGTTCAGGACCTTCGATGACGTCGCGGTCACGTGAGCGGTCACATGACTGGTCTCGCGACCAATCACAAGACAGCGACGTCATCGCAGGTCCTGAACCACACCATCTATAGGAACCGAAGCGGCAGCATGCAGCGGTGAGAGGCGGGAACACTCCGGGGGCCATCGAAGGTGAGTATATGACTATTTTTTATTTTAATTCTTTTTTTTTTACCAATTATATGGTGCCCAGTCCGTGGAGGAGAGTCTCCTCTCCTCCACCCTGGGTACCAACCGCACATAATCTGCTTACTTCCCGCATGGTGGGCACAGCCCCGTGCGGAAAGTAAGTAGATCAATGCACTCCTAGGTGTGTGGAATCCCCGCAATTCCGCAAATTTAATGAACATGTTGCTTTTTTTTCCGCGATGCGATTTTTTCGCTGAAAAAAATGCAGCATGTGCACAAAATATACGGAATACACTGAAAATAATGGGAGGCATATGTAAGCGTTTTTTCGCATTTTTATCACGTTTTTATAGCGAAAAAAACGTGAAAAAAACGCGAAAAATACTGAACGTGTGCACATGGCCTAAAGATTCACAGAGTCAAGAGGAGGAAATTCTCTTCACTGATGGACAATTTTTTTTTTCAGTTTGATCCAGGGCTAGACTAAGTAGGTTCTGAGCAGAAACAGACGTTAACCCCGGGGGAATGGAGGTGATCCATTCCTGATGAGATTCATATACATCATGGCAATTATTGTCACACAGGTCTCCGGCCACATAATCTCCACTTGTTTACCCCCTACAGTTAGGGTGACTAAGGCCATGTGCACACGTTCAGGATTTTTAGCGTTTTTTTCGCGTTTTTTCGCTATAAAAACGTGATAAAAACGCGAAAAAAACGCTAACATATGCCTCCTATTATTTACAAGGTATTCCGCATTTTTTGTGCAAATGTTGCGATTTTTTCCGCGAAAAAATCGCATAGCGGAAAAAAAAGCAACATGTTCATTAAAAATGCGGAATTGCGGGGATTCCGCACACCTAGGGGTCCATTGATCTGCTTACTTCCCGCACGGGGCTGTGCACACCATGCGGGAAGTAAGCAGATTATGTGCGGTTGGTACCCAGGGTGGAGGAGAGGAAACTCTCCTCCACGCACTGGGCACCATATAAGTGGTCAAAAAATAAGAAATAAAATAAAAAACAGTCCTATACTCACCCTCGATGTCCAGCGCAGTGTTCCCGCCTCTGTGCTGCACGCTGGCTGGTTCCTGTAGCTGGTGTGCGGAGAAGGACCTTGCCGAATGACGTCACTGTCCTGTGATTGGTCGAGACCGCTCACGTGACCGTGACGTCATGGAAGGCCCTGCGCGCACACATCAGCTATAGGAATGGACGCCGGTGAGGAGATCTGATGTCTGCGGGTGAGTATAAGCATTTTTTTAATTTTTTTTATTATTTTTAAACGTTCTATCTTTTACTATAGATGCTGCAAAAGCAGCATCTATAGTAACAAGTTGGTCACACTTGTCAAACGCTATGTTTGACAAGTGTGACCAACTTGTCAGTCAGTTTTCCAAGCGATGCTACAGATCGCTTGGAAAACTTTAGCATTCTGCAAGCTAATTACGCTTGCAGAATGTTAAAAAAACGCAAAAAAAACGGAAAAAAAACGCAAAAAAAAAAATGCGGATTTCTTGCAGAAAATTTCCGGTTTTCTTCAGGAAATTTCTGCAAGAAATCCTGAACGTGTGCACATACCCTGAGAGCCCGTCAGCTGATATGGAAGTGGACATGCCTGCTGTTTTTGACTGATCTTATCAAGCACATCCCATCTTTCTCAATCCACCATAACATTTCCGCCTGCACCTCTCTCACAATCCAGCAGTTTGTCGTGTTCACTTTACTCCACCCTGTGTCAGCACAGCAGCCATCCTTCATTTGTGTAGTTGTGCTTATGTAAAAGATTATTTCCTCCAAAGAGCTTGAACTTCACCATCTCATTCTACTAATAATAATAACAACCTTTACTTACTGTATATATCGCAAACGCATTCTGCATAGCTTTACGAGTGAGCAGTTCATATAAAACAGTCAAAAGTTACCAAGTTTAACATAACCAAAGAATTACAGCAAAACTATTGGCGACCCTGCTCTTCAGAGCTTACAATCTATAATGAGGTGGGGGTGACACCAATTAGAGGTGCTTATTTACAATGATGGTACAAACATCTTGAGGAAATGGGGAATAGTTAAAGGCTGCATGAGCCTTTTTTGGGTACAGTTTAGTTTGATGGTGAATTATGTTCAGAGAAGTAGAGAATAAACTATATATAAAAAAGGACTTTGATTAGGGAATGTGATAGGCCGCCCTAAACACATGTTTTTAGGGAGCACCTAAAAATTTCTAAGTTGTGGTTATACTCCTAGTTTCATGGGGGACAAAGGGTAAGAGGTGAATCATATAGGTAGGAGATTGAAATGAACCAGACAAAGTCCAAATCAAGGGTGTTACCGTCTTTGTGTGTCTCAGAGTTTCAAAGTTACGAGAGGCCACAAGAATTGGCTAGAGATAGAAGCTGGGATGCAGTTGGGGAGGTGGAGCTGTTGAAGTCTCCCAGGATAAGGGTTGTCAATTCTGAGGTCATAAAGTGTGGCCGCAACGCATTAAATTGGTCAAGGAAGTGGGTAGGAGAGTCTGGGGGCTGGTATATGACTGCTACTCTGAGGGAGAGGGGATGGAACACCCTGATAGTGTGAAGCTCCAAAGAAGAATGGTGTCCTATATTTATAAAAAAAAATGTAAAAACAGGATTGTTGGCAGTAAGGAGTATAGGGTTATCGTAGAGCGAGCAGTGATCTATTGCGGGATATACTGTACGCATATTCCATGTGTTCTAATCTGGACATGGATAAGCCGTGTGCTCACTATTACTTTTCTGAGAACTAATTATTGTGAACAGCCTGCGGCCTCCTCAGATGATTTCTCACCCAATATCATCATTGTCTGGACGATAGGGGCCAGTTGAGAGCTCTTCACTACAAAGATCACAGTGGGAGGTTCTGCGTGACTCACGGCCTGTGATCTCTGCGATTATTGCAAGGCCAATCCAATCTGTTGGCCATGGAAATGCAACCTTTCCACCTTCATTTAGGATTCAGACAGTTTCGGAAAGCTGATTGACATTGAAGTCCCCCAGTACCAGTGGCGCAGTCACCATTACTTTTTTAAGAAAGATGTGCCTGCGCTACAACAACAGTCACAGAAAACATCACCCGTTCCCTGAAAAAATTCTATGTCTTCCAGGGTGCATTTCAAGAATGACACCTAGATGAACAAGCATGGACAGAGGAGTTACATCTAGATGACTGGGCACTGGGTGACTCTGGTGGCTGTGGGGGCAGTCTAGGAAGGGACTGCTACACAAGTCTTGCAATCCCCAAGGCTTTCAGGGTGCTTGGGGATGGAGAAACAAACTACTACACACCATAAGATGGATAACTAAACTATTAGACAACAGGAGTAGGAGAACTAGACTACTAAACAGCTAGGGTTGGAGAACAAAACAAATGCACACCAGAAGATGAACTAAACTACTAAACAGCTTGGGTTAGACATCTAAACTACTACACACCAGGGGATGGAGAACTAAAGCAGTAGACACCAAGGTGTCACTAGACACCAAGTCTTGGAATCCCTAGGGCTTTTGGATAAAACCTCTGTATCTAACACTTCCTTCAGTGCTTCTGCCTTCTCCACCTCCTCTAGGGCCTCCAAGAACACCCTCAAACTCTGGCTTAAGGAAACACACGTTATGACACTGCAGAGAGAATCACCCCCACCTCCGTACTGCCCAGCCAGGGCTCACCACAATCAGGCAGTGTTTACATTATTATGCCTTGGAGATTGCAGTCATACAGATCAACATTTGTGGACAGTTATCCATGCCGAGTTTGAGCAATGGCTGTTTCCACTTAACCTGGAGCCAGGGAAGGCGATTGTCACAATACCGCTGTTGGGTGACCCTGGACCCGAGGCTCCTTCCCTGTCCTTAACACTAGGGGACATCCTAGCTCACCCTGCTTCCCGGAATACTTCAGATGCCTTGGTCTGTTCTAATCCCCCACCCAGGGAAGAGGGAGTGCTATTGTGCACCGTAGTACACCAACCAAACAAACAAGGCAACACGGACAAATGGTACCAGATATCTCCATATGCAAATTGCCTCTTCTGAGAAAAAGAGGACTTAAACTCTATAGCGCCACCTGTTGGAAATTGGAAATATTTAATTTCCCAGAGGAGCATTGCACAGCGAATAAGCCTCCTTACCTTGACAAGCCAGCTGGTATGTCACTCTCCATAAGGAGAAACATTACCCCTTAGACCCCAGATATCTCCAGGCATTCAAAATATTCACTCACATGTAACAGAGGAATGCATCGGAGTGTGAAGGTAGGGAAATAAACAAAAACAGAGATGCATAAGGAATTATCACGCATAGAAACCAAGCAAGAGTCACTAATAACTCCTTCAACTCTCCTCATATGTGCCCCTCTCCCACCGTTAGCCATGCAGCAAGTGCTAGCTCTGATGAGGATTAGTAATAGAGCCCAGATTGTAAACGGAAAAGGAGTGGCTAAACGAGCACAGCTGGGAGCACAGGGATTTCCAACATGTCGAATTATCCTCTGTTCTGTGAGAAGAAATAAACCCATTTAAAATGAAGAAGTGCTTCTCAGTGCCAAAGTAGGAGCAATCAGACTCTGCGGTCTTCTTGCTCTGCACTATCGCGGCAATCCCGTGACAGCGATAACTGTGCGAACCTGGTGGCGGCCATACACCGGGGCAACCTCACACACGAGCCTTGCATGGCTCACATCTTCAACCTGATGGTACAGCAATTCCTCCACCACTGTCCTAGCCTGGATGCGCTGCTGTAGAAACTGTCATTGTGTGCTCACTTCCACGATTCCACTTAAGATGGTATAGAGCTTTTTTGGACTACCGGTTAACCGGTTGATGTGCATTGTGACTACATTGTGGAATTCAACTCTGTATATGGTGCAGCAACAGTGGCAGTAGCGCTGAGACTTAGTGCAGTATGACATTTTGCATGGTCTGGGACAACGCAGTGCGGACGTGGTGCAATTCACACTTTTGGAGTGGACACAGATGAAGGACATCTGCACCCTTCTGCACATTTTCAAAATGGCAACTAAGATGGTTTGCGCTGACAATGCCGTCACTAGCTTCACTATATCACTATTACTGTCATCTAAATACTGGAGCACACTTTATATAGTCTGGGTGAGGAGATGGTGGTGGTTCCAGGGGAAGAGGAGGAAGCAGAGAAGGATGCCTTTAGGGTTTACAAGATCTCTAAGTTCAGGTCTATTGTTTCACAAGCGGTTGGGAGGAACAAATGGAGAAGGATGAGGAATAGGATGAGAAGGAAGAGGTAATGGACACGCAACAGATAGGAGATGAAGAGGATAATGATTCCCTCTCTGTTGTCCATGGTAACCAGGAGGGGATGGAGGAAGCAAGCTTGAGTGTTATCCCGCCGCCACCACACTATGAACTTGGACCTCATAAATGAGATCAACCCATGAGCGTCTTCTTGCAGCACTATCTACAACAGGTTTGTCGCCCATATTGTTAGGATTCAAAATAGCGCTGACTACTGGGTTGCTAGTCTGTTCAATCCATGATACAAAAATAAATTTTGCCAGTTGATTCCCCCCTTGAAAGGAACACGCCCATGTTGCAGTATCAAAATATGCTGGAAGATAATCGTGACAGTGGTTTTCCCCAAGACAGCAGTAAGGCACACAGTTTGCATCGCAGTGATAGGCTTCCAATCCCGGGAACGTTGAGTCGTCAACGCAAAAACATTAGCAGCCTTCCAACCCCACCAAGGACAGCACCTGCAAAGAGTTTGTATGTTCTCCCTGTGTTTTCCAGGGTTTCATCCCAGTGCTCTTTTTATTCCCACACTCCAAAGACATACTGATAGGAAATTTAGATTTTGAGTCCCAATGGGAACAGTGCCACTAATGTCTGTAAATGTAAAGCGCTGTGAAATTATTGGCGTTATATAAGTGATAAAAAAAGCAGAAATTCATGCTCAGCCACACTAAGGTGGCACAAATATCAGTTTTGTAGACTACTGTTGTCAGAATAGTAGCCAGTTCCTTTTTGCTTTCATCCTTTCATGCCATTATGCAATAACAATATGACCTCTGGAGATGTTGTAAGTCAACACCTTGTATTATATTGATTTGTGCCGATTCTGGTATGTGCTACATTCATGCGATGACTAGTGATGAGCGAATATACTCATTACTCGAGATTTCTCAAGCATGCTCAGGGGTCCTCCGAGTATTTTTTAGTGCTCGGAGATTTAGTTTTTCTTGCCGCAGCTGAATTATTTACATTTGTTAGCCAGCATAAGTACATGTGGGGATTACCTAGCAACCAGGCAACCCCCACATGTACTTAGCCTGGCTAACAGATGTAAATCATTCAGCTGCGGCAAGAAAAATTAAATCTCCGAGCACTGAAAAATACTCGGAGGACCCCCGAGGATGCTCGAGAAATCTCGAGTAACGAGTATATTCGCTCATCACTAGCGATGACCCATATACGTATATATTTTCAGCCTGGCATTGTCCAGCTCACCTAACAGCTCACCTGGCTGTCTTTCTGGCAGAGCGCATACGTGCCGCTGCCCTCCACATACCACACAGGACCGGGCATCTCTGTGCCTCCTGCGCATGCCTGGAGACTTTTATCTCCCTGTGCTTGCGCAGTGGCGTTTGACATCATATGCCCTGTTTGCTGAGACTCGCCGGGCGCACCGCGCATGTGCCGCTAGTGCCGTTTTCACTGGTCCACCATGTCCTTGTGATTGGACATGTGAATAATTCCCATGGCTTTTTAAGGTCTTTGCCACATTATCCCTCTGCATCCCCGTGAGAAAGCGGCTTGCACATCTATTTGATACTTTACTTAAAACGTTTTTCACTTTTTTAGTGCTTACTTCTAATTTTGGGACAATGTTTGCCAGCATACATTCCATGTCTAAATTCCCAGTGTTTGACCACTTAAACACATGCGTTCTGTTACTATATGTTAAATGCTCTGCACGTAACCCTATTCTATGTGTCTGTTTTGTTTTATGTAATTTTACTTGACAACTCTTTTCATGATGATACTTTAATAAAATTTGTACTTTTTTAATATAATGATTTGATACTCCATTTTTTCTCCTATTGATGTTATAGCGTTTTTGGAGTTTAAAATATTTCTTTAATGGTTGTTTTCTATTAGTAATACCGCCTCTGCATCGAGAATGCAACTGGGATTTTTTCTGTTCATACTGATTCTGTGTCTTTCACAGTTTCTCACAGATCCTCTATGGATTACCATGCACGCGATTGCACATGGCGTGCACTAATCAATGACGCTTTCCAAGACAGCACAGATGGGGACACAGATGGGTACAATAGAGACTTGCAAGAGGCCATTTACCTATTTAAGGACTTACTTAGGAGGAGGACATGCATGTGGTGGAACCATGCATTCCTGGATAAGTATATACAAAAAGACTTGATTCCTAGGGGGCTACGGATCCAGGTGTTCCCTTCCTTCCCCATATAAGATAGTACTTTAAAAAACAAGTGGGAGGAATTAACTAACACCTGTTCCAAGGGGTTTATGGAACTGCTTAAAACAATGAATCAAAATTCCCTGGAATCTCAAGAAATAGAAATTGAGGTCCTGCTAACTACCTTACAAAAAGATATGAAGGGTGACGTCCTTAAAATACTTAATGAGGATGCAGAGTTTCAAAAATGGGCCAATGAAATCCAAACCACAAAAGCCAAAAAAATTAAGAGATGTCCAGGATAAACTATCATCTAGAGTCTATAGATGGCGTAACCCCAATGACCGCTCCCACCAGCAATATAGAAACTCTTCCCACTCCAGGTCAAGATCTACTTCTACTAAATTGAACATGTCGTGTGATGAAGACTCATCACCTCAGACATCCCAACATGGTGGACAATCCTCTTTGGACCTTCCTGCTAAGCGGATTATTACCTGACAATCCTCTAAGAATAAATCCTCTAGCAGGAGGTCTACCCAGGTTGGTGCCCAGGGAGGGCTCCAGATACTGAATCTCTCATCTCATGTACTGACTGATATACAAATACAGGTTTTGGGTAGGTGCCTGACGTTTTCCCCCACTAACTGCTTTAATTATTTTTAAGCTCTGAAGGACCTTCATCTTTTTTCTCGTAAGCTTATATTGAGAAAACTACACAGGAAAAATAAGTCACGTGTATCTTTGAGTAACATTGAGAGGGAGAAAGTTCTTAACCTAGAGGCCCTCCTTGAAGAACAGGCTTTCCCACATCAGGGTAAGCTCCCCCCATGTATTTTGCCTAGGTCAACGAGGTTTCCCCCATTGTGTCTGAGTCTGGCTATTAAAATTTTCACCAAACTTGTGTCTGAGGATTTTAAAAATTTCTCCTCGAGATGCAGATTTGACAATTTGACACGTAAACAGCGTCTTGCCCATAACAGAGTTGCAGTCACTCTCAGATGTCCTGTTTAAGTCGGCAGACAAGAGGGGGAACTGTTGTGAATTCCATTCTCGGGCTCCCTCCTGTGGTCATGAGTGGTACTGTGTGAGTTTGTTCTTGGGCTCCCTCTGGTGGCCTTTAGCGATATGGCTGGGCTCAGCTGCTTCATTTCCTTCTATGCTGGGCCTATTTAACTCACCTGGACCTTCATTTGTTGCCTGCTGTCCGTGTATTCAGTCCTGATTCTGAGCTCTCCTGAATATTCCTTGTGACCAGTCTCCTGCTGGAGAAGCTAAGTTTGCTTGTTCATTTTGCTCATTATTTCCTTGAAAACGTTTCTCAGTATATGATGAGTTTAGTCCAGCTCGCTTTTATGTGATTTTTTGCTTGCTGGTTAGTTCTGGGGTGCAGAGGGCACCCCTCACATCGTGAGTCGGTGTGGGGGTTCTTGTATTCTCTGCGTGGTTTATTTTTGATAGTTTTTGTACTGACCACACAGATTCCTATCTATTTTCTGTCTATCTAGTGTTAGCGGGCCTCATTTGCTAAACCTGTTTCATTTCTACGTTTGTATTTTCCCCTTAACTCACCGTTATTATTTGTGGGGGGCTGTCTATAACTTTGGGGTTATTTCTCTGAGGCAAGTGAGGTCTTTGCTTTCTCTCTAGGGGCAGTCAGTTTCTCAGGCTGTGAAGAGGCGTCTAGGTTTTTAGGTAACGCTCCACAGCTGCCTTTAGTGTGTTGGATAGGATCAGGATTGCGGTCAGTATAGCTTCCACATCCCCAGAACTTGTCCTATCATTCTGGTTATATGTGTCAGGTCAGTTTTGAGATCCTACCACCGGATCATAACAGTACAGCAGGCCACAAAGTGTTAATGCAGCAGAAGAGGGAGAAGAGAAATCCTGAAGTCATTTTTTTTTTTTTTTCTCTGCACTGTGTTTAGTCTCTCTCCTCCCCTTAATCTCTGGGTGGTTCTGAACTCAGCTGCAGATATGGACATTCAGAGTCTGTCTTCTAGTGTGGATCATCAGGGCATTCAGGATTATGTAGTCCGCAGTCCAATGTCAGAGCCTAAAATACCAATTCCTGAGCTGTTCTCCGGAGATAGATCTAGGTTTTTGAACTTTAAGAATAATTGTAAGTTATTCCTTTCTCTGAGACCTCACTCCTCTGGTGATTCTGTTCAGCAAGTTAAAATTGTTATTTCTTTGTTGAGTGGTGACCCTCAAGATTGGGCATTCTCTCTGGCGCCAGGAGATCCTGCATTGCTAAATGTGGATGCGTTTTTTCTGGCGCTTGGAGTGCTTTATGAGGAACCTAATCTGGTAGACCAAGCAGAGAAGGTTTTGCTGGCTCTCTCTCAGGGTCAAGATGAAGCTGAGGTTTACTGACAGAAGTTTAGGAAGTGGTCTGTGCTCACTCAATGGAATGAGTGCGCCCTGGCGGCGATTTTCAGAAAGGGTCTTTCTGAAGCCCTTAAAGATGTTATGGTGGGGTTCCCCACGCCTGTGGGTCTGAATGAGTCTATGTCTTTGGCCATTCAGATAGATCGGCGTCTGCGGGAGCGCAAACCTGTGCACCATCTGGCGGTATTTTCTGAGCAGAAACCTGAGCCTATGCAATGCGACAGGATTCTGACCAGAGTTGAACAGCAAAACCACAGACGTCAGAATGGGTTGTGCTTTTACTGTGGTGATTCTACTCATGTTATCTCAGAGTGTTCTAAGCGCACAAAAAGGTTCGCCAAGTCTGTCACCATTGGTACTGTACAACCTAAATTCATTTTGTCTGTTACTTTGATTTGCTCTCTGTCATCCTACTCAGTTATGGCTTTTGTGGATTCAGGTGCCGCCCTGAATTTGATGGATTTGTCATTTGCCAGGCGCTGTGGTTTTATCTTGGAGCTTTTACAGTTCCCTATCCCACTAAAGGGAATTGATGCTACACCATTGGCCAAGAATAAACCTCAGTACTGGACCCAAGTGACCATGTGCATGGCTCCTACACATCAGGAGGTGATTCGCTTTCTTGTGCTACATAATTTGTATGATGTTGTCGTGTTGGGTCTGCCATGGCTGCAGGCTCATAATCCAGTCCTGGATTGGAAAGCAATGTCTTTGTCAAGTTGGGGTTGCCAAGGAATTCATGGCGATGCTCCTTTGGTGTCAATTGCTTCTTCTACTCCTTCTGAAGTCCCTGAATTTTTGTCGGACTACCAGGATGTATTTGATGAGCCCAAATCTAGTGCTCTACCTCCTCATAGGGATTGTGATTGTGCTATAAATCTGATTCCTGGTAGTAAGTTCCATAAGGGACGACTTTTTAATTTATCTGTACCAGAACATGCCGCTATGCAGAGTTATATAAAGGAGTCCTTGGAGAAGGGGCATATTCGCCCGTCCTCGTCCCCTTTAGGTGCGGGGTTTTTTTTTGTGGCCAAGAAGGATGGTTCTCTGAGACCCTGTATAGATTATCGCCTTCTTAATAACATCACGGTCAAATTTCAGTACCCCTTGCCACTGTTGTCCGATCTGTTTGCCCGGATTAGGGGGGCCAGTTGGTTCACCAAGATAGATCTTCGAGGAGCATATAATCTTGTGCGCATAAAGCAGGGCGATGAATGGAAAACAGCATTTAATACGCCCGAAGGCCATTTTGAGTACTTGGTGATGCCTTTTGGGCTTTCTAATGCCCCCTCTGTGTTTCAGTCCTTCGTGCATGACATCTTCTGAGAGTATCTGGATAGATTTATGATTGTGTACCTGGATGATATTTTGGTCTTTTCTGATGATTGGGAGTCTCATGTGAAGCAGGTCAGGATGGTATTTCAGGTCCTGCGTGCCAATGCCTTGTTTGTGAAGGGCTCTAAATGTCTCTTCGGAGTCCAGAAGGTTTCCTTTTTGGGCTTTATTTTTTCTCCTTCTACTATTGAGATGGATCCAGTCAAGGTCCAGGCTATTTATGACTGGACTCAACCTACATCTGTGAAGAGTCTTCAGAAGTTCTTGGGTTTTGCTAATTTTTACCGTCGCTTCATCACTAATTTTTCTAGTGTGGTTAAGCCTTTGACGGATTTGACCAAGAAGGGTTCTGATGTGACGAATTGGTCTCCTGCGGCCGTGGAGGCCTTTCAGGAGCTGAAACGTCGATTTTCTTCGGCTTCTGTCTTGCGCCAGCCCGATGTCTCTCTTCCCTTTCAGGTCGAGGTTGATGCTTCTGAGATTGTAGCAGGGGCTGTCTTGTCACAGAGATGCTCTGATGGCTCTGTGATGAGACCATGTGCTTTCTTTTCAAGAAAGTTTTCGCCTGCCGAGCGGAATTATGATGTTGGTAATCGTGAGTTGTTGGCAATGAAGTGGGCATTTGAGGAGTGGCGACATTGGCTTGAGGGAGCCAAGCATCGTGTGGTAGTCTTGACGGATCACAAGAATTTGACTTATCTCGAGTCTGCCAAACGGTTGAATCCGAGACAGGATCGATGGTCGCTGTTTATCTCTCGTTTCAATTTCGTGGTTTCATATCTTCCGGGTTCGAAAAACGTGAAGGCTGATGCCCTTTCTAGGAGTTTTGTACCTGACTCCCCGGAAGTTTCTGAACCGACTGGTGTCCTCAAAGAGGGGGTGATTTTGTCTGCCATCTCTCCTAATCTGCGACGGGTGTTGCAGGAGTTTCAGGCCAATAGACCTGACCGTTGTCCACCGGAGAGACTGTTTGTCCCGGACAGATGGACCAGTAGAGTTATTTCCGAGGTTCATTCTTCGGTGTTGGCAGGTCATCCTGGGATTTTTGATACCAGGGATTTGGTGGCGAGGTCCTTTTGGTGGTCTTCCTTGTCGCGGGATGTGCGTTCCTTTGTGCAGTCCTGTGGGATTTGTGCTCGGGCCAAGCCTTGCTGTTCTCGTGCCAGTGGATTGCTTTTGCCCTTGCCTGTCCCGAAGAGGCCTTGGACGCATATTTCCATGGATTTTATTTCGGATCTTCCTGTCTCTCAGAGGATGTCTGTCATCTGGGTGGTTTGTGATCGTTTTTCTAAAATGGTCCATTTGGTACCTTTGCCTAAGCTGCCTTCCTTGTTGTGAATTAGACTTTTTGGCTCCCTCTTGTGGTTACTAGTGATATGACTCTGGGATTGTCTTTCCTCAGTTTGGCACCCACCTGGGTCGTTAGTCCAGGGGTGTCGCTATATAAACTTCCTGGATCCTTAGTCCAGTGCCTGGCATCGTTGTAGTCAGATCCTTTCTGTTTGCTCCTGTCTGCTGGTCTGGTTCGTGCAAAGTTAAGCTAGGTCCTGCTTCTTTGTTTTTTGGTTATTTGCTTTGCTCTTTTTTTGTCCAGCTTGTACTAGATGTGATTCCTGACTTTGCTGGAAGCTCTAGGGGGCTGGTGTTCTCCCCCCGGGCCGTTGGACGGTTCGGGGGTTCTTGAGTATCCAGCGTGGATATTTTGATGGGGTTTTTGCTGACCATATAAGTCATCTTACTATGTTCTGCTATTGGCTAGTGGGCCTCTCTTTGCTAGATACCTAGCTCGTTCTTATGTTTGTCTTTTCCTCTTACCTCACCGTTATTGTTTGTTGGGGGCTTGTATCCAACTTTTGGGGGTCTTTTCTCTGGAGGCAAGAAAGGTCTTTCTTTTCCCTTCTAGGGTTAGTTAGTTCTCCGGCTGGCGCGAGACGTCTAGAACCAACGTAGGCACGTTCCCCGGCTGCTGCTATTTGTGGTGCTAGGATTAGATATATGGTCAGCTCAGTTACCACTGCCCTATGAGCTGTTTTTTTGTGTTTGCAGACTTAGTAATTATTTCTGAGACCCTCTGCCATTGGGGTCATAACACTTCCTCCTCCAATTTGGTGCCACTGTTTTTTCAGAATGTGGTTCGTTTACATGGTATTCCGGAGAACATTGTGTCTGACAGAGGATCCCAGTTTGTGTCCAGATTTTGGCGGTCCTTTTGTGCTAAGATGGGCATTGAATTGTCTTTTTCATCAGCCTTCCATCCTCAGACGAATGGCCAAACCGAACGAACTAATCAGACCTTGGAAACTTATTTGAGATGTTTTGTTTCTGCTGATCAGGATGATTGGGTGACTTTTTTGCCATTGGCTGAGTTCGCCCTCAATAATCGGGCTAGTTCTGCTACTTTGGTTTCACCTTTCTTTTGCAATTCTGGTTTTCATCCTCGTTTTTCCTCGGGTCAGGTTGAACCCTCTGACTGTCCTGGGGTGGATTCTGTGGTGGATAGGTTGCAGCAGATTTGGAACCATGTGGTGGACAATTTGACGTTGTCCCAAGAGAAGGCTCAGCGCTTTGCTAACCGCCGTCGCTGTGTGGGTCCCCGACTTCGTGTGGGGGATTTGGTGTGGTTGTCTTCTCGTTATGTCCATCGGTCCTTATAAGATTTTGGAAATCCTCAACCCTGTGTCATTTCGTTTGGACCTCCCAACATCGTTTGCCATTCATAATGTGTTCCATAGGTCATTGTTGCGGAGATATGTGGTGTCTGTGGTCCCTTCTGTTGATCCTCCTGCTCCTGTCTTGGTCGAGGGGGAGTTGGAGTATGTGGTGGAGAAGATCTTGGATTCTCGTATTTCGAGACGGAAGCTTCAGTACTTAGTTAAATGGAAGGGCTATGGTCAGGAGGATAATTCCTGGGTTGTCGCCTCCGATGTCCATGCGGCCGATTTGGTTCGTGCCTTTCATTCGGCTCGTCCTGATCGGCCTGGGAGCTCTGGTGAGGGTTCGGTGACCCCTCCTCAAGGGGGGGGGGGTACTGTTGTGAATTCCGTTCTCGGGCTCCCTCCTGTGGTCATGAGTGGTACTGTGTGAGTTTGTTCTTGGGCTCCCTCTGGTGGCCTTTAGCGATATGGCTGGGCTCAGCTGCTTCATTTCCTTCTATGCTGGGCCTATTTAACTCACCTGGACCTTTATTTGTTGCCTGCTGTCAGTGTATTCAGTCCTGATTCTGAGCTCTCCTGAATATTCCTTGTGACCAGTCTCCTGCTGGAGAAGCTAAGTTTGCTTGTTCATTTTGCTCATTATTTCCTTGAAAACGTTTCTCAGTATATGATGAGTTTAGTCCAGCTCGCTTTTATGTGATTTTTTGCTTGCTGGTTAGTTCTGGGGTGCAGAGGGCACCCCTCACATCGTGAGTCGGTGTGGGGGTTCTTGTATTCTCTGCGTGGTTTATTTTTGATAGTTTTTGTACTGACCGCACAGATTCCTATCTATTTTCTGTCTATCTAGTGTTAGCGGGCCTCATTTGCTAAACCTGTTTCATTTCTACGTTTGTATTTTCCCCTTAACTCACCGTTATTATTTGTGGGGGGCTGTCTATAACTTTGGGGTTATTTCTCTGAGGCAAGTGAGGTCTTTGCTTTCTCTCTAGGGGCAGTCAGTTTCTCAGGCTGTGAAGAGGCGTCTAGGTTTTTAGGTAACGCTCCACGGCTGCCTTTAGTGTGTTGGATAGGATCAGGATTGTGGTCAGTATAGCGTCCACATACCCAGAACTTGTCCTATCATTCTGGTTATATGTGTCAGGTCAGTTTTGAGATCCTACCACCGGATCATAACAGTGAACATCGTCATCTGGCCGAGTGCACAGTACGAATGTGAGGCTTTTCGCCAATTGAGGGATCCTAATACTTATACAAAGCTATCATATAATCCAGTGTCCTCCTTCTCATTGGAACTTCAACAGATCCTTAGAAGAACTTTAGAGGGAAATGTCATCACCAGGACGTTTTTGAGGGTTTAATTGTCAGGTCCCCCAAAATTCCTACTTTTTATCTCTTGCCCAAAGTCAACGAGGAAATCCTTAACCCTCCAGAGTTCCCGATCATGTCAGGGATTGAGGGACTTTGTGATCCTATTTGCAAATTTATTGATTTTTACCTTAAACCCCTCATTGAATCTTCACCATCATATATCTGTAACACGAAGGACGTTCTGGCACGGGTCGATGGCGTCCTTGTGGATGATGAAACCTTTTTTGTTACAGCTGGTATTGAAACTTTTCACACCTGTATTGACCATGTACATGGTCTGGATGCAATCCACCTCTTCTTGGGGATGTCCGACCTGGACGACCGTGTGTGAATTTATCCTCGAGTTGATGCACTTTGTTCTTACCCACTATTTTTTATCTTTAAGGACAATTTCTATTTACAGAAGCGCGGCACAGCCATGGGCACGGCCAGTGCGCTAATCTCTTCCTAAGCTCTTGGGAGAGATTCCTTTTTAGCTATAGGGGGCACACCACCCACCTCCCATGTGCTGTGCTGGATATGATATATTGATGACATCCGGTTTCTGTGGGATGGGACGGTGCATCAGCTCGAGGGATTTATGGCATCTCTTAATCGAAATACATATAATATTAAATTGACTTATAAGTTTGACCTTGGTAAAATTGACTTCTTGGACGTCTCTGGAGATTAATGCCAATAGGCACATCCAGATGAACGTCTATAGGAACCAACCTCGGTTAATGCTCTCATACACACCGATTCTTCAAACAATCCCGCTACAATTAGGGCCATCCCGGTTGGACAGTTCCTAAGGATGAGGCAGATCTGCTCCACTGAGGACTGATTTGAAGCACAAGCTTTGGACCTCAAGACACTCTTTAAGACCCATGGGTACAGCCACAGATGTATAAAGCGAGGCTATGATAGGGCAAGGAGGACTCTCCCCGTAATGACCTTTTATATCCACAGAAAAAAATGAAGAGCATTGGGGAAGATGATAAAATCCTCTTTATCTCTACCTATAATCATGAGTGGGTTAACATGCGAAATATCCTTACAAAGCATTGGGCCATTCTCAGTGCCGAGCCCTCCCTGGCCCCTTCGAGTCGCCAGCAGAGCAGTAGGGTACTCAGTACCGGGTCCGGTTGCTAGGGGGGCTGTCACAGTGGCTGCGACCCAGTCCGTGGCCCTGGGCCTCAATGTTAAAGTTAAAATGTTCAAAGTTTGTTGTAACGCCACCTGTGGAGTTCGGTCAGTAGTTGGACCAACGCTGCATTAAAGGGGTCCCCTGGGGGATGTTGCGGCAGCACAGATGTTACACTTCCCACAGGTGAAGCGGGGTCCCCAGGGGTCCTATGGTGTAGGGTGTGGATGGTATAGCCGATAAATAAAGAGAGGAGATAAGTTGTAAGTCTTTACCTGGTTTACCATGGGTGACAGACCACAGTCCAGGGCACTGGCAACAGGTGAATTAGGAGTCCAGGCAGTCCAGAGACAAGCGGAATCCCCTTGGCAGGTCAGGTAGAAGCCTCCACTCTGCACTTGCTGTAACTGAGGTCCCTGCTGCCACTAAGTGTTCCCAGCAAAGTCCTAATTTGTTCCCCTGTCCTGGGACAGGTACCTGTATGATAGGTAGCTTGAGCCGTGCTTACTGGGGTCTTTTCACGGAGACTCCAGGCTCCAAAGTGCTGCTGTACCACAGGTGAATATGGGCAAAGTCCATGTAATCCTCTGCCCTCCAGTTCTGATCTGTGTCTTATAGTTCCACAAAAGCCTCGGGCTCTCGGTACCCGGATTCTGTGCACTGACTCCCTGGAGGCCTACTTGTAGCCTCCCAGGGTCCTGTATCTCCACTGTGCTCCATCCCTGTCTGTCCTCGCTCACAGACTTTCTGTACAGACTAAACTCACTCCGCCTCCAAACCAGGATCTTTATCCAGGGAAGCTGCCCTAAAACAGGGTTTTGAGCTCCCCCTCCTGGCCTGGATTTGGAACGTGTTGTGTGAGTGGTAACCTGCCAAAGGGAATCTCACTTGTCTCCAGGCATAGCACTACCCTCCCCGAGAGGAAGGCAGCACTACTGTGGTACCCGAACTCCTGGGGTGCCACATTATCCCTCCCATTAAATCCAGTACTCCTGGACTGGGAAAGGAAACATAAACAACAGGTTAAAAAGACATTTTTGTAACGCATTTGAAATGCATTAGAATAGGTAAATAACTTTTCATCCCTTATGGGAGGCATGGTTCTTATACGTTGCAAAACCAAACAGTTAATAAAAGTACATCTGGCCTTATACCAGGGTGTTCATGTTCATAAGTATAACCGTACCGATGCGAGGGACCCATCATAAACTCCCAACGTAGGCTTGGGCAGGCTACAAGGCATATTCAGACCCGGTATTCACCACACCAGATGGTTTTATCTTTGGTCTGCTGAAATAAAGAAGGCTCTACCCACGCCGGCAAGTGGGTACAACCAGGGTGCACCTTGAGGGTGCCAAACTCTTTACAATTAAAGTTTTTGGGTAATCAATGTCCATTACCTCAATGTCCATTATAAACCTGTAACGGAATACATGCAAACATTTTCAAACAGGTAACACCAATTATTGACAGTCCCTATAACGGGCTGGGAGTTGACCCTTGGTGTTACGAGTAGACCTACGTACTTCCTGGTCTACCATGTCTTCTGTAGTGTACCCACTGGTGCATGTACTATTTGTAGGCCTGCACTGTGTAGGTAAACTGGGTAATTGTCTGGGACTTCTCAGATTCACCATAGATCTGACAGTTTCACCAATAGCAAAGGGTGGATTCTCTGGTTCCACTGCTGGGGTGGCATTGGCTGCTTGAACCTGCTGGTGTAAAGTCTCTTTTGGTTCAGGATGGTTCTGAGTCACTTCTTCTTGTATTTCCGGCTGGGGAAAAGTTAAGACAGGTATCACTATGGCCGATGTATCCAAGGCTGGGGAAAATCTCCAGGAACGGTGTGAATTTTCTTTTCTTTTTCTTCCATGGGTGGAGATGTTCCTGGGTCTGTTTCTTTGTTCCTCAGTTTATCAGGGCATACTTTGAGATGATCTCTGGATACTGCAGTTGAAGTTTCTCCTCCATCTTTACTGATAAGGCAGACTTTTGTGTTGTCGAAGTCTGAAGGTAGGATAGTATACAGTTCTGCTTCCCACTGGTCATCAAGTTTGTGCAGTCTTCTTTTACGTTTTAGCACTTGTTCACCTGGTGACAAGGGAATTGCAGGGGCTTGTTGGTTATAGTCTCTCTCTTGTTTTTGTCTTGCCTGTGATAGACTTCTTTCAACACACTCTTGTACTTGGCGGTACTTTTGTTGTTTCTCAGTATCCCAATCTGCATCTGGTGAGGTATTTTCTGGGGTTAGAACTCCCATGTCTAGATCATCTGGTAGTTTACTAGATCTTCCTCTCATCAGGTATGCTGGAGTGCAGTTGGTGGAATTCACTGGAATATGGTTGAACAAATCTACCAAGTCTGGCTACATCTCGGGCCATAAGTTTCTTTCATGTAAAGGCAAGGTCTTCAGTAAGTCAATCACTACTTGGTTCATCTTTTCGCACATTCCATTGGTTTGTGGGTGATACGGAGTTGTTCAGATCTTTTTGCATCCATATAGGTTGAAGAATTCTTGAAATACTTCCACTTCAAAGGCTGGTCTTTGATCAGTGAGTAATTTTTCAGGATATCCATGTGGTCTACAGAAGTGCTGTTGGAAGGCTTTGGCTGCTGTCTTTGCTGTCTGGTCCTTGACAGGTACAACTACCAGGAATCTAGAGTAATGGTCCACAATAGTCAAAGCGTAGACATAGCCTGACCGGCTTGGAGTTAGCTTCACGTGGTCTAAGGCCACCAGTTCAAGTGGCTGTTTGGTGACTATGGGCTGTAGGGGAGCCCTCTGGCTGTCACGGTCCTCTCTGCGCAGGTTGTATGGGCCACACTCTCGGCACCACTTTTCTATGGCTTTTCTCATGCCAATCCATTAAAACCTTCCACGTAGCAGGATCTCCAACTTCTTCCATCCGAAGTGTTCTGCTCCATCGTGGTATGCTTCCAGAACCATTGGCACATCTTGTCTTGGGACCACTATCTGCCAGACTAACTCATGAGTGCGTGGATGGATGTTTCTTCGGCACAGCTTACCATCGTAGATGAATAGTTTGCCTTTCTCCTTCCACAGTTGTTGCGTCTCTTGCGGATCATTTGGACTAGGGTGTGAATCTGCTTGCGTCAGCAGCTCTTTTACCAGATGGACCACGTGGTCACTGTCCTGGTTTTCTGCCCATCCATGGTGGGGCAACAGGTTCAGCGTGGCTTCTTGTTTGTTTTTGTGCTTGTTCCTTACATAATGAGTACTGAGTTGCTCCAGGGAGATGGAAAGCTGGCAGCTCTACCTCTTCAAGTTCCTCTGAATCCTCTTCCACATTTGGTAGGTTTGGCATTCTGGATAACGCATTGGCGTTGGCATTCTTGTGCCCTGCACAGTACTTGATAGTGAAGCCGCAATTAGACAACCGGGCCATCCATCGCTGCTCCAAGGCACCTAGTTTTGCCGTCTCCAGGTGAGTCAGCGGATTGTTGTCTGTGTAGACTGTGAATCTTGCTGAGGCCAGGTAGTTCTTGAACCTCTCTGTTACTGCCCAGATGATGGCGAGGAACTCCAGCTTAAAGGAACTATAATTTTCGGGGTTCCTTTCTGTAGGGCGAAGCTTCCTGCTGGCGTACGCAATTACCCTTTCCTTGCCTTTTTGTCCCTGGGAAAGTACTGCTCCCAATCTCACATTGCTGGCTTCCGTTTACAGCACAAACAGTTGATCATATTCTGGGTAGGCCAGTACCTCATCTCCTGTGAGAGCCAACTTCATCCGAGTGAAGGATCCTTGCAGCCTGTCGTTCCAGTCAAACGGGGTATTCTTACCCTTGGTTCTCTTAGATTGGCCCACTAACAGGTCTTGCAGTGGTGTGGCTATCTTGGTGAAGTCTTTAATAAATCTTCTGTAGTAGCCTACCAACCCTAGGAACTTTTGGACTTCATGGAGGTTACTGGGTTTTGGCCAGTTCTTGATCACGGTGACCTTGTCAGGGTCTGGTGCCACTCCTTCAGAGCTTACCACATGGCCCAGGCACTGCACTTTGGATTTCAGAAGGTGACATTTAGTTGGTTTTACCTTCAAGCCAAAGTTGGACCGTGCTTCAAACACCTCGGCCACGTGCTTCAGGTGATCTTCATATGTCTTGGAGAAGACAATGACGTCATCCAGGTACAACAAGACAGTTTCAAAGTTCTTGTGCCTGAGACAGCATTCCATCATTCTCTGAAATGTTCCTGGGGCATTGCACAGTCCAAACGGCATGTAATTAAATTCAGCAAGACCCATCGGTGTCGTGAAAGCCGTCTTTTCCTTGTTTGCCTCTGCTACGGGAACCTGCCAGTAGCCACTGGGGAGATTCAAGGTAGAAAAGTAATTAGCAGATTTTAACGCAGCCAATGACTCTTATACTCTAGGCAACAGGCATGCATCCTAGTGTGTAATGCAGTTTATCTGCCTATAATCTACACACATTCTCATGGTGCCATCTTTCTTCCTGATGAGGACTAATGGAGCTGCCCAGGGGCTACAACTATCTCGGATTACCCCAGCCTCCTTCATCTCTCGCAATATACTTTTGGCACACTGGTAATGAGCTGGAGGTACAGGCTGGTACCTCTCCTTAATGGGTGGATGACTTCCCATGGGGATGTGATGTTGTACCTGCAGCGCCCCAGAGTCCTGGTCATTGCAGTACTGTAGCTCCGCCACTAAGGGGGCCTATGGTACGTCTGATGGCACTGAAGGAGTTCATCTGACCAGGTATCACGGACACCAATACATTTCACAGTCTGGCCTCCAGGGGGAGCTAAGGGTTCTATTTATTAGGCCACTCCTCACAATCTGGTAAAACTGGGGGTTAGGCAGGAAGTTAGAAAAGAAAGCTGACTGGGTTGGAACCAGGCAACACCTTGTGGCAGAGGGTGTTGTAGGGGAAGATTCAGAGGGGTCCCTGTCAGGGGTGGGATCCTGACAGAGGCCTAGCAACCAGAGAGAACGTTACGGGACCGCGCCTGCACGACATAGCGGCAGTACCCTAAGAAAGGACAAGAAGCGAGGTATATTGTGCTGAGTGAGAAACGAGATCAACGCAACAAGGAGAATACCAGTAGGAGTCGTGCTGTAAGACGAGGCAACATCCTATTGAGGCGCATAACCGGTGGCCGGAACGCCGAGGAAGTATAGAGCTCCAAGCCAAACTTCAAACCTACGGCAGGACAGTCAGTTATAGGTGGGCTGTCTCACTCAATTGACCTAGGAAGACACAGGGGGGGTAACAACAGGAGTGGGGCGACGCTAGAGTCCCGGAAGAGCTCCGAGCCTCCCCGTCATACGGGTGCGTCCTAACCATAAGATCTGGGGGACGTGGAAGAACATCAGAATCGAGTTGTGAGGGAACACGAGAAACAGACACAACAGTTGTGAGGACTATCCCGTGGTGCTCAGCAGGGAAGGACTACAACACACAAGCGCTAGCAGGTAGGCACAGATTTCCACCTGCAAAGGGAACTCTGGATGTGCCATTGGACCGACCAGGCTTGCGCAGCCCGGTTAACCGTATTCCGGATTGAGGACCCTGAAGCCTTCAGTAAAGAGGTAAAGAGACTGCAACCTGGTGTCCTCGTTATTTACTGCACCGCACTACCACCACCATCAACACCTTTCATTGGGCGCCCCTCAGCAGGGTCACGGACCAGGTCTAGCCACCGTGACAACCCCAGAACAGAGACTCAGAGGCCCGGTACCGGGTACCCCTCGGCCCTGCGGCAGTGGGGGCGCTGCAAACTTGGCGTCACGAACAGGATCTACTTAAGCCTGAAGAATCAGGTCATGTGTGCCTTGGAACTGTGATTTATTATACTTGGAACTGTGACTTATTGCAAAGACTGTGCATTGCCATTTTCCGCCAAAACCGCCGCCATTACAGTGCTGAGGAGAGCGCAGGAGAAGAAGAGGGGCGTGGAGTAGGCGTGGACCAGCTGAAGAGCGCGAAAGACAATGGCTGCCCAGTCTAAATATTTCTGCACCGTGAGGTTGTGTCCGTCAGCAGCCGAGATCCGCCTCCTGATTCTTAATGGTGGGCGGAGACAGAGAAAACTAAACCGCCCACGAAGGAGAGAGCGGGAAAAGGATCAGGAAGCGACCCACGTGGAGGACGCCATGGCCAGCAGCTCGGAACCCGAATGTGGGATTGAAACAGAAGTCTCCCCCAACTACCCGGACGAGCACCGCAGCCAATTCTCCACGGACAGCGCTGATCTCTTGCAGGCTGAGATGGGAGACTTGATCCACCAGCTCCTTCAGCTTAACGTGAAGGCCCAGGCTCCGCACCAGGTAGCGCCGGAAGGAAGTCCTCTGGCATCGGATCCTGTACCGCTACCGGAGTTGCTGCTGAGGCCCTCGCCGACACCGCCAGTGGAACCCACCGCGGAGGAGGAGCCTGCATTGGCCGGTGAGTTCGCCGACCCCGTCCCGCTGGCAGAGGGTTTGCTAGTAGGCCCCGTTGCGTCACCCCTCCCCCTGGGACCCATAGACTCCAGCGCCTGTTACCATGGGAGGAGACAACGGGTATGGAGCACCTCCTGAAAGCCCCGATTCTGCCAACTACCCTGCTGTGTGAAGCCCATGCAGAGCGCACGGTATGCCGCTGGGTGAAACCAGGATCCAACCTCATGGGGTTCCCCGGGGTGAAGACACGGGAAGGGGAGATGGTGCAGGCTCTGAGCTGGGAGGAATACCAGACCCAGCTGGAACAGCAGTGGGAGGAAAAGGAAAAGGAGTACCAGGCCGGGCTGGAGACCCACCGTCAAAAAGACCTGGCGGTCAAGGACCGGGCCCGCAAGGACCCCGCCGCTCACCAGGCCCCGCGCAGGCAGGGCACCATCACCACTTTCAAGCTCCGCGGAGGCTGGGGCTTTATTAAAGAGCCGGGTCTGTATGCGGAGGTGTTTGTCAACCAAAGGGATGTGGAGTCTCATCTCAGAGAGGGCCACCCAGACCGGGATCTCTAACCGGGGGACGAAGTTAGTTACACCAGGCATTTTGGGGAAAAGGGGTGGTTTGCCCTGAATGTCCACAAGAGGCAGAACCCTGTGACACCCCCGATTAAGGTGCCAGTGAAGCTGACCCCTGTAGCAAAGGTGCCCCCTTGTGGTCAGCCCATGATCATCACCAGGACCACCGAGGTCACCCCAACGTGCGCTATGGTCAAGACCACGACATGCAGCATCGTCACCTCGACCACCCTCGTGGCCAAGGAGGCACCTCTTCAGGTGGGTGGTGCTCCTGCTGCTCCAGAACTGAAGACAGTGGGTACGCAGACCCCCAGATGGGACAACACTTCCCCTTACGCAGTACCAGGCGGTGCGCAATACCCTAGGGGGTTGCCTCCGCCGGTGCTGCCTCCTGAATGGTTCAAGTAACTATCCTAACACACCGCAAGAAAACTGAGTAAGCAAGAATGCTTTATTGATTGTAAATAGTTCATTGTTTTTCTGCTGCTTTGCTAAAACCCGTCCAGGGTTAACTCTTAAAGGGATCCCTTTGTTGACCCGGGATCCCTATTGCCTTTTGTTTGTTTTCTACTTGTTGCCTCAGTTATCAAGAGACTGCCGAATCATGGACGGTGAATGATTCAAAAACTGATGTTGTAAATAGTTTGCACCTTCTTAAAGGTGCTCTCTACTGGTTTTACACAAGGAAAGGACTCTTTGCGAAGACACTGGTCTAGGAACCAGCATCGGAGTCCTTACTGCGAACAGACTTGCAGCTTGAGAAGTTGCACTACCTCATAGAGACTTGGTTCCCTCTTAAAGGGAATGTTCACATATTGCACTTATGAACAGTGTTGCCTTAAGATGGTTAAATGGCAATAATGTCTTGAAAGAAGAAGTTAAATGTAACTAACTAGTTGATTGTAAGAAATGTTGGTAATGTGCTCTGAAATAAAGTCCTGTAAAGGTGAAAGCTAGAAGAAAGATGCAGCAGACCCGTAGGGGTAGACATAGCGTCCTGCATACATGTCAGTAAGAAAGTAATGAAGGAAGTTTAATGTTTTATTTAATAGAAAATGTTTAATAATGTGCTAGAAAATGAGGACAGGAAGTGAACCCGTAGGGGTTAGTGGTGGGTCCTCTTAGGAGCCATACAGAGATGGCTCAGTAATCCTGAACTGAAAGATGGATGATATGTTCTATACTGTGTATAGTAGTAGAAAGACAGTAGGCCCGGGCAGAAAGGGGCGGTCCAGTAACAGAAAGGAGAGGCAGTAGGTCTGGAGCAGTTAGGACAGGCGGTCCTGCCAATGTAAAGAAGGAGAATGCATAAAAGTTGATTAGCCTTATAATGTTTTATAAGAGGGTCTTTAGTGGATTCAGGGAGTATGTCCTTAAAGGCAATGTTAAATTATTGTTCAGAAATTTGCACTAAGTAGAATACCCGGTTGGGTAAAAGAAGTTATTTATAGTAAGTTATTTAAAATATTTAACCATGTTTGTAACGTTCAAGTGTCCTCACCTCCCATAAAGGGAAGCTCTGTTAAAAAGTTTACTTGTACTTGCAATTTCAAAATTGTATGTCTTTTTGCTGACATGTATTGTTGTTTTCTTCCCAGTCCAGGAGTACTGGATTTAACCGGGGGGGAGTGCAGCGCCCCAGAGTTCTGGTCCTTGCAGTACTGTAGCTCCGCCACTAAGGGGGCCTATGGTACGTCTGATGGCACTGAAGGAGTTCATCTGACCAGGTATCACGGACACCAATACATTTCAGTCTGGCCTCCAGGGGGAGCTAAGGGTTCTATTTATTAGGCCACTCCTCACAATCTGGTAAAACTGGGGGTTAGGCAGGAAGTTAGAAAAGAAAGCTGACTGGGTTGGAACCAGGCAACACCTTGTGGCAGAGGGTGTTGTAGGGGAAGATTCAGAGGGGTCCCTGTCAGGGGTGGGATCCTGACAGAGGCCTATCAACCAGAGAGAACGTTACGGGACCGCGCCTGCACGACATAGCGGTGGTACCCTAAGAAAGGACAAGAAGCGAGGTATATTGTGCTGAGTGAGAAACGAGATCAACGCAACAAGGAGAATACCAGTAGGAGTCGTGCTGTAAGACGAGGCAACATCCTATTGAGGCGCATAACCGGTGGCCGGAACGCCGAGGAAGTATAAAGCTCCAAGCCAAACTTCAAACCTACGGCAGGACAGTCAGTTATAGGCGGGCTGTCTCACCCAATTGACCTAGGAAGACACAGGGGGGGTAACAACAGGAGTGGGGCGACGCTAGAGTCCCGGAAGAGCTCCGAGCCTCCCCGTCATACGGGTGCGTCCTAACCATAAGATCTGGGGGACGTGGAAGAACATCAGAATCGAGTTGTGAGGGAACACGAGAAACAGACACAACAGTTGTGAGGACTATCCCGTGGTGCTCAGCAGGGAAGGACTACAACACACAAGCGCTAGCAGGTAGGCACAGATTTCCACCTGCAAAGGGAACTCTGGATGTGCCATCGGACCGACCAGGCTTGCGCAGCCCGGTTAACCGTATTCCGGATTGAGGACCCTGAAGCCTTCAGTAAAGAGGTAAAGAGACTGCAACCTGGTGTCCTCGTTATTTACTGCACTGCACTACCACCACCATCAACACCTTTCATTGGGCGCCCCTCAGCAGGGTCACGGACCGGGTCTAGCCACCGTGACAACCCCAGAACAGAGACTCAGAGGCCCGGTACAGGGTACCCCTCGGCCCTGCGGCAGTGGGGGCGCTGCATACCCCTTTCACCTGCCCAAAATCTAGTGGGTGTTTACTGAATACCCATTCATACTCATGGACCACCCAGTAAACCCCTTGTTTCTGGTGTGTGGCCATGTGCACACGTTCAGTATTTTTCGCGTTTTTTTCGCGTTTTTTCGCTATATAAACGCGAAAAAAACGCGAAAAAAACGCTAACATATGCCTCCTATTATTTACAGTGTATTCCGCATTTTTTGTGCAAATGTAGCCTTTTTTTCCGCGAAAAAATCGCATCGCGGGAAAAAAAGCAACATGTTCATTAAAATGCGGAATTTCGGGGATTCCGCACACCTAGGAGTGCATTGTTTTGCTTACTTCAAGCACGGGGCTGTGCACACCATGCGGGAAGTAAGCAGATTATGTGCGGTTGGTACCCAGGGTGGAGGAGAGGAGACTCTCCTCCACGGACTGGGCACCATATAATTGGTCAAAAAAAAAGAATTAAAATAAAAAATAGTGATATACTCACCTTCGATGGCCTCCGGAGTCTTCCCGCCTCTCCGCTGCATGATGCCGCTTCGGTTTCTATAGCTGGTGTGCGGTGAAGGACCTGCGATGACGTCGCGGTCTTGTGATTGGTTGCAAGACCGGTCATGTGACCGCTCACGTGACCGCGACGTCATGGAAGGTCCTGAACCACACCGGCATCTATAGGAACGGACGCCGCTGAGGAGATCCACTGTCTGCAGGTGAGTATAACCATTTTTTTTATTTTTTTTATTATTTTTAAACATTCTATCTTTTACTATAGATGCTGCATAGGCAGCATCTATAGTAAAAAGTTGGTCACACTTGTCAAACACTATGTTTGACAAGTATGACCAACCTGTCAGTCAGTTTTCCAAGCGATGCTACAGATCGCTTGGAAAACTTTAGCATTCTGCAAGCTAATTACACTTGCAGAATGCTAAAAAAACCGCGAAAAAATTGGAAAAAAAACGCAAAAAAAAAATTCTGATTTCTTGCAGAAAATTTCCGGTTTTCTTCAGGAAATTTCTGCAAGAAATCCGGACGTGTGCACATACCTTGAAGGTGTAGAATCAGTGCCCACATGTAATTTCTGACACCAATCTTCCATTTGTCCTGCAGAGCCATTGTCCTCCACCTGGTTGGACAGGACCAAGGGTTCTGTCGCCTTTATCACATTGTTATCAACAGTAAACAGTTTGGCAAGTGTGGCATATCTGGTTAAGTGAACCTCCTTCTCTCCACAGTTGAGAACACGTACTGATAACCTTCCCTTGTGGACTTCAACCACCCCTCTGGCTGTCAGGATTGTAGGCCTACACAGGTTCTATCAGTGCCTGGTAGTCTTTACCTCAGATACCTATTGCTGCCTAACACCATATCAACATTTCACTCCTGGGGGGTATTGCAATGGGGATAGGATCACTCACTGTGACTCTGCCAATTTCCCCACCAGACACCAGACAGCTACCTGCTGTCTTTGTACCAGGGCTCTGATTTCCTTTTGCAGGACTCTCTGTTCACTGGAACCAGCAGTTTCTGCCACCTGTTGTAACAAGACAATAACCTCGGCCAGACAGTACCTTGCAATGTGTCCTACCTGTTAGCAGCGGCTGCAGATGGGTCGGCCATCCTGGTGATAGCGGTCGTCGTCTCTTCCTCTGGTCGGCGGGATCCTCTTCTGTTGTCGCCAGGGGACATCCTCCGGTCTGGAAGCCAGCTTGATCTTCTCCTTAGGGCATTCCTGTAGAGACTGTATAGTCCAGGCTAATGCAGCAACGCTTTTGGTCAGCTCTTGTACCTGGAGGCGTAGTCCTGTAGAAGAATCCTCATCTAGGACCTGTGCATCAGCTTCAACGGGGACCTGAGGTTATGATGCCACCTCCTGGTGGTACGTGAGGGCTGGACGCTTAAGAGGCACTGCACGGCTGGGTGGAGGTTCATGCAGCATCCAGATGGCTCTGTCCTTTAATTGTGCAAAGTGTAGGTCAGGGTTTTGCAAGGCCAGGATGTGTAGCTGAGTCCTGTGGGTGATGGACAGGAGTCCCTCAATGAACTGCTCTTTTAAGAGTTTATCTCCATCCTGTATGCTGTTAGGATCCACTTGATTAACAGCCTGGAGTGCCTCCTGCAAATTAAGAAAAAAGATCGGTCACAGGAGCGCAGGACGAAGGACACAGACACCAGTTTGGGTTGAACCACAACGCGTCTCAACGGCATATGCCGTCTTTTTCAGGTGTCTTCAACCCAAACTGGTGTCTGTGTCCTTCATCCTGCGCTCCTGTGACCGGTCTTTTTTCTATATCTGCAAGCCATATCCTCATCCATTGGGGGTATACGGTTGGAGCTGTGGGGACTCGGGCGCCTACCTCCCCCTTCCTGGGACTACTGCTAGCGCTCCATACACAAACCGCTAACCACTGTTCTACTCCTGCAAATTAAGGGCATAGTCCCGTATAATGTCCTGTGCTTTTTGCTTACACCCGAAGAACTTCATTTTTATTTCTGCAGCGGCGCGGGTGTCAAAGTTAATTTTGAGCTTAGCAAAGATCTGCTTCACAGTCCTTTTTTCCACATCCAGCCAGGATTTTACCTCCCTTAGGGCCGCACTAATCAGTTGGCCAGTTAAGATGGTAATTTTCTGATTCTCTGTCAGGGGATAAACTTCAAATAGGCTGCAGAGCCTTTCCTTAAAGTCATTTAATGTATGGGACTCTCCGGAATACTGTGGAAGCCAAGCCGCTCCAGGACTATATGGCATGGACAGAGGCATTATGGGCGTTGTAGCAGTTGAGTCGCCCGCAGGGCAGTGGGCTACTCGCTACCGGGTCCGGTCACAAGGGGGGCTGTCACGGTGGCTGCAACCCAGTCTGTGGTCCTGGGCCTCAACGTTAAAGGGGAAAATGTTCAAAGTTTGTCATGACGCCACCTGTGGAGTTTGGTCAGTAGTTGGACCAGCACTGCATTAAAGGGGTCCCCTGGGGGATGTTCTATGGTGTAGGGCGTGGATAGTATATCCGGTAAATAAAGAGAGGAGATAAGTTGTAAGTATTTACCTGGTTTACTATGGGTGACAGGCCACAGTCCAGGGCACCGGCAACAGGTGAATTATGAGTCCAGGCAGTGGAAGGTATAAGCCTTCCACTCTGCGCTTGCTGTAACTGACGTCCCAGCTGCCACTAAGTGTTCCCAGCAAAGTCCTAATTCGTTCCCCTGTCCTGGGACACGTACCTGTATGATAGGCCGCTTGAACCATGCTTACTGGGGTCTTTTCACGGAGACACCAAGCTCCAAGGTGCTGCTGTACCACAGGTAAATATGGGCAAAGTCCATGTAATCCTCTGCCCTCTGGTTCTGCTTTATGTCTTATAATTCCACAAAAGCCTCAGGCTCCTGGTACCCAGATTCTGCGCACTGACTTCCCCTTTGAGAAAGCGGGCATGCGAAATGCGCGTCAGGAGTTGTGGGGAGTTGGCTTTCAGGTCTGGACTTACGATGGGTAAACACTTTATGTAATGTAGCGCTGGATATTGGGGCAACACATGAGTGCAGTTTGCCACATAATGGCTTCTTACCGTTTAGCAATATACATGTGTTACTGGGTATTACAATGTGTATATCAGTTTGCACCTTAGTGTGATCACCTCTGCTTTCCCATGTCATACTATTGACCTGCTGCTTCTCTTCAGTGTACTGGCTTTGTTTTCCTCCTTACTATATCCTTGATTGACTCTTTATTTAGGGTCATATATGTTTGTTAGTATGATGATTTAATAAAGGAACTTTCTTTTATCTTTGGTGGTGTTTTTCATTTACTCTTTCCTTTTGTGTTTATAATTGTATTGGAGTACTACACTTTGACTATTCTTTATTGTTTGGCAGGCAATGGATGGGTCCAAGGGGTGCGGGCCCTGGGCCACCCACCAAGCAGGGGCCTCCCACCAATATAGCATACCTCCCTACTTTAGGGGAAGGGAAAGAGGGACAAAGTCAGCGGCGCGCGTAGGGCGCCGCGGCAAATTTTAGGCCACACCCATTTCACAACTAGCCACGCCCCAACCACACCCATTTAGCACTTCTGATCACAATGTTTCGTTAACAATAATTATGAACAAAAAAATATGGCCACACACGACGCTCCATACTGTACAATGGCCATTGGCCACATTATGCTCCATACTGTATAATGGCCCCACATGATGCTGCGTACAGTATACTTGCCCCACGTGATGGTCCATACAGTATAATGGCGCCACATGATGCTTTGTACAGTATAATGGCCCCACACGATGCTGGGTATAGTATAATGGCCACACAATGCTGGGTACAGTATAATGGCCCCACACAATGCTGGGTGCAGTATAATGGCCACACATGGTTACCCCACCCCCATCATTGCCTTCTCCATCAGTACACACAAACACCTTTCACCGCGCTCCCTCGCAGCAGCCGGCAGCTTCCACTCCCACGGCGCTGAATGGTGTCATCCAGCTGCGCCGCTGACTGCTGTATCCAGCATTACAGCTCAGTCCCCATAGAATGTAATACAGCACAGCCCCATAGAATATAATGCTGCACAGCCCCCATAGAATGTAACGCAGGCAGGTGGCAGCCCCCATAGAATGTAACGCAGGCAGGTGGCAGCCCCCATAGAATGTAACGCAGGCAGGTGGCAGCCCCCATAGAATGTAAGGGGTGCTGCACCAGGTTGGTGGAGAATCCGATGGATGGGTACCAGGGGGAGAGTGGGAGCGGGGTGCGCGCACCATGGGGAGACAAAGTTTAGTTTGTCAGTCCTCCTATGCTGTCAGAGTCTCTGCTGTAACCGCAGCAGGGCAGCGCTGCATGGAGAGGGGGAGAGACACATACATTCACTTACAGTCTGGAGATCCGCTCGCTGCTCCCGCGGTCACACAGACACGGAGTGTCTCACAACTCTGCCCCCGTGCCAGAAACCAGTCCGGGTGCTGCCGCTCTGTCCTCAGAGTCCGCCCACGTCTATAGTTGAGGAGGAAGCCGGAGGCGGGCGGTGAGGCAACTCAAGGGGGCGTGGCTACAACGCAGTCCCAGGGAACGGAACGAACAGCGGGTACTAATCGGGCTCTCTCTACGTCCCGGAAGTGGGCGGGGCTTCACCGGCGGCCGCAAATTCGGGATTTTAAATGCCCGAAGCGGGACAGCGGGACCCCGGTGCCAAAGCGGGACTGTCACGCTGAAATCGGGACGGTTGGGAGGTATGATATAGGGATAAATATCTCAAAACATGTAAAATACACGTCTCTTTGCTGTGAACCATTTCTAATGATAAGGAACATTTAACAAAATAGAAACTATTGAAAGTGTAAGGAGGACCTGGCTACGGTCCTACATCTCAGTGGCTGGCGCAGAGCGGCAGAGTCATGGCACCGGACCTGCGTCAGCATCCACTGACCTGGCTAGCCTAGCCAGACTTCCTTAGTACCCTCCATGTACCTAATGCTTAGCTTATGGCATGCAGCAGCCTTCTCCTATCCCAACAGAAGCTTCTAGGCGCTACCTATTCAGCTATATGATCGCTCCCTCGGATTAGATCAGATTAGAGTTTGTTCAGCTACCTTCGAGGAAGGAGGCGGAGCCACGATGTCCATAGGATTCTCCACTGCGGAGCGCGGCTGGACTTCACTCTGGATCTTCAGTCACTGAAGATCCAGAGGTGAAGTGGGTCAGTCTTCACAGTGTCGCGGTGAGCGAGTATGATTCTGTCTGTGTGTGTGTCTGTGTGTCTATCTGTGTATCTTTCTTGCAGCTCCTGTCCTACACAGTACCATACTGTATATACAAGTCCACACTATATCCTGTATTACAGTGTGTCTGTGTATACTGTATGTATATAGTGTGGACCTGTTTACAGTATAGTGCTGTGTATACACTTTATACAGCCCCTCAGCCTCTATTCTATATATAGCCAGCACAGCAACAGCCTCTGATATATACAGGTAAACAGCCTCTGATATATACAGCCCGGCAGCAGCCCCTCATATATATACAGCCAGCACAGCAACAGCCTCTGATATATACAGGTAAACAGCCTCTGACATATACAGCCCCGCAGCAGCCCCTCATATATATACAGCCCAACAGCAGCTTCTAATATATACAGCCCAGCAGCAGCCCCTCATATATATATATATATAGCTCAGCAGAAGCCCCTCATACATATGCAGCCCAGCAGAAGCCCCTCATACATATGCAGCCCAGCAGAAGCCTCTCATACATATACAGCCCAGCAGAAGCCTCTCATACATATACAGCAGAACAGCAACAGCCTCTGATATATACAGGTAAACAGCCTCTGATATATACAGCCCGGCAGCAGCACCTCATATATATATACAGCCCAGCAGAAGCCTCTCATACATATACAGCAGAACAGCAACAGCCTCTGATATATACAGGTAAACAGCCTCTGATATATACAGCCCGGCAGCAGCACCTCATATATATATATACAGCCCAGCAGAAGCCCCTCATACATATACTGCCCAGCAGACGCCCCTCCTATATACTTATAAAGCCCAGCAGAAGCCCCTCATATATATTTATACAGCCCAGCAGAAGCCCCTCATATATATACAGCCCAGCAGAAGCCTTTCATACATATTCAGCCCAGCAGAAGCCTCTCAGACATATACAGCCCAGCAGAAGCCCCTCATATATATACAGCCCAGCAGAAGCCCCTCATATATATACAGCCCAGCAGAAGCCTCTCATACATATACAGCCCAGCAGAATCCCCTCATATATATACAGCCCAGCAGAAGCCCCTCATATATATACAGCCCAGCAGAAGCCTTTCATACATATTCAGCCCAGCAGAAGCCTCTCAGACATATACAGCCCAGCAGAAGCCCCTCATATATATACAGCCCAGCAGAAGCCCCTCATATATATACAGCACAGCAGAAGCCCCTCATATATATAAAGCCCAGCAGAAGCCCCTCATATATATACAGCCCAGCAGAAGCCTCTCATACATATTCAGCCCAGCAGAAGCCTCTGACATATAGAGCCCAGCAGCAGTGTTTGATATAGACAGCCCAAATTTCTACAATATACATACATACATACGTACATATTTTAATCTTTAACGCCCTTTCAGGACTTCAAGGGTTGACAAGGTCAGATATACTGCGTGAATTGGACTTTAGTGACATCATTAGTGATTTTGCAGCACACAAATCAAGGAAAGGGCCCGGATTGTAAAAAAAGAATGATTTTACTTAAATTATTCTGCGTAAATGATTTTTCTAAATAAACTTGCGTTTGTTTCATTTTGTGTTTTTGCATTACATATTGCAGCACCTTGAAAAATGGGCTTCCCTCCAAAATGGGCCCCGGGCCACCCACCTCTTAAATCCGGCCCTGTTGTTTGGGGAGAGTTACAAACCATAATATGCTCTCAGCCCATAAAAATATAACGTGCTGTATGATTTTTATATCCGACTGACTCTCTGGAGGCCTACTCGTAGCCTCCCGGGGTCCTGTATCTCCACTGTGCTCCATCCCTGTCTCTCCTCGCTCACAGACTTTCTGTACCGACCAAACTCACTCCGCCTCCAAACCAGGATCTTTATCCAGGGAAGCTGCCCTAAAACAGGGTTTTGAGCTCCCCCTCCTGGCCTGGGTTTGGAAGGTGTTGTGTGAGTGATAACTTACCAAAGGGAATGTCACTTGTCTCCAGGCAGAGCACTACCCTCCCCGGGAGGAAGGCAGCAAACCTGTGGTACCTGAACTCCTGGGGTGCACACCTTCGATCTGTAGCCTCCCATCTACAACCTCTATAAGGTCAAACAATCTCAATGACCTTTTGGCTAAGAGTCATTATGGAGTGCCCCCACGCAAGGGCAATGGGGTACTCAGTACCGGGTCCTTCGGTTCTCAGTGGGGATGTCACGGAGGCCTGACCCGGTCTGAGGCCCTTTAAGGGACGTCCACTAAAAGGGAAAGTTTGTTTAGTGTTCGTGACGCCACCTGTGGTTTTCGGTCAGGGTGACTGATGCTGCTTAGGGGTTCGCTGGGGTGATGTGATGGCAGCTAGATGGTATACCTTCCCACAGGTGACATGTATCCCCAGGGCTTCCCAGAGTGTAGATGGTGATGGTGGTTGATGTAAGGCACAGTGAATAATGAGGACACAAGGTTGCAGTCTCTTTACCTTTACTGGAGGCTTCAGTGTCCACAGTCCAGGGCACCAGATCACAGGGCAGGCACAGAGTCCAGCCGGTCCGAAGGCAAATCCAGAGTCCTCTTATCCGGGTGGAAATCAGTAGCCTTCCTCTAGCGCCTGTGTGTTGTAGTACCTCCCTGCTGAGCCTCTCGGTAAGGTCCTCACAACTGTTGTAGATGTTCTAGATGTTATTTCTCTCTCTCTCTGTCCCCCAGATGGTGTGGATAGGACAAACCCGTATGACTGGTGGCCTGAGGCTTTTTACAGGGACCCTAGAGACGCTTCGGCCCCCACAAGTTGCCACCGTGCCTCCTGGGTATATGGTTGGGCAGCCATCGTGGAATTAACTGTCCTGCCAGTCTCTGATGTAAAGCGTAGAGACTAACACTCCCTCAGTGTTCTGGCTACCAGCTTCTGCGCCTCAGAAGTAGGCAGCCTCTTACAGGGCAGAACTCCTTCTGGTTATATCTCCTTGTGCTATGACTTCGTTTCTCACCCGCTACAATACAATTCTCCTCGTGTCCTTTCTTAGGATGCTGCCGCACATGCAGGCACAGCTCCGTGGCTTTCTGTCTAGGCCTGTGACAGGATCCCACCCCTGTCAGGGACCTCTCTGTCTGCAGCTCTGTGGTGTTCCTCCTTCCCCACTGGCTGCCTGACAGGATGCTGCCTGGGAGAAGCCCAGTCAGCTTCTGTCTCGATGTTACCTGGGCGAAGCCCAGCCAGCTTCTGACTAACTTTCTATCCAGACCACCAGTTTTTACCTAATTGTGAGGAGTGTCCTAGTAGATAGGAGAAAGGCTCCCCCTGGTGGTCTGGAGTGTGAAGTGTGGTGTATGGTTTGTGATACCTGGTAGGAAGACCTCCTTTATTGCCATCAGACGTAATATCACTTCCCCTGGTGGAAGCATAACATTACTGCAACGACCAGGACTCTGGGGCGCTGCAATTATATCCTTGAGATTCCTAATCCATTTGGCACGAGGGTCCTGTTCCTAGTTCCATTCCCTGTGGCCACTGTCTCGCCTGAGCAAATGTCATGCGCTGCTCGACCTTCCACTCTTCCTACAGTTCCCAACAATTTAACATCAGACAGTGTATATCATGTGGTAGTGCCAATGTGATTTATAACGCTACATGTCGGTGCTCCATGATATACGTTAGTCTGACTGCTATGGCACTATTTTACTGTGTTTTCTGTTTATTACCATCTAGAGCCATTTGTGACCCTTGGAGTTGACATGTTCCTTTTTGCTTCATCCTTTCATTTACCATCATCGCCAGCGACTTTTTTCTTTCAGCACTGCTTGTACAACATGCCATTATACAATAACAATGAGACCTCTGGAGAAGTTGTGACACATTGTATTATATTGATTTCTGACAATTCTGGTATGTGCTACATTCATGTGATGACCTATATATATATATATATATATATATATATATATATATATATATATATATTTTTTTTTTCTTTTTTTCAGCCTGACTTTGTCCAGATAACTGCACACCTGGTTGTCCTTCCAGCAGAGCGCAAGTGTTCCGCTGCCCTCCAGATCCCACACAGGACCGGGCATCTCTTTGCCTTCTGTGCACGCCTGGGGACTTTTATCTCCCCGTGTGAGCAGTGATGCTTGACGTTCTGTGCCCTGTTGGCTGAGACTCACTGGGAACACCGCTCATCTGCCGCTAGTGCCATCACTGGTCCTCCACGACCATGTGATTGGACATGTGATTAGTTACCATGGCTTATTAAGGTCCTTGCCACAATCTCTCCACACCCCTTGAGAAAGCGGTTTGTAAGCACGTGAAACGCGTGTCGGGGTTCCTGCCATCTGGCTCAGGGTCACACGGGGAGATAAAAGTCCCCAGGCAGGGGCAGAGCTTATCAGATAATGCCCCTGCACATCTCTTTGATACTTTACTTAGAACGTTTTTCACTTTTTAAGTGCTTTCTTCTAACTTTGGGACAATGTTTGCCTGTATACATTCCATGTTTTATTCCCAGTGTTCGACCACTTAAACACATGGACTGTGTTACTATATGTTACATGCTCTGCACATGACCCTATTCTATGTGTCTGTCTTGTTCTATGTCATTTTACTTGACAACTCTTTTCATGATGATTCTTTAATAAAATTTGTACATTTTTACTATAATGATTTGATACTCCATTTTATTCTACTATTGATGTTATTGTCAGAAAAATGTAAGGCTAGTAACACGGGTAGTTGACTTCAAGGGATTGGAGGACTGCCGGTCTCGGAGGCCTATTGCTACAGGCAACACGCATGAAGGAGAGCCAACCAGTGGTGTTCACATTTCCACAAAATAGAGGCAGACAATACTAAAGTGGCATCAATTTCACCACAGTATAAATAGTATAATAGGGACTGACAGGTCTTCCACTATACCCAATCCAGCAGATGGACACCCAACCAGGAGTGTTCACATTTCCAAAAATTAGTGGCAGACACCACAAAAGTGGCATCAATTTCACCACAGTATAGATTGTATAATAGTGACCGACAGGTCTCCCACTAAGCCCAATCCAGGAGTGTTCACATTTCCACAAATTTACGTTAACATCTGCAGCAGCAGAAACAGCAGACTGCAATTACGCGAGAACAATGCCGCCCACTAAAAACTACAACATCCAGTAATAGAAGTTGTCAGTTGTCTTTGCATAGGATGTGACATTGGTTTACTAGTGCTTTCACAAACATTACCACCTTGAACACCAAGCCCAATCCACCTTCCACCACGGCCTCGCTTTTTCCTAGTCATGTTGCTCAGATAGTGTGGTAGGAGCACACTATTAGCAGCTAAAAATTAGATTTTTTACTCTGTACCAGCTCTTCACACAGCTGAATTTCAGTGGCAGTAAATGATGAAACACGTTAGTCACAGCAGTAAGAATTGTTTGAGTGTGGATGAGGCCTGTATGGAGATATGCTGCAAAACAATTTCTAAGTGCAATCTCCCCTATTGCATCATGTTAGTAACAGAGCAGATTGTATTTTTAGTGTGAATGAGGCCTGTATAATCTAGAAGATAGGCTCAGAACAATTTCAAACTCGGATCTAGCCTGCTCTATTAAGTTTGCAAAAAAAAAAAATGTATTTAAGGGGCAACAGCTGTGCACACAGAACAATTTGACTGCAACTAAACGACAAGGTGGGATATGGTGGGATGAATCACGGTAGCAACTGCCCCAAAAAATTTACAGAAAGCACACGTGGTTACTCTTTATTTAGTCTACGCTTTTCAAAATACTACACACTTGTTCATCAGGACAAGAAAAACATGCTTATCTGTGGTTTCTGTTGGACCTACAGCAGCTGTAAGTACAGTATAAGTGATTGAAATGTTGTGTATACATAACTAAATTGGGATAGTATAACAACTTTATCTCCCTTGGATAAAACCCTATTGCGCTGTCTTTTTCCACCTAGTTTTTCAAATCACAGAATAATGTCAACACAACACTAAATGACAAGGTGGGATACAGCAGGCTGTTTCACATTTAGCTAGTGAAAAATATTAATTAGAATGCTATACTCATGCATGGAGCACAATAGAAGCAGTGCACAACACACTTGTAGGACACGTGCCCTGCTAGCTTTGTCTGTAGATCTCAGTAATGTCCAAAAAAGAAAAATAAGTGCTGGAAGGTAAATTTAACAGCCATACTGGACAGTAGCTCACTACACTATCTGACTGAAATACAACTACCTAGCTAACTAGCTAAAATGTGGGATACAGCAGGCTTTGTCACATTTAGCTATTGAAAAAATATTATTTAGAATGCTATACTTGTGCATGGAGCATAATAGAAGCAGTGCACAACACACTTGTAGGACATGTGCCCTGCTGGCTTTGTCTGTGGATCTCAGTAATGGCCCCCAAAAAGTGCTGGAAGGTAAATTTTAACAGCCACACTGGACACTGGCTAGCTACAATATCTGACTGATATACAACTGCCTAACTAGCTAAAATCTTGCTGTTAACAGCGGCAGCGTCAGGAGCAGCCTCTCTGCACTGATACAGTGTCAAAATGGTGCTAAACAAGATGTCCACTATTTATATGGAGAGGGACATGTGATTTCAGCAGCAACGTAAACATTTTCCCGCACTTTTTACCGAATGTTTCAGACTTTTGCTCGTTTTTCCAATCACAAATCCGAATGAGCCATATTCGTGCCGAATTTATTTTTAGTGATCATTCTTTGAACAAATTTGCTCATCTCTAGTCATGAGCCTCTCACACAGGCCGGAGGTTACAGAGGGATCTACACTCGCTGGGATCGTCTGATCGCTGGCCTCGCTTCTGTCCCCAGAGGGGTCTTCATTCAGCTTTAAATTCATTAAGCTCATCCATCATATCGTGAAAAGTTTTGAAACTTTCTATAACATGTGTTGCAATTCCTCAGCATTTTCAAGTTTTCTGCTTTCAGTCAATGGAAAGATGAACTACTTATGCAGCGCCCCAGAGTCCTGGTCGTTGCAGTACTGTGGCTCCGCCACTAAGGGGAGCTATGGTGCGTCTGATGGCACTGAAGGAGTTCATCTGATCAGGTATCACAGACACCAATACATTTCACAGTCGGGCCTCCGGGGGGAGCTAAGGATTCTATTCACTAGGCCACTCCCCACCATAGTGGGTAAACTGGGGGTCAGGCAGGAAGTTAGATCAGAAAGCTGACTGGGTTGGAACCAGACAACACCTTGTGGCAGAGGGTGTTGTGGGAGAAGATTCAGTAGGGTCTCTGTCAGGGGTGGGATCCTGACAGAGGCTTGGCAACTTGAACGAACGTAACGGGACCGTGCCTGCTCAGGATAGCGGCGGTGCCCAAGGAAGGATCAGAAGCGAGATAGATTGTGCTGAGTGAGAAACGAGATCAAGCAATAGGAGAATACCAGTAGGGGTCGTGCTGTAAGACCGAAGCAACACCCTACTGAGGCGCACTACCGGTGGCCGGAACGCCGAGAGGGTATTTCAACATCCAGCTTCAAGCAATACTCTAAACAGCGGCAGGACAGTCAGTCTAAGGTGGGCTGTCTAACTTAAATCACCTATGCAGTCTTGGGGGGCAACTTGTGGAGAGGGGCGACTCTAGGGTCCCGGAAGAGCTCCGAGCCTACCCGTCAAACGGGTGCCGTCCCAACCAGAACACCAGGGAGGGACGGAGGATTAGCAGAACATCATCTAATCGAGTTGTGAGGGAACTTAAGAAACAGACACAACAGTTGTGGGGACTTTCTGTAAGCACAGCAGGGAAGGACCACAACACATAGCGCTAGAAGGAAGGCACAGATTTCCACCTGTGAAGAGAACTCTGGAGGTGCCATTGGACCGGCCGGACTTGCGCAGCCTGGTGAACTGTATTCTGGACTGAGGACCCAGAGATCTTCAGTAAAGAGGTAAAGAGACTGCAACCTGGTGTCCTTGTTATTTACTGCACCGCACCACTACAGCTTCACCAATATCATCCTACCATCATATCTATCACTGTACGCCCCTCGGCAGGGTCACGGACTGGGCCTAGCCACCGTGACAACCCCAGAGCAGAGACTCAGAGGCCCGGTACCGGGTACCCCTCGGCCCTGCGGCAGTGGGGGCGCTACAACTTGGCGTCACGAACAGGATCTACTTAAGCCTGAAGAATCAGGTCATGTGTGCCTTGGAACTGTGATTTATTGTGCTTGGACTGTACTTTATTGCAAAGACTGTGCTGCGCCATTTACCGCCAAAATCCGCCGCCATTATAGCGCTGAGGAGAGCGCAGGAGAAGAAGAGGGGCGTGGAGTGGGCGTAGGCAAGCTGGAGAGCGCGAACAACAATGGCCGCCCAGTCTAAATATTTCTGCACTGTGAGGACGTGTCCGTCAGCAGCGGAGATGCGCCTCCTGATCCTCAATGGGGGGCGGAGATCGAGAAAACGACACCGCCCACGAAGGAGAGAGCGGGAAAAAGACCAGGAAGTGACCCACGTGGAGGACGCCATGGCCAGCAGCTCCGAACCCGACAGTGGGGTTGAAGTGGAAGTTTCCCCCAACTACCCGGATGAGCACAGCAGCCCGTTCTCCGTGGACAGCACCGAACTCCTGTGAGTCGAGATGGAGAGCTTACTCGACCAGCTCCGTCAGCTGAACATGAAGGCCCAGGCTCCGCACCAGGCAGCGCCGGAAGAAGGTCCTCAGGCGCCGGATCCTGCACCGTTACTGGAGCAGCCGCTGGGATCCTCGCTGACACCGCCGGAGGAACCCGCCGCGGAGGAGGAACCTGCATTGGCTGGTGAGTCCGCCGACCCCGTCCCGCTGGCCGAGGGTTTGCTGGTGGGTCCCGTAGCAGCACCACCTCTCCCGGGAACCCATAGACTCCAACGCCTGCTACCATGGGAGGAAGCCACGGGCATAGAACACCGTATGCGAGCCCCACTCGCCCCCACTCCCCTGCTGTGTGAGGTCCACGCGGAGCGCACAGTGTGCCGCTGGGTGAACCCCGGATCCAATCTTATGGGGTTCCCCGGGGTGGAGACCCAGGAGGGAGAGATGGTGCAGGCCCTAAGCTGGGGAGAATATCAGGTCCAGCTAGAGCAGCAGTGGAAGGAAAAAGAACAAAAATACCAGGCCGGGCTGGAGGCCTACCATCGGAAAGACTTGGCGGTCAAGGACCGGGCCCGCAAGGACCCCACTGCTCACCAGGCCCTGCGCAGGCAGGGCATCATCACCACCTTCAAGCTCCGTGGGGGCTGGGGTTTTATCAAAGAACCGGGTCTGTATGCGGAGGTGTTTGTGAACCGGAGGGATGTTGAGTCGCACCTCAGGGAGGGCCACCCAGGCCAGGATCTCTATCCGGGGGATGAAGTCTCATACACCAGGCACTTTGGGGAAAAGGGGTGGTTTGCCCTGAATGTCCACAAGGAGCCAACCCCTGCGATGCCTCCGAATAGGGTGCCAGTAAAGCTGACCCCTGTAGCAAGGTGTCCCCCTGCGGTCAGCCCGTGGTCGTGGCCAGGACCACCGAAGACACCCCCACGTGCACTATGATCAAGACCACGACATGCAGCATTGTCACCTCCACCACCCTCGTGGCCAAGGAGGCACCTCTCTCGGAGGGTGGTGCCCGTGCTGCTGTGGAGCTGAAGACTGTGGGTACACAGACCCCCAGATGGGACAACAGACCCCCTTATGCAGTACCAGGCGGCTCGCAATACCCAAAGGGGTTACCTCCGCCGGTGCTGCCTCCTGGGTGGTTTGAGTAAATGTTTCCGTATTCTGAATATGTAAATAGTTGCTGTTCTATTATTTTGCTGCTAAAACCCGTCCAGGGTTAACTTTTAAAGGGATTCCTTTTGTTGACCCGGGATCCCTATTGTTTTGTTTGTTCTTCTAAGTTTTCGCACAAGTTTCCAGAACTGCCGCAATCATGAACAGTGCATGATACAAACTTTTTGTAAATAGTTTGCACCTTATTAAAGGTGCTCCCTACTGGTTTTACTTCAAAAAGGACTCTTTGTGAAGATACCACACTGGAACCTTTGCCGAGTATGGACTGGTAGCTTGAGAAGATATGCTACCTCATAGAGACTTGGTCCCCTCTTAAAGGGGATGTTCATTTGTTGCACTTAAATGGTGATATTGCTTTAAGACAGGTGGCAATAATGTTTGATGAAAGAAAGTGATGATAATGTTTATATGAGAAAGTTATATGTATCCAACTAGTTAATTGTAAAGAAATGCTGATAATGTTGATAGACGATGAGGATAGAAGGTGAACCCTGAGTCCTCCTAGGAGCCATATAGAGATGGCTCAGTGCTCTTAAACTGAAAGTAATGTTATGCTCTATACTGTGTATAGTAGTTGTAAAGGCAGTAGGCCCGGGCTGAACGGGGCGGTCCTGCAACAGAAAGGAGAGGCAGAAGGTCTGGTGCCGTTAGGACAGGCGGTCCTGCAGATTTAAAGTAGGAGAATGAAAAAGTTAAATTGCCTTATAATGTGATTATAAGAAGGTCTTTAGTGGATTCAGAGTGTATGTCCTTAAAGGCAGTGTTAAATTATTGTTCAACAATTTTGCACTTAGTAGAATACCCGGTTGGGTAAAAGCAAGTTATTTATAGCATGTTGCTATGACAGTTAACTATGTTTGTAACGTTCAAGTGTCTTCACCTCCCATAAAGGGAAGCTCTGTTTAAGTATACTTATTGTTATTGCACTCAACAAAACTGTATGTCTTTTTGCTAACTTGTATTGTTGTTTTCTTCTCAGTCCCGGAGTACTGTGTTTAACCAGGGGGGAGTGCAGCGCCCCAGAGTCCTGGTCGTTACAGTACTGTGGCTCCGCCACTAAGGGGAGCTATGGTGCGTCTGATGGCACTGAAGGAGTTCATCTGATCAGGTATCACAGACACCAATACATTTCACAGTCGGGCCTCCGGGGGGAGCTAAGGGTTCTATTCACTAGGCCACTCCCCACCATAGTGGGTAAACTGGGGGTCAGGCAGGAAGTTATATCAGAAAGCTGACTGGGTTGGAACCAGACAACACCTTGTGGCAGAGGGTGTTGTGGGAGAAGATTCAGTAGGGTCTCTGTCAGGGGTGGGATCCTGACAGAGGCTTGGCAACTTGAACGAACGTAACGGGACCGTGCCTGCTCAGGATAGCGGCGGTGCCCAAGGAAGGATCAGAAGCGAGATAGATTGTGCTGAGTGAGAAACGAGATCAAGCAATAGGAGAATACCAGTAGGGGTCGTGCTGTAAGACCGAAGCAACACCCTACTGAGGCGCACTACCGGTGGCCGGAACGCCGAGAGGGTATTTCAACATCCAGCTTCAAGCAATACTCTAAACAGCGGCAGGACAGTCAGTCTAAGGCGGGCTGTCTAACTTAAATCACCTATGCAGTCTTGGGGGGCAACTTGTGGAGAGGGGCGACTCTAGGGTCCCGGAAGAGCTCCGAGCCTACCCGTCAAACGGGTGCCGTCCCAACCAGAACACCAGGGAGGGACGGAGGATTAGCAGAACATCATCTAATCGAGTTGTGAGGGAACTTAAGAAACAGACACAACAGTTGTGGGGACTTTCTGTAAGCACAGCAGGGGAGGACCGCAACACATAGCGCTAGAAGGAAGGCACCGATTTCCACCTGTGAAGTGCGCTCTGGAGGTGCCATCGGACCGGCCGGACTTGCGCAGCCTGGTGAACCGTATTCCGGACTGAGGACCCAGAGATCTTCAGTAAAGAGGTAAAGAGACTGCAACCTGGTGTCCTCGTTATTTACTGCACCGCACCACTACAGCTTCACCAATATCATCCTACCATCATATCTATCACTGTACGCCCCTCGGCAGGGTCACGGACTGGGCCTAGCCACCATGACAACCCCAGAGCAGAGACTCAGAGGCCCGGTACCGGGTACCCCTCGGCCCTGCGGCAGTGGGGGCGCTACACTTACATTCACACACTGAAAACTGTAGTTCATACAGCAGCGTTGTTGTTACTCTGTATCAGTAGATAGATTACAGCCCAGATTTCAGGACAGGAAAGAAACTTAGAGGGAATCTGTCACCAGATTTTTGCTACCTAATCTGAGACCAACATGATGTAGAGAAAGAGTTTTATTAGTAGGAAATTATCAGTAGAAGACTAGTAAATCTGCTGCCATGTAGTCCTCCGTCTTCATAACTGCTGTATAATCTCATCCCTACCACTGATTGGCAGCTTTCTGGCTATGCACAGTGCACACAGAAAGCTGCCAATCAGTGGTGTGGGTGGGTTATACAGAGCTCAGCATTCAGTACTGCTAGATCTGCAGCAAAGGAAACAGTGATTTTATAAAAACTGCAGCAAGCAGCCCAGTGACACATTGCTGGAATCAGGGTCTCTGTGAGGAGACGGGCGGCCGGGGGAGTGGTCGGTCAGGAGGTGACCCCGGACTTTAACCCCTTAATCCCATATGACGTACTATCCCGTCAAGGTGACCTGGGACTTAATTCCCAGTGACGGGATAGTACGTCATAGCGATCGGCCGCACTCACGGGGGGAGCGCGGCCGATCGCGGCCGGGTGTCAGCTGCCTATCGCAGCTGACATCCGGCACTATGTGCCAGGAGTGGTCACGGACCGCCCCCGGCACATTAACCCCCGGCACACCGCGATCAAACATGATGGCGGTGTACCGGCGGTACAGGGAAGCATCGCGCAGGGAGGGGGCTCCCTGCGGGCTTCCCTGAGACGATCGGTACAAGGGAATGTACTCACCTTGTACCGAGCGTCTCCTCCCTGCAGGCCCCGGATCCAAAATGGCCACGGGGCTGCATCCGGGTCCTGCAGGGAGTACTTCCGGGTGCCGTGCAGGCGCTGGTAAGCCTGCGGCGATGTGAGTGAGATCGCCGATCTGATAGAGTGCTATGCAAACTATCAGATCGGTGATCTGTGATGTCCCCCCCTGGGACAAAGTAAAAAAGTAAAAAAAAAAATTTCCACGTGTGTAAAAAAAAAAAAAAAAAAAACCTAAATAATGAAGAAAAAAAAAATATATTATTCCCATAAATACATTTCTTTATCTAAAAAAAACTAAACAAAACAATAAAAGTACACATATTTAGTATCGCCGCCTCCGTAACGACCCAACCTATAAAACTGTCCCACTAGTTAACCCCTTCAGTGAACACCGTAAGAAAAAAAAAAAAACGAGCCAAAAAACAACGCTTTATTATCATACTGACGAACAAAAAGTGAAATAACACGCGATCAAAAAGACGGATATAAATAACCATGATACCGCTGAAAACATCATCTTCTCCCGCAAAAAACGAGCCATGATATAGCATCATAACCAAAAAAATAAAAAAGTTATAGTCCTCGGAATAAAGCGATGCCAAAATAATTATTTTTTCTATAAAATAGCTTTTATCGTATAAAAGCGCCAAAACATAAAAAAATGATATAAATGAGATATTGCTGTAATCGTACTGACTCGATGAATAAAACTGCTTTATCAATTTTACCAAACGTGGAACAGTATAAACGCCTCCCCCAAAAGAAATTCATGAATAGCTGGTTTTTGGTCATTCTGCCTCACTAAAATCGGAATAAAAAGTGATCAAAAACTGTCACATGTCCGAAAATGTTACCAATAAAAACGACAACTCGTCCCGCAAAAAACAAGACCTCACATGACCCTGTGGACCAAAATACGGAAAAATTATAGGTCTCAAAATGTGGAGACGCAAAAACTTATTTGCTATAAAAAGCGTCTTTTAGTGTGTGACAGCTGCCAATCATAAAAATTCGATATAAAAAACGCTATAAAAGTAAATCAAACCCCCCTTCATCACCCCCTTAGTTAGGGAAAAATAAATAAAATTAAAAAAATGTATTTATTTCCATTTTCCCATTAGGGCTAAGGTTAGGGTTAGGGCTAGGGTTAGGGCTAGGGTTAGGGCTAGGGTTAGGGTTAGGGTTAGGGCTGGGTTAGGGTTAGGTTTGGGGCTAGGGTTGGAGCTAAAGTTAGGGTTGGGGCTAAAGTTACGGATAGGGTTGGGGCTAAAGTTAGGGTTGAGGATAAAGTTAGGGTTAGGGTTGGGGCTAAAGTTAGGGTTAGGGTTTGGATTACATTTACGGTTGGGATTAGGGTTGGGATTAGAATTAGGGGTGTGTCAGGGTTAGGGGTGTGGTTAGGGTTACAGTTGGGATTAGGGTTAGGGGTGTGTTTGGATTAGTTTCAGGTAGAATTGGGGAGTTTCCACTGTTCAGGCACATCAGGGGCTCTCCAAACGCGACATGGCGTCCGATCTCAATTCCAGACAATTCTGCGTTGGAAAAGTAAAACAGTGCTCCTTCTCTTCTGAGCTCTCCCTTGCGCCCAAGCAGGGGTTTACCCCAACATATGGGGCATCAGCGTACTCGGGACAAATTGGACAACAACTTTTGGGGTCCAAGTTCTCTTATCTCTGGGAAAATAAAAATTTGGGGGGCTAAAAATCATTTTTGTGGGAAAAAAAGGATTTTTTTATTTTGACGGCACTGCGTTGTAAACTGTAGTGAAACACTTGGGGGTTCAAAGTTCTCACAGCACATCTAGATAAGTTCCTTGGGAGGTCTAGTTTCCAATATGGGGTCACTTATGGGGGGTTTGTACTGTTTGGGTACATCAGGGGCTCTGCAAATGCAACATGACGCCTGCAGACCAATCCATCTAAGTCTGCATTCCAAATGGCGCTCCTTCCCTTCCGAGCTCTGCCATGCGCCCAAACAGTGGTTCCCCCCCACATATGGGGTATCAGCGTACTCAGGACAAATTGGACAACAACTTTTGGGGTCCAATTTATCCTGTTACCCTTGTGAAAATACAAAACTGGGGGCTAAAAAATCATTTTTCTGAAAAAAAAAAAGAATTTTTAGTTTCACGGCTCTGCGTTATAAACTGTAGTGAAACACTTGGGGGTTCAAAGCTCTCAAAACACATCTAGATAAGTTCCTTGGGAGGTCTAGTTTCCAATATGGGGTCACTTGTGGGGGGTTTGTACTGTTTGGGTACATCAGGGGCTTTGCAAATGCAACGTGACGCCTGCAGACCAATCCATCTAAGTCTGCATTCCAAATGGCGCTCCTTCCCTTCCGAGCTCTGCCATGCACCCAAGCAGTGGTTACCCCCCACATATGGGGTATCAGCGTACTCAGGACAAATTGGACAATAACTTTTGGGGTCCAATTTATCCTATTACCCTTGTAAAAATACAAAACTGGGGGCTAAAAATAATTTTTCTGAAAAAAAAAGAATTTTTATTTTCACGGCTCTGCGTTATAAACTGTAGTGAAACACTTGGGGGTTCAAAGCTCTCAAAACACATCTAGATAAGTTCCTTGGGAGGTCTAGTTTCCAATATGGGGTCACTTGTGGGGGGGTTGTACTGTTTGGGTACATCAGGGGCTCTGCAAATGCAACGTCACGCCTGCAGACCAATCCATCTAAGTCTGCATTCCAAATGGCGCTCCTTCCCTTCCGAGCTCTGCCATGCGCCCAAACAGTGGTTCCCCCCACATATGGGGTATCAGCATACTCAGGGCAAATTGGACAACAGCTTTTGGAGTCCAATTTATCCTGTTACCCTTGCAAAAATACAAAACTGGGGGCTAAAAAATCATTTTTCTGAAAAAAAAAGGAATTTTTATTTTCACGGCTCTGCGTTATAAACTGTAGTGAAACACTTGGGGGTTCAAAGCTCTCAAAACACATCAAGATAAGTTCCTTAGGGGGTCTACTTTCCAAAATGGTGTCACTTGTGGGGGTTTTAATGTTTAGGCACATCAGGGGCTCTCCAAACGCGACATGGTGTCTCATCTCAATTCCAGTCAATTTTGCATTGAAAAGTCAAATGGCGCTCCTTCCCTTCCGAGCTCTGCTATGCGCCCAAACAGTGGTTTACCCCCACATATGGGGTATCGTTGTACTCAGGACAAATTGCACAACAACTTTTGTGGTCTAATTTCTTCTCTTACCCTTGTGAAAATAAAAAATTGGGGGCGAAAAGATCATTTTTGTGAAAAAATATGATTTTTTATTTTTACGGCTCTGCATTATAAACTTCTGTGAAGCACTTGGTGGGTCAAAGTGCTCACCATACATCTAGATAAGTTCCTTAAGGGGTCTACTTTCCAAAATGGTGTCACTTGTGGGGGGTTTCAATGTTTAGGCACATTAGGGGCTCTCCAAACGCAACATGGCTTCCCATCTCAATTCCAGTCAATTTTGCATTGAAAAGTCAAATGGCGCTCCTTCCCTTCTGAGCTCTGCCATGCACCCAAACAATGGTTTACACCCACATATGGGGTATCAGCGTACTCAGGACAAATTGCACAACAACATTTGGGGTCCAATTTCTTCTCTTACCCTTGGGAAAATAAAAAATTGGGGGCGAAAAGATCATTTTTGTGAAAAAATATGATTTTTTATTTTTACGGCTCTGCATTATAAACTTCTGTGAAGCACTTGGTGGGTCAAAGTGCTCACCACACATCTAGATAAGTTCCTTAAGGGGTCTACTTTCCAAAATGGTGTCACTTGTGGGGGGTTTCAATGTTTAGGCACATCAGGGGCTCTCCAAACGCAACATGGTGTCCCATCTCAATTCCAGTCAATTTTGCATTGAAAAGTCAAATGGTGCTCCTTCCCTTCCGAGCTCTGCCATGCACCCAAACAATGGTTTACACCCACATATGGGGTATCAGCGTACTCAGGACAAATTGCACAACAGCATTTGGGGTCCAATTTCTTCTCTTACCCTTGGGAAAATAAAAAATTGGGGGCGAAAAGATCATTTTTGTGAAAAAATATGATTTTTTATTTTTACGGCTCTGCATTATAAACTTCTGTGAAGCACTTGGTGGGTCAAAGTGCTCACCACACATCTAGATAAGTTCCTTAAGGGGTCTACTTTCCAAAATGGTGTCACTTGTGGGGGGTTTCAATGTCTAGGCACATCAGGGGCTCTCCAAACGCAACATGGCGTCCCATCTCAATTCCAGTCAATTTTGCATTGAAAAGTCAAATGGCGCTCCTTCGCTTCCGAGCTCTGTCATGTGCCCAAAAAGTGGTTTACCCCCACATATGGGGTATCGGCGTACTCAGGACAAATTGTACAACATCTTTTGGGGTCCATTTTCTCCTGTTACCCTTGGTAAAATAAAACAAATTGGAGCTGAAGTAAATTTTGTGTGAAAAAAAGTTAAATGTTCATTTTTATTTAAACATTCCAAAAATTCCTGTGAAACACCTGAAGGGTTAAAGGGCCACTGTCACCCCCCTCCAGCCGTTATAAACTAAAAGAGCCACCTTGTGCAGCAGTAATGCTGCATTCTAACAAGGTGGCTCTTTTAGTTTTAGGTTCAAGTATACCCCCAAAAAAGCGATTTGATACTTAGCCATAATTGGTGTCTCTAGCCACGTAGGCTGGTTCTCCCTCCCCAGCTCGAAACGCTCCTCTGCCGTCACTCACATCTTCTTGGTCTTTCTGCGCCGCCCCCTCAGCGCTGTTTACGTTTTCAAACCGGCGCCTGCGCTGTGTAGTACTGTTCTGCGCAGACGCAGTAAGCTCTGGCCGTCTGCCTTCCAAGCCAGGCTTTCACACTGCGCCTGCGTGGGCAGTGCGGCCCCCACCTTTGGAATCCCCGCCCCGCACTGTGTTATGCATTATGCACAGTGCGGGGCTGGTATTCCTGGGCATGCGCACAGCGTGTTGCATCCTGTCAGCCCGGTCCCCCGCATTACTGCTTCTGGATACAATATACAGATCGTGCCTCCTCCTCCTACAGCAATCGCCGGGCAAGAAGCAACTTTGGAAACTTGCCTGCTAGGTGGTGTGTGTTGTGTCTAGGTGTGTTATTTATGGGTCTTGATCTGATAATAAATTGGGGGTGATCTTTACCCACCTAGCAGGCAAGTTTCCAAAGTTGCTTCTTGCCCGGCGATTGCTAGAGGAGGAGGAGGCATGATCTGTATATTGTATCCAGAAGCAGTAAGGCGGGGGACCGGGCTGACAGGATGCAACACGCTGTGCGCATGCCCAGGAATACCAGCCCCGCACTGTGCATAATGCATAACACAGTGCGGGGCGGGGATTCCAAAGGTGGGGGCCGCACTGCCCACGCAGGCGCAGTGTGAAAGCCTGGCTTGGAAGGCAGACGGCCAGAGCTTACTGCGTCTGCGCAGAACAGTACTACACAGCGCAGGCGCCGGTTTGAAAACGTAAACAGCGCTGAGGGGGCGGCGCAGAAAGACCAAGAAGATGTGAGTGACGGCAGAGGAGCGTTTCGAGCTGGGGAGGGAGGACCAGCCTACGTGGCTAGAGACACCAATTATGGCTAAGTATCAAATCGCTTTTTTGGGGGTATACTTGAACCTAAAACTAAAAGAGCCACCTTGTTAGAATGCAGCATTACTGCTGCACAAGGTGGCTCTTTTAGTTTATAACGGCTGGAGGGGGGTGACAGTGGCCCTTTAATAAACTTCTTGAATGTGGTTTTGAGCACCTTGAGGGGTGCAGTTTTTAGAATGGTGTCACACTTGGGTATTTTCTATCATATAGACCCCTCAAAATGACTTCAAATGAGATGTGGTCCCTAAAAAAAAATGGTGTTGTAAAAATGAGAAATTGCTGGTCAACTTTTAACCCTTATAACTCCTTAACAAAAAAAAATTTTGGTTCCAAAATTGTGCTGATGTAAAGTAGACATGTGGGAAATGTTACTTATTAAGTATTTTGCGTGACGTATCTCTGTGATTTAAGGGCATAAAAATTAAAAGTTGGAAAATTGTGAAATTTTCAAAATTTTTGTCAAATTTCCGTTTTTTTCACAAATAAACACAAGTTATATCGAATAAATTTTACCACTAACATGAAGTACAATATCTCACGAGAAAACAATGTCAGAATTGCCAAGATCCGTTGTTGAAGCGTTCCAGAGTTATAACCTCATAAAGGGACAGTGGTCAGAATTGTAAAAATTGGCCCGGTCATTAACGTGCAAACCACCCTCGGGGCTTAAGGGGTTAATTAACAAAAAAAACCTGAAATAAAACTTGCTCAGGTGCCGCCCCCCGCATCATCCCGCCCTAGGCACATGCCCTCAAGTGCCTAGTGGCAAATACAACCCTGTCTCTGTCATTACATCATTCTGCTCTCAGAGGAGATAGCAAAAACCTGAAAACAAATTGCCTTTAAGGTAGGTTTTTGTGTGAAAGAAAGAAATGGCAGTGTTTAATCCATATCACAATCTATATGAAAAAATTGAAACTTGCAATTTTCACACTGGCCAATGAGGCTAATTTAGACTAAGTTCCTGTTCTTGCATATGAGTTTTCAGAAGTCTGTCATTACAGGCCAGGCTTATTACAATGACTGATAACACCTCTATATACAGTAAGTAACACAGGATCCATCATTCACAATAGGTGATGTCGCAGCTCACCTCCCCCTCCTGTACAATGACTGATAACACCTCTATATACAGTAGATAACACAGGATCCATCATTCACAATAGGTGATGTCACAGCTCACCTCCTCCCCCTCCTGTACAATGACTGAAAACATCTCTATATACAGTAAGTAACACAGGATCCATCATTCAAAATAGGTGATGTCACAGCTCACCTCCCCCTCCTGTACAATGACTGATAACATCTCTATATACAGTAGATAACACAGGATCCACCATTCACAATAGGTGATGTCACAGCTCACCTCCTTCCCCTCCTGTACAATGACTGAAAACACGTCTATATACAGTAGATAACACAGGATCCATCATTCACATTAGGTGATGTCACAACTAACTTCCTCCTCCTGTACAATGACTAATAACACCTCTATATACTGTAGATAACACAGGATCCACCATTCACAATATGTGATGTCACAGCTCACCTCCTCCTGTACAATGACTGATAACACCTCTATATACAATAGATAACACAGGATCCACCATTCACAATAGATGGTCACAGCTCACCTCCTCCTCCTGTACAGTGACTAATAACACCTCTATATACAGTAGATAACACAAGATCCACCATTCACAATAGGTGATGACACAGCTCACCTCATCCTCCTGTACAATGACTGATAGTGCCTCTATGTACAGTAAATATACGCAGGATGCATAATTCACAATAGGTGATGTAACAGCTCACCTCCCCCTCCTGTACAATGACTGATAACACCTCTATATACAGTAGATAACACAGGATCCATCATTCACAATAGGTGATATCACAGCTCACCTCCTCCTCCTGTACAGTGACTGATAACACCTCTATATACAGGAGATAACACAGGATCCATCATTCACAATAGGTGATATCACAGCTCACCTCCTCCTCCTGTACAGTGACTGATAACACCTCTATATACAGGAGATAACACAGGATCCACGATTCACAATAGGTGTTGTCACAGCTCACCTCCTCCTCCTATACAATGACTGATAACACCTCTATATACTGTAGATAACACAGGATCCACCATTCACAATATGTGATGTCACAGCTCACCTCCTCCTGTACAATGACTGATAACACCTCTATATACAGTAGATAACACAGGATCCACCATTCACAATAGGTGATGACACAGCTCACCTCCTCCTCCTGTACAATGACTGATAATGCCTCTATGTACAGTAAATAACACAGGATGCATAATTCACAATAGGTGATGTAACAGCTCACCTCCTCCTCCTGTACAATGACTGATAACACCTCTATAAACAATAGATAACACAGGATCCATCATTCACAATACGTGATATCACAGCTCACCTCCTCTTCCTGTACAGTGACTGATAACACCTCTATATACAGGAGATAACACAGGATCCACGATTCACAATAGGTGATTTCACAGCTCACTTCCTCATGTACAATGACTGATAACACTTCTATATACAGTAGATAACACAGGATCCATCATTCACAATAGATGATGTCACAGCTCACCTCCTCCTCCTGTACAGTGACTGATAACACCTCTATATACAGTAGATAACACATAATCCACCATTCACAATAGGTGATGTCACAGCTCACCTCCTCTTACTGTAAAATGACTGATAACATCTCTATATGCAGTAGATAACACAGGATCCACCATTCACAATAGGTGATTTCACAGCTCACTTCCTCATGTACAATGACTGATAACACTTCTATATACAGTAGATAACACAGGATCCATCATTCACAATAGATGATGTCACAGCTCACCTCCTCCTCCTGTACAGTGACTGATAACACCTCTATATACAGTAGATAACACATAATCCACCATTCACAATAGGTGATGTCACAGCTCACCTCCTCTTCCTGTAAAATGACTGATAACATCTCTATATGCAGTAGATAACACAGGATCCACCATTCACAATAAGTGTTGTCACAGCTCACCTCCTCCTCCTATACAATGACTGATAACACCTCTATATACTGTAGGTAACACAGGATCCACCATTCACAATATGTGATGTCACAGCTCACCTCATCCTCCTGTACAATGACTGATAACACCTCTATATACAGTAGATAACACAGGATCCACAATTCACAATAGGTGATGACACAGCTCACCTCCTCCTCCTGTACAATGACTGATAACGCCTCTATGTACAGTAAATAACGCAGGATGCATAATTAACAATAGGTGATGTAACAGCTCACCTCCTCCTCCTGTACAATGACTGATAACACCTCTATAAACAATAGATAACACAGGATCCATCATTCACAATACGTGATATCACAGCTCACCTCCTCCTCATGTACAATGACTGATAACACTTATATATACAGTAGATAACAGAGGATCCATCATTCACAATAGATGATGTAACAGCTCACCTCCTCCTCCTGTACAGTGACTGATAACACCTCTATATACAGTAGATAACACATAATCCACCATTCACAATAGGTGATGTCACAGCTCACCTCCTCTTCCTGTAAAATGGCTGATAACACCTCTATATGCAGTAGATAGCACAGGATCCACCATTCACAATAGGTGATGTCCCAGCTCACCTCCTCCTCCTGTACAATGGCTGATAACACCTCTATATACAGTAGATAATACAGGATCCACCATTCACAATAGGTGATGTCACAGCTCACCTCCTCCTCCTGTACAATGGCTGATAACACCTCTATATACAGTAGATAATACAGGATCCACCATTCACAGTAGGGGATGTCACAGCTCACCTCCTCCTGTACAATGACTGATATCACCTCTATATATAGTAGATAACACAGGATCCACCATTCACAATAGGTGATGTCACAGCTCACCTCCTCCTCCTGTACAATGGCTGATAATAACACCTCTATATACAGTAGATAATACAGGATCCACCATTCACACTAGGTGATGTCACAGCTCACCTCCTCCTCCTGTATGATGACTGATTAATCCTGTACACACAGAAATACACAGGATCCACCATTCACACTAGTCACAGCTCACCTCCTCCACCTTTCAATACAAAAGTCAGGGTCGGAGTCAGTATATTGCGCCTAATAAACATGTGGAATTCCATGTGGTCAATGAAAGAATTACAAGATTTCTATTACAAATTGTGAAGTGAAATATAAAAATAAAAAAAGAAGGAAGAATAACATTTAGCATAAAAACTTTTTTAAACAATGGGCTATTGTGCAATGACACATACCCTTTAAGATGCTGTTCAGCTTGTAGAAAAAAGGATACATTGTGACAACTCCATCAGCTGTCTGAGCAGGACCAGTTTAGGATAGGTTTTCAGTCTCTGAATATACAATTAATAGAAATGGCAGGAACAATATCTATTTAGCTCTTGGGATTCTGTAGGAAGGGGTATGGATACATAATTGACCCAGGCAGAAAAAAAAACATTTTCAAAGTAATACAATTCTATTCCACTTAATTAACTTTCTACATTCAATGCATCGATCAAATAGTCATTTAATCCTTAGGAAAAAGAATTGTTCTCCTGTTCTGCAAATAGCGACACCGCGTCATCAATTACCATCTCGTTTGTTATACATTTTAATCCTTCCTATATTTTTTTTGAGTTTCTGATCACATGAAGCCAAACCATGAGAATATGGCGAATGATCAACATTTTCAAAGCTGATATCAGAGTTCATCCAGGTAAGGCAAGGATTGTGGGCGACAGAAACAAGACGCCTTCGGAAAGTTTTGGTTGAAATTCCATCTGCACCTGATGGGGTTAACTTTTCATACTCACAATTTCAAAATGACGGAATATTTTCTGCTAAAATGTAGCACATACACTCGTCAAAGATAATTGTTTCCATAGTAATGACATTTATTTTTGTCTTCTAGAAATTTTCATGGCCAACTGTTTATCAATAACTCCCCGTAGTTCTTTGGGACCCCTCAAATATTTCTTCACTTTATTAGTATAACAGCTTCCCCAAATAGAAGCCGGAGACGATGCTGGAGACGCAAGGACTGGAGAAGTTGTCAGCTGCCATTCTAGTTCCAAAACAATGGTAATAATGGCATGCGGATAATAGCTTGTGGACGGTGGGTGGTATCAGTGGGGTCCATAGGCTTTGATCAGTAACCAATATGGGTGCATATCCTATGTAAAATCCCAGGGTGCTCCATCATGTATCAATTCTAGGAAACAAAAAGGAAGAAAAGAGATACAATGGGGGAAATAAGTATTTGATCCCTTGATGATTTTGTAAGTTTGCGCACTGACAAAGACATGAACAGTTTATAATTTTAAGGGTAGGCTAATTTTAACATTGAGAGATAGAATATCAGAAATAAAATCCAGAAAATCACATTGTATAAATGATATATATTTATTTGAATTTTGAAGTGAGAAATAAGTATTTGATCTCCTACCAACCATTAAGGGCATGTTCACACTTTGCAGATTTTGCTGCGGATTTTTCCGCAGCGGATTTGGAAAAACCGCATTGAAAAACCGCAGCAGTTTTCCCTGCGGATTTTCCTGCGGTTTCTTCTGCGGAATCCTCTGCGGGTTTTCAACAGCACTTTCCTATTGGTGCATGTTGAAAACCGCTGCGGAATCCGCAGAAAGAAGTGACATGCTCCTTCTTTTTTTCCGCAGCAATTCCGCACGGTTTTTAAAGGGATTTTCTGCAAAGTGGGAACAGCGGATTTTGTTTTCCATAGGGTAACATTGTACTGTACCCTGCATGGAAAACTGCTGCGGATCCGCAGAGTCAAATCCGCAGCGGATCCGCAGCAAAAACCGCAAAGTGTGAACATAGCCTAAGAGTTTTGGCTCCTACAGTCCAGCTAGACGCTCCCAATCATCTTGTTAGCTTGGTTTGGCAGACGCTGCAAATTATAGTTGTTCTATACAGGGGAACAATGCAACCTTGGCCTGTTATCTAGCCAAGTGCTTGGGGCTCTTTGGATCAGCTGACCGAGTTCTACCTCTGGGAAAACCACTACCTCTTCTTGCCTGTTTTCTTGCTATGCATCCATTCCTGCTGTGCTCGCTGAGAGTGCCACCGTGCCAGGTTGGATCAGTGGCCTCATCATAGACCACGTTGTTTTCCATGACCTGATGGCAACTGTGCCTCATGATTATCCTCCACCTCTTCAGACATCAATTGACCTTCCCCAATGTGCTTTTCTCCTGGCCGAGGGTGCATCACTGGACTCCACCCCCTCATGACCCTCTTTAATAGTGCAAGTTGAGAGGTCTGACAAATTACAAGGGAGCCTAAGCAGTTCCTCAGAATGGCCAGTGTTGGGGTCATAGGTCTCCTGGGTCTCTTGATGGTGGGAAGAAGGAGGACCAAGTTGAGGATTCAGAGACCCAGCCTCTTGGCTACTGAGACTGGACAGTGTGGAGGACTTTGTGGTGCTGCTTGTCAACACACTGGAGCCTTTGTCTGCTATCCAACCCACAACATCTTCCCACTTGTCTGGGTTCGTTAGTGGTGTAGCGCGCTGACCACATTTTGACAGGAACCTAGAACGAGATACAGTCACCTTCATATTCCTCTGTATACACACTCCGTATTCACTCTCCATTATATAACCTGGTTCAATTACCTGTTCACAGTGTGAGGGTGCAGGCAGAGATCCAATACCCCCAGCTGTTGATCTCTATAACTATAACCCAATTTATCAGAGTGACTTATCCCTTTGTGGAAGTTGATGGACGTCTGTCTTTTTCCAACTGTTCTAACTATGTAACTAAGATCAGATTAGTGGGATCAAACTCCTGCCTTCCCACAATCAGCTGATAGAATGGACTGAAGGTGGCAGGTCGTGGCTCAGTTCTGTACATTGTGTAGTGGCTGCGAGTGGTATTGTAAGCTTTATGTGACACAACTGAATAGTCGAGAGCTTGTGTAACACCCCAGGGTCCTGGTTGTTACAGTGGCATTGCTTTCCTCACGGGGAGAGTGATGTCATGCGTGGAAGCAAGGGAAGATCTCTTCTATCAGGTAAACACAAACATGCAACATGTTCGCACTCCAGGCCAGAAGGGAGAGCTCTAAACCCGGTTTTCAGGGGAACTTCCCTATATATATATTCTGGCTGGAGGGGAAGTGAGTGAGTAGTCTGTAAGGAGGACAGAGAAGAGGGCAGTCAGACAGTGAGTGTCGGAAGGACTGAAGTGGCCATGCAGCCAGAGTTGCTGCAGCTCCTGGGGAAAGAGAATACAGAAGAACAGATTGTAGACAGTGTGCAGGAGAGTGAAGCACAGGAGATCACTCTTAGTGTACTTGCAAGACCCACATGTCAAATCCTAAAAGTAATTTGTGATATTTTTTGCTTACACTCTGCACTTTTTCAAAAAAGTTATAATTCTCAAGGATTATCCAAGTAATTCCACTCCTGACGTTCTTCCCTATGGAGCCCGCACGCCGCCAACTGGTGAGGATAGCTGTGACTGGGATACCTCCCTGCAGAGCGCAGATTCCCGGTACCCAGAAGACCTAGGTTGTTTTGGACTCTAGGAGGCACAGCAGAAACTGGGAGGACAGCTGGACTACATGTAACCTGTCCGCCCTAACACCCAGGAGGCACAGTGGCACATAGAGCCCGGGTCGTGATAGAGACCCTGTAAAAAGGCTTGAGCCACCTGTCATACGGGTTAGTGACCCACCTTTATGGAGGACAGAGAGAACCATGAGGACCTTGATAGCAGCCACAGGCAGCAAGGAACTACACCAATGCGCTAGTACGAAGGCTTTTATCTCCACCTGGTAAAGGAGACTCTGAAATTGCTTCCAAGCTGGCCGGACCCTGCCTGTACCTGTGATCTGGTGCCCTGGACTGCGGTTGCCTGAAGCCTTTAGTAAACCAGGTAAAGAGACTGCAAACCTGTGTCCTTCGTTTCTTACCACACTACTCACCATCTTCACCTACACACCGGGAGCCCTGTGGGAAGTTATACCATCTTAGCTGCCATAACATCACCCCAGAGGACCCCTTTAGGCAGCGTCGGTCCCCACTGACCGAGAACCACAGGTGGCATCACAAACACAAACTTTATTCAAAACTTCTTTAAAGACTTTCCCTTTACTTGGGCGCCCAGGGCCACGGACCGGGTCTCAGCCACCGTGACATCCCCTTTAAGTATGGGACCCAGTACCGAGTTCCCCACGGCCCTGGCGGGAGACTCATTTGCAGTACCATTCACGGCCACTACACAATGTTCGGAGCTGAGCCACTTACGGTGCACCACGGTTTCCTCACTCAGTTGATACCGAGATCTACACCATAGGGATAAAACATTAAAATTAAACTGCTATAAAGCCCCTTTTAATATTGATACATGTGGATTTTTCCTTTAAATTTCGTGCTTGCCCACTGCAGCAAATTCCAGTTCCATCACTGGACCCAAATTTCCTTTAATGCCTAAATCAGAATGATATTTTTTATGGAGCCTTGCATCCTCGACAATGCTCTCCTGGATTATTATTGATCTGGAGATGTTTCACATCTACCTTTTCCGTGTCAGATGCTCTCATGACTGATAAATTAAAATCATACTTAGGGGGGCTGTGTTTAATGTGTCCCATTCATCACCTAGACCAAAGGGAATATTCAATAATGTGTCATGCTTCATATGACAAGTCAAATGGGGAGCTACTAATGAGCAATAATGTCTGCTGCACTCCATTGACTCTGTTATATTTAGACGCACTTTGCATTTAAAGCAGATATACAAGCATGGCGGCGTGCTTGCTCCATAGGGAAGAACGGCAGGAGTGGAATTAATTGGATAATCCTTGAGGATTATTACTTTTTTGAAAAAGTGCAGAGTGTAAGCTAAAAATATCACAAATTACTTTTAGGATTTTACATGCGGGTCTTGAAAGTACATTAAGATGGAACATTCTCAGCTTGTGAACACAAGATGGCTTCATTTAGGTAAGAGGTGCAAACGATTGGATCTGTCACTGGTCTCCAAAATTATTGAATTGTCCTTGGATAATGGCTCACAAAAGTTGGGATCTATTAAGGGGCAGAACTAAGAAGTTACTGTGTCCAAGGCTAGAAGATGTCTCTGTAATTTTGGCCCCAGACCTGGTTCTTATTGGTAACACGAGACTACTTTTTGTTTTTGGACCTGATGTACATTTGTCTCCATAAGGTTTTACTATCCACATAGCAAATAAATCTATATAATCATCTAAGGGGTACTTCCGTCTGTATGTCTGTCTGTTTGTCTGTAACGGAAATCCCGCGTCACTGATTGGTCGCGGCCGGCATGCTGTGACCAATCAGCGACAGGCTTAGTCCGGCCGCGAAATGGCCCCTCCCTACTCTCCTCCAGTCATGCCCCCTCCCTACTCCCCTTCAGTCAGCACCAGTGTGTCGCCCCATCCCAGACCAACCTTTTACTACTGATGCTGGCTATGCGACATTGGCACGGCCGGCCGCGACCAATTAGCGAAGTGTGATTTAAATCCCGCGCTAATGTCGCTGAATGGTCGCGGCCGGCCGGGCGCGAACAATCAGCAAAGCGTGATTAAATCCCGCGCCAATGTCGCTGATTGGTCGCGGCCGTAAGATGAGAATATAACAATTTTTTAAATTTTTTATTATTTGTAACATTATATCTTTTTACTATTGATGCTGCATAGGCAGCATCAATAGTAAAAAGTTGGTCCGGGATGGTCGCTGAATGGTCGCGGCCGGCCGGGCACGACCAATCAGCGAAGCGTGATTTAAATCCCACGCAAATTCGTGCCCGGACTGCGCCTGTCGCTGATTGGTCTCTGCCAACTGGCCGCGACCAATCAACGAAGCGTGATTTAAATCCCGCGCCAATGTCGCTGATTGGTCATAGCCGGCCAGCCGCAACCAATCAACGAAGCAGTGTTTAAATCCCGCGCCAATGTCAGAATCCATTGCGGCAATGACCGGAGATGACGTAGCGGTCTCGTGAGCCCGGTACGTCATCACGTGTTATTGCTGCAATGCATTCTTTGGACCGGAGCTTCTCGAGGAGCATCGCTAAATGCCTGGGCTGGATCCGGGGGCCGCCGGAAGGTGAGTATATAACTATTTTTTATTTTAATTCTTTTTTTTAACAGGGATATGGTGCCCACATTGCTATATACTACGTAGGCTGTGTTACATACTGCGTGGCCTGTGTTATATACTGTGTGGGCTGTGTTAGATACTACATGGGCTGTGTTATATACTGCATGGGCTGTGTTAGATACTACGTGGGCTGTGTTATATACTGCATGGGCTGTGTTATATACTGCGTGGCCTGTGTTATATACTACGTCTCTGTGCTATATAGTACTTGGCTGTGCTATATACTACATGGCTGTGTTATATACTACATGCACTGTGTTATATACTACGTGGGCTGTGTTATATACTACATGGGCTATGTTATGTACTATGTGGGCTGTGTTATGTACTACGTGGGCTGTGTTATATACTACGTGGCTGTGTTATATACTACGTGGGCTGTGTTATATACTACGTGGCTGGGCTATATACTGCGTGGGCTGGGTTATATACTGCGTGGGCTGTGTTATATACTGCATGGGCTGTGCTATATACTACTATACATATTCTAGAATACCCGATGCGTTAGAATTGGGCCACCATCTAGTTCCCTATAATTGGTTTCCTTATCACCTTTTTCTGATTCTGGCTCAAAAACACTAGAAATTCCTAGATTTACTTCTTCACGTGTCAACCAAAATGCTAAGACTGTAAGAGACCCCTCAGTTTCCTGCTCCCTGCACAGTAGGGGCCAGGGTATAAAAAAGAACTATGACCTGGCCACGATTGGTTGCCAACCCTGATCAAAAAGAAAATGATGACAAATGAGATCTAGACACCACTTCAATTCTATATGTGAAGAGTTAAGAGACAAGACAGGTAAAGGTACACCAATGTGGGTGGAGAGGGGGACAGGAACCCCCACTGATGTAGAGATTCCATTTGTAATGGAGTGATGGCCATACCATTCATTGTCTAAGTAACTTTTAGTCCTGGTAGCTGGCTACTGGGACCCACCACTCAGAATTGACTGGGCATTTCCAATCCTTCTCTATGGGACTGCATTGTACTCAGGTATCTCTCGCAGTTTATTAAATAAATGGAACGTGACCACTTTACTCTTCGGCAGACCCCAATTCTTGGGACCAGTTTGGGGTTGAATTAGTTAGAACCTCACCCATTACTAAGTCATCACATATCCTTTTATAGGACTATCCATTTAGCAATGGGGAACAATTTATTTTTTCTACAATGGGGATTGTAAAACATAGCTTTTTTAAGCTGATTAACCCCTTAAGCCCCAAGGGTGGTTTGCACGCTAATGACCTGGCCAATTTTTACAATTCTGACCACTGTCCCTTTATGAGGTTATAACTCTGGAACGCTTCAACGGATCCTGATGATTCTGACACTGTTTTCTCGAGACATATTGTACTTCATGATAGTCATAAAACTTCTTCGATAAGACTTGCGTTTATTTGTGAAAAAAATGGAAATTTGGCGAAAATTTTGAAAATTTCACAATTTTCCAACTTTGAATTTTTATGCCCTTAAATCACAGAGATATGTCACACAAAATACTTAATAAGTAACAGTTCCCACATGTCTACTTTACATCAGCACAATTTTGGAACCAATTTTTTTTTGTTAGGGAGTTATAAGGGTTAAAATTTGACCAGCAATGTCTCATTTTTACAACACCATTTTTTTTTAGGGACCACATCTAATTTGAAGTCATTTTGAGGGGTCTATATGATAGAAAATGACCAAGTGTGACACCATTCTAAAAACTGCATCCCTTAAGGTGCTCAAAACCACATTCAAGAAGTTTCTTAACCTTTCAGGTGATTCACAGGAATTTTTGGAATGTTTAAATAAAAATGAATATTTAACTTTTTTTCCACACAAAATTTACTTCAGCTCCAATTTGTTTTATTTTACCAAGGGTAACAGGAGAAAATGGACCCCAAAAGTTGTTGTACAATTTGTCCTGAGTACGCCGATACCCCATATCTGGGGGTAAACCACTGTTTGGGCGCATGGCAAAGCTCGGAAGGGAAGGAGTGCTATTTGACTTTTCAATGCAAAATTGACAGGAATTGAGATGGGATGCCATGTTGTGTTTGGAGACCTACTGATGTGCCTAAACATTGAAACCCCCCACAAGTGACACCATCTTGGAAAGTAGACCCCCTAGGGTACTGTACTTATGTAGATGTGTGGTGAGCACTTCGACCCACCCAATATGTCCTGATTACGCTGATACCCCATATGGGGGGGAACCACCGTTTGGGCTGATGGCAGAGCTCAGAAGGGAAGGAGCGCCATTTGGAATGCAGACTTAGATGGAATGGTCTGCAGGCATCACATTGCGTTCGCAGAGCCCCTAATGTACCTAAACAGTAGAAATCCCCCACAAGTGACCCCATATTGGAAACTAGACCCCCCAAGGAACTTATCTAGATGTGTTGTGAGAACTTTGAACCCGCAAGTGTTTCACTACAGTTTATAAGGCAGAGCCGTGAAAATAAAAAAATCATTTTTTTCCAACAAAAATATTTTTCGCCCCAAAATTTTTATTTTCCCAAGGGTAACAGGAGAAATTGGACCCGAAAAGTTGTTGTCCAATTTGTCCTGAGTACGCTGATACCCCATATGTGGGGGGGAACCACCGTTTGGGCGCATGGCAGAGCTTGGAAGGGAAGGAGCACCATTTGGAATGCAGACTTAGATGGATTGGTCTGCAGGTGTTACGTTGCATTTGCAGAGCCCCTGATGTAACTAAACAGTAGAAAACTCCCACCAGTGACCCCGTATTGTAAACTAGGCCAACCAAGGAACTTATCTAGATGTGTTGTGAGAACTTGGAACCTCCAAGTGTTTCACTGCAGTTTATAACGCAGAACCGTGAAAATGAAAAATCATTTTTTCCCACAAAAATGGTTTTTTAGCCCCCCAAATTTTTATTTTCCCAAGGGTAACAAGAGAAATTGGACCCCAACAGTTGTTGTCCAATTTGTCCTGAGTACGTTGATACTCCATATGTTGGGCTAAACCCCTGCTTGGGCGCACAGGAGAGCTCAGAAGGTAAGGAGCACTGTTTTACTTTTTCAACGCAGAATTGGCTGGAATTGAGATCGGACGCCATGTCGCATTTGGAGAGCCCCTGATGTGCCTAAACAGTGGAAACCCCCAATTCTAACTGAAACCCTAACCCTAGCCCCAACCTTAACCTTAGCCCCAACCCTAACCCTAACCTTAGCCCTAACCCGAACCCTAGCCCTAACCCTAGCCCTAACCCTAGCCCTAACCCTAACCCTACCCCTAACCCTAACCCTAGCCCTAACCCTAATCCTAGCCCTAACCCTAGTCCTAACCCTAGCCCTAATCCTAACCCTAGCCTTAACCCTAACCCTAGCCCTAACCCTAACCCTAGCCCTAACCCTAGCCCTAACCATAATGGGAAAATGGAAATAAATACTTTTTTTAATTTAACTAGTTTTCCCTAACTAAGGGGATGATGAAGCGGGGTTTGATTTACTTTTATAGTGTTTTTTAGCGGATTTTTATGATTGACAGCCGTCACAGACTAAAAGACGCTTTTTATTGCAAAAAATAGTTTTTGCGTCTCTACATTGTGAGAGCTATAATTTTTCCATATTTTGGTCCACAGAGTCATGTGAGGTTTTGCTTTTTGCGGGACGAGTTGACGTTTTTATTGGTACCATTCTCGGGCACGTGACATTTTGTGATCGCTTTTTATTCAGATTTTTGTGAGGCAGAAAGACCAAAAACCAGCTATTCATGAATTTCTTTTTTGGGGGGGGCGTTTATACCGTTCCACATTTGGTAAAACTGATACAGCAGTTTTATTCTTCGGGTCAGTATGATTACAGCGATACCTCATTTATATCATTTTTTTATGTTTTGGTGCTTTTATACGATAAAAACTATTTTATAGAAAAAATTATTATTTTTGCATTGCTTTATTCTGAGGATTCTAACTTTTTAACTTTTTTTGCTGATGATGCTGTATGGCAGCTCATTTTTTTGCGGGAGAAGATGACGTTTTCAGCGGTACCATGGTTATTTATATCCATCTTTTTGATCGCGTGTTATTCCACTTTTTGTTCGGCAGTATGATAATAAAGCGTTGTTTTTTGCCACGTTCAGTGAAGGGGTTAACTAGCGGGACAGTTTTATAGGTGGGGTCGTTATGGACGCGGCGATACTAAATATGTGTACTTTTATTGTTTTTTTTTATTATTTAGATAAAGAAATGTATTTATGGGAACCATTTTTTTTTCTTTATTTAGGAATTATTTTTTTTTTACACATGTGAATTTTTTTTTTCACTTTGTAACATTGCCCCGGGGGGGCATCATGTTAAAGTGACAGATCGCTGATCTGACACTTTGCAGAGCACTGTGTCAGACCAGCGGTCTGACATGCAGGGCTCCAGGCTTACCAGGGCTTGCTCTGAGCAGGCGCTGGTAAGCCACCTCCCTGCAGGATTCGGATGTAGCCCCGTGGCCATTTTGGATCCGGGGCCTGCAGGGAGGAGACGCTCGGTACAAGGTGAGCACATCGCCTTGTACCAAGGGTCTCAGGGAAGCATGCAGGGAGCCCCCTCCCTGCGCGATGCTTCCCTGTACCGCAGGAACGCTGCGATCATGTTTGATCGCAGTGTTCCAGGGGTTAATGTGCCAGGAGCGGTCCGTGACATAGTGCCAGCTGCGATAGTGAGAGAGAGAGAGAGAGAGACCCCAGAGCAGAAAATCTCCATGATTTGCATGGAAAATGCTGTGAAAACCTGATCCGGACGCCGGATTGTTGTTTCACATCTCCGTTTCACCTGGTTTTGGCCGATTCCGTCACTGTGCGGTTTTTTCCGCCGAACAAAAATAGTTGCAGTGGAGGTTTTCTCCGTCCACTGGAAATGACTATTTGAACGGATCCAGCAAAAAACGGATGAAACGTCTGGCCATCAGGCACAATCCGGCGCTAATACAACTCTATGGGGAAAAAAACGGATCTGGCATAAAAAAACCCCGGATCCGTTTTTTTCAAAAATTGCCGGATTGTGCCTGAAACAAAAAGCCTGATGTGTGAAAGTAGCTTTTATTTGGTTTATTTGGACCACACCCAGTTAACTAAATAGGCTAGATTTATATACAGGGAAGAAAGGACCATATCTCAGGAATGGAGAGGCACAAGAAGAAAAGAAAAACAGCGCTGGATTCAGGAGAACATCACCATTTACAACAAGTAAAATATATATATATATATATACAGTACAGAGCAAAAGTTTGGACACACCTTCTCATTTAAAGATTTTTCTGTATTTTCATGACTATGAAAATTGTAAATTCACACTGAAGCCATCAACACTATGAATTAACACATGTGGAATTATATACTTAAAAAAAAAGTGTGAAACAACTGACAATATGTCTTATATTCTAGGTTCTTCAAAGTAGCCACCTTTTTCTTTGATGACTGCTTTGCATACTCTTGGCATTCTCTTGATGAGCTTCAAGAGGTAGTCACCGGAAATGGTTTTCACTTCACAGGTGTGCCCTGTCAGGTTTAATAAGTGGGATTTCTTGCCTTATAAATGGGGTTGGGACCATCAGTTGTGTTGTGCAGAAGTCTGGTGGATACTCAGCTGATAGTCCTACTGAATAGACTGTTAGAATTTGTATTATGGCACGAAAAAAGCAGCTAAGTAAAGAAAAACGAGTGGCCATCATTACTTTAAGAAATGAAGGTCGGTCAGTCCGAAAAATTGGGCAGACTTTGAAAGTGTCCCCAAGTGCAGTTGCAAAAACCATCAAGCGCTACAAAGAAACTGGCTCACATGAGGACCGCCCCAGGAAAGGAAGACCAAGAGTCACCTCTGCTTCTGAGGATAAGTTTATCCGAGTCACCAGCCTCAGAAATTGCAGGTTAACAGCAGATCAGATCAGAGACCAGGTCAATGCCACACAGAGTTCTAGCAGCAGACACATCTCTACAACAACTGTTAAGAGGAGACTTTGTGCAGCAGGCCTTCATGGAAAAATAGCTGCTAGGAAACCACTGCTAAGGACAGGCAACAAGCAGAAGAGACTTGTTTGGGCTAAAGAACACAAGGAATGGACATTAGACCAGTGGAAATCTGTGCTTTGGTCTGATGAGTCCAAATTTGAGATCTTTGGCTCCAACCACCGTGTCTTTGTGCGACGTAGAAAAGGTGAACGGATGGACTCTACATGCCTGGTTCCCACAGAGAAGCAAGGAGGAGAAGGTGTGATGCTGTGGGGGTGCTTTGCTGGTGACACTGTTTTATTCAAAATTGAAGGCATACTGAACCAGCATGGCTACCACAGCATCTTGCAGCGGCATGCTATTCCATCCGGTTTGCGTTTAGTTGGACCATCATTTATTTTTCAACAGGACAATGACTCCAAACACACCTCCAGGCTGTGTAAGGGCTATTTGACCAAGAAGGAGAGTGATGGGGTGCTACGCCAGATGACCTGGCCTCCACAGTCACCAGACCTGAACCCAATCGAGATTGTTTGATGTGAGCTGGACCGCAGAGTGAAGGCAAAAGGGCCAACAAGTGTTAAGCATCTCTGGGAACTCCTTCAAGATTGTTGGAAGACCATTCCCGGTGACTACCTCTTGAAGCTCATCAAGAGAATGCCAAGAGTGTGCAAAGCAGTCATCAAAGCAAAAGGTGGCTACTTAGAAGAATCTAGAATATAAGACATAATTTCAGTTGTTTCACACTTTTTTGTTAAGTATATAATTCCACATGTGTTAATTCATGGTTTTGATGCCTTCAGTGTGAATTTACAATTTTCATAGTCATGAAAATACAGAAAAATCTTTGCCTGAGAAGGTATGTCCAAACTTTTGCTCTGTACTGTATTTTTGGCAAGAGTATGATCCCCTTTTAGGCATTCTCTGTTTGGAGTATCCCTAATTATTTGAAACGTTCCTTTAATCAGTGATCAGATTTGATTTGTGGAGAAACTTGAAGTTAAAGTGCTCAACTTTTTAACAGCACCACCACTGGGGAAATCAAGTATTACATGGTATGTATTGAAATGAGTGGACTGTTTATGGAATACAGGAAAAGACGGGTCCTCCAAAGAGAGTGACACTAAAAAGATCACGTACGTGAGTCTCCCTCTATAAAGTAGGGTGCACCAAAATGTTTTTTTTACGTAACTTTTGTTTTTGCAAAGTCGGTGATGTTCAGGATTTGGCCAAATAGTGTAAAACTTTACATGGTAGGATATTCATTAATAAAGGATCTTCCAGAGAACCTGGCGGCAGCTTTTCCATGACAGCTCCAGCTCCAGGACGCCATGTGAATGGTAATAATAAAAAATTCCCTGTCTGAGGTATGGATTTCTTTAGCTTTATCTTTTTGATGTGTGTTAACAGGGGGCCTCCAAATGCATAAAATAATGTTATGTTCCACCTGCATAGAGAACACATTGATTTGATTTTGTATTCATTGTTCAGAATGTAATATTCTGCTAAGAGCTGGAGGCCATAAATGTCAATCACATGCCACCGCCCGGCCGTGCAATTCAATCCATACAAATTAAGAATCATCCTAGAAGAGGGATCCTTGAAAAGAATCTTCTTCAGCTAATATTTCATCCTCCTGGAGATTGTCCTTGATGGAAGATAACAGCAAGAGACTTCCCAAAGTCCTTCAATGCAAATGTAAAAGTGACGATGGCCGTGAGCAATGAATATTTCTATTTTTCCAAACAATTATTTTTGTCCTGACTAACCCCCATGCATTGAAGCTGTCATGTCAGATAAGCTGTATGTATATGAGCAAAGTCACTATTTCTGGTCATTATATTACTTTATTCTGTATTTTCACCAGTTTTTCTCATCTATCTCTAATTTACAGTTGTCTCTGAGCTGGCGGGTGAAGACTAGGTGCCATGATGTCTTTTATACACAGCATATACAGACATGAGGGATTCCTGCTCCATTGTCTCTATATAGTACGTATTCAGAAGCATCAGCTACACGGAGGACACTATACAGCAAAACTGAGCAATGTAACTGTGAATCCAACATTGGGGGTGATAAAAACACTTACTTAAAAGCAGCAGAATGAAGGGAATTATACAGTAGCACTGAGTAATGTGGCTGTGAATCCAGCACTGGGGTGATATACAATCATACTAGAAAGCAACAGAATGAAGGACATTATACAGCAACGCTGGATACAGTTTCTATGAATCAAGCACTGGGGTGATATAAACACTTACTATGAAAACTGCTGAAGGAAAGAGTGCAAATAGTGTCTTATCTGAGAAGGTTAAAAGGTTAATCCATAGGATTGCACTCACCAGATGTAGCTGAGTTGAACAATTGAAAGGATTCGCTGCAGCAGATCCACATGTTCATGTGGTGTTTCCTGAAGGAGACTTAAACTCTGAAATGCGTTGAATAATAAAGCCACATGTGCTAATAATTCTAGAATTCTAGTGACTCAGCAGCGCATAAATTTACCACAATTATCCCAATCTGTATATAAACACTTACTAGAAAGATGCAAAAATAAAAACATTATACAGCAGCTCTGAGTAGTGTAGTTGTGAATCCAGCATTCGGGGTGATTGAAACTCTCACTATAAAGCAGCAGAATGAAGGACATTATACCAAAACACTGGATAATGTTGCTGTGACTCAAACAGCAGAATGAACAACATTGTTCAGCAGCACTGAGTAGTGTAGTTGTGAATCCAGCACTGGGGTAAGATAGAACACTAGAAAGCAACAGCATAGAGGATATTATACAGCAGCACTCATCAGTGTAGCCATGAGTCCAGCTGTCTGAGATACTAGAAAGTAGCAGCATGTCTGTGCCTGAGTTTTCTTCCCTTCCCCTCTCCATAGACTTCAATAGGCAGCTTTAATCAGATCCCTAATTAAGCAGGCAGTCCTTTTTGTCTCCAACAAGGCAGGTTTTTAAATTTTTCATGAATGGGGTAGAGGAAGAAGTGGCTCATAAGTAGTGTTGAGCGATACTTTCCGATATCGGAAAGTATCGGTATCGGAAAGTATCGGCCGATACCGTCAAAATATCGGATCCAATCCGATACCGATACCCGATCCCAATGCAAGTCAATGGGACGAAAATATCGGAATTAAAATAAACCCTTAATAAACTTGTAGGTTCATTCTACATGAAGGAAAACAACTAAGAATAATGTAGGATGTATTGGGGGACGTGGCGGAGATATTAAAGGGACAGAGGTTTAGCCCAATGTAATAGAATAGCAGGATTTTTTATTTTTTTTTATGAAGTTCGGCGTTAGAAAGAATTTGACTATGTTATTTTTTTTTTTTTTTATGTCAGATATTGATGTTTCACTACTTCCACGCCCTTCACCTTCTTTTTTACTTCTCCCACGCTTTCTTCTTAATTATCCTCATCATCAGCTTCTTTGACATCAACTTCTTCACCTTATTCATCTTCTTCTTCATCTTCTACCTATTATTTTTTGGGTTACATTGTTCATATTCTTTTTATTTTACTATTATCTTCATCATATTCAACTTCTTCATCATATTCTTATTTGTGACAGGCATTCCCGTAGTTGTTATCTATAAAAGTTTGAAGATTACACCTTCCGTTCTGCCTGTCACAAACCAGTTACATTTGTCCGCGTTCAGTTTGGCCTGCAGCATCAGGCTTTATCCAGGGGCACCACGAGGAGGAACGGACTCACCCCCATACACTGCTTAGTCTTCTTCTGCTTATAATTTACATAATATTTTTTTGCTCTGATATTTTGTGTTATGCTTAATGTCCTTCTGCTCTTTGTTCTGCAGCCTCTTGTTCTTCTGCTTCTCGGTCTTCCAGGTCGTCGTCGTCTCCAGGGTCGTCGTCTCCGGGGTCGTCGTCATCGGGGTGGTCTCCGGGGTCGTCGTCATCGGGGTGGTCTTCAGGGTCATCGTCTCCAGGGTCGTCGTCATCACGGTGGTTGTCGTCTCTGGTGTCGTCGTCATCTTAGGGGTGTTCTTCCGGGTCATCGTGTTTAGTCTCTTGAACTTGGAAATGTAGCAGAAGGTACAAGAAGGCTGAGAAAATGCCGAGAACCAGCTGATGGAACTGGAACTCGGATGGCTACCCGAAGGTCCAAGAGCCAATGGAACTACCGAGGACCAGCTGACGTTACTGGAACCCGGTTACTAAGCAGGAGGTACCCGTGCCTGAAAGCACTACCAAGGACCACCTGACGTTGGTGGAACTCGGATACCCAGAGGGAGGCACCTAAGCCAAAGGCTCTGCCCGGAACCAGCTGACGGTACTGGAACCAGGATGGGGAGCAGAAGGTACAAGAGCAAAAGACACTGCCGAGAACCAGCTGACGGTGCTGGAACCCGGATGGGTAGCCGAAGGTCCAAGAGCCAATGGAACTACCGAGGACCAGCTGACGTTACTGGAACCCGGTTACTAAGCAGGAGGTACCCGTGCCTGAAAGCACTACCAAGGACCACCTGACGTTGGTGGAACTCGGATACCCAGAGGGAGGCACCTAAGCCAAAGGCTCTGCCCGGAACCAGCTGACGGTACTGGAACCAGGATGTGGAGCAGAAGGTACAAGAGCAAGTGTCTGCGTGGCTTTTGCAGGACACGTTGCCGGCTGCACAGCAGGGGAACAGCTGGCGGTGCTGGACCCCACTGACACATTGGCGAGGTGTTTGGCTCTGTGCAGCCAGCACTTCCGGACAGCAACGAGCGGTGTTGTAGCCCGGGCTCTGCAGGGGGAGCAGAGTGTAGGCCGAAGCCTACTTGAACCAATTTCAAAGGTAACCTTTAACCCCCCCTCAGGGGTTAGAAAGTAGAAGAGCCACAGCTTATGCAGCAGTAGTGCTGCACAAGTCAAAGGTTGCTCTTTTAATTTCGCTCCTTGCACACGCTGAATGAAACACGTATAACATTTAGCCCTTTATACAGTCAAACTGTGTTGGAGGCGCGAGTTCCCTTTGTAATGAGACGCAGCACAGATGTCAAGAATCCCACCTTGGTGCTGGGTGCAGCCTCCTGAGCGTTGTTATTTGCTGTACAGGAGTCTGCGCTGTCGTGTTATCCCCTGGCCTAGCGCCGTTAGCGCTGCCCATCTTCTGACCTCATTTAATGTTGGCCGGTGCGGTTCGCGATGCCCATGAATCACAGCCCCGCAGTGTATTGACATAGTTTAAACACTGCGGGGCTGGGATTCATGGCCTGGCGCAGTACATATGTTCGCCTCTCGCTTGGGTTCTTACACCCGCTTCAGACTATGCGGCGTCATCTGATCCCTTATCGCATGCCACGGCCATGAAGCCGCACAGTCCGAAGAAGGCGGAAGGAGAGGAGGGACAGGCGAACTGATGCACTGATCCTGCCCATCAATCACACCCTCGCAGTCCCAATAAATAAGACACCGAGGGGCGTTGTGTGGGTCAGGGCGGCCGCAGAGGCGCAGGCAGCCAAACCATGATGCCAGAAGACGGGCAGCGCTACCAAGGGGGTTGCAGCGTGTCATTACAAAGGAAAGTCACACCACCGGGACGGTTAAATGGTCACACAGAGGACACATTGCAGACGTGTTTTCAGTTCCACATGTGCGAGGAGAATACGTTTCTGAGCCACCTTGCACACATGCAGCATTACCGCTGTACAAGGTGGCTGGATAACGTAAAAACGCCTGGGGGAGGGGGGACAGGTTCCCTTCAATTTCAGTTCTTGTGTCTGCGTGGCTTTTGCAGGACACGTTGCCGGCTGCACAGCAGGGGAACAGCTGGCGGTGCTGGACCCCACTGACACATTGGCTGGTGTTTTTCTCTGTGCAGCTAGCACATCTGGGCAAAAACTGGCGGTGTGTTAGAGCCCAGGGACAGCAGGAGGAGGAGCAGGAGGAGGAGGAGCAGGGGGAGGGGAGTGTAGGCCGAAGCCTGCACAGGCGGCAGCTTTGGGTGTGTTGTGTCTGCGTGACTTTTGCAGGACACGTTGCCGGCTACACAGCAGGGGAACAGCTGGCGGTGCTGGACCCCACTGACACATTGGCGAGGTGTTTGGCTCTGTGCAGCCAGCACTTCCGGACAGCAACTAGCGTTGTTGGAGCCCGGGCTCTGCAGGTGGAGCAGAGTGTAGGCCGAAGCCTAATTGAACCGATTTCAAAAGTCACCTTTAACCCCCCCTCAGGGGTTACAAAGTAGAAGAGCCACAGCTTATGCAGCAGCAGTGCTGCGCAAGTCAAAGGTTGCTCTTGTAATTTTTCTCCTTGCACACGCTGAATGGAACACGTATAACATTCAGCCCTTTAGACAGTCAAACTGTGTAATGGAGGCGAGAGTTCCCTTTGTAATGAGACGCAGCACAGGTGTCAAGAATCCCACCTTGGTGCTGGGTGCAGCCTCCCGAGCGTTGTTATTTGCTGTACAGGAGTCTGCGCTGTCGTGTTATCCCCTGGCCTAGCGCCGTTAGCGCTGCCCATCTTCTGACCTCATTTAATGTTGGCCGGTGCGGTTCGCGATGCCCATGAATCACAGCCCCGCAGTGTATTGACATAGTTTAAACACTGCGGGGCTGGGATTCATGGCCTGGCGCAGTACATATGTTCGCCTCTCGCTTGGGTTCTTACACCCGCTTCAGACTATGCGGCGTCATCTGATCCCTTATCGCATGCCACGGCCATGAAGCCGCACAGTCCGAAGAAGGCGGAAGGAGAGGAGGGACAGGCGAACTGATGCACTGATCCTGCCCATCAATCACACCCTCGCAGTCCCAATAAATAAGACACCGAGGGGCGTTGTGTGGGTCAGGGCGGCCGCAGAGGCGCAGGCAGCCAAACCATGATGCCAGAAGACGGGCAGCGCTACCAAGGGGGTTGCAGCGTGTCATTACAAAGGAAAGTCACACCACCGGGACGGTTAAATGGTCACACAGAGGACACATTGCAGACGTGTTTTCAGTTCCACATGTGCGAGGAGAATACGTTTCTGAGCCACCTTGCACACATGCAGCATTACCGCTGTACAAGGTGGCTGGATAACGTAAAAACGCCTGGGGGAGGGGGGACAGGTTCCCTTCAATTTCAGTTCTTGTGTCTGCGTGGCTTTTGCAGGACACGTTGCCGGCTGCACAGCAGGGGAACAGCTGGCGGTGCTGGACCCCACTGACACATTGGCTGGTGTTTTTCTCTGTGCAGCTAGCACATCTGGGCAAAAACTGGCGGTGTGTTAGAGCCCAGGGACAGCAGGAGGAGGAGCAGGAGGAGGAGGAGCAGGGGGAGGGGAGTGTAGGCCGAAGCCTGCACAGGCGGCAGCTTTGGGTGTGTTGTGTCTGCGTGACTTTTGCAGGACACGTTGCCGGCTACACAGCAGGGGAACAGCTGGCGGTGCTGGACCCCACTGACACATTGGCGAGGTGTTTGGCTCTGTGCAGCCAGCACTTCCGGACAGCAACTAGCGTTGTTGGAGCCCGGGCTCTGCAGGTGGAGCAGAGTGTAGGCCGAAGCCTAATTGAACCGATTTCAAAAGTCACCTTTAACCCCCCCTCAGGGGTTACAAAGTAGAAGAGCCACAGCTTATGCAGCAGCAGTGCTGCGCAAGTCAAAGGTTGCTCTTGTAATTTTTCTCCTTGCACACGCTGAATGGAACACGTATAACATTCAGCCCTTTAGACAGTCAAACTGTGTAATGGAGGCGAGAGTTCCCTTTGTAATGAGACGCAGCACAGGTGTCAAGAATCCCACCTTGGTGCTGGGTGCAGCCTCCCGAGCGTTGTTATTTGCTGTACAGGAGTCTGCGCTGTCGTGTTATCCCCTGGCCTAGCGCCGTTAGCGCTGCCCATCTTCTGACCTCATTTAATGTTGGCCGGTGCGGTTCGCGATGCCCATGAATCACAGCCCCGCAGTGTATTGACATAGTTTAAACACTGCGGGGCTGGGATTCATGGCCTGGCGCAGTACATATGTTCGCCTCTCGCTTGGGTTCTTACACCCGCTTCAGACTATGCGGCGTCATCTGATCCCTTATCGCATGCCACGGCCATGAAGCCGCACAGTCCGAAGAAGGCGGAAGGAGAGGAGGGACAGGCGAACTGATGCACTGATCCTGCCCATCAATCACACCCTCGCAGTCCCAATAAATAAGACACCGAGGGGCGTTGTGTGGGTCAGGGCGGCCGCAGAGGCGCAGGCAGCCAAACCATGATGCCAGAAGACGGGCAGCGCTACCAAGGGGGTTGCAGCGTGTCATTACAAAGGAAAGTCACACCACCGGGACGGTTAAATGGTCACACAGAGGACACATTGCAGACGTGTTTTCAGTTCCACATGTGCGAGGAGAATACGTTTCTGAGCCACCTTGCACACATGCAGCATTACCGCTGTACAAGGTGGCTGGATAACGTAAAAACGCCTGGGGGAGGGGGGACAGGTTCCCTTCAATTTCAGTTCTTGTGTCTGCGTGGCTTTTGCAGGACACGTTGCCGGCTGCACAGCAGGGGAACAGCTGGCGGTGCTGGACCCCACTGACACATTGGCTGGTGTTTTTCTCTGTGCAGCTAGCACATCTGGGCAAAAACTGGCGGTGTGTTAGAGCCCAGGGACAGCAGGAGGAGGAGCAGGAGGAGGAGGAGCAGGGGGAGGGGAGTGTAGGCCGAAGCCTGCACAGGCGGCAGCTTTGGGTGTGTTGTGTCTGCGTGACTTTTGCAGGACACGTTGCCGGCTACACAGCAGGGGAACAGCTGGCGGTGCTGGACCCCACTGACACATTGGCGAGGTGTTTGGCTCTGTGCAGCCAGCACTTCCGGACAGCAACTAGCGTTGTTGGAGCCCGGGCTCTGCAGGTGGAGCAGAGTGTAGGCCGAAGCCTAATTGAACCGATTTCAAAAGTCACCTTTAACCCCCCCTCAGGGGTTACAAAGTAGAAGAGCCACAGCTTATGCAGCAGCAGTGCTGCGCAAGTCAAAGGTTGCTCTTGTAATTTTTCTCCTTGCACACGCTGAATGGAACACGTATAACATTCAGCCCTTTAGACAGTCAAACTGTGTAATGGAGGCGAGAGTTCCCTTTGTAATGAGACGCAGCACAGGTGTCAAGAATCCCACCTTGGTGCTGGGTGCAGCCTCCCGAGCGTTGTTATTTGCTGTACAGGAGTCTGCGCTGTCGTGTTATCCCCTGGCCTAGCGCCGTTAGCGCTGCCCATCTTCTGACCTCATTTAATGTTGGCCGGTGCGGTTCGCGATGCCCATGAATCACAGCCCCGCAGTGTATTGACATAGTTTAAACACTGCGGGGCTGGGATTCATGGCCTGGCGCAGTACATATGTTCGCCTCTCGCTTGGGTTCTTACACCCGCTTCAGACTATGCGGCGTCATCTGATCCCTTATCGCATGCCACGGCCATGAAGCCGCACAGTCCGAAGAAGGCGGAAGGAGAGGAGGGACAGGCGAACTGATGCACTGATCCTGCCCATCAATCACACCCTCGCAGTCCCAATAAATAAGACACCGAGGGGCGTTGTGTGGGTCAGGGCGGCCGCAGAGGCGCAGGCAGCCAAACCATGATGCCAGAAGACGGGCAGCGCTACCAAGGGGGTTGCAGCGTGTCATTACAAAGGAAAGTCACACCACCGGGACGGTTAAATGGTCACACAGAGGACACATTGCAGACGTGTTTTCAGTTCCACATGTGCGAGGAGAATACGTTTCTGAGCCACCTTGCACACATGCAGCATTACCGCTGTACAAGGTGGCTGGATAACGTAATAACGCCTGGGGGAGGGGGGACAGGTTCCCTTCAATTTCAGTTCTTGTGTCTGCGTGGCTTTTGCAGGACACGTTGCCGGCTGCACAGCAGGGGAACAGCTGGCGGTGCTGGACCCCACTGACACATTGGCTGGTGTTTTTCTCTGTGCAGCTAGCACATCTGGGCAAAAACTGGCGGTGTGTTAGAGCCCAGGGACAGCAGGAGGAGGAGCAGGAGGAGGAGGAGCAGGGGGAGGGGAGTGTAGGCCGAAGCCTGCACAGGCGGCAGCTTTGGGTGTGTTGTGTCTGCGTGACTTTTGCAGGACACGTTGCCGGCTACACAGCAGGGGAACAGCTGGCGGTGCTGGACCCCACTGACACATTGGCGAGGTGTTTGGCTCTGTGCAGCCAGCACTTCCGGACAGCAACTAGCGTTGTTGGAGCCCGGGCTCTGCAGGTGGAGCAGAGTGTAGGCCGAAGCCTAATTGAACCGATTTCAAAAGTCACCTTTAACCCCCCCTCAGGGGTTACAAAGTAGAAGAGCCACAGCTTATGCAGCAGCAGTGCTGCGCAAGTCAAAGGTTGCTCTTGTAATTTTTCTCCTTGCACACGCTGAATGGAACACGTATAACATTCAGCCCTTTAGACAGTCAAACTGTGTAATGGAGGCGAGAGTTCCCTTTGTAATGAGACGCAGCACAGGTGTCAAGAATCCCACCTTGGTGCTGGGTGCAGCCTCCCGAGCGTTGTTATTTGCTGTACAGGAGTCTGCGCTGTCGTGTTATCCCCTGGCCTAGCGCCGTTAGCGCTGCCCATCTTCTGACCTCATTTAATGTTGGCCGGTGCGGTTCGCGATGCCCATGAATCACAGCCCCGCAGTGTATTGACATAGTTTAAACACTGCGGGGCTGGGATTCATGGCCTGGCGCAGTACATATGTTCGCCTCTCGCTTGGGTTCTTACACCCGCTTCAGACTATGCGGCGTCATCTGATCCCTTATCGCATGCCACGGCCATGAAGCCGCACAGTCCGAAGAAGGCGGAAGGAGAGGAGGGACAGGCGAACTGATGCACTGATCCTGCCCATCAATCACACCCTCGCAGTCCCAATAAATAAGACACCGAGGGGCGTTGTGTGGGTCAGGGCGGCCGCAGAGGCGCAGGCAGCCAAACCATGATGCCAGAAGACGGGCAGCGCTACCAAGGGGGTTGCAGCGTGTCATTACAAAGGAAAGTCACACCACCGGGACGGTTAAATGGTCACACAGAGGACACATTGCAGACGTGTTTTCAGTTCCACATGTGCGAGGAGAATACGTTTCTGAGCCACCTTGCACACATGCAGCATTACCGCTGTACAAGGTGGCTGGATAACGTAAAAACGCCTGGGGGAGGGGGGACAGGTTCCCTTCAATTTCAGTTCTTGTGTCTGCGTGGCTTTTGCAGGACACGTTGCCGGCTGCACAGCAGGGGAACAGCTGGCGGTGCTGGACCCCACTGACACATTGGCTGGTGTTTTTCTCTGTGCAGCTAGCACATCTGGGCAAAAACTGGCGGTGTGTTAGAGCCCAGGGACAGCAGGAGGAGGAGCAGGAGGAGGAGGAGCAGGGGGAGGGGAGTGTAGGCCGAAGCCTGCACAGGCGGCAGCTTTGGGTGTGTTGTGTCTGCGTGACTTTTGCAGGACACGTTGCCGGCTACACAGCAGGGGAACAGCTGGCGGTGCTGGACCCCACTGACACATTGGCGAGGTGTTTGGCTCTGTGCAGCCAGCACTTCCGGACAGCAACTAGCGTTGTTGGAGCCCGGGCTCTGCAGGTGGAGCAGAGTGTAGGCCGAAGCCTAATTGAACCGATTTCAAAAGTCACCTTTAACCCCCCCTCAGGGGTTACAAAGTAGAAGAGCCACAGCTTATGCAGCAGCAGTGCTGCGCAAGTCAAAGGTTGCTCTTGTAATTTTTCTCCTTGCACACGCTGAATGGAACACGTATAACATTCAGCCCTTTAGACAGTCAAACTGTGTAATGGAGGCGAGAGTTCCCTTTGTAATGAGACGCAGCACAGGTGTCAAGAATCCCACCTTGGTGCTGGGTGCAGCCTCCCGAGCGTTGTTATTTGCTGTACAGGAGTCTGCGCTGTCGTGTTATCCCCTGGCCTAGCGCCGTTAGCGCTGCCCATCTTCTGACCTCATTTAATGTTGGCCGGTGCGGTTCGCGATGCCCATGAATCACAGCCCCGCAGTGTATTGACATAGTTTAAACACTGCGGGGCTGGGATTCATGGCCTGGCGCAGTACATATGTTCGCCTCTCGCTTGGGTTCTTACACCCGCTTCAGACTATGCGGCGTCATCTGATCCCTTATCGCATGCCACGGCCATGAAGCCGCACAGTCCGAAGAAGGCGGAAGGAGAGGAGGGACAGGCGAACTGATGCACTGATCCTGCCCATCAATCACACCCTCGCAGTCCCAATAAATAAGACACCGAGGGGCGTTGTGTGGGTCAGGGCGGCCGCAGAGGCGCAGGCAGCCAAACCATGATGCCAGAAGACGGGCAGCGCTACCAAGGGGGTTGCAGCGTGTCATTACAAAGGAAAGTCACACCACCGGGACGGTTAAATGGTCACACAGAGGACACATTGCAGACGTGTTTTCAGTTCCACATGTGCGAGGAGAATACGTTTCTGAGCCACCTTGCACACATGCAGCATTACCGCTGTACAAGGTGGCTGGATAACGTAAAAACGCCTGGGGGAGGGGGGACAGGTTCCCTTCAATTTCAGTTCTTGTGTCTGCGTGGCTTTTGCAGGACACGTTGCCGGCTGCACAGCAGGGGAACAGCTGGCGGTGCTGGACCCCACTGACACATTGGCTGGTGTTTTTCTCTGTGCAGCTAGCACATCTGGGCAAAAACTGGCGGTGTGTTAGAGCCCAGGGACAGCAGGAGGAGGAGCAGGAGGAGGAGGAGCAGGGGGAGGGGAGTGTAGGCCGAAGCCTGCACAGGCGGCAGCTTTGGGTGTGTTGTGTCTGCGTGACTTTTGCAGGACACGTTGCCGGCTACACAGCAGGGGAACAGCTGGCGGTGCTGGACCCCACTGACACATTGGCGAGGTGTTTTTCTCTGTGCAGCTAGCAGTACCGGGCCCCAACTGGCGGTGTTGGAGCCCAGGGTCAGCAGGAGGAGCAGGGGGAGCGGAGTGTAGGCCGAAGCCTGCACTCGAGCAAGTTGAAAGGAAACCTTTAACCCCCCCCCCCCAGGCGTTTGTAGCTGAAAGAGCCATTGTGTACAGCACTAATGCTGGAAAAGGTAAACTTAGCTCTTTTAATTATGGTCCTTGCACATGCGGAACCTAACAGTTATGAAATGTGTCCCCTCACAGCGTTAAACCGTCCGGTAGGTGGAACTTTCCTTTGTCGTGTGACGCAGCACAGCCATCATTTTTACCCCCTTGGCGCCGTGCGCCGCCTCCTCAGCGTTGTTTTAATCTGTCCCGGAGCCTGGGCTGTTAGGTTAGCCCTTGGCCATGCACACATTTTGCGCTGCCCGTCTTCTGACATCATTTGGTGTCAGGCTGGCTGCGCCTGTGCGGGTGCGCTGGCCGAGATCCCGCCTCGCAGTGTCGTCTAATGTAATCCCACCGCGGGCCTGTGATCCGTGCCCGTGCGCAGTGCATATCCTCTCCTCTCACTCCCCTCCCTACGGCTTTTTCAGACTGTGCGGTGTCACGGCCGTGGCATGCTATTAGGGACCAGCTGACATCGCACAGTCTGAAGAAGCCGTAGGGAGGGGAGTGAGAGGAGAGGATATGCACTGCGCACGGGCACGGATCACAGGCCCGCGGTGGGATTACATTAGACGACACTGCGAGGCGGGATCTCGGCCAGCGCACCCGCACAGGCGCAGCCAGCCTGACACCAAATGAGGTCAGAAGACGGGCAGCGCAACATGTGTGCATGGCCAAGGGCTAACCTAACAGCGCAGGCTCCGGGACAGATTAAAACAACGCTGAGGAGGCGGCGCACGGCGCCAAGGGGGTAAAAATGATGGCTGTGCTGCGTCACACGACAAAGGAAAGTTCCACCTACCGGACGGTTTAACGCTGTGTGGGGACACATTTCATAAGTGTTTGGTTCAGCATGTGCAAGGAGCATCACGAAAAGAGGCACTTTTTCCCTTTGCATCATTACTGCTGCACAAGGTGGCTCCTTCAGTAACAAACGCCTGTGGGGGGGGGGGGGGGTCAGGTTCCCTTACATTTAACTTGTTGTGCCTGCGTGGCGGTCGCAGTACACGTTGCCGTATACACAGCAGGGGAACAGCTGGCGGTGCTGAACCCCACTAACACATTGGCGAGGTGTTTGGCTCTGTGCGTACAGCACTTCTGGACGGCAACTGGCGGTGTTGGAGCCCAGGGGCAGGTGGAGGAGGAGGAGGTTGGAGGAGGTAGGAGGAGGTAGGAGGGATTGCCACACACACAGCAGGGGAACAGCTGACGTTACTGAACCCCAATAACAGAGGAGGGACTGTTGACTGTGCGTACAGCACTTCTGGACGGCAACTGGCGGTGTTGGAGCCCAGGGGCAGGTGGAGGAGGAGGAGGTTGGAGGAGGTAGGAGGAGGTAGGAGGGATTGCCACACACACAGCAGGGGAACAGCTGACGTTACTGAACCCCAATAACAGAGGAGGGACTGTTGACTGTGCGTACAGCACTTCTGGACGGCAACTGGCGGTGTTGGAGCCCAGGGGCAGGTGGAGGAGGAGGAGGTTGGAGGAGGTAGGAGGAGGTAGGAGGGATTGCCACACACACAGCAGGGGAACAGCTGACGTTACTGAACCCCAATAACAGAGGAGGGACTGTTGACTGTGCGTACAGCACTTCTGGACGGCAACTGGCGGTGTTGGAGCCCAGGGACGGGTGGAGGAGGAGGAGGTAGGAGGAGGTAGGAGGGATTGCCACACACACAGGAGGGGAACAGCTGACGTTACTGAACCCCAATAACAGAGGAGGGACTGTTGACTGTGCGTACAGCACTTCTGGACGGCAACTGGCGGTGTTGGAGCCCAGGGACGGGTGGAGGAGGAGGAGGTTGGAGGAGGTAGGAGGGATTGCCACACACACAGCAGGGGAACAGCTGACGTTACTGAACCCCAATAACAGAGGAGGGACTGTTGACTGTGCGTACAGCACTTCTGGACGGCAACTGGCGGTGTTGGAGCCCAGGGGCAGGTGGAGGAGGAGGAGGTTGGAGGAGGTAGGAGGAGGTAGGAGGGATTGCCACACACACAGCAGGGGAACAGCTGACGTTACTGAACCCCAATAACAGAGGAGGGACTGTTGACTGTGCGTACAGCACTTCTGGACGGCAACTGGCGGTGTTGGAGCCCAGGGACGGGTGGAGGAGGAGGAGGTTGGAGGAGGTAGGAGGGATTGCCACACACACAGCAGGGGAACAGCTGACGTTACTGAACCCCAATAACAGAGGAGGGACTGTTGACTGTGCGTACAGCACTTCTGGACGGCAACTGGCGGTGTTGGAGCCCAGGGACAGGTGGAGGAGGAGGAGGTTGGAGGAGGTTGGAGGAGGTAGGAGGGATTGCCACACACACAGCAGGGGAACAGCTGACGTTACTGAACCCCAATAACAGAGGAGGGACTGTTGACTGTGCGTACAGCACTTCTGGACGGCAACTGGCGGTGTTGAAGCCCAGGGACGGGTGGAGGAGGAGGAGGTTGGAGGAGGTAGGAGGGATTGCCACACACACAGCAGGGGAACAGCTGACGTTACTGAACCCCAATAACAGAGGAGGGACTGTTGACTGTGCGTACAGCACTTCTGGACGGCAACTGGCGGTGTTGGAGCCCAGGGGCAGGTGGAGGAGGAGGAGGTTGGAGGAGGTAGGAGGAGGTAGGAGGGATTGCCACACACACAGCAGGGGAACAGCTGACGTTACTGAACCCCAATAACAGAGGAGGGACTGTTGACTGTGCGTACAGCACTTCTGGACGGCAACTGGCGGTGTTGGAGCCCAGGGACGGGTGGAGGAGGAGGAGGTTGGAGGAGGTAGGAGGGATTGCCACACACACAGCAGGGGAACAGCTGACGTTACTGAACCCCAATAACAGAGGAGGGACTGTTGACTGTGCGTACAGCACTTCTGGACGGCAACTGGCGGTGTTGGAGCCCAGGGGCAGGTGGAGGAGGAGGAGGTTGGAGGAGGTAGGAGGAGGTAGGAGGGATTGCCACACACACAGCAGGGGAACAGCTGACGTTACTGAACCCCAATAACAGAGGAGGGACTGTTGACTGTGCGTACAGCACTTCTGGACGGCAACTGGCGGTGTTGGAGCCCAGGGACGGGTGGAGGAGGAGGAGGTTGGAGGAGGTAGGAGGGATTGCCACACACACAGCAGGGGAACAGCTGACGTTACTGAACCCCAATAACAGAGGAGGGACTGTTGACTGTGCGTACAGCACTTCTGGACGGCAACTGGCGGTGTTGGAGCCCAGGGGCAGGTGGAGGAGGAGGAGGTTGGAGGAGGTAGGAGGAGGTAGGAGGGATTGCCACACACACAGCAGGGGAACAGCTGACGTTACTGAACCCCAATAACAGAGGAGGGACTGTTGACTGTGCGTACAGCACTTCTGGACAGCAACTGGCGGTGTTGGAGCCCAGGGACGGGTGGAGGAGGAGGAGGTTGGAGGAGGTAGGAGGGATTGCCACACACACAGCAGGGGAACAGCTGACGTTACTGAACCCCAATAACAGAGGAGGGACTGTTGACTGTGCGTACAGCACTTCTGGACGGCAACTGGCGGTGTTGGAGCCCAGGGACAGGTGGAAAAGCAGAGGAACACAATGTAGGCCGAAGCCTGAGAAAGTCGAAAGGGAACCTTTAACCCCCCCCCAAGGCGTTTGTAGCTGAAAGAGCCAGCTTGTGCAGCACAAAAGATGCAAAAGGAAAAGGTGGCTCTTTTCATCATGCTCCTTGCAAACACAGAACTAAACACTTATAAAATGTGTCCCCTGCAACCGTAAAACCGTCCCGGAGGTGGGACTTTCCTTCGTAATGTGACGCAGCCCAGCCGTCATTCCTACCCCCCCGGCGCCGCGCACCGGCTCCTCAGCGTTGTTTTATTCCGTCAAGGAGCCTGCGCTGTTATGTTATCCCGTGGCCAGGCACACTTAGCGCTGCCCGTCTTCTGGCATCATTTGGTGTCTGGATGGCTGCGCCTGTGCGGCCGCGCTGGCAGAGAGCCCGCCTCGCAGTGTCTTCTGATTTAATCCCACTGGGGGCCTGGGATCCATGGACATGCGCACTGCATATCTGAACCTCCACCTCTCACTCATCTCCCTATGGCTTCTTCAGACTGTGCGGTGTCACGGCCGTGGCATGCTGTTAGGGACCAGCTGACACCGAACAGTCTGAAGAAGCCATAGGGAAATGAGTGAGAGGTGGAGGTTCAGATATGCACTGCGCATGTCCATGGATCCCAGGCCCCCAGTGGGATTAAATCAGAAGACACTGCGAGGCGGGCTCTCTGCCAGCGCGGCCGCACAGGCGCAGCCATCCAGACACCAAATGATGCCAGAAGACGGGCAGCGCTAAGTGTGCCTGGCCACGGGATAACATAACAGCGCAGGCTCCAGGACGGAATAAAACAACGCTGAGGAGCCGGTGCGCGGCGCCGGGGGGGTAGGAATGACGGCTGGGCTGCGTCACATTACGAAGTAAAGTCCCACCTCCGGGACGGTTTTACGGTATCAGTGGACACATTTTATAAGTGTTAAGTTCTGCGTGTGCAAGGAGCTAAACAAAAATAGCTACCTTTTCCTTGGGCAGCATTACTGCTGCACAAGGTGGCTCTTTCAGTAACAAACGCCTTGGGGGGGGGGGGACAGATTCCCTTACATTTCAGTTGTTGTGTCAGCGTGGCGGTCGCATGACACATTGCCGGCTACACAGCTGGGGATCAGCTGACATTACTGAAACCCAATAACACTGGGTCGTATGTTTTGACTGTGCAGACGGCACGTCTGAGCCTCAACTGGCGGTGTTGGAGCCCAGGAATTTAAGTTCAGGTGGTAGAAAGATGAACACAACAGGAGACCTGGATAACGTATACAGTGACCTAATTATTCAATCAGGAGGAGGAGTGGCAAATTCCGGCGAGATCCAGGCCTTGTTCATTTTCAGGAAAGTAAGCCGGTCAACGTTATCGGAGGATAGTCGCATGCGACGGTCAGTTAGTACACCACCTGCAGCACTAAAGACACGTTCCGATAATACACTGGCCGCAGGGCAAGACAGCACCTCCAATGCATACTGGCTTAGCTCTGGCCATGTATCCAGCTTTGAGACCCAAAACTTGAAAGGGGAAGAGCCGTCTGGGAGTACAGCAAGAGGGCAAGACATGTAGTCTGTCACCATCTGACGGAACCGTTGCCTCCTGCTGACTGGAGCCGTCTGTGATGGTGTAGACTTTTGTGGCGGGCACAGAAAACTGTGCCACAGTTCGGCCATACTGGTCTTGCCTTGGGCAGAGGCACTGCTTCTGCTCCCTCTTTGTGCAGAGCCTCCACCACGGCCTGGACGCACTGAGCTGCTTTGGAATGCACTAGCAGCACTTCTCTCAGTTGGAATGGAGAAGATGATGGAATTGACCAGTGTGTCTTGGTACTCCCGCATTTTTCGCTCCCGGTTCAACGGTGTGATGAGGCTTTCTACGTTGTCCCGGTAGCGAGGATCGAGGAGGGTGAACACCCAATAATCAGACATGTTGAGAATGTGGGCGATGCGGCGGTCGTTTCTCAGGCACTGCAGCATGTAATCCACCATGTGCTGCAGACTGCCAACTGCCCAAGAAACGCTGTCCCCTGCTGGAGGCGTGATCTCTGCCCGCTCGTCATCACCCCACCCTCGCTGTACACACTGAGTACTGGACAATTGTGTAACTCCCTCCTCTGGACGGATGTCTTCCTCCTCCATTGACTCCTCCTCATCCTCCTCACAAACGGTCCCCTGCCTACGCGTTTGTGAGGAACCACGTGGCGCTGACTGTCCAGAAGATGATGGAAATGGTGAATCCTCATCCTCCACCTCTTCCACAACATCATCCCTTAGCGCTTGCAGTGATTTTTCAAGCAGGCAGATAAGGGGGACAGTCATGCTGACTAGTGCATCATCTGCACTCGCCATCCGCGTGGAATAATCAAAGGGACGCAAAACCTGGCAGACGTCATTCATAGTGGCCCACTCTGTGGTTGTGAAGTCTGTACGGCGCTGACTGCGACTTTTTTGCGCCTGAAGCAGCTGGTACTCCATTACAGCTTGCTGCTGCTCACACAACCGCTCCAACATATGTAACGTGGAATTCCACCTGGTAGGTAGGTCACATATGATGCGATGTTCCGGCAGGCGGTGTCGGCGCTGCAGAGCCGCAATGCGCGCTTTTGCCGTGCTGGAACGCCGCAAGTGAGCACACTCTAGGCGGACCTTGTGCAGCAGTGCATCAAGATCCGGATAGTCCCTCAAAAAGCTCTGCACGACCAAATTGAGCACATGTGCCAGACATGGGATGTGAGTGAGGTTGCCGAGGCCCAGAGCTGCCACCAGATTTCGGCCATTATCACACACTACCATGCCTGGCTGGAGATTCGCTGGCACAAACCACACATCGCTCTCCTGCTTGATGGCATTCCAGAGCTCCTGCGCTGTGTGGCTACGATTCCCCAAGAAAATTAATTTCAAGACGGCCTGTTGACGTTTGGCCACGGCTGTGCTCATGTCGGTCGTAACAGGTACACGTTCATCACGGGTCCATGTGGAGGTGGACTGTGACGGCTCCTGCAGCGATGATTCTGAGGAACTGGTGTAAGAGGAGGAGTCAATGCGTACAGAATGGATTCCTGCAATCCTTGGAGTGGGCAGGACACGTCCTGCGCCACTCGCACGGTCTGTACCCGGCTCAACGACATTAACCCAATGGGCAGTGAGGGAAAGGTATCGCCCCTGTCCATGTTGACTGGTCCACGCATCGGTGGTGAGGTGGACCTTGCTACTGACGGCGTTCAGTAGCGCGTGTTTTATGTGTCCCTCCACATGCTTCTGCAGGGCAGGGACGGCTTGCCTGCTGAAGTAAAAGCGGCTGGGCACTTTGTACTGTGGGACTGCCAATGACATGAAGTCACGGAAGCTGTCAGTCTCCACCAGCCTGAATGACAGCATTTCCAGTGACAGAAGTTTGGCAATGCCTGCAGTCAGAGCCTGTGCTCGTGGGTGGTTTGACGAGAAAGGCCGCCTTTTCTCCCATGCCTGTACTACCGATGGCTGTAGACTGGGCTGGGAGTGTGTGGATGACTGGGAAAGTGGCGCTGCGGGTGGAATTACAGCGGGTCTCTGGACAACAGGGGCAGAGGTTCTTCCACGGCGATCCTGGGAGGACGCCGAACCAGCTGCGTGTGAGGTAGAGGAAGAGGCAACACGAGCTGAAGAGGTGGTAGCTGCCGCTGTTGGTTGGCCTACCTCTTCAGTGTGTTTTTCTAACTCCGCCGGGTGCCTGTTGCGCACATGTTTCCACATGTTGGAGGTATTGAGGTTGCTGACATTTCGACCTCTTTTGACTTTTTGATGACACACGTTGCATCTGACATAGCAAATGTCATCTGCAACTGTGTCAAAAAAGGACCAGGCACTGCAAGTCTTGGGAGCGCCCTTTTTGGCTTTTGGAAGAGACATGCTCCTAACGGGTGCCAAAGCGGAGGCTGCAGGATCCGCAGTCTTCCCCCTCCCTCTCCCTCTTTGGGCCGTACGGGGAATCTCTTCCTCAGAGCTGCTCCCACCACCTTCCTGTCCCTCACGCCAAGATGGGTCGAGGACCTCATCATCTACACTACCCTCTGCCCCCAACTGCTCCTCCTGGGTAGTCTCAGCAGCAGAGCACGCACCAGTAAGTGGCACCTGAGTGTCATCATCAGCTGATGCGGCCTGCGATGTGGTGACCGGAGCCACTGGCCCACCCGCCTCTTCAGAGGAAGACAGAAAAAGCTGTTGGGCATCACTGCACCCTGCCTCTTCTTCCATTTCTCCAATGCTGCTTGGCTGGCCCCCTGTTTCCAAGCCAAGAGATTCAGAGAACAGAAGTAGAGACGGCTCCTGTCCTGGGCTCTCTGTCTGCCTGGGCAATTTGGCAGGTGGTGAAGAGACAGATGGCTGCTCTCCAGTGCTCTGTGTCTGAGAGGATGTGGCACTAATGGAAGTTGATGCATTAGCTGCCATCCATCCGACAACAGCTTCAATTTGTTCTTCACGCAGCAGCGGTGTACGGCGCTCGGACACAAAGCTTCGCATGAACGACTGTTGCCTGGTGAAAGTGGGTGCTGATGAGTCACCGGTGCCCGCAGCAGGCACAGAATCCCCACGTCCCCTCCCTGCTCCGCGACGGCTCCCACGCCCCCGTGCCTTACTCACTGCCTTCTTCATCTTGGTTGACTGATAAAGATAAGCAGAAAAGTACTAACGGATTTGTGTGCTTATTCCTGAGCAACTCCTCCTAACAGGTATAAGAAGCACTAATTATCTAAAGTGTGGACTAGACACAAATATGAGCTAATGTGGCCTACAGAAATGTAAAGTGGTGTAACTGGTGTGTTTGGTGAACTTTATTATTTATTTATTTTTTGGGGGCTGAACTGACAACAGATAGAGCTGCAGTCACACGGAGACCGTGCAGACAGACGTAAACGGCGCTACAAGGCCCAAAAACCCTCCTCTACTTTATCCTATGTAGTGTTTTTCCACAAATTAGCTGGAGACGGGTGGAAAGACACTAATAGGATTTTTTTGAATAAATTAGCAGCAGACTACACTATTTTGAAAAAAAAGAAAATTGATTTGGCGGTATGACGCAGTGAAAAACCCTGAGCTGGAGACAACCAGGCTATAGCTGCTCACAGATTACAGGGCGAGCTGCAGTCACACGGAGACCGTGCAGACAGCCGTAAACGGCGCTGCAAGGCCCAAAAACCCTCCTCTACTTTATCCTATGTAGTGTTTTTCCACAAATTAGCTGGAGACGGGTGGAAAGACACTAATAGGATTTTTTTAAATTAATTAGCAGCAGACTACACTACTTTGAAAAAAAAGAAAATTGATTTGGCGGTATGACGCAGTGAAAAACCCTGAGCTGGAGACAACCAGGCTACAGCTGCTCACAGATTACAGGGCGAGCTGCAGTCACACGGAGACCGTGCAGACAGCCGTAAACGGCGCTGCAAGGCCCAAAAACCCTCCTCTACTTTATCCTATGTAGTGTTTTTCCACAAATTAGCTGGAGACGGGTGGAAAGACACTAATAGGATTTTTTTAAATTAATTAGCAGCAGACTACACTACTTTGAAAAAAAAGAAAATTGATTTGGCGGTATGACGCAGTGAAAAACCCTGAGCTGGAGACAACCAGGCTACAGCTGCTCACAGATTACAGGGCGAGCTGCAGTCACACGGAGACCGTGCAGACAGCCGTAAACGGCGCTGCAAGGCCCAAAAACCCTCCTCTACTTTATCCTATGTAGTGTTTTTCCACAAATTAGCTGGAGACGGGTGGAAAGACACTAATAGGATTTTTTTGAATAAATTAGCAGCAGACTACACTACTTGGGAAAAAAAAAAAAAAAAGGAACAGTATGAGGCAATGAACCACCCTCCCTGAACTGAATACAACCAACTATGGATGGCCTATGTGGCTGCACTCAGACTGGAGACTGGGCTGCACTCACACACACACACACACAGACCCTGCAGATCGCTGTGAAAACAGCGCTACAAGGCAAAAGCAAGGTGAATAGTAGGTGAACACAGCGGTTGCTAAATTAGCCTTTGGAAAGCACAAAGAAGCAAATCGCTATCTCTAAACTGTCCCTCAGTCAGCAAACAGCGTCCTGTCACTAACTGAATTCACAGCAGAGTGATCGCAAAATGGCGCCAGCGACTTTTAAACTGCATCATGACATCATTACACCAGCCAATCACAGCCTTGCCAGTAGTTTCATGCCCTCCATGCTAAACAGGATGTGCCCACACTTGGAATCAATCTCATTGGCTGAATTTCTGCTTTTTGAATCTTAGAACTTCCGATTCCGGTATCCGATACGCGGCAAGTATCGGAATCCCGGTATCGGAATTCCGATACCGCAAGTATCGGCCGATACCCGATACTTGCGGTATCGGAATGCTCAACACAGTCATAAGTGAAGAAAGAAATAGATTTCTCATATAAGATATATATTAAAAAGTTCTTTATACACGCACATACTTTGAATTGTCCATCAATGCTTGATGGGCAAGATCCTAATGGCCTCTGCGACTCTATTGCTGCTTTCATTTCCGTGAGACTTCAGAATCAGGACCCTAAACAGGTGAGGAGCCAAGAGTGCAGTGAAGGGATCATTTTGCAAGAGTTACACTTTAACCCCTTCACCCCCAAGGATGGTTAGCACTTTAATGACCTGGCCAATTTTTACAATTCTGACCACTGTCCCTTTATGAGGTAATAGCTCTGGAATGCTTCAATGGATCCTGGTGTTTCTGATACTGTTTTCTCGTGACATATTGTACTTCACGATAGTCATAAAATTTCTTTCATATGACTTTGAAAATTTCGCAATTTTCCAACTTTGAATTTTCATGCCCTTAAATCACAGAGATATGTCACACAAAATACTTAATAAGTAACATTTCCCACATGTCTACTTTACATCTGCACAATTTTGTAACCAAAATTTTTTTTTGTTAGGGAGTTATAAGGGTTAAAAGTTGACCAGCGCTTTCTCATTTTTACAACACCATTTTTTTTAGGGACCACATCACATTTGAAGTCACTTTGAGGGGTCTATATGATAGAAAATATCCAAAAGTTACACCATTCTAAAAACTGCACCCCTCAAGGTGCTCAAAACCACAGTCAAGAAGTTTATTAACCCTTCAGGTGCTTCACAGGAATTTTTGGAATGTTTAAAAAAAAATTAGCATTTAACTTTTTTTTCACAAAAAATGTACTTCAGATCCAATTTGTTTTATTTTACCAGGGGTAACAGGAGAAATCGGACCCCAAAAGTTTGTATACAATTTATCTTGAGTACGCTGATACCCCATATGTGGGGTAAACCACTGTTTGGGCCAGAGGCGTAGCTAGGGTTTTGGTTCAGGGGGAGCGAAGCTTCTGAGTGGACCCCTAACCAGGTAACCTTGATTATAACTGGGTGACGCGCTCTAATAGTGGAGGAGAACCTCAGCAGATGACCGTGCTGTTACTGAAAATAACACTGGTCAACGCAATTTTTCTGGCAAAAGGTTTTAAAACATATGCCTTTTTGGTAGAGCATTGAACAGCAAGGTGGATTGTTGCTGAGGGAAAAAAAAAAATCTTTAAATCTTCAGCTTAGCGAGTGTGAGCGAGCTGAGTGTGACCTGAGCGTAAGTGTGAACCGCGGTAAGTGTGACTTGTGATTCAGTGAAGAGGTATTTAGAAAGCCTTTAACAAATACCTGTGTGAATTGGTGTGAGTTGCTGAATTGGGAGTAGCCCAATAAGTGCCCACTTTACATTTAATAATGTCCTGGGTCTCCCCCCTGTACAGCTCCCCTATACAGTTTAATGCCCCCTCACTGTATAGTACCATCCACACAGTATACTGACCCCTTATTAGCATCGAAACTATTTGATGGCTAAAACACTCTATGACGGCTCTTCACTGTAATCCCCACACTGTATGATGCCCCTTCACTGTAATCCCTACACTGTATGATGGCCCCATAGATAACCTCATATAGTATAATGTGCCAGATAGTCCTAAATATAGTACAAGGCAGCACCCCCATAGGCAGATCCTGTAGTATAAGGCAGCACCCCCCATAGGCAGATCCTGTAGCATAACACAGCATCCCCCATAGGCATATTACCCCAGTGTCCAGCATATTACCCCCAGTGTCCAGCAATCTGCCCCAGTATGTCCAGCAATCTGCCCCAGTGTGTCCAGCATATTACCCCCAGTGTGTCCAGCATATTACCCCCAGTGTGTCCAGCATATTACCCCCAGTGTGTTCAGCAATCTGCCCCAGTGTGTCCAGCAATTTGCCCCAGTATGTCCAGCATTGCCCCCAGACAGTGTGTCCAGCATATTACCCCCAGTGTGTCCAGCATATTACCCCCAGTGTGTCCAGCAATCTGCCCCAGTATGTCCAGCATTGCCCCAGACAGTGTGTCCAGCAATCTGCCCCAGTGTGTCCAGCATATTACCCCCAGTGTGTCCAGCAATCTGCCCCAGTGTGTCCAGCAATCTGCCCTAGTGTGTCCAGCATATTGCCCCAGAGTGTCCAGCATTGCACCCAGACAGTGTGTCCAGCAATCTGCCCCAGTGTCTCCAGCATTGCCCCAGTGTGTCCAGCAATCATCTGCCCCAGTGTGTCCTCCAGCATTGCCCCCAGTGTCTCCAGCATTGCCCCAGTGTGTCCAGCAATCTGCCCCAGTGTGTCCAGCATTGCCCCAGTGTGTCCAGCAATGCCTCAGTGTGTCCAGCAATCATCTGCCCCAGTGTGTCCAGCAATCTGCCCCAGTGTCTCTAGCATTGCCCCAGTGTGTCCAGCAATCATCTGCCCCAGTGTCCTCCAGCATTGCCCCCAGTGTCTCCAGCATTGCCCCAGTGTGTCCAGCAATCATCTGCCCCAGTGTGTCCAGCATTGCCCCAGTGTGTCCAGCAATCTGCCCCAGTGTCTCCAGCATTGCCCCAGTGTGTCCAGCAATCATCTGCCCCAGTGTATCCTCAGCATTGCCCCCAGTGTGTCCAGCATTGCCTCTGTGTGTCCAGCAATCATCTGCCCCAGTGTGTCCAGCATTGCCCCAGTGTGTCCAGCATTGCCCCCAGTGTGTCCAGCAATCTGCCCCAGTGTCTCCAGCATTGCCCCAGTGTGTCCAGCATTGCCCCAGTGTGTCCAGTAATCTGCCCCAGTGTGTCCAGCATTGCCCCAGTGTCTCCAGCATTGTCCCAGTGTTTCCAGCAATCATCTGCCCCAGTGTGTCCAGCAATCTGCCCCAGTGTCTCTAGCATTGCCCCAGTGTGTCCAGCAATCATCTGCCCCAGTGTGTCCAGCATTGCCCCAGTGTGTCCAGCAATCATCTGCCCCAGTGTGTCCTCCAGCATTGCCCCCAGTGTGTCCAGCAATCTGCCCCAGTGTCCCCAGCATTGCCCCAGTGTGTCCAGCAATCATCTGCCCCAGTGTGTCCAGCAATCTGCCCCAGTGTCTCCAGCATTGCCCCAGTGTCTCCAGCAATCATTTGCCCCAGTGTGTCCTCCAGCATTGCCCCCAGTGTGTCCAGCAATCTGCCCCAGTGTCCCCAGCATTGCCCCAGTGTGTCCAGCAATCATCTGCCCCAGTGTGTCCAGCATTCTGCCCCAGTGTCACCAGCATTGCCCCAGTGTCTCCAGCAATCATTTGCCCCAGTGTGTCCTCCAGGATTGCCCCCAGTGTGTCCAGCAATCTGCCCCAGTGTCTCCAGCATTGCCCCAGTCTGTCCAGCTATCATCTGTCCCAGTGTGTCCTCCGGCTCCAGCATATTGCCCCCAGTCAGACAGTGTCACTGACTGTCCAGCATTCTGGCCCGTCTGGATTGCCATTAGGTTAGCAAAAAACAAAACAAAAAAAAAAAAACCGAGTTCTCCTCACCTGACCAGCGCTCCAGGCGGCGAGCTCCCTCCTGCAGCGCGCACTCGCCAGCAACTGACAATGACGTCAGGCGCCGGTGACGTGTGCGCTGCGCCTGCGGCCGACTTTAGCTGCCAGCCTCCAATTGGCTGGCGGCTGTTGTTAACTATTGATGTGCGGGCGCGTGCCCGCATGTCAATAGGAAACCGCCGCAGCGCCGGTAGGGGCCCGGTGAGCAGATGAGATGGGGCCCGATGCGGGCCCCCTCTCTCTGCCCACCGGGCCCATAAATGATATGCCAGTCAGGGCACGGGCAGTAATGCCCTGATGGCGGCGGGCAATCTGTGCGGTAGCTGTTGTGAATTCTGCTCTTGGGCTCCCTCCGGTGGTTGTAAGTGGTAGCGCTGCTGTCTCTGAATCGCAGCATTTATCATGTGTGTTCTTTTTTTGCAATTTTGACTGGGCTATTTAGTCTTGCTTCACCTTTTGGTCAGTGCCAGTTGTCCATTGTTCCTGGAGGATTCGCATCCCTGCCTGGTCTCTTCTGCTTTGCAGTTCATTTCAACAAAGATAAGTTCTGGCCTTGATTTTTGCAGTCCACATGCTGTGGCCTTATTGTTCAGTTCTTTTCCATGTTTTTGTCTTGTCCAGCTTGGTCTGTATAAGGATTTGTTTAGCCAAGCTGGTATCTCTGGAGATGCAGATATACCCTCCATATCTTTAGTTAGCTGTGGAGATTTTGTATTTTCTGTGGTGGATATTTTCTAGTGTTTTAATACTGACCGCATAGTACTCTGTCCTATCCTTTCTATTTAGCTAGAAGTGGCCTCCTTTGCTAAATTCTCATTTCAGTCTGTGTATGTTTTTTCCCTCTCCTCTCACAGTCAATATTTGTGGGGGGCTGTCTATCCTTTGGGGATTTTCTCTGAGGCAAGATAGTTTTCCCTTTTCTATCTCTAGGGGTAATTAGTCCTCCAGCTGTGTCGAGATGTCTAGGGAGCGCTAGGTACATTCCACGGCTACTTCTAGTTGCGGTGATAAGTTCAGGGTCTGCGGTCAGTACAGGTACCACCTTCTCCAGAGTACGTCTCATGCTGCTCTTAGGCCACCAGATCATAACAGTACAACTGGCCAACAATGAGTTAACCGCATCTCAGAAGAAGGGAAGGAAAGTGCTGAGCCATTTTTTTTTCTGTAGTCTGTTGTGTTTTTTTTTTTCTTCCCTCTTTACCTCTGGGTGGCTCAGGAGTTCGGCGCTGGTATGGATGTTCAGGGATTGGCTTCTCGTGTGGATCAGCTTGCTGCTAGAGTACAGGGTATTTCCGATTATATCGTTCAGTCTCCGGTTTTAGAGCCTAGAATTCCAACTCCTGATTTGTTTTTTGGGGATAGGTCCAAATTTCTGAGCTTTAAAAATAGCTGTAAACTGTTTTTTGCTCTGAAACCCCATTCCTCTGGTGATCCCATCCAGCAGGTTAAAATTGTTATATCTCTGCTGCGTGGTGACCCCCAGGATTGGGCATTTGCCCTGGAACCTGGGAATCCGGCGTTGCTTAATGTAGACACCTTTTTTCAGGCGCTTGGGTTATTGTATGACGAACCTAATTCAGCGGATCATGCTGAGAAGACCTTGTTGGCCCTGTCTCAGGGTCAAGAAGCGGCAGAATCATATTGCCAGAAGTTTAGAAAATGGTCTGTACTGACTAAATGGAATGAGGATGCCTTGGCGGCAATCTTCAGAAAGGGTCTTTCTGAATCCATTAAAGATGTTATGGTGGGGTTCCCCACGCCTGCTGGTCTGAGTGATTCTATGTCTCTGGCCATTCAGATTGATCGGCGCTTGCGCGAGCGCAGAGTTGTGCACACTATGGCATTGTCTTCCGAGCGGAGTCCTGAGCCTATGCAGTGTGATAGGATTGTGTCTAGAGCTGAACGACAAGGATTCAGACGTCAGAATAGGTTGTGTTTTTACTGCGGCGATTCTGCTCATGTTATTTCTGATTGCCCTAAGCGTACCAAGAGAATCGCTAGTTCTGTTACCATCAGTACTGTACAACCTAAATTTCTGTTATCTGTGACCCTGATCTGCTCATTATCGTCATTTTCTGTCATGGCATTTGTGGATTCAGGCGCCGCTCTAAACTTAATAGACTTAGAATTTGCCAGACATTGTGGTTTCCCCTTGCAGCCTTTGCAGAGTCCTATTCCTTTGAGGGGCATTGATGCTACACCGTTGGCTAAAAATAAACCTCAGTTTTGGACACAGCTGACCATGTGCATGGCGCCAGCCCATCAGGAAGATTGTCGTTTTCTGGTGTTGCATAATTTGCATGATGCTATTGTGCTGGGTTTCCCATGGTTACAGGTGCATAATCCGGTATTAGATTGGAAATCTATGTGTGTGACTAGTTGGGGTTGTCAGGGGGTTCATGGTGACGTTCCTTTGATGTCAATTGCCTCCTCCCCCTCTTCTGAAATTCCTGAGTTTTTGTCAGATTTCCAGGATGTATTCGATGAGCCCAAGTCCAGTTCCCTTCCACCGCATAGGGACTGTGATTGTGCTATTGACTTGATTCCAGGCTGTAAGTTCCCTAAAGGAACTTGACATGCGGAGCTATGTTAAGGAGTCCTTGGGAAGGGGCATATTCGGCTATCTTCTTCACCATTGGGAGCAGGTTTTTTTTTTGTTGCCAAAAAAGATGGCTCCTTGAGACCCTGTATTGATTATCGCCTCTTGAATAAGATCACGGTCAAATTCCAATACCCTTTGCCTTTGCTTTCTGATCTGTTTGCTAGGATTAAGGGGGCAAGTTGGTTTAATAAGATTGACCTTCGAGGGGCATATAATCTTGTTCGTATTAAGCAGGGTAACGAATGGAAAACTGCGTTTAATACGCCCGAAGGCCATTTTGAATACCTTGTGATGCCATTCGGACTCTCTAATGTTCCATCTGTGTTTCAGTCCTTCATGCATGATATATTTCGGAATTATCTTGATAAATTCATGATTGTATATTTGGATGATATTTTGATTTTTTCAGATGATTGGGAGTCTCATGTGAAACAAGTCAGGATGGTATTTCAGATCCTTCGTGATAATGCCTTGTTTGTGAAGGGGTCTAAGTGCCTCTTTGGAGTACAGAAGATTTCTTTTTTGGGCTTCATTTTTTCTCCCTCATCTATAGAAATGGATCCGGTTAAGGTTCAGGCCATTCATGATTGGATCCAGCCCACATCCGTGAAGAGCCTTCAGAAATTTTTGGGCTTTGCTAATTTTTATCGCCGTTTCATTGCCAACTTCTCCAGTGTGGTTAAACCCCTGACCGATTTGACGAAGAAAGGCGCTGATGTGACGAATTGGTCCTCTGCGGCTATTTCTGCCTTTCAGGAGCTTAAACGCCGATTTACTTCTGCCCCTGTGTTGCGTCAGCCGGATGTTTCTCTTCCTTTTCAGGTTGAGGTTGACGCTTCTGAGATTGGGGCAGGGGCCGTTTTGTCTCAGAGGAATTCTGATGGTTCCTTGATGAAACCGTGTGCCTTCTTTTCTCGAAAGTTTTCGCCTGCGGAACGCAATTATGATGTCGGCAATCGTGAGTTGTTGGCTATGAAGTGGGCATTTGAGGAGTGCCGACATTGGCTTGAGGGGGCCAAGCACCGTATTGTGGTCTTGACCGATCATAAGAATCTGATTTATCTCGAGTCTGCCAAACGGCTGAATCCTAGACAGGCCCGATGGTCCCTGTTTTTCTCCCGTTTTGATTTTGTGGTCTCGTATCTTCCGGGTTCTAAGAATGTTAAGGCTGATGCCCTCTCTAGGAGCTTTTTGCCTTATTCTCCTGGGGTCCTTGAGCCGGTCGGTATTCTGAAGGAAGGGGTGATTCTTTCTGCCATCTCCCCTGATTTACGACGGGTTCTTCAGAAATTTCAGGCTGATAAACCTGACCGCTGTCCAATTGTTTGTTCCTGACAGATGGACTAGTAAAGTGATTTCGGAGGTTCATTGTTCTGTGTTAGCTGGTCATCCTGGGATTTTTGGTACCAGAGATTTGGTTGGTAGGTCCTTTTGGTGGCCTTCTTTGTCACGGGATGTGCGTTCTTTTGTGCAGTCCTGTGGGACTTGTGCGCGGGCCAAGCCTTGCTGTTCCCGCGCAAGTGGGTTGCTTTTGCCTTTGCCGGTCCCTGAGAGGCCTTGGACGCATATTTCTATGGATTTTTTTTCGGATCTTCCGGTTTCCCAGAGGATGTCAGTTATCTGGGTGGTTTGTGACTGGTTTTCTAAGATGGTTCATTTGGTACCTTTTCCTAAGTTGCCTTCCTCTTCTGATTTGGTTCCGTTGTTTTTTCAGCATGTGGTTCGTTTGCATGGCATTCTGGAGAATATTGTGTCCGATAGAGGTTTCCAGTTTGTTTCTAGGTTTTGGCGGGCCTTTTGTGCTAGGCTGGGCATTGATTTGTCTTTTTCTTCCGCATTTCATCCTCAGACAAATGGCCAAACCGAGCAATCTAATCAGACTTTGGAAACTTATTTGAGATGCTTTGTGTCTGCTGATCAGGATGATTGGGTGGCTTTCTTGCCATTGGCCGAGTTTGCCCTTAATAATCGGGCTAGTTCTGCTACCTTGGTTTCACCCTTCTTTTGTAACTCTGGTTTTCATCCTCGTTTTTCTTCGGGGCAGGTTGAGCTTTCTGATTGTCCTGGGGTGGACTCTGTGGTTGACAGTTGCAGCAAATTTGGGCTCATGTTGCTGACAATTTGGTGTTGTCTCAGGAGGGGGCTCAGCGTTTTGCTAACCGTCGTCAGCGTGTTGGTTCCCGGCTTCAGGTTGGGGATTTGGTCTGGTTGTCTTCCCGTCATGTCCCTATGAAGGTTTCTTCCCCTAAGTTTAAGCCTCGGTTTATTGGCCCTTATAGGATTTCTGAGATTATCAATCCAGTGTCTTTTTGTTTGGCCCTTCCAGCCTCTTTTTCCATCCATAATGTTTTTCATAGATCTTTGTTGCGGAAATATGTGGTGCCCGTTGTTCCCTCTGTTGATCCTCCTGCCCCGGTGTTGATTGATGGGGAGTTGGAGTATGTGGTTGAGAAGATTTTGGATTCTCGTTTTTCGAGGCGGAAGCTTGATTTGGTTCGTGCCTTTCATTTGGCTCGTCCTGATCAGCCTGGGGGCTCTGGTGAGGGTTCGGTGACCCCTCCTCAGGGGGTGGTACTGTTGTGAATTCTGCTCTTGAGCTCCCTCCGGTGGTTGTAAGTGGTAGCGCTGCTATCTCTGAATCGCAGCATTTATCAGGTGTGTTCACTTTTTGCAATTTTGACTGGGCTATTTAGTCTTGCTTCACCCTTTGGTCAGTGCCAGTTGTCCATTGTTCCTGGAGGATTCACATCCCTGCCTGGTCTCTTCTGCTTTGCAGTTCATTTCAACAAAGATAAGTTCTGGCCTTGATTTTTGCAGTCCACATGCTGTGGCCTTATTGTTCAGTTCTTTTCCATGTTTTTGTCTTGTCCAGCTTGGTCTGTATAAGGATTTGTTTAGCCAAGCTGGTATCTCTGGAGATGCAGATATACCCTCCATATCTTTAGTTAGCTGTGGAGATTTTGTATTTTCTGTGGTGGATATTTTCTAGTGTTTTAATACTGACCGCATAGTACTCTGTCCTATCCTTTCTATTTAGCTAGAAGTGGCCTCCTCTGCTAAATTCTCATTTCAGTCTGTGTATGTTTTTTCCCTCTCCTCTCACAGTCAATATTTGTGGGGGGCTGTCTATCCTTTGGGGATTTTCTCTGAGGCAAGATAGTTTTCCCTTTTCTATCTCTAGGGGTAATTAGTCCTCCGGCTGTGTCGAGATGTCTAGGGAGCGCTAGGTACATTCCACAGCTACTTCTAGTTGCGGTGATAAGTTCAGGGTCTGCGGTCAGTACAGGTACCACCTTCTCCAGAGTACGTCTCATGCTGCTCTTAGGCCACCAGATCATAACAGGTAGCCCAGGGCCCCCCCACACCACTGGGCCCTGGGCTACCGCCCATATTGACCCTCTTATAATCTGCCCCTGAAGGCAGCACCCCCCAATAGACAGATCTTGCATATAAGGCAGCACCCCCATAGGCAAATGCTATATTTGAGGCAGCACACCCATAGGCAGATCCTATATATAAGGCAGCACCCCCATAGGCAGATCCTGCATATAAGGCAGCACCCCCCAATAGGCAGATCTTGCATATAAGGCACCACCACCCCAATAGGCAGATCCTGTGTATAAGGCAGCACCCCCAATAGCCAGATACTGTATATAAGGCAGCACCCCCCAATCGGCAGATCCTGCATATAAGGCAGCACCCCCCAATAGGCAGATCCTGCATATAAGGCAGCACCCCCCAATAGGCAGATCATTCATATAAGGCAGCACCCCCCAATAGGCAGATCCTGCATATAAGGCAGCACCCGCCCATAGGCAGATCCTATAAATAAACAATAAATACTCACCTCTCTTCCTCCTTGTTACAGTGGCGCTCCCTGGTACCGCTCATCTACTGACAGCGGGCGCCAGGCAGTGACGTCATCGCGCCTGCTGTCAGTGTGGGGGATGATGGGAGAAGGAGCACAGCGCTCCTTCCCTCATCACCGCGGTCAGCTGTATCGGCTAGATACAGATGAGATACAGCTCACCTTGCGATAATGGGCGGGGGGCCCACTGCTGGCATCGGGCCCCCCCCGCCTGCTCAGGGGCCCCATAGCGGCAGAGTAGGGAGATTGATTCTCCCTGCTCTGCTGCAGAATGTAACTGTATCGGCGCGCTGCGCGCACCGATGCAGTTACAGTAGCGAAGCTCCGGGTGGGCCCCATCAGAGTACGAGGCCTGGGGCAATGGCCCCCTCTGCCCCCCCTTTAGCTACGCTACTGGTTTGGGTGCATGGCAGAGCTTGGAAGGGAAGGAGCGCCATTTGACTTTACAATGCAAAATTGGCTGGAATTGAGATCGGACGCCTTGTCGCGTTTGGAGAGCCCCTGATGTGTATAAACAGTAGAAACCCCCACAAGTGACACCATTTTGGAAAGTAGACCCCTAAGAAACTTATCTAGATGTGTGGTGAGCACTTTGAACCCCAAAGTGCTTCACAGAAGTTTATAATGTAGAGCCGTAAAAATAAAAAAATCATATTTTTTTCACAAAAACGATATTTTCGCCCCCAATTTTTTATTTTCCCAAGGGTAACAAGAGAAATTGGACCAAAAAAGTTGTTGGTCAATTTGTCTTGAGTACGCAGATACCCCATATGTGGGGGGTAAGCCATTGCTTGGGCACATGGCCGAGCTCAGAAGGAAAGGAGCACCGTTGAGATCAGATGCCATGTCGCGTTTGGAGAGAACCTGATGTGCCTAAACAGTAGAAACCCCCTACAAGTGACCCAAATTTGGAAACTAGACCACCCAAGGAACTAATCTAGATGTGTGGTGAGCACTTTGAACCCCCCAATTGATTTTTTTTCCACAAAAATGATCTTTTAGCCCACAATTTTTTATTTTCCCAAGGGTATCCGGAGAAATTGGGCCCCAAAAGTTGTTGTGCAATTTGCCCTGCATATGCTGTTACCCCATAAGTGGGGGAGAACCACCATTTGGGTGCATGGCAGAGCTCAGAAGGGAAGGAGTGCCATTTTGGAATGCATACTTTGATGGAATGGTTTAGGGGCGTCACGTTACATTTGCAGAGCCCCTGATGTACCTAAACAGTAGAAACTCCTTACAAGTGACCCCATATTGGAAACTAGACCCCCCAAGTAACTTATCTAGATGTTTTGAGGGAACTTTAAACCCCCAAGTGTTTCTCTAAAGTTTATAATGCAGAGCCGTGAAAATAAAATATTTTTTTTCCATAAAAATGATTTTTTTAGACCCCAATTTTGTATTTTCACAAGGGTAACAGAAGAAATTGGACCCAAAAAGTTGTTGTCCAATTTGTCGTGAGTACACTGATACCCCATATGTGGGAGAAAACTACTGTTTGTTCACACATGGGGGCTCGGAAGGGAAGGAGCACCATTTTACTTTTTCAATGCAGAATTGGCTAGAATTGAGATCGGACGCCATGTCACGTTTGGAGAGCCACTGATGTGCCTAAACAGTGGAACCCCCCCAATTCTAACTCCAACTCTAACCCTAATCCCAACCCTAACCATAACCCTAACCCCAACACACCCCTAACCCTAATCCCAACCCTAACCACACCCCTAACCCTGACACACCCCTAACCCTAATCCCAACCCTAACCACACCCCTAACCCTGACACACCCCTAACCCTAATCCAAACCTTAATCCCAACCCTAACCCTAATCCCAACCATAAGCGTAATCTAAACCCTATCCCCAACTCTAGCCCCAACCCTAAACCTAACTTTAGCACTAACCCTAACCCTAATGGGAAAATAAAAAAAAATAAAAAAAAATTATTTTATTTTTTCCCTAACTAAAGGGGTGATAAAGTGGGTTTCATTTACTATTTATAGCAGGTTTTGATAGCGGGTTTTTATGGCTGCTGTCACACACTAAAAGACACTTTTTATTTCAAAAAATAGTTTTTGCATCACCACAATTCAAGAGCTATAATTTTTCCATATTTTGGCCCACAGAGTCATATGAAGTCTTGTTTTTTTGCAGGACGAGTTGACGTTTTTATTGGTACCATTTTCGGTCACATGACATTTTTGATCGATTTTTATTCAGATTTTTGTGAGGCAGTAAGAACAAAAACCAGCAATTCATGAATTTCTTTTTGGGGGGTGCATTTATACCATTCTGTGTGTGGTAAAATTGATAAAGCTGTTTTATTCTTTGGGTAAGTACGATGACAGCGACACATCATTTATATCATTTTTTTATGTTTTGGCGTTTTTAGACGATAAAAACTATTTTATATAAAAAACAATTATTTTTGCATCACTTTTTTCTGAGTGCTATAACTTTTTTATTTTTCCGGTGATGGAGCCATATGGCAGCTTGTTTTTTGTGGGACAAGATGACGTTTTCAGCGATACCACATTTATTTATATCCGACTTTATGATCGCGTGTTATTCCACTTTTTGTTCGTCAGTATGATGATAAAGCATTGTTTATTTGCTTTTTTTTTTTTAAATGGTGTTCACTAAAGGGTTTAACTAGTGGGACAGTTTTATAGGTCGGGTCGTTATGGACGCGTCAATACTAAATATTTGTACTTTTATTATTTAGATTTTATTTAAATTCAAATATTTATTTATTGATGGAATAAATATTGTTTATTATTATTTAAAAAAATATATATTTTGACAGTTATTAAAAAAAAAAAAAATTCCCACTATGGGACACTCATTTTGTGCAGGCTGATCGCTTCTATAGCATGCAGATGTGCATGCTATAGAAGCTGTCAGTGCTGCAGTTTCTATTACACTTACCTGAGAGACTTACTGGTCATCACTGCGCATGACAGGAAGTCTCTCAGGTCTGGAGACCCCGATGTCATGACGACATCGGGTCTTCATGGCAGCGATCGGGACACCGCGTCATGCCGCGGGGTCTCCGGTCCAAAGGCAAAGAGGCTGTCAGCCCCTCTGCCGGCTCCGGAACGCTGCAATCATGTTTGATCACAGAGTGTTCCGGGGGTTAAAGTGCCGGAAGCGGTCCGTGACCACTCTTGGCCCTTAGTGCTGGGTGTCAGCTGTGAGCGCGGCTGATCGCCTATGATGCACTATTCCCTCCATGGGAATTAAGTCCCAGGTTTCCAGGTTACATGGAGGGAATAGTGCGTCCAATGCCAGAAAGGGGTTAAAAAATAGTTATATTCTCCATATATAAAAATCCATGTCTGCATTTTACAGTGAAATCCCCTTTTAAACTAATTCTCACATCGCCAATCAATTAAATATTAGTCATTTAGCTCATTCCAGCCTTCCTGAACACAGAAAATAAATGGAGGGCGATCCTGGTGATTTATCGGAGAGGCAGACTTAGCGGGAGTGTGCATACAGCGAGCAATCAGTGCGGTCACAACAATGAAAGGGAGAGACAGGATGATACATTTCCTGCTGGAGAGAGCAGGAGCAGCGCCAGGGAGCAGCACACATGATGAAGAGGCATCTCTTTTATTAACAAGGAAGTTTTAATAAATGATTTTCTCATTATTCAGACTTGTATTTGTCTGTAAGTGAATTATATTAAACGGATTACGCTTTATTGCACAATCAAAAGAAAAAAAAGCTAAATTTCTAGTTTTTTTGTTCTGGCTGAGAGTGATAATGCTGCAGAGTACGTCTCTAGTACACCCACTGGGCCGTACTTTCCCTTATTCCAACCTGGTGGTTTAGGAGAGTTAGTACAATTTGTTGTACTATCCTGACACAAGTCCTGAAATCAATCCTAAATCTGCCTCTGCACCGGCGGCTCCTAAGCTTCAGACTCAGACCATCCCTATTACCTTTCTGCTGGAGACGGATGCGTCCATTCTGCCTCTTATCTCTCTCTAAAATGTAATGAAATGAATAAAGTCTGGATCCCGAGTAATCCCTCTAATGAGTTATGACAAGACCCTCAATCAAAGAGCAATTACAACCTCCCCCATAAGTGACACATTTTCTCCTTCTTCCTAAGACTGCACAAAACAGGACATTTGGGAAGGATAAAGCGTCCATATAGACGGCAGCTCCAAAGATTTTATTAAGCTCTGCGCCAAAATATTCTCATTATAATCGATAAAACAAAAATGACATTTTAATTAAATTTGTTACATTAAAATTCATATAAAAGAACCATTTACCATAAAACATCTCCCCCCAAGAGCACATAACTCATCATCTTCACCATATCTGCTCGAATTCCCCTTCGTATTGCATGTGCTTATCCTTCATCTGCTGCTTCCTGAGGGAGGGGTCTAAAACAAGTCTGTGCAGCCTGGTGGAGAAGTCTGATGTATGGCAGAAGAAGCTTCCAATTCCGTGTAAAATTTAATAATTTTTCATATACAATTGCGGTCAGTAGTAGTAAGGTCCTACAACCTCTCCTGGAGGCATTACTTAAAAAAAATAAATAAATCTAACATCATTATTTTTTGTAGCACATTATTCTTGCAGTTACACATTTTATAATTATTATTATTATTGACAATAGTAAGTGATATTTGGACAATGTATGTCATTGTTGTCATGTATTGGCTAAGCAAGGGATAACTGTCATGGTTATTGGTGCACGCTATGGCAGCACTATAGGTTTTCTGCACAGGGTGTTACCCATCAAGAGGCCAACCGGTTCTTCAGCACGTTGTGTCAATATAGATATGAAGGACCAATCAAATCTTTTCTTCTCCCTATTATGAGTTTTTCCAAGAATAGAACTCCTGTGTGTGTGTGTGCTCTCTTTAGGTACAAAAAAGGGGACACAGCATAATTTTGTATGACCAAGATATATGCAAACGCGAGATCTAAACTACATTGTTGCTAAATAAAATGTACTTATAAAATAAGTACATACAGTACAGACCAAAAGTTTGGACACACCTCATTTAAAGATTTTTCTGTATTTTCACGACTATGAAAATTGCACATTCACACTGAAGGCATCAAAACTATGAATTAACACATGTGGAATTATATACTTAACAAAAAAGTGTGAAACAACTGAAATTATGTCCGATATTCTAGGTTCTTCAAAGTAGCCACATTTTGCTTTGATGACTGCTTTGCACAGTCTTGGCATTCTCTTGATGAGCTTGTTGTGCAGAAGTCTGGTGGATACACAGCTGATAGTCCTACTGAATAGACTGTTAGAATTTGTATTATGGCAAGAAAAAGCAGCTAAGTAAAGAAAAATGAGTGGCCATCATTACTTTACGAAATTAAGATCAGTCAGTTCGAAAAATTGGGCAAACTTTGAAAGTGTCCCCAAGTGCAGTTGCAAAAACCATCAAGCGCTACAAAGAAACTGGCTCACATGAGGACCGCCCCAGGAAAGGAAGACCAAGAGTCACCTCTGCTTCTGAGTATAAGTTTATCCGAGTCAGCAGCCTCAGAAATCGCAGGTTAACATCAGCTCAGATTAGAGACCAGGTCAATGCCACACAGAGTTCTAGCAGCAGACACATCTCTACAACTGTTAAGAGGAGACTTTGTGCAGCAGGCCTTCATTTTAAAATAGCTGCTAGGAAACCACTGCTAAGGACAGGCAACAAGCAGAAGAGACTTGTTTGGGCTAAAGAACACAAGGAATGGACATTAGACCAGTGGAAATCTGTGCTTTGGTCCGATGAGTCCAAATTTGAGATCTTTGGTTCCAACTACCTTGTCTTTGTGCGACGCAGAAAAGGTGAACGGATGGACTCTACATGCCTGGTTCCCACCATGAAGCATGGAGGAGGAGGTGTGATGGTGTGGGTGTGCTTTGCTGGTGACACTGTTGAGGATTTATTCAAAATTGAAGGCATACTGAACCAGCATGGCTACCACAGCATCTTGCAGCGACATGCTATTCCATCCGGTTTGCGTTTAGTTGGACCATCATTTACTTTTCAACAGGACAATGACCCCAAACACACCTCCAGGCTGTGTAAGGGATATTTGACCAAGAAGGAGAGTGATGGGGTGCTACGCCAGACGACCTGGCCTCCACAGTCACCAGACCTGAACCCAATCGAGATGGTTTGGGGTGAGCTGGAACGCAGAGTGAAGGCAAAAGGGCCAACAAGTGCTAAGCATCTCTGGGAACTCCTTCAAGACCATTCCCGGTGACTACCTCTTGAAGCTCATCAAGAGACTACCAAGAGTGTGCAAAGCAGTCATCAAAGCAGAAGGTGGCTACTTTGAAGAACCTAGAATATAAGACATAATTTCAGTTGTTTCATACTTTTTTGTTAAGTATATAATTCCACATGTGTTAATTCATAGTTTTGATGCCTTCAGTGTGAATGTACAATTTTCATAGTCATGAAAATACAGAAAAATCTTTAACCCCTTCCCGACATGTGACGGTATAGTACGTCACATGTCGGGACCCCCGCTTTGATGTGCGCTCCGGCGGTGAGCGCACATCAAAGTCGCGACATGTCAGCTGTTTCTTACAGCTGACATGTGCGCGCAATAGCGGCGGGTGAAATCGCGATCACCCGCCGCTATTAACTAGTTAAATGCCGCTGTCAAACACAGACAGCGGCATTTAACTACCGCATCCGGCCGTGCGGCCGGATATGAGCGCATCGCCGACCCCCGTCACATGATCGGGGGTCGGCGATGCATCAGGACAGTAACCATAGAGGTCCTTGAGACCTCTATGGTTACTGATTGCCGGTGGCTGTGAGCGCCCCCCTGTGGTCGGCGCTCACAGCACACCTGCAATTCTGCTGTGTAGCAGCGATCTTATGATCGGTGCTGCATAGCAGAGCCGATCGGGCTGTGCCTGCTTCTAGCCTCCCATGGAGGCTATTGAAGCATGGCAAAAGTAAAAAAAAAAAGTTTTTAAAAATGTGAAAAAAAAAAAAAAAACATAAAAGTTTAAATCACCCCCCTTTCGCCCCAATCAAAATAAATCAATAAAAAAAGCGCCCAACCTACACATATTTGGTATCGCCGCGTTCAGAATCGCCCGATCTATCAATAAAAAAAAAGCATTAACCTGATCGCAAAACGGCGTAACGAGAAAAAAAATCGGAACGCCAGAATTACGTTTTTTTGGTCGCCACGGCATTGCATTAAAATGCAATAACGGGCGATCAAAAGAACGTGTCTGCACCAAAATGCTATCATTAAAAACGCCAGCTCGGCATGCAAAAAATAAGCCCTCACCTGACCCCAGATCACGAAAAATGGAGACGCTACGAGTATCGGAAAATGGCGCAATTTTGTTTTGTTTTGTTTTTTGCAAAGTTTGGAATTTTTTTTCACCACTTAGGTGAAAAATAACCTAGTCATGTTAGGTGTCTATGAACTCGTACTGACCTGGAGAATCATAATGGCAGGTCAGTTTTAGCATTTAGTGAACCTAGCAAAATAGGCAAGCAAAAAACAAGTGTGCGATTGCACTTTTTTTGCAATTTCACTGCACTTGGAATTTTTTTCCCGTTTTCTAGTACACGACATGCTAAAACCAATGATGTCGTTGAAAAGTACAACTCGTCCCGCAAAAAATAAGCCCTCACATGACCAAATTGACGGAAAAATAAAAAAGTTATGGCTCTGGGAAGGAGGGGAGCGAAAAACGAAAACGGAAAAACGGAAAAAGCTCCGGGGGTGAAGGGGTTAAATGAGAAGGTATGTCCAAAGTTTTGGTCTGTACTTTAGAATAAATAAAGATTCTCAGCTCATAAGTTGGCCAATTCATGTGTGCCCATCAAAAACGGCAAGATGACTTCCCTCTGAGGGGGTCTCTGTTCACCTTGCAATGGTTGATGGGCACACATGAATTGGCCCATTTATGCGCTAAGAACCTTCATTTTTTGCAAGCACTTCTTTTATACGTACATTTTATTCAGCAACAATGTAGTTTAGATCTCATATTTGCATACTTCTTGGTCCTTACAGAGTCCTGCTGTGTCTCCTTTTTTGTATGTTATGCAATTATTGCAGCATGCACTTGCTCACATTATATGTACTGTACGTGCTGGTCAGGTTTTTCGCTTTTTGCTGTGCTCCATTTAGAAGCAGCCTGCTGTTGAGAAGAAGAAACTTCCTGTGACCATTTCAGTTCATATTTCATGCACATACAATGGTGGTCAATGGTCATCACTGGTTATTTAATGTCCTGTAGCCTTCTCTGAAGGCATTTTTTTTAAATGACCATATTATAGTAGTGATTTTTTTAGCACTGTCTGGTGCTATTATTGTTGCTGTTGCATTTTCTTTCACTGTTATTTAGGCAACCGATAGAATGGTAACCTTGACATTATATAGTATAACAGTATTATGAGGCACAGTACGTCACAGTTACTTTTGCAGTGCCTACTATACAGGCTGCCACCCCACATAAGACGGGCTGAGTCACATCAGTCTTATGTGTCCATATACAGTTGAAACCATGAGGCCTTCATCCATTTCCAGCCAAAAAGCAGAAGAGCCAACACCCTGCCACACCCTCCCAAGATGGAAGGAGCCAGAAACCTGCCAGAGAGCCGAGAGCCTGCCAGAGAGCCGAGAGCCTGCCACAGAGCCGAGAGCCTGTCACAGAGCCGAGAGCCTGCCACAGAGCCGAGAGCCTGCCACAGAGCCGAGAGCCTGCCACAGAACCAAGAGTCGAGAGCCTGCCACAGAGCCGAGAGCCTGCCAGAGAGCCGAGAGCCTGCCACAGACAGAGCCTGAGGCCTGCAGTCATGTCTTCAGGGAGCCCTCCTCCTCCTCCTCGTCAACACACAGAGGTAAATATGAACATAAGTTCTCTTGCTCCATTGTTGGTGAGTGTGTGTGTGTGAGTGTGTGTGAGTGAGTGTGTGTGAGTGTGTGTGTGTGTGAGTGAGTGTGTTTGAGTGAGTGTGTGTGAATCTATAATGTATTTTTTTATCTTTCATTGTAGGAAGCTGATGAAGCTGACTCCTCAGTAGAAGAGGCGCTCCCCGAAGAAGAGGGAAGGGGTGGAGAAACACACGGAGAGGGCTCACAATTGGTATGTATCTGTCATGTATTGCGGAAACACACCCTACACTACACACAAAACATAAAACGAGATACTTACAACAAAACACATAGAAACTGATACTTTCAAACCTCACACAACACATACAAAACTTATTATAGATTTCACATGGCTCACAACACATAGAATGGCTACCAGCAAGCACATAATTTTTTTCATTTTTCTTCTAGAGTTCCGAATCTGGTGCCCAAGCAAGAGGTCCTTCCATTGGCTCCCAGGGTCGTCGGCGTGAATCTCGTGGTGGCCGTCGCCGTGTAGGTTTTTTTTTTTTATTTTTTTTTGGAGGAGGTTAGCAATGTTTCAAATTTTGTGTTAATTTTTTTTTCCTCTTTTCAAAAAGGTTTCACGGCGTGCTCCTAATTCTGACGGTGAGAAGGTCGGTCTTGATATTGACCTCCTCATCGATCTTGTCCGAGACAGGGAGCCGCTGTGGAACATGGCTGACCGCCGCCATGCTGATCTGTCAGTGACCCATCGACTCTGGGAGCAAATCTGCCGCGAACTGATACCGAGGTGGGAGGACCTTGATGTTCGGGCCCAGATTCAAGAACGTAAGTATCCTCAGTTCAGTTTTGGTGATGCATTCTAAAATGCTGTTTCTAACCAAGTTGTCTTTCTGATTTTCTAACAGGTGAGCAGATTGTGAAAAGGTGGCGGTCGATCAGGGATCGCTTTAAGAAGGAGTTCAACAAAGAGATGCAGGCCCCGAGTGGATCTGGAGGAAGCAGGAGCAAGTACAAATATGCAAGGGCCCTGTCGTTCCTCAGGGCAACGATGGTCAACCGAAGGTAAATATTACCCACCACATGCACTAATGTTTTACATGTCTAAACCTCTTTTGCTCTTTCAGCCAGGGCCATGCAATGACAGTATATTAATTGTTTGTTTTTCTCTTTTTTTCCACAGTACCGTCGGGAGCACTCGGGAGACTGCAGCACAGTTGAACCCTTCTGGGGCGATCCCTCAGGAGGCCGCCACCGAGGGACACTTTGACAGTGAGGAACCCTCTGCACCTTCCCACTCTGCACCTTCCCAATCTGCACCTTCCCACTCTTCACCTTCCCACTCTGCACCTTCCCACACATCGGATCCCTCTGTCCCATCCACGAGCGCTGGAGCATCCTGGCCGGTTCCATTGCATGTATCTGCTGGTGAGGATATATCGTTTCCTGTACCCCACCCCTCTGCTGCAGCCACCTCTAGTACACATGTAGCATCGGGGTGGTTTTGGCAGAGGGGTCAGGTACATAGTTATGCTCCCGAGTTCTTGCACCTGAACGCATCGTTCCAGAACTGTCTGAAAGTTTTGTCCGAGCAAATGGCTGCAGGTTTCAATTTCATAAATAAAAGTATGCTCGAGATGCATACACTTCTGGTAACGATGAGTTCAGAGGCAAGACAGTCACCGAACAACACTTTTTTTCAGTCGGTGCTTGAGCAAATGGAGACGCTATCTACTTCTCAGCAGATGCAAGTAATGGAATCCTGCCAGTCTACTCTAGCGCTCATTGCCTCTAGAGCAGATAGTCTTTCCAACCATCCTCCAACTGCCCCCCCTTCCTCCACTGTCCATCACTACAGCCAGTACCATCCTCCTGACCCGTACCGCCAAACTGACCGTGCCCCATCCCGCCCACCTCACCATTATCCACATTGTGCCCCGTCCCAACAGCCACAGCACTTAAAGCGTTCCCGTGCCCCTTCCCACCAGCCACACTACCAGCCCCGTGTCCCTTCCCACCATCCACACTACCATCCTCCCGCCCGTGCCCCTTCCCACCCATATGATTATCCCGACCCATACAACTTCCCATCTACTTCATCCTCGCCTCCTCTCTCTGCCCACTTCCAACAGCCTCTATCACCCTCTTCCTAAACATCTTCTCCACACATCACTCCTTCTGCCTCACAAAACATTACCTACACCCCTCCATCCTACCAAATTCCTAACCCAAATCCCACTTTCTTGTCCACCCGCACAATAGCTTTCTCCACTCCTTCACCCCTAACTATAGAACATTCCTCACCACCACCACATTCCTCTCTCTACACTCCCACTGTCGAAGTGTCCCTATCCGACAGTCCCTTCAACAGTATCTCCACCCCGACGTATGAAAACCTTTAGTTACCTGCATGTTTTTTTGGTTGTTTAATAAATGTTAATAAAATTTTTTGGTTGAAAACTCTCTTGTATTTATTCATTAGGGACAAATAACACTTTTGTTAAACAAGGTTTATTGGTAGCAGCTAAAGTACTTTGGGTACAACCCAAACAGATGCACATCTTGGTTAAAAATTAAAATCAAACAGGTACCCAACAGTGCTAAAAGGAAAACCCAAACAGGTACACAACATGGGTAAAAGGTAAAAACCAAACAGGTACACAACATGGGTAAAAGGTAAAAACCAAACAGGTACACAACATGGGTAAAGGTAAAAACAACAGGTACACAACATGGGTAAAGGTTACAGTTATTACTAGGTAGATACAAAGTGTTTATACTCTCTCATCCTGCCAGTGTATTCTTCCTTGGGGTGAAATAAAATATTCTGCAAAGTGATCCCGTATTCTGGAAACTGTGGCCGAACTTCTGTATGTTTGGTTGCTATAATCCGTCAAGGTGGTTTCGGAAGAGTGGTCCTCAATTGAAAGCTGTTCCTTGGATATAACATAATTGTGTAGGACAACACACGCTTTCACCGCCTCATCCACAGTGTCTGTCTTCAAGTTAATGGATGTGAGTAGAACTCTCCATTTGGCGGTTAGGATCCCAAACGCACACTCCACCATTCTCCTTGCACGTGTGAGTCTGTAGTTGAAAATTCTTTTAGTATTGGTTAAACCACGGCTAGAGTAAGGTTTCAAAAGATGCTCGGAAAACAGAAAAGCTTCATCCCCAACACATACAAATGGCATTGGTGGCTCAGAGGTTTGAGGCAGTGGTCTTGGGGGGGAAATTGAAAGGTTTGTCCATATAAATGCCGCCCCATAGAAGACAGTTTGAAAACTTGCGAATCATTAGAACGGCCATACGCCCCAATGTCCACCGCTACAAATTTGTAATCCGCATCAGCAATGGCCATCAGCACTATGGAAAAGTACTTCTTGTAGTTGAAATACTGAGATCCAGAACCAGCCGGTTTCACGATACGGATGTGTTTCCCGTCCACCGCACCCAAGCAATTGGGAAACTGGCACACTTCCAGGAATCTGTCAGCTACTTCCAACCATGTCTGCATTGTGGGATGTGGAATGTATTCTTCATGCAGAGAGTCCCACAGTGCACGGCAAGTGTGCCTCACTATTCCTGATAGGGTTGAAATGCCCAGTCTGAACTGAAAATGTAGTGAAGACAGGGATTCACCAGTTGCTAGGAATCTGTGGACAAAAGCAAGGCTGTAATTACTGTAAATTTCAAATATCAACGAAAGTGCCCTACAAGAGTTGATTCAAAAATAATGCTTACCGAAGAGTGACCATCAGACGCTCTGCCGGGGTAATGGAGAATCGGCAATAGGTATCACTCCTTCTTATCAGATGTTCAACCCGCTCCACCAATATATCAAAGTTCTCCGCTTTCATCCGGACATAGCTGAAAAACTTGTCAGGGTCACCTCGAAGCTCCATATACAAAGTGGAAAAGACTCCCCGGGTCATTCTCTGTGCCGTGATGGGGTGGATCTGCAGCGCCCCAGAGTCCTGGTCGTTGCAGTAACGTCGCTCTGCAGCTAAGGTTAGTGATTTTGCGTCTGATTGCACTAAAGGAGTTCACCTGACCAGGTATCACACACTACACTTCACACTCCGGCCACCAAGGGGGGTGGTTCTATCTAGTAGGCCACTCCTCACACTCTGGTAAAACTGGGGGTTGGACAGGAAGACAGGGAGAGAAGTAACTGGGAAGAGCTAGAGAGAGGACCTGTCAGGGATGGGATCCTGACAGATTCCTAAGAAAGGACAAAGAGTGAGAAAACGGGAATACAGCAAAGAGGCAATAGGACCAGAAGGATTCGTGCTGTAAGATCGAGGCAACATCCTTCTGAGGCGCAAACAGTCGGTGGCCGGAACACCGAGCAAGTAAGAGACTCTAAGCATTACTTCAAACCACGGCAGGATAGCCAATTATAGGTTGGCTGTCTCACCTAAATCACCTAAGCAGACAATGGAGGCAGCTGTGGGAGAGGGGCGACTCTAGGGTCCCGGAAGAACTCCAGGCCTACCCCGTCATACGGGTGCGTCCTACCATATCATCTGGGGGACGGAGAGAACGAACATCAGAGACAGACGGAATCAGTTGTGAGGACTATCCCGGGGTGCTCAGCAGGGAAGGACTACAACACACAGGCGCTAGAAGGTAGACGCTGATTCCCACCTGTTAAGGGGACTCCTGATGTGCCTTCGGACCGGCCGGTCTCAGACAGCCCTGTTAACAGTGCTCTGGATTGGATACCTCGAGACCTTCATTAAAGAGGTAAAGAGACTGCAACCTGGTGTCCTCGTTATTCACCGCGACCTGCACCGCACCACAACATCATCACATTCTCAACTTTCACTGGACGCCCCTCAGCAGGGTCATGGACCGGGCCTAGCCACCGTGACAACCCCAGAACTGAGACACAGAGGCCCGGTACTGGGTACCCTTCGGCCCTGCGGCAGTGGGGGCGTTCCAACTTGGCGTCACGAACAGGATCTACTTAAGCCTGAAGAATCAGGTCATGTGTGCCTTGGAACTGTGATTTATTGTGCTTGGACTGTGACTTATTGCAAAGACTGTGCATTGTTATTGCCGCCAAGAGTTCCCACCACAATTCGCCATCGCCGTGCATGGAGGGAGGAGCCTTAGCTTTGTGGGCGGAACCGGTTAAAAGAAGCGCGGAACGAGAAAGCGCGGTAAAGTGCCAACCCCGGAAGAGGAACTCTGACCTCCAGCAGATTAGTGGGAGGAAGGGACAGCCATGTCTGAGTCAGGGGGAGCGGAGGCGGCGGTCGCAGCCGTGGACGCAGAGGCAGCTCCGGTCCCCGTAGCGGATGTAGCCACGGCCCTAATACCACCGCTGGTGGCCGCAGAGCCCGCTGCCCCCATCAGCCAGACACTGCCGCTACCACAAAGGCCATAATGCCCTTCTCTATGCCATACCTGCCCAGAGTGGCCTGGCTCCCGCGATACTCCGGGGAGTCGCACACATTAACTGATTTTAAAGAAGGAATCTGCAGCCTGCTCGAGTTCTATCCCCTGACGGAGCCTCAGAAGGTTCATATGATAATCGGCCAACTCTTCGGGGCGGCTCTGAGAGAAGTGAAGTCCTGGCCCGCCGCGGATAAGGGAACTGCACAGCAGGTAGAGCTGACTGGTGGCGAGTTTGGTCGCGTCACTGTGAGTGATTCAAACCCCACCGCGATACCCTCCAGGAGTGAGATGTTAATATGGTGTCGGGCAGCCATAGGCCTCAGGGGTAAGGACTACCAGGCCTTGGTAGAACCCGTATACTCAGACAATAGGCCTACTATCCTGACAACCCGGGGGGTGGTCGACGTCCGCCAGGGAAGGGTGCCCGTATGTGTCCTCAATTGTGGGGAGGAAGAGGTCCACCTCACCAAGTATGCCACGCTCGCCAAACTGTTCGCTGTCAATAATAGTGTGATACAGACACCTGGACCCTTGGTCCCATCAAACGTGGCGGAGGACAATGGTTCTGCAGGGCACTCGAAAGATTGGTGTCGGGAATTGCATGTGGGCACTGACTCCACCCCATCCCATCAGAAACAGGGGGCCTACAGGGTGGTTCACGAGTACGAGCAGGTATTCAGCAAACACCTGTTAGATTTTGGACAGGTGAAAGGGATCCAACATCACATCCCCACGGGAGATCACCGACCCATAAAAGAGAGATATCGCCCTGTACCCCCAGCTCATTACCAGTGTGCCAAGGACATGTTGCAAGAAATGAAGGAGGCAGGGGTGGTGAGAGACAGTTGTAGCCCCTGGGCAGCTCCATTAGTCCTTGTTAAAAAGAAGGATGGTACAATGAGGATGTGTGTTGATTACAGGCAGTTGAATCGCATTACACATAAGGACGCATACCCACTGCCCAGGATAGAGGAGTCTCTGGCTGCCTTAAAATCTGCTAACTACTTCTCTACCTTAGATCTCACCAGTGGGTACTGGCAGGTTCCCGTGGCGGAGGCGGACAAAGAGAAGATGGCCTTCACGACACTGATGGGTCTCTGCAAATTTAACTACATGCCCTTCGGATTGTGCAATGCCCCGGGGACGTTCCAGAGGATGATGGAGTGCTGCCTGGGGCACAAGAACTTTGAAACCATACTGCTGTATTTGGATGATGTCATTGTCTTCTCTAAGACCTACGAAGACCATCTGAAGCACCTGGCTGAGGTGTTTGAAGCCCTGTCCAACTTTGGCTTAAAGGTGAAACTGTCCAAATGTCATCTGCTGAAACCTAAAGTGCAGTACCTGGGCCATGTGGTGAGCGCTGAATGAGTGGCCCCAGACCCCGACAAGGTCACGGTGATCCAGGACTGGCCAAAGCCCAGCAACCTCCATGAAGTCCGGCAGTTCCTCGGGCTGGTAGGCTATTACCAGAGGTTCATTAAGGACTTCACCAAGAAGGCCGCGCCCTTGCAAGACCTGTTGGTGGGCCAATCAAAGAAGACCAAGGGGAGGAACACCCCATTTGATTGGAACGAGGGGCTGGAAGGATCCTTCACTTGCTTAAAGTCGGCACTGACGGGAGAAGAGGTACTGGCCTACCCTGAATACGACCAACCGTTTGTGCTGTACACGGATGCCAGCAATGTAGGATTGGGGGCCGTGCTGTCCCAGGTCCAGAAAGGCAAGAAGAAGGTAATCGCTTACGCCAGCAGGAAGCTTCGTCCCACGGAAAGGAACCCTGACAACTACAGTTCCTTTAAACTGGAATTCCTTGCCATCATCTGGGCAGTGACTGAGAGGTTCAAACACTACCTGGCCTCAGTGAAATTCTCCGTCTTCACGGATAACAATCCGCTAACGCATCTGGATACCGCCAAACTCGGGGCCTTGGAACAGCGGTGGATGGCCCGGCTGTCCAACTACGACTTCACCATCAAGTACCGGGCAGGACGCAAGAATGCAAATGCCGATGCCTTGTCCCGAATGCCCAATTTGCCAGAAACGGGGGAAAACCCGGAGGCACTTGAAGAGGTGGAGCTGCCTGCATTCCATAGCCCCAAAGCCGCTCAGAACTCCCATCATGTGAAGAACAGGCACAAGAACCAACCGCATGTCACGCCGAATCCCCTGCCCCATCACGGATGGGCGGAGACCCAGGATGGTGACCCCGCGGTCCGTCGGGTGAAAGAGCTCTTGACGCAGGCAGGGTTGCATCCCGGCCCAGATGATCCACAGGAGACCCAACAGCTGTGGAAGGGGAGAAGCAAACTGTTTATCCATGATGGCAAGCTGTGCCGGAGAAGCATCGACCCACGTACTCACGAATTGGTATGGCAGATAGTAGTGCCAAGGCGAGATGCGCCCATGGTTCTGGGAGCCTACCACGATGGAGCCGGACACTTCGGATGGAAGAAGCTGGAGAGGCTACTCCGAGGGAGGTTCTATTGGATTGGCATGAAGAGAGCCATTGAGAAGTGGTGTCGAGAGTGCGGTCCATGTAGCCTACACAGGAAGGACCGTGGCAGCCAACGGGCTCCCTTGCAGCCTATCATCACCAAGCGGCCGCTCGAACTGGTCGCGCTGGATCATGTGAAGCTGACACCTAGCCGGTCAGGCTATGTCTACGCTCTTACCATCGTGGATCACTACTCCAGATTTTTGGTGGTTGTGCCTGTCAAGGATCTAACGGCCAGGACGGCCGCCAAGGCCTTCCAGCAGTACTTTTGTAGGCCCCATGGCTACCCGGAGAAGGTAGTGACCGATCAGGGACCAGCATTCGAAGCGGAAGTGTTCCAAGAGTTCTGCCAACTGTACGGGTGTAAGAAGATCAGAACCACACCGTACCATCCCCAAACCAACGGGATGTGCGAAAAGATGAACCAGGTGGTGATCGACTTACTAAAGACCTTGCCCGTAGAGGAACGGAGCCTGTGGCCAACGAAGTTGCCTGACTTGGTGGACATATATAATCACATCCCAGTAAATTCCACCAACTGCACTCCGGCGTACCTGATGCGAGGAAGGTCTAGCATGTTACCCGTTGATCTGGACATGGGGGTCCTAACCCCCGAAGATACCTCGCCGGATGCCGATTGGGATACCGAAAGGTAGCAAAGGTACTGCAAGGTACAGGAGTGCGTGGAAAGAAGCCTCACTCAGGCCAGGCAAAAACAGGAAAGGGACTACAACCAGCATGCCCCTGCGATTCCCTTGCCACCTGGTGAGCACGTACTCAAACGAAAGAGGAGGCTACACAAACAACCAATGGGAAGCGGAACCGTATACCGTCCTGCCATCCGATTTCGACAACACGAAGGTTTGCCTCATCAGCAAGGATGGAGGGGAGACCTCGACGGTGATATCCAGGGACCACCTTAAAGCCTGCCCTGATAAGCTGAGAGAGAGGGAAATGGATCCAGGAACCTCCCCACCTGTAGAAAAGGAGAAGATGATCCACACTGTCCTTGGTGATTTTCCCCAGTCCTGGACTCAGATAAATCAGGCCATCGTGGTACCTGTTCTAACGTTCCACCAGCCAAACCCATCAGAACCAATGGTGGTACCAGATCATCTGGCCCCGCAACCTCAACAAGCCCTACCTGAAGATGCCGTGCCGACCGTTGAACTGGCAAATCCTCCCTCTGCTATCGGCGAACCTGCCGTACCCACTGTTGGTAGCAGCATGTTGTGAATTCTGCTCTTGGGCTCCCTCCGGTGGTTGTTAGTGGTAGTGCAATGGTCTCTGGATTATAGGCCAGGGCAGGTGTTTCTGCTTATTGCTGCTCTATTAGGTATTTAGGTTTGTAGGATCCATCAATCCCTGCCAGTTGTCCATTGTATCTTGGAGGGATTGCATCTCTGTCTGGCTCCACTGCCCTGCTGTCATTTCAGCTAAGATAAGTGCCTTGTTTTGTTTCTCTGTAGCACGCATGCAGTGTGCTTTTATGTGCAGTGCAATCTATTGTGTTTTTGTCCAGCTTGACTTGTTTGGATTTTTCTGTCATGCTGGTTTCTCTGGAGATGCAGATATACATCCTATGTCTTTAGTTAAATGTAGTATATAGTATTTCCTGCTGTGGAATTTTCTAGTATTTTAATACTGATCGCTTAGAACTCTGTCCTATCCTTTCTATCTAGCTAGAAGGGCCTCTTTTGCTAAACTCTGTTTTTTCTGCCTGTGTACGTATTTCCTCTTAAACTCACAGTCAATATTTGTGGGGGTCTGCCTATCCTTTGGGGCTCTGCTCTGAGGCAAGATAGGATTTCCCATTTCCATCTTTAGGGGTATTTAGTCCTCCGGCTGTGTCGAGGTGTCTAGGCCTGGTTAGGTACATCCCACGGCTACTTCTAGTTGCGGTGTCAGTATTAGGATTGCGGTCAGTACAGGTACCACCTACTCCAGAGATAGTCTCATGCGGCTCCAGGGTCACCGGATCATAACAGTACAACTGGCCAACAAAGAGTTAAATGCATCTCAGAAGAAGGGAAGAAAAGTCCTGAGCCTTTTTTTTTTCTGAAGTCTGTTTTGTCTTTCCTTCCCTCTTTTCCTCTGGGTGACTGAGGAGCTGTGTGCTAGCATGGATGTTCAGGGATTAGCTTCTCGTGTTGACCAACTAGCTGCTAGGGTACAGGGTATTTCCGATTATATTGTTCAGACTCCTGTTTTAGAGCCTAAGATTCCTACTCCTGAGTTATTTTTTGGGGACAGGTCTACATTTTTGAGTTTTAAAAATAACTGTAAACTGTTTTTTGCTCTGAAACCTCGTTCTTCTGGTGATCCCATTCAGCAGGTTAAAATAGTCATCTCCCTGCTGCGTGGCGATCCTCAGGATTGGGCATTTTCCCTGGAATCTGGGAATCCTGCCTTGCTTAATGTAGAAGCCTTCTTTCAGGCTCTAGGGTTATTATATGATTAACCAAATTCTGTGGATCATGCTGAGAAGACCTTGTTGACCCTGTTTCAGGGTCAAGAAGCGGCAGAATTGTATTGTCAGAAATTTAGAAAATGGTCTGTGCTGACTAAGTGGAATGAGGATGCTTTGGCGGCCATTTTCAGAAAGGGTCTTTCTGAATCTGTAAAAGATGTTATGGTGGGGTTTCCCACGCCTATTGGTCTGAGCGATTCTATGTCTCTGGCCATTCAGATTGATCAGCGCCTGCATGAGCGCAGAGTTGTGCGCGCTGTGGCGTTGTCCTCAGAGCAGATACCTGAGCCTATGCAGTGCGATAGGATTCTGTCTGGAGCTGAACGACGGGGATTCAGACGTCAGAATGGGTTGGGTTTTTACTGTGGCGATGCTTCTCATGTCATTTTGGTCTGCCCTAAGCGTATTAAGAGAATCGCTAGTTCAGTTACCATTGGTACCGTACAACCTAAATTTCTGTTATCTGTGACATTGATCTGCTCATTGTCGTCATTTTCTGTCATGGCGTTTGTAGATTCTGGCGCCGCTTTGAATTTAATGCACTTTGAATTCGCTAGACATTGTGGTTTCCCCTTGCAGTCTTTGGAGAACCCTATTCCTTTAAGGGGCATTGATGCTACACCTTTGGCTAAAAATAAATCCCAGTTTTGGACACAGGTGACCATGTGTATGGCGCCAGCCCATCGGGAGGATTGTCGCTTTTTGGTGTTGCATAATTTGCATGATGCTATTGTGCTGGGTTTTCCATGGCTGCAGGTACATAAGCCGGTGTTGGATTGGAAATCTATGTCTGTGACTAGTTGGGGTTGTCAGGGAGTTCATGGTGACGTTCTTTTGACGTCAATCTCCTCTTCCCCCCCTTCTGAAGTTCCAGAGTTCTTGTCTGATTTGCAGGATGTGTTCAATGAGCCCAAGTCCAGTTCCCTTCCACCGCATAGGGAATGTGATTGTGCTATTGACTTGATTCCAGGTTGTAAGTTTCCAAAGGGCCGACTTTTCAACCTGTCGGTGCCTGAACATACCGCTATGTGGAGTTATATTAAGGAGTCTTTGGAGAAAGGGCATATTTGGCCAGCGTCTTCACCATTGTGAGCGGGAATTTTTTTTTGTTGCCAAGAAGGATGGCTCCTTGAGACCTTGTATTGATTATCGCCTTTTGAATAAGATCACGGTCAAATTTCAATACCCTTTGCCTTTGCTTTCTGATTTGTTTGCTAGGATTAAGGGGGCTAGTTGGTTTACTAAGATTGACCTTCGAGGGGCATATAATCTTATTCGTATTAAGCAGGGTGACGAATGGAAAACTGCGTTTAATACGCCCGAGGGCCATTTTGAATACCTTGTGATGCCCTTCGGGCTCTCTAATGCTCCATCTGTTTTTCAGTCCTTCATGCATGATATCTTCCGGAATTATCTTGATATATTTATGATTGTATATTTGGATGACATTTTGATTTTTTCTGATGATTGGGAGTCTCATGTGAAACAGGTCAGGCTGGTTTTTCAGATCCTTCGTGACAATGCTTTGTTTGTGAAGGGGTCTAAGTGTCTTTTTGGAGTGCAGAAGGTTTCTTTTTTGGGCTTTATTTTTTCTCCCTCATCTATATAGATGGATCCGGTTAAGGTTCAGGCCATTCATGATTGGATTCAGCCCACGTCCGTGAAGAGTCTTCAGAAATTTTTGGGCTTTGCTAATTTTTTTGCCGTTTCATTGCTAACTTCTCCAGTGTGGTTAAACCCCTGACCGATTTGACGAAAAAGGGCGCTGATGTGACGAATTGGTCCTCTGCGGCTGTCTCTGCCTTTCAGGAGCTTAAACGCCGATTTACTTCTGCTCCGGTGTTGCATCAGCCAGATGTTTCTCTTCCATTTCAGGTTGAGGTTGACGCTTCTGAGATTGGGGCAGGGGCCGTTTTGTCTCAGAGGAATTCTGATGGTTTCTTGATGAAACCATGTGCCTTCTTTTCCCGAAAGTTTTTGCCTGCTGAACGTAATTATGATGTCGGCAATCGGGAATTGTTTGCTATGAAGTGGGCGTTCGAGGAATGGCGACATTGGCTTGAGGGAGCCAAGCATCGCATTGTGGTTTTGACCGATCATAAAAATCTGATTTACCTCGAGTCTCCCAAGCGGCTGAATCCTAGACGGGCTCAATGGTCTTTGTTTTTCTCCCGTTTTGATTTCGTGGTCTCGTATCTTCCGGGTTCTAAGAATATTAAAGCTGATGCCCTCTCTAGGAGCTTTTTGCCTGATTCTCCGGAGGTCCTTGAACCGGTCGGCATTCTAAAGGAGGGGGTGGTTCTTTCTGCCATCTCCCCTGATCTACGACGGGCCTTCAGGAATTTCAGGCTGACAAACCTGACCGCTGTCCAGTGGGGAAACTGTTTGTTCCTGATAAATGGACTAGTAGGGTGATTTCGGAGGTTCATTGTTCTGTGTTGGCTGGTCATCCTGGTATTTTTGGTACCAGAGATTTGGTTGGTAGGTCCTTTTGGTGGCCTTCTTTGTTACGGGATGTGCGTTCTTTTGTGCAGTCCTGTGGGACTTGTGCGCGGGCTAAGCCTTGTTGTTCCCGCGCTAGTGGGTTGCTTTTGCCTTTGCCGGTCCCTGAGAGGCCTTGGACGCATATTTCTATGGATTTTATTTCAGACCTTCCGGTTTCCCAGAGGATTTCAGTTATCTGGGTGGTTTGTGACCGGTTTTCTAAGATGGTTCATTTGGTGCCTTTGCCTAAGTTGCCTTCCTCTTCTGATTTGGTTCCATTGTTTTTTCAGCATGTGGTTCGTTTGCATGGTATTCCGGAGAATATTGTGTCCGACAGAGGTTTCCAGTTTGTTTCTAGGTTTTGGCGAGCCTTTTGTGCTAGGCTGGGCATTGATTTGTCTTTTTCTTACGCATTTCATCCTCAGACAAATGGCCAAACCGAGCGAACCAACCAGACTTTGGAAACTTATTTGAGATGCTTCGTGTCTGCTGATCAGGATGATTGGGTGGCTTTCTTGCCATTGGCCGAGTTTGCCCTTAATAATCGGGCTAGTTCGGCCACCTTGGTTTCGCCTTTTTTTTGTAATTTTGGTTTTCATCCTTGTTTTTCTTCAGGGCAGGTTAAGCATTCTGATTGTCCTGGTGTGGATTCTGTGGTGGACAGGTTGCAGCAAATTTGGGCTCATGTGGTGGACAATTTGGTGTTGTCTCAGGAGGAGGCACAACGTTTTGCTAATCGTCGGCGGTGTGTTGGTTCCCGGCTTCGGGTTGGGGATTTGGTCTGGTTGTCTTCTCGTCATGTTCCTATGAAGGTTTCTTCCCCTAAGTTTAAGCCTTGGTTTATTGGTCCTTATAGGATTTCTGAGATTATCAATCCGGTGTCTTTTCGTTTGGCCCTCCCGGCATCTTTTGCTATCCATAATGTTTTTCATAGATCTTTATTGTGGAAATATGTGGTGCCCGTTCTTCCCTCTGTTGATCCTCCTGCTCCTGTGTTGGTTGATGGGGAGTTGGAGTATGTGGTTGAGAAGATTTTGGATTCTCGTTTTTCGAGACGGAAGCTTCAGTACCTTGTTAAATGGAAAGGTTACGGCCAGGAGGATAATTCTTGGGTTTTTGCCTTTGATGTCCATACTGCTGATTTGGTTCGGGCCTTTCATCTGGCTCGTCCTGATCGGCCTGGGGGCTCTGGTGAGGGTTCGGTGACCCCTCTTCAAGGGGGGGGTACTGTTGTGAATTCTGCTCTTGGGCTCCCTTCGGTGGTTGTTAGTGGTAGTGCAGTGGTCTCTGGATTATAGGCCAGGGCAGGTGTTTCTGCTTATTGCTGCTCTATTAGGTATTTAGGTTTGTAGGATCCATCAATCCCTGCCAGTTGTCCATTGTATCTTGGAGGGATTGCATCTCTGTCTGGCTCCACTGCCCTGCTGTCTTTTCAGCTAAGATAAGTGCCTTGTTTTGGTTCTCTGTAGCATGCATGCAGTGTGCTTTTATGTGCAGTCCAATCTATTGTGTTTTTGTCCAGCTTGACTTGTTTGGATTTTTCTGTCATGCTGGTTCCTCTTGAGATGCAGATATACATCCTATGTCTTTAGTTAGATGTAGTATATAGTATTTCCTGCTGTGGAATTTTCTAGTGTTTTAATACTGACCGCTTAGAACTCTGTCCTATCCTTTCTATCTAGCTAGAAGGGCCTCTTTTGCTAAACTCTGTTTTTTCTGCCTGTGTACGTATTTCCTCTTAAACTCACAGTCAATATTTGTGGGGGTCTGCCTATCCTTTGGGGCTCTGCTCTGAGGCAAGATAGGATTTCCCATTTCCATCTTTAGGGGTATTTAGTCCTCCGGCTGTGTCGAGGTGTCTAGGCCTGGTTAGGTACATCCCACGGCTACTTCTAGTTGCGGTGTCAGTATTAGGATTGCGGTCAGTACAGGTACCACCTACTCCAGAGATAGTCTCATGGGGCTCCAGGGTCACCGGATCATAACACAGCAGCCCTGAGAATTCCAGCCTGCCAGTGCTACCCAGACTCACTAGAAGTGTAGCTAGAAGGCAGTGCACTACACCAGCGGTAGCAAGCATAGCGGGCCCCGTTAGGCCGGTAGCAACCCCTACGCTGCGAAGGTCGATACGCAGCACCAAGAATCAAACTCCCCTCCGCTACAAAACTTGGAGGTATTAGTGAGGGCTGCTATTTAGTTAAAATTGTTTGTGTGCATATCTTTTGTTACAGGTTTTAAAATGGACAACGGAGTAATGGACAGTGAATTGCTCCAAAAACTTCTAAAAGGGGACCCCTTTGTTTACCCGGGGTCCCCGCCGGTTCAACCACTGAACTGAGAGTCATAAACTGTGCATGACCTAACTTTTGCAACATTCAAGAGTCCTCACCTCCCATAAAGGGAAGCACTGTTATGTTTAATTGTTTATGATATTTCAAAATTTTGTGTGTTTTCTGTTAACATGTATTGTTGTTCTTATTTTCCCAGTCTGGGAGTACTGGATTTAACCGGGGGGAGTGCAGCACCCCAGAGTCCTGGTCGTTGCAGTAACGTCGTTCTGTCGCTAAGGGGAGTGATGTTGCATCTGATTGCACTAAGGGAGTTCACCTGACCAGGTATCACAAACTACACTTCACACTCCGGCCACCAGGGGGGGTGGTTCTATCTAGTAGGCCACTCCTCACACTCTGGTAAAACTGTGGGTTGGACAGGAAGACAGGGAGAGAAGTAACTGGGAAGAGCTAGAGAGAGGACCTGTCAGGGATGGGATCCTGACAGATTCCTAAGAAAGGACAAAGAGTGAGAAAACGGGAATACAGCAAAGAGGCAATATGACCAGAAGGAGTCGTGCTGTAAGATTGAGGCAACATCCTTCTGAGGCGCAAACAGTCGGTGGCCGGAACGCCGAGCAAGTAAGAGATTCTAAGCATTACTTCAAACCATGGCAGGATAGCCAATTATAGGTTGGCTGTCTCACCTAAATCACCTAAGCAGACAACGAAGGCAGCTGTGGGAGAGGGGCGACTCTAGGATCCCGGAAGAACTCCAGGCCTACCCCGTCATACGGGTGCGTCCTACCATATCATCTGGGGGACGGAGAGAACGAACATCAGAGACAGACAGAATCAGTTGTGAGGACTATCCCGGGGTGCTCAGCAGGGAAGGACTACAACACACAGGCGCTAGAAGGTAGACGCTGATTCCCACCTGTTAAGGGGACTCCTGATGTGCCTTCGGACCGGCCGGTCTCAGACAGCCCTGTTAACAGTGCTCTGGATTGGATACCTCGAGACCTTCAGTAAAGAGGTAAAGAGACTGCAACCTGGTGTCCTCGTTATTCACCGCGACCTGCACCGCACCACAACATCATCACATTCTCAATTTTCACTGGACGCCCCTCAGCAGGGTCACGGACCGGGCCTAGCCACCGTGACAACCCCAGAACCGAGACACAGAGGCCCGGTACCGGGTGCCCCTCGGCCCTGCGGCAGTGGGGGCGCTCCAGATCCACAAATGGCATGGTCGCAGACGCATGACACGCTGTCTCTGTCGCTCTTTCTCAATAACAATTGCTTTCAATCGATTCGCCTCTGTGATGAAATCCAGGTTGTTCTGCAGAATCTTTGCAATAATGCCGTCCATCTTGCTCTGTATCTTGCTCCTCTCCAACCTGTCTCAGATGTTAGGAACACTGTATATATAGTTTTAAGCTGACCAATCAACGTTTTAACCTTTCAGGGGGGAGTTTTTACCAGCCGGATCCGTAAAGAAACGGAAAGAAAACCGGACGAACCGGATGGCAACCGGATGAGACGGATCCGGTTTTTCGCCGGATCCGTTGTCCGGATCCGGCGAAAAAACGGATCCGTCTCACCCGGTTGCTATCCGGTTTCCTGAAAAAAACCCGGATCCAGTGATGTGGCGCGATGCCAGAACCGGCATCCGGCAAAAAACCTGATATGTGTGAAAGCAGCCTAACCCTTTCCTGTTTCAGGTCAATTAGGATTACTATAATTATTAATATTTACCAAATGCCAGAATAATGAGACAGAGAATGTTTAAGGCATTTTTACTTCCTTCGCTAAAAGTTTACATACACACACTAAGATTACTATGCCTTTAAGCAATTCTGGACTGCCCATATGATGATATCATGTGTTTGGAAGCCTCTGATAGGTTTTTGGCAAAATCTGAATTACTTAGAGACACACCCATGGATGTATTTTAATGCACACCTGAAACACACTGCTTCTTTGTGTAGCATCATTGGAAAGTCTCAAAAAATCAGCCAATATATCAAGAAGAGAATTGTGGACTTGCACAAGTCTGGATCATCCTTGGGTACAATTTCAAGATACCTGATAGTGCCTCGTTCATCTGTACAAACAATTATATGCAAGTACAAACAAGATGGGAATGTCTAGCCATCATACCGCTCATGAAAGAAACAGTTTCTATGTCTCAGAGATGAACGTGCTTTGGTCTGACATGTGCACATCAACATAAGGACAAAAGCAAACGTCCTTGTGAAGATGATGGAGGAAGCTGGTAAGATTGTGTCAATGTCCACAGTGAAATGAGAACTATATCAACATGGGCTGAAAAGCCACTCTGCCAGGAAGAAGCCATTACTCCAAAAGAAACATTAAAAAGCCAGATTAATGTTTGCAAATGCACGCAGGAATAAGGACCTTAATTTTTGGAGACATGTCCTGTGGTCTGATGAAACTAAAAAAAATAACTCTTTGTGCATAATGACTATCATTACATTTGGAGGAAAAAGGTAGAAGCTTGGAAGCCTAAGAACACCATCCCAAAAGTGAAACACGGGGGTGGCAGCATCATGATGTGGGGTTGTTTTGGAGCAGGGGGGACTGGTGCACTTCACAAAATAGATGGCATCATGAAAAAAGAAGATTATGTGGCAATACTGAAGTAACATCTCGACATCAGCCATGAAGTTAAAGCTTGGGCAGGAATGGGTCTTCCAAATGGACAATGACCTGAAGCATACTGTCAAAATAGTAACAAAGTGGCTTAAGGATAACAAAGTCAATGTTTTGGAGCAGACATCACAAAGCCCTGATCTCAATCCTATTGAAAATTTATGGGCAAAGCTGAAAAGGCCAGTGCAACAAGGCTTCCCCCAAACCGGGATCAGTTACACCAGTTTTGTCAGGAGAAATGGGCCCAAATTCTGATCAACTATTGTGAGAAGCTTGTGGAAGGAGATCCCAAATGACTGACCCAAGTCATTCAGTTTAAGGGTAATGGAACCAAATACTAATGAAATTTATGGAAATTTTTGACTTTGTAGTATGTAATAAAAATGCCTTAAAACATTTTCTCTCTCTCTCATTATTCTGGCATTTGGCAAATGGTAATAATTATGGTAATCCTAATTGACCTAAAACAGGAAAGGTTTATTCTGATTTCATGTCAGATATTGAGAAAAGAGTTGGAACGGACCTCCAAGATCCTCGTGTCCAGCCCCCTGCTCTATGCAGGATTCACTAAATCATCCCAGACAGATGTCTGTCCAGCCTCTGTGTCAAGACGTCCATTGAAGGAGAACTCACCACCTCTCATGGCCGCCTGTTGCACTCATTGATCACCCTCACTGTCAAAAAGTTTTTTCTAACATCTAATCTGTATCTTCTCCCTTTCAGTTTCATTCCGTTGCTTCTCTTGTTTCCATGTGCAAATGAGAATAATGATGATCCCTCTACACGGTGACAGCCCTTCAGATATTTGTAGACAGCTACTAAGTCTCCTCTTAGCTTTCTTTTTTGCAAGCTAAACATTCCCAGATCCTTTAACCGTTAATCATAGGACATTTTTTGCAGACTGCTCACTATCCTGGTAGCGCTTCCCTGAACTTACTCCAGTTTTTCATTTTACAATGTGGTGCCCAAAACTGGACACAGTATTCCAGATGAGGCCTGACCAAGGAGGAGTAGACGAGGATAATTACTTCACGTTATCTAGACTCTGTGCTTCTCTTCCTACATCCCAGAACTGTGTTTGCCTCTCTGCTGCTGCATTACACTGTTGACTCCTGTACAGTCTGTGGTATATTAGTATACCAATGTATTTTTCATGTGTTTGATGTTGCTTAGTTCTGTTCCTCCCATTCTGTATATCCTTTTTTTCTTTTTCTTGCCAAGATGTAGGACTTTGCCTTTCTCCCTGTTAAAAAAACATTTTGTTAGTTGCTGCCCACAGTTTCAGTTTGTTTAGCTCTTTTTGAATCCTTTCTCTCTCTTCTCTAGTGTTAGCTAGCCTTCCTAACTTTGTGTCATCAGCCTTCCTTCATCTCCTTCAGCCTTGTGGTACCCTACATGAAACACTCATCCAATTGGATGTGCAACCATTTATCACCACTCTGAGTATGATAACTGAGCTAGTTAGGAATCCACCTAACCGTAGCCTAGTCAATCCCATACTTATTTTTTCAATACGGATAGTATGAAATACTTTATCAAATGTTTTGCTGAAGTCGAGATATACTATATCTACTGCATTTCCCTGATCCATCCAATCACTGGTTTCATCATAGAAAAAAAATTAGATTAATCTGGCATGGCTTGTTTGCTAAAACCCCATGCTAGCTCTGGTTAACTACTGTATTCAAGTAGTTACATACATGCTGAATAATTTGTTCAAAGATCTTTCCTGGCAAAGAAGTTAGGCTTACTGGCCTGTAATGTCCTGGCGCCGTCTTCTTCCTCTTTTTGAAGATAGAGACAACATGTGCCCTTCTCCAATCTGCTGGGATGTCTCCTGTTCTCCAAGAATTTTCAAAGTTTATGGAGAGTGGTTCAATAAATTCCTCTGCCCACTCTTTCAGTACCCTAGGATGTAATTCATCTGGACCTAGAGACTTGAATTAATTTATGTAAATTAGCTAAGCGTTCCCTCACCATCTCTCTGTTTATGGATAGTGTGAATTCTTTTATAACTTTGATGGCACCATGAAGATCAGTTGATATCAGTTACATTTACTTTCATAAAGAAAACAGATGCAAAATAGGAATTTGAAAGTTTGGCCTTCACAACATAATTTTTTGACACTTCACCATTTTCATCCTGTAAAGATCCTATAACATCTTTGACTTTTCTTTTACTTTACCCCCAAAATCCTTTCTTATTGGTTTTGACGTCTGTTGCAAGCTTTAATTCATTGTCATCTCTTTTAAGGCTTGCCTTGTATTCTCTGCAGACAGCATTACTATCTTCGCTAGATATGCCCCCTCTTTACATTTGATATACATGTCTTTCTTCCTTTTTAGCATGTGTTTAAGTTCTGTGTTTATCCATCTTAGTTTCCTTAAATGCTTGCAGTTCTTCCCTCTTCATGTGTATTGTCCCCCCAAGTTTCAGTGATGCCAATGACATCAAATTTCTTCTCCCGTGTCAGCAGCTCCAATTCTCTTTGTTTGTTTCCCATTCTCTGTGTATTTGTGTAGAAACATCTTACTTTGTGATCGGTTTCTCATTCTCCAATATTTTTATTATTCTGATTTTTTGTCTTTTTTCTTCCTTTCCACTTCTAATAGAAGAGTTCTCCATAGTATTAGTTCCTGCATGGTTTTTCCTGGCCTTTTGCTATCTGCCCCACGATGTTCTAGTATAAAGCTTTTCTGATGAGTGTAGCAAGGCGACTTCCAAATATGTGTTTTCCAGTCATGATAAGGTGCAATCCATCTCTAGCAAGTAGTCCCTCATACAGGTATCCTTGCTGACAGCACCATCAACATAGCTAGTTGTTTACCTGTAGAATCTTGTTCCAACTGCTTGATCCATCTCCATCCACTGGAAGGATGGATGAGAAGATGACCTGCGCTCCCAGTTCTTTTACTTTCTTGCCTAAGTCATCAAAGTTACTTGGCTTCCAAGTCCTTTCTTGCAGTGACATTTGTCACCATATGTATTAGCAGGAATGGTTAGTCATCTGAAGGTCTGAGGAGTCCTGATATCCTATCAGACAGATATTTGATTTTTGCATCTGGAAGACAGCACAACCCTCTTGAGGTTATATCCGGTCAGCAGATCGCAGCATCTGTTCCTCTCAACAGTGAATCCCCCATGACCACCACTCTTGTTTTTTTTCTTTTCCCCATGACCATCACTCTCCGTTTCTTCTTCTCCCCATGACCAACATTCTCTGTTTCTTCTTCTCCTCATGACCATCACTCTCCATCTCTTCATCTCCCTGATGACCACCATTCTCCGTTTCTTCTTCTCTCACATGACCACCACTGTACGTTTCTTTTCACAATATTTTTTTTCTTCATCCAAGACGACTGTGAGTGCTTCCAAGGTTGTTCTTTTTGGGCAAACTCTTATCTTGATGTATTTGATCGTGGTTCTACTGTGTGAGAGCCTGGTATTGGTTCCTGAGCAGTATGGGTGCTGACTGCCTCCCGAACTTCCTTCTTCTCTAGGTGCTTCCATGCCTCAGTTTCTTCAGTTGCACTACAAGTTTCTTCTCTTTCTTTTATCTGAAGAGATAATTTTGTTCTGCCTAAGAATTCCTCAGTTTCCTTACTAATTTTCAATGTAGCTATTCTCTCTTCCAGACATTGCAACTTTTTCTCCATCAGGGACACAAGCCACATTTCTGGCATTTGAAGTTTTGCTTTTCAGGTCTTTTAAATAAAAAAAAAGAAAAAAACTGTGACATGTCAGGTGTCTCTTTGGAGCCCATTTTATTGCTGAAGCATGTGTATAAATAGGTTCACCCTCCACTGTCTGTATATACAGTTTGTGTTCTGATGAAGAGGTCTGAAATGACTTTGAAACACATTGACTGAAAAACCTGAAGTAAAAAATCCTTTATTATTATACTTTCATTTGGATCTTCCCTGGCTTCCAGCCGCGTGGATAAACCACATTTGATTCTTTTTTTACATATATAAATATAAAGAACTACGATGAGCAAATCAATTCCATGCGAATTGAAATTTTGTCAAATTTTTGTAAATTTGCAGATCTCGGTGAACCTGAACATTTGTGATTCATATTGCACAGATCACCAAAAATGCCAAGCGCCATTTTACACAATGTGTCAGCCAGAACAGGATCACATGGCCTTGAGCATGGCCAAGCAGGCTTCTTCAGAATTCCTTGAACCTATCATGTAACACCCCAGGAAGCTGGTTGTTACAGTGGCATTGCCTTCCTCATGGGGAGGGTGATGCCATGCCTGGAAGTGAGGAAAGATCCTTTTAACTGGTAGTACGTACACACAACACTGTTCTGACTCCAGGCCAGAAAGGGGAGCTCTGATCCAGTTTGTGGGTGGCTTCCCTATACATTCTGGCTGGAGAAGGAGTTGAGAGTTCAGTCGAGAGAAGAGCTGGAGCCATGCAGACACATGGTTCTGCAGCTCTTGACAGAGCAGTCTGTGAGAGACTGTGAGGAGAGAATAGGCAAAGGAGAGGAAAGATACTGGGAGTGGAGCTGCAAGAGGGCTCACTTCAGAATCAGCACAGAATACCGGAGGCCGGAATACTGAGGTTGTGGAGGTAACTGTATGCCCTACAGCAGAAACCGGCGGGCAGGAGACTTCAAGTCGCCTGTCCACCATTACATCCGAAGGACAGCAGAATACACAGCAGAATCTAGAGCCCGGAGTCACCACAAATAGGGACACCTGTAAAAAGACTCAAGTTGCCTGCCATACGGATATTGTCCTATTAATAGGACCTTGTGTGAAGCCTTAGGCAGCAAGGGACTACAACACAGTGCAGTAAGGAAGGCTTCCACCCCACCTGTCTAGGGGGGATTCCAAATCGCTTCCAGGCTGGCCGGACCTCACCATCACCTGTGATCCGTACCCTGGACTGTGGCTGCATACTACCAGTAAAAAGTAAAGAGACTGCAACCTTGTGTCCTTCAATTCTTTCCGGCACTACACCATCTGTCATCTTTGCCTACTACACCAGCCAATTAAGAGGGACACTCACTGCCTGTATTAAAGCAGAGGCAAGGAATTTAGCAGCCATTTTGTGGTGAATCTGGAGAGTGAGAAAATGTTGCAACTCGCAACTTAGCAATAGAGATAGAGAGAGAAAGTTAGAAACACTGAATAAACATTACAAATAGTGTGTAAAGGTACCGTCACACTAAGCGACGCTGCAGCGATAGCGACAGCAATGCCGATCGCTGCAGCGTCGCTGTGTGGTCGCTGGAGAGCTGTCACACAGACCGCTCTCCAGCGACCAGCGATGCCGAGGTCCCCGGGTAACCAGGGTAAACATCCGGTTGCTAAGCGCAGGGCCGCGCTTAGTAACCCGATGTTTACCCTGGTTACCAGCGTAAAAGTTAAAAAAACAAACAGTACATGCTCACCAGCGCGTCCCCCAGCCTCTGCATCCTGACGCTGACTGAGCTCCGGCCCTAACAGCAGAGCGGTGACGTCACCGCTGTTGCTTTCACTTTCAGTTTAGGGCCGGCGCTTTAGTGTCAGGAAGCAGAGGCTGGGGGACGCGCTGGTGAGTATGTGCTGTTTGTTTTTTTAACTTTTACGCTGGTAACCAGGGTAAACATCGGGTTACTAAGCGCGGCCCTGCGCTTAGTAACCCGATGTTTACCCTGGTTACCAGTGTAAAATATCGCTGGTATCGTCGCTTTTGCTGTCAAACACGGCGATACACGGCGACCTAGCGACCAAATAATGTGCAGACCTTCTAGCAGCGACCAGCAATTTCACAGCGGGATCCAGATCGCTGCTGCGTGTCAAATACAGCGATATCGCCATCCAGGTCGCTGCAACGTCACGGATTGCTGGCGATATCGCCTAGTGTGACGGTACCTTAACAGCAGAACAATGACAGTTACCATCCATTTACGCATAGTCATAAAAACTGAGATCACTTGAAGAGCTTCAAAGGTGTTGAATACAGTCCTATGAGAACCATGAGTGTTAAATTTCTTTTTGGTGCATTAGCATCGCTTGTGATTCATCCAGTAACAATTCCTCGTGAATTTGTCTTTTGGGAAAATACGACAAAGTTGGCAAATTGGAACTTCAAAACGTTTGTTGATCACTATTATGACCAATCGAATTTTTTCTGCTCCTCCATACAAGTTCATCCAAAGACGGAGTTGCTGATAGCTCCCCTGTTTAGGAGCGATGCTGCACTTGTGGGAGATTTCAACTACATTTAGCCCGTTCAGTGAGCTCGACCCCATAGACGGCTTGTTATGTGAGGATGAGCACCTCATTACCAGGCTGCTATGGATTCTCGTCTCTCTGAAATACCCTAATACTCTGCTTCAAGTGACATCTAAAGGCAGTGAAATGAAACATCCCAGGAAACTTCTTTTTATCTCTTCAGATAAATTATTTACTCAGGACTGGATATACTCTGAATTATTGGGATTTTCTCATGGGCTAAGGGAAAGCAATATCACAATGATAATGCATGAGACTTAAAGGGCAACACATAAAAAGAATGAGATCGGTCAGAAGCACGTAGTCTGCTTTATGATGGTTTCCAGATAGGTGTCTACAACCAGTGGCGTAACTACAAAGTTATGGGCCCCAGTGCGAACTTCCAAATGCCCCCGTGTCCAGCGTTCTGTGTCATGATTTTCCCAATGGCAGGGAAATCAAAAATAACAAACGGACTAGCTCTCGGGTGATGGAAACTAAAGTGACCGTGACCTGAACCTGACACCACACTGGAAGTAGCCGGGGAGTGTTTCCTACGATGCCCTAGACACCACGCGCCAGCCGGAGATCTAACTACCCCTATCAGAGGAATATACAGGCCTGCCTTACCTCCAGAGATGAACCCCAAATGGAGATAGCAGCCCCCCACAAATATTGACGGTGAGTCAAGAGGAAAAGACATACGTAGGATGAACAGCAGATTTAGCACAGTGAGGTCCGCTCACTAGATAGCAGAAGAACAGGAAAGAGTTACTTCACGGTCAACTTCAAAACACTACTCAAAAACACCATCCTGAAATTACTTTAAAACTCCAGTGACAACTCATGCCACTGGAGTGGCAATTTCAGTCCACGAGAGCTTCCAGCTACAGAGAGTCACATTGCAGATAGCTGGACAAAAATAGCATTAACTAGAAACAAAATTCAACTTAGCTGAACAGGAACTTGAGGCAGGAGAATGCAACAGAATGCTACTGATACATTGTTGGCCGGCATAGGACCAGCAGCCAAGCAGCCTTAAATAGGAAACTCCCCTAATGGGTGTCAACAGGTGATCAAGGATAGAAGAAGGCAAATAAGTGGCACTACCACAAAACACCACCGGGGGAGCCCACAAACAGAATTCACAACAGTACCCCCCCCTTAAGGAGGGGGCACCGAACCCTCACCAGAACCACCAGGGCGATCTGGATGAGCACTATGAAATGCACGAACCAAATCAGGAGCATGAACATCAGATGCTGTCACCCAAGAGTTATCCTCCTGACCATAGCCTTTCCACTTAACCAGATACTGAAGTTTCCGTCTGGAAACACGGGAGTCCAAGATCTTTTCCACCACATACTCCAACTCACCCTCAACCAGCACAGGAGCAGGAGGATCAGCAGACGGAACAACCGGCACCTCATACCTCCGCAATAATGACCGATGAAAAACATTATGAATAGTAAAAGATGCTGGGAGGTCCAAACGAAAGGACACAGGATTGAGAACCTCCAGAATCCTATAAGGGCCGATAAACCGAGGCTTAAACTTAGGAGACGAGACCTTCATAGGAACAAATCGAGAAGACAACCAAACCAGGTCCCCAACACAAAGACGAGGACCGACACGCCGATGACGATTAGAGAACTGTTGAGTCTTCTCCTGGGACAACTTCAGATTGTCCACAACCTGTCCCCAAATCTGATGCATTCTATCAACCACAGCATCTACTCCAGGACAATCCGAAGACTCCAATTGACCGGACGAAAAGCGAGGGTGAAACCCTGAATTACAAAAAAATGGAGAAACCAAAGTGGCAGAACTGGCCCGATTGTTAAGGGCAAACTCTGCCAATGGCAAAAAATCAAGCCAATCGTCCTGATCAGCGGACACAAAACACCTCAAGTAAGTCTCCAAGGTCTGATTAGTACGCTCAGTCTGGCCATTAGTCTGAGGATGGAATGCAGACGAAAAAGACAAATCAATGCCCATCATGGCACAGAACGCCCGCCAAAATCTAGACACAAACTGAGTACCCCTGTCAGACACTATATTCTCAGGAATACCATGCAACCGCACAACATTCTGAAAAAATAGGGGGACCAGCTCAGAGGAGGAGGGCAATTTGGGCAAAGGTACCAAGTGAACCATCTTGGAAAAACGGTCACACACCACACAGATGACAGACATCCTACGAGAAACAGGAAGGTCAGAAATAAAGTCCATAGAGATGTGCGTCCAAGGCCTCTTAGGAATAGGCAAGGGCAACAACAACCCGCTGGCCCGGGAACAGCAGGGCTTAGCCCGAGCACAAACATCACAAGACTGCACAAAAATCCGTACATCTCGAGACAAGGAAGGCCACCAGAAGGACCTAGACACCAGATCCCTGGTGCCAAAAATTCCAGGATGACCTGCCAACGCGGAAGAGTGAACCTCCGAAATAACTCTACTGGTCCAGTCATCAGGGACAAACAGTCTACCAGGCGGACAGCGATCAGGCCTATCCACCTGAAACTCCTGCAAAGAGCACCGCAGGTCTGGGGAGACAGCTGACAATATCACCCCATCCTTCAGGATGCCAGTAGGTTCGGAATCACCAGGCGAGTCAGGCTCAAAACTCCTAGAGAGGGCATCCGCCCTCACATTCTTAGACCCAGGCAGATATGAAACCACAAAGTTAAATCGAGAGAAAAACAACGACCAGCGCGCCTGTCTAGGATTCAGACGCCTGGCTGACTCAAGATAAATTAGATTTTTGTGGTCAGTCAAGACCACCACCTGGTGTCTAGCACCCTCAAGCCAATGACGCCACTCCTCAAATGCCCACTTCATGGCCAAGAGCTCCCGATTTCCAACATCATAATTTCGCTCAGCGGGCGAAAACTTTCGAGAGAAAAACGCACATGGTCTCATTACTGAGCAGTCAGGACCTTTCTGCGACAAAACTGCACCTGCTCCGATCTCGGAAGCATCTATTTCAACCTGGAACGGGAGCGAAACATCAGGCTGGCGCAACACAGGAGCAGAAGAAAAGCGGCGCTTAAGCTCCCGAAAGGCCTCCACAGCCACAGAGGACCAATTAGCAACATCAGCACCCTTCTTGGTCAAATCAGTCAAAGGTTTAGCAATGGCAGAAAAACCCGCTATGAATCGGCGATAGAAATTAGCAAATCCCAAGAATTTCTGAAGACTCTTTAGAGAAGTAGGTTGTATCCAATCACAAATAGCCTGAACCTTAACCCCTTCCCGACATTTGACGTACTATCCCGTCGAGGTGGGGTGGGCCCGTATGACCGCCGACGGGATAGTACGTCATAGCCGATCGGCCGCGCTCACGGGGGGAGCGCGGCCGATCGCGGCCGGGTGTCGGCTGCATATCGCAGCTGACATCCGGCACTATGTGCCAGGAGCAGTCACGGACCGCCCCCGGCACATTAACCCCCGGCACACCGCGATCAAACATGATCGCGATGTGCCGGCGATGCAGGGAAGCATCGCGCAGGGAGAGGGCTCCCTGCGGGCTTCCCTGAGCCCCCCGCAGCAACGCGATGTGATCGCGTTGCTGCGAGGGTCTTACCTCCCTCCCTGCCTGCTCCAGACCCGGATCCAAGATGGCCGCGGATCCGGGTCCTGCAGGGAGGGGGTGGCTTCACAGAAGCCTGCTCAGAGCAGGCACTGTGAAGCAGCCTGTACTTCTCGCAGATCGGTGATCTGTCAGAGTGCTATGCAAACTGGCAGATCACCGATCTGTATTGTCCCCCCCTGGGGCAAAGTAAAAAAGTAAAAAAAAAAATTTCCAAATGTGTAAAAAAAAATAAAAAAAAATATTCCAAAATAATGAAAAAAAAAAAAAATATTATTCCCATAAATACATTTCTTTATCTAAATTAAAAAAAACAAACAATAAAAGTACACATATTTAGTATCGCCACGTCCGTAACGACCCAACCTATAAAACTGCCACACTAGTTAACCCCTTCAGTAAACACCGTAAGAAAAAAAAAAAAAAAACGAGGCAAAAAACAACGCTTTATTACCATACCGCCGAACAAAAAGTGGAATAACACGCGATCAAAAAGACTGATATAAATATCCATGGTACCGCTGAAAACGTCATCTTGTCCCGCAAAAAACAAGCCGCCATACAGCATCATCAGCAAAAAAATAAAAAAGTTATAGTCCTGAGAATAAAGCGATACCAAAATAATTATTTTTTCTATAAAATAGTTTTTATCGTATAAAAGCGCCAAAACATAAAAAAAATGATATAAATGAGATATCGCTGTAATCATACTGACCCGACGAATAAAACTGCTTTATCAATTTTACCAAACCCGGAACGGTATAAACGCCTCTCCCAAAAGAAATTCATGAATAGCAGGTTTTTGGTCATTCTGCCTCACAAAAATCGGAATAAAAAGCGATCAAAAACGGTCACGTGTCCGAAAATGTTACCAATAAAAACGTCAACTCGTCCCACAAAAAACAAGACCTCACATGACTCTGTGGAGCAAATGTGGAAAAATTATAGGTCTCAAAATGTGGAGACGCAAAAACTTTTTTGCTATAAAAAGCGTCGCTGGTTTCACACTTGCGTTTTTGTCTGCAGCGTTTTTTGCACAAAAAAACGCATGCGTTTTTTCCCTATATTTAACATTGAAAACGCATGCGGTTTTTTTGTACGCGTTTGGTCGCGTTTTCAAACGCATGCGGTTTTTTTCTGCATGCGTTCATTTTCAGAAATACAACCTGCCGTATTTTCTTGCGTTTTTAAGCACATGCGTTTGTTTGCGTTAAAAACGCATGCATTTTTATCGAAAAAAACAGAAAACACACTGAAAAGCCACCCACCACCATCAAGGTGATAAAGGGATCCAAACCCTAACCCTAACTCTACCCCTAACCTCACCCCTAACCGTTTAATGAACATTTTCTGACAGTCATAGTGCCACGTATTTCAGTGCCACGTATTTCAGTGCCACGTATTTCAGTGCCACGTATTTCAGTGCCATGTATTTCAGTGCCACGTATCACGTATTTCAGTGCCACGTGTTTCAGTGCCACGTATTTCAGTGCCACGTATCACGTATTTCAGTGCCACATATTTTAGTACCACGTATTTCAGTTGCACGTATTTCAGTGCCACGTATTTCAGTGCCACGCATTTCAGTGCCACGTATCACGTATTTCAGTGCCACGTGTTTCAGTGCCATGTATTTAAGTGCCACGTATCACATATTTCAGTGCCACGTATTTCAGTGCCACGTATTTCAGTGCCACGTATTTCAGTGCCACGTATTTCAGTGCCACGTATTTCAGTGCCACGTATTTCAGTGCCACATATCACATATTTCAGTGCCACTTATTTAAGTGCCACGTATTTCAGTGCCACGTATTTCAGTGCCACGTATTTCAGTGCCACGTATTTCAGTGCCACGTGTTTCAGTGCCACGTATTTAAGTGCCACGTATCACGTATTTCAGTGCCACGTATTTCAGTGCCACGTATTTCAGTGCCACGTATTTCAGTGCCACGTATTTCAGTGCCACGTATTTCAGTGCCACGTATTTAAGTGCCACATATCACATATTTCAGTGCCACTTATTTAAGTGCCACGTATTTCAGTGCCACGTATTTCAGTGCCACGTATTTCAGTGCCACGTATTTCAGTGCCACGTGTTTCAGTGCCACGTATTTAAGTGCCACGTATCACGTATTTCAGTGCCACGTATTTCAGTGCCACGTATTTCAGTGCCACGTATTTCAGTGCCACGTATTTCAGTGCCACGTATTTCAGTGCCACGTATTTCAGTCACGTTTAGGGTTAGGGTTAGGGGTAGGGTTAGGGTTAGGGCTAGGGTTGGAGGTAAAGTTAGGGTTGGGGCTAAAGTTAGGGTTGGGGCTAAAGTTAGGGTTAGGGTTTGGATTACATTTACGTTTGGATTAGGGTTGGGATTAGAATTATGGGTGTGTCAGGGCTAGGGGTGTGGTTAGGGTTACCGTTGGGATTAGGGTTAGGGGTGTGTTTGGGTTAGGGTTTCAGGTAGAATTGGGGGGTTTCCACTGTCCAGGCACATCAGGGGCTCTCCAAGCGCGACATGGCGTCCAATCTCAATTCCAGCCAATTCTGCGTTGAAAAAGTAAAACAGTGCTCCTTCCCTTCCGAGCTCTCCCGTGCGCCCAAAAAGGGGTTTACCCCAACATATGTGTTATCAGCGTACTCGGGACAAATTGAACAACAACTTCTGGGGTCCAAGTTCTCTTGTTATCCTTAGGAAAATAAAAATTTGGGGGGCTAAAAATCATTTTTGTGGGAAAAAAAAGATGTTTTATTTTCACGGCTCTGCATTATAAACTGTAGTGAAACACTTGGGGGTTCAAAGTTCTCACAACACATCTAGATAAGTTCCTTGGGAGGTCTAGTTTCCAATATGGGGTCACTTGTGGGGGGTTTGTACTGTTTGGGTACATCAGGGGCTCTGCAAATGCAACGTGACGGCTGCTGACCAATCCATTTAAGTCTGCATTCCAAATGGCGCTCCTTCCCTTCCGAGCTCTGTCATGCGCCCAAACAGTGGTTCCCCCCCACATATGGGGTATCAGCGTACTCAGGACAAATTGGAAAACAAATTTTGGGGTCCAATTTATTCTGTTACCCTTGTAAAAATACAAAGCTGGGGGCTAAAAAATCATTTTTGAGAAAAAAAAAAATATATATTTTCACGGCTCTGCGTTATAATCTGTAGTGAAACACTTGGGGGTTCAAAGCTCTCAAAACACATCTAGATAAGTTCCTTAGGGGGTCTACTTTCCAAAATGGTGTCACTTGTAGGGAGTTTCAATGTTTAGGCACATCAGGGGCTCTCCAAACGCAACATGGCGTCCCATCTCAATTCCAGTCAATTTTGCATTGAAAAGTCAAATGGCGCTCCTTCCCTTCCAAGCTCTGCCATGCGCCCAAACAATGGTTTACACCCACATATGGGGTATCAGCGTACTCAGGACAAATTGCACAACATTTTTTGGGGTCCAATTTCTTCTCTTACCCTTGGGAAAATAAAAAATTGGGGGCAAAAAGATCATTTTTGTGAAAAAATATGATTTTTTATTTTTACGGCTCTGCATTATAAACTTCTGTGAAGCACTTGGTGGGTCAAAGTGCTCACCACACATCTAGATAAGTTCCTTAGGGGGTCTACTTTCCAAAATGGTGTCACTTGTAGGGAGTTTCAATGTTTAGGCACATCAGGGGCTCTCCAAACGCAACATGGCGTCCCATCTCAATTCCAGTCAATTTTGCATTGAAAAGTCAAATGGCGCTCCTTCCCTTCCAAGCTCTGCCATGCGCCCAAACAATGGTTTACACCCACATATGGGGTATCAGCGTACTCAGGACAAATTGCACAACATTTTTTGGGGTCCAATTTCTTCTCTTACCCTTGGGAAAATAAAAAATTGGGGGCGAAAAGATCATTTTTGTGAAAAAATATGATTTTTTATTTTTACGGCTCTGCATTATAAACTTCTGTGAAGCACTTGGTGGGTCAAAGTGCTCACCACACATCTAGATAAGTTCCTTAGGGGGTCTACTTTCCAAAATGGTGTCACTTGTAGGGAGTTTCAATGTTTAGGCACATCAGGGGCTCTCCAAACGCAACATGGCGTCCCATCTCAATTCCAGTCAATTTTGCATTGAAAAGTCAAATGGCGCTCCTTCCCTTCCAAGCTCTGCCATGCGCCCAAACAATGGTTTACACCCACATATGGGGTATCAGCGTACTCAGGACAAATTGCACAACATTTTTTGGGGTCCAATTTCTTCTCTTACCCTTGGGAAAATAAAAAATTGGGGGCGAAAAGATCATTTTTGTGAAAAAATATGATTTTTTATTTTTACGGCTCTGCATTATAAACTTCTGTGAAGCACTTGGTGGGTCAAAGTGCTCACCACACATCTAGGTAAGTTCCTTAGGGGGTCTACTTTCCAAAATGGTGTCACTTGTAGGGAGTTTCAATGTTTAGGCACATCAGGGGCTCTCCAAACGCAACATGGCGTCCCATCTCAATTCCAGTCAATTTTGCATTGAAAAGTCAAATGGCGCTCCTTCCCTTCCAAGCTCTGCCATGCGCCCAAACAATGGTTTACACCCACATATGGGGTATCAGCGTACTCAGGACAAATTGCACAACATTTTTTGGGGTCCAATTTCTTCTCTTACCCTTGGGAAAATAAAAAATTGGGGGCGAAAAGATCATTTTTTGTGAAAAAATATGATTTTTTATTTTTACGGCTCTGCATTATAAACTTCTGTGAAGCACTTGGTGGGTCAAAGTGCTCACCACACATCTAGATAAGTTCCTTAGGGGGTCTACTTTCCAAAATGGTGTCACTTGTAGGGAGTTTCAATGTTTAGGCACATCAGGGGCTCTCCAAACGCAACATGGCGTCCCATCTCAATTCCAGTCAATTTTGCATTGAAAAGTCAAATGGCGCTCCTTCCCTTCCAAGCTCTGCCATGCGCCTAAACAATGGTTTACACCCACATATGGGGTATCATCGTACTCAGGACAAATTGTACAACAACTTTGGGGGTCCATTTTCTCCTGTTACCCTTGGTAAAATAAAACAAATTGGAGCTGAAATAAATTTTGTGTGAAAAAAAGTTAAATGTTCATTTTTATTTAAACATTCCAAAAATTCCTGTGAAACACCTGAAGGGTTAATAAACTTCTTGAATGTGGTTTTGAGCACCTTGAGGGGTGCAGTTTTTAGAATGGTGTCACACTTGAGTATTTTCTATCATATAGACCCCTCAAAATGACTTCAAATGAGATGTGGTCCCTAAAAAAAAATGGTGTTGTAAAAATGAGAAATTGCTGGTCAACTTTTAACCCTTATAACTCCGTCACAAAAAAAAATTTTGGTTCCAAAATTGTACTGATGTAAAGTAGACATGTGGGAAATGTTACTTATTAAGTATTTTGCGTGACATATGTCTGTGATTTAAGGGCACAAAAATTCAAAGTTGAAAAATTGCAAAATTTTCAAAATTTTCGCCAAATTTCCATTTTTTTCACAAATAAACGCAAGTTATATCGAATAAATTTTACCTTTAACATGAAGTACAATATGTCACGAGAAAACAATGTCAGAATCGCCAAGATCCGTCAAAGCGTTCCAGAGTTATAGCCTCATAAAGGGACAGTGGTCAGAATTGTAAAAATTGGCCCGGTCATTAACGTGCAAACCACCCTTGGGGGTGAAGGGGTTAACAGGGTCCATCTCCATAGATGAAGGGGAAAAAATATATCCCAGAAAGGAAATTCTCTGAACCCCAAAAATACACTTTGAGCCCTTCACAAATAGAGAATTAGCTCGTAAAACCTGAAAAACTCTCCTGACCTGTTGAACATGAGATTCCCAGTCCTCCGAAAAAATCAAAATATCATCCAAATACACAATCATAAATTTATCCAGATATTCACGGAAAATATCGTGCATGAAGGACTGAAAAACGGAAGGGGCATTCGCGAGACCGAAAGGCATTACCAAATACTCAAAATGGCCTTCAGGCGTATTAAATGCGGTCTTCCACTCATCCCCCTGCTTAATCCGCACCAAATTATACGCACCACGTAGATCGATCTTAGTGAACCACTTCGCCCCCTTTATGCGAGCAAAAAGATCAGTCAGTAAAGGTAACGGGTACTGGTATTTAACTGTAATCTTATTCAGAAGTCGATAGTCGATACAAGGTCTCAATGAACCATCCTTTTTACCCACAAAGAAAAACCCTGCCCCCAGTGGAGACAAAGAGGGGCGAATATGACCCTTTTCCAAAGATTCTCTGATATACTCCCGCATAGCAGTATGTTCAGGTACAGACAAATTAAACAAGCGACCCTTAGGAAATTTACTACCGGGAATCAACTCAATAGCGCAGTCACACTCTCTGTGAGGGGGGAGAGAATCAGTTTTAGGCTCCTGAAAGACATCATAAAAATCTGACAGAAATGCTGGGATCTCAGAGGGAGTAGATGAAGAAATGGGAACCAAAGGTGCATCCCCATGAATCCCCCGACATCCCCAGCTCAGCACAGACATTGATCTCCAGTCCAAGACTGGATTATGAATTTGTAACCATGGTAATCCAAGTACTAATACGTCATGTAGATTATATAACACAAGGAAACGAATAATCTCCTGATGGTCTGGGGTAAGATGCATAGTCACTTGTGTCCAATATTGTGGTTTATTGCTAGCCAAAGGTGTAGAATCAATACCCTTTAAGGGAATAGAAACCTCCAGAGGCTCTAAATCAAACCCACAACGCTTGGCAAAGGACCAATCCATGAGACTCAGAGCGGCGCCAGAATCCACATAAGCATCCACAGTAACAGATGATAAAGTACAAATCAATGTCACGGACAAAAGAAATTTAGACTGCAAGGTACCCATAGAAAAAGATTTATCAACCTTTTTATCAACCTTCTTTATGCGTTTAGAGCATGCTGATATAACATGAGCTGGATCTCCACAATAGAAGCACAACCCATTTTTGCGCCTGTAATTCTGTCGTTCGCCTCTAGACAAAACACTATCGCATTGCATATGCTCTGGTGCCTTTTCAGAGGTCACCGCCAAATGATGCACAGGTTTTTGCTCAAAAGATACCGCCATATGGTGCACAGATTTTCGCTCCCGTAAACGCCGATCAATCTGGATAGCCAATTTCATGGCATCATTCAGACCTGTAGGCACAGGGAACCCCACCATGACATCCTTCACGGCATCAGAGAGACCTTCTCTGAAATTAGCTGCTAGAGCGCACTCATTCCATTTAGTAAGCACCGACCATTTACGAAATTTTTGGCAGTATATCTCAGCTTCATCTTGCCCTTGGGAAAGAGCTATCAAGGCTTTCTCAGCCAAAATCTCTAAATTAGGTTCTTCATAAAGCAACCCTAAAGCCAGAAAAAACGCATCTACATTTAATAACGCAGGATCCCCTGGCGACAATGCAAATGCCCAACTTTGTGGGTCACCCCGCAATAGAGAAATAACGATTTTAACCTGTTGAGCAGGATCACCAGCAGAGTGAGATTTCAGAGACAAAAACAATTTACAATTCTCTCTGAAATTCAAAAAACGGGATCTGTCTCCGGTAAAAAATTCAGGCATAGGGATCTTAGGTTCAGACATTGGAGCACGTATAACAAAATCTTGTAAGTTCTGGACCTTTGAAGCCAGGTTATTCAGACCTGCAACCAAACTCTGTGGATCCATGATTCAAACAGGTGTAACCAAAGCCATTCAGAGATTAAGAGGAGAGAAAAAAAAAAAAAAGGGTGAAGACTGCAGTTTAAGCAAGGAGTACAAATAAGCACTAAGGTGCACTTTCCAAACACAGAAGGAAAAAAAACCTTTTCATATCCTTTCCTGCTTTAGTGCATAGTTTTAACACATGTGGGCCGGCCAAACTGTCATGATTTTCCCAATGGCAGGGAAATCAAAAATAACAAACGGACTAGCTCTCGGGTGATGGAAACTAAAGTGACCGTGACCTGAACCTGACACCACACTGGAAGTAGCCGGGGAGTGTTTCCTACGATGCCCTAGACACCACGCGCCAGCCGGAGATCTAACTACCCCTATCAGAGGAATATACAGGCCTGCCTTACCTCCAGAGATGAACCCCAAAAGGAGATAGCAGCCCCCCACAAATATTGACGGTGAGTCAAGAGGAAAAGACATACGTAGGATGAACAGCAGATTTAGCACAGTGAGGTCCGCTCACTAGATAGCAGAAGTACAGGAAAGAGTTACTTCACGGTCAACTTCAAAACACTACTCAAAAACACCATCCTGAAATTACTTTAAAACTCCAGTGACAACTCATGCCACTGGAGTGGCAATTTCAGTCCACGAGAGCTTCCAGCTACAGACAGTCACATTGCAGATAGCTGGACAAAAATAGCATTAACTAGAAACAAAATTCAACTTAGCTGAACAGGAACTTGAGGCAGGAGAATGCAACAGAATGCTACTGATACATTGTTGGCCGGCATAGGACCAGCAGCCAAGCAGCCTTAAATAGGAAACTCCCCTAATGGGTGTCAACAGGTGATCAAGGATAGAAGAAGGCAAATAAGTGGCACTACCATAAAACACCACCGGGGGAGCCCACAAACAGAATTCACAACAGTTCTGCCCCCGTGTCCAGCGTTCTGCCCCCGTGTGCAGCGTTCTGCCCCCGTGTGCAGCGTTCTGCCCCCGTGTGCAGCTTTCTGGCCCCGTGTCCAGCGTTCTGGCCCAGTGTCCAGCTTTCTGGCCCAGTGTCCAGCTTTCTGGCCCAGTGTCCAGCTTTCTGCCCCCGTGTCCAGCGTTCTGCCCCAGTGTCCAGCGTTCTGGCCCCGTGTCCAGCTTTCTGCCCCCGTGTCCAGCTTTCTGCCCCCGTGTCCAGCGTTCTGCCCCAGTGTCCAGCGTTCTTCCCCAGTGTCCAGCGTTCTGCCCCTGTGTCCAGCGTTCTGCCCCAGTGTCCAGCGTTCTGCCCCAGTGTCCAGCTTTCTGCCCCCGTGTTCAGCGTTCTGCCCCAGTGTCCAGCGTTCTGCCCCAGTGTCCAGCGTTCTGCCCCTGTGTCCAGCGTTCTGCCCCTGTGTCCATTGTTCTGCCCCTGTGTCCAGCGTTCTGCCCCCCTGTGTCCAGCGTTCTGCCCCTGTGTCCAGCTTTCTGCCCCCCTGTGTCCAGCTTTCTGCCCCCCTGTGTCCAGCTTTCTGCCCCCCTGTGTCCAGCTTTCTGCCCCCCTGTGTCCAGCTTTCTGCCCCCCTGTGTCCAGCTTTCTGCCCCCCTGTGTCCAGCTTTCTGCCCTGGGCCCCCCGGATCGCCGCTCTCAATAAAAAAAAAAAACAAGTTCTGCTTACCTGACCGCGATCCTGCTCTCTCTGGTTATCGGTGGGGGCGGCCATCTTCCTGAGGCCGCGTGTGCGCAGGTGGAGTGCTCTGCTGCCCGGGGCTTCAGGAAAATGGCCGCGGGATGCCGCGCGTGCGCAGATGGAGATCGCGGCGGCCATTTTTCTGAAGCCGACATGCGAACAGGTAAATTCTGCGCCGCCGGCGACCCACCCCCCCGCATTGTGCCGCCCCCCGCATTGTGCCGCCCCCCGCATTGTGCCACCCGGGGCGGCCCGCCCCCCCGCCTTCCTACGACTCCGACCTGCCGGCCCTGGGCCCCTGACCTGCTGGGCCCGGTCGCAATCGCGACCGCTGCGACCGCGGTAGTTACGCCCCTGTCTACAACTTGTATGTGTATTGAGTGTAAATACGACAGGTATTAATGTGGTGACTTGGCTTCTCACTCCAGACATTGCTAGGCTATATCCAAGTGGCTGCTCCTGGTCCACTCTTGCTTGCTTTTTCAGAAGACAGATGGTCCGCTGATGACTAAAATGGCTAACCTTACCATTGGGCACCCAAATAATGAAATGTAGATATAGTATAGGAATAACTGATACAGAAACAGCATTTGTTGGTGGTTGCAGTCAGCAAGATGGCAAGTTGGATCTGTCGGCTGACCCTCTCTGTGCCTCATTGGCTCCTGTTGGATCTTTCTCAGATGAAACATTGTGGGGTACCTACTATTATAGACCATTCCAACCATTAAACTTATTAAACTTATTACACGAAAAAACACATCCAGCAATAGCAACCTGTTGATGATTTCCAAGTAACAAAAGGATCATACAGTCTTCCATTGACTATGAATGGCTACTCCTAGCATTAGGCACACAAACTATTAAATACAGACATATTATAAAAATAACATATCCAGCAATAGTAACTTCTTGTTGGTTTCCAAGTTGCATAAGGACAAGTCTGGGATCTGACGGCTGAGATCTTTTGCTCTTGTTGACTTTTATGAGACATCACATGAATGCCCATTTTCTAGGATTTCCACTATTATGCGCTCAAACTAAATCAAAAGTAAAGATAAAGTAGGGTTGAAACACGCATCAGGGTCTCAAGTGGAAAGTGATGTGACACTTTATTTTTGGGTATGCTTGACTATAAGGAATCTTTATTTCTTTACTATTGATTTAATATTGTTTATTACATCGCACTAGTTGTGCATTATACTGTTATGCATGAAATTTCTTTAGATCTAACTTTCAGAACTACATTGTAATTAAATTTGTATATATATATATATATATATATATATATATATATATATATAGATATATATATATATATATACATTATATGTGCATATACACACCTGTAGTCATCATTGGTAGTATTCTGCCATCCGATGGTTACCCCTATTATTTTACGTCTCTCATTGGCGTCACCTTCCTTTCATCGCTTCTTGATTTTAATTATTACTTTTTATTTTGTATTTTGAACCTCTTTATGACCAGAGGTATTTTCATTTTTGCATTTTTATTTTTTTGCTCCCCTTCTTCCCCGAGCCATAACTTTTTTATTTTTTGTCAAAATGGCCATATGAGAGCTTGTTTTTTGCAAAGTGTACTTTTGAACGACACCGTTGGTTTTAACATATCATGTACTGGAAAATGGGAAAAAAATTGCAAGTGCGGTGAAATTGTAAAAAAAAGAGTGCAATTCAACAGTTGTTATTTTTTTTTCTCTGTTCACTAAAAGCTAAAACTAACCTGCTGTTATGATTCTCCAGGTCATTACGAGTTCATAGACACCAAACAACATGTATAGGTTCTTTTTTATTTAACCCCTTAGTGACGGAGCCAAATTTTTGAAATCTGACCAGTGTCACTTTATGTGGTAATAACTCTGCAATGCTTCAACAAATCCCAGTGATTTTGAGATCATTTTTTCGTGACACATTATACTTTATGATAATGGTAAATGTAGGTCAATATGTTTTGTGTTTATCAAAAATATTAAAAATTTGAGAAAAATGTAAAAAAAATTAGCAATTTTCAAAATTTGAATGATTATCCCTTTAATCCAGATAGTCATACCACAGCAAACCATTATTAAATAACATTTCCCACATGTCGGCTTTACATCAGCACCATTTGTAAAATGTTATTTTATTTTGCTAGCATTTTAGGAGGATTAATAATGTAGCAGTAATTTTTCATTTGTTCAAGGAAATTTACAAAATTTATTTTTTTAGGGACTTATCCATGTTTGAAGTGACTTTAGGGGTCCCATATTTTGGAAAACCCTCAAAAGTGATACCATTTTAAAAACAGCACCCCTTGACGTATTGAAAACTGCAGTCAGGTAGTTTATTAACCCTTCAGGTGCTTTACAGGAATTAATGCAAAGTGGCATGACAGAAATGAAAATGTGTATTTTTACCACCTAAATGCCTCTAACGTCTGAACAGATTACTCCAGCCTTCAGACTCTAAGGCCACTAATTGGTCTTGAATTGCCATCGCAAACATCAGGACCACAAAATCATGATCTGAGGGCACCAAATTGGATAAAGAGGAAGCCCCCACAGTCTGTTAACCACTTATAATGATGTAGTCACTATTGACAGCAGCATCTAAGGGGTTAAACAGATATGGACGGTGACAACGCTGATCGTGGCTGATTCAGCAAGTTGTCAGCTATAGTGTACAGCCGACAGCTGCTGGATTGTCACCTGTATGGGGAGGATATTCTCCAATATCTCAGGTCAGTTAAAAGACGTATTGGCTGTCATTAAGGGTGGTGAAAAAAAATCCAGACATTGGTAACAAAATAAAAAAGGAGACATTTTCTGAGACCTTTAGTGTATACATTTTTCGTGATCTGGAGCTGGGTGAAGGCTTCTTTTTCTGGTGTTTTTAATTTTTTTCTCATTACGTCATTTAGCGATCGGGTTAAGTCTTTTTATATATTGATAGATCAGGCGATTCTGAAAGCGGCGATACAAAATATGTGCATATTTCATTTTTTTATTGTTTTATTTTGAATGGGGCAAAAGGGGGGTAATTTGTACTTTTATATTTTTTTATTTTTTAAAAACATTTTTTTTTAACTTTTTGCATGCTTCAATAGTCTCCATGGGAGACTAGAAGCCGCCATATCTCGATCGGCTCTGCTACATACAGGCGATGATCAGATCGCCTGTGTGTAGCAGAAATGCTCACTTGCTATGAGTGCATAGCTCATAGCAATCTGGCTATGACAACCATAGAGGTCTGCTGAAGACCTCTGGTTGTCATGCTGATCCAATGGTGACCCGCGATCATGTGTCGGGGTCACCGATGGGCGGGATTTCCGATGCTCTTCCAGTAAGTGTGAGTTAAATTCCGGTGTCAGAGATTGACAGTGGCATTTATCAGGTTAGCAGCAGCGGGTGGATCGCGATTCCACCCGTGGCTGTTAGATGCACATGACAGCTGTTCAAAACAGCTGATATAAGCCGGGAAAGATGTGGGCTCATCGCCGAAGGCCAATAGTCCTGAAGGCGAAGCTTAATCTTAAAAGGGAAAGTTCGATGTTATATATCTCCCATTCTTAATTTACTATAAATTTACAGATGATACATATAGATTATAGATTCATTTTTTTGCAATATTATGCAAATTAGATTTATTTTCCAGAGAATTGAGCAGATTAGAGATAAAACACTGCACATCCAACGACTGACCCCGGACTGAAATGTCTCGTGTAAATCTGTGAAACAACCTCCTGTCTCTCAATGTATTGAGAAAAGTGATTAAAAAAACCTGCACAAAAAAAACGTCATGAATAAAACAGAAGGTCAACGATGGAGCTGGGACTGGAAATCTATAGCAAGAGGAAAAGGGCAAACTAATTGGGTGTTATGGATATAGTCCTTGGATGCCAGGCTGATTTGCTCAAACTATGAAACAAAATGCCCAAAAGGTTAAAATATAATATAAAATGAAAACAACACAATCAGAGAAGATAAGAACCTATGTCCAGGTGAAGACGGAGGTTTTCACTTTATTAAATTTTAATATTTCCTTTCTCAGTTCATTTTTTACTCTTGTAAGTGAATCTTTATTTTTTTTTTGCCATCATAAACGTTTTGCTTCCTATTTATATGAGACAAGATACATGCACAAGACAATACAATAATTATGAACTGAAATGAAATGCAAATGACAGATAACAACTCTATTATTAGCTACTGGGGGGGCAGAGGGGGCAGTGGCCCAGGGCCCAGCACTCTAAGGGGGCCCACCCAGAGCTATGCTACTGTAACAGTATCGGCTTGCACAGCACACCGATGCAGTTACATTCTGCGGCTCAGCCGCCCGGCCGCTGTGTGGCCCCTGAGGAGGCGGTAGGGGCCCTGTGCCAGCAGTGGGCCCCCCACCTGTCATCACAGGGTCAGCTTGATGAGAGAGGGAGCATTACGTTCCTTCTCCCATCATCCTCTGTCAGCATCTGACGCCACCGACGCTGACACTTACAGGGGGTAGTGATGACGTCAGTACTCGGCGCCCGCAGTCAGGAGATGAGCGGGTGCTCAGAGCACCGCGGGAACAAGGAGGAAGAAAGGTGAGGGTTTTTTTTATCGGATGCATTATACTATACAGGCTGTCTAATGGGGATATATTATATTGTACTGCCTGCCTAATGAGGGTGCATTATACAATACAGGCTGCCTAATGGGGGTGCATTATTTTGTACTGGCTGCCTAATGGGGTGCATTATACTATACAGGCTGCCTAATGGGGGTGTATTATATTTTACTGGCTGCCTAATGGGGGTGTATTATACTATACAGACTTCCTAATGGGGGTGCATTGTACAGTACTGGCTGCCTAATGGGGTAACATTATACTGTACTGGCTGCCTATGGGGGTGCATTATACTGTACTGGCTGCCTATGGGGAGTGCATTATACTGTACAGGCCTATGTGAAGTGCATTATACTATACAGGCCTATGGAGAGTGCATTATACTATACAGGCCAATGGGGAGTGCATTATACTATACAGGCCTATGGGGAATGTATTATACTATATTGAGGACTATTTGGCACATTATACTATATGGATGCTCTGTAGGGGGTCATCATACAGTGTGGGGATTACAGTGAAGGGGCCATCACACATTGTTGGGGCCATCAAGCAGTTTCGGTACTACTAACGGGTCAATATACTGTGTGGAGGTACATTACAGTGAGCATCATGTTATGTATAAGAGAGCATCATGCTGTGTATGGGGGAGCTGTACAGGGGGGATACTCTGGACATTATTCAATGGTAACTGGGCACTTATTGTTATAGGGGAACTCAGGTTACTGTGAATATCAAAGGGGCACACAGGGCAATATTACTTTCTAGGGAGCAAAATATGGGCACTGTTTTCTAGGGCACTTGCACCCTGCATTACTATATTCTAGAGAGTTGCTTTAGAATTTAGAGGGCACAGAGAACCACACAGCAGGTGCAGTAATAGGGACACATACGGCAGCAGCATTGGGGTATTAGTAGGATGATGAGTTTGTGCAGGTTGCGAATAGATGCTGATGGCTGAAAATATGAGAAGTGAAATGTGTCTTTGCTGTATTCTCTGCAGATGAGTCCTGGGTGGAAGAAGTTGCATTGGTCTGGGCCAGATGGAAAAGACGGGAAAAGAGGACAACTCCATCAGAAAGAACATCAGCAGTAATTCACCATCTGTAACTGTGCTGTGATCTCTTATATGTTCTGCAGGGCTGGTATTTACCACTGAACATATGGCGGTAATATCAATGTTGCTCTTTGTATAGAGATTATTTTCAGCAACAGCGCTGTCATCTGCTGAGGTTCTCCTCCACTATTAGGGTGCATCACACAGTTGTAATCAAGGTTACCTGGTTATGGGCCCACTCAGAAGTTTCACCCCCCTGAATCAAAACCCTAGCTACACCTCTGACCTCTATATACAGTAGATAGCACAGGATCCATCACATTAGGTGATGGCACAGCTCGCCTCCTCCTCCTGTACTAAGGACTGATAACACCTCTATATACAGTAGATAACACAGGATCCACCATTTGCAATAGGTGATGTCAAAGCTCACCTTCTCCTGTACAATGACTGATAACACCTCTATATACAGTAGATGACACAGGATCTACCATTCACAATAGATGATGTCACAGCAAACCTCCTCATCCTCTTGTACAATGACTGATAACACCTCTATATACAGTAGATAACACAGGATCCGCCATTCCCAATAGGTTATGATCACAGCTCACCTCCTCCGATCATCTACAATGACTGATAACACCTCTATATACCATAGATAACACAGGATCCACTATTTACAATAGATGATGTCAAAGCTCACCTCCTCCTCCTGTACAATGACTGTTAACATCTCTATATACAGTAGACGACACAGGATCCACAATTCACAATAGGTGATGTCACAGCTCGCCTCCTCCTCCTCCTGTACAATGACTGATAACACCTCTATATACAGTAGACGACACAGGATCTACCATTCACAATAGGTGATGTCACAGCTCACCACCTCCTCCCTTCACAAAATCCTTTGCACATGGAGCGCCCCGTCAGGGCTGTGGGGTACTCGGTACCGGGTCCTGTGGTTCACAGGGGGATGTCATGGCGGCTGACCCGGCCCATGGCCCTGGGACGTCCGTATAAAAGGGAAAGGCCTTTAAAGGGATAAAGTTTATGTTCGTGACGCCACCTGTGGTATTCGGTCAGGGTGACCGACGCTGCTTTAAGGGATCCACTGGGGTGATGTTATGGCAGCTAGATGGTATAACTTCCCACAGGTGAAGTGTATCCCCAGGGCTTTCCGCTGTATTTGATGGTGAATGGTGAGTGGCGTAGAGAAGAATGAGGACACAGGGTTGCAGTCTCTTTACCTTTACTGAAGACTTCGGCATCCACACTTCAGAGCACCAGACCACAGGGCAGGCAGAGTCCAGCCAGTTTGGAGGCAAGTCCAGAGTCCCCTTGTCCAGGTGGAGAATAAAAGCCTTTCCTCTAGCGCCATGGTGGTGTAGTCCCTTACTGCTAAGCTTCTCATAAGGTCCTCACAGATGTTATCTCTCTCGGTCCCCAGATTGGATAGGACATACCCATATGACAGGTGACTTGAGGCTGTTTATAGGGACTCTAGCACACCCCAGCCTCTAAGGTTGTCACCGTGCCTCCTGGGTGTTAGGTCGGACAGGTAACGTGGAGTTCAGCTGTTCTGCCAGTCTCTTATGTAAGTCATAGAGGTCCTTATAACCTCGGTGTTCCAGCTACCGGTCTCTGCGCCTCAGAAGGAGGCAGCCTGCTCGGGGCTGGTCCCCTTCTGATATCCTTGCCTGTGCTTCTTCTCCTGCATGCTCTCTGCAAACAATTCGGCCTTCAAAATGTCTTTCTGGGAGCTGCAGCTCTGAGGGCATGCACAGCTCCGTGAACCCTCTGTCCTCCTCAGACTGATGTCTGGAACTTTCTCACTTTCCCTAAAGACTACCAGTTATATATATATATATGAGGAGTCACCTAGTAAATGGGATCAGAAGCTCCCCCTGGTGGCCCGGAGTGTGAAGTGTTGCATGATGTGGTACCTGGATGCAGTTATCCTTCCTTGCCTCCAAACGTAGCATCACTCTCCCTGTGAGGACAGCGACACTACTGCGACGACCAGGACCCTGGGGCCCCGCATACACACTTTTTATATGCTTAAGTACAGATAGGGTCTGAGTCAGTCCATTGCTTCCAATGTACGTGTGTAGTTTGAGTCTAGTACAGCCCCAATGGACAGTGTGACAACAAATTCTGTATGCTTCAGATATGATTAAAGGCATGGTGTTATCCCTTCCTTCAGTGTGTGACATTCTTACCAGTGCCTGCTCCTTTTGTTTCTGCTTCTGTTACCAGACGGGAACATACCTTTGCTGCAGTTGAAAGCAGGTTGAGGGATGCAGTGACAGACAGAAGGCAGAGCAAGGGTTAACAAATTTAACAGTTTTAATTTAACAGGGGGTTAACCCCTCGCAAGGAAATGAAGGGTTAAACGGGGGTATAGCAGTCCAATTGCGAAGGATATTCAGGGTTAATAAACAAAGTGACAGTAGTCCTGTTCTGCACTTATCGTGTCAGGAGTTCTTCATAATACAGGTACCACTTGGGGGTTGGTAGCTCCAGGAACGGCTGGCGCGGAGTTTGTCCTAGGAGATTCGGTTGGTAACGGCGGTCCATCTTCTGGTGGCAGCGGTCAGTCTCTGGTACCTTCCGCTGAGCCCCTAGTTCATGAACATATGTGGCTGGAGAAAACAAGCTGCAGCACAATCAGGGTCCCCCGTAGACGGAAGGCATATGCTGGTAAGCTGGCCTGCAAACAACTGTCCAGTACCCGGTTCTCTGTTTGCAGGACGTGCGCTGTACTCACGGTCACGAAGCGCACGGCCCCTCGCTCTCTGACAGTTATCGGGCATACTGCACTTTTCTCTCTGCAATCCCCGCTTGCCACGGCGGGAGTACATGGATGCGGGCAGGCGCAGTCCCGGTGCTTAAAGGACGAAGTACTTCTCTCTCTGTGCTGCGCGCTGCCTGTTCCCACCAAGACTGACTGCTTCCGCACGGGCTGTGGCTGTTGCCGCTTGGCCACACCCCCTGTTTCCGAGTGCAAAGGTCTGTCTGGTCTCTTACTCCTTCCCCCGGACAACAGAGGAGACAGCCCTGACAGTTCCCGGCATAGGACAGGTACCCACGGCCATGTTCTCCTCCTTACACAGGCCAATAACATGTCAGTAATGAGCAATTCTCTGGGACTTGTAGTGTCATTCAGACAGAGAGCTTAGTTGTTTAATGGTGTGTGTTAGCACTCAGTATGCTTACTAGCTATTAACGTTCCTGCAGCACAAGTTTAGGCTGGCCTGGTCCACATCCCTGCGCTCGGCTCCTTTGGTGCAATTTTGATAATTGTGGTTTCTGACCTCAGCTCACATTAAGCTTTCATTGTGACCCTGACTTTGACCTTCTGGTAATAACCACGCTTGTTAACCTTTCTTGCTGCCAGATTGCTTTAGCGGTCAGCAGCCTGCTCCATGACCAACACCCAGTGGTCCCTGTGTAAGCCTGGTTTACTGTACGGAAAGAAATGAAGGCTCGGGGATCCGGTAGATGGAGTGGCTAGTGCTAAACCTGTCTACCACGCACAGTGCCCATGTGACAGAATGGGCCTTAGCTGCAGTCTAGGCTATAATGGAGTCATTACTGGACATACTAATCCTGTGCTTTTTTATAGGAGCTAATGACCAGAGCTGCAATTGTAAAGTATGAGAAGAGAGAAAATTTTATTAATAAGTGTTAGCTAAGATATAAATTACAATTCTTACTCCCTCAGGCTCCAATAAGCACAGAGCCTAAGTTTAAGGCATGGACTATAATGGGCTACTACTAAAATGAACTGTTACTGAAGAAATCATTTTCTAATGGCTATTGATTTGCATTTATAAGAAAAAAATAGAGTTTAGTAGCTTATCATGCAAAAAATTGACAACTAGTATCATTACATTACAAAAAGGAGAACAAAGGAGCAATAAGGTTAAATGTAACAATTAATTGATATAATATAGAATACAAAAATACATAAAATTTATAAATATGGAAAGACAATATTCAGAGTGAATAGGTGTTATTAACTGACCTGAGTTGGAGTCGTGGTATTGCAACCACAAGGGGCAGCACCGGCAGGTTATGTAGTCAGGAATCAGCTGGGGGGTCGGTACACGGAGCAGCAGTATAGTTTGGAGGAAAGTAGGTTGTGTAGTTAGGAGCTAGCCAGAGGTCGGTACACGGAGCAGCAGTATAGCTTGGATGAAGCATCAGGTGGAAAGAGAGCTTGACTGAAGGCTGGGAGCTCAATAATCTCATAAGGAAGGAAGTGAAGTGCCAGGCTTGAAGGGTGCTCAATGAGGAGATCACAGACTTGAGCCAATCAGAAACTCAGGGTGGAGACCATCAGGAACAACACAGGTACTAGTATATGGGTTAGCAAAAAGATGTGAATAGCTCTGAGGGAAGAGCTGCCACCTGGTGCACAAGAGCTGCTGGGTTTGAGTCCTGACAATAGGACACCTATAGCCACACACAAAATAGTCCACATGCAAGGCTGCCATAGAAGAGAGCAGTCCCCAACGCATGTTTCGCGTGTTCAACACATCGCTTCCTCAGGGGGTCCGGTAACTGATCCACCTGACAGAACCTTAAATCATTACATTTAAGTGACATTTAGCTTCTTGATGACATTTTATACTAATTTGCACACAGTCAGTAGATAAAGACCACAAATAACAATCAGTATCAGGAAATGAGCTTCACATCGGGGATCCAGACTTATCCAGACTGCAGTTATAAAGTAACTATATAATGATTCATATTAGTATCTTATATTTATTACAGTAGTTATATAATTGTATCATCTACTTAATCTTTAGGGGTGTTGGCTCCTAATCCATTGGATTCATCACTTGCATATGGACCCTGAATGGCGAATATCCATAACATACAACACACTCGGGTTTATTAAAAATCGTATTCTCAATTTCCAACTGCAGGACTGAAAAGTTGCATGCAGCATTAATCCTATCGCATAAAATGCAACGAGTCATGACAAGCTCACACCCTGAACATTTGTGCTCAGCCTTTATCTTACGCCTCCAGTTCCACATCACTCTGTGACCTTAATTTCATGCTGTCTGCCTCTGTTCTGCTTTGTACACAGCCAAGATAAGACATCTCCAGCAAATGGATGGATCATGTTTACACAACACTTGAATTATTTTAGAAGTATTCATTTATCAGAAAATGCAGCAACATCAAATTTTATTCGCATGTTGACTCTCGGATGGAAAAAAAAATATTGTAAATGTCAGAAACTTGTTATTTTTCTAATGTTTCACGTCTGGTTGATACACAGGAAAAACAAGTTAAATTCCATCTCGGATATCAGATGTATAATGGGAATTGATCATAATGCAGATCCTTGGGGGTGGTATATATTTGCCAAGACATCTTCTGATCTTACAATGTTCATAGTCAAAAGATTGAAAAAAGCTAAGTTCATCTAACCTAACATAAGCGAAGTCTTCTGGAACATCATCCTCATCCAAAAAGAAAAAATATCTCTCCCAACTCCAACATTCGCACTGGAAAAAAAATCATTAGATCAGCAACCTACCTCAATAAATTAATTATTGGTAATTTGCAACATGTACTTCTCTCAGAATAAATATTCCTCTTTGGCGTCAATTGTCTAAATCATGAGAATAAAAAAGACAAACCTCATATTGAAGATTGGAATTTCCATACAAGTTTATCCACAACCATTCTGCTGCTGGATAAAATCCGAAATCTACTAACACACATTGGGTTTCAACCACCATTTTCTTAGTTTACTTGTCCTTCTCGCCACGACACCCATCATAACCTCATATCTCTTTTACCTTTGTGCACTGGCTCATAGTTCCTTCTGCAGTGGTTTACAATCTCTGCAATGCTACCTATGTTGGGTTATAAGCAAGATGAAGAACCCAACTGGTGCCACATGCTAAGCCAAGCGTTCCTCCACGACTTTGGCAAAGGCAAGAAACATGGACTCTCCGGCCTGTATTCTAGTATTATGACTTTAAGGTTGTCTATGGTAGGCATGAAAAATCTATTAATTTTCCAAAGAGAGTTTATAATGTTAAACACATGTTAAACTCATGCAAATGAAGTCAGCAAAATGCCAATGCTTGTCCCATTAATCATACGTCGTCTGCGCTTCTATTGTACCTAAGTCTTCCCTACCCTAGAGCAACAAAGTCCATCTGTTCCACAAACAGCTGAAGTAGAAATATTAATCATGTCTCAAAGTAGAGAAAAAATGAGCAGAGAAGAATGATTAGCAAGAATGGTGAGTGTCCTGTAATAAGACTTTTAGAAACACCCTTGGTCATTAATATTGCACCCACTGGATCTCAACTTCAGCTACCTCAATAAAGAACTAAAATCAAAATTAGTGTTATTTTGGAAAGGAGCAAGAATTTGTGGGATCGAAGACCAATGACTCAATCATTAATAGGTGAAATTATGTTTCACCAAACCTCTACTATCTATAGTCTTGTCATAAGAACAATAGTATAGTATGGTCACCAGTCTTCAACGGTTTGCCGTATTTAACAAACTAAGCTTGAATATCACGTGCCATCAGCCAAGCATTGACTGTTCTGTTTAGTCAGAAGTTTAGGACATTTTTAACTTGGATGTAACAAAGTAAAAGCTGCATTACTAATTTTGATGTATTGGTAAATGGAGAGAAAAGACTACGAAGAGCTGGACTAGTCCAATGGTCTTAGACTCCTCGAATATTAAAAGAGCCTTATTACTAAAGGTGGAGATTTAATTCTGTTATGTCCTTGGTTTCTTCTTCACTACTAAAATCAGAACTGAAATGCAGAAAGCAAACATTTCTAAAAGAAATACAGAATTCATGAGCATTCCTAGAAAAAGTGGAGCCCATAGAAAAAAGAATTTGTGGACAGTGCAGGAGAACCCAATGGTTGGGTCTTCCTCTTCTTGTCCCATGTAGAAGATGAGAAAATAAACGTTGGTCTATTCTAGGGCTACAACAATTCTGCTATAACAATGTAAAGTCATTTCAATGAGATTATCAAATCGTTAAGCAAAAAAAACTTCCTCCAAGTCAGATTACGAAAGCCATTTCAATGAGGTTTTCTTTGACCTTTCTAAAGACCATAGCAGCTCATGGATGACTCTGGGGTGGCATTTCTTGGGTAGAGACAATAGGTTTCACTTTTAAAGTCAAACATTGATCATTTTTTTGCCCATGTGAATGGATATCGGAAAGTCTCTGGGGGACTGATTTAGATGCTGGATCTTTGGTAGATAGATGCCACCAAAAACATCATGTTTCACCATTCATAATTTTATATGTATGATGAGATTCATTACAATAAAGGTATGTAGCTTTCACTCAGTATTGGGACTGCTCATAAATCTTGAAATTTACTAAAAATTGGAAAACTATAAATATTTTATATTTTTTCTGATTTGTAGAGGGACAGGAAAAGGATAAAAAATAAATAAAAAATATAATTATATGTTGATACTCACCTGTTCCTTCACCACAACCTTCTGCCTGCAACCATTTCCTCAGCCTCTTCTTTAGCTCATCACAAGCCATGTTCTTTTCCTCTATGTTTCCTCTATACTGCAATTTTCAGTGCTGAGAAGGTCTCTGACATGACAATGTATGTTATGCTCAGGAGACATGTGTTGTAATGCCACAATGTGAGTCATTATGTCAGAGGTCTAACCAATCGCCCTGGTCAGAATGAAGGTGATGGAAAAGTAGAGAACTGGATGCAGAAGTCGGGATACAGAGGACTGGACAGGATGCAGTGCAGCAGACGTCTGGACATAGGGCTGCAGAAGACTGGATGAATGGTTACAAAGAACTGGACACAGGGTTGCAGTAGACTGGATGTAGAGATGCAGTGGACTTGATGCAGGGCTGCAGAGAAATAGCCACTGGACTGCAGAAGACTGGACGCATGGTTGCAGAGAACTGGATGCATGGCTGCAGTGGAATGGATGCAGTGCTGCAGAGAACTCCTTGCAGGGCTGCAGTAGGCTGATGCAGGGCTGCAGAGGACTTGACTCAGAGCTGCACAAAACTGTGGATGCAGGGCTGCAGAAAACTATGGATGCAGGGCTGCAGAGGACTGCATGCAGAGTTGCAGAGGACTGGATGCAGGGCTACAGAATACTGGACTCAGGTTTGCAGTGGACTGGACTCAGGCCTGCAGAGGACTGGACGCAGGGCTGCAGAGAACTGGATGCAGGCCTGTAGAGGACTGGTTGCAGGGCTGCAAAGGACTGAACGTAGGCCTGAAGATGACAGGATGCAGGGCTGCAGAGGACTGGACACAGGGCTGCAGAGGACTGGACACAGGGCAGCAGAGGACTGGACACACGGCTGCAGATGACTGGACACAGGGCTACACAGGACTGGACACACGGCAGCAGAGGACAGGACGCACGGCTGCAGGGGACTGGACACAGGGCAGCAGAGGACTGGACACAGGGCTGCAGAGGACTGGACACAGGGCAGCAGAGGACTGGACACACAGCTGCAGAGGACTGGACACAGGGCTGCAGATGACTAGACAAAGGGCAGCAGAGGACTGGACACAGGACTGCATAGGACTGGACGCAGGGCAGCAGAGGAATTTAAGCAGGGCAGCAGAGGACTGGACTCACGGCTGCAGAGGACCGGATGCAGGGCTGCAGAGGACTGAACGCAGGGCAGCAGAGGACTGGACACAGGGCTGCAGAGGACTGGATTCAGGGCTGCAGAGGACTGGAAAGAAGGGTGCAGAGAAGTGGACAGAGGGCTGCAGAGGACAGGACACAGGGCAGCAGAGGACTGGATGCACGGCTGCAGGAGGACTGGACACAGGGCAGCAGAGGACTGGACACAGGGCTGCAGAGGACTGGACACAGGGCTGCAGAGGACTGGACGCATGGCTGCAGAGGACTGGACACAGGGCTGCAGAAGACTGGACAGGGTAACAGAGGACTGGACGCAGGGCTGCAGAGGACCGGATGCAGGGCAGCAGAGGACTGGACACACAGCTGCAGAGGACTGGACACAGGGCTGCAGAGGACTAGACAAAGAGCAGCAGAGGACTGGATTCAGGGCTGCAGAGGACTGGAAAGAAGGGTGCAGAGAAGTGGACAGAGGGCTGCAGAGGACAGGACACAGGGCAGCAGAGGACTGGATGCACGGCTGCAGGAGGACTGGACACAGGGCAGCAGAGGACTGGACACACAGCTGCAGAGGACTGGACACAGGGCTGCAGAGGACTAGACAAAGGGCAGCAGAGGACTGGACGCAGGACTGCATAGGACTGGACGCAGGGCAGCAGAGGAATTTACGCAGGGCAGCAGAGGACTGGACTCACGGCTGCAGAGGACCGGACGCAGGGCTGCAGAGGACTGAACGCAGGGCAGCAGAGGACTGGACACAGGGCTGCAGAGGACTGGATTCAGGGCTGCAGAGGACTGGAAAGAAGGGTGCAGAGAAGTGGACAGAGGGCTGCAGAGGACAGGACACAGGGCAGCAGAGGACTGGATGCATGGCTGCAGGAGGACTGGACACAGGGCAGCAGAGGACTAGACACAGGGCTGCAGAGGACTGGACACAGGGCAGCAGAGGACTGGACGCACGGCTGCAGAGGACTGGACACAGTGCTGCAGAAGACTGGACACAGGGTAACAGAGGACTGGACGCAGGGCTGCAGAGGACCGGACACAGGACAGCAGAGGACTGGACACACAGCTGCAGAGGACTGGACACAGGGCTGCAGAGGACTAGACAAAGGGCAGCAGAGGACTGGATTCAGGGCTGCAGAGGACTGGAAAGAAGGGTGCAGAGAAGTGGACAGAGGGCTGCTGAGGACAGGACACAGGGCAGCAGAGGACTGGATGCACGGCTGCAGGAGGACTGGACGCAGGGCAGCAGAGGACTGGACACAGGGCTGCAGAGGACTGGATTCAGGGCTGCAGAGGACTGGAAAGAAGGGTGCAGAGAAGTGGACAGAGGGCTGCAGAGGACAGGACACAGGGCAGCAGAGGACTGGATGCACGGCTGCAGGAGGACTGGATGCAGGGCAGCAGAGGACTGGACACAGGGCAGTAGAGGACTGGACGCACGGCTGCAGAGGACTGGACACAGGGCTGCAGAAGACTGGACACAGGGTAACAGAGGACTGGACGCAGGGCAGCAGAGGAATTTACACACGGCAGCAGAGGACTGGACTCAGGGCTGCAGAGGACCGGACGCAGGGCAGCAGAGGACTGGACACAGGGCTGCAGAGGAATTTACGCAGGGCAGCAGAGGACTGGACTCACGGCTGCAGAGGACCGGACGCAGGGCTGCAGAGGACTGAACGCAGGGCAGCAGAGGACTGGACACAGGGCTGCAGAGGACTGGATTCAGGGCTGCAGAGGACTGGAAAGAAGGGTGCAGAGAAGTGGACAGAGGGCTGCAGAGGACAGGACACTGGGCAGCAGAGGACTGGATGCACGGCTGCAGGAGGACTGGATGCAGGGCAGCAGAGGACTGGACACAGGGCAGCAGAGGACTGGACACAGGGCAGCAGAGGACTGGACACAGGGCTGCAGAGGACTGGACACAGGGCAGCAGAGGACTGGATGCACGGCTGCAGAGGACTGGACACAGGGCAGCAGAGGACTGGACACAGGGCTGCAGAGGACTGGACACAGGGCAGCAGAGGAATTTACACATGGCAGCAGAGGACTGGACTCAGGGCAGCAGAGGACTGGACACAGGGCTGCAGAGGATTGGATGCAGGGCTGCAGAGGACTGGGAAAGAAGAGTGCAGAGAACTGGACACAGGGCTCCACAGGATTGGACACAGGGCCACAGCAGCAGTACATGTGAGTAATATTATTATTTTTTCACCCTTCTTTTATTATGCTGGTCTGGAAAGACCCCAGAGCATAGTAAGCAAAATTTGATTTGGATCCAAAAAAATGAATGCAAATTGAATCTGCTGGCCAAATTTGAAGAATCTGATGCCAAATTTGCATTTCTGAATATTTGTTCAATACTACCTATTTTTAATTATTTTTAATTTCTCAGAGTAGAATCTGACCATGAGTAACATAAAGACTAAGTTTATCAATGTCCTGGAACTTCTTTTCTTTGTGCTAAGTGAACTCTGATTACTGAACTTGTGGGATTACATTTTATGCCACGCATTATCCAAGATTTAAAGATTTTTTTGTGTGTCTGTAAATTACAAATCTGAGTCTCCTTTCTTTTTTTTCAATAACTTTACAGTTTATGTTTTATAGAACCAGCTGTTAGATAGGAAATTCTAAATATGGGAAATAGTCCTTTAGCATCTAAATTTTCCGAGAAGAAGAAGCACAAGGTTAACGATCCCCTTCTGGAATTATCTTATATCAACGCAATTTTGTAATTTTTTTTCTTGCTCCATTTGATAAAAAGGTTAATGGAAATATGGAAAGCTGTACAAAAGTGAAATTAAAAAAATAATTTCAATTTATTGCAAGTTTTTCAACTTAACTAAATTTTATTTTATTTTTTTTTTAAATGATTTGGGGTATTTTTTTACATTTACTATGCATTTCTATATTTTTATTTCATTTAACAAAAACTGTTTTAAGAGGTTTTTTTTTGTTATTTCACTTAATCTTACCAGTAACTTATATTTCTATAATTTGAAATCTGATTGCAAATTTATGAAGAGGATATATTTTAATTATAGAGTTAATGGATTATTTAAAATTAAGACTTTATATCAATGTAATTGTGTTTGTTAAATGTGAATTATATTTAGATATATTTTGTACTTTAATTTATTTACTTTTCTGTATATATTTTATATATTTTCTTAATCATTTTATTTACTTCTATATTTGATTTGTATAATTATTTTATATTTTTCTTAATTACGTTTTAATTATTTTAGTTTTTTTTGCAATATATGTCAATTGACTATTTGTATTTAGTTGGATTAAAAACATCTATTTCCTTTTTAAATATTTTAAATAATGAAATAATAATTCTAAAAAATTGCATGTGATAATTCAGAGCAATTAGCTCGTATTTCTTGTTATATATACAGCCGGGCTTTTCTGTATTTGACCTTCTAAGAGCCGTTTACATTGAACTTGTGCATTATAATATGCACTTGTGTAGAAGTGGAAATCTTTCTATTTTAGTGTCCCAAGATATGGAGCTAATGGACCTTCAAATATATTCAATGCTAGAGCTGCATTAAGAATCCATTCTTTTTAAGAGCTGAGAAATATTCCCAGTCGCTGATCTTGCGGAGTTCTTTGACTGACTTCCTAATGACTTAATTCCTCAATTTGCCATCTGCAAAGATTTTGTGCTAATTACATGTAATGGGCTGTGAGCTATTGAAATATTAACTCATTTGCGCGTTTTTAAAGCAAAACCAATTTACTAATATATGATGGGAAGTAGAACTGGATAATCAATTCTGATACGTTTAAAATCCACTTAAAAGCGTAATAGGGACTTATAATACATCGCTCCTCATTCAGTATGCAATAGTAGTGGAAGAAGAGCATAGAAGAAAACATAGTGATGAGCGAACATGCTCGGAGAAGGTGTTATCATGCTCTGGTGCTAACTAAATGACTTCGGCATGCTAGAATAATACATTCAAGTCCCCGCGGCTGCATGTCTCATAGCTATTCGACAACACATGCGGGAATTGTCTAACAAACAGGAAATCCCTGCATGTGTTGAGGCTGTTGAAAAGTTGTGAGACATGCAGCCGAAACATATTTTTTGAGCACGCTGAAGACACTCGGGTAGCACCCGAGCATTCTCAGATAATACCTTCTCCGAGTACATTCACTCATCGCTAATATTGACATATTAATGTATGTCATCCTAGAGAAAATAAAATGTCCACATGTCCAGACTTTGTACACTGCAGACCTAATGATAAGAAAGCACATACAAATATATATTACTGAAAATAAAAGAAATAATAATTTTGACACTTTAACACCTTTCTGACATTAGGCGTACTATCCCATCGAGGTGACCTGGGCCCTGTATGACCATTGACGGGATAGTACGTCATATGCGATCAGCCGCTCTCACAGGGGGAGCACGGCCGATAGAGGCCGGGTGTCAGCTGATTATCACAGCTGACATCCGGCAATATGTGCCAGGAGATGTCACAGACCGCTCCCGGCACTTTAACCCTCGGAACAGTGCGATCAAACATGATCGCATCATTCCGGAGACATAGGGAAGCATCGCGCAGGGAGGGGGCTCCCCTGAGATCCTCAGAACAATGAGATGTGATCGCGTTGCTCTGAGCATCTCCTCCTGTCTCCTCCCTGCAGGCCCCCGGATCCAAGATGGCCGCGGGGTCCTTCTGGGTCCTGCAGGGAGGTGGCTTGTCAGAGCCTGCTGAGAGCAGGCGCCGGCAAGCCTCCTGCACTGCATGTCAGATCGCTGATCTGACACAGTGCTGTGCAAAGTGTCAGATCAGCGATCTGACACTATATAGTGATTTCCCACCCTGGGACAATGTAAAAAAGTAAAAAAAATATATATATATTATACTGTGTAAAAATACTTAAAAAAAATTCCTAAATAAAGAAAAAATAATATTGTTCCAATAAATACATTTCTTTATGGAAATAAAAAAACAATAAAAGTACACATATTTAGTATCGCCGCGTCCGTAACGACCCAACCTAAAAAACTGTCGCACTAGTTAAACCCCTTCAGTGAACACCATAAAAAAATAAAACAAGGTAAAAAACAACGCTTTATCATTATACCGCCGAACAAAAAGTGGAATAACATGCGATCAAAAAGACGGATATAAATAAACATGGTACCTCTGAAAACGTTATCTTGTCCCGCAAAAAACATGCCACGATACATTGTCATCAGCAAAAACTAAAAAAGTTATAGCTCTTAGAATAAAGCGATGCAAAAATAATTAGTTTTTATATAAAATAGTTTTTATTGTATAAAAGCACCAAAACAAAAATTTTTTTTATAAATGAGGTATCACTGTAATCGTACTAACCCAAAGAATAAAATTGCTTTATCAATTTTACCACATGCAGAATGTGGTAAATTCATGAATTGCTGGTTTTTGTTCATTCTGCATAAAAAAAATCGGAATAAAAAATGTCATGTGCCCGAAAATGGTACCAATAAAAATGTCAACTCGTCCCGCAAAAAACAAAACCTGACATGACTCTGTGGACCAAAATATGGAAAAATTATAGCTCTCAAAATGTGGTGACGCAAAAACTATTTTTTGCAATAGAAAACATCTTTTAGTGTGTGACAGCTGCCAAACATAAAAACCTGCTATAAAAACCTGCTATAAATAGTAAATCAAAACCCCTTTATCACTGCCTTAGTTAGGGAAAAATAATAAAATAAAAAAATGTATTTATTTCCATTTCCCATTAGGGTTAGGGTTAGGGTTGGGGCTAAAGTTAGGGATGGGGTTGGAGCTATGGTATGGATTATGTTTACGGTTGGGTTAGGGGTGTGTCAGGGTTAGGGGTGTGGTTAGGTTTGGGATTAGGGTTACGGGTGTGCTCGGGTTAGGAGTGTTGTTAGGGTTGGGATTAGGGTTAGGGGTGTGTTGGGGTTAGGGTTGGAGTTAGAATTGGGGTTTTCACTGTTTAGGCACATCAGGGGCTCTGCAAACACAACATGATGTCCAATCTCAATTCCATCCAATTCTGCGTGATAAAGTCAAACGGTGCTCCTTCTCTTCCAAGCTCTGCCTTGTGCCCAAACAGTGGTTTATCCCCACATATGGGGTATCAGTGTACTCAGGACAAATTGCACAACTTTTGCAGTCCAATTTCTCCTGTTACCCTTGGGAAAGTAAAAATTTGTGGCTAAAAAATAATTTTTGTGAAAAAAATAAGATTTTTTATTTTTTCGGCTCTACATTATAAACTTCTGTGAAGCACTTGGTGGCTCCAAGTGCTCACCACACATCTAGATAAGTTTCTTGGGGGTCTAGTTTCCAATATGGGGTCAATTGAGGGGGTTTTCTACTGTTTAGGTACATCAGGGGCTCTGCAAACGAAATGTGACGCCCGCAGACCATTCAAAGTCTGCATTCCAAAACACCACTTCTTTCCTTCTGAGCCCCGACGTGTGCCCAAACAGTAGTTTTCTCCCACATATGGGGTATCAGCGTACTCAGGACAAAGTGAACAACAACTTTTGGGGTCCAATTTCTCTGGATACCATTGGGAAAATACAAAATTGGAGGCTTAAAGATCATTTTTGTGGAAAATAAAATGTTTTATTAATTTTCACGGCTCTACGTTATAAATTTTAGTGAAACAATTGGGGGTTCAAAGTGCACACCACACATCTAGATAAGTTCCTTAGGTGGTTTAGTTTCCAAAATGGGGTTACTTGTCAGGGGTTTCCACTGTTTAGGCACATCAGGGGCTCTCCAAACGCGACATGGCATCTGATCTCAATTCCAGCCAATTCTGCGTTGAAAAAGTCAAACGGTGCTCCTTCCCTTCCGAGCTCTGCCATGCGCCCAAACAGTGGTTTATCCCCACATATGGGGTATCAGCATACTCAGGACAAATTGCACAACAACTTTAGGTCGAATTTCTCCTGTTACCCTTGGAAAAATAAAAAATTGGGGGTGAAAATATCATTTTTGTGAAAAAATGTGATTTTTTATTTTTATGGCTCTGCATTATAAACTTTTGTGAAGCACTTGGGAGTTCAAAGTGGTCACCACACATCTAGATAAGTTCCTTAGGAGGTCTACTTTCCAAAATGGTGTCACTTGTTGGGGGTTTCCACTGTTTAGGAACATCAGGGGCTCTGCAAACACAACTTGATGTTCGATCACAATTCCATCCAATTCTGCATGAAAAAGTCAAACGGTGATCCTTCCCTTCCAAGCTCTGCCTTGCACTCAAACAGTGGTTTACCACCACATAAGGGGTATCAGCATACTCAGGACAAATTGCACAACTTTTGCAGTCCAATTTCTCCTGTTTTCCTTGGGAAAATAAAAATTTGGGGACTAAAAAATAATTTTTGTGAAAAAAATATGATTTTTTATTTTTTCGGCTCTACATTATAAACTTCTGTGAAGCACTTGGTGGTTCCAAGTGCTCACCACACATCTAGATAAGTTTCTTGGGGGGGTCTAGCTTCCAATATGGGGACACTTGTGGGGGTTTTCTACTGTTTAGGTACATCAGGGGCTCTGCAAACGAAACGTGACGCCTGCAGACCATTCAAAGTCTGCATTCCAAAACAACATCTTCTTTACTTCTCAGCCCCGACGTGTGCCCAAACAGTAGTTTTCTCCCACATATGGGGTATCAGCGTACTCAGGACAAATTGAACAACAACTTTTGCTGTCCAATTTCTCTGGATACCATTGGGAAAATACAAAATTGGAGGCTAAAAGATCATTTTTGTGGAAAATAAAATGTTTTATTAATTTTCACGGCTGTACATTCTAAACTTTTGTGAAGCACTTGGGGGTTCAAAGTGCACACCACACATCTAGATAAGTTCCTTAGGAGGTCTACTTTCCAAAATGGTGTCACTTGTGGGGGGTTTCCACTGTTTAGGCACATCAGGGGCTCTCCAATTGCGACATGGCATCCTATCTCAATTCCAGCCAATTTTGCATTGAAAAGTCAAATGGCGCTCCTTCCCTTCTGAGCTCTGCCATGCGCCCAAACAGTGGTTTACCCCCACATATGGGGTATCAGCGTACTCAGGACAAATTGCATAACAACTTTTGGTGTCGAATTTCTCCTGTTACCTTTGGGAAAATAAAAAATTGGGGGCAAAAAGATCATTTTTGTGAAAAAAATATGATTTTTTATTTTTATGGCTCTACATTATAAACTTATGTGAAGCACTTGGGGGTTCAAAGTGCTCCCCACACATCTAGATAAGTTCCTTATGGGGTCTACTTTCAAAAATGGTGTCACTTGTGCAGGGTTTCCATCAGGAGCTCTCCAAACACGACATGGCGTCAGATCTCAATTCCAGCCAATTTTGCATTGAAAAATACAGGGGATGAGGGGAAGGAAGTCCAAACACTAGGGAAAGGGGGAGTGGAGACCCCTAGGCAGATCTAATAGCACCCTGCCTCCCCTACCATCTCTAAATTGGTTCCACACTAAGGAACTTAAGCCCTGTATCTCCTTAGAGCTAGGCTCTGAATTAGGAAGAGGGAAGGATGAGCACTTGTACACTAAAAACAACAAGGGAGACAAACAAGGGGGAAGCAACTTATCTTGAGCAGACTCAGAGAGGTAACACCAATAGTGTTGAGCGATACCGTCCGATACTTGAAAGTATCGGTATCGGAAAGTATCGGCCGATACCGGCAAAGTATCGGATCCAATCCGATACCGATACCCGATACCAATACAAGTCAATGGGACTCAGGTATCGGACGGTATTCCTGATGGTTCCCAGGGTCTGAAGGAGAGGAAACTCTCCTTCAGGCCCTGGGAACCATATTAATGTGTAAAAGAAAGAATTAAAATAAAAAATATCGCTATACTCACCTGTCCGACGCAGCCGGGACCTCAGCGAGGGAACCGGCAGCGTTGTTTGTTTAAAATTCGCGCTTTTACTTGGTTACGTGAGGTCCCGGCTTGTGATTGGTCAGGGCGGCCATGTTGCCGGGACGCGGACCAATCACAGCAAGCCGTGACGAAATTACGTCACGGCTTGCTGTGATTGGTCCGAGTCCCGGCAACATGGCCGCCATTAACCAATCACAAGCCATGACGTCACGGGAGGCTGGACATGCGCGTATTTTGAAAAGCGCGCGTGTCCAGCCTCCAGTGACATCCCGGCTTATGATTGGTCACGGCGCCATGTTGCCGGGACGCGGACCAATCACAGCAAGCCGTGACGTAATTTCGACAACTTTTGCAGTCCAATTTCTCCTGTTACCCTTGGGAAAGTAAAAATTTGTGGCTAAAAAATAATTTTTGTGAAAAAAATAAGATTTTTTATTTTTTCGGCTCTACATTATAAACTTCTGTGAAGCACTTGGTGGCTCCAAGTGCTCACCACACATCTAGATAAGTTTCTTGGGGGTCTAGTTTCCAATATGGGGTCAATTGAGGGGGTTTTCTACTGTTTAGGTACATCAGGGGCTCTGCAAACGAAATGTGACGCCCGCAGACCATTCAAAGTCTGCATTCCAAAACACCACTTCTTTCCTTCTGAGCCCCGACGTGTGCCCAAACAGTAGTTTTCTCCCACATATGGGGTATCAGCGTACTCAGGACAAAGTGAACAACAACTTTTGGGGTCCAATTTCTCTGGATACCATTGGGAAAATACAAAATTGGAGGCTTAAAGATCATTTTTGTGGAAAATAAAATGTTTTATTAATTTTCACGGCTCTACGTTATAAATTTTAGTGAAACAATTGGGGGTTCAAAGTGCACACCACACATCTAGATAAGTTCCTTAGGTGGTTTAGTTTCCAAAATGGGGTTACTTGTCAGGGGTTTCCACTGTTTAGGCACATCAGGGGCTCTCCAAACGCGACATGGCATCTGATCTCAATTCCAGCCAATTCTGCGTTGAAAAAGTCAAACGGTGCTCCTTCCCTTCCGAGCTCTGCCATGCGCCCAAACAGTGGTTTATCCCCACATATGGGGTATCAGCATACTCAGGACAAATTGCACAACAACTTTAGGTCGAATTTCTCCTGTTACCCTTGGAAAAATAAAAAATTGGGGGTGAAAATATCATTTTTGTGAAAAAATGTGATTTTTTATTTTTATGGCTCTGCATTATAAACTTTTGTGAAGCACTTGGGAGTTCAAAGTGGTCACCACACATCTAGATAAGTTCCTTAGGAGGTCTACTTTCCAAAATGGTGTCACTTGTTGGGGGTTTCCACTGTTTAGGAACATCAGGGGCTCTGCAAACACAACTTGATGTTCGATCACAATTCCATCCAATTCTGCATGAAAAAGTCAAACGGTGATCCTTCCCTTCCAAGCTCTGCCTTGCACTCAAACAGTGGTTTACCACCACATAAGGGGTATCAGCATACTCAGGACAAATTGCACAACTTTTGCAGTCCAATTTCTCCTGTTTTCCTTGGGAAAATAAAAATTTGGGGACTAAAAAATAATTTTTGTGAAAAAAATATGATTTTTTATTTTTTCGGCTCTACATTATAAACTTCTGTGAAGCACTTGGTGGTTCCAAGTGCTCACCACACATCTAGATAAGTTTCTTGGGGGGGTCTAGCTTCCAATATGGGGACACTTGTGGGGGTTTTCTACTGTTTAGGTACATCAGGGGCTCTGCAAACGAAACGTGACGCCTGCAGACCATTCAAAGTCTGCATTCCAAAACAACATCTTCTTTACTTCTCAGCCCCGACGTGTGCCCAAACAGTAGTTTTCTCCCACATATGGGGTATCAGCGTACTCAGGACAAATTGAACAACAACTTTTGCTGTCCAATTTCTCTGGATACCATTGGGAAAATACAAAATTGGAGGCTAAAAGATCATTTTTGTGGAAAATAAAATGTTTTATTAATTTTCACGGCTGTACATTCTAAACTTTTGTGAAGCACTTGGGGGTTCAAAGTGCACACCACACATCTAGATAAGTTCCTTAGGAGGTCTACTTTCCAAAATGGTGTCACTTGTGGGGGGTTTCCACTGTTTAGGCACATCAGGGGCTCTCCAATTGCGACATGGCATCCTATCTCAATTCCAGCCAATTTTGCATTGAAAAGTCAAATGGCGCTCCTTCCCTTCTGAGCTCTGCCATGCGCCCAAACAGTGGTTTACCCCCACATATGGGGTATCAGCGTACTCAGGACAAATTGCATAACAACTTTTGGTGTCGAATTTCTCCTGTTACCTTTGGGAAAATAAAAAATTGGGGGCAAAAAGATCATTTTTGTGAAAAAAATATGATTTTTTATTTTTATGGCTCTACATTATAAACTTATGTGAAGCACTTGGGGGTTCAAAGTGCTCCCCACACATCTAGATAAGTTCCTTATGGGGTCTACTTTCAAAAATGGTGTCACTTGTGCAGGGTTTCCATCAGGAGCTCTCCAAACACGACATGGCGTCAGATCTCAATTCCAGCCAATTTTGCATTGAAAAATACAGGGGATGAGGGGAAGGAAGTCCAAACACTAGGGAAAGGGGGAGTGGAGACCCCTAGGCAGATCTAATAGCACCCTGCCTCCCCTACCATCTCTAAATTGGTTCCACACTAAGGAACTTAAGCCCTGTATCTCCTTAGAGCTAGGCTCTGAATTAGGAAGAGGGAAGGATGAGCACTTGTACACTAAAAACAACAAGGGAGACAAACAAGGGGGAAGCAACTTATCTTGAGCAGACTCAGAGAGGTAACACCAATAGTGTTGAGCGATACCGTCCGATACTTGAAAGTATCGGTATCGGAAAGTATCGGCCGATACCGGCAAAGTATCGGATCCAATCCGATACCGATACCCGATACCAATACAAGTCAATGGGACTCAGGTATCGGACGGTATTCCTGATGGTTCCCAGGGTCTGAAGGAGAGGAAACTCTCCTTCAGGCCCTGGGAACCATATTAATGTGTAAAAGAAAGAATTAAAATAAAAAATATCGCTATACTCACCTGTCCGACGCAGCCGGGACCTCAGCGAGGGAACCGGCAGCGTTGTTTGTTTAAAATTCGCGCTTTTACTTGGTTACGTGAGGTCCCGGCTTGTGATTGGTCAGGGCGGCCATGTTGCCGGGACGCGGACCAATCACAGCAAGCCGTGACGAAATTACGTCACGGCTTGCTGTGATTGGTCCGAGTCCCGGCAACATGGCCGCCATTAACCAATCACAAGCCATGACGTCACGGGAGGCTGGACATGCGCGTATTTTGAAAAGCGCGCGTGTCCAGCCTCCAGTGACATCCCGGCTTATGATTGGTCACGGCGCCATGTTGCCGGGACGCGGACCAATCACAGCAAGCCGTGACGTAATTTCGACAACTTTTGCAGTCCAATTTCTCCTGTTACCCTTGGGAAAGTAAAAATTTGTGGCTAAAAAATAATTTTTGTGAAAAAAATAAGATTTTTTATTTTTTCGGCTCTACATTATAAACTTCTGTGAAGCACTTGGTGGCTCCAAGTGCTCACCACACATCTAGATAAGTTTCTTGGGGGTCTAGTTTCCAATATGGGGTCAATTGAGGGGGTTTTCTACTGTTTAGGTACATCAGGGGCTCTGCAAACGAAATGTGACGCCCGCAGACCATTCAAAGTCTGCATTCCAAAACACCACTTCTTTCCTTCTGAGCCCCGACGTGTGCCCAAACAGTAGTTTTCTCCCACATATGGGGTATCAGCGTACTCAGGACAAAGTGAACAACAACTTTTGGGGTCCAATTTCTCTGGATACCATTGGGAAAATACAAAATTGGAGGCTTAAAGATCATTTTTGTGGAAAATAAAATGTTTTATTAATTTTCACGGCTCTACGTTATAAATTTTAGTGAAACAATTGGGGGTTCAAAGTGCACACCACACATCTAGATAAGTTCCTTAGGTGGTTTAGTTTCCAAAATGGGGTTACTTGTCAGGGGTTTCCACTGTTTAGGCACATCAGGGGCTCTCCAAACGCGACATGGCATCTGATCTCAATTCCAGCCAATTCTGCGTTGAAAAAGTCAAACGGTGCTCCTTCCCTTCCGAGCTCTGCCATGCGCCCAAACAGTGGTTTATCCCCACATATGGGGTATCAGCATACTCAGGACAAATTGCACAACAACTTTAGGTCGAATTTCTCCTGTTACCCTTGGAAAAATAAAAAATTGGGGGTGAAAATATCATTTTTGTGAAAAAATGTGATTTTTTATTTTTATGGCTCTGCATTATAAACTTTTGTGAAGCACTTGGGAGTTCAAAGTGGTCACCACACATCTAGATAAGTTCCTTAGGAGGTCTACTTTCCAAAATGGTGTCACTTGTTGGGGGTTTCCACTGTTTAGGAACATCAGGGGCTCTGCAAACACAACTTGATGTTCGATCACAATTCCATCCAATTCTGCATGAAAAAGTCAAACGGTGATCCTTCCCTTCCAAGCTCTGCCTTGCACTCAAACAGTGGTTTACCACCACATAAGGGGTATCAGCATACTCAGGACAAATTGCACAACTTTTGCAGTCCAATTTCTCCTGTTTTCCTTGGGAAAATAAAAATTTGGGGACTAAAAAATAATTTTTGTGAAAAAAATATGATTTTTTATTTTTTCGGCTCTACATTATAAACTTCTGTGAAGCACTTGGTGGTTCCAAGTGCTCACCACACATCTAGATAAGTTTCTTGGGGGGGTCTAGCTTCCAATATGGGGACACTTGTGGGGGTTTTCTACTGTTTAGGTACATCAGGGGCTCTGCAAACGAAACGTGACGCCTGCAGACCATTCAAAGTCTGCATTCCAAAACAACATCTTCTTTACTTCTCAGCCCCGACGTGTGCCCAAACAGTAGTTTTCTCCCACATATGGGGTATCAGCGTACTCAGGACAAATTGAACAACAACTTTTGCTGTCCAATTTCTCTGGATACCATTGGGAAAATACAAAATTGGAGGCTAAAAGATCATTTTTGTGGAAAATAAAATGTTTTATTAATTTTCACGGCTGTACATTCTAAACTTTTGTGAAGCACTTGGGGGTTCAAAGTGCACACCACACATCTAGATAAGTTCCTTAGGAGGTCTACTTTCCAAAATGGTGTCACTTGTGGGGGGTTTCCACTGTTTAGGCACATCAGGGGCTCTCCAATTGCGACATGGCATCCTATCTCAATTCCAGCCAATTTTGCATTGAAAAGTCAAATGGCGCTCCTTCCCTTCTGAGCTCTGCCATGCGCCCAAACAGTGGTTTACCCCCACATATGGGGTATCAGCGTACTCAGGACAAATTGCATAACAACTTTTGGTGTCGAATTTCTCCTGTTACCCTTGGGAAAATAAAAAATTGGGGGCAAAAAGATCATTTTTGTGAAAAAAATATGATTTTTTATTTTTATGGCTCTACATTATAAACTTATGTGAAGCACTTGGGGGTTCAAAGTGCTCCCCACACATCTAGATAAGTTCCTTATGGGGTCTACTTTCAAAAATGGTGTCACTTGTGCAGGGTTTCCATCAGGAGCTCTCCAAACACGACATGGCGTCAGATCTCAATTCCAGCCAATTTTGCATTGAAAAATACAGGGGATGAGGGGAAGGAAGTCCAAACACTAGGGAAAGGGGGAGTGGAGACCCCTAGGCAGATCTAATAGCACCCTGCCTCCCCTACCATCTCTAAATTGGTTCCACACTAAGGAACTTAAGCCCTGTATCTCCTTAGAGCTAGGCTCTGAATTAGGAAGAGGGAAGGATGAGCACTTGTACACTAAAAACAACAAGGGAGACAAACAAGGGGGAAGCAACTTATCTTGAGCAGACTCAGAGAGGTAACACCAATAGTGTTGAGCGATACCGTCCGATACTTGAAAGTATCGGTATCGGAAAGTATCGGCCGATACCGGCAAAGTATCGGATCCAATCCGATACCGATACCCGATACCAATACAAGTCAATGGGACTCAGGTATCGGACGGTATTCCTGATGGTTCCCAGGGTCTGAAGGAGAGGAAACTCTCCTTCAGGCCCTGGGAACCATATTAATGTGTAAAAGAAAGAATTAAAATAAAAAATATCGCTATACTCACCTGTCCGACGCAGCCGGGACCTCAGCGAGGGAACCGGCAGCGTTGTTTGTTTAAAATTCGCGCTTTTACTTGGTTACGTGAGGTCCCGGCTTGTGATTGGTCAGGGCGGCCATGTTGCCGGGACGCGGACCAATCACAGCAAGCCGTGACGAAATTACGTCACGGCTTGCTGTGATTGGTCCGAGTCCCGGCAACATGGCCGCCATTAACCAATCACAAGCCATGACGTCACGGGAGGCTGGACATGCGCGTATTTTGAAAAGCGCGCGTGTCCAGCCTCCAGTGACGTCCCGGCTTATGATTGGTCACGGCGCCATGTTGCCGGGACGCGGACCAATCACAGCAAGCCGTGACGTAATTTCGACAACTTTTGCAGTCCAATTTCTCCTGTTACCCTTGGGAAAGTAAAAATTTGTGGCTAAAAAATAATTTTTGTGAAAAAAATAAGATTTTTTATTTTTTCGGCTCTACATTATAAACTTCTGTGAAGCACTTGGTGGCTCCAAGTGCTCACCACACATCTAGATAAGTTTCTTGGGGGTCTAGTTTCCAATATGGGGTCAATTGAGGGGGTTTTCTACTGTTTAGGTACATCAGGGGCTCTGCAAACGAAATGTGACGCCCGCAGACCATTCAAAGTCTGCATTCCAAAACACCACTTCTTTCCTTCTGAGCCCCGACGTGTGCCCAAACAGTAGTTTTCTCCCACATATGGGGTATCAGCGTACTCAGGACAAAGTGAACAACAACTTTTGGGGTCCAATTTCTCTGGATACCATTGGGAAAATACAAAATTGGAGGCTTAAAGATCATTTTTGTGGAAAATAAAATGTTTTATTAATTTTCACGGCTCTACGTTATAAATTTTAGTGAAACAATTGGGGGTTCAAAGTGCACACCACACATCTAGATAAGTTCCTTAGGTGGTTTAGTTTCCAAAATGGGGTTACTTGTCAGGGGTTTCCACTGTTTAGGCACATCAGGGGCTCTCCAAACGCGACATGGCATCTGATCTCAATTCCAGCCAATTCTGCGTTGAAAAAGTCAAACGGTGCTCCTTCCCTTCCGAGCTCTGCCATGCGCCCAAACAGTGGTTTATCCCCACATATGGGGTATCAGCATACTCAGGACAAATTGCACAACAACTTTAGGTCGAATTTCTCCTGTTACCCTTGGAAAAATAAAAAATTGGGGGTGAAAATATCATTTTTGTGAAAAAATGTGATTTTTTATTTTTATGGCTCTGCATTATAAACTTTTGTGAAGCACTTGGGAGTTCAAAGTGGTCACCACACATCTAGATAAGTTCCTTAGGAGGTCTACTTTCCAAAATGGTGTCACTTGTTGGGGGTTTCCACTGTTTAGGAACATCAGGGGCTCTGCAAACACAACTTGATGTTCGATCACAATTCCATCCAATTCTGCATGAAAAAGTCAAACGGTGATCCTTCCCTTCCAAGCTCTGCCTTGCACTCAAACAGTGGTTTACCACCACATAAGGGGTATCAGCATACTCAGGACAAATTGCACAACTTTTGCAGTCCAATTTCTCCTGTTTTCCTTGGGAAAATAAAAATTTGGGGACTAAAAAATAATTTTTGTGAAAAAAATATGATTTTTTATTTTTTCGGCTCTACATTATAAACTTCTGTGAAGCACTTGGTGGTTCCAAGTGCTCACCACACATCTAGATAAGTTTCTTGGGGGGGTCTAGCTTCCAATATGGGGACACTTGTGGGGGTTTTCTACTGTTTAGGTACATCAGGGGCTCTGCAAACGAAACGTGACGCCTGCAGACCATTCAAAGTCTGCATTCCAAAACAACATCTTCTTTACTTCTCAGCCCCGACGTGTGCCCAAACAGTAGTTTTCTCCCACATATGGGGTATCAGCGTACTCAGGACAAATTGAACAACAACTTTTGCTGTCCAATTTCTCTGGATACCATTGGGAAAATACAAAATTGGAGGCTAAAAGATCATTTTTGTGGAAAATAAAATGTTTTATTAATTTTCACGGCTGTACATTCTAAACTTTTGTGAAGCACTTGGGGGTTCAAAGTGCACACCACACATCTAGATAAGTTCCTTAGGAGGTCTACTTTCCAAAATGGTGTCACTTGTGGGGGGTTTCCACTGTTTAGGCACATCAGGGGCTCTCCAATTGCGACATGGCATCCTATCTCAATTCCAGCCAATTTTGCATTGAAAAGTCAAATGGCGCTCCTTCCCTTCTGAGCTCTGCCATGCGCCCAAACAGTGGTTTACCCCCACATATGGGGTATCAGCGTACTCAGGACAAATTGCATAACAACTTTTGGTGTCGAATTTCTCCTGTTACCCTTGGGAAAATAAAAAATTGGGGGCAAAAAGATCATTTTTGTGAAAAAAATATGATTTTTTATTTTTATGGCTCTACATTATAAACTTATGTGAAGCACTTGGGGGTTCAAAGTGCTCCCCACACATCTAGATAAGTTCCTTATGGGGTCTACTTTCAAAAATGGTGTCACTTGTGCAGGGTTTCCATCAGGAGCTCTCCAAACACGACATGGCGTCAGATCTCAATTCCAGCCAATTTTGCATTGAAAAATACAGGGGATGAGGGGAAGGAAGTCCAAACACTAGGGAAAGGGGGAGTGGAGACCCCTAGGCAGATCTAATAGCACCCTGCCTCCCCTACCATCTCTAAATTGGTTCCACACTAAGGAACTTAAGCCCTGTATCTCCTTAGAGCTAGGCTCTGAATTAGGAAGAGGGAAGGATGAGCACTTGTACACTAAAAACAACAAGGGAGACAAACAAGGGGGAAGCAACTTATCTTGAGCAGACTCAGAGAGGTAACACCAATAGTGTTGAGCGATACCGTCCGATACTTGAAAGTATCGGTATCGGAAAGTATCGGCCGATACCGGCAAAGTATCGGATCCAATCCGATACCGATACCCGATACCAATACAAGTCAATGGGACTCAGGTATCGGACGGTATTCCTGATGGTTCCCAGGGTCTGAAGGAGAGGAAACTCTCCTTCAGGCCCTGGGAACCATATTAATGTGTAAAAGAAAGAATTAAAATAAAAAATATCGCTATACTCACCTGTCCGACGCAGCCGGGACCTCAGCGAGGGAACCGGCAGCGTTGTTTGTTTAAAATTCGCGCTTTTACTTGGTTACGTGAGGTCCCGGCTTGTGATTGGTCAGGGCGGCCATGTTGCCGGGACGCGGACCAATCACAGCAAGCCGTGACGAAATTACGTCACGGCTTGCTGTGATTGGTCCGAGTCCCGGCAACATGGCCGCCATTAACCAATCACAAGCCATGACGTCACGGGAGGCTGGACATGCGCGTATTTTGAAAAGCGCGCGTGTCCAGCCTCCAGTGACGTCCCGGCTTATGATTGGTCACGGCGCCATGTTGCCGGGACGCGGACCAATCACAGCAAGCCGTGACGAAATTACGTCACGGCTTGCTGTGATTGGTCCGCGTCCCGGCAACATGGCCGCCATTAACCAATCACAAGCCGTGACGTCACGGGAGGCTGGGCACGCGCGCTTTTCAAAATACGCGCATGTCCAGCCTCCCGTGACGTCCCGGCTTGTGATTGGTTAATGGCGGCCATGTTGCCGGGACGTCACTGGAGGCTGGACACGCGCGCTTTTCAAAATACGCGCATGTCCAGCCTCCCGTGACGTCCCGGCTTGTGATTGGTTAATGGCGGCCATGTTGCCGGGACGTCACTGGAGGCTGGACACGCGCGCTTTTCAAAATACGCGCATGTCCAGCCTCCCGTGACGTCACGGCTTGTGATTGGTTAATGGCGGCCATGTTGCCGGGACGCGGACCAATCACAGCAAGCCGTGACGTAATTTCGTCACGGCTTGCTGTGATTGGTCCGCGTCCCGGCAACATGGCCGCCCTGACCAATCACAAGCCGGGACTTCACGTAACCAAGTAAAAGCGCAAAATTTAAACAAACAACGCTGCCGGTTCCCTCGCTGAGGTCCCGGCTGCGTCGGACAGGTGAGTATAGCGATATTTTTTATTTTAATTCTCTTTTTTACACATTATTACATTAATGTTGTTGCGATACCCGATACCCGATATCACAAAAATATCGGATCTCGGTATCGGAAATTCCGATACAGCAAGTATCGGCCGATACCCGATACTTGCAGTATCGGAATGCTCAACACTAAACACCAAACATCCTCCAACAGCACCAGAGAGGAAGTAAGCCAACTTCTATAGCTCCAAGCTTTCACAATTGAAAATATGAATATCACCGGCAGCTCCCTGAAGCAGACTGGGAGTCTATAAACCCCCAGGTCCAGGTGTGTCAATTAGAGGCGAAGGGAGGTTAACATCTGGTTCCAAAAGTCAGAAGGTTTAATAAGATGACTGCAATGCCAAATGCAGAGACCTTTCTCAGCCAGATGCAGAGCGACTGTCTATTACATCTGACACACCCATGACCTTATGGCTGTCACTATGTAAAAAGTGGGCAGTTTTTACTCTTATTTTATTGCCACTGCTCCCTTCATTATGCATTTGTTTTTCTGAAATCATCCCTACAGTTTTAAATTTATGGGCCTTTTTATTAAGTGTTCATTTTTATTGTCTTTGCCAAGAGGGATTATAATGCTGAACAGTTTAAACACATGCCCCCGAAGAGCCCTGAGAGCCAGGCTCACTTAGTAAAGACCATATAAATGAGAGATGGAATAAAAAAAAAATAAAAAAATGGAATACTCTTGTTAGCAGCAGGAATAAAATAAAAGCAAAATCATTACACTTTTAACCTGGTGACAGATCTTCTTTACAGACACCTTCAACCAAAAGAAAAAAAAATACAAAAACATTCCTAAATATAAATGAAAATCACACCCCACACAAAAGAACCAAGTTAGTCATCCCCTTTAAGTATCACATAGCACAATCAATAGAAATTACTATTGTAACAGAGGGAGAAGCAAGCAATGAGATTTAGAAATCTTAAGAAATTGCCCCCGTCCTCCTACTTTTTTTTATGGCAGGCTCACTTATGTGTAAAATGACAAAATGAGCTTTACTTACCCTTCTCGGGTCCAGTGCCGAGTCCTCACTTATGGTCTACTCTATGCAGCTTGCTGTAGCAGTGACATCAAGTTGGCACTGCTGCAGGCAATCACTGAGCTTAGCAGCTTGGCTGCAGGTCTGTAGACTTAACTTTATTGCTGCAGTCAATCTACAAAGATCAGAGCAACGGCGGAGAGTCAGTGATGAACGCCAGCAGGGTAAGTTAAACTCAGCCCCTTATTTAGGGCACATTTTAGGACTGTTTCCCATACACATTGCGTGGGACTGATATACCGATATATAAACATATACTAGTATATTACAGTCAAAAAAAGAAAATGAAAAAATAATCTAAAAATGAAATTTTTAAAATTAAAAATTAAAATAATGTTTATAATATTTTCTAATAAATATAACAAAAAATAAAAAAATAAATAAAAATAAAGTAATGTTTCCCAATATAACACCTATATAGCACCAATACAAAATGAAAGGTTCCAATATCATAAGAGGAATATAATAATTGTAGTGTTGGAGAAAAACAATTTCAACCTGTTAGATTGGATGACGCATTACCGAGCGAGGTAATGTCTGTAATATGGTGCCAACTGGTGACACTATATGGAGGCACAGAAAGTTCCAATAACCATAAAGGTTCAAGGCTGACCCTAGTCTCTGCACCCAACTAAGCTAGGACCCAACATTGTGAAAACATTAACCAAACAAAGTCCAGAAGTAATAAGATTCATTATCCGCACAAATGATCGGTGTCTGTAGCTTAAGACAACACAATAACAGAAAATATAACGCGTCCGACGGTAAATCTTACAAGAGTCTGGTCGTGTCTCAATTAATTCTAAATTGACCCTTATTTAATTCAGCTTTGTTAAACATTTCTTTACAAAGCTTTGTTTTCACAATCGTTTCCCACGTTCATTCATTAGGACAAACACATTTGGATAATGCGGTTTACGAAATTCTTCCTAATGACTTAAGTTCATCTGCGCTAATTGAAAATGAGAATGTGCAGAGTGGAAGTAATTATTACAAAGACGCTGTAAACCAGAAGCTTTTATACTAAGAGGTCATATCTGCCACTGTCTAAGGCTACTTTCACACTAGCGTTAACTGCATTACGTCGCAAATCCGTTTTTTGCCGAAAAAACGGATGCGTCAAATAAAGTGAAAAACGTATGCAACACATACAGTATTTCGACGGATCCGTCGCAAATCCGCTAAACGTTTCCGTTGAAATACTGGATGCGTTGCATACGTTGCATCCGTTTTTACCATCCGTTGCATCCGTTTTTACGACGGATCCGTTTTTAAAATGGGAGGCTCCCAAATTTGATTGGCTACTGGAAAATATGGAAAACTATATAGTTACTGTTTTTACAGCCCATCTTTGAGGGTTTTAGTTTTGTGGCAGCGATGGAAGGTGTTCTTGTGAGGATTGCTAGTTTGGTTATTACCGACATTATCTTTGAGACGAATCGCCTGGATATCATAGTGCGGGAGAAGGAGGCGGCAGCGGAAAAACGTAGGATGCTTCTGCAGCAACGGAGACGGAGGCGACTCTGGATACATCCGATTAATGAACTACGGATGATGATAAAGGGATCCAAACCCTAACCCTACCCCTAACCTCACACCTAACCGTTTAATGAACATTTTCTGACAGTCATAGTGCCACGTATTTCAGTGCCACGTATTTAAGTGCCACGTACTATAAATACTATAACCACGTGGTTATACGTGGCACTGAAATATCGTGGCACGTAAATACGTGGCACTTAAATGTGTGGCACTGAAATACATGGCACTGAAATATCGTGGCACGTACGTGAAATACGTGGCACTTATGTACGTGGCATCTATGTACGTGGCACCTATGTACGTGGCACCTATGTACGTGGCACCTATATAAGTGACACCTATATACGTGGCACTTATATACGTGGCACTTATATACGTGCCACGATATTTCAGTGCCACTATATACGTGGCACTTATATACGTGGCACTTATATACGTGGCACCTATATACGTGGCACCTATATACGTGGCACTTGTATACGTGGCACCTATATACGTGGCACCTATATACGTGGCACTTATATACGTGGCACTTATATACCTGGCACCTATATACGTGGCACCTATATACATGGCACTTAAGTACGTGGCACTTAAGTACGTGGCCATATATGTGGGGTTGAAGGCCCAGGCAAGGTTTATATAGATTTGGGGGTGTCTGGCCAATTGGCAACAAAATCCAGCTTCTGAGCATGCTCAGTGTAAAAAAACGTATTGCAGCGCTGCATTGCGTCGTACGACGTGTCCCGACGCATCCGTCGCTCATAGGCTTCCATTGTAGCCAACGACGCATGCCGCAAGATGCGTCGCGACACGTTTTTTAGGCGGAGACAAAAAACGTTACAAGCAACGTTTTTTGCCGACGACGTGTCGCCAAATTTCGATGCATCCGTTGTACGACGCACACGACGTATGCCAATCCGTCACAATACGTCACCAATACAAGTCTATGGGGAAAAAACGCATCCAGCAAAAACTTTTGCTGGATGCGTTTTTTCTGAAAAAAGACGTTTTGAGACGATTTGCAGTTAACGCTAGTGTGAAAGTAGCCTAAAACAAGAAGATGCCATTGACTTTTTACTGGCCCATATAGCAGCTCGAGTGGTTGCAATTACCCCCTATATGCAATGAAGTTGGTTTAGAAGACACTAAAATTCACAAAAGGTGACAGATGTAGCATAGACGGTAAGATATAAATATTGGATTGTGCCCGGGAGTGTAACATTCCGCCTTTGCTTCTATGGTCATCCAATTACAGCAATTGTTATGGACTGACCTGGGTGTTATGATCCTGGTGGTAGGATCTCAAACTGACCTGACAAATATACCCTGAGTATATAGGACAAGTTCTGGGGATGTGGAAACTATACTGACCGCAATCCTGATCCTATCCAAACACACTAAAGGCAGCTGTGGAACGTTACCTGAAAACCTAGACGTCTTGTCACAGCCTGAGAAACTGACTACCCCTAGAAAGAAAGCAAAGACCTCACTTGCCTCAGAGAAATGTACCCCAAAGTTTTAGATAGCCCCCACAAATAATAACGGTGAGTCAAGGGGAAAACATAAAGGTAGAGATGAAACAGATTTAGCAAATGAGGCCCGCTAATACTAGATAGGCAGAAAATAGAAAGGTGTCTGTGCGGTCAGTACAAAAACTATCAAAAGTAAACCACGCAGAGAATACAAGAACCCCCACACCGACTCACGATGTGAGGGGCGCACTCTGCACCCCAGAACTAACCAGCAAGCAAAAAATCACATAAAAGCAAGCTGGGCTGAACTCATAATGAGAAACGTTTTCAAGGAAATAATGAGAAACTGAACAAGCAAACTTAGCTTCTCATAGCAGGAGACTGGTCACAAGGAATATTCAGGAGGACACAGGATCAGGACTGAATACACCGACAGCAGGCGACATCTAAAGGTCCAGGAGTTAAATAGGCCCAGCCTAGCAGGAGATGAAACAGCTGAGCCCAGCCAAGACCAACCATATCGCTAAAGGCCACCAGAGGGAGCCCAAGACCAAACTCACACAGTACCACTCATGACCACAGGAGGGAGCCCGAGAACGGAATTCACAACAGTACCCCCCCCCCTTGAGGAGGGGTCACCGAACCCTCAACAGAGCTCCCAGGCCGATCAGGACGAGCCAAATGAAAGGCACGAACCAAATCGGCCGCATGGACATCGGAGGCGACAACCCAGGAATTATCCTCCTGACCATAACCCTTCCATTTCACCAAGTACTGAAGCCTCCGTCTCGAAATACGAGAATCCAAGATCTTCTCCACCACATATTCCAACTCCCCCTCGACCAAGACCGGAGCAGGAGGATCAACAGAAGGGACCACAGGCACCACATATCTCCGCAACAATGACCTATGGAACACATTATGAATGGCAAACGATGTTGGGAGGTCCAAACGAAAAGACACAGGGTTGAGGATTTCCAAAAACTTATAAGGACCGATGAAACGAGGCTTGAACTTAGGAGAGGAAACCTTCATCGGGACATAACGAGAAGACAACCATACCAAATCCCCCACACGAAGTCGGGGACCCACACAGCGACGGCGGTTAGCAAAGCGCTGAGCCTTCTCTTGGGACAAAGTCAAATTGTCCACCACATGGTTCCAAATCTGCTGCAACCTATCCACCACAGAATCCACCCCAGGACAGTCAGAAGACTCAACCTGACCCGAGGAGAAACGAGGGTGAAAACCAGAATTGCAAAAGAAAGGTGAAACCAAAGTAGCAGAACTAGCCCGATTATTGAGGGCGAACTCAGCCAATGGCAAAAAGGTCACCCAATCATCCTGGTCAGCAGAAACAAAACATCTCAAATAAGTTTCCAAGGTCTGATTAGTTCGTTCGGTTTGACCATTCGTCTGAGGATGGAAGGCTGACGAAAAAGACAATTCAATGCCCATCTTAGCACAAAAGGATCGCCAAAATCTGGACACAAACTGGGATCCTCTGTCGGACACAATGTTCTCCGGAATACCATGTAAACGAACCACATTCTGAAAAAACAATGGCACCAAATCGGAGGAGGAAGGCAACTTAGGCAAGGGTACCAAATGGACCATTTTGGAAAAACGATCACAAACCACCCAGATGACAGACATCCTCTGAGAGACAGGAAGATCCGAAATAAAATCCATGGAAATATGCGTCCAAGGCCTCTTCGGGACAGGCAAAGGCAAAAGCAATCCACTGGCACGAGAACATGAAGGCTTGGCCCGAGCACAAATCCCACAGGACTGCACAAAGGAACGCACATCCCGAGATAAGGAAGGCCACCAAAAGGATCTTGCCACCAAATCCCTGGTACCAAAAATCCCAGGATGACCCGCCAACACCGAAGAATGAACCTCGGAAATAACTCTACTGGTCCATCTGTCTGGGACAAACAGTCTCTCCGGTGGACAACGGTCAGGTCTATTGGCCTGAAACTCCTGCAACACCCGTCGCAGATCAGGAGAGATAGCAGACAAAATCACCCCCTCTTTGAGAACACCAGTCGGTTCAGAAACTTCGGGGGAGTCAGGTACAAAACTCCTAGAAAGGGCATCAGCCTTCACGTTTTTCGAACCCGGAAGATATGAAACCACGAAATTGAAACGAGAGAAAAACAGCGACCATCGAGCCTGTCTCGGATTCAACCGTTTGGCAGACTCGAGATAAGTCAAATTCTTGTGATCCGTCAAGACCACCACACGATGCTTGGCTCCCTCAAACCAATGTCGCCACTCCTCAAATGCCCACTTCATTGCCAACAACTCTCGATTACCAACATCATAATTCTGCTCGGCAGGCGAAAACTTTCTTGAAAAGAAAGCACATGGTCTCATCACAGAGCCATCAGAGCTTCTCTGCGACAAAACAGCCCCTGCTCCAATCTCTGAAGCATCAACCTCGACCTGAAAGGGAAGAGAGACATCGGGCTGACGCAAGACAGGAGCCGAAGAAAACCGACGTTTCAACTCCTGAAAGGCCTCCACGGCTGCAGGAGACCAATTCGTCACATCAGAACCCTTCTTGGTCAAATCCGTCAAAGGCTTCACCACACTAGGAGAAAGGAGAAAAAATAAAGCCCAAAAAGGAAACCTTCTGGACTCCGAAGAGACATTTAGAGCCCTTCACAAACAAGGCATTGGCACGCAGGACCTGAAATACCATCCTGACCTGCTTCACATGAGACTCCCAATCATCAGAAAAGACCAAAATGTCATCCAGGTACACAATCATAAATCTATCCAGGTACTCTCGGAAGATATCGTGCATGAAGGACTGAAACACAGAGGGGGCATTAGAAAGCCCAAAAGGCATCACCAAGTACTCAAAATGGCCTTCGGGCGTATTAAATGCTGTTTTCCATTCATCGCCCTGCTTTATGCGCACAAGATTATACGCTCCACGAAGATCTATCTTGGTGAACCAACTGGCCCCCCTAATCCGGGCAAACAGATTGGACAACAGTGGCAAGGGATACTGAAATTTGACCGTGATGTTATTTAGAAGGCGATAATCTATACAGGGTCTCAGAGAACAATCCTTCTTGGCCACAAAAAGAACCCCGCACCCAAAGGGGACGAGGACGGGCGAATATGTCCCATCTCCAAGGACTCCTTTATATAACTCCGCATAGCGGTATGTTCTGGTACAGACAAATTAAAAAGTCGTCCCTTAGGGAACTTACTACCAGGAATCAGATTTATGGCACAATCACAATCCCTATGAGGAGGTAGGGCACTGGATTTGGGCTCATCAAATACATCCTGGTAGTCTGACAAAAATTCAGGGACTTCAGAAGGAGTAGAAGAAGCAATTGACACCAAAGGAGCATCGCCATGAATCCCCTGGCACCCCCAACTTGACACAGACATTGCTTTCCAATCCAGGACTGGATTATGAGCCTGCAGCCATGGCAGACCCAACACGACAACATCATGCAAATTATGTAGCACCAGAAAGCGAATTACCTCCTGATGTACAGGAGCCATGCACATGGTCAATTGAGTCCAGTACTGAGGTTTATTCTTGGCCAATGGTGTAGCATCAATTCCCTTTAGCGGAATAGGGAATTGTAAAGGCTCCAAGATAAAACCACAGCGCCTGGCAAATGACAAATCCATCAAATTCAGGGCAGCACCTGAATCCACAAAAGCCATAACTGGGTAAGATGACAGAGAGCAAATCAAAGTAACAGACAAAATGAATTTAGGTTGTACAGTACCAATGGTGACAAACTTGGCAACCCTTTTTGTGCGCTTAGAGCATGCTGAGATAACATGAGCAGAATCACCACAGTAAAAGCACAACCCATTCTGACGTCTGTGGTTTTGCCGTTCAACTCTGGTCAGAATCCTGTCACATTGCATAGGCTCAGGTTTCTGCTCAGAAAATACCGCCAGAGGGTGCACAGGTTTGCGCTCTCGCAAACGCCGATCAATCTGAATGGCCAAAGACATTGACTCATTCAGACCCGTCGGCGTGGGGAACCCCACCATAACATCTTTAAGGGCTTCAGAAAGACCCTTTCAGAAAATCGCCGCCAGGGCGCACTCATTCCACTGAGTGAGCACTGACCACTTCCTAAACTTCTGACAATAAACCTCTGCTTCATCCCGACCCTGAGAGAGAGCCAGCAAAACCTTCTCTGCTTGGTCTACCAGATTTGGTTCCTCATAAAGCACTCCAAGCGCCAGAAAAAACGCATCAACATTTAGCAGAGCCGGATCTCCTGGCGCCAAAGAGAATGCCCAATCTTGAGGGTCACCTCGCAACAAAGAAATAACAATTTTGACTTGCTGAACAGAGTCGCCAGATGAGCGAGGTCTCAGAGAAAGAAATAACTTACAATTATTCTTAAAGTTCAAAAACCTAGATCTATCTCCGGAGAACAGCTCAGGAATAGGTATTTTAGGCTCTGACATAGGACTGCGGACTACATAATCCTGAATGCCCTGTACCCTTGCAGTGAGATGATCCACACTAGAAGACAGACTCTGAATGTCCATATTAGTAGCTGCATACAGAACCACCCAGAGATTAAGGGGAGGAGAGAGGCAAAACACAGTGCAGAGGGAAAAAAAAAAATGACCTTAAGATTTCTCTTCTCCCTCTTTAGCTGCATTAACACTTTCGGGCCTGCTGTACTGTTATGATCCTGGTGGTAGGATCTCAAACTGACCTGACAAATATACCCTGAGTATATAGGACAAGTTCTGGGGATGTGGAAACTATACTGACCGCAATCCTGATCCTATCCAAACACACTAAAGGCAGCTGTGGAACGTTACCTGAAAACCTAGACGTCTCGTCACAGCCTGAGAAACTGACTACCCCTAGAAAGAAAGCAAAGACCTCACTTGCCTCAGAGAAATGTACCCCAAAGTTTTAGATAGCCCCCACAAATAATAACGGTGAGTCAAGGGGAAAACACAAAGGTAGAGATGAAACAGATTTAGCAAATGAGGCCCGCTAATTCTAGATAGGCAGAAAATAGAAAGGTGTCTGTGCGGTCAGTACAAAAACTTTCAAAAGTAAACCACGCAGAGAATACAAGAACCCCCACACCGACTCACGATGTGAGGGGCGCACTCTGCACCCCAGAACTAACCAGCAAGCAAAAAATCACATAAAAGCAAGCTGGGCTGAACTCATAATATAATGAGAAACGTTTTCAAGGAAATAATGAGAAACTGAACAAGCAAACTTAGCTTCTCATAGCAGGAGACTGGTCACAAGGAATATTCAGGAGGACACAGGATCAGGACTGAATACACCGACAGCAGGCGACATCTAAAGGTCCAGGAGTTAAATAGGCCCAGCCTAGCAGGAGATGAAACAGCTGAGCCCAGCCAAGACCAGCCATATCACTAAAGGCCACCAGAGGGAGCCCAAGACCAAACTCACACAGTACCACTCATGACCACAGGAGGGAGCCCGAGAACGGAATTCACAACACCTAGGTTGGTGTAGTGATATTACAACTACTAGGGGCAGCACCCACAGGTAATGTAGTCAGGAAGAGCCAGAAGTCAGTACACGGAGCAGCAGTATAGTTGAAGGATCAGCAAGTTGTGTAGTAACGAAAAGCCAGGGGTCGGTACACGGTAGCATCAGTATAGTAAAAGGATCAGCAGGTTGTGTAGTCAGGAATAGCCAGGGGTCGGTACAGGGCAGCAGCAGTATAGTTGAAGGATCATCAGGTCACGTAGTCAGGAATAGCCAGGGGTTGGTATATGGTAGCAGCAGTATAGTCTTGGATGAAACAGCAGGTGAAAGGAAGCTTAACTAAAGGCTGGGAGCTCAATAATCTCACAAGAAAGAAAGTGCAATGCCAGGTTTAAATAGGGAGTTCAATCAGGAGATTTACAAGGTGAAGCCAATAAGGAACTTACAAGGTTGAGCCAATTGGGAATTACAGAGGTACTAGTATCTGGGTTAGGGTTGAGCGATACCGTCCGATACTTGAAAGTATCGGTATCGGAAAGTATCGGCCGATACCGGCAAAGTATCGGATCTAATCCGATACCGATACCCGATACCAATACAAGTGAATGGGACTCAAGTGTCGGACGGTAAATCAGCCCTTTCTGTCCTTCTATATGGGGTTCTGGAGGGGGGGAGAGTGTGGGCGGTGCGTGGGCGGAGACTGCGTGTCTCTGTGCGGGCGGGGTCTGTGCGGGCCTGCCAGGGATCTCATTCTATGCGGCCGGCGCTGTATGCCCAGGCTTGATGCGGCGTGCCGGGGCTTGATGCGGCGTGGGAGGGCTCTGCGGCGTGCTGGGGGGGTCTATGCGGCGTGAGGGGGTCTAAGCGGCGTGCTGGGGGGTCTATGCGGCGTGAGGGGCTCTCTGCGGCGTTCTGGGGCGTCTATGCGGCGTGCTGGGGGATCTATGCCGCGTGAGGTGCTCTCTGCGGCGTTCTGGGGCATCTATGCGGCGTGCTGGGGGGTCTATGCGGCGTGCTGGGGGGTCTATGCGGCGTGCTGGGGGGTCTATGCGGCGTGCGGGGGTCTCAGCGGCGTGCGGGGGTCTCTGCGGCGTGCTGGGGGGTCTCTGCGGCGTGGGGGGGGGTCTCTGCGGCGTGGGGGGGCGTCTCTGTGGCGTGGGGGGGGTCTCTGCGGCGTGCGGGGGTCTCAGTGCGGGCATCGTCCGATGGGACTACAAGTCCCATCGGGCTATGCCTGCTACACTGACAGTGATTGACACATTAGCCAATGATGGGACAGTAGTAGTCCCATCATCCGGCTAATGTGTTGAATGAAAAAAAAAAAAATACTCCATACATACATTCTACATACATAAATACATATAGACATACAGTACATTCATACATTACATACATGACATACATTACATCAAACATAGATTACATACTCACCATTACTTGTCATTTTGATCCCCGAAGCCAGTGTCATCTATAAAAAATGTGAAAAAAACAAACAACCAATATACTCCCTGTCCGCAGAAATCCACGAGTGTCCCACGACGATCTCCCGTGGAGAGCAGCAGCATCAAATAATGCGACCGCTCTCTAGGGGCTCAGAAACACAATGACGGGAGGAAGGTATCCTTCCGCCACTGTATTCCTCCGCCGCTGTAAAAAAAAAAAGTCCCTAGTCTCACTTTATGGCATTGCTGTATGAGACATTTTCCCATGCAGCAATTATATAAAGTGACACTTTGAACTCAGGTAACCTCAGTGATGCACTGCAGGAGCCATTGTCTCTTGTCAGTGTGTCACTGAGGGTCCTATAGAGCAGTGATGTCACCCGATGTCACTGTTCTATAGGGGAGATCGTCGTGGGACACTCGTTATTAATTGGACTACGGCGGACAGGTAGTATGCGGTTTATTATTTTACGTTTTTTGCAGGCGCTGAAGTATGGTAAGTATGGTGAAATGAAGAATATTAAAATACTTTTTCCTAATGTGTGCGTGTTTTATTAACCCTTTTCTTACTATTGGATTAATAACGGATAGGCGTCTTATTGACGCCTCTCCGTTATTAACCCGGCTTAATGTCACCTTACGATAGCAAGGTGACATTAACCCCTTATTACCCCATATCCCACCGCTACACGGGAGTGGGAAGAGAGGGGCTAAGTGCCGGAATTGGCGCATCTTACGGATGCGCCATTTTCGGGGCGGCTGCGGACTGGTATTTGTAGCCGGGGGGGGGCCAATATCCATGGCCCCTCTCTAGGCTATGAATATCAGCCCGCAGCTGTCTGCGTAGCCTTTCTGGCTATAAAATATAGGGGGACCCCACGTCATTTTTTGGGGGGGTCCCCCTATTTTAATAGCCAGTAAAGGCTACGCAGACAGCTGCGAGCTGATATTCATAGCAGGCTACAAATATTGGCCCCCGGCCGTCGGCTTTCCCCCTCTGGCGCAGAAAATTGCGCGGGAGCCCACGCCGGTTTTTTCCATTTTTTTTTTTTTTAAATTCAATGCTCATGAAGGCCTCTTTCACCCTTGCGTCAGTACGGGTCCGTCGCTATGCGTCGAGCCGACGTGCCGACGCACGTTGTGAAATTTGTACACGACGTGGGCAGCGGATGCAGTTTTTCAACGCATCCACTGCCCATTCTGAAGTGCGGGGAGGAGGGGGCAGAGTTTCAAAACTGCACCAGTTTTTTATGCAGGTTTTGATGCAGTTTTTGGTGCAGTTTTTGATGCAGGTTTTGGTGCTGTTTTTGATGTAGCTTTTTGATGCGGTTTTTGATGCAGTTTTTGGTGCTTTTTTTGCTGCAGGTTTTTGGTGCTGTTTTTGATGCAGTTTTTGGTGCTTTTTTGCTGCAGGTTTTTGGTGCGGTTTTTGATGCAGTTTTTGGTGCAATTTTTGATGCGGTTTTTGATGCAGTTTTTGGTGCTTTTTGCTGCAGGTTTTTGATGCAGTTTTTGGTGCTGTTTTTGATGTAGCTTTTTGATGCGGTTTTTGATGCAGTTTTTGGTGCTTTTTTTGCTGCAGTTTTTTGGTGCAGTTTTTGATGCAGTTTTTGGTGCAGTTTTTGGTGCTGTTTTTGATGTAGTTTTTTGATGCGGTTTTTGATGCAGTTTTTGGTGCTTTTTTTGCTGCAGTTTTTTGCTGCAGTTTTTTGGTGCGGTTTTTAATGCAGTTTTTGATGCAGTTTTTGGTGCTTTTTTGCTGCAGGTTTTTGGTGCGGTTTTTGATGCAGTTTTTGGTGCGGTTTTTGATGCAGTTTTTGGTGCGGTTTTTGATGCAGGTTTTTGGTGTGGTTTTTGATGCTGTTTTTGATGCAGGTTTTTGGTGCGGTTTTTCATGCAGTTTTGATGCAGGTTTTGATGAGGTTTTTGGAAAATAAATAAACGGAAAATGTGCATGATTTGAATGGAAACATGCATGAAAAATAACAGACAAAAAACGTTCCTATGAGTTTTCCGTCCGGCGGAAACAGTTTTTTTTAACGAATCCTGCAAAAAACGGATGAAATGTGTGGCCATCAGGCGCAATCCGGCGCTATTACAACTCTATGAGAAAAAACGGATCTGGCGGAAAAAAATGGATCCGGCAGGAAAAAACGGATCTGGCGGAAAAAAAACGGATCTGGTGGAAAAAAACGGATCCGGTGGAAAAAAACAGATCTGGGAGAAAAAAACGGATCCAATGTAAAAAAACCGGATCTGGCGGAAAAAAACGGATCCGGTGGAAAAAAACCGATCTGGCGGAAAACAACGGATCCGACTGAAAAAACGGATCTGGCGGAAAAAAACGGATCCTGCAAATGTGCTCGCAGGATGCATTTTATTTCCCCATAGACTTGTATTAGCGACGGATCGCGACGAATGGCCACACGTCGCGTCCATTCTGCAACGGATCCGTCGAGTTTTGACGGACCGTCGGCACGAAAAAACGTTCAAGTGAACGTTTTTTTTGTCCGTCGCGTCTGCCATTTTCTACTGCGCATGCGCAGCAGAAACTCTGCCCCCTCCTCCCCGCACTTCAGAATGGGCAGTGGATGCGTTGAAAAACTGCATCCGCTGCCCACGTCGTGTACAAATTTCACAACGTGCGTCGGTACGTCGGCTCGACGCATAGCGACGGACCCGTACTGACGCAAGGGTGAAAGAGGCCTTTATGAGCGTTGAATTTAAAAAAAAAAAAAAAATGGAAAAAAACGGCGTGGGCTCCCGCGCAATTTTCTGCGCCAGAGGGGGAAAGCCGACGGCCGGGGGCCAATATTTGTAGCCTGCTATGAATATCAGCCCGCAGCTGTCTGCGTAGCCTTTACTGGCTATTAAAATAGGGGGACCCCCCAAAAAAATGACGTGGGGTCCCCCTATATTTTATAGCCAGAAAGGCTACGCAGACAGCTGCGGTCTGATATTCATAGCCTAGAGAGGGGCCATGGATATTGGCCCCCCCCCGGCTACAAATACCAGTCCGCAGCCGCCCCGAAAATGGCGCATCCGTAAGATGCGCCAATTCCGGCACTTAGCCCCTCTCTTCCCACTCCCGTGTAGCGGTGGGATATGGGGTAATAAGGGGTTAATGTCACCTTGCTATCGTAAGGTGACATTAAGCCGGGTTAATAACGGAGAGGCGTCAATAAGACGCCTATCCGTTATTAATCCAATAGTAAGAAAAGGGTTAATAAAACACGCACACATTAGGAAAAAGTATTTTAATATTCTTCATTTCACCATACTTACCATACTTCAGCGCCTGCAAAAAACGTAAAATAATAAACCGCATACTACCTGTCCGCCGTAGTCCAATTAATAACGAGTGTCCCACGACGATCTCCCCTATAGAACAGTGACATCGGGTGACGTCACTGCTCTATAGGACCCTCAGTGACACACTGACAGGAGACAATGGCTCCTGCAGTGCATCACTGAGGTTACCTGAGTTCAAAGTGTCACTTTATATAATTGCTGCATGGGAAAATGTCTCATACAGCAATGCCATAAAGTGAGACTAGGGACTTTTTTTTTTACAGCGGCGGAGGAATACAGTGGCGGAAGGATACCTTCCTCCCGTCATTATGTTTCTGAGCCCCTAGAGAGCGGTCGCATTATTTGATGCTGCTGCTCTCCACGGGAGATCGTCGTGGGACACTCGTGGATTTCTGCGGACAGGGAGTATATTGGTTGTTTGTTTTTTTCACATTTTTTATAGATGACACTGGCTTCGGGGATCAAAATGACAAGTAATGGTGAGTATGTAATCTATGTTTAATGTAATGTATGTCATGTATGTAATGTATGAATGTACTGTATGTCTATATGTATTTATGTATGTAGAATGTATGTATGGAGTATTTTTTTTTTTTTCATTCAACACATTAGCCGGATGATGGGACTACTACTGTCCCATCATTGGCTAATGTGTCAATCACTGTCAGTGTAGCAGGCATAGCCCGATTGGACTTGTAGTCCCATCGGACGATGCCCGCACTGAGACCCCCGCACGCCGCAGAGACCCCCCCACGCCGCAGAGACCCCCCCCCACGCCGCAGAGACCCCCCCCACGCCGCAGAGACCCCCCAGCATGCCGCAGAGACCCCCGCACGCCGCATAGACCCCCCAGCACGCCGCATAGACCCCCCAGCACGCCGCATAGACCCCCCAGCACGCCGCATAGACGCCCCAGAACGCCGCAGAGAGCCCCTCACGCCGCATAGATCCCCCAGCACGCCGCAGAGAGCCCCTCATGCCGCATAGACCCCCCCTCACGCCACATAGACCCCCCCAGCACGCCGCAGAGCCCTCCCACGCCGCATCAAGCCCCGGCACGCCGCATCAAGCCTGGGCATACAGCGCCGGCCGCATAGAATGAGATCCCTGGCAGGCCCGCACAGAACCCGCCCGCACAGAGACACGCAGTCTCCGCCCACGCACCGCCCACTTTACATTATAGTGATTTTAGCACTGTGGGGACTTCCGATTCCGATACCCGATACCACAAAAATATCGGATCTCGGTATCAGAATTCCGATACCGCAAGGATCGGCCGATACCCGATACTTGCGGTATCGGAATGCTCAACACTAATCTGGGTTAATAAGGAACTGACCTGAGAGCTGAAATATCTCAACAAGGAGAGCTGCCGCCTGGTGCATAAGAGCTGCTGGGTTTGAGTGATGACAGCAATGGTCCAACCAAAAAGATCTTAAAAATGATTTCTAATGCTGTAAATTAAAAAAAGGCCCATATATCTTTCTGATCCCCTGCCACTTGGGATATACTGCTGTCTTGACCCTTCATCAATTTCTGTTCTTCCTTACAACTGATCTTGCACCATTTAACCAGTTGACCACAGCAGTCAATCTCTGGTTGGGTGCAATGTTCATGTAGTAGAAAGCACATGAATATTTGCAAAACCCTCATGTGTCACTTAGCAAGTGACCACTGCAACCGACCAGTGAATGAATGCACTGGGGGACTGAGAAGTATCAGAATTTGAGCATCCAAATCAGTAATATCAATGTAATCTCTTTTTATTATTTCTTAAGATTCTAAAATTTTCAGATCGTTTTTAGAATGTTTGATGGCAGAACAACCCGGTTAAAGGGAAACAAAACCTTTCTTTTGTCATTGGGTGATAACCTCCATGGAGCTGTAATAGTGACCATATGGTCAGAACATTGGCATTCGCAATGAATAATTTTGTTGCAAAAGCAAATTTCCTTGCCAAATTCAAACAAAGTGTTGAGTTCGAATCTCAACAGATTTGCTCATTTCTAGTCATTAGCCTTTTAGAAAATGAATGCTTACAGAAGGAGATTCCTTAATAACTCAGCTGCAGGACGCGGCATAGTACTCTCCCTTGGGCTTCCCGGCGGGTGCACCGTACTGCAGCTAATAATATAAATCATGGACACAGTCACTTTAAGCCTAAACTCATCCCCTCATCTGTTTGCTTATTTGCATTCTATCATCGGCCTGAATGGAGGAACTCATCCCATAATTTACATAATTCTGAAATAACAAGCGCCGTATTAATTGCTGTCTGAAGACTGTTAGGTAACAACTCAATTGTGACTAATTAAAGATCTGGCGACTTCTTTGGGGAGTAATCCTCGCGCACAGCCTTCCGCTGGGTAATTTTAGATTCAGTAACCTCATTAAATATTAGTGCCTACTTCAACAATAATTTGCTTGTAATTCTGGGAAAAGTGCGTATTTCACATTATGCCGAGCTTGTTTGGATCAACAGGACAGAAGAATTTAGCAAGTCAAGGTTCTCCGTGTAACAACTACAAAGTAATTGCGGAGAAAATAGTAGAAGCTCGTCTGTAAGTGACGTAACAATATGGCTGTGGGAGGAGGAAGAATGTAGATAAACTTTTAAAGGGACACTTCCTTTATTTCAAACAGGAAAGGGTTCCCCCTCTTTAAATACAATCAATAGAAGTCACATGACGTTGTAAGTCCAGCACTGACTCCAACAGCAAACAAAAGATTCTTCACCATTGTTCAGATTGTACAGATTTCCACTGGTCTAATGTCCATTCCTTGTGTTCTTTAGCCCAAACGAGTCTCTTCTGCTTCTTGCCTGTCCTTAGCAGTGGTTTCCTAGCAGCTATTTTACCATGAAGGCCTGCTGCACAAAGCCTCCTCTTAACAGTTGTTGTAGAGATGTGTCTGCTGCTAGAACTCTGTGTGGCATTGACCTGGTCTCTGATCTGAGCTGCTGTTAACCTGCAGTTTCTGAGGCTGGTGACTCGGATAAACTTATCCTCAGAAGCAGAGGTGACTCTTGGTCTTCCTTTCCTGGGGCGGTCCTCATGTGAGCCAGTTTCTTTGTAGCGCTTGATGGTTTTTGCAACTGCACTTGGGGACACTCTCAAAGTTTTCCCAGTTTTTCGGACTGACTGACCTTCATTTCTTAAAGTAATAATGGACATTTGTTTTTCTTTACTTAGCTGCTTTTTTCTTGCCATAAAACAAATTCTAACAGTCTATTCAGTAGGACTCTCAGCTGTGTATCCACCAGATTTCTGCTCAACACAACTGATGGTCCCAACCCCATTTATAAGGCAGGAAATCCCACTTATTAAACCTGACAAGGCACACCTGTGAAGTGAAAACCATTCCCGGTGACTACCTCTTGAAGCTCATCAAGAGAATGCCAAGAGTGTGCAAAGCAGTCATCAAAGCAAAAGGTGGCTACTTTGAAGAACCGAGACTATAAGACATATTTTCAGTTGTTTCAACTTTTTTGTTAAGTATATAATTCCACATGTGTTAATTCATAGTTGTGATGCCTTCTGTGTGAATTTACAATTTTCATAGTCATCAAAATACAGAAAAATCTTTAAATGAGAAGGTGTGTCCAAACTTTTGGTCTGTACTGTATGTGTGTGTGTATCGACGATTATGTTGGAGCGCCCCCAGACGCAGGGCCGCGGGGTACTCGGTACTGGGCCTTTCTGTCTCGGTCCTGGGGTTGTCACGGTGGCTAGACCAGGTCCGTGACCCTGCTAAGGGGCGTCCAAAGAAAGGTGTGATGATGGTGCGTGGTGCAAGTCGCGATGAATAACGAGGACACAGGGTTGCAGTCTCTTTACCTCTTTACTGAAGGCTTCAGGATCCACAATCCAGAGCACTGCTAACAGGGCTGGCTGAGACCGGCCGGTCCGAAGGCACATCCAGAGTTCCCTTTGCAGGTGGAAATCAGAGCCAACCTTCTAGCACCTGTGTGTTGTAGTACCTCCCTGCTGAGCACCACGGGATAGTCCTCACAACTTTTGTGTCTGTTTCTGATGTTCTTTCTCACAACTCGTATCTGTTCTGATGTTCTGTCTCCGTCCCCCAGATGATATGGCTAGGACGCACCCGTATGACGGGTAGGCCTGGAGTTATTCTGGGACCCTAGAGATGCCCCTCTCCCACAATTGCCTCCTATGTCTGCTTAGGTGATTTAGGTGAGACAGCCAACCTATAATTAACTGTCCTGCCGCTGTTTGAAGTAATGCTTGGAGCCCAATACTTCCTCGGCGTTCCGGCCACCGGCTACGTGCCTCAGTAGGATGTTGCCACGGTCTTAAGGCACAACTCCTACTGGCTCTATTCTCCTTTGTGCTGTGATCTCGTTTCTCACTTCTCCACAATAAACCTTGCTTCATGTCCTTTCTTAGGATGCCACCGCAACGGGTGCAGGCGCGGCTCTGTAACGTTCTGTCCTTTTCGCTAGACCACTGTCAGGATCCCACCCCCGACAGGGACCCCCCTGAATCTTCCCCGCAACACCCTCTGCCACAGGATATTGCCTGGATCAAACCCAGTCAGCTTCTCCCTAACTTCCTATCCAACCCCCAGTTTTACCAGATTGTGAGGAGTGGCCTAATACATAGAACCCTTTGCTCCCCCTGGAGGCCAGAGTGTGAAGTGTAATGTGTGACTGTGATACCTGGTCAGGTGAACGCCTTTAGTGCCATCAGACATACCATCACTCCCCTTAGTGGCGGAGCGTCAGTACTGCAACAACCAGGACTCTGGGGTGCTGCACTCCCCCCCGGTTAAATCCAGTACTCCCGGACTGGGAAGAAGAACAACAATACAAGTTAGCAAAAGACATACAAAATTTTGAAATGCAATGAACAAGTAAGTTTAACAGTGCTTCCCTTTATGGGAGGCGAGGACACTTGAACGTTACAAACAGAAACATATTTACATTTTTACTCAAGGTTATAAATAACATTTATGACTAACTCAACTATAGATAGCCATCATTACCCAGCCGGGTATTCTATCTATTAAGTGCAAATTTTGAACAATAACTTAACTTTTCCTTTAAGGGCGTATAAGCTGAACCCACTAAAGGCCTACTATAAAACTCTAAGATATAAATTAACTTTGTCTTTATTTTCTAAATACAACACTTTTACTTTGAACATGCAGGACCGCCTGGCTACTCGTCCGGGCCTACTGCCTCTTTTCTTCTATTAGCTCAATTTTTATTCACAGTGCAAGATCAATCAACCATCTCTCTATGGTTTCCAGGAGGACTCACTAACCCCTACGGGTTCACTTTATTGAAATTCAGCTTTCAACTCTTTCTTGTCCTCAATCTCTAGTAACATCATTAAACAATTCCTATTGCTATCTAACTAACTACATACTATTCCTATGTAAACATTATTACAATCCAACGTTTTCTTAAGGCAACATCATATTTAAGTGCAACACGTGAACATTCCTTTTAAGAGGGACTCAAGTCTCTCTGAGGTAGTGCAGACTCTCTATCTGCAAGTCCGTTTAAAGGCAAGAACTTCTGTGCTGTATTCAAGAACAGTCTCTTTAAAAAGCTCTCCTTTTTGTAAAACCAGTAGGGGGCACCTTTAAGAAGGTGTGAACTTTTTACAACACAGTTTGTGAATCATTCACTGTCCATGATTCGTCAGTCTTTGTAAACAATGACGAACAAAAACAAAAACAAAAAGCAAAAACAATAGGGATCCCGGGTAAACAAAGGGATCCCTTTAAGAATAACCCTGGTCGGGTTTAAAGCAGCAAAACATCAGGAAGACAAACAGTTAACTATTTACAGTTTCAGAGTATCAAAGCTTACTCTGGTTCTGGCTGCCTCCACTGGGGCTTCACCTGACAGGTGGCCCTCTGTGGCCCAGGCAGGCTTGACTCCAAGTCTACTCCCGGTGCCAGGTACACTCCATGAGTTTGGGTCTTCTGCACGACCAGGTCGTGCGCCGCGATGAGTGTCTGCGTGGGCTGGTGGATAATGCTGGCGGCGGCAGAGGCTGCTGCAGCCGCTTCGGCGGCAAGCTCCTCCCCCTCGGTTCTGGATACCGCCAGGACGGCTGTACAGCGCTGAATGTCCCGGGCCCACCAACTTCTTCCCTTGAGATGCCGGCGATACGTCACCACATCTCCCGGCTTCAGGAGGGACTTGGCGCCGTCTCCACACAGGCAGGGCTCCACCTCGTCCCAGGTGATGCGGACTCTCAGGGCCGCTCCAATTTCTTGGACAAAGCCTTTCCCTTCCTGAGGCTGGTAGACAATCACAACACCCCATTTCGGCAAGGAGCCATCCAGCAGCTCGCCTCGTGCTTCCCTCTCCACTTCTCGCTGGAACTCCGCGATTAGGTGGTTCCGATATTCTCCCAAAGGGAAGGGTGTTATGACCCCAATGGCGAGGGTCTCAGAAATATCAGCAAGTCTGCGAAGTACAAAAATCCAGCTCATAGGGCAGTGGTAACTGGGTTGACCATATATCTACTCCTAACGCCAACACTAGAAGTAGCCGGGGAACATGCCTACGTTGGTCGCTATATGTCTCGCGCCAGCCGGAGAGCTAACTACCCCTAGAAGAGGAAAACAAAGACCTCTCTTGCCTCCAGAGAAAGGACCCCAAAAGTAGGATACAAGCCCCCCACAAATAATAACGGTGAGGTAAGAGGAAATGACAAACACAGGGATGAACTAGGTTTAGCAAAGAGAGGCCCACTTACTAATAGCAGAATGTAGTAAGATAACTTATATGGTCAACAAAAACCCTATCAAAAATCCACACTGGAGATTCAAGAACCCCCGAACCGTCTAACGGCCCGGGGGGAGAACACCAGCCACCCTAGAGCTTCCAGCAAGGTCAGGATACAGATTATATACAAGCTGGACAGAAATGCAAACAAAAACAAAATAGCAAAAAGCAAGAAAGCGGACTTAGCTTAATCAACACAGGAACCAGGATCAGTAGACAAGAGCACTACAGATTAGCTCTGATATCAACGTTGCCAGGCATTGAACTGAAGGTCCAGGGAGCTTATATAGCAACACCCCTGACCTAACGACCCAGGTGAGCATACAAGGGATGAATGACATACCCAGAGTCAAATCACTAGTAGCCACTAGAGGGAGCCAAAAGGTAAATTCACAACAGAAGGGCCCGAGGTCGTGCCCCCCCGGCAATTTGGGGACAGGCGGTGGGGCCATCGAGGTGCCAGTGGTCGCAGTGGTGACTGGGTCAGGTGCGGAGGTGAGGTGCCCTCCCCGGGAGTCGCGGCACTGAGTACCCTCACTTGAGGTAACTCCTCCGGCGTCACTCCACTCTCCTGAGGGAGGCGTACGGACTGGGGACCGTTCAGGCATGGGATGCCCCATCAGCAGCTCCCACGGGTCGAAATCCTCCAACGAGGGCATGTCGGAGTAATCCTCCTGTGACGGGGGTCGGTGCGGGGCCATTCTTTTCCACAGGCCTTCTCTGGTCTCCAGTCCCACCTCATCTGAGTCATAGTTCGTTTCTTCGGTCTCCGCCCGCCATATAAGATCAGGAGGCGGGTCTCAGCTGCTGACGGACATGTCCTCAGGATACAGAAATATTCAGACTGGGTGGCCATTGTCTTTCGCGCTCTCCAGCTCGTGTACACCCACTTCACGCCCCTCTTCTTCTCCTGCGCTCCTCGTAGCGCTGCAATGGCGGCGGTTTTGGCGGGCATTTTTGGCGGCCAATAGCAATTCACAGTCTTTGCAATAAATCACGATTCAAGCACAATTCAATCACAGTTCCAAGGCACACATGACCTGATTCTTCAGGCTTAAGTAGATCCTGTTCGTGACGCCAAGTTGGAGCGCCCCCAGACGCAGGGCCGCGGGGTACTCGGTACCGGGCCTCTCTGTCTCTGTCCTGGGGTTGTCACAGTGGCTAGACCCGGTTCATGACCCTGCTAAGGGGTGTCCAATGAAAGGTGTGATGATGATGCGTGGTGCAAGTCGCGATGAATAACGAGGACACAGAGTTGCAGTCTCTTTACCTCTTTACTGAAGGCTTCAGGATCCACAATCCAGAGCACTGCTAACAGGGCTGGCTGAGACCGGCCGGTCCGAAGGCACATCCAGAGTTCCCTTTGCAGGTGGAAATCAGTGCCTACCTTCTAGCGCCTGTGTGTTGTAGTACCTCCCTGCTGAGCACCACGGGATAGTCCTCACAACTGTTGTGTCTGTTTCTGATGTTCTTTCTCACAACTCGTATCTGTTCTGATGTTCTTTCTCTGTCCCCCAGATGATATGGCTAGGACGCACCCGTATGATGGGTAGGCCTGGAGTTATTCTGGGACCCTAGAGACGCCCCTCTCCCACAATTGCCTCCTATGTCTGCTTAGGTGATTTAGGTGAGACAGCCAACCTATAATTAACTGTCCTGCCGCTGTTTGAAGTAATGCTTGGAGCCCAATACTTCCTCGGCGTTCCGGCCACCGCTATGCATCTCAGTAGGATGTTGCCACGGTCTTAAGGCACGACTCCTACTGGCTCTATTCTCCTTTGTGCTGTGATCTCGTTTCTCACTTCTCCACAATAAACCTCGCTTCGTGTCCTTTCTTAGGATGCCACCGCAACGGGTGCAGGCGCGGCTCCGTAACATTCTGTCCTTTTCGCTAGGCAACTGTCAGGATCCCACCCCTGACAGGGACCCCCCTGAATCTTCCCCTCAACACCCTCTGCCACAGGATGTTGCCTGGATCAAACCCAGTCAGCTTCTCCCTAACTTCCTATCCAACCCCCAGTTTTACCAGATTGTGAGGAGTGGCCTAATACATAGAACTCTTTGCTCCCCCTGGAGGCCAGAGTGTGAAGTGTAATGTGTGACTGTGATACCTGGTCAGGCGAACTCTTTTAGTGCCATCAGACGTACCATCACTCCCCTTAGTGGCGGAGCATCAGTACTGCAACGACCAGGACTCTGGGGCGCTGCAATGTCATAATGGTTACCATGGCGATGATGATGTTGTAATGGTTTCCATGGCAATCATAATGTCATAATAGGTTGCAATGGTGACGGTGATGTTATAATGGTTGCAATGGTGATGGTTATGTCACCGGATATCATGGGAGGTGTAGTTGTTGTTTTGGCAGGTGACTTTCGACAAACACTACCCATTATACCAAGATCAACCCCTGAAGATGAACTCAATGCCTGCCTAAAAGCATCATACCTTTGGAGACAAGTGAAGAAAATGGAACTGAACACAAACATGAGGGTCCACATGACAGCTGAAGTTTCTACTGGACTGTTCTCAAGTCAGCTGTTGAATATTGGAAATGGAAAAGCACCAATAGACTCAACCACTGGACAGATCATGTTTCTAAGCAATGTTTGCTACATCGTTACATCAATTGAGGAGCTAAAAGAAAAGGGTTTTCCGAACATTCAATCCAACTTCAGAAAGTCTGTCTGGCTGAATGAAAGGATTATTCTACCTCTGAAAAATGATAGTGTAAACAAGATCAATCTTCAAATTGTAAGTCTCCTTCCAGGTATGTGCATGACCTATAAGTCAGTGGATACAGTAACAGACCCTGATCAAGCATTATTCTATCCAACAGAGTTCCTCAACTCCTTGTTACCACAAGGACTTCCTCCACATAAACTCTTTCTAAAATCAGGAGCACCTGTTCTGCTGTTGAGAAATTTAGATCCACAAAAGCTGTGTAATGGGACAAGACTCTTGATTAAGAACCTGTAACACATGTAAATGAAGCAACCATTTTGACAGGATGTGCCAAAGGAGAGGACATTTTCATTCCAAGAATTCCACTCATTCCATCTGATTTGCCTTTTGACTTTAAATGCCTCCAGTTTTCAGTCTGACTGGCATTTGCAATGTCCATTAACAAGGCTCATGGACAGTCCTTGAAAGTAGTAGGGATCGATTTGAAAATTCCATGCTTTTCTCATGGACACGTGGCCTGTTCAAGAGTTGGGACTGCCAAAAATCTGTTCATCTTTGCACCAGAAGGAAAAACCAAAAATGTTGTTTATCAAAAGGCTCAATGACAGATGTGAGGTCAAAATGACAGGCATTAGGGGGAAAAATGAGAGGTGGGGGAAAATGGGAGGTGTGAGGGAAAAATGAGAAGAGTGAGAGGAAAATGAGAGGAGTGAACAGAAAATGAGAGATGTGAGGTGGAAAATGAGAGGCGTGATGGGAAAATTAGAGAAGTGACGTGCTATAACTAACCACAGCTCTGTTCATCTTTGCACCAGACGGAAAAACCAAAAATGTTGTTTACGAAAAGACTCTTGAATGAGTTGAAAATAAAATACTATCAATATTTGGGTAAACATTTAGTTAATTTGTGTTGCAAATCTGTAGTGTTAAATATATGATGTGAAATGTTTTTATGTGCAATATAGTCATTATAATTTGTTATAACTAACCACAGTTTGTTACAATGCCTGGGCAACAATGGGCTCTTCAGCTAGTTATAATATATAAAGACATCACTGCGTGTATTATTCAGAAACTGTAACATCAATGTGTGCATTATGCTTGAACTGTGTCATCACTATGTGCATTATCTCTTTATTGTGCCATCACTATGTGCATTATACCTGTACTGTGACATCACTATGTGCATTATCTCTGTACTGTGACACCACTATGTGCATTATCCCTGTACTGTGGCATCACTATGTGCATTATCCCTGTGCTGTGATATCACTATGTGCAAAATCCCTGTACTGTTACATCACTGTGGGCATTATGCCTTTTGTGTGACATTGTGACATTGTGTGACATTACTGTGTGCATTATTCCTGTACTGTGACATTGCTGTGTGCATTATCCCTGTGCTGTGATATCACTATGTGCATTATCCCTGTTGTGTGACATCACTGTGTGCATTATCCCTATACTGTGACATCTCTGTGTGCATTATCCCTGTGCTGTGACATCACTGTGTGCATTATCTCTGTACTGTGATATCACTATGTGCATTATCCCTGTACTGTGACATCACTGTGTGCTTATCCCTGTTGTGTGACAGTGTTTGGCCCACAATATTTACAAACTTTTCACATTTCAATTTACTTCTGATGGTGGTCATGGTGGAGTGGCCCCGTTATGTTTTGCACTGGCGTCCCATGGTTCCTGGTTACTCCCCTGAAGTCCCTCTCTACTCCGGCTAGTTGATGTAATAAATGAGACACTGTCTTTATTACTCAGTTATTTGATGAGTTATTTAAATATTTGTTTTCAGAATCAGAATAACTACAATTATTTCTACAGAGTTGAAAACTAAACTCTCTGAATTATTAACCCTACTCCTACTGAATGGACTTTATCTTGCATTTTCGTGCAGATCCCCTAAGGATAAACCTTTATCTTGCCATATTTCTTGGTAAACGCTCCGCTCAGACAGACGATACATGACATTTCTGCTCACGCATTGTCAGACACGATTTATCCGGAGGTGATTTTATTTTTTTTGCTTTGTGCTTTTGTTCCACTTGCAGCATTGGATTAATGTCTGTATAGGGCCGGCTGCTTCAGAGGGAAGGACTATGGGATCGTGCACAGTAAAGCTAGAAATACAATGACAGAAATTCTCAAATCCTCTATTACACAACTGTACTGGACTATGCACTTTATCTTCTATTGTCTATCCACAAGACACATGATAGCTGGGGTCTGCGGGCTGGAACCCTACCAAGTGCATGTTTGTGGATGTCGCGTGTGAAGAGACCAGTTGGGCATTTGCACGGCAACTATTCTAATCACAGTCTATGGGACTGGTCATGCAGGTAGCATTCAGAAAATATAGGATGATCATGTATGCATCCACCTCTCCATTCGCAGTGAGAGATTTGGACCCCTGCTCTCATTATTTGAGGTCACAAGCAGTAACACCCCATTTATCATACACAAGGTGATAAGTGTTAATTGTTGGATAGTCCCTTTAAGGCACCGCTATGATTAGTGACTCCAGCTTAACTGTATTTTCTTATTGTATTGTCTTTACAGTCCACTTCCTGCATCATAAATGGCTCAGATTGCTGCTCTTTCACTCCTTCTCTGTGACGGTTCAGCTCTGCTTGTTTAGGCTGGTTTCACATTTGCGGTTGTGTTCGCAGCGTTTATGCTGCAATTATCCGCATGCGTCGTGTATTTCTATATTTAACATAAGGGACGCATGTGTCTGCGATTGGTTGCATTTTGCCGCGTTTTACGATGCATGCGTCCAGCGTCGGACTGGAGTACCTTGGGCCCACCAGAGAAAAATCATTCTTGGGGCCCACCATGCAGTTTAAAAATACCACACAGGATAGATCCTATAAACCACACCACACACGAGAGTTGTCAGATCCTCTATATAAGTCTACAGCAAACAGGAGAGCTGACAGATCCTCTATATACTACACCACACAGGAGAGCTGACAGATCCTCTATATACTACACCACACAGGAGAGCTGACAGATCCTCTATATACTACACCACACAGGAGAGCTGACAGATCCTCTATATACTACACCACACAGGAGAACTGACAGATCCTCTATATACTACACGGGAGAGCTGACAGATTCCTCTATATACTACACCACACAGGAGAGCTGACAGATCCTCTATATACTACACCACACAGGAGAGCTGACAGATCCTCTATATACTACACCACACAGGAGAGCTGACAGATCCTCTATATACTACACCACACAGGAGAGCTGGCGGATCCTCTATATACTACACCACACAGGAGAGCTGACAGATCCTCTATATACTACACAGGAGAGCTGACAGATCCTCTATATACTACACCACACAGGAGAGCTGACAGATCCTCTATATACTACACCGCACAGGAGAACTGACAGATCCTCTATATACTACACAGGAGAGCTGACAGATCCTCTATATACTACACCACACAGGAGAGCTGACAGATCCTCTATATACTACACCACACAGGAGAGCTGACAGATCCTCTATATACTACACCACACAGGAGAGCTGACAGATTCTCTATATACTACACCACACAGGAGAGCTGACAGATCCTCTATATACTACACCACACAGGAGAGCTGACAGATTCCTCTATATACTACACCACACAGGAGAGCTGACAGATTCTCTATATACTACACCACACGGGAGAGCTGACAGATCCTCTATATACTACACCACACGGGAGAGCTGACAGATCCTCTATATACTACACCACACAGGAGAGCTGACAGATCCTCTATATACTACACCACACAGGAGAGCTGACAGATCCTCTATATACTACACCGCACAGGAGAGCTGACAGATCCTCTATATACTACACCACACAGGAGAACTGACAGATCCTCTATATACACCACACAGGACAGCTGACAGATCCTCTATACACTACACCACGCAGGAGAGCTGACAGATCCTCTATATACTACACCACACAGGAGAGCTGACAGATCCTCTATATACTACACCACACAGGAGAGCTGACAGATCCTCTATATACTGCACCGCACAGGAGAGCCGACAGATCCTCTATATACTACACCACACAGGAGAGCTGACAGATCCTCTATATACTACACCACACAGGAGAGCTGACAGATCCTCTATATACTGCACCACAAAGGAGAGCTGACAGATCCTCTATATACTACACCGCACAGGAGAGCTGACAGATCCTCTATATACTGCACCACAAAGGAGAGCTGACAGATCCTCTATATACTACACCACAAAGGAGAGCTGACAGATCCTCTATATACTACACCACAAGGGAGAGCTGACAGATCCTCTATATACTACACCACATAGAAGAGCTGACAGATCCTATATATATATATATATATATATATATATATATATATATATACCTATATGCATACATCTCTATATACTACACTACACAGGAGAGCAGTAATGTAGGTCCAGTGTATGTAGTAAAACACTTACCGGTGGCCATATTCCACTGCAATGAAGACACAAGCAACAACACAGCGGCAGAAGACGGCGACTGCTGCGTATTTTATTACACACAGGGAAGCTTTCTGTTGGGGGCGAGACATTGTTTTTATCAGTACGATTTTGGGATAGATGTGATGTTTTCTGTTGTGAATTAGACTTTTTTGGCTCCCTCTTGTGGTCACTAGTGATATGACTCTGGGATTGTCTTTCCTCAGTTTGGCACCCACCTGGGTCGTTAGTCCAGGGGTGTTGCTATATAAACTTCCTGAATTCTCAGTCTGGTGCCTGGCATCATTGTAATCAGTTCCTTTCTGTTTGCTCCTGTCTGCTGGTCCTGGTTCTTGCAAAATTAAGCTAAGTCCTGCTTCTTTGTTTTTTGGTTATTTGCATTGCTCTTATTTTTTGTCCAGCTTGTACTAAATGTGATTCCTGATTTTGCTGGAAGCTCTAGGGGGCTGGTATTCTCCCCCCGGGCCGTTAGACGGTTCAGGGGTTCTTGAATGTCCAGCGTGGAAATTTTGATAGGGTTTTTGCTGACCGTATAAGTCATCTTACTATATTCTGCTATTAGTCAGTGGGCCTCTCTTTGCTAAATATCTAGTTCATTCTTACGTTTGTCTTTTCTCCTTACCTCACCGTTATTATTTGTTGGGGGCTTGTATCCAACTTTTGGGGTCTTTTCTCTGGAGGCAAGAAAGGTCTATCTTTTCCCTTCTAGGGTTAGTTAGTTCTCCGGCTGGCGGGAGACGTCTAGAACCAACGTAGGCACGTTCCCCGGCTGCTGCTATTTGTGGTGCTAGGATTAGATATACGGCCAGCCCAGTTACCACTGCCCTATGAGCTGGTTTTTTGTGTTTGCAGACTTGGTATTTACTTTTGAGACCCTCTGCCATTGGGGTCATAACAGTTTTCATCATTTGTTAAAGCTTTTTTTGAGGAATTGTGGTGAACAGAACAAAGGACATTTGGCATTTGGCAGTTGTTTCTTTTTACGGTGTTTACTGATCGGGTTAGTTGTTTTTATATTTTGAAAGATCGGACTTTTCTGAACCCAGCAATACCAAATATTTGTTGTTTTTTTATTTTTAAAATATATTTATTTTCAATGGGATAAAAAGGGGTGATTTGAACTTTTCGGAATTTTTTTTTTTTTTTTTTTTACCTTTCACTGGTACAGTTAGCCCCCTTAGAGGACATGAAAATGCGATCATCCGATCGCATGTGCTATTATATACAGTGATGCCACAGCATCATTGCATATAGAAGAAATTATGGTCTCCTTTAAAGCCTGGCCACAGGAAGAAGACCCCTGGCTGTCATGACAACCCATCGGCGACCCACGATCATGAAGCGATGGCCGGGGGACCACCACAGTGCAGGAAGACTACTGTACACAAGATGAGGTGCAAACAACAAAGGGTAGATTTATTGGGAGGCAAAGAATGAAGTGAATGAGGAAGATGCAAACAGGGGTATACAATGGCAAAAGACAATTTACAAGAGTTATAAACTTTATCTTTTCTGTAAAATAGCACGGTGCTCCAACTATTACAGACTCAAAATATGTCTAACAAACAAATGTAAACATAAAATAAAACGTAAAATAAGCAAGTGATGATGCTATTCTACATATAACCTCCCTGGCCTTTACTAAATAGGCCACACGGCTCCCATGTACTGACTATTGAAGCCTACACTAGGCCCTAACAGGTGCACCAAACAGGAACAAACTCACGGTGATGTTGGAGAATCAGATCCAGTCCCGGGGTGGCCCCCAGCAGTCTAATATAGTGGTGCACACGGCTTTCTGTCAGTTCTGTGAAACTTGGTCTTCTCCTTGCTTCTGGATCCTAGAGATGCTCCTGGAAACTGTAAATCCCTTTCTCTGAATCTTTGTGGCTCTCTTGCAGCTATATCAGGGCACAGTTCTCTCTTTTAGCTATCAGCACAAAAAGTCCTCTCTGCAGCTGCCTCAGCTCACACACGCTGCTCCAGCTCCACACCTGCACTCTGCACAGACTAGTTCATTACTCTGACTATTGCAGGGGAGAAGCAGAACATTCCATCACGCCAGACAAGGGGTGCAGCCTCTTAAAGTGACAGCGTGTTCCTTACTGTCCATAACAGCACCACCCTCTTACAATCACATCATGGGCACCAATGTGTGAGAGAACGATGCGCATGCATGTTGGCATGTGTTATATGATGCTGTCAGAGATTGACAGTGGGATTTAACACGCGCCATACATGTGAGGCAGATGTCGTAAAGGTGTTAATCACCTGAGGATCCCCTTCACCACTGTGTCATCCAATATCCTGTGGGCCCCCTCCCCCACGGTTTCACCTCTATTTTTCTGTGGGCCCCCTCCCCTACTTTGTCACCCAATATCCTGTGGGCCCCCTCCTCCACTGTTTCACCTCTATTTTTCTGTGGGCCCCCTCGCCCACTGTTTCACCTCTATTTTCCTGTGGGCCCCCTCCCCTACTGTGTCACCCAATATGCTGTGAGCCCCCTCCCCCAGTGTTTCACCTCTATTTTCCTGTGGGCCCCCTCCCCTACTATGTCACCCAATATCCTGTGGGCCCCCTCCCCCACTGTTTCACCTCTATTTTCCTGTGGGCCCCCTCCCCCACTGTTTCACCTCTATTTTCCTGTGGGCCCCCTCCCCCACTGTTTCACTTTTATTTTCCTGTGGGCCCCCTCCCCCACTGTTTCACCTCTATTTTCCTGTGCCCCCACACTGTGTCACCCAATATTCTGTGGGCCCCTCCCCCACTATTTCACCTCTAATTTCCTATGGGCCTGCTCAGAGAGGGAAAGGGGAGCCACAGTAAAATAGAGGTGGCTGACACAATGGGGGAGGGGGCCCACAAGAAAATTAGAATATTACTGTGGGCCCTCTCCCCTGTGTTACCTTTAGGTTGCATTGGGCCCCCTCCCCTAACTGCCTCTGTGGCTGGAGATCTCGTCAGGGTGCAGGCATCATATATGTTGTGAATTCTATTTTTGGGCTCCCTCTAGTGGTCACAAGCGGTACTGTGTAGTGTTGTCTTTCTGCAGGTTGGCTGCATCAGCTGGTTCGTTATCCTTGGTTGGTTTCCTATTTAGCTCACCTGGAGACTCAGTTCCTTGCCTGCTATCAATGTATTCAGTGCTCTTCAGATTCCTTGTGTCTACCTTGCTCCCAGTCTCTCCAAGACAAGCTAAGTTTTTGTTTGATCATTTTTTGATTATCAGTGTTCATTATGTTTTAGTCCAGCTCGCTAAAATGTGATTTCCTCGCTTGCTGGTTGCTCTAGGGGACTGAGTTTCTCCCCCCACACCGTTAGTTGGTGTGGGGGTTCTTGAAATCTCAGAGTGGATATTTTGTAAGGGTTTTTTTACTGACCGCATAGATTCCCTTTTCTATTTTCTGCTATCTAGTATTAGTGGGCCTCATTTGCTGAATCTGCTTTCACCTCTGTGTATGTGCCTTCCTCTTACCTCACCGTTATTATCTGTTGGGGGCTTCTATATCTTTGGGGATTATTTCTCTGGAGGCAAGAGAGGTCTTTTCTTTCTCTCTAGGGGTAGTTAGTTCCTCAGGCTGGCTCGAGACGTCTAGGATTTTTTAGGCACGTTCACCGGCTACTTCTAGTGTGTTTGGATAGGTTCAGATTTGCAGTCAGTCCAGTTTGCCACCTCCCTAGAGCTTGTCCTATGTTTGTTACTTAGCTGGAGTAATTTGTGATCCTCAACCACTAAGGATCATAACAGTATAGCAGGCCAAAAAGTGTTTAATGCATCGCAGAAGTGGGATAAAAAGAAGACCTGAGTACATTTTTTGTTTTTTTCCTCCCGCTTTTGCTTTGCTGCAGTCTGTTTAGCTTCTTTCATCCCCTTGAACTCTGGGTGGTTTTGAGCTCAGCTGCAGACATGAATGTTCAGACTCTGACTTCTAGTATGGATCATCTTGCTGCACGGGTGCAAAGTATTCAGGATTTTGTTATTCATAACCCTATGTCAGAACCAAAGATACCCATTCCTGAGTTGTTTTCTGGAGATAGATCTAGGTTTCTAAATTTTAAGAATAATTGTAAGTTATTTCTATCTCTGAGACCTCGTTCCTCTGGTAATTCCGCTCAGCAAGTTAAAATAGTTATCTCCTTGTTGCGCGGCGACCCTCAAGATTGGGCTTTCTCTCTGGCGCCAGGAGATCCTGCATTGCTTAATGTGGATGCATTTTTTCTGGCTCTTGGACTGCTTTATGAGGAGCCTAATCTTGAGAATCAGGCAGAAAAAGCGTTGCTGGCTATCTCTCAGGGTCAGGATGAAGCAGAGGTGTATTGTCAAAAATTGCGGAAATGGTCGGTGCTTACTCAATGGAATGAGTGTGCCCTGGCTGCAAATTTCAGAGAAGGTCTTTCTGAGGCCGTTAAGAATGTTATGGTGGGGTTTCCCACCCCTGCAAGTCTGAGTGATTCTATGGCTTTAGCCATTCAGGTTGATCGGCGTTTGCGGGAGCGCAAATCTGCTCATCCTTTGGCGGTATTTTCCGAACAGAGACCTGAGTCTATGCAATGTGACCGAACTCTGACCAGAATTGAGCGACAAAGTCATAGACGTCAAAATGGGTTGTGCTTTTACTGTGGTGATTCTACTCATGTTATCTCAGCATGCTCTAAACGCTTAAAAAAGAAATCTAAACCTGTCACCATTGGTACTATACAGCCTAAATTTATTTTGTCTGTTACTTTGATTTGTTCTTTGTCGTCCTACCCGGTTATGGCTTTTGTGGATTCGGGTGCTGCCCTGAATCTGATGGATTTGTCGTTTGCCAGGCGCTGTGGTTTTGTCCTGGAGCCTTTGGAATTTCCTATTCCTCTGAGGGGAATTGATGCTACGCCATTGGCTGAGAATAAGCCTCAGTATTGGACGCAAATGACCATGTGCATGACTCCCGTACATCAGGAGGTGATTCGCTTTCTTGTTCTGCATAATTTGCATGATGTTGTCGTTTTGGGTCTGCCATGGCTGCAAGCTCATAATCCAGTTTTAGATTGGAAAGCTATGTCTGTGTCAAGTTGGGGTTGTCAGGGAATTCATGGCGATACTCCGTTGGTGTCTATTGCTTCTTCCACTCCTTCTGAGGTCCCTGAGATTTTGTCTGACTACCAGGATGTATTTGATGAGCCCAGGTCCTGTGCCCTGCCTCCTCATAGGGATTGTGACTGTGCTATAAATTTAATTCCTGGTAGTAAATTCCCTAAGGGACGACTTTTTAATTTGTCTATACCAGAGCATGCCGCGATGCGGAGTTATATAAAGGAGTCTCTGGAGAAGGGACATATTCGCCCATCCTCTTCCCCTCTGGTACCTGTCACCATTGGTACTATACAGCCTAAATTTATTTTGTCTGTTACTTTGATTTGTTCTTTGTCATCCTACCCGGTTATGGCTTTTGTGGATTCGGGTGCTGCCCTGAATCTGATGGATTTGTCGTTTGCCAGGCGCTGTGGTTTTGTCCTGGAGCCTTTGGAATTTCCTATTCCTCTGAGGGGAATTGATGCTACGCCATTGGCTGAGAATAAGCCTCAGTATTGGACGCAAATGACCATGTGCATGACTCCCGTACATCAGGAGGTGATTCGCTTTCTTGTTCTGCATAATTTGCATGATGTTGTCGTTTTGGGTCTGCCATGGCTGCAAGCTCATAATCCAGTTTTAGATTGGAAAGCTATGTCTGTGTCAAGTTGGGGTTGTCGGTGAATTCATGGCGATACTCCGTTGGTGTCTATTGCTTCTTCCACTCCTTCTGAGGTCCCTGAGTTTTCGTCTGACTACCAGGATGTATTTGATGAGCCCAGGTCCTGTGCCCTGCCTCCTCATAGGGATTGTGACTCTGCTATAAATTTAATTCCTGGTAGTAAATTCCCTAAGGGACAACTTTTTAATTTGTCTATACCAGAGCATGCCACGATGCGGAGTTATATAAAGGAGTCTCTGGAGAAGGGACATATTCGCCCATCCTCTTCCCCTCTTGGTCTAACCTACAGAAAAATGTGGAGTACATAGTCCCATACACAATTATAGAAAATTTTAAACACAATTTTATTAGCAATAAATAACAACATCATAGAATAAATATATACAGACTGACAAAACTAGGTACAGAATGGTGCGAATACAGACTGACACAAACTACTGTGATGGCAATATGGTAGATAGCAGTTCAATCATACACTCCTCCTGAAAAAGTGCTAAGTGCAGTACATAGTGCCAATGAATATAAGGCTCAATTCCCACTCCTTACTGGGATCACTAAATAGCATCCCTGTATACAGCCCCCCGAGGAAGCCCAACGCGAAACGCGCGTCGGGGCTGCTGCAGACACACTACTGGCATACACTGATGGGTAAGATGAGCGGCATACTCCTCCTTTCTATTTCCCCTTCTTTTTCTTGGTAATAGTTCGGTGGGATGCTATTTAGTTATCCCAGTAAGGAGTGGGAATTGAGCCTTATATTCATTGGCACTATGTACTGCACTTAGCACTTTTTCAGGAGGAGTGTATGATTGAACTGCTATCTACCATATTGCCATCGGGAGTTGTTGGCTATGAAGTGGGCATTTGAGGAGTGGCGACATTGGCTCAAAGGAGCTAAACATCGTGTGGTGGTCTTGACTGATCACAAAAATCTGATTTATCTTGAATCTGCCAAGCGCCTGAATCCTAGACAGGCTCGTTGGTCGTTGTTTTTCTCCAGTTTCAACTTCGTGGTCTCATACCTGCCTGGTTCGAAGAACGTGAAAGCTGGCTGATGCACTTTCTAGGAGTTTTGTGCCTGACTCTCCGGGAGTTTCTGAGCCGGCTGGTATTCTCAGAGAGGGAGTGATTTTGTCTGCCATTTCCCCAGATTTGCGACGAGTGCTGCAGAAATTTCAGGCGGATAGACCTGACCGTTGTCCACCAGAGAGACTGTTTGTCCCGGATAGATGGACCAGCAGAGTTATTTCCGAGGTTCATTCTTCGGTGTTGGCGGGTCATCCTGGGATTTTTGGTACCAGAGATTTGGTGGCTAGGTCCTTCTGGTGGCCTTCCTTGTCGCGGGATGTGCGTTCCTTTGTGCAGTCTTGTGGGATTTGTGCTCGGGCTAAGCCTTGCTGTTCTCATGCCAGCGGTTTGCTTTTGCCTTTGCCTGTTCCGAAAAGGCCTTGGACGCACATTTCCATGGATTTTATTTCGGATCTTCCACTCTCTCAGAGAATGTCGGTCATCTGGGTGGTGTGTGATCGTTTTTCCAAGATGGTCCATTTGGTGCCCTTGCCTAAGTTGCCTTCTTCCTCCGATTTGGTTCCTCTATTTTTTCAGAATGTGGTTCGCCTGCACGGCATTCCTGAGAATATTGTGTCTGATAGAGGATCCCAGTTTGTGTCCAGGTTTTGGCGGACTTTTTGTGCTAAGATGGGCATTGATTTGTCTTTTTCGTCGGCCTTCCATCCTCAGACTAATGGCCAAACCGAGCGAACTAATCAGACGTTGGAAACTTATTTGAGATGTTTTGTTTCTGCTGATCAGGATGATTGGGTGACTTTTTTGCCATTGGCCGAGTTTGCCCTTAATAATCGGGCTAGTTCTGCTACTTTGGTTTCGCCTTTTTTCTGCAATTCTGGTTTCCATCCTCGTTTTTCCTCGGGTCAGGTTGAGCCTTCTGACTGTCCTGGGGTGGATTCTGTGGTGGATAGGTTGCCACAGATTTGGAACCATGTGGTGGACAATTTGAGGTTGTCACAGGAGAAGGCTCAGCGCTTTGCCAACCGCCGCCGCGGTGTGGGTCCCCGACTTCGTGTTGGGGATTTGGTGTGGCTGTCTTCTCGGTATGTTCCTATGAAGGTCTCCTCTCCTAAATTCAAGCCTCGCTTCATCGGTCCTTATAAGATCTTGGAAATCCTTAACCCGGTGTCTTTTCGTTTGGATCTCCCAGCATCGTTTGCCATTCATAATGTGTTCCATAGGTCTTTGTTGCGGAGGTATGTGGTACCTGTGGTTCCTTCTGTTGAGCCTCCTGCTCCGGTGCTGGTCAAGGGCGAATTGGAATACGTGGTGGAGAAGATTTTGGATTCTCGTATCTCTAGACGGAGGCTTCAGTATTTGGTTAAGTGGAAGGGCTATGGTCAGGAGGATAATTCCTGGGTTGTCGCCTCTGATGTTCATGCGGCCGATTTGGTTCGTGCCTTCCACGCAGCTCGTCCTGATCGCCCTAGGGGTCTTGATGAGGGTTCGGTGACCCCTCCTCAAGGGGGGGTACTGTTGTGAATTCTATTTTTGGGCTCCCTCTAGTGGTCACAAGCGGTACTGTGTAGTGTTGTCTTTCTGCAGGTTGGCTGCATCAGCTGGTTCGTTATCCTTGGTTGGTTTCCTATTTAGCTCACCTGGAGACTCAGTTCCTTGCCTGCTATCAATGTATTCAGTGCTCTTCAGATTCCTTGTGTCTACCTTGCTCCCAGTTTCTCCAAGACAAGCTAAGTTTTTGTTTGATCATTTTTTGATTATCAGTGTTCATTATGTTTTTAGTCCAGGTCGCTAAAATGTGATTTCCTCGCTTGCTGGTTGCTCTAGGGGACTGAGTTTCTCCCCCCACACCGTTAGTTGGTGTGGGGGTTCTTGAAATCTCAGAGTGGATATTTTGTAAGGGTTTTTTTACTGACCGCATAGATTCCCTTTTCTATTTTCTGCTATCTAGTATTAGTGGGCCTCATTTGCTGAATCTGCTTTCACCTCTGTGTATGTGCCTTCCTCTTACCTCACCGTTATTATCTGTTGGGGGCTTCTATATCTTTGGGGATTATTTCTCTGGAGGCAATAGAGGTCTTTTCTTTCTCTCTAGGGGTAGTTAGTTCCTCAGGCTGGCTCGAGACGTCTAGGATTTTTTAGGCACGTTCACCGGCTACTTCTAGTGTGTTTGGATAGGTTCAGATTTGCAGTCAGTCCAGTTTGCCACCTCCCTAGAGCTTGTCCTATGTTTGTTACTTAGCTGGAGTAATTTGTGATCCTCAACCACTAAGGATCATAACACATATACTTATGTACTTACAGTCACACTGACTGCAGCCATCCCTCAGCTCCTCTGTGTACAATATATGGCCGTGCTATGTGCTGCTTGGGCAGGACAGCTGACCAATCACAGCACAGCTCCTTGCTTAAGCTGTGCTGTGAGGTCACACAAAGAAAACTAACACTGATTGGCTGAATTGCAGCCAATCAGCGTTTACACTGCTGCCCAGTGGCTTTGTGGACCAGGAGCAGAGAGACAGAGCTCAGGAAACAGGTGACTGCGGGTCAGCTGTTGTGTGTGTGTCTCCTCTCAGAATCAGCCTCACAGTCAGCTGTTCCTCTGACTGTGCTGGCTGAAGTGAAGGTCAGCACACAGGAGCTGCGCCTGCACTTCCCATCACCTGTGCAGTCTGCCAGCCGGTGCTGGCTATACAATAAAGTGCGCACTGCTGGGCGCACACTATGAGCATGCAGGGCAGGCACAAATGAAGGAGGCAGGAGCTTGGGGCAGGGTCCACCGGAGGATTCTCCGGTGTCCCGGTGCTCCTGTCCGACCCTGCATGTGTCGTTTCGTCGTCTGCAGTTTGGCACGGTAAACGCTACATGTAGTAATTTTAGAGGCGTCAATTTGCCGCCTAGAACCGTATGCAGTTGTTAGTGGAAGGAATGCCGCAAAAAACGCATTGCTGTGTATGTAAAGGCATGCGTTCGCAAGCACAGGCGTTTGGTTGCGTTTGTGAATGCATGCGTTGCACCACAGGAAAACATGTCTAGACACTGATTAGCCACCCCCACATACAAACTAATAAAGGGAGGGAGTGGGCATTTGCAGATCACTACCCAGCAGACAGAGAAGAGCAGACGCAGCAGAGCAGACACAGGAAGGAATCTACACTCTGAACAATGTGAGTATATCCTAGCCAATGTCTTTATTTTCTATTTTCTGTCTCTATGTGTCCTAATTTCTTCCATTTCTTTCTTTCTGCGTGCATCAGAATGTCATCTTCTTCTGAGGAGCAACGGCCTGGGCCTGCACAAGCCGAACATGTCAGTGAAGTGAGTACTCACCTCCTCAGATTGGTAAGTATTCACTGTCACATCTACACATATGACAATTTTTTTTCCCTTTTTTTAGAGCACTTCTACCACTGCGGCAGAGGCTGAGCAGGAGCAGCGGGGTCATGGTCGGGTGGCAAGGCGGCAGCATGTACGTATACGTGGATGACTTTATTGTAACCTCACTTTACTATTGGATGTTTATTTCTTTACTTTCCTCTTTCTTTCCCTTTTTCTTCCTGACTCCTTTTGTTTCTTGACTTTCAATATTCATGCCAGTTTTCTGCCTCTGTTTTCTTTCTTTTCCTTATGTTAATGTATCCAACATTAATGTATTTATTTATTTTTTAGGTTCCAGAACGGCATGAAGACCTCATTGAAAATGACCTCCTTATCTCCCTGGTCCATGAGCGAGTCCCATTGTGGGACACCCAGGTTCCGCAGCACTTGGACAACGTGACGATCTGGCAGCTATGGAATGAGGTGGCCAAAGTGATGTGGGATGGACTCGGGTCCGAAATGCATTTTGTAAGTATTGCAATGCAGTGTGATGCAGCAGTGACCTTGGCCGTGATCACACAACTGTGTTGATGAGAGAAACTCTCAGGAGTTTTCACGGCCAAAAGTCTATTGACTAACCATTCTTTTTTGTTTTTTCAACAGTGCTCAAAGTCAAAACACGTTGGCATTCGATGAAGGATCGCTTCAACAAGGACCTTCGTCAAGAGAGCCGGGTTCCTAGTGGTTTTGGAGCAAGGATCCGAAAATATAAATACCACCGCATTCTGGCATTTTTGAGACCGGTCTTGCCCAGAGAAGATAAGTATTTTTTTGGTGTATTAGGTTGTGTTGTATTGCCTTAATTTGTATGTTTCTATTCCACAGGAGTTGGCGCTTAACTTTTGTAAATGTAAATGTAGTAATTAGTGTTGAGCATTCCGATACCGCAAGTATCGGGTATCGGCCGATACTTGCGGTATCGGAATTCCGATACCGGGATTCCGATACTTGCCGCGTATCGGATACCGGAATCGGAAGTTCCCAGATTCAAAATGCTCAAATTCAGCCAATGAGAATGATTCCAAGTGTGGGCACATCCTGTTCAGCATGGAGGGCATGAAACTACTGGCATGGCTGTGATTGGCTGCTGAAATGATGTCATGATGCAGTTTAAAAGTCGCTGGCGCCATTTTGCGCTCACTCTGCTGTGAATTCAGTTAGTGACAGGACGCTGTTTGCTGACTGAGGGCCAGTTTAGAGATAGCGATTTGCTTCTTTGTGCTTTTCGAAGTCTAATTTAGCAACCGCTGTGTTCACCTACTATTCACCTTGCTTTTGCCTTGTAGCGCTGTTTTCACAGCGATCTGCAAGGTCTGTGTGTGTGTGTGTGTGAGTGCAGCCCACTCTCTAGTCTGAGTGCAGCCACATAGGCCATCCATAGCTGGTTGTATTCAGTTCAGGGAGGGTGGTTCATTGCCTCATACTTAGTGTTGAGCGATACCGTCCGATACTTGAAAGTATCGGTATCGGAAAGTATCGGCCGATACTGGCAAAGTATCGGATCTAATCCGATACCGATACCCGATACCAATACAAGTCAATGGGACTCATGTATCGGACGGTATTCCTGATGGTTCCCAGGGTCTGAAGGAGAGGAAACTCTCCTTCAGGCCCTGGGAACCATATTAATGTGTAAAATAAAGAATTAAAATAAAAAATATTGCTATACTCACCTCTCCGACGCAGCCTGGACCTCACCGAGGGAACCGGCAGCGTTGTTTGCTTAAAATTCGCGCTTTAACTTCCTTACGTAAAGTCCCGGCTTGTGATTGGTCGCGCGCCGCCCATGTGGCCGCGACGCGACCAATCACAGCAAGCCGTGACGTAATTTCAGGTCCTTCAGGATTTTAAAATTACGTTCCGGCTTTGTGATTGGTCGCGTCGCGGTCACATGGGCGACGCGACCAATCACAAGCCGTGACGTCACGGGAGGCAGGACAAGCGCGCAAAAATGCGGTATCGGAATGCTCAACACTACTCATACTGTTCTTTTTTTTTTTTTTTTCAAATTAGTGTAGTCTGCTGCTAATTTTTTCAAAAAAATCCTATTAGTGTCTTTCCACCCGTCTCCAGCTAATTTGTGGAAAAACACTACATAGGATAACGTAGAGGAGGGTTTTTGGGCCTTGCAGCGCCGTTTACGGCTGTCTGCACGGTCTCCGTGTGACTGCAGCTCGCCCTGTAGTCTGTGAGCAGCCATAGCCTGGTTGTCTCCAGCTCAGGGTTCTTCACTGCGTCATACCGCAAAATCAATTTTCATTTTGTTTTAAGTAGTGCAGGCTGCTGCACATTTTTTCAAAAAATTCCTATTAGTGTCTTTCCACCCGTCTCCAGCTAATTTGTGGAAAAACACTACATAGGATAACGTAGAGGAGGGTTTTTGGGCCTTGCAGCGCCGTTTACGGCTGTCTGCACGGTCTCCGTGTGACTGCAGCTCGCCCTGTAGTCTGTGAGCAGCCATAGCCTGGTTGTCTCCAGCTCAGGGTTCTTCACTGCGTCATACCGCAAAATCAATTTTCATTTTGTTTTAAGTAGTGCAGGCTGCTGCACATTTTTTCAAAAAATTCCTATTAGTGTCTTTCCACCCGTCTCCAGCTAATTTGTGGAAAAACACTACATAGGATAACGTAGAGGAGGGTTTTTGGGCCTTGCAGCGCCGTTTACGGCTGTCTGCACGGTCTCCGTGTGACTGCAGCTCGCCCTGTAGTCTGTGAGCAGCCATAGCCTGGTTGTCTCCAGCTCAGGGTTCTTCACTGCGTCATACCGCAAAATCAATTTTCATTTTGTTTTAAGTAGTGCAGGCTGCTGCACATTTTTTCAAAAAATTCCTATTAGTGTCTTTCCACCCGTCTCCAGCTAACTTGTGGAAAAACACTACATAGGATAACGTAGAGGAGGGTTTTTGGGCCTTGCAGCGCCGTTTACGGCTGTCTGCACGGTCTCTGTGTGACTGCAGCTCTATCTGTTGTCAGTTCAGCCCCAAAAAAATAAATAAATAATAAAGTTCACCAAACACACCAGTGACACCACTTTACATTTGTGTAGGCCACATTAGCTCATATTAAAGTCTAGTCCACACTTTAGAAAATTAGTGTTTCTTATACCTGTTAGGAGTTGTTCAGGAATAAGCACACAAAGCTGTTAGTACTTTTCTGCTTATCTTTATCAGTCAACCAAGATGAAGAAGGCAGTGAGTAAGGCACGTGGGCGTGGGCGTGGGCGCGGAGCAGGGAGGGGACGTGGGGATTCTGTGCCTGCTGCGGGCACCGGTGACTCATCAGCACCCACTTTCACCAGGGAACAGTCATTCATGCGCAGCTTTGTCGCAGAGCGCCGTACACCGCTGCTGCGTGAAGAACAAATTGAAGCCGTTGTCGGATGGATGGCAGCTAATGCATCAACTTCAATTAGTGCCACATCCTCTCAGACACAGAGCACTGGAGAGCAGCCATCTGTCTCTTCACCACCTGCCAAATTGCCCAGGCAGACAGAGAGCCCAGGACAGGAGCCATCTCTACTTCTGTTCTCTGAATCTCTTGGCTTGGAAACAGGGGGCCAGCCAAGCAGCATTGGAGAAATGGAAGAAGAGGCAGGGTGCAGAGATGCCCAACAGCTTTTTCTCTCTTCCTCTGAAGAGGCGGGTGGGCCAGTGGCTCCGTTCACCACATCGCAGGCCGCATCAGCTGATGATGACACTCAGGTGCCACTTAGTGGTGCGTGCTCTGCTGCTGAGACTACCCAGGAGGAGCAGTTGGGGGCAGAGGGTAGTGTAGATGATGAGGTCCTTGACCCATCTTGGCGTGAGGGATAGGAAGGTGGTGGGAGCAGCTCTGAGGAAGAGATTCCCCGTACGGCCCAAAAGAGGGAGAGGGAGGGGGAAGACTGCGGATCCTGCAGCCTCCGCTTTGGCACCCGTTAGGAGCATGTCTCTTCCAAAAGCCAAAAAGGGCGCTCCCAAGACTTGCAGTGCCTGGTCCTTTTTTGACACAGTTGCAGATGACATTTGCTATGTCAAATGCAAGGTGTGTCATCAAAAAGTCAAAAGAGGGAAAAATGTCAGCAACCTCAATACCTCCAACATGTGGAAACATGTGCGCACCAGGCACGTGGCGGAGTTAGAAAAACACACTGAAGAGCTAGGCCAACCAACAGCGGCAGCTACCACCTCTTCAGCTCGTGTTGCCTCTTCCTCCAGCTCACACGCAGCTGGTTCGGCTTCCTCCCAGGATCGCCGTGGAAGAACCTCTGGCCCTGTTGTCCAGAGACCCGCTGTAATTCCACCCGCAGCACCACTTTCCCAGTCATCCACACACTCCCAGCCCAGTCTACAGCCATCGGTAGTACAGGCATGGGAGAAAAGGCGGCCTTTCTCGTCAAACCACCCACGAGCACAGGCTCTGACTGCAGGCATTGCCAAACTTCTGTCACTGGAAATGCTGTCATTCAGGCTGGTGGAGACTGACAGCTTCCGTGACTTGATGTCATTGGCAGTCCCACAGTACAATGTGCCCAGCCGCTTTTACTTCAGCAGGCAAGCCGTCCCTGCCCTGCACAAGCATGTGGAGGGACACATAAAACACGCGCTACTGAACGCCGTCAGTAGCAAGGTCCACCTCACCACCGATGCGTGGACCAGTCAACATGGACAGGGGCGATACCTTTCCCTCACTGCCCATTGGGTTAATGTCGTTGAGCCGGGTACAGATCGTGCGAGTGGCGCAGGACGTGTCCTGCCCACTCCAAGGATTGCAGGAATCCATTCTGTACGCATTGACTCCTCCTCTTACACCAGTTCCTCAGAATCATCGCTGCAGGAGCCGTCACAGTCCACCTCCACATGGACCCGTGATGAACGTTTACCTGTTACGACCGACATGAGCACAGCCATGGCCAAACGTCTACAGGCCGTCTTGAAATTAATTTATTTGGGGAATCGAAGCCACACAGCGCAGGAGCTCTGGAATGCCATCAAGCAGGAGAGCGATGTGTGGTTTGTGGCAGCGAATCTCCAGCCAGGCATGGTAGTGTGTGATAATGGCCGAAATCTGGTGGCAGCTCTGGGCCTCGGCAACCTCACTCACATCCCATGTCTGGCACATGTGCTCAATTTGGTCGTGCAGAGTTTTTTGAGGGACTATCCGGATCTTGATGCACTGCTGCACAAGGTCCGCCTAGAGTGTGCTCACTTGCGGCGTTCCAGCACGGCAAAAGCGCGCATTGCGGCTCTGCAGCGCCGACACCGCCTGCCGGAACATCTTATCATATGTGACCTACCTACCAGGTGGAATTCCACGTGACATATGTTGGAGCGGTTGTGTGAGCAGCAGCAAGCTGTAATGGAGTACCAGCTGCTTCAGGCGCAAAGAAGTCGCACTCAGCGCCGTACAGACTTCACAACCACAGAGTGGGCCACTATGAATGACGTCTGCCAGGTTTTGCGTCCCTTTGATTATTCCACGCGGATGGCGAGTGCAGATGATGCACTAGTCAGCAGGACTGTCCCCCTTATCTGCCTGCTTGAAAAATCACTGCAAGCGCTAAGGGATGATGTTGTGGAAGAGGTGGAGGATGAGGATTCAGCATTTCCATCATCTTCTGGACAGTCAGCGCCACGTGGTTCCTCACAAACGCGTAGGCAGGGGACAGTTTGTGAGGAGGATGAGGAGGAGTCAATGGAGGAGGAAGACATCCGTCCAGAGGAGGGAGTTACACAATTGTCCAGTACTCAGTGTGTACAGCGAGGGTGGGGTGATGACGAGCGGGCAGAGATCACGCCTCCAGCAGGGGACAGCGTTTCTTGGGCAGTTGGCAGTCTGCAGTACATGGTGGATTACATGCTGCAGTGCCTGAGAAACGACCGCCGCATCGCCCACATTCTCAACATGTCTGATTATTGGGTGTTCACCCTCCTCGATCCTCGCTACCGGGACAACGTAGAAAGCCTCATCACACCGTTGAACCGGGAGCGAAAAATGCGGGAGTACCAAGACACACTGGAGAATTCCATCATCTTCTCCATTCCAACTGAGAGAAGTGCTGCTAGTGCATTCCAAAGCAGCTCAGTGCGTCCAGGCAGTGGTGGAGGCTCTGCACAAAGAGGGAGCAGAAGCAGTGCCTCTGCCCAAGGCAAGACCAGTATGGCCCAACTGTGGCACAGTTTTCTGTGCCCGCCACAAAAGTCTACACCATCACAGACGGCTCCAGTCAGCAGGAGGCAACGGTTCCGTCAGATGGTGACAGACTACATGTCTTGCCCTCTTGCTGTACTCACAGACGGCTCTTCACCTTTCAAGTTTTGGGTCTCAAAGCTGGATACATGGCCAGAGCTAAGCCAGTATGCATTGGAGGTGCTGTCTTGCCCTGCGGCCAGTGTATTATCGGAACGTGTCTTTAGTGCTGCAGGTGGTGTACTAACTGACCGTCGCATGCGACTATCCTCCGATAACGTTGACCGGCTTACTTTCCTGAAAATGAACAAGGCCTGGATCTCGCAGGAATTTGCCACTCCTCTTCCTGATTAAATAATTAGGTGACTGTCTACAGTATCCAGGTCTCCTGTTGTGTTCATCTTTCTACCACCTGAACTTTAATTCCTGGGCTCCAACACCGCCAGTTGAGGCTCAGAAGTGCCGTCTGCACAGTCAAAACATACGACCCAGTGTTATTGGGTTTCATTAACGTCAGCTGATCCCCAGCTGTGTAGCCGGCAATGTGTCCTGCGACTGCCACGCTGACACAACAACTGAAATGTAAGGGAACCTGTCCCCCCCCCAAGGCGTTTGTTACTGAAAGAGCCACCTTGTGCAGCAGTAATGCTGCACAAGGAAAAGGTAGCTATTTTTGTTTAGCTCCTTGCACACGCAGAACTTAACACTTATAAAATGTGTCCACTGATACCGTAAAACCGTCCCGGAGGTGGGACTTTCCTTCGTAATATGACGCAGCACAGCCGTCATTCCTACCCCCTTGGCGCCGTGCCCCGGCTCCTCAGTGTTGTTTGATTCCGTCCCGGAGCCTGCGCTGTTATGTTATCCCTTGGCCAGGCACACTTAACGCTGCCCATCTTCTGACATCATTTGGTGTCAGGCTGGCTGCGCCTGTGCGTCCGCGCTGGCCGAGAGCCCGCCTCGCAGTGTCTTCTGATTTAATCCCACTGGGGGCCTGAGATCCATGGACATGCGCAGTGCATATCTGAACCTCCGCCTCTCACTCATCTCCCTACGCCTTCTTCAGACTGTGCGGTGTCAGCTGGTCCCTAATAGCATGCCACGGCCGTGACGCTGCACAGTCTGAAGAAGCTGTAGGGAGGGGAGTGAGAGGCGAGGATATGCACTGCGCATGGCCACGGATCCCAGGCCCGCGGTGGGATTACATTAGACGACACTGCGAGGTGGGATCTCGGCCAGCGCAGCCGCACAGGTGCAGCCAGTCTGACACCAAATGATGTCAGAAGACGGGCAGGGCAAAATGTGTGCATGGCCAAGGGCTAACCTAACAGCGCAGGCTCCGGGACTGCTTCAAACAACGCTGAGGAGGCGGCGCACGGCGCCAAGGGGGTAAGAATGATGGCTGTGCTGCGTCACATCACAAAGGAAAGTTCCACCTACCGGACGGTATCACGGTAGGAGGGGACACTTTTCATAAGTGTTAGGTTCAGCATGTGCAAGGACCATAATTAAAAGAGCTAAGTTTACCTTTTCCAGCATTAGTGCTGTACACGATGGCTCTTTCAGCTACAAACGCTTGGGGGGGGGGGTTAAAGTTTCCCTTTCAACTTGCTCCAGTGCAGGCTTCGGCCTACACTCTAATCCCTCTCCTCCTCCTGCTGACCCTGGGCTCTAACACCGCCAGTTGGGGCCCAGATGTGCTGGCTGCACAGAGCCAAACACCAGCCAATGTGTCAGTGGGGTTCAGCACCGCCAGCTTTTCCCCTGCTGTGTAGCCGGCAACGTGTCCTGCAACAGCCACGCAGACACAAAGCTGCCGCCAGTGCAGGCTTCGGCCTACACTCTGCTCCCTCTCCTCCTGCTGACCCTGGGCTCTAACACCACCAGTTGGGGCCCGGTACTGCTAGCTGCACAGAGAAAAACACCAGCCAATGTGTCAGTGGTGTTCAGCACCGCCAGCTGTTCCCCTGCTGTGTAGCCGGCATCGTGTCCTGCAAATGCCACGCAGACACAAGAACTGAAATTGAAGGGAACCTGTCCCCCCTCCCCCAGGCGTTTGTATGTTTTACAGCCACCTTGTACATCAGTAATGCTGCATGTGTGCAAGGTGGCTCATAAACGTATTCTCCTCGCACATGTGGAACTGAAAACACGTCTAAAATGTGTCCTCTGTGTGACCATTTAACCGAGGTGTGACTTTCCTTTGTAATGACACGCTGCAACCCCCTTGGTAGCGCTGCCTGTCTTCTGGCATCATTGTTTGGCTGCCTGCGCCTCTGCGGCCGCCCTGACCCACACAACGCCCCTCGGTGTCTTATTTATTGGGACTGCGAGGGTGATATTGATGGGCATGAGCAGTGCATCAGTTCGCCTGTCCCTCATCTCCTTCCGCCTTCTTCACACTGTGCGGCTTCATGGCCGTGGCATGCGATAAGGGATCAGCTGACGCCGCACAGTCTGAAGCGGGTGTAAGGACCCGAGTGTGAGAGGCGAACATATGTTCTGCGCCAGGCCATGAATCCCAGCCCCGCAGTGTTTTATCAATGTTAAGACACTGCGGGGCTGGGATTCATGGTCATCGCGAACCGCACCGGCCGACATTAAATGATGTCAGAAGATGGGCAGCGCTAACAGCGCTAGGCCAGGGGATAACACGACAGCGCAGACTCCTGTACAGCAAATAACAACGCTCAGGAGGCTGCACCCAGCACCAAGGTGGGATTCTTGACATCTGTGCTGCGTCTCATTACGAAGGGAACTCGCGCCTCCAACACAGTTTGACTGTATAAAGGGCTAAATGTTATACGTGTTTCATTCAGCGTGTGCAAGGAGAAAAATTAAAAGAGCAACCTTTGACTTGTGCAGCACTACTGCTGCATAAGCTGTGGCTCTTCTACTTTGTAACACCTGAGGGGGGGTTAAAGGTTACCTTTGAAATTGGTTCAATTAGGCTTCGGCCTACACTCTGCTCCCCCTGCAGAGCCCGGGCTCCAACACCGCCAGTTGGGGCCCGGTACTGCTAGCTGCACAGAGAAAAACACCAGCCAATGTGTCAGTGGGGTTCAGCACCGCCAGCTGTTCCCCTGCTGTGCAGCCGGCAACGTGTCCTGCAACTGCCACGCAGACACAACAGACCCAAAGCTGCCGCCAGTGCAGGCTTCGGCCTACACTCTGCTCCCTCTCCTCCTCCTGCTGACCCTTTGCTCCAACACTGCTAGTTGGGGCTCTAGGAAGACAAGCTTGAATAGGTCCCCATCCTGGTTCCAGCACCGTCAGCTGGTTCCGGGCAGAGCCTTTGGCTTAGGTGCCTCCCTCTGGGTATCCGAGTTCCACCAACGTCAGGTGGTCCTTGGTAGTGCTTTCAGGCACGGGTACCTCCTGCTTAGTAACCGGGTTCCAGTAACGTCAGCTGGTCCTCGGTCGATCCATTGGCTCTTGGACCTTCGGCTACCCATCCGGGTTCCAGTACCGTCAGCTGGTTCTCAGCAGTGTCTTTTGCTCTTGTACCTTCTGCTCCCCATCCTGGTTCCAGTACCGTCAGCTGGTTCCGGGCAGAGCCTTTGGCTTAGGTGCCTCCCTCTGGGTATCCGAGTTCCACCAACGTCAGGTGGTCCTTGGTAGTGCTTTCAGGCATGGGTACCTCCTGCTTAGTAACCGGGTTCCAGTAACGTCAGCTGGTCCTCGGTAGTTCCATTGGCTCTTGGACCTTCGGCTACCCATCCGGGTTCCAGCACCGTCAGCTGGTTCTCGGCAGTGTCTTTTGCTCTTGTACCTTCTGCTCCCCATCCTGGTTCCAGTACCGTCAGCTGGTTCCGGGCAGAGCCTTTGGCTTAGGTGCCTCCCTCTGGGTATCCGAGTTCCACCAACGTCAGGTGGTCCTTGGTAGTGCTTTCAGGCACGGGTACCTCCTGATTAGTAACCGGGTTCCAGTAACGTCAGCTGGTCCTCGGTAGTTCCATTGGCTCTTGGACCTTCGGGTAGCCATACGAGTTCCAGTTCCATCAGCTGTTTCTCGGCATTTTCTCAGCCTTCTTGTACCTTCTGCTACATTTCCAAGTTCAAGAGACTAAACACAATGACCCGGAAGACCACCCCTAAGATGACGACGACACCAGAGACGACAACCACCGTGATGACGACGACCCTGGAGACGATGACCCTGAAGACCACCCCGATGACAACGACCCCGGAGACGACGACCCTGGAGACGACGACGACCTGGAAGACCGAGAAGCAGAAGAACAAGAGGCTGCAGAACAAAGAGCAGAAGAACATTAAGCATAACACTAAATATCAGATCAAAAGATATTATCTAAATTATAAGCAGAAGAAGACTAAGCAGTGTATGGGGGTGAGTCCGTTCCTCCTCGTGGTGCCCCTGGATAAAGCCTGATGCTGCAGGCCAAACTGAACGCGGACAAATGTAACTGTTTTGTGACAGACAGAACGGAAGGTGTAATCTTCAAACTTTTATAGATAACAACTACGGGAATGCCTGTCACAAATAAGAATATGATGAAGAAGTAGAATATGAAGAAGATAATAGTAAAATAAAAAGAATATGAACAATGTAACAAAAAAAATAATAGGTAGAAGATGAAGAAGAAGATGAATAAGGTGAAGAAGTTGATGTCAAAGAAGCTGATGATGAGGATAATGAAGAAGAAAGTGCGGGAGAAGTAAAAAAGAAGGTGAAGGGCGTGGAAGTAGTGAAACATCAATATCTGACAAAAAAAAAAAAAAAAATAACAGTCAAAATCTTTCTAACGCCGAACGTCATAAAAAAAAATAAAAATCCTGCTATTCTATTTGATTGGGCTAAACCTCTGTGCCTTTAATGTCTCCGCCACCTCCCCCAATACATCCTACATTATTCTTAGTTGTTTTCCTTCATGTAGAATGAACCTACAAGTTAAGAAAGGGTTTATTTTAATTCCGATATTTTCGTCCCATTGACTTGCATTGGGATCGGGTATCGGTATCGGATTAGATCCGATACTTTGACGGTATCGGCCGATACTTTCCGATACCGATACTTTCCGATATCGGAAGGTATCGCTCAACACTAGTAGTAATGTGTTTTTTTCTTCTTTTTTCACAGCACATGGAGCAGCACTCTTGACCCTGGTTCTGGAGCGGTCCTTCATCAGACAGCCACGGACCCGTCCCAGCCATCCAGCAGCGCTGCAACAAGTGGGTCTGCCATACAGACTGGAGACCAGGAAGCTGGTCCATCAGGTGTCCCCTGTCCCAGTCCTCTGCCTCTGCCTCTTTTTTTTGGGCTCTTCCTGGCAGCGGCAGAGGGCCTCGGACAGGTCACTCATGCCCGAGTTTTTGCTCTTGAGCTCAGTCTTTCATGATGGACTCAAGGCGATGGGTGACAGACTGGATACTGCCATTAGCCATATGAATACACGTATCCAGGAGGTCACCAAAAGCCTTGACCAAGTGAAAGCCGACCTCCAGAGGCCAGCACATAATTTTTTTAATCAAATTGAGCAGGGCTTGTCGGAACACCTTACTCCTGATCTCCAGCTTAGTGTCATGCAGGCCTGCAATGCTGCTTACGTGCAGGCTATGCAGCAGAGTTGGTATTTTCAGCAGAGAGTGGTGGCATATCCACCTGTGCCTACACTGTCAATGCTGAGCTCTGCTGCATACCACTGCATGGCCACCTCCATTCCAAGCACTGCCAGACACCACTACAGCACCACCACCATGCCGAGTGCTGTTGGACAGCCCACCGCCACCACCATAACTGCTGCTCCTGCTTAGACCTCCTCCACTGACACCACCATGCAGCAGCAGCAACAGCAGAAACTGGACCCTGGCATGGCCTTCCCCACCACCACCATGCAGCAGCAGCCGGACCCTGGCATGGCCTTCCCCACCACCACAACCATGCAGCAGCAGCAGCGGCACACGGACCCTGGCATGGCCTTCCCCACCACCACAACCATGCAGCAGCAGCAGCGGCACACGGACCCTGGCATGGCCTTCCCCACCACCACAACCATGCTGCGGCACACGGACCCTGACAGGTCGGCCACCGCAGCCAGGCCTCTAGAAATGAGCCCAACGAGGCTCCCCGTATCGCAGCGCCAGGGGTGGATTAAGGTTAGCCAGGGCCCCGGGCTGTTCAGACACTGTGGGCCCCCCCGGTCATGTGACGGGGGTCATGTGACGGGGGTCATGTGACGGGGGTCATGTGACGGGGGTCATGTGACGGGGGTCATGTGACAGGGGTCATGTGACGGGGGTAATGATATACCTGAACCAGATTATTCCAGAAAAATGGCCAGGCCCTACTCTACTGTAACCTATTAAATATTTGTTAAAATATGCAATACAATTTAGGTATATTTTGATTTATTTTTCAATTTTTAAAATGACCAATATCACATACAAGGAACAAATACCACCGCACCATGACCAGACCACAAATTACAACCACAGTGATCGAATAATATCACATACAAGGAACAAATACCGCTACACCATGTCAAGACCATATATTATCACCACTTGGTGACCAAATAGCACATACAAGGGATTAATACCGCAACACCATTTCCAGACCACATATTACCACCACATAGTGACTGAATACTACAATACTGACCAGTAATAAAAAAAACAAAACACAATACTATCACCATAAGTGCCAGTATTCACAGGAGATCTGTACTTAGTATGCAGTGTCTGTGTAGAGGTTATACAGCACAGCGATCACTGGTGACATTATACACAGGACCTCTGTGTATAGTATACAGTGTATAGTGTCAGTGTATAGGTAAGGCTAGTTTCACACTAGCGTTAACTGCAATACGTCGCAAATGCATCGTTTTGCCGAAAATACGCATCCAGCAAAAGTTCTTGCTGGATACGTTTTTTCGTCATAGACTAACATTAGCGACGCATTTGCGACGCATTGCAAAACGTCGCGTCCGTTTTGCGACGCTTGGGCGTGTGGTAGCGGACCGTCGGGAGAAAAAAACGTTACATGTAACGTTTTTTGCTCCCGACGGTCCGCTTTTTCCGACCGCGCATGTGCGGCCGGAACTCCGCCCCCACCTCCCCGCACTTCCCCGCACATCACAATGGGGCAGCGGATGCGTGGGAAAAGTGCATCCGCTGCCCCCGTTGTGCGGCGGAGACCACGCTAGCGTCGGGAACGGCGGCCCGACGCACAGCGACGGGTTGTTCCCGACGCTAGTGTGAAAGTAGCCTAACACTGACTCACCGGTGACGTCTCTAGGTGAAGTCCTTCATCTTTCATCCAGCACAGGCCGCCATCATTTCTTCCAGCCAGGACTCGTTTCTGCAGGAAATAACACAGTTATTCCAAGCTCCGCTTCCAGAACACATTACTTAATTTTTCACAACTTCTACATTACACCACATGAAGAAAAAGAGGCAACATAGTGTCACTCTACACAGTAACAGGACCGCCCCCCCCATTTAAAACAGTATACTCAAAAAATAAAATAAATACATCACTGCAGTAATAATATCCCTTAATTAGCCCCTATGGTAATAATATCCCCCATCCTGGCCCCGTTTATCTCATTCCTGGCTCCAGCCATATGTTCTCGCATCCTGCCCTCATGAGTATCCATTCTACCCCATATGATCTCCCCATCCTGCCCCATCTGTCTCCATCGTATCCATCCTGCCCCATGATCCAATCCTGCCCCATGTCTTTCATTCTGCCCCGTGTCTCCAATCATGCCCGTATCTACATTCTGCCCATGACTCCAGTCCTGCCCCCAGTGTGTCCAGCAATCTGCCCCAGTGAGTCCAGCATATTACCCCCAGTGTGTCCAGCAATCTGCTCCAGTATGTCCAGCATATTGGCCCAGTGTCCAGCAATCTGCCCCAGTGTTTCCAGCATTGCCCCAGTGTGTCCAGCAATCTGCCCCAGTGTGTCCAGCATTGCCCCCAGACAGTGTATCCAGCAATCTGCCCCAGTGTGTCCAGCATATTACCCCCAGTATGTCCAGCATATTACCCCCAGTGTGTCCAGCAATCTGCCCCAGTATGTCCAGCATATTGCCCCAGTGTCCAGCAATCTGCCCCAGTGTGTTCAGCATATTACCCCCTTTGTGTCGAGCAATCTGCCCCAGTATGTCCAGGATATTGCCCCAGTGTCCAGCAATCTGCCCCAGTGTGTCCAGCATTGCCCCCAGACAGTGTGTCCACAAGCAATCTGCCCCAGTGTGTCCAGCTTTGCCCCCAGTGTGTCCAGCAATCTGCCCCAGTGTGTCTCACATTGCCCCCAGACAGTGTGTCCAGCAATCTGCCCCAGTGTGTCCAGCATTGCCCCCAGACAGTGTGTCCAGCAATCTGCCCCAGTGTGTCCAGCATTGCCCCAGACAGTGTGTCCAGCAATCTGCCCCAGTGTCTCCAGAATTGCTCCCAGACAGTGTGTCTACCAGCAATCTGCCCCAGTGAGTCCAGCATTGCCCCCAGACAGTGTGTCCAGCAATCTGCCCCAGTGTGTCCAGCATTGCCCCCAGACAGTGTGTCCAGCAATCTGTCCCAGTGTCTCCAGCACTGCCCCCAGACAGTGTGTCCACCAGCAATCTGCCCCCAGTGTCTCCAGCATTGCCCCCAGTGTGTCCAGCATATTGCCCACAGACAGTGTCCAGCATTCTGGCCCGCCCGGATAGCCGTTAGCAAAAAAAAAACAAAACGAGTTCTCCTCATCTGACCTGTGCGCTCCAGCGGCGAGCTCCCTCCAGCAGCGCGCACTCGCCAGTGACTGACAATGACATCAGACACTGGCGATGTGTGCCCTGCGCCTGCGGCCGACTTCAGCTGCCAGCCTCCAATTGGCTGGAGGATGTTGTTAACTATTGACGTGCGGGCGCGCGCCCGCACGTCAATAGGTGAAACTGCCGCAGCGCCGGTAGGGGCCCGATGAGCTGATGAGGCGGGGCCCGATGCGGGCCCCCTCTCTGTCCACCGGGCCCATACGCCAGTCAGGGGAGTAATGCCCTGATGGCGGCAGGCAATCTGAGCGTTAGTCCAGGACCCCCCCATACCACTGGGCCCTGGGCTACCGCCCAAATTGACCCTATTATAATCCGCCCCTGCGCAGCGCTGATCCTAAAAAGGGTAAGGAAAAAAGAAACAGAGGTCTATCGCTATCCCCCCCTCACCTCCCAATGTGTCTGTAATGTCTGGTTTGTCTCACCCTTCCAGTGTGTCTCTGCCCTCTCATGCCCCATCCCCAAACTGCCAGACCCCAGTAATTGAATTGCCCCTTCTCCTGCCACCCCTGGATCGTCCACAGTTAGTCAAGCTTCACAGCTACATATAAGCCAGCTGGTTAAGTAATCCCAAAAAAATATGCAACAGCTATAGCGGTTGGATACTAATAAAACTTAGCCTTTAATAAATCGCATAAAATAGACTAATAATACACAACTACAAAAAAAAGGGGGGAAAAAAGGACCAGTGATTAATTGTGCCCTAAGCCCAACACAGAGAGGGGAAGACTAATAAACATGAACACACCATGTTTAAAAATTGACTGCACTATTAGTCTCAGGGTCATATGACCAACCGTGACTAAAAAAGTAGCAAATGATTTAAGAACAGGAGGGTCTCACTGTACATACATATACCTCAATGGTTTATTTCTGCGATAGTGTGGTGTCCCATAAACATCATTAGGGTCAATAAATCCACATACACGCTGTGCAGAAAAATAGAGGATGTAGGCTATTTGTACCTGTTATTATATAGATATTGCTACGAAAACCATGAACACCACCAACGGTTTTTTCGAATGCACCGGGTTATAGTGTCAGTCAATAAATATTAGCAGCACGTCACTAAGGCTTCAATGTGCAAAGAAAACAACAGCGCATAATACATTAAACCACATACGTGAGGGAACACCTGCTTCCTCATTTAAATACTGATGAGCGTTCCAATTGTGGTTAGTATATAGATTATTCTTACATTTATTGAAAAGGTATACACAATAAGTGCTCCCTCAAAGCTCTGATGTATGGAATATGCACAACAAATACAGCCCACTGCCATGGGTGGATCTCACCAGAATCTGAACATTTGCTCTGCCATGATAGAAACCCTCAGTGTGGTGAGATAGTAATGAAGCCGTGACAACGGACAGCGTCTCCCGACGCGTTTCATCCTACTGGAATCATCAGGGGAGTAGCAGGGTCTGACTGAGGCGGCTCACACTTTATTTTTTTGCCACCTCATAGCTCCAGTAGTTAGTAAAGGTACCGTCACACTAAGCGACGCTGCAGCGATAGCGACAACGATGCCGATCGCTGCAGCGTCGCTGTTTGATCGCTGGGGAGCTGTCACACAGACCGCTCTCCAGCGACCAACGATGCCGAGGTCCCCGGGTAACCAGGGTAAACATCGGGTTGCTAAGCGCAGGGCCGCGCTTAGTAACCCGATGTTTACCCTGGTTACCAGCGTAAAATGTAAAAAAAACAAACAGTACATACTTACATGCGTCCCCCGGTGTTCACTTCCTGCAATGACTGAGCGCCGGCAGTAGCAGGGCACAGCGGTGACGTCACCGCTGTGCTTTCAATTTCACTTTGTGGCGCTCAGTCAGTGTGGGAAGCGGACGCCGGGGGACGCATGTGAGTATGTACTGTTTGTTTTTTTTACATTTTACGCTGGTAACCAGGGTAAACATCGGGTTACTAAGCGCGGCCCTGCGCTTAGTAACCCGATGTTTACCCTGGCTACCAGTGTAAAATATCGCTGGTATCGTTGCTTTTGCTGTCAAACACAACGATACACGGCGATCGGACAACCAAATAAAGTTCTGAACTTTATTCAGCGACCAGCGACATCACAGCAGGATCCTGATCGCTGCTGCGTGTCAAACTAAACGATATCGCTAGTGAGGACGCTGCAACGTCACGGATCGCTAGCAATGTCGTTTAGTGTGACGGTACCTTTAGTACAACACTGCAGCTTTGTGTGTGTTTGGTATAGAGATATGAGGTGGCCCCAAAAAAATAATACTTGTATTTTCTCCATAATCTCTTCCTTCTGCTTACTCTGTGACTTTGTGTTGCAGACTGAAGAGAAAATGGCGGTAATACAAAGCAGAACTATACTCAACAGGTCATGTGTCCAAAAACTCATTAGTTATGACACCTGACCTGGTGAGTAGAGAACTGCCTTGTATAACCTCCATTTTCTCTTCTGTGTACATAATCTATTTCACACAAAGTGAAGGGATGATGAAGGTCACACAAGGCATATCTATACTCACCTGGACATGTCAGAAATAGTGAATTCATGAGGCTGTTATTTTTTGCATCATGACTTCATTATTTCTGACACCTGACTTGATGAGTATAGATCTGTTTTGTAAACAGCCATCGTCTCTTCAGTCTGCATCCAATAGATACTGCAGAACAGAATCAGAACGCAATGACGCCAACAACCTTACCACTAACAACCTAAGTGGTTTGTAGAGGAAATACATAGGAGACACAGTCAAGATAACAAAACACGTAGTTTATTAACAACAAATATTAGTAACATTTAAAAGATAACTGGTACAGACCCAAACCCAACAGGACATTTTACACAATATTGTCCTGCCATGCCACACGTCCAATATCAGAATAAAAAAAGGCAGCAAATTGGTTCCGCATGTGGCCAACTTCAACAGAGTACTGCAGCGGGTGATGCTGGTAATCTGGCAGTGGGTTTGCAACTGGTTCATCCAGTTCAATGTTGGGTCGCTCCTTAGCCATGATGTAATTGTGGAGAACCACACAGGCTTTGATCATGTCTCCATTTTTAGATTAATGGCTGTTGCAAGAATGCGCCATTTTGAGACTAGAATCCCAAAGGTACACTCTACTGTTCTTCGGGCCCTGGTCAGTCTGTAGTTAAAGATCCTTTTAGTGTGGTTCAAGTCCTGACTGGAATATGGCTTCAGTAGGTTTTCAAACATTTGAAAGGTCTCATCCCCAATCATAACAAATGGCATCGGTGGGCCTTGAGTGTTGGGGAGAGGTCGTTGGCGTGGAAATTTAAAATTTTTGCCTTACACACGTTGGCCCATATCCGACTTCTTGAAAGTCTGGGAATCATTGCCACGGCCAAAAGCTCCAATGTCCATGGCGATGAAGTGACAGTCCGCATCTGCTATTGCCATGAGCACAACAGAAAAATATGTTTTGTAGCTGAAGTACTCCAATCCAGTTCTGGCGGGTTTCCATCCACATGTCCTCGGTGGGTATGGGTATAAATTCATCCCGGAGAATGTTCCACAAAGCCCAGCAGGTGTCCGCAACTATTCCAGACAGGGCGGAAATTCCAAGCCGGTACTGGAAGTGGAGGGATGATAAGCTCTCTCCGGTTGCCAGAAATCTGTAATAAAATAAATAAAAAATAAATTACAATCAATTCTATTTATGGTGTTGTTCTGCTAAAGTCATAAAGGAAAATACCAAGAATACATGTCAGACCAACAATAATTATGAATGGCATTTGTTTAGAATTATTACATACCTTAATGTAACCAGTAGACGTTCCTCTGCAGGAATTGAAATAAAAGCTCTCCATGCGAAGATCCATCATGACACATGATACAGTAGCACACTGTTAACATTTCAGCAGTCCTAGGGTCTATATATAGATATCCCATAATACACACCCTCTGTAGTCCCATTGGCGGTGTCTGGTTATCTAGATTTTTCTCCTGAAAAATTTTCCACCATGAGCACAAAAAATGCAAACACATGCAAAACGCATGCAAAAGCATGAAAACACCGCGTTTATTAAACCACATGCATTACCGAATGCGTCTAAAAAACGCTGCGTTTGTACACGTTTCCATGCAGTTTTTCCTTCATTTGTGGTTGCGGATTAAACGCTGCGGATTCTGACGCAAATGTGAAACTAGCCTTAGACAGGGTACTTTGCGTCAGCACAAGCCCACCACGAGCTCAACAAGAAGTCAGTGCTCTGAAACCCAACTTCCTTCCAAGAACAATATGCGGTAGTGTGACCTTGCAGAGTGACTTCATACATGACTGGTTTGACCAAAAGTCCAGAGTGAAAAACCTAGGAAAGGAGAAATAGTATCAGGAATTTTCCCCAACATTCTTTCATTTTAAAAAACTTCTCTGAAAACTAAAGCTGGAATTAAATTGTCTGTTATAGACAACTGCTCCATTGTTTCCATTGTGCTAGTTGCTCTATTTAATCACTTATTTCATAAGTTGCTATAGACAACTTGGCCTATTTCCTCTTTTCCTATAGGCAACTGCTCAACTTTTTCTATTACACTAGTTCCTATGGGAAACTGCTCAGCTTTTTCCTATAGGCAACTGCTTCATATTTTCTATTGCACTAGTTGCTTTAGACACCTGCTCACTTTTTCATTGCATTAGTTGCTATAGACAACTGCTCCATTTGTCCATTGCACCATTTTCTCTAAGCAACTGCTCCATTTTTCCATAGGATTAGTTGCTGTAGGCAACTACTTCATTTTTTCCATTGCACCATTTGCTGTAGTCAACTGTTCCATTTTTTCCATTGCATAAGTTGCTGTAGGCAACTGTTCCATTTTTTACATTGTACCATTTGCTGTAGGCAATTGCTCCATTTTTTTACATTGCATCATTAGCTGTAGGCAGCTTCTCCATTTTTTCCATTGCATTATTTGCTGTAGGCAACTGCTCCACTTTTTACATTGCACCATTTGCTGTAAGCAATTGCTCCATTTTTTACATTGCATCATTTGCTCTAGACAATTGCTCCAGTTTTTCAATTACATCAATTGCTGTAGGCAACTGCTCCATTTTTCCATTGGATTAGTTGCTGTAGGCAACTGCTCGATTTTTTTCCATTGCACCATTTGCTGTTAGCAACTGCTCCATTTTTCCATTGGATTAGTTTCTGTAGGCAACTGCTCTATTTTTTCCATTACACCATTTGCTGTAAGCAACTGGTTCATTTTTTACATTACATCATTTGCTGTAGGTAACTGCTCCATTTTTTCCATTGCATTAGTTGCTGTAGCCAACTGCTCCATTTTTTCAACTGCACCTTTTGCTGCAGGCAACTGTTTAATTTTTTCCATTGCATTAGTTGCTGTAGGCAACTGCTGCATATTTTCCATTGCATTATTCGCTGTTAGCAACTATTCCATTTTTTCTATTGCACCATTTGCTGTAAGCAACTGCTTCATTTTTTACATTACATCATTTGCTGTAGGCAACTGCTTCATTTTTTTCCATTGTATTAGATACTGTAGGCAACTGCTCAGTTTTTTCCATTGCACCATTTGCTCTAAGCAACTGCTTCTTTTTTTATTGCTCCATTTGCTGTAGGTAACTGCTCCAGTTTTTAGATTGCACCATTTTCTCTAGCCAACTGATCAATTTTTCCATTGGATTAGTTGCTGTAGGCAACTGCTGCATTTTTTCCATTGCACCATTTGCTGTTAGCAACTATTCCATTTTTTCTATTGCACCATTTGCTGTAAGTAACTGCTTCATTTTTTACATTACATCATTTGCTGTAGGCAACTGCTTCATTTTTTTCCAATGTATTAGATGCTGTAGGCAACTGCTCCATTTTTTCCATTGCACCATTTGCTCTAAGCAACTGATCCATTTTTTCAGTGCAACATTTGCTTTAGGCAACTGCTCCAATTTTTCCATTGCATTATTTGCTGTAGGCAACTGCTCCATTTTTTGCAACGCATCATTTGCTGTATGCAACTAATCCATTTTTTACATTGCACCATTTGCTCTAAGCAAATGTTCCATTCTTTCTTCTACATCTGTATTGATAAAATCCCTGATGAATAGGCAAAAATAATACCTCTCACCCCCATAAAACAGATCCAGTCACCAGCGCTGTTTCCCAGAGCAACAAATCCAACTCTATTATTTCCAAGTCTTCTCTCGAAACAAAAAAATGGAATCCAGTGTGGTGATTATCTTTCTGGGGTTAGTTTAGCATTTTTGTTACCTGCGCGCTGTTTTTCCTGTAATTGTCCCCCGTCGTATAATGCAAAAGTACAAATGGATTTTTGTTCTTGCTCCATAGTGAAAAGTAGATAGAGAAAAACAAGCTTTTTTCAAGGCTTTAAATAGCTCAGAAAAGCCCCGTGGTGAGATTATTAAGTAGATTTTAAGATAGAAATTGAGCAGCATGAGAGAAAAAGCAGGAACGGTTAATAGGAAACGCTGGCTTTCTCACTTTGATGTAACATCCAGGGATATCAACCTGAATATTTTTAAATGCGGCTTCATTATTCAGCGTTGCTGACTTCAACTAATTTTTCAAAGACCGAAATGCAGAAAGCCTGAAATCTGACAGAGCCCAAGCTTTGAAATCTATCCTAAAATAAGTTTGCATATTTCCTGTTTACTTAAAGGGGAAAGTTGATGACTGATTTGTATTTTTTGCATCTTTTTGTATTAAAGGAACATTGCCCAAGTCAGTAAGTTACTTATCACCTTTCTACAGGACAAGAGATAACTGGTAGATCAAATGAGTTCTGACCACTGAGACCCCCAAAATTCCTGAGAATGGGGCTTTAAAAAGGCTGGTTAGAATGGTGGTTGCTCATGCGCAGACTGCTCCATCAGTTGTCTAAGGGATTGCTGAAGACAGCAGGGAGATGTACTTGGCCATCTGTGAATGGATCAGTGGCACAAATTGGATCAGGCATTTCAGAGCCCCATTCGGAGAATCTGTGATGAGCCCATCAGACCCCGATCGATCTACTAGTTGTCCCCTATTCTGTGAATAAATGTTAACTTGTTGATTTGGAACAACCCTTTTAAAATCCTAAAAGAAAATTCCGCATGGATAGGTGGTACTTCTAGAGGTCCTTTATGTTTCTATTTCTCAGCATGTCTGCAATGGGATGGAGAAAACTTGACTTGCGCATAGACACTTTTTTGTGAGAGTAGGTTTTTTTAGTACTATGAGTGTGGATTAGGGTTGAGCGAAACGGATCGATCATTTTCATAAGTCGCCGACTTTTGGCAAAGTCGGCGTCTCATGAAACTGACCCGATCCCTGTGTGGGGTCGGCCATGCGGTACGTGACTTTCGCGCCAAAGTCGGGTTTCAATGACGCTAAAAGCGCCATTTCTCAGCCAATGAAGGTGGACGCAGAGTGTGGGCAGCGTGATGACATAGATCTCAGTCCCCACCATCTTAGAGAAGGGCAGTGCAGTGATTGGCTTGCTTTCTGCGGCGTCACAGGGGCTATAAAGGGGCGTTCCCGCCGACCGCCATCTTACTGCTGCTGATCTGAGCATAGGGAGAGGTTGCTGCCGCTTCGTCAGAAGCAGGGATAGTGTTAGGCAGGGTACATAAAGCCCCAAACCGCTTGTGCTGTAGCGATTTCCACTGTCCAACACCACCTTTTGTTTGCAGGGACAGTGGAAGCTACATTTTTTTTTCCTCAGCGCTGTAGCTCATTGGGCTGCCCTAGAAGGCTCCCTGATAGCTGCGTTGCTGTGTGTGTACGCCGCTGTGCAAACCAACTGTTTTTTTCAAAGCACAAATCCTGTTGTTCCTTCCTTTCTGCACAGCTATCTTGTTTGTTTGTCCACACTTTTGTGTGCAGCAGTCCTTTTTATAGCTGCCTGCCATACTTTTCTGAGATTACTGCAGGGAGATAAAGATTGGCAAGTCTGCCTCTGTGCCAGTGCTGTGTGTGGCATCTGTCTCTCATTGTGTGCCACAGAAAACCTAGTGTGTAATACTGGGCCATTTTTTTTTAATTCTCCCTGAAAAAAATAAATAAATAGTGGGAGATAAAGATTGGCAAGTCTGCCTCTGTGCCAGTGCTGTGTGGCATCTGTCTCTCATTGTGTGCCACAGAAAACCTAGTGTGTAATACTGGGCCATTTTTTTTTTAATTCTCCCTGAAAAAAATAAATAAATAGTGGGAGATAAAGATTGGCAAGTCTGCCTCTGTGCCAGTGCTGTGTGTGGCATCTGTCTCTCATTGTGTGCCACAGAAAACCTAGTGTGTAATACTGGGCCATTTTTTTTTTTAATTCTCCCTGAAAAAATAAATAAATAGTGGGAGATAAAGATTGGCAAGTCTGCCTCTGTGCCAGTGCTGTGTGGCATCTGTCTCTCATTGTGTGCCACAGAAAACCTAGTGTGTAATACTGGGCCATTTTTTTTTTTTAATTCTCCCTGAAAAAAATAAATAAATAGTGGGAGATAAAGATTGGCAAGTCTGCCTCTGTGCCAGTGCTGCGTGTGGCATCTGTCTCTCATTGTGTGCCACAGAAAACCTAGTGTGTAATACTGGGCCATTTTTTTTTTTAATTCTCCCTGAAAAAAATAAATAAATAGTGGGAGATAAAGATTGGCAAGTCTGCCTCTGTGCCAGTGCTGTGTGGCATCTGTCTCTCATTGTGTGCCACAGAAAACCTAGTGTGTAATACTGGGCCATTTTTTTTTTTTAATTCTCCCTGAAAAAAATAAATAAATAGTGGGAGATAAAGATTGGCAAGTCTGCCTCTGTGCCAGTGCTGCGTGTGGCATCTGTCTCTCATTGTGTGCCACAGAAAACCTAGTGTGTAATACTGGGCCATTTTTTTTTTAATTCTCCCTGAAAAAAATAAATAAATAGTGGGAGATAAAGATTGGCAAGTCTGCCTCTGTGCCAGTGCTGTGTGGCATCTGTCTCTCATTGTGTGCCACAGAAAACCTAGTGTGTAATACTGGGCCATTTTTTTTTTTTAATTCTCCCTGAAAAAAATAAATAAATAGTGGGAGATAAAGATTGGCAAGTCTGCCTCTGTGCCAGTGCTGCGTGTGGCATCTGTCTCTCATTGTGTGCCACAGAAAACCTAGTGTGTAATACTGGGCCATTTTTTTTTTTTAATTCTCCCTGAAAAAAATAAATAAATAGTGGGAGATAAAGATTGGCAAGTCTGCCTCTGTGCCAGTGCTGTGTGTGGCATCTGTCTCTCATTGTGTGCCACAGAAAACCTAGTGTATAATACTGGTCCATTTTTCTTTTTTTTCTAATTCTCCCTGAAAAAAATAAATAAATAGTGGAAGATAAAGATTGGCAAGTCTGCCTCTGTGCCAGTGCTGTGTGTGGCATCTGTCTCTCATTGTGTGCCACAGAAAACCTAGTGTGTAATACTGGTCCATTTTTCTTTTTTTTCTAATTCTCCCTGAAAAAATAAATAAATAGTGGAAGACAAAGATTGGCAAGTCTGCCTCTGTGCCAGTGCTGTGTGTGGCATCTGTCTCTCATTGTGTGCCACAGAAAACCTAGTGTGTAATACTGGGCCATTTTTTTTTTTAATTCTCCCTGAAAAAAAATAAATAAATAGTGGGAGATAAAGATTGGCAAGTCTGCCTCTGTGCCAGTTCTCTGTGTGGCATCTGTCTCTCATTGTGTGCCACAGAAAACCTAGTGTGTAATACTGGGCCATTTTTTTTTAATTCTCCCTGAAAAAAAATAAATAAATAGTGGGAGATAAAGATTGGCAAGTCTGCGTCTGTGCCAGTGCTGTGTGTTTCATCTGTCTCTCATTGTGTGCCACAGAAAACCTAGTGTGTAATACTGGGCCATTTTTATTTTTTTTTTAATTCTCCCTGAAAAAAAAAAATAGTGGGTGTCACGATTCACACCGTGACTGTCACCAATTGTCAAGATCCCTTAGCTGCTGCCTACAATATGTCACGGCTTGGGGTGACTTTAGACCAGCAGACGGCTATCACATGTGCAGGGGGGCTTATCCGAGTTATCCCTCCACGGCCACAATGTGATGAAAAAAAAAACACACACGAGGCTATTGCCCTCTTAGTTTACAGCAGGGGCTTATTTTAGGTATCCCACTGCTCTTCAGTATACCATGAACTGCAGGGATTTGTGTCTATCCCGCTTACAGTTCCACTTAAACCTTGCAGCTCTCTGGCGCCCCCCTTTCTGTCAGGTCAGATTAGGTACTGCACCTAGGGTGATTAGTCGCCAGAAACGCTGCCTGCTATGTACTGGCTATTGGGTGCACTGCAGCGACGCGATAACTACTCCCACTCAGGCAGGAACAATAATTATCAAGCCGCAGTCGCTACAGGGACCCCCAAAAGCCGGCACACGGTCGCTGCCACCAGCTCCAATTGAACGGGTCTGGAGCCAACCCCCAAAATAGTAGCGTAATTCCCTTCAGAGACAGGGTACGTATTTAGAGCAGGAAGGACGAACTAGTATTAAATATGATACCCCATAAATGATTTTTAGGCAGTGTTTATAAAATATTTTACAAAGATGTTACAAATGAGACAATTGCAAATATGTACAAGGTAATTATGAAAATAAAAGGATTAAAGGAAGAAACGATAACACTCACATTTCTCAGATCATTGCATGGCAGTCAGCCAGACATCCCAGCTCATTGGATGTGCTGCTCAGGGCTCACAGGAAAAGAGAAGAAGAAGAAGAAGAAGACTGAGCCGGGAGATCTGGCCACAACTTTATAATCTACAGTCTGTGACCTCACAGAAAGGGCTGGCTTTTCCAGATCCTCCTACCTTTCAGTCTGAGTAACTTGGATACAAATTGGTCTAATGCTTATAACTCCGTCCCAGTACATATCAGAGTCATATCACACCCAGCATAGAGCTTGTATTAACATGAGCTTTCTAAGGAGATCAAATATGTCCTATTATTTACAGAGCAATCCCTACTTCTTCCCCCGATGGAGTTAGGCGACTGTGTTTAGAGTGATGGGTAGATGCTTCGACGGAGATAAAGAATATGTATTTATCATTCCACTATCCTAAATAGTTTGTCTAATATCTCACAATAACCGAACAAAGGACCGCATGGTTCTAGAAGTTTCTCTAACTGTTAAAGCTGAGCACTTACTACTACAGGAACTGGGGGTCGTAAATGCCTTTCGTCAATAAAACTCACTTCCCCCATCTACATTGGCAAGCAAGCTCAACTCTGAAGCAAAAGTCAAGGGGGGCCTCCTAGCCCACATCCTGGGCTGACAAGAGCACTAAACTTATGATATTTCATACCATATCGTGACAGTGGGAGATTAAGATTGGCATTTCTGCTTGAGTGCCGGTCCTGTGTGTGCCATCTGTCTCAAATTATTGGGGCACAGAAAACCTAGTGTGTCATACAGTTAATTTTTCTTTTTTTTTATTCTCCCTGAAAACAAAAAATAGTGGAAGATTAAGATTGGCATTTCTGCTTGAGTGCCGGTCCTGTGTGTGCCATCTGTCTCAAATTATTGGGGCACAGAAAACCTAGTGTGTAACATTGGGCCTGATTTTCCTTTCAGTGTCAGCCACCTATAAAGGTATATATAAATCCTACAGAAGTTTGAGTTCACCTTATAAGTTGTTTAACAGTAACAAATACCGTTACGTTTTGCAAACAATGAGGAAGTCTGGTGGAAGAGGTCGTGGCCGTGGGCGGTCATTGTCAGCTGGTAATGATGGTAGTGGTGGTGGAGCATCAGGTGGTCGTGGTAAAAGCAGTACAGCACCTAAGTCTCGAGTTGTTGAGCCAGGTTCGTCGTCTGGCTACACAAGGCCTCGAACGCTCCCTTTTCTGGGAGTAGGAAAACCGCTTTTAAAGCCGGAGCAGCAAGAACAAGTTTTGGCTTTCCTTGCTGACTCAGCCTCTAGCTCTTTTGCCTCCTCTTCTGAAAGTGCTAAATGTAAAAGCAGCGCGTCGTTAGTGGATGTTCATGGTCAGGGACAAGTCGCTTCCTTGTCTTCTTCACCCAGAACAAGAGAGAAGGATGCGTCAGGAGACACAACGGGTTACTCCATGGAGCTCTTTACACATACCGTTCCTGGGTTAGACAGTGAAACAGTTAACAGGCCATGCCCATTAGAAGTTGAATCGGACATGGAGTGCACTGATGCACAGCCACAGCCAGATTACTATGCTGTTCCTTTGACTCAGACCAGAACATTGCCCTCGCAGTGTACTGAGGCAGAATCAAACCCAGCTGAGACTATGGTGACCCGTCACGAACGCTATACCACTGGCTTACACGGTGACACAGACGAAGTTGCACACGAGATAGAAGAGGAGGTCATAGATGACCCAGTTGTTGACCCCGATTGGCAGCCATTGGGGGAACAGGGTGCAGGCGGCAGTAGTTCTGAAGTGGAGGAGGAGCCGCAGCAGGCATCAACATCACAACAGTTTCCATCTGCCGGGCCCGTATCTGGCCAAAAACGCGTGGCAAAACCAAAACCAGTTGGAGGACAGCTTGGCCATCCGGTTAAAGAAGTTCAGTCTGCAATGCCTGAAAAGGTATCCGATAGTAGAAAGAGTGCAGTCTGGCATTTTTTTAAACAACATCCAAATGATCAGCGCAAAGTCATCTGTCAAAAATGTTCAACTACCTTAAGCAGAGGTCAGAATCTTAAAAGTCTAAATACAAGTTGCATGCATAGACATTTAACCACCATGCATTTGCAAGCCTGGACTAACTACCAAACGTGCCTAAAGGTTGCAGCACCCTCGGCCAATGAAGCTAGTCAGCAACGCTACATCCCTTCCCTCACTGTAAGCCCACCATTTCCCGCAACACCTGCAGTATCTGTGCAGCTTTTGTCTCCAGGCCAAAGCAGTCAGGGAATCACCAGGTTCGTAGTAGGAAACACTGCATGTAGGGCACCGGCAAGAATACCATCTCCAACCCTCTCTCAGTCTGCCATGTCCACCGGCACCACCGCTAGATCCACGATCTCCAGCTCTCCAGTCCAGCTCACCCTACATGAGACTCTTGTTAGGAAAAGGAAGTACTCATCCTCGCATCCGCGTACACAGGGTTTGAATGCCCACATTGCTAGACTAATCTCATTAGAGATGATGCCCTACCGGTTAGTTGAAAGCGAAGCTTTCAAAGTGCTGATGGACTACGCTGTACCACGCTACGAGCTACTCAGTCAACACTTCTTTTCTAGAAAAGCCATCCCAGCCCTCCAACAGCATGTTAAAGACCGCATCGTCCATGCACTCAGGCAGTCTGTGACTACAAAGGTGCACCTGACAACAGATGCATGGACCAGTAGGCATGGCCAGGGGCGTTACGTGTCCATCACGGCACACTGGGTGAATGTGGTGGATGCAGGGTCCACAGGGGACAGCAATATTGGGACAGTTCTGCCTAGCCCACGGTCAAGGAAACAGTTGGCTGTAGGCGTTCGCCCCCCCTCCTCCTCTTCCTCGTCCTCCTGCAGAAGCGAGAGCTCGTCCACAGACCGCAGTCGCACATCCACTCCATCCGCAGCTGCCACTGTTGCACACCAGGTGTGCCATTATGGGACAGCTAGTGGCAAGCGCCAGCAGGCTGTATTGGCAATGAAGTGTTTGGGCAACAACAGCCACACCACGGAAGTTCTTTCCGAGTTCTTGCAGAAAGAAACTCAGTCATGGCTGGGCACTGTACATCTTGAGGCAGGCAAGGTAGTGAGTGATAACGGAAGGAATTTCATGGCTGCCATAGCCCTTTCCCAACTGAATCACATTCCTTGCCTGGCTCACACCTTAAACCTGGTGGTGCAGTGCTTCCTGAAAAGTTATCTGGGGTTACCCGACCTGCTCCTCAAAGTGCGCAGACTTTGCTCGCATATCCGCCGTTCGCCCGTACACTCCAGCCGTATGCAGAACTATCAGCGGTCTTTGAACCTTCCCCAGCATCGCCTAATCATCGACGTTGCAACAAGGTGGAACTCCACACTGCACATGCTTCAGAGACTGTGCGAACAGAGGCGTGCTGTTATGTATTTGTGGGAGGATACACGGGCAGGCAGTTGGATGGCAGACATGGAGTTGTCAGGTGTGCAGTGGTCGAAGCTACAAGACCTGTGTCAAGTCCTTCAGTGTTTTGAGGAATGCACACGGCTGGTTAGTGCAGACAACGCCATAATAAGCATGAGCATCCCCCTAATGTGTCTGCTGATGCAAAGCTTCTTCTACGCCTTCGGAAGTTCCGGAGTATTTGTCTGATTATCAGGATGTTTTCAGCGAGTCCAGGTCCAGTGCACTGCCTCCTCATAGGGAGTGTGACTGCGCAATAGAGTTGGTTCCAGGCAGTAAGTTTCCTAAGGGAAGATTATTTAACCTGTCGGTACCTGAACATACCGCTATGCGTTCATATATTAGAGAGTCTCTGGAGAAGGGGCATATCCGTCCTTCTTCTTCCCCTCTTGGTGCGGGTTTCTTTTTTGTGGCCAAAAAGGACGGATCTTTGAGGCCTTGTATTGACTATTGGCTCTTAAATAAGATCACTGTCAAATTTCAGTATCCTTTGCCGCTGTTGTCAGACTTGTTTGCCCGGATTAGAGGTGCCAAGTGGTTCACAAAGATAGATCTTCGTGGTGCGTACAACCTTGTGCGCAGTAAGCAAGGAGATGAATGGAAAACCGCATTCAATACGCCCGAAGGTCATTTTGAGTACTTGGTGATGCCTTTTGGGCTCTCTAATGCGCCTTCAGTTTTTCAGTCCTTTATGCATGACATTTTCCGGAAGTATCTGGATAAATTTTTGATCGTTTATCTGGACGATATTCTGTTTTTTTCTGATGATTGGGACTCGCATGTAGAACAGGTCAGGATGGTTTTCAAGATTTTGCGTGAAAATTCTTTGTTTGTTAAAGGCTCAAAGTGTCTCTTTGGTGTACAGAAGGTTCCCTTTTTGGGGTTCATTTTTTCCCCTTCTGCTGTGGAGATGGACCCAGTCAAGGTCCGAGCTATTCATGATTGGACTCAGCCCTCGTCAGTTAAGAGTCTTCAGAAGTTCTTGGGTTTTGCTAACTTTTACCGTCGTTTTATCGCTAATTTTTCTAGCGTTGTTAAACCTTTGACGGATATGACCAAGAAAGGCTCTGATGTAGCTAACTGGGCTCCTGCTGCCGTGGAGGCTTTCCAGGAGTTGAAACGCCGGTTTACTTCGGCGCCTGTTTTGTGCCAGCCTGATGTCTCACTGCCCTTTCAGGTTGAGGTGGCTGCTTCGGAGATTGGGGCAGGGGCCGTTTTGTCTCAGAGAGGTCCTGGTTGCTCTACTATGAGACCTTGTGCCTTTTTCTCTAGGAAGTTTTCGCCTGCAGAGCGAAATTATGATGTGGGCAATCGGGAGTTGTTGGCCATGAAGTGGGCATTTGAGGAGTGGCGTCATTGGCTCGAGGGTGCTAAGCATCGTGTGGTGGTTTTGACTGATCACAAAAATCTGATGTATCTCGAGTCTGCTAAACGCCTGAATCCTAGACAGGCCCGCTGGTCATTGTTTTTCTCCCGTTTTGACTTTGTGGTCTCGTATTTACCAGGTTCGAAGAATGTGAAGGCTGATGCTCTGTCTAGGAGCTTTGTGCCTGATGCTCCTGGAGTCGCTGAACCTGTGGGTATTCTTAAGGAAGGAGTTATCTTGTCAGCTATTTCTCCGGATCTGCGACGTGTGTTGCAGAGATTTCAGGCTGGTAGGCCTGACTCTTGTCCACCTGCCAGATTGTTTGTGCCTGCTAGGTGGACCAGTAGAGTCATTTCCGAGGTTCATTCCTCGGTGTTGGCAGGGCACCCGGGAATTTTTGGCACCAGGGATCTGGTGGCCAGGTCCTTTTGGTGGCCGTCCTTGTCTAGGGATGTGCGGTCTTTTGTGCAGTCCTGTGGGACTTGTGCTCGAGCTAAGCCTTGCTGTTCTCGTGCCAGCGGGTTGCTCTTGCCCTTGCCTGTCCCGAAGAGACCTTGGACACACATCTCTATGGATTTCATTTCTGATCTTCCGGTGTCTCGGGGCATGTCTGTCATCTGGGTGATATGTGATCGTTTCTCCAAGATGGTCCATTTGGTTCCTTTGCCTAAGCTGCCTTCCTCTTCCGATCTGGTTCCTGTGTTCTTCCAGAACGTGGTCCGTTTACACGGCATTCCTGAGAATATTGTGTCGGACAGAGGATCCCAGTTTGTTTCCAGGTTCTGGCGATCCTTTTGTGTGTGGTAGGATGGGCATTGATTTGTCGTTTTCGTCCGCCTTTCATCCACAGACTAATGGACAAACGGAGCGAACTAATCAGACTCTGGAGGCTTATTTGAGGTGTTTTGTCTCTTCTGATCAGGATGATTGGGTGACCTTCTTGCCGTTGGCTGAATTTGCCCTTAATAATCGGGCTAGTTCCGCCACCTTGGTTTCGCCATTTTTCTGCAACTCTGGTTTCCACCCTCGTTTTTCCTCGGGACATGTGGAGCCTTCTGACTGTCCTGGGGTGGATTCTGTGGTAGATAGGTTGCAGCAGATCTGGAATCATGTGGTGGACAACTTGAAGTTGTCACAGGAGAAGGCTCAGCGTTTTGCCAACCGCCGCCGCGGTGTGGGTCCCCGACTTCGTGTTGGGGATTTGGTATGGCTGTCTTCTCGATTTGTTCCTATGAATGTCTCCTCTCCCAAATTTAAGCCTCGCTTCATTGGTCCGTACAAGATATTGGAAATCCTTAATCCTGTGTCCTTTCGCCTGGATCTTCCGGTGTCGTTTGCCATTCACAACGTATTTCATAGGTCCTTGTTGCGGCGGTACGATGTGCCTGTGGTTCCTTCTGCTGAGCCTCCTGCTCCGGTGTTGGTTGAGGGCGAGTTGGAGTACGTGGTGGAGAAGATCTTAGATTCTCGTCTCTCCAGGTGGAGGCTTCAGTACCTGGTCAAGTGGAAGGGCTATGGTCAGGAGGATAATTCCTGGGTGGTCGCCTCTGATGTGCATGCGGCCGATTTGGTTCGGGCCTTTCACGCCGCTCATCCTGATCGCCCTGGTGGTCTTGGTGAGGGTTCGGTGACCCCTCACTAAGGAGGGGGTACTGTTGTGAATTTGCTTTTTGGCTCCCTCTAGTGGTTACTAGTGATTTGACTCTGGATATGTCAGTCATCCCTTGTATGCTCACCTGGGCCGTTAGTTCAGGGGTGTTGCTATATAAGCTCCCTGGACCTTCAGTTCCATGCCTGGCAACGTTGTAATCAGAGCTAATCTGTTGTGCTCTTGTCTACTGATCCTGGTTCCTGCTAGATTAAGCTAAGTCTGCTTTCTTGCTTTTTGTTATTTGTTTTTGTTTGCATTTTTGTCCAGCTTGTACTTAATCTGTATCCTGTCCTTGCTGGAAGCTCTAGGGAGCTGGTGTTCTCCCCCCAGGCCGTTAGACGGTTCGGGGGTTCTTGAATTTCCAGCGTGGATGTTTGATAGGGTTTTTGTTGACCATATAAGTTATCTTACTACATTCTGCTATTAGTAAGCGGGCCTCTCTTTGCTAAACCTAGTTCATTTCTATGTTTGTCATTTCCTCTTACCTCACCGTTATTATTTGTGGGGGGCTTGTATCCTACTTTTGGGGTCCTTTCTCTGGAGGCAAGAGAGGTCTTTGTTTTCCTCTTCTAGGGGTAGTTAGTTCTCCGGCTGGCGCGAGACATCTAGCGACCAACGTAGGCATGTTCCCCGGCTACTTCTAGTGTTGGCGTTAGGAGTAGATATATGGTCAACCCAGTTACCACTGCCCTATGAGCTGGATTTTTGTACTTCGCAGACTTACCTATTTCTCTGAGACCCTCGCCATTGGGGTCATAACAGCCTACTAACTGTGTCTGCCTCTCATTACAGTTGTCCTCCACTGAACTAAGCAATGCTGCCTGGTTAGTCCTGTTACCAATTTTGAATTGCATTTAGCCCACTTTATTATTTGGGCCTATATCAGTGTTTCCTCCTCATCCTGCCCATTGCCCAGCCAGTGCTACTTGAGTCTTGTGGTACTTTGACCCAGACCATTACATTCCCCTTGCACGCTACACAGCCACAATCTGACCCTGCTGAAAGTCAGGTTCCCCTTCCTGCATACTGTACCACCTTACACAGGGACAAAGAGGAAGGTGCAGATGAAAGTGCAGGTTTCTTTAACAGGTAGGGGGCATACTCGTTGGCGACGTCACAGGCACAGGGCCCCTCAGAGTATGCAAAAGTGTCGCTGCCGGTGGGAGGCGCCCCCGCCGTGCAAACACACCGCCGTACTTTGAGGGGCCCTGTGCCAGTGCCAATGCGAACGAGTGGGCCTCCCTGCTTGCTCAGGATCACAGCACATGAAAAGTTGAAATACTTACCTCTCACTGCTCCACCGCTGTGACGTAGTCCATGTTTCCTGGGCCCACTAAAACCTTGAACCAGCCCTACCCCCCACAACTTTTGCCAAATGACCCCCAATTTCCAATGCCCAACTATTATTTTAAAGTTAATTAAGATTGACAAGCTTCAGAAACAAGAATGGATGTTTTTGGCATTAAAATGGGCACTGTAGGTGTTTTCCTGGCCTCCACTCACTGCCGTCTATGCTTCCCCATTGACTTGCATTGGGTTTCATGTTTCGGTCGATCCCCGACTTTTCGCGATAATCGGCCGACTTCACTCGACTCGACTTTGGACAAAGTCGGGTTTCGCAAAACCCGACTCGATCTTAAAAAAATGAAAGTCGCTCAACCCTAGTGGATGGCCGGAATAAATTCAGAGAGACAGGAAAAGGGAGGGTGGACAACTTTGTCAGCAGCCTGGGGGAAGTAAATAAAAGTACAAATATGTGGCTCCTGAGGGGTGAGACTAAAAAGCAGCAAAGAGGATTATTGGCAAAGAACAATAGTCATGTGATGCAGCAACTGTTCACCCACTTTAAAGCTACAGATCAGAGAAAACATGGGATGACAGAGAAACTTTGGATCACAAACTAATATGTAGCTAATTGGGATCAATTAACTCATGGGATTGCCATATTGTAGGTTGGACGGTTGGCACTTGTTCACTCCAAAGTTAACATCTCTTTCAATTTGGCATCAACTCATTTTATTTCATGGGTTTAAATCTATAGGTAGGCGCAAGTGCAACTAGTGAGAAAGGGGGGGGGGGGTGTTAGCTGCAAACAGGACAACACCACAACATTGTAAAAAACTAAACATAATTGATACTCATATAGTTTGTGCTTATAGATACCCTATCAAGTAGTAGAAAAAACAGGCATATTTAATAGAAATAGAATTAAAAGTAAAATTTGACAGTCAACTATCATAAAAAGTCATTGATATGAATAATGCCTAGAATATACAGTCCAATTAGTCCAAACGATTTCTTTATTTAACAGTAGACACACAAAGTTTCCAGTTTTGCAGAATTACAAGCCAGACTGCAGAAAGTGCACAGTGCTGAAATTACCTCTCTGAAGGCGATGTTGTAGTCTGAAGCCTGGGGTTTCTATTCAAGTCCCCCTCCGTAAGAATGATGGTAGCAGCTCAGGAAAAAATGTTTCTTCAGGAGCGCCCAAGGCCTCCTTCCCAGTGGCGCATGAGCGTGGTAAGCTCTTGATGAAGGTCTGCAATGTAGCGATCAGCCGGCAGGACCTTGTGTGACGCCAGCTGTCACGTGACAAGCGGGTGTATGAGGCGCCATTAGGACCAATTCCTACGCGTTTTGGAGATCGCGGTCTCCTTCGTCAGGGATGGTCCATTGAAGGACAGAGCTGCTTTATATACAATATGTTCTTTTGCTGCAATAGGGTGGGGGTAGATGTAAATACATTAGGTAAAAGCAAATAACTCAACTTCACTATTTAGATCAATTGGCTTCAGTGAGTCTAAATTAAAAATCCATCTACTCTTGGCTCTGGACATTTTTTTTTATAAAATTACCTTTAAGCCTGTCTTTTTTTATTGTCTCCAGACCTGTGACTGTTGTGCCTTTGTTTTACCCATTATGGTGATCTCTGTAATGCTTAGATAACGGGTGTCCAACGAACCTACTCCTTACATTCCTCAAATGTTCGTTTAACCTTACATTAAGTGGGCGTTTGGTATGTCCCATGTAAATTTTACTACAGGGGCATTTCAAGGAATAGATCACCCCAGGGGTGGTGCGGGTAATGACATCCCGAATACTGAACTCCTTTGTCCCATTTAAAATAACCTGTTGTTTTGATGTCTTTAGCAATTTGCATATTCTGCAGTGAGGACATGGATAAAAGCCCGATGTTTTTCCACAAACACAACAAGTGGATTTCCTTTAAATGGGTATTGCATTACCCACATTGTGGGTTTTTCCGAAAATAAACCTGGGGTTCAGAGGTATTGAGTCCCCAATTACTTTATGCTCCTTCAGTAGGTCCCTGTGTTTCCCAACAATTCTTTTCGAAATATGCATATTAGCATTATATTGAATAATAATAGGGATGTCACTCATAATTGCACGATTTTCTTTATCTCTTTTGTTGCCTTTTAGTAAATCTTCTCGTGACTTGCTCAGTTATTTGCTTTTACCTAATGTATTTACGTCTACCCCCACCCTATTGCAGCAAAGGAACATATTGTATATAGAGCAGCTCTGTGTTAGGGGTCTAGTTCCCGCCGTATGCACAGGGGGAATCTCGGGCCATCTCCGCTGCGGTCTCCCATTCTTCTCCTGCCGCAGTGGAGTCTGCTCAGCGGAGACGTCAGTCTCAGAATCTCATTCAGTCTGACTCTGTGCAAAAGTTTACTGCTGCCTTTCCAGCTTCTGCCATTGTAGCCAGTACTGGGCAGCGGCGAGCAGATGTTTTTGGGACTAAGTCCTGCTTTTCCCCTTCTGAGCATGCCCAGGGTAAAATCTCTCATTGGAGATCAAGGGTCACATGCTCAGATACTGCAGCAAATCCCATTGGTCCACTAGGAAGGTCCTGAAGGTGCTCAACTTCTGTGGCAGCCTCTCATTGGTCCTTCTGGGAAGGTCTTGTGGTTGCTGCAGCTATAAAAGGTTTGCATGACCGCACGGCCAGGTGCTAGTATCAATCTAAGTTATGTGCTTTGTGCCAGTGTGGTTATGTGTGTATTTATTCAGGGACCCAGCTGAAATAAGGCCCTAGAATACCGGCACCTCCGGTGAGGAGATTGTGTGTTTGCATGACCACTGACTGCTATCAGTTCAGCAGTAAGCTTGTGCTCCTGTGACGCTAACAGGGCGCAGTGCTTTCCTTTCACGGCTACTCTGTGAAGTAACAGAGCTAGTCTATACCGCCAAATAGTGTGACCATTCACTAACAGCAGGTTCCTCCTGCACGGTGGACCCCGGGCTGCGAACGCACCAATAATAAACATCGATATTTACTCGGTGTGTTCTGCTAGCCTTAACACTCTGTCCTTTAACCCCTTCATGACCTTGGGATTTTCCATTTTTCCGTGTTCTTTTTTTGCTCCCTTCCTTCCCAGAGCCATAACCTTTTTATTTTTCCATCAATATGGCCATGTGAGGGCTTATTTTTTGCAAGACGAGTTGTACTTTTGAACGACATCATTGGTTTTAGCATGTTGTGTACTAGAAAATTGGAAAAAAATTCCAAGTGCGGTGAAATTGCAAAAAAAGTGCAGTTCCACACTTTTTTTGTTTGGCTTTTTTGCTAGGTTCGCTAAAAGCTAAAACTGACCTGCCATTATGATTCTCCAGGTCATTATGAGTTCATAGACACCTCACATGACAAGGTTATTTTTTATCTAAGTGGTGAAAAAAATTCCAAACTTTGCTAAAAAAAAAAAAAAAAAATTGTGCCATTTTCCGATACCCGTAGCATCTCCATTTTTCATGATCTGGGGTCGGTTGTGGCTTACTTTTTGCATGCTGAGCTGGCATTTTTAATGATACCATTTCAGGGCAGATACGTTCTTTTGATCGCCCGTTATTGCATTTTAATGCAATGTCGCGGTGACCAAAAAAACGTAATTCTGGGGTTTCAAATTTTTTTCTTGCCACGCTGTTTAGCGATCAGGTTAATGCTTTTTTTATTGATAGATCGGGTGATTCTGAACGCGGCGATACCAAATATGTGTAGGTTTGATTTTTTTTTTAATTGATTTATTTTGAATGGGGCGAAAGGGGGGTGATTTAAACTTTTATATTTTTTTATTTTTTTCACATTTTTTTTACATTTTTTTTACTTTTGCCATGCTTCAATAGCCTCCATAGGAGGCTAGAAGCTGGCATAACGCAATCAGCTCTGCTACATAGCAGCGATCATCAGATCGCTGCTATGCAGCAGAAATGCAGGTGTGCTATGAGCGCCGACCACAGGGTGGCGCTCACAGCTACCGGGGATCAGTAACCATAGAGGTCTCAAGGACCTCTATGGTTACTATACAGAAGCATCGCTGACCCCCGATCATGTGACGGGGGTCAGCGATGCGCTCATTTCCGGCCGCCCAGCCGGAAGCGCCGGTTAAATGCCGCTGTCTGCGTTTGACAGCGGCATTTAACTATTTAATAGCGGCGGGTGAATCGCGATGTCACCCGCCGCTATTGCAGGCACATGTCAGCTGTTCAAAACAGTTGACATGTCCTGGCTTTGATGCGGGCTCACCGCCGGAGCCCGCATCAAAGCGGGGGTTCTGACCTCGGACGTACTATCCCGTCCAAGGTCAGAAAGGGGTTAATGGACCATCTCTGAAGGAGACCGCGATCTCCGAAACATGTAGGAATTGGTCCTACCGACGCCTCATAACCTTGCTGGTCACGTGACAGCTAACATCACACAAGGTCCTGCCGGCTGATCGCTACATCGCAGACCTTGATCACGAGCTTACCACGCTCTTGCACCGCTGGGAAGGAAGCCTAGGGAGCATGTGTCACCGGCCGGGACAACGCTCCTGAAGAAACATTTTTTCCTGAGTTGCTACCATCATTCTTATGGAGGGGGACTCTAATTGAAACCCCATGCTTCAGACTACAACATCGCCTTCGGAGAGGTAATTTCAGCACTGTGCACTTTCTGCAGTCTGGCTTGTAATTCTGCAAAACTGGGAACTTTTGTGTGTCAACTGTTAAATCAAGAAATCATTTGGACTAATTGGACTGTATATTCTAGGCATTATTCATATAAATGATTTTTAATTTTATTTCTTTGCAACATGGAAAAACTAGTAGCATCACATTGCATAACAATGTCCCAGGCCATCTGGCCAATAACTGCACATGATAGCTCTATAGCTGCCAAGTTGTAAGACGTTTCACATCTCGCCTTTTCTGATGGCTTCTGATGGTTGGCAATGCATGACTTGCCCAGACTGGGAGCCCTGTCTGACTATGCTGAATACTTTTCAACTGGTCATCACACCTGGCCAATAATGATCTAAATTAGGCAGCCCACACATGGAGTCCACCAATCCCCCCTTAAGACACACCCCAAGTATAACATGTGTAATTGGTAAAAGTTCCTAGGATAATTACTTTAAATATGTCTATTTTAACAAGAACGTGGCTAGAGGTTTGCCAATGTCATGGCACCCAAATGCTCTTCAGGCAGTAGATTACTGCTTTGCCAACAGATGCTTCGCCGCTCTTCAAGGAGGACTACCAGGGAGACACAACATTTATAAAGGATTTGTAAAAAAGTGAATTTAACCCTGCTGTTCTGTTCGAGTCCATATGACCTGAAATGAAATTTGAGACCTTGCAGATTATTTATTATGCGGATCTGAAACTTGTGATTAATTGACTTTTCGTCTTTTGAGGGGTTCTTACTATGAGTGTTATTTTTTTTGTTTTTTTGCTTACTTTTTGCTACACGCTGATTGTTACACTTGTACTGTTTGGGTCGATATGACCCGATAACATTTTATACTGTTCAACAGGTCACTAATTATTTCTTCCTGCAAAATGTATCTGTTTTCCTGTGTACTTCATCTCATTATTCAATTATTATTATAATATTAACATATTATTATTATAATACAAATGACAAACATTGAGGGGCAACGAGTTTATGGTGATAAATGGAACAAATTAGATGTGACAGATCTAAATGCTTATATTGGTTTACTTCTTTTAGTAGGAGCATACAAATCTTATGGTGAATCAACTATAAGTTTGTGGAATTCTGAAACAGGTCGCCACATATTTAGAGCTACAATGTCTCTTCAAAGGTTTCATGAGATTTCTAGAGTACTGAGGTTTGATAATAAAACAGATTGAATGAAAGAAGAGATAAAGATAAACTAGCCCATATTAGAAATATGTGGAATAAATGGGTAGAGATTCTACCAAAATTATTTAATATTGATGAAGCTGTAACTGTCGATGAACAACTGGTGGCATTCCGAGGTAGGTGCCTGTTCAGACAATACATATCGAGTAAGCTAGCAAAGTATGGCATCAAGATATGGACACTTTGTGACAGCAAAAGTTCATACCTTGTAAACGTTCAAGTATATACAGGAAGAAACCCTGGAGAAATAGCTGAAAAAAAATCGGTATGCGAGTTGTTCTCGATTTAACTCATGGACTAAAAGGACAAAATATCACATGTGACAACTTTTTCACATCCTACCAACTGGGTCAGATGTTGCAAAAAGACAACTTACCATGCTGGGTACTATAAGGAAAAACAAGCCAGAACTGCTGCAAGGTATCCTTAGTTAAAGAGATGCATATAGTTCTACTTTTTACTTTACTGGAGATACAAAAGTTGTGTCTTATGTTCCCCCCAAAAATAAGCATGTAATTCTAATGAGCACTGCACCATGACAATGCAATAAGTAATCGAGAAGACAGAAAGCCAGACATGATATTAGAGAATAATGCCACAAAAGAGGCAGTTGATACACTAGATCAAGCAATATCATCATACACATGCAAACGCAAAACTAATTGTTGGCCAATGATAATATTTTACAACATTCTGGATGTTTCGCCATACAATGCATTTGTTTTATGGAGATAAATTGGAATGGAAATAAACTGCATAAAAGAATTTTTATTGAAGAATTAGGAAAATCCCTAGTTAGGCTGTATATGGAAGCCAGAAAAGTAGACCCCAGAAGTGAAGGAGCAGCAGCCTTTGTGAAGAGTGTCCAGCAGCACGCTCAAGAAAGAGACTCCACAGCCTCCACCAGCACAGCTACCAGCCAAAAAAGGAAGACATGTAGCTTCTGTCCTTCTTGTGACAATAAAACAAATCTGACATGTGCTGGGTGTGCAAAATATCTATGTAAAGGACATGTGTTTTATTATTGTGTTCAATGTAAAAATGCATGAACCTGTTCAACGTTTTTAGAGCTAAAAAAAGAAAAACTGAAGTTTTCATTTGTTGTTTTATAAAATATGTTAATGTAAGCAGGTTGCGGGATGCAGTAATGGACTGTACACAGACCGAGGGTGATAGGGGTTTATTATACAGCAGAGACTCCACGCAGGGAGAAAATGGATGGATAATATTTCCTAATACAGGAAATGGCAAATGGGGATAACTTAAGGAACAAGGACAAGTAAAGCAGACAATACAATTAAATATAACTTATCACTCAGACGCCAGTCACGGTCGAACTCCTGCCTATGACAGGGGCCGCTTAGATTGCGTCGCAGTGAAGTCTGTCACAGTCCTGAGGAAGATGGGGTAGTATCTCCTGACGTAGGCGGTATCCTCTGGTAGTCCTGATGATGGCGGCGACTCCTCAGGATCCTGATGCGGGTCTTGGGTCCAGCAGATGAGGCGATGAAGAGGGAAACGTTCTTATCCTCAGCGATGAGTGTCCCAACACTACAGAAACCTGCAGCACTGCCCAAACACAATGTACTACGGGCAGCCCGGTTTACTTTGCCGTATCGATACGTGCCTAAGTCCTGCTCACAGACCTTGCTTCTCACGGTCAGTGCTGTCAGCGAGGGCGGCTATGGCAGCGGTCTCAGTGAAGGCAGCGGTGTCAGCGGAGACAGCGGTGTCTGATTAGTACCCAGTCGGTAGTCTCCTGTCAAAGCGCTTTGCCGTCCCAGGCTCTGCTCTACTCTGCACAGCTGATTTTACCTCACAGGCATCTTGCGCACTCGACGTTCCCGCCCAAACTGTTTGAATCCTTGTGCACGAACGTCCTCTCAGCTTGACCATGCCCCCTTCTCTTGAGTACAGGGAACGGTCCTGCGCTTTAGGCTTCCCCCCTGTAATTTAAGTGACAGCTCCAATGGTTCCAGACCCATTACGGAGGAGACAAGCCTAGTTGGTTTCTTCCCCTTACATTAACACAAAGTTATATTTAGCTAGATTTCATGTTATAGCAATAGAAATCTAAAGCATGTTTGTTATTTGTGTGCAGAATGCTATAAAGTGAACATAATTGTAAGCAGCCCGTGTAACCTTTTTCTGAAAAAATAAATAAAAATTAAGTTTTAATTTTATTTTTCATTTGCTTATGATCAACCATGTTAACATACAGTTAAATAATGAAATAGTTATTCAAATAAAACACAATAGCTAAAATCAACATTTTAATAGGTCGGGTCATATTTGACCCGAAACAGTACAAGTGTATAGTAAATGCGATCAGAACAGCAGAGTTAAAAAAATAAAGCAGCAGCCTCCACTGATTCCCGCTCATCCAACTTTGCTCCTGCTCTTGCCAAGACTACATTGCTCTTTGCTTCAGTGGCATTTCCAGGAAGCACTCACTAGGCTGTGGTGGGGCACCAGCGTGGCCAGCGTTTTCCTGAGTGGGCAGTTCTTGGCATTTCCTGTTTAAAAGGACAGGACCATAATTTAAAGGAGTGTCAGAGAATTGGTGGAAGAGAATATTGCTTCTTTTCATAGAGAAAAAAAACAATAACATTGGCAGCCCCTGTAGGAAAGAACATCAATATCTGATCAGTGGGGCTCTGACTCCAAGCTTCTTACCTAAGCAGCTAAGTGAAGGGTCCATAGAGCTTCAAAGACCACCTCTTTTTCATTTTTTGCCAGCCACAGCGCCATACTGTTATTAGTGGTTATGATTGATATTGCAGTTCTGTTCTCTCATGTGAATGGGACAGAACTGTAATGCCATGCATATCTACTAGCAAAGGTAGGGTGCTGTACCTGGCTAATGCCAAAGTTGGTGGAATCAGGTGCGCAATGATGGGTTCTGGGAGTTGTACCACCCAAACTCTTCCTTTGATGACCAATCCTATGAGCAGCTTATCAATATTTTGGTCCTCAAGAGCCTCATAGGTAGAATTTCACTTTCTACCATATCCCAGTAAGCGTTTATTATTCAGATCCACTATGCCGCTCTCATCATCTCTATTTTTTGCCGCTGCTCCTTTCAGAGTTGCTCAGGATCGATGTCCTTATATTATTAAGTCTGCGATGGAAGATCTTCAGCGATGCTTCTTATCTAACACGTTGTGACGCGGCGTGTAATTGATTGCTCATACTCATCAATAGATAGCCGCACATACAATTTTACAGCTTGTAAAGTCAAGTGTCCCAGGGTCGGATATTCAATTACCTTTAAAATGACAATTTAGAGCGAACATGGAGCGTGGAGAAGATTGAATCATTTCCCATCACCTGCAGATTTTTATGTCCTCACTAAAATAACCTGGAGGCAGCGAAGATCAATGTCACAGATCAGATAAATTACATCCCACGATCATAGAGAGTGTGTACAGAGGTAGTGAGAATGTGCGACCACCATGCCCGTTCACTGCCTATAGCCGTGGTGGTCGCACATGCTCACTACCACTCTATTAAAGGGGTTGTCTAGGAAAAAAAAGTTAACACAAATCCACAGGATAGGTGATAACATGTTGATTGGTGGGGGTCCAACCACTGGGACCTGTAAGAATGGGGAACTATTATGCCAGTTAGAATCGAGCGACAGAGCGCATGCCTTTCTTTCCCTATGGAAATGCCTGGCTAAAATATCCACCATAGAAGACACATATACGATCCACCATATGATCATGCTGCTGCTTCCTAGTAAGTGATTATCTCATTCCAGAACTGTATTCAAAGCTACATTGCTCAATACTACAGCCTTTCATGCTGCTCCTACTCACAGTAAGTGTTTTTTCTCATCTCAGTGTTGTGAATTCTGCTCTTGGGTTCCCTCCGGTGGTTGTTGGTAGTAATGCAGTTGTCCCTAGGTTGCAATCCTGGGCAGGTGTCCCTGCTGATTGCAGCTCTGACTGGGATATTTAGGTGTGCAGGATTCATTAGCCCTTGTCAGTTGTCCATTGTTCTTGGAGGTTTTGCATCTCTGTCTGGTTCCTCCTGCCCTGCTGCCAAATCAGCAAAGATAAGTGTCTGGTTTTGTTTCTACAGCACACATGCTATTCAATGTTTTTTCTTGTCCAGCTTAGACTGTGTTTGGATATTTCAGTCAAGTTGGATTCTCAGGAGATGCAGATATACATTCCATGTCTTTAGTTAGATGGTGGAATTTTTGTATTATCTGCTGTGGATATTTTTAGGGTTTTAATACTGACCGCTTAGTATTCTGTCCTATCCTTTCCTATTTAGCTAGCGTGGCCTCTTTTGCTAAATCCTGATTTCTGCCTGCGTGTGTCTTTCCTCTAATACTCACAGTCAATATTTGTGGGGGGCTGCCTATCCTTTGGGGTTCTGCTCTGAGGCAAGATAGAATTCCCATTTCCATCTATAGGGGTATTTAGTCCTCCGGCTGTGTCGAGGTGTCTAGGATGTGTTAGGTACACCCCACGGCTACTTCTAGTTGCGGTGACAGTTTAGGGTTTGCGGTCAGTACAGGTTCTACCTACTCCTGAGAAAGTCTCATGCGGCTCCAAGGTCACCGGATCATAACAGTACAACTGGCCAACAATGAGTTAAATGCATCTCAGAAGAAGGGAAGAAAGAGCCTTTTTTTTCTGTAGCCTGCTTTGTCTTTTCTTCCCTCTTTTTCTCTGGGTGGCTGAGGAGTTTTGTGCTAGCATGGATGTTCAGGGATTAGCTTCTCGTGTAGACCAGCTTGCTGCTAGGGTACAGGGTATTTCTGATTATATTGTTCAGACTCCAGTTTTAGAGCCTAAGATTCCTACTCCTGATTTGTTTTTTGGGGACAGGTCCAAATTTTTGAGTTTTAAAAACAACTGTAAACTGTTTTTTGCTCTGAGACCTCGATCCTCTGGTGATTCCATTCTGCAGGTTAAAATTGTCATCTCCCTGCTGCGTGGTGATCCTCAGGATTGGGCATTTTCCCTGGTTCTGGGAATCCGGCCTTGCTTAATGTAGACACCTTTTTTCAGGCTTTAGGATTATTATATGATGAACCAAATTCTGTGGATCAAGCGGAGAAGACCTTGTTGGTCCTGTCTCAGGGTCAAGAAGCGGCAGAATTGTATTGTCAGAAATTTAGAAAATGGTCTGTGTTGACTAAATGGAATGATGATGCTTTGGCGGCAATTTTCAGAAAGGGTCTTTCTGAATCCGTTAAAGATGTTATGGTGGGGTTTCCCACGCCTTTCGGTCTGAGTGATTCTATGTCTCTGGCCATTCAGATTGATCGGCGTTTGCGGGAGCGCAGAACTGTGCGCGCTGTAGCATTGTCCTCAGAGCAGATGCCTGAGTCAATGCAGTGTGATAGGATTCTGTCTAGAATGGAACAACAGGGTTTCAGACATCAGAATAGGTTGTGTTTTTATTGTGGCGATGCTTCTCATGTCATTTCAGTCTGCCCTAGGCGTACAAAGAGGATCGCTAGTTCATTTACCATCAGTACTGTACAACCTAAATTTGTATTATCTGTGTCCTTGATCTGCTCATTATCATCATTTTCTGTCATGGCGTTTGTGGATTCAGGCGCCGCCTTGAACTTAATGGACTTTGAGTTTGCCAGGCGTTGTGGTTTTCCTTTGCAGTCTTTGCAGAACCCTATTCCTTTAAGGGGCATTGACGCTACACCTTTGGCTAAAAATAAGCCCCAGTTCTGGACACAGGTGACCATGTGCATGGCGCCAGCCCATCAGGAAGATTGTCGATTTCTGGTGTTGCATAATTTACATGATGCTATCGTGCTGGGTTTTCCGTGGTTGCAGGCACATAATCCTGTGTTGGATTGGAAGTCTTTGTCTGTGACTAGTTGGGGATGTCAGGGGGTTCATAATGATGTTCCTTTGATGTCAATCTCCTCTTCTTCCACTTCTGAAATTCCAGAGTTTTTGTCTGATTTTCAGGATGTATTCGATGAGCCCAAGTCCAGCTCCCTTCCACCGCATAGGGACTGTGATTGTGCGATTGACTTGATTCCAGGCTGTAAGTTTCCTAAGGGCCGACTTTTCAACCTGTCTGTGCCTGAACATACCGCCATGCGGAGTTATGTTAAGGAGTCTTTGGAGAAAAGACATATTCGGCCATCTTCTTCTCCGTTGGGAGCAGGATTTTATTTTGTTGCTAAGAAGGATGGCTCCTTGAGACCCTGTATTGATTATCACCTCTTGAATAAGATCACGGTCAAGTTTCAATAACCTTTACCTCTGCTTTCCGATTTGTTTGCTAGGATTAAGGGGGCTAGTTGGTTTACTAAGATTGACCTTCGGGATGCATATAATCTTGTTCGTATTAAGTAGGGTGATGAATGGAAAACTGCGTTTAATACGCCCGAAGGCCATTTTGAATACCTTGTGATGCCATTCGGGCACTCTAATGCTCCATCTGTTTTTCAGTCCTTCATGCACGATATCTTCCGGACTTATCTTGATAAATTCATGATTGTATATTTGGATGACATTTTAATTTTTTCCGATGATTGGGAGTCTCATTTGAAACAGGTCAGGATGGTATTTCAGATCCTTCGTGATAATGCTTTTTTTGTGAAGGGGTCTAAGTGTCACTTTGGAGTGCAGAAGGTTTCTTTTTTGGGCTTTATTTTTTCTCCCTCATCTATAGAGATGGATCCGGTTAAGGTTCAGGCCATTCATGATTGGATTCAACCCACATCTGTGAAGAGCCTTCAGAAATTTTTGGGCTTTGCTAATTTTTATCGCCGTTTCATTGCTAACTTCTCCAGTGTGGTTAAACCCTTGACCGATTTGACGAAGAAAGGCGCTGATGTGACGAATTGGTCCTCTGCGGCTGTCTCTGCCTTTCAGGAGCTTAAACGCCGATTTACTTCTGCCCCGCTGATGCGTCAACCAGATGTTTCTCTTCCGTTTCAGGTTGAGGTTGACGCTTCTGAGATTGGGGCAGGGGCCGTTTTGTCTCAGAGGGATCCTGTTGGTTCCTTGATGAAACCGTGTGCCTTCTTTTCCCATAAGTTTTCGCCCGCTGAACGCAATTATGATGTCGGCAATTGGGAGTTGTTGGCTATGAAGTGGGCATTTGAGGAGTGGCGACATTGGCTCGAGGGAGCTAAGCACCGTATTGTGGTCTTGACCGATCATAAAAATCTGATTTACCTCGAGTCTGCCAGGCGGCTGAGTCCTAGACAGGCTCGATGGTCCTTGTTTTTTTCCCGTTTTGATTTTGTGGTCTCGTATCTTCCGGGTTCTAAGAATATTAAGGCTGATGCCCTCTCTAGGAGTTTTTTGCCTGATTCTCCTGAGGTCCTTGAACCGGTCGGCATTCTGAAAAAAGGGGTGGTTGTTTCTGCCATTTCCCCTGATTTACGACGGGTTCTTCAGGAATTTCAGGCTGACAAACCTGACCGCTGTCCAGTGGGGAAACTGTTTGTTCCTGATAGATGGACTAGTAGAGTGATTTCTGAGGTTCATTGTTCTGTGTTGGCTGGCCATCCTGGTATTTTTGGTACCAGAGATTTGGTTGGTAGGTCCTTTTGGTGGCCTTCTTTGTCACGTGATGTGCGTTCATTTGTGCAGTCCTGTGAGACTTGTGCGCGGGCCAAGCCTTGTTGTTCCCGTGCTAGTGGGTTGCTTTTGCCTTTGCCGGTCCCTGAGAGGCCCTGGACGCATATTTCTATGGATTTTATTTCTGATCTTCCGGTTTCCTAGAAGATGTCTGTCATCTGTGTTGTTTGTGACCGGTTCTCTAAGATGGTCCATTTGGTGCCTTTGTCTAAATTGCCTTCCTCTTCTGATTTGGTTCCGTTGTTTTTTCAGCATGTGGTTCGTTTGCATGGTATTCCGGAGAATATTGTGTCCGACAGAGGGTCCCAGTTTGTTTCTCGGTTTTGGCGGGCCTTTTGTGCTGAGCTGGGCATTGATTTGTCTTTTTCTTCCGCATTACATCCTCAGACAAATCCAGCCCATGAATGGCAGCGCTTCCCAGGACTCACATTCAAAGATGATATTTCATATTTTTTTATTTCATAACTTAAAATATAAGAGATACAACGCGTTTCGGATACAGTATATATCCTTCTTCAGGTATCATAAAAACACAGTACAAATCCTACTAGTATAAAATTCAATTACACTTATATATAGTATCAAACCTTTTATCCCAGCCTCAGAAACTTGATTTAGGGTGTGGACCAAGTTCAGGAAAACACCCACTAATTGATACAGCCTTGTTAACATTGATGCAAGAAAGAGGAAGAAGAAGAAAAAAAAAAATAAATAAATTAAAAAAAAAAAACCCAAAAGGGAAAAAAAAAAAAAAAAAAAAAAAAAGCAACCTTTACACTCTCTCTATAATATCATTCAACCCATTTGGAAATAATGTTCCCAAACGATATATCCAGAACGTTTCTTTCCTGTTTAAAAGAGAATTCCTGTTTGCAACCCCAGAGGGTATCTGCTCCACTGGAGTTACTTTTATGTTAAAAATTTTATTATGTTTAAGTAGCAGATGTCTTGAGAGACTATGTTTTAAAAAGCCGATTTTTGCTCTATTTCTGTGGCCATTAATGCGGGAGCGCAGTGTCTGTACAGTGCGTCTCACATATTGCAAACCACAACTGCATGTGATGACATATACAACATGATCACTACTACAGGTGAGTCTTTGTGGGATTTCAAAGACATCACCAGTATTATTGCATTTGATATTTTTAGCTCCATGATCTAGGATCCCACAGGTACAACATTTTTTGGAGTTACATTTGAAAACTCCAGTGCCTTGAAGAACTCCACATAAAGTTTGATCCTTATTTTTATAAATGTTTTTTCTTTTTGAATCCAATTCTTTTTTTAATTTACTGGGGGCCACCAAATTTTTCAAAGTTTTCCCCCTTCTATATGTAATCCCTGGTTTATCAGGGAGATGTTTTCCCAAGACAGGGTCACGCTTCAAGATATACCAATATTTAGAAAGCACAGTTCTTATGACTTTATTTCCCCTATTGAATGTTGTCACAAAATTCAATTTCCAGCGATCATCACTTTTTTCCTTACCAGTAGTCAAAGTATCCCCCTTCCTGGTTTTTCCTTTTAAACATTCCTCCTGTGTTTTTATTTTGTTGTCCCTATATGCACCATTTATCAAATTTTTCGGGTATCTTTTTTCCTTAAATTTTCTTTTTAAAATTTTAGACTGAGCTACATAATCAGATTCTCTCGTACGAGAGAATCTGATTATGTAGCTCAGTCTAAAATTTTTTACATATAGAAGGGGGAAAACTTTGAAAAATTTGGTGGCCCCCAGTAAATTAAAAAAAGAGTTGGATTCAAAAAGAAAAAACATTTATAAAAATAAGGATCAAACTTTATGTGGAGTTCTTCAAGGCACTGGAGTTTTCAAATGTAACTCCAAAAAATGTTGTACCTGTGGGATCCTAGATCATGGAGCTAAAAATATCAAATGCAATAATACTGGTGATGTCTTTGAAATCCCACAAAGACTCACCTGTAGTAGTGATCATGTTGTATATGTCATCACATGCAGTTGTGGTTTGCAATATGTGGGACGCACTGTACAGACACTGCGCTCCCGCATTAATGGCCACAGAAATAGAGCAAAAATCGGCTTTTTAAAACATAGTCTCTCAAGACATCTGCTACTTAAACATAATAAAATTTTTAACATAAAAGTAACTCCAGTGGAGCAGATACCCTCTGGGGTTGCAAACAGGAATTCTCTTTTAAACAGGAAAGAAACGTTCTGGATATATCGTTTGGGAACATTATTTCCAAATGGGTTGAATGATATTATAGAGAGAGTGCAAAGGTTGCTTTTTTTTTTTTTTTTTTTTTTTCCCTTTTGGGTTTTTTTTTTTTTAAATTTATTTATTTATTTTTTTTCTTCTTCCTCTTTCTTGCATCAATGTTAACAAGGCTGTATCAATTAGTGGGTGTTTTCCTGAACTTGGTCCACACCCTAAATCAAGTTTCTGAGGCTGGGATAAAAGGTTTGATACTATATATAAGTGTAATTGAATTTTATACTAGTAGGATTTGTACTGTGTTTTTATGATACCTGAGGAAGGATATATACTGTATCCGAAACGCGTTGTATCTCTTATATTTTAAGTTATGAAATAAAAAAATATGAAATATCATCTTTGAATGTGAGTCCTGGGAAGCGCTGCCATTCATGGGCTGGATGTGCTTTTCTTGAATTACTCATCCTGTGTGAGCCTTACTCTGGCTCTTTCACTTGGATCCACCCGAGGCAAGCTGCAAGCCCTGTATATTGAAAAGTATCTCAGAGGGAATTCTGAGGATACATAATCTAAAGCCATTTCAGTCTTTTATCAGGTGAGTGCATAAAATTGTGCACCCTTTAAAGACTATAATATTGTGTTTACGCACTTAGGGCGCCGCGATTTGTCTGTTCTTCTTTCCCAAACAGGGTTTTTTTGCATCCTCAGACAAATGGCCAGACCAAGCGAACTAATCAGACTTTAGAAACTTATCTGAGATGCTTTGTGTCTGCTTATCAGGATGATTGGGTGGCTTTCTTGCCATTGGCCAAGTTTGCCCTTAATAATCGGGCTATTTAGGCTACCTTGGTTTCGCCCTTCTTTTGTAATTTTGGTTTTCATCCTCGTTTTTCTTCGGGGCAGGTTGAGCCTTCTGACTGTCCTGGTGTGGATTCTGTGGTTGACAGGTTGCAGCAGATTTGGGCTCATGTGGTGGACAATTTGGTATTGTCTCAGGAGGAGGCTCAACGTTTTGCTAACCATCGTCGGTGTGTTGGTTCCCGGCTTCGGGATGGGGATCTGGTCTGGTTGTCTTCCCGTCATGTTCCTATGAAGGTTTCTTCCCCTAAGTTTAAGCCTCGCTTTATTGGTCCTTATAGGATTTCTGAGATTATTAATCCGGTGTCTTTTCGATTGGCCCTTCCGGCTTCTTTTGCTATCCATAATGTCTTCCATAGATCTTTATTGCGGAAATATGTGGTGCCCGTTGTTCCCTCTGTTGATCCTCCGGCCCCTGTGTTGGTTGATCGGGAGTTGGAGTATGTGGTTGAGAAGATTTTGGATTCTCGCTTTTCGAGGCGGAGGCTTCAGTACCTTGTTAAATGGAAGGGTTATGGCCAGGAGGATAATTCTTGGGTTTTTGCCTCTGATGTCCATGCTGCTGATTTGGTCCGTGCCTTTCATCTGGCTTGTCCTGATCGGCCTGGGGGCTCTGGTGAGGGTTCGGTGACCCCTCTTCAAGGGGGGGTACTGTTGTGAATTCTGCTCTTGGGTTCCCTCCGGTGGTTGTTGGTAGTAATGCAGTTGTCCCTGGGTTGCAATCCTGGGCAGGTGTCCCTGCTGATTGCAGCTCTGACTGGGATATTTAGGTGTGCAGGATTCATTAGCCCTTGCCAGTTGTCCATTGTTCTTGGAGGTTTTACATCTCTGTCTGGTTCCTCCTGCCCTGCTGCCAAATCAGCAAAGATAAGTGTCTGGTTTTGTTTCTACAGCACACATGCCGTGTGCTTTACAATTTAGTACTATTCAATGTTTTTTCTTGTCCAGCTTAGACTGTGTTTGGATATTTCAGTCAAGTTGGATTCTCAGGAGATGCAGATATACACTCACCGGCCACTTTATTAGGTACACCATGCTAGTAACGGGTTGGACCCCCTTTTGCCTTCAGAACTGCCTCAATTCTTCGTGGCATAGATTCAACAAGGTGCTGGAAGCATTCCTCAGAGATTTTGGTCCATATTGACATGATGGCATCACACAGTTGCCGCAGATTTGTCGGCTGCACATCCCAAAGATGCTCCATACAAGGCAGGATGGATCCATGCTTTCATGTTGTTTACGCCAAATTCTGACCCTACCATCCGAATGTCGCAGCAGAAATCGAGACTCATCAGACCAAGCAACGTTTTTCCAATCTTCTACTGTCCAATTTCGATGAGCTTGTACAAATTGTAACCTCAGTTTCCTGTTCTTAGCTGAAAGGAGTGGTACCCGGTGTGGTCTTCTGCTGCTGTAGCCCATCTGCCTCAAAGTTCGACGCACTGTGCATTCAGAGATGCTCTTAGGCCTACCTTGGTTGTAACGGGTGGCGATTTGAGTCACTGTTGCCTTTCTATCAGCTCGAACCAGTCTGCCCATTCTCCTCTGACCTCTGGCATCAACAAGGCATTTCCGCCCACAGAACTGCCGCTCACTGGATTTTTTTTCTTTTTCGGACCATTCTCTGTAAACCCTAGAGATGGTTGTGCGTGAAAATCCCAGTAGATCAGCAGTTTCTGAAATACTCAGACCAGCCCTTCTGGCACCAACAACCATGCCACGTTCAAAGGCACTCAAATCACCTTTCTTCCCCATACTGATGCTCGGTTTGAACTGCAGGAGATTGTCTTGACCATGTCTACATGCCTAAATGCACTGAGTTGCCGCCATGTGATTGGCTGATTAGAAATTAAGTGTTAACAAGAAGTTGGACAGGTGTACCTAATAAAGTGGCCGGTGAGTGTACATTCCATGTCTTTAGTTAGATGGTGGAATTTTTGTATTATCTGCTGTGGATATTTTTAGGGTTTTAATACTGACCGCTTAGTATTCTGTCCTATCCTTTCCTATTTAGCTAGCGTGGCCTCTTTTGCTAAATCCTGATTTCTGCCTGCGTGTGTCTTTCCTCTAATACTCACAGTCAATATTTGTGAGGGGCTGCCTATCCTTTGGGGTTCTGCTCTGAGGCAAGATAGAATTCCCATTTCCATCTATAGGGGTATTTAGTCCTCCGGCTGTGTCGAGGTGTTTAGGATGTGTTAGGTACACCCCACGGCTACTTCTAGTTGTGGTGACAGTTTAGGGTTTGCGGTCAGTACAGGTTCCACCTACTCCTGAGAAAGTCTCATGCGGCTCCAAGGTCACCGGATCATAACATCTCAGTGCAGAATTCACAGCTACGTGTAACATTATTGCTGTGTAATGTCCTCCATGCTGCTCCAACTAAGTGATTTATTTAACCCATGTGCTGGATTAACAACTGCACTGGTCAGTATTAGTGTTGAGCGATACCGTCCGATACTTGAAAGTATCGGTATCGGATAGTATCGGCCGATACCCGAAAAGTATCGGATATCGCCGATACCGATACCCGATACCAATACAAGTCAATGGGACACCAAGTATCGGAAGGTATCCTGATGGTTCCCAGGGTCTGAAGGAGAGGAAACTCTCCTTCAGGCCCTGGGATCCATATTAATGTGTAAAATAAAGAATTAAAATAAAAAATATTGATATACTCACCTCTCCGGAGGCCCCTGCACCTCACCGCTGTTAACCGGCAGCCTTCTTTGCTTAAAATGAGCGCGTTTAGGGCCTTCCATGACGTCACGGCTTCTGATTGGTCGCGTGCGCTCATGTGACCGCCAGGCGACCAATCACAAGCCGTGACGTCATTCTCAGGTCCTAAATTCCTAGAATTAGGAATTTAGGATCTGAGAATGACGTCACGGCTTGTGATTGGTCGCGTGGCGGTCACATGAGCGCACGCGACCAATCAGAAGCCGTGACGTCATGGAAGGTGCTGAACGCGCTCATTTTAAGCAAAGCAGGCTGCCGGTTACTACCAGGGCGCGTCAGAGGGTGAGTATATCCCTATTTTTTATTTTAATTCTTTATTTTTTACATGGATATGGATCCCAGGGCCTGAAGGAGAGTTTCCTCTCCTTCAGACCCTGGGAACCATACACTGGGAACTTCCAATTCCGATTCCCGATACCACAAAAGTATCGGATCTCGGTATCGGAATTCCGATACCGCAAGTATCGGCCGATACCCGATACTTGCGGTATTGGAATGCTCAACACTAGTCAGTATGGGTTTTTGATGTCCTCCATGTTACTGCAACTCTTATAAGTGTTTTATCGCAACCAGTGTTAGATTCATAGCTATATTACTCAGTACAATTATGTAGTGTCCTCAATCTTACTCCTTATAAATGTTTTACCCCACTCCAATGCTGGATTCACATCTATACTGCTCAGTATGAGTTTGTATTGTTCTCCATGTTACTACAAATCTTTATAACACTTTTATCTTACCCCAGCAATGGATTCACAACTACGCTGCTCTGTACGCCTTTGTATTGTTCTCCATGTTACTGCAATTCTTTAGTTTTATCTCAACTAGAGATGAGCGAATATTTCAATGTTCGGTTCGATTCACGATCGCTGAATTTGTAATCTTCACCGATTAAATCGCTGAATATAGAGGAACATACACAGCACAAAAGCCAGTGTTTCCCAAGCTGACAGAGTAGGAAACACCGACGTAATGATTTTGAACAGCGGAAAAAACATCCCCGCCAGTCAGAGAGCCGTGGTTCCCACGCTGTCAGAAGACAGCGCTCAGCTGTGATCGGGGGTATAAAGTTTACATCCGGTCAATGGTGTCAGACTATCGGCTGATGGGACTAAAGTTCCAATCAGTTGCTACCTGCTGCCACTAATAACAGTGAGAGCAGGTGCAGCAGATGGGAGTATTTATTAGCCGCTCCTGCGCTGTAAATAAATAATTAGAAAAGAAAACTGGGTGGGTTCCGCTGTATATTAATAGTTTTTAACCTGGACGGTGCCAAGATATGACCATCCAGGCTGAGAGCCAGTGGTGACTAGTGTTGAGCATTCCGATACCGCAAGTATCGGGTATCGGCCGATATTTGCTGTATCGGAATTCCGATACCGAGATCCGATACTTTTGTGGTATCGGGTATCGGTATTGAAACAACATTAATGTGTAAAATAAAGAATTAAAATAAAAAATATTGCTATACTCACCTCTCCGACGCAGCCTGGACCTCACCGAGGGAACCGGCAGCGTTGTTTGCTTAAAATTCGCGCGTTTACTTCCTTACGTGAAGTCCCGGCTTGTGATTGGTCGCGTGCCGCCCATGTGGCCGCGACGGGACCAATCACAGCAAGCCGTGACGTAATTTTAGGTCCTTCAGGATTTTAAAATTACGTTCTGGCTTGTGATTGGTCGCGTCGCGGTCACATGGGCGACGCGACCAATCACAAGCCGTGACGTCACGGGAGGCTGGACACGCGCGCAATTACGTTCTGGCTTGTGATTGGTCGCGTCGCGGTCACATGGGCGACGCGACCAATCACAAGCCGTGACGTCACGGGAGGCTGTACACGCGCGCATTTTAAAATCACAAGCCAGAATGTAATTTTAAAATCCTGAAGGACCTAAAATTACGTCACGGCTTGCTGTGATTGGTCGCATCGTGGCCACATGGGCGGCACGCGACCAATCACAAGCCGGGACTTCACGTAAGGAAGTAAACGCGCGAATTTTAAGCAAACAACGCTGCCGGTTCCCTCGCTGAGGTCCAGGCTGCGTCGGAGAGGTGAGTATAGCAATATTTTTTATTTTAATTCTTTCTTTTACACATTAATATGGATCCCAGGGCCTGAAGGAGAGTTTCCTCTCCTTCAGACCCTGGGAACCATCAGGGATATCGTCCGATACTTGAGTCCCATTGACTTGTATTGGTATCGGGTATCGGTATCGGATTGGATCCCATACTTTGCCGGTATCGGCCGATACTTTCCGATACCGATACTTTCAAGTATCGGACGGTATCGCTCAACACTAGTGGTGACTGATCTGCTGGGATCGCAGTGTCTGTGACCGGCAGTGACGTCATCTAGGTTACCTTTGGTCACTGGTGTCAGTTGATGGGAAAACAGCTCTCATCAGCTGACACTTGCTGCCACTTATACTAGTGAGAGCAGGAGTGGCAGATGGGAGTATTCATCAGCCACTCCTGCACTGTAAGCAAATAATTTTAAAAAACCTGCGTGGGTGCCCCTGTATTTTTGATAACCAGCCAGGCAAAACTCACAGCTGGGGGCTGCAACACTCAGCTGTCAGCTTCAGCAAGGTTGGTTATCAAGTATAGAGGGGTCCACATGCCGTATTTTAATTATTTAAATAAATAATTTTAAAAAACAGCATGGGGTCCTCCCATTTTTGACAACCAGTTTTGCTAAAGCAGACACCTGGGGGCTGGTATTCTCAAGCTGGTAAGGGGCCATGGATATTGGCTCCCCATCCTAAAAATAGCAGCCCACAACTGCCCATAAAAGGCACAGCTATTAGATTTCCCGACTTTTTCCACTAGCCCTGTAGCGGTGGCAAGTGGGGTTCATATTTGTGGGGTTAATGTCACCTTTGTACAGTATTGTCAGGTGACATCAAGCCCACGGGTTAGTAATGAAGAGGCATCAATAATAAAGCTATCCATTCCTAACCCCATAGTCACATTGTATAAAAAGACACCAAGAATAAAGTCCTTTAATTGAAAAAATGACACAGACTCCTTTAATAATCTTAATTAAACCATACTTACAACCTCACTTAATCCCACAGAAGCCCTCGCTCTCCTGTAATAAAACTAAAATAAAGAAAAAAATACAATATACCATACCTGTCTGTGTTTCTGTCCCAAGCCGTAATCCATGTCTGGGGGAGAAATAGTTTTCAACCTGGACTGTGCCAAGATGCAACTGTCCAGGCTGAGAACCACTGGTGAATGAGCTGTTGCGAGCGCAGCCTCAGCGACTAGCGATGACGTCACTGAGGCTGCGATCCCAGCCAGGTTGAACTGCGGTGACCTTGGTGAGATCCCCACTAGCACCGTGAGAAAGTCGCATGGTGCAGAGGCGAGTTCACCGGAGTTGAAATTCACCACAGTGAAAGTCTCCTGTGAACTCCAATTTTTTCTCTTATCCATAATTGTATTTGTCACTGACATCTGTATATCTACCTATTCTATTTGTATTTACTGTATGTAATACATCTCTTCTATCCTGTCGGCTCCTGCAGTGATTTTACACTACCGCAACTGCTGAATTGCCAGTTTTTCTTCTATCTATATATGTAATATACATATATATAGGAGTGTGTCACTGGCATCTACAGTATAGATCTACAGCATTTATTCTATGTGTATATACCTATTCTATCTTTTCTATTCTAACCTGTCACTCTGTGATTTTACTGAAAGCGGCACATGAATTACCAGCTTTTATTATATCTTTTACCAAATGTTACCAACTTTTTCCCATTTTAAGAAAAATGCTCGTGTTACCGATCACAAATCCGAATGTACCATATTTGTGCCGAATTTATGTTTGATGATCGTTTTCCGAACATATTCGCTCATCTGTAATCTCAAACCAGTGCCGGATTCACAAATGCACTGCTCAGTATGGCTTTTTAATGTCATCCATGTTACTGCAACTCTTTATAAGTGTTGTTTCTTATCCCAGTGCTGGATTCACAGCTACACTTCACATTGCTATATAATGTCCTCCATGATGCTGTTCTTGAGCATGTGCTACATAGAAACAGGGAAGCAGGAATCCCTCATGTCTGTGTATGTTGTGTATGGGAGACATCATAGAGGCTAGTCTTCACCCACCAGTTCAGAGACAACTGAACATTTGAAAACGAGTCCGCAGGTTAGGAAAACTGGTCAAAAAATGCAGCATACAAGTCAAATAATGGACAGAAACAGCGCTATCTCTCATTTACAGACATAGGACAACTTATGAGCAATCACCTGAACAATAGGCAATTAATTTTCTAATTCTATTAATAATAATAATAATAATAATAATAATAATAATAAAAACAGTCTTGTGGCAGTGGTCATCCAGAGTTTACTTTTTTCCAGAACTTCCAGACACATCATCACCAGAGTCTATCAGGTATGGGGCACTGCAGCGCCATCTAGTCTAATAGAGTTGATCTGCAATACCAGAGACGTCCTGTGGACTGGAGTGGCGCTGTTTCTGGAATACAGAAGCCATGTTTTTCTCATTCGCTTTACATATTCTATTTTCCATAACAGGAAGTTAATTCCGAGCCGCTTCCAAGTCTCAGCGGTAACATTTGTGGAGTAGAACATACTGTGTTATTTGCGGAGCAAGGTTTTGAGATTTCGCCGGGAGGAATGACATTTAGCATAATTTACATTGCATAGACTGGTCGGGGGATTGTGTGAGACTATTTATCCGAGCCAATTGGAAGCAATGAAAATGCCTCTCTGGGTCCAAATCGACTCTGCCAATCATCATTTTCTAGTTTAATCATGATTGCTTAGCAACCCTGATTGAAATAGCCCAGTGACTGATGAGGGGACGATCCGCTGCTAAATGCCAACATCTCTCTCCATATCCGCGAGGTGCTTTTCACTAAATGCCTAAATCCCCAATCTGCTCACCGCTGGAATTTACCAAGTCATGATAGTAGACAATAATTGAAAATGTGAAATCTCCATGTGTTCACCCAGAACCATAGGTCCGGCTCAGCCCATCTGATATTTCCACCTGTTGCTGAGATAACCAGTATTGTTGGGTCCTGAAAAGTTGGGTTAGAACTTCCTGCAAAAGATTTTATATACTGCCAGCCAGAAATAGAATTAAGTGAAATTCTACCCATTCTTTCATACAAATTCAGAGTAAAAACCTGATCCTCAGCCCACATAAGGTGTTAAAAATTACTTTCGGTGCCAGTATAATATGTAGTGGACACTTCTCTTGCTTCATAACTTGCCCTACATCCTTTTTAACCAGTTACTCCTCATCACCCTTCTGCCAGCACTATTGGAGCTGGAACATCCTTTCTCTTCTTAGCATACATTGCACCCACCATAGATCAAGGGTCTCCCTGCTCCCACTTTTAGTCATGTCTGTATGCAAGTTGATGCATAGGAGAACATGAGAAAATAGACAAAAGACCCACTCCAGCATCCCACAGGGAAAAATAACCTGTTTATGAGATAAAGATGGAACCCAGTTCATGTATAGAGTTAAAAACTCACCCCAACTTCCAGCAGAGACTCAAAACATACAATTCTTATGGAGAAACAAAAAAAAACACCCCCTCTTCACGTAGAAATAAAAATGTCCCCTCCTGCACTTCCTGTAATCCGTCTCAATGTCTCTCCTGCTGGATGTGGAGAATTGGCGTTTACATGAAAATTTTGCAGCACCCTCTTATTTCATTATTTTTATTTTCACGTGCAGATATGAAATTGAGCTTAAAGGTGCAGGGAAATGAGAGACATATTAATAGCTTCATCCTTATCAGGGGCCTTTGCCACAAAGTGGCTTTTATGGCTCTGTTCCTGATTCATGTCTTCTGCTGGAGATAGATTGCACTTGACAACAGGCAGTGAACATATAGACATAACATACTGAGTGCAAACACTTCTTGGGAAGTGCTTAAAAGGGATATTTAGCTAGGTAACACAAAAAAGTATAGATTGCATGAAGTTTTTTTGATATCATAGGGGTAATTTAATAGAATTTTTAGCAAATCTTTCTAAGTGAAAAGCCTAGGAATGACTCAAGTACTTGGATATCAATCACTAGCTCTTTGCTAGTTTCTAAACTACGACTCCCAACATGCTTTGCAAAACAATCACTGTTTCTATCCTTTCATTTTAGTGGCCTTACTTTTAATGCAGCTCGGGATGTGAATAGAGCATAATGCAAAATATAATTCAAGATCAAGTGTTTAAACAGTTTCAACATTGTAACAAATGTTATGGTGGTGGTGAACCTTACTGAGCATTAGTCAAAGAAGCCATCAAGATTATTACAGACTCATATTTATAAGCTATTAGCGTCATTAACATAATTACGGTCTGGATGATGGGAGTCATCCTGATGAATAGGTACATAGATTACGGCGCTGGTGCACTCCGGCTGTCTCCCAGCAGCTCGTACTTGCATCTGGAGTCATACGTGATAGAAGTGGATACAATGTTTGTGATAATGAGATAAAGAGTCTGAATATTGATAGAGATCATGTATCCGACAGCAAAGCAATTTTATCATTAAACTTATACATTATTCATCTGATTAAATTGAATAATCTCTGCAGAAGAAAAATTCATTCAATTAACATGCACTTTGCAATTAGCGGGATTTTTCTCGCTGCAGACGCCGATATCCAGTAAACAATGATTTATTTTACTCGTAATGAGGGAAAATACCATCTAGAGGAAAACACACTATATACACCATGTTCCAAATTATTATGCAAATGATATTTTTCTCGGATTTTCCTAAATGGTCGGTGCAAATGACAGTCAGTCTAATAAAAGTCATCACCCGTTAGAGTATACATCGAATTTTATTGAAGAAACCTCCCAATGATAACAGTATAATCTCCAAAATGAATACAAACTCAAAATGCACTGTTCCAAATTATTAGGCACAGTAGAATTTCTAAACATTTGATATGTTTTACAGAACTGAAAATGCTCATTTGTGGAATTTGCAGCATTAGGAGGTCACATTCACTGAACAGAAAAAGCTATTTAAAGGGAACCTGTCACCTTAATTTGGCGGGACCAGTTTTGGGTCATATGGGCGGGGTTTTCGGGTGTTTGATTCACCCTTTCCTTACCCGCTGGCTGCAATATTGGATTGAAGTTCATGCTGTGTCCTCCGTAGTACACGCCAGCACAAGGCAATATTGCCTTGCGCTGGCGTGTACTCCGGAGGACAGAGAATGAACTTCAATCCAATATTGCGGCCAGCATGCAGCCAGCGGGTAAGGAAAGGGTGAATCAAACACCCGAAAACCCCGCCCATATGACCCAAAACTGGTCCCGCCAAATTCAGGTGACAGGTTCCCTTTAACTCCAAAACATCCTAACAGGCCAAGTTACATGTTAACATAGGACCCTTCATTGATATCACCTTCACAATTCTTGCATCCATTGAACTTGTGAGTTTTTGGAGAGTTTCTGCTTGTATTTCTTTGCATGAAGTCAGAATCGCCTCCCAGAGCTGCTGTTTGATGTGAACTGCCTCCCACCCTCATAGATCTTTTGCTTGATGATACTCCAAAGGTTCACTATAGGGTTGAGGTCAGGGGAAGATGGTGGCCACACCATGAGTTTATCTCCTTTTATGCCCATAGCAGCCAATTACTCAGAGGTTTTCATTGTCATGCATGAAGATGATTTTGCTCCTGAAGGCATGTTTCTGCTTTTTATACCATGGAAGAAAGTTGTCAGTCAGAAACTCTATATATTTTGCAGAGGTCATTTTCACACCTTCAGGAACCTTAAAGGGCCCTACCAGCTGTTTTTCCATGATTCTGGCCCAAAACATGACTCCTCCACCTCCCTGCTGACGTCACAGCCTTGTTGGGACATGGTGGCCATCCACCAACCATCCACTACTCCATCCATCTGGACCATCCAGGGTTGCTCGACACTCATCAGTAAATAAGACTGTTTGAAAATTAGTCTTCATGTATGTCTGGGCCCACTGCAACAGTTTCTGCTTGTGAACACTGTTTAGGGGTGGGCGAATAGTAGGTTCATGCACCACAGCAAGCCTTTGACGGATCCTACACCTTGAGGATCGAGGGGCTCCAGAGGCATCAGCAGCTTCAAATAACTGTTTGCTGCTTTGTAATGATAATTTGGCAGCTGCTCTCTTAATCCAATAAATTTGTCTGGCAGAAATATTCCTCATTATGCCTTTATCTGCATGAACTCTATCTGTGCTCTGTTTCAGTAACAAATCTCTTCACAGTATGATGATCACTCCTACGTTTTCATGAAATATCTAATGTTTTTATACCTTGTCCAAGGCATTGCACTATTTAATGCTTTTCAGCAGCAGAGAGATCCTTTTTATTTCCCATATTGCTTGAAACTTGTGGCCTGCTTAATAATGTGGAACATAATTTTTAAGTAGCTTTCCTTTAATTTAAATCACCTGGAAAACTAATTATCACATATGTTTAAGATTGATTTCAGTAATCCATTGAGCCCTGAGACACAATACCATCCACGAGTTTATTTGAAAAACAAAACAATTAAATCTTTATGACACTTAAATGCAATTTGCATAATAATTTGGAACACAGTGTACAGAGCTCCTGTGTATAATGTCACTGGTGATCCCTGTATTACCTGTACCCTATATACAGAGCTCCTGCGTCTAATGTCACTGGCTATCACTGTATTACCTGTACACTGAAACTATGTACAGAGCTCATGTGTATAATCTCACTGGTGATCATTGTATTACTTGTACACTGACACTATATACAGAGCTTCTGGGTATAATGTCACTGGTGATCACTGTATTACCTGTACCCTGACACTATAAACAGAGCTCCTGTGTATGTCATTGGTGATCCCTGTATTACCTGTACACTATAAACTATATACAGAGCTCCTGTGTATAATATCACTGGTGATCACTGTATTATCTGTACACTGAGACTATATACATAGCTCCTGTGTATAATGTCACTGGTGATCACTGTATTATCGGTACCCTGACACTATATTCAGAGCTCCTGTGTATAATGTCACTGGTGGTCACTGTATTACCTGTACACTGACAATATACAGAGCTCCTGTGTATAATGTCACTGATGATCACTGTGTTACCTGTACACTGTCACTATATGCAGAGATCCTGTGTATATTGTCACCGGTGATCACTGTTTTCCCTGTACGCTATATACAGAACTCCTATGTATAATGTCACTGGTGATCATGGTATCATCTGTACACTATGTAGAGTGCTCCTATGCATAATGTAATATTCGTCTGATTTTTTTTTTATTAAAGATCAGTATTGTAGTATTCAGTCACTATGTGGTGGTAATATGTGGTCCGGCCATGGTGTGGCGGTATTTGTCCCTTGTATGTTGTATTATTCGGTCACTATGTCATGGCAATATGTGGTTCGGCCATGGTGCTAAAACATGTATGTGATACATTACCTTAAAGAAGAATAAATAAAAATGTATTTAAAAAGAGTATTGGATATTTCAAGAAATGTTTATTAGGTTAGAGTAGAGTAGGGCCTGGCCAGAAGAGTCTACCTTGTCATGATGGCGGCTTAAAAAATCTTTTGGCCAAAACAAAAGCTGCTGGCTATGTATATGATCTGGTGTTAGATTGAAACTATTAATTTGTGATTGGTGAGGACATGGTGCAGAAGTGAAGTGTTTCCATGAGTGGGTGGTGGAACTGTGGAAAGTCTGACGTGTGTAGGCGGAGCTGCGGTGGAGCCTGGGCTGAGTCTCAAGGGTGACCAACAATTTTGCCTTTATGGGGCCCTGAAATTCCTGGTGACAGCCCTGCTCTTGATGATGGGAGGAAGGAGGATCAGGTTGAAGATTCAGAGGTTCAGCCTCTTGGCTACAGAGACTGGACCATGTAGAAGACTTCACAGTGCGGCCTTTGTCTGCCATCCAGCCCACAACATCCTCGCACTTTTCTGGGTTCTCTAGTGGTGTAGTGCTCTGACCAAATTTGGACAAGAAGCAAGAACGAGATATGGTCACCTTCTGACCTGTCACACAGCCTTGGCGGGCACCAACACATTCACGTCTCTTAATGTCACCCTTTTTCATATTGAATGCATTATGCTTATGAAAAAAAATGACCTTGTACCTTATTTTTCACAAGTACCCTCACAGAGATGTTATGCACAAATTCACTGTATTTAGCAATATGTGGCTATTTTTTTCCGATGTCAGCTTTATTGCACATGGCAACAGCAGACTCAAGAAAATTATAGGTAAATAATCACGTTTGCGTCTCTTAGCAGGCTTTGGGCCAGTCGCACAACTGCTAAATAAATATACGCTATTTATTAAACCAATAGAAAATTATTTTTATTTTGATATTGCCTTGCTGACACACTACAACAGCGGACTAATGAAAATTTTTGCCACTGCTAAATTGTGATGTTTGTTTTTCTCTGCTCGGATTGCGCCAATTGCACAACTGCTAGATAAAGATGCTCTATTTATTAAGCCTACAGAAAATTTGTATTTTTTAAACTGCCTCGCTGACACACTGCAACAGCAGACTAATGAAAATTATTGCCACTGCTAAATTGTGACATTTGCTTATCTCTGCATGGATTGCGCCAGTTGCACAACTGCTAGATAAAGATACGCTATTTATTAAACCAATAGAAAATTTGTATTTTTTATATCATCTTGCTGACACACTGCAACAGCGGACTAATGAAAATGATTGCCACTGGTAAATTGTGATGTTTGCTTATCTGTGCAAGGAATGCGCCAGTCGCACAACTGCTAGATAATATGCTCTTTATTTAACCAACAGAATTTTTTTGCATTGTTTAGATCGCCTTTATGAGACACACGAACAGCAAACTCAGGGAAATAACTGCTAGATAGTGATGTTTCCGTAGGTCAACAGGTATTTGCGACAGTCGCACAACTACAAGATAAATATTAGCGATTTAAGCAATAGTTGAGGAATATTATTTAGCAGTTAGCTTTCAAAAGGATATTACTATATGCTGGCATTGAGGAATATTATTCATGTTATGGTAGTGGTTGAAACCCCTTCTATTTCCCCCTAATCCCGCAGTCTGTTCCTAATACTAAAGTATACACCAAAATGGAAAATTACAGTGTGAACTGATAACACCCAGGTGCCTTCCTTTTACTCTCCCTCCTATTAAAGCTCTTCCTTCACTATCTCCATCTAACAAAGAATAAACCTTCATCCTCATGAGCTCTTAAAAGAGCTTTTTGGAATAAAAAATCACCCTATACACTCTTTTCACTCTCCTAAAGCACACACTACGCTCTCCCTACGTTGTTTCCGACTGCAATGTGTGCAAGATGGCTCCAGTAGCCAATAAATATCCCCTATGATTCTGGAAGGCCAGCCAATCACACTAATGCCACACCAAAGATGGTGGCAGCATTACTGTGAATGACAAGCAAGCCCAGCATGTTCATTGGCTGCAAATAAAGCGCCAAACATGCTGGCCGGGTCATTCGAATATACTGAGGAGAATACCAAATTACTCGCTGAGTAACAAATAGCCCAAATAGGGTACTATCCTTGCAATTAACGAACAGTGCCGAATGTATTCACTCATCATTACTGACTACAGTATTGTCCTCATCTGTACATTCTTATATCAACACTATGGTGTTGATCTTGGCAAACTCTTATCTCCTACCTATGCCTGTGTATTCTGGTTCCACCTCCACAGAAGATTTGGGTCTACTCACACTGCACACTACAGATGTATTAGGGGGATTTCCTTTAGATATCTAATGTACTCCTCTGATATAAGTCAGACACATTGACTCCCATGTTCTTTCCTTTACAGTATGGAAACCCTCTTCCAACTGTTACTATGTGGTACTTTGTATGCATGTACAAGAAGAATTACTGGTGCTTGCACAAAACAATGACTGTGTTATACACCTGTCCCAAATCCGTGCTGTGCTTCCCTCACCCTGGGACATTAGACTCAGTTGTACGCCATGTCAGGCTTTGCAGGTGGCCCTTCGTGATCCCATGTTGGCATCTGCCTGGGCCTACAGTGGGTACGCAAAGTATTCCTACCCCTTTAAATTTTTCACGCTTTGTTTCATTGCAGCCATTTGGTAAATTCAAAAAAGTTCATTTTTTCTCATTAATGTAAACTTTTCACCCCATCTTGACTGAAAAAAACCAGAAATGTAGTAATTTTTACAAATTTATCAAAAAAACAAAACAGAAATATCACATGGTCATAAGTATTCAGACCCTTTGCTCAGTATTGAGTAAAAGCACCCTTTTGAGCTAGTACACCCATGAGTCTCCTTGAGAATGATGCAACAAGTTTTTCACACCTGGATTTGGAGATCCTCTGCCATTCTACCTTGCAGATAATCTCCAGTTCCGTCAGGTTGGATGGTGAAAGATGGTGGACAGCCATTTTCAGGTCTCTCCAGAGATTTTCAATTGGGTTTAGGTCAGGGCTCTGGCTGGGCCAGTCAAGAATGGTCACAGAGTTGTTCTGAAGCCACTCCTTTGTTATTTCAGCTGTGTGCTTAGGGTCATTGTCTTGTTGGAAGGTGAACCTTCGGCCAAGGCTGAGGTCCAGGTTTTCATCCAGGATATCTCTGAACTTGGCTGCATTCATGTTTTCTTCAATCACAACCAGTTGCCCTGTTCCTGCAGCTGAAAAACAACCCCAGAGCATGATACTGCCACCACCATGTTTCACTGTTGGGATCGTAATGGGCAGGTGATGAGCAGTGCCTGGTTTTATCCACACATACCGCTTAAAATTATCATCAAAAAGGTCTATCTTCATCTCATCAGACCAGAGAATCTTATTTCTCATAGTCGGGGAGTCCTTCATGTGTTTTTTTAGCAAACTCTATGTGGGCTTTCATATGTCTTGCACTGAGGAGAGGCTTCCGTCAGGCCACTCTGCCATAAAGGCCACACTGGTGGAGGGCTGCAGTGATAGTTGACTTTGTGGAACTTTCTCCCATCTCCCTACTACATTTCTGGAGCTCAGCCACAGTGATATTGGCGTTCTTCTTTACCTCTCACACCAAGGCTCTTCTCCCATGATTACTCAGTTTAGCTGTACGGCCAGGTCTAGGAAGACTTCTGGTAGTCCAAAATTTCTTCCATTTAAGGATTATGGAGGCCACTGTGCTGTTATGAACCTTGAGTACTGCAGAAATTCTGTTGTAACCTTGGCCAGATCTGTGCCTTTCCACAAAAATGTCTCTGGCCAGTTCCTTTGACCTCATGATTCTCATTTGGTCTGACATGCACTGTAAGCTATGAGTTTTATACAGACAAGTGTGCCTTTCCAAATCAAGTCCTATCAGTTTAATTAAACACAGCTGGACTCCAATGAAGGTGTAGAATAATCTCATGGAGGATCACAAGGAAATGGACAGCATGTGACTTAAATATGAGTGTCTGAGCAAAGGGTCTGAATACTTATGACCATGTGATATTTCAGTTTTTCTTTTTAATAAATTTGCAAAAATTACTACATTTCTTTTTTTCTGCTCTGTTCTGTTTTTCAGCCAAGATGGGGTGCAGAGTGTACATTAATGAGAAAATAAATGAACTTTTTTGAATTTACCAAATGGCTGCAATGAAACAAAGAGTGAAAAATTCCACCTGTTGTTCTGTTGTCTCCTGGATGTCTACCATCTACATGTCTGTGGTCTCCTGGATTTATCCCGCTTGTCTGCGGTTTTCTACATCCCATTTATCTGCCTGTATCTGCCTGTAGGCTCCTGTATGTCTCATCTGCCTGCGGTTTTCTGCATCCTGCCTGCCTGTGGTCTCCTAGAAGTCTCCCAGCTACCTGCCTGAGGTCTCCTGGATGCTCCTACCTGCCTGTGGTTTTCTGCATCCCGCTTGCCTACCTGAGGTTTTCTGGATGTCTCCCATCTGTGTGCCTGCGGTTTCAGGACATCTCCCACCTGCCTGCGGTTTCCTGAATCCTGCCTGCCTGCCTCTAGTCTCCTGTGCATCTCCCGCCTACCTGCCTGTGGTCTCCTGACATGTTCTCCGCCAATCTTACTGCAGTCTCTTGGATTTGTCTTTTGCCTACCTGCCTGCCGTCTCTTGTAGATTTTCCTGTCCATGTCCCACGTGCCCCACTTATTTGTTGCACCAATACCCATGGTCCGTGTGCCCTCCAGGACCTGAGCTTTGGAGGATCTACCTCACCTGGTGAGTGTAACACTCTGCAGATGGAGCATGAATGGGCGCTAATCTAGAGAGTCAAGCCATGGTGCCAACAGAGTACCCCAAACCTAACAGCAGACATAAATTAGAGAAATGCACTGTATAGCTTAGTGCTGTGATAAGTTTTTGACTCTAGATCCTATAGTCGTTGTGTGTGTATGTGGTGAAGGCTGAATCATCATTCATGAGCCCAGTAATGCTCTCCATGTTTAGTCTTGAGTTGTGAGTCCCCTGGAGTGCCAATTGTAAACTGACATTTTATGTTACCTAGTTTCTGCAGGGCGGGTGAGTCATCTGTCACAAAATATATATATTTTCTGCAACATTATGTGACAATTGTTTGCAGTTTGTGCATTGACTTCTGAATTTCAGACTCTGAGAACGGGTCACGAGCTCATAAATAAAAGTGAACTCTCTTTTCTTATCACGAGTGGGTCCTTGGGGAGTGAGAAGCGGCAGATAAAAGCATTTACTCTCCGCTTTCATTGTGTTTTTATGGCTACAAAGGAAAACCTGACAATCATACAAAATGGAATATAGATCACATCAGTGCAACATTAAAATGTCGCTATAGATACGCGGCTCCCTTTGTTTTATGTTGTATTTCTTCTGGGGGTTCAATCAAAAACAAATAGACTGAAATTCTTGAAGAGAAGCATCACCAGACTGTGCATGCAGGAAGGGGGAAATCTGCAAATAATAATCCATCCTAAAGCGCAACTCCACCAATAAACACCTCCACGCTGGTCACATCCACACGTGCTCTAAGGACTCTAGTCACATCCAAAGCTGCATTCAAAATTTGTATTCAAGCATAAGTTTTTTCCTTGTTGACCGTGATGTCTCCGCTGATCTCTAATGATGGTTAAGCGGCATTTTCAGTGATGTCACTGCTGATTAGTGATGAGTGAACGTGCTCGCCACTAGGGTTGAGCGAAACGGATCGGACATTTTCAAAAATCGCCGACTTTCGGCAAAGTCGGGTTTCATGAAACCCGATCCCAGCGTGGGATCGGCCATGCTGTCGGTGATCTTCGCGCCAAAGTCGCGTTTCGTATGATACTTTCACTGCCATTTCTCAGCCAATGAAGGAGGACGCAGAGTGTGGGCAGCGTGATGACATAGGTCTCGGTCCCCACCATCTTAGAGAAGGGCATGACAGTGATTGGCTTGCTTTCTGCGGCGTCACAGGGGCTATAAAGGGGCGTGCACGCCGACCGCCATCTTACTGCTGCCGATCTGAGCATAGGGAGAGGTTGCTGCAGCTTCGTCAGAAGCAGGGATATTGTTAGGGAGGAAATATTAACCCCAAACCACTTGTGCTGTAGCGATTTCCACTGTCCAACACCACATTTTCTTTGCAGGGACAGTGGAGGCTAGATTTCTGTGCATCAGCTCTGTAGCTTGTTAGGCTGCCTTATAAGGCTCCCTGATAGCTGCATTGCTGTTTGTACGCCGCTGTGCAAACCAACTGCTTTTTTCAAAGCAAAAATCCTGTTGCTTCTTTCTGCACAGTTCTCTTGTTTCTTTGTCCACACTCTTGTGTGCAGCAGTCCTTTTTATTGCTGCCATACTTGTCCTGAGATCATTGTAGGGAGATTGCTATTGTAGTACGGCCCCTTTTTTTTTTATATATCTTCCAGCCATTTTCTGCCACTAAAACTTTGTAGTGTAATACAGTGGGCCTGATTTTTCCAGCAGTCTCCCACACATAAAAAGGGAGATTTATATTGCCACTAAGTGCATCTGCTGCAGTCCTGTTTGTGGTATATCTGCCAGCCACTTTCTGCCACTGAAACTGTGTAGTGTAATACAGTTTTGGCTTTCCTTGCTGACTCAGCCTCTAGCTCTTTCGCCTCCTCTTCCAAAAGTTCCAAATTTAAAAGCAGCGAATCGTCAGTGGGTGCTCCCGGGCAGGTACAAGTCGCTTCCTTGTGTCCTTCACCCAAACCAAAAGTGAAGGATGCGGCAGGCGACACTACAGTTTACTCCATGGAGCTCTTTACACATACCGTGCCTGGGTTAGAAAGGGAAATTGTTAACAGCCCATTACAAGATGAATTGGACATGGAGTGCACAGATGCACAGCCACAGCTAGATTATTATGCTGTTCCATTGACTCAGATCACTACATTGCCCTCGCAGTGTACTGAGCCAGAATCTGACCCTGATGAGACTATGGTGCCCCGTCCCGAACGCTATAGCACCTTACACGGTGACACAGAGGAAGGTGCACAGGACATTGAAGAGGAGGTGATAGATGACCCAGTTGTTGACTCAGATGGGCAGCCATTGGGGGAACAGGGTGCGGCTGGCAGTAGCTCAGAAGCGGAGGAGGATGAGCCGCAGCAGGCATCAACATCGCATCGGCTTTCATCTGGCAGGCCCGTATCAGGCCAAAAACGTGTGTCAAAAACAAAACCAGTGTGCAATGCCTGAAAAGGTATTCGATAGTAGGAAGAGTGTAGTGTGGCAATTTTTTAACCAAGATCCGAATGATCAGTGCAAAGGTATCTGTAAGAAATGCTCAAAGACCTTTAGCAGAGGGAAGAATTCCCCAAATTTAAATACAACGTGCATGCGTAGACATTTAACCTGCATGCACTTGCAAGCCTGGACTAACTACCAAATGTCCCGTTACGTTGGTGCACCCGCTCAGAATGAAGGTAGTCAGCAACACTACATTGCTTCCCTCAGTGTAAGCCCACCGTTTAGGACACCACCAGCAGCAAATGCGGAGGTATCGTCGCAAGGCCAAAGCAGTCAGGGAATCACAAGGTTTTTGGTAGGAAACACTGCATGTAGGTCAACATCAAGAATACCATCACCAACCCTCTCTCAATCCGCCATGTCCACCACCAACACCATCGCTGCTTGTTCCACCATATGCAGCTCTCCAGTCCAGCTCACCCTACAAGAGACTCTCGTTAGGAAAAGGAAGTACTCATCCTCACATCCGCGTACACAGGGTTTGAACGCCCACATTGCTAGACTAATCTCGTTAGAGATGATGCCCTACCAGTTGGTTGAAAGCGAAGCTTTCAAAGCCCTGATTGCCTATGCAGTACCACGCTATGACCTACCCAGTCGACACTTCTTTGCGAGAAAAGCCATCCCAGCCCTCCACCAGCATGTCAAAGACCGCATTGTCCATGCACTCAGGCAATCAGTCAGTAGAAAGGTGCACCTCACAACAGATGCATGGTCCAGTAGGCATGGCCAGGAACGTTTCGTGTCCATCACGGCGCACTGGGTTAATGTGGTGGATGCAGGGTCCACAAGGGACAGCCATAGTGGGACAGTTCTGCCTAGCCCACAGTCTAGGAAACAGTTGGCAGTAGGCATTCGACACTCCTCCTCCTCCTCCAGAAGCGAAAGCTCATCCACAGAGCGCAGTCGCCCTACCACTCCATCCGCAGCTGCCAGTGTTGCACACGAGGTGTCCCATTATGGAACAGCTAGTGGTAAGCGTCAGCAGGCTGTGTTGGAAATGAAGTGTTTGGGCGACAGCAGACACACCGCGGAAGTTCTGGCCGAGTTCTTGCAGCAAGACAGCAAGAAACTCATTCATGGCTGGGCAGTGTACATCTTGAGGCAGGCACGGTAGTCAGTGATAACGGAAGGAATTTTATGGCTGCCATAGCCCTTTCAGAACTGAAACACATACCTTGCCTTTTCACACCTTGAACCTGGTGGTGCAGTGCTTCTTGAAAAGTTATCCGGGGTTACCAGCCCTGCTCCTGAAGGTGCGAAGACTTTTCTCGCACATCCGCCGGTCGCCCGTACACTCCAGCCGTATGCAGAACCATCAGCGATCGTTGAAGCTTCCCCAGCACCGCCTAATAATCGACATTGCAACAAGGTGGAACTCCACACTGCACATGCTTCAGAGGCTGTGCTGTCATGGTTCTCAATGGCAAGAGACCGTAGTAAAGCATACAAAAGGACTAGCTCTTGGAAGATGGGAACTCGAGCTGACTGTGAGCTAAACCTACCGCACAACTAACAGTGGCCGGGTAGCGTGCCTACGTTTTATCCCTAGACGCCCAGCGCCAGCCGGAGAACTGACTGACCCTAGCAGAGGAAAATACAGACCTGGCTTACCTCTAGAGAAATGTTCCCCAAAAGGCAGACAGTAGCCCCCACATATAATGTCGGTGATTTTAGAGGAAATTAACATACGAAGTATGAAGATAGGTTTAGCAAATTGAGGTCCGCTTACTAGATAGTAGGAAGACAGAAAAGGGAACTACACAGTCAGCTGAAAACCCTTTCAAAACACCATCCTGAAATTACTTTAAGACTCTAATATCAACTCATGACACCAGAGTGGCAATTTCAGCTCACAAGAGCTTCCAGCCTCAGAAATATTCAAACAAAGAGAACTGGAACAAAAATGCAAAACAAACTTAGGACTACAAGTCCAACTTAGCTGATAGTAGTCTAGGAGCAGGAACATGCAACAGAAAGGCTTCTGGTAACATTGTTGGCCGGCATAGAAATGACTGAGGAGCAAGGCTAAATAGACAACTCCCACATCCTGATGGAAACAGGTGAACAGAGGCGATGAAGCACACAAGTTCAGTACCACCAGTGACCACCGGGGGAGCCCAGAAGCCAAATTCACAACAGTACCCCCCCCTCAAGGAGGGGGCACCGAACCCTCACCAGAACCACCAGGGCGATCAGGATGAGCCCTATGAAAGGCACGGACCAAATTGGAGGCATGAACATCAGAGGCTGTCACCCAAGAATTATCCTCCTGACCGTAGCCCTTCCACTTGACCAGATACTGAAGTCTCCGTCTGGAAACACGGGAGTCCAAGATCTTCTCGACAACGTACTCCAACTCACCCTCAACCAACACCGGAGCAGGAGGCTCAACGGAAGGCACAACCGGTACCTCATACCTGCGCAACAATGACCGATGGAAGACATTATGAATAGAAAAAGATGCAGGGAGGTCCAAACGAAAGGACACAGGGTTAAGAATCTCCAATATCTTGTACGGGCCGATGAACCGAGGCTTAAACTTAGGAGAAGAAACCTTCATAGGGACAAAACGAGAAGACAACCACACCAAGTCCCCAACACAAAGACGAGGACCAACACGACGACGGCGGTTGGCAAAATGCTGAGTCTTCTCCTGGGACAACTTCAAATTGTCCACCACATGCCCCCAAATCTGATGCAACCTCTCCACCACAGCATCCACTCCAGGACAATCCGAAGACTCCACCTGACCGGAAGAGAAACGAGGATGAAACCCCGAATTACAGAAGAAAGGAGAAACCAAGGTGGCAGAACTAGCCCGATTATTGAGGGCAAACTCCGCCAAGGGCAAAAAGGCAACCCAATCATCCTGATCCGCAGACACAAAACACCTCAAATAAGTCTCCAAGGTCTGATTAGTTCGCTCGGTCTGGCCATTAGTCTGAGGATGGAAAGCAGATGAAAAAGACAAATCAATGCCCATCCTAGCACAGAACGCTCGCCAAAATCTAGACACGAATTGGGTTCCCCTGTCAGACACGATATTCTCCGGAATACCATGCAAGCGAACCACATTTTGAAAAAACAGAGGAACCAGCTCGGATGAGGAAGGCAATTTAGGCAAGGGGACCAAATGGACCATCTTAGAGAAACGGTCACACACCACCCAGATGACAGACATCTTCTGAGAAACAGGGAGATCAGAAATAAAATCCATGGAGATGTGAGTCCAAGGCCTCTTCGGAATAGGCAAAGATAACAACAATCCACTAGCCCGAGAACAACAAGGCTTGGCCCGAGCACAAACATCACAAGACTGCACAAAACCTCGCACATCTCGCGACAGGGAAGGCCACCAGAAGGACCTAGCCACCAAATCCCTGGTACCAAAGATTCCAGGATGACCAGCTAACGCAGAAGAATGGACCTCCGAGATGACTCTACTGGTCCAATCATCAGGAACAAACATTCTACCAGGCGGGCAACGATCAGGTCTATCCGCCTGAAACTCCTGCAAGACCCGTCGCAAGTCTGGGGAAACAGCAGATAATATCACTCCATCCTTAAGGATACCTGTAGGTTCAGAATTACCAGGGGAATCAGGCTCAAAACTCCTAGAAAGGGCATCCGCCTTCACATTTTTAGAACCCGGTAGGTAAGAAACCACAAAATTAAACCGAGAGAAAAATAACGACCAGCGCGCCTGTCTAGGATTCAGGCGCCTGGCAGACTCAAGATAAATCAAATTCTTGTGGTCGGTCAATACCACCACCTGATGTCTAGCCCCCTCAAGCCAATGACGCCACTCCTCAAAAGCCCACTTCATAGCCAAGAGCTCCCTATTACCAATATCATAATTTCGCTCAGCGGGCGAAAATTTACGAGAAAAGAACGTGCAAGGTCTCATCACGGAGCAGTCGGAACTTTTCTGCGACAAAACCGCCCCAGCTCCGATTTCTGAAGCGTCGACCTCAACCTGAAAAGGAAGAGTAACATCAGGCTGACGCAATACAGGGGCGGAAGAGAAGCGGCGCTTAAGCTCCCGAAAGGCCTCCACAGCAGCAGGGGACCAATCAGCAACATCAGCACCCTTCTTAGTCAAATCAGTCAACGGTTTAGCAACATCAGAAAAACCAGTTATAAATCGACGATAAAAATTAGCAAAGCCCAAAAACTTCTGAAGGCTCTTAAGAGAAGAGGGTTGCGTCCAATCACAAATAGCCTGAACCTTGACAGGGTCCATCTCAATGGAAGAGGGGGAAAAAATGTACCCCAAAAACGAAATCTTTTGAACCCCAAAAACGCACTTAGAACCCTTTACACACAAGGAATTAGAGCGCAAAACCTGAAAAACCCTCCTGACCTGTTGGACATGAGAGTCCCAGTCGTCCGAAAAAAATCAAAATATCATCCAGATACACAATCATAAATTTATCCAAATATTCACGGAAAATGTCATGCATAAAAGACTGAAAGACTGAAGGGGCATTTGAAAGACCAAAAGGCATTACTAAATACTCAAAATGGCCCTCAGGCGTATTAAATGCGGTTTTCCACTCATCCCCCTGCTTAATTCGCACTAAATTATACGCCCCACGAAGATCAATCTTAGAGAACCACTTGGCCCCCTTTATTCGAGCAAACAAATCAGTAAGCAGTGGCAAAGGATACTAATATTTAACCGTGATTTTATTCAAAAGCCGATAATCAATACACGGCCTCAAAGAGCCATCTTTTTTAGATACAAAGAAAAAAACGGCTCCTAAGGGAGATGACGAAGGACGAATATGTCCCTTTTCCAAGGACTCCTTAATATATTCCCACATAGCAACATGTTCAGGCACAGATAGATTAAATAAACGACCCTTTGGAAACTTACTGCCCGGAATCAGATCTATTGTACAATCGCAATCTCGGTGCGGAGGTAGTGAACCAAGTTTAGGCTCCTCAAAAACGTCACGATAATCAGATAAAAATTCCGGAATCTCAGAGGGAATAGATGACGAAATGGAAACCAAAGGTACGTCCCCATGAGTCCCCTGACATCCCCAGCCCAACACAGACATTGCTTTCCAGTCGAGGACTGGGTTATGAGATTGCAGCCATGGCAATCCAAGCACCAACACATCATGTAGATTATACAACACAAGGAAGCGAATAATCTCCTGGTGATCCGGATTAATACGCATAGTTACTTGTGTCCAGTATTGAGGTTTATTACTAGCCAATGGCGTGGAGTCAATACCCTTCAGAGGTATAGGAACTTCCAGAGGCTCTAAATTAAACCCACAGCGTTTGGCAAAGGACCAATCCATAAGACTCAAAGCGGCGCCAGAGTCGACATAGGCGTCCGCGGTAATAGACGATAAAGAGCAAATCAGGGTCACAGATAGAATAAACTTGGACTGTAAAGTATCAATTGAAACAGACTTATCAACCTTCTTAGTACGTTTAGAGCATGCTGATATAACATGAGTTGAATCGCCACAATAGAAGCATAACCCATTTTTTCGCCTAAAATTCTGTCGTTCGCTTCTGGACAGAATTCTATCACATTGCATAATCTCTGGCGCCTTCTCAGTAGACACCGCCAAATGGTGCACAGGTTTGCGCTCCCGCAAACGCCGATCAATCTGAATAGCCATTGTCATGGACTCATTCAGACCTGCAGGCACAGGGAACCCCACCATAACATCTTTAATGGCATCAGAGAGACCCTCTCTGAAATTCGCCGCCAGGGCGCACTCATTCCACTGAGTAAGCACAGACCACTTACGAAATTTTTGGCAGTATATTTCAGCCTCATCTTGCCCTTGAGACAGGGCCATCAAGGCTTTTTCAGCCTGAATCTCTAAATGAGGTTCCTCATAAAGCAACCCCAAAGCCAGGAAAAACGCATCCACATTGAGCAACGCAGGATCCCCTGGTGCCAAAGCAAATGCCCAATCCTGAGGGTCGCCCCGGAGCAAGGAAATTACAATCCTGACCTGCTGTGCAGGATCTCCAGCGGAGCGAGATCTCAGAGACAAAAATAATTTACAATTATGTTTGAAATTCTGGAAGCGAGATCTATCCCCGGAGAAAAATTCAGGCAAAGGTACTCTAGGTTCAGATATAGGAGCATGAATTACAAAATCCTGTAAACTTTGAACCTTCATAGCGAGATTATTCAAACCTGTAGCTAAACTCTGAGGATCCATTTTCATCAGGTGAAATCAGAACCATTCAAGAATTAGAAGGAGAGAGAGACGAAGGCTGCAGTAAGCAGAGGTGCTAGTGAATCAACTAATGAGCAACTCAGGAAAAAAAAAAAAAAAAAATTCTCTGCAGACTTCTTTTCTCTCCTTTCTTCTGCCAATTATTTTAACCCTTGGCCGGCCAAACTGTCATGGTTCTCAATGGCAAGAGACCGTAGTAAAGCATACAAAAGGACTAGCTCTTGGAAGATGGGAACTCGAGCTGACTGTGAGCTAAACCTACCGCACAACTAACAGTGGCCGGGTAGCGTGCCTGCGTTTTATCCCTAGACGCCCAGCGCCAGCCGGAGAACTGACTGACCCTAGCAGAGGAAAATACAGACCTGGCTTACCTCTAGAGAAATTTTCCCCAAAAGGCAGACAGTAGCCCCCACATATAATGTCGGTGATTTTAGAGGAAATTGACATACGAAGTATGAAGATAGGTTTAGCAAATTGAGGTCCGCTTACTAGATAGTAGGAAGACAGAAAAGGGAACTACACAGTCAGCTGAAAAGCCTTTCAAAACACCATCCTGAAATTACTTTAAGACTCTAATATCAACTCATGACACCAGAGTGGCAATTTCAGCTCACAAGAGCTTCCAGCCTCAGAAATATTCAAACAAAGAGAACTGGAACAAAAATGCAAAACAAACTTAGGACTACAAGTCCAACTTAGCTGATAGTAGTCTAGGAGCAGGAACATGCAACAGAAAGGCTTCTGGTAACATTGTTGGCCGGCATAGAAATGACTGAGGAGCAAGGCTAAATAGACAACTCCCACATCCTGATGGAAACAGGTGAACAGAGGTGATGAAGCACACAAGTTCAGTACCACCAGTGACCACCGGGGGAGCCCAGAAACCAAATTCACAACACTGTGCGAACAGAGGCGGTAATGTATTTGTGGGAGGATACACATACACGGGCAGGCAGTTGGATGGCAGACATGGAGTTGTCAGGTGTGCAGTGATCAAAGCTACAAGACCTCTGTCAAGTCCTTCAGTGTTTTGAGGAATGCACATGGCTAATAAGTGCAGACGACGCCATCCTAAGCATGAGCATCCCACTAATGCGTCTGCTGATGCAAGGTTTGACGCACATTAAGGAGCAAGCGTCTGCAGCCGAGGAGGAGGGAAGCCATGATGACAGTCAGCCATTGTCTGCTCAGGGAACTCTCCTGGACAAGGTGGCGGATGAAGAGGAGGAGGAGGATGATGGGGATGAATATTTATGGGAGGAGGAAGCTTCTCAGGGGGCAACAGAAACTGCTGGTGTTGCAAGGTCAGGTACAGGGTTTTTGTGGGAGACAAGTGATGTTGATTTGCCAGAAAGTGCTCCTCAACCCAGCACAAGCAGTGATTTGACATCTGGAACATTGACCCACATGGCTGATTATGCCTTGCGTATCCTAAAAAGGGACCCCCTCATTATCAAAATGATGACCGAAGACGATTACTGGTTGGCCTGCCTCCTGGATCCACGCTATAAAGGGAAATTGCAAAATATCATGCCACATGAGAACCTTGAGCAAATATTGGCTACCAAACAAGCAACTCTTGTAGACCGTTTGCTTCAGGCATTCCCAGCACACAGCGGCGGTGATTGTTCTCACACGAGCTGCAGGGGGAAACATGGCAGAGGTGTTAGAGGTGCACAAATCAGAAGTGGCGTTGGACAGAGGGTTTTTATGACCAGGTTGTGGAGTGATTTCGCAATGACCGCAGACACGACAGGACAGGTACTGCTGCATCAATTCAAAGTGACAGGAGACAACATTTGTCCAGTATGGTTACGAACTATTTTTCCTCCCTTATCGATGTTCTCCCTCACAGGTCATTCCCCTTTGATTACTGGGCATCTAAAATAGACACCTGTCCTGAATTGCCAGAATATGCATTACAGGAGCTCGCTTGCCCAGCTGCTAGTGTGCTATCAGAAAGAGTATTCAGTGCTGCTGGTTCAATACTGACTGAAAAAAGGACTCGTCTGGCTACCCAAAATGTTGATGATCTAACCTTCATTAAAATGAACCAATCATGGATTTCTAATTATTTTGCCCCACCTTCCCCTGCTGACACGTAGCTTTCCTGTAAAAAGGTCTTGCTTTTGGACTCCTTTTACTGACTGCTCCAATTCCTCCATTTGCAGCTGCTGAATGTCCACCATAGGCCATTTTTACACCTCTCTAAATGGGCTGACTCCCCCCACAGGGCCGTGGTTACCACTTGGCGCAAGCACCCTTGTGAGTGCCGTTTGACTGGACAGGTGGGTGTGCCCACTTTTGGCCTACGGCACTGGCACAGGGTCCCTCATAGTACAATGAAGTATCTCTGGCGGTGGTGCACACCCAACATCAGACACACCGTCGTAATATGAGGGGCCCTGGGCCAGAGAGTGTCCCCCCCAGCTCAAACAGTGCTCTACCACTTGCAAAACTTACATCTCACTGCTCCACCACTGTTTAGTCTGTGCTGTTGAATCCTTCAATGGCACTGCCAATACAAATTTGTTGAAATGATAGATGATAGTAAAAATATACAGGGGCCCTGCCCTCCATTTAGACCTGTGAATACTGTGCGCGAACTACCACTGTCTGCTACTCAGCAGAGGAACCCACCCCTGTACCTAGATTTGCTTTGTTCAGCGTCTTAAAGAGCCTAAAAGGCAACATTTCTAGAGCAAGTAGAAGAGAAATGTTAGAATTTAGGACTGTGGCCTGTGGGACGTTGACTGGGTATTTCCGCTTGCATTCCAAAGACTGGGGTATAGACAACTGAAGGCTGTGCTGGGACAAGGACGTGGACGGGAATGATGATGGTGCTGCTTGACTGTGGGCAACAACAGGTGTAGGGCTAGAGGCTTCTTCACATGCATGGTGGACAGGGGATTGGCCTCTCCTTCTATGCAAAACAGTAGAAGAAGCAGTTGTGTCACCTGCAGACAGTGTTCCTGGAGCCTGGGGTTCGGCCCACAAAGTCGGGTGCATTGCTGCCATGTGCCTAATCATGCCGGTGGTAGTCAGGCTGGTTGTTTTGCTACCTCTGCTGATGCGGGCATGACAGGTGCTGCAAATGGCCTGTTTGGGGTTATTGGCAGAGTCTTTAAAAAATAACCATGCTCGGGAAGATCTAACAGTTGGAATGGCAACTTCACTCATGTTGGTTTACGGGGAACGGATGCTCGCCTTCTGTCTGTGGCCACCACACTGCTTCTTCCTGCCTGTTGGGGGGGAAATGCCTCCTTCCCCATGTGTGCTGATTAGTGTTGAGCATTCCGATACCGCAAGTATCGGGTATCGGCCGATACTTGCGGGTATCGGAATTCCGATACCGAGATCCGATACTTTTGTGATATCGGAAATCGGTATCGGGATTAATATCAATGTGTAAAATAAAGAATTAAAATAAAAAAATAGGGATATACTCACCTCTCCGACGCAGCCTGCACCTTACCGAGGGAACCGGCAGCCTTCTTTGCTTAAAATGCGCGCGTTTACTGCCTTCCGTGACGTCACGGTTTCTGATTGGTCGCGTGCCGCCCATGTGACCGCGACGCGACCAATCACAACAAGCCGTGACGTAATTTTCAGGTCCTGAATGCCTAATTCTAGGCATTCAGCATTTGAAAATTACGTCACGGCTTGTGATTGGTCGCGTGCCGCCCATGTGACCGCGACGCGACCAATCACAACAAGCCGTGACGTAATTTTCAGGTCCTGAATGCCTAATTCTAGGCATTCAGGACCTGAAAATTACGTCACGGCTTGTTGTGATTGGTCGCGTCGCGGTCACATGGGCGGCACGCGACCAATCAGAAGCCGTGACGTCACGGAAGGCAGTAAACGCGCGCATTTTAAGCAAAGAATGCTGCCGGTTCCCTCGGTAAGGTGCAGGCTGCGTCGGAGAGGTGAGTATATCAATATTTTTTATTTTAATTCTTTATTTTACACATTAATATGGATCCCAGGGCCTGAAGGAGAGTTTCCTCTCCTTCAGACCCTGGGAACCATCAGGGATACCGTCCGATACTTGAGTCCCATTGACTTGTATTGGTATTGGGTATCGGTATCGGATTAGATCCGATACTTTGCCGGTATCTGCCGATACTTTCCGATACCGATACTTTCAAGTATCGGACGGTATCGCTCAACACTAGTGCTGATGCCCTCTCTCTGCATGTCCTCCTGCCAGGTTGGGTCAGTCACTATGTCATCCATCTCCTCGTCTTCCACATCCGCACCCTGCTCCTCCTCCTGACTTTCTGGCAATTGTGTCTCATCATCGTCCACCTCTTGTAACACTTTCCCACCATTGCCTTCGTGTGACCGTGGCTGGTCAAAGCTTTGGGCATCGCTACATGTGATTTAATCTGGCTCCACTTCAAGTTGACCGGCCGAGAGTCCGGAATCTTGAAATGGAAAACTGAACAGCTCTTCAGAATGTCCAAGTGTGGGATCAGTTGGCTCAGGGACTTGGCATAGTGGGAGGAAGGAGGATCAGGGTGAGGAATATCAAGGCCACACTCATGGCTACTCAGGCTTGACCGTGTGGAAGACATGGTGGTGGTAGTGGTGGCTAAGTGACTGGAAGCATTATCCGCTATCCAACCAACAACCGTTTCACATTGCTCTGGCTTCAATACTGGTGTGCTGCGGTCCCCTAGAAACTGGGACAGGAAGTTCGAGCAAGAAGATGTGGGTCTTTGTTGTGGCCCACTTTCACCTTGGCCAGGGCCTTGTCCTCTGCATGCACTCATGCAGCATCACGTCCACTTCCCCATCCCTTGCCCCTTGCCTTGCCCATTTTAAATGGACTACTGCACAATTTTAAAGCTCAACACAAATGTATTTATTTGGAGCTAAATTATTGCAAAGTGCCCTGGATGGAGCTGCACCTCCTATACCTAGAACAACTCAGTACAGACGGCGACAACCGTGGCACATGCTGCAAACACGTTTCCTGCAGCGGTGCTCCAGGTGCGTCGAACGTCTGTGGAGAAAATCTAATCTACCCGAAGATTTCATCCATTATAAGTTCATGCTAAAAACATACAACTCTGCCCTTCACCTCTCCAAACAAACCTATTTTAACACCCTCATCACCTCCCTGTCCAATAACCCTAAACGTCTCTTTGACACTTTCCAGTCCCTACTCAACCCAAGAGAGCAGGCCCCAACCACGGATCTCCGCGCTGACGATCTGGCCAATTACTTCAAAGAAAAAATTGACCACATTCGACAGGAAATCATCTCCCAATCTCTTCATACCATGCATTGTCCTCACTCCCCCACTGCATCTAGTTCACTCTCTGACTTTGAACCAGTTACAGAAGAAGACGTAATCAGGCTCCTTGCATCTTCTCGCCCGACTACTTGCACCAGTGACCCCATTTTGTCACATCTCCTCCAGTCCCTTTCCCCGGCTGTCACCTCTCACCTAACAAAAATATTCAACCTTTCTCTCACTTCCGGTATTTTTCCCTCCTCATTTAAGCATGCCATCATACATCCATTACTTAAAAAACCATCCCTCAACCAAAACTGTGCCGCTAATTATAGACTTCTCTCTAATCTTCCCTTCATCTCTAAACTCCTCGAACGCCTGGTCCACTCCCGTCTTACCCGCTATCTCTCAGATAACTCTCTTCTCGATCCTCTTCAATCTGGCTTCCGCTCTTTACACTCTACTGAAACTGCCCTCACTAAAGTCTCTAATGACCTACTAACAGCTAAATCTAATGGTCACTAGGGTTGAGCGACTTTCATTTTTTTAAGATCGAGTCGGGTTTTGGGAAACCCGATTTTGTCCAGAGTCGAGTCGAGTGCAGTCGGCCGATTGTCGCTAAAAGTCGGGGATCGACCGAAACACGAAACCCAATGCAAGTCAATGGGGAAGCATAGTCGGCAGTGAGTGGAGGCCAGGAAAACACCTACAGTGCCCATTTTAATGGCAAAAACATCCATTCTTGTTTCTGAAGCTTGTCAATCTTAATTAACTTTATAATAATAGTTGGGCATTGGAACTTGGGGGTCATTTGGCAAAAGTTGTTGGGGGTAGGGCTGGTTCAAGGTTTTAATGGGCCCAGGAAACGTGGACTATGTCACGGCGGTGGAGCAGGGAGAGGTAAGTATTTCAATGTTGCAAGTGCTGTGATCCTGAGCAAGCAGGGGGGGCCCACTCGTTCGCATTGGCTCTGGCACAGGGCCCCTCAAAGTATGGCGGTGTGTTTGCATGGCGGGGGCGCCTCCCACCAGCAGCGACACTTTTGCGTACTCTGAGGGGCCCTGTGCCAGTGACGTCGCCAACGAGTATGCCCCCCCCCCACCTGATGAAGAAACCTGCACTTTCATCTGCACCTTCCTCTTTGTCCCTGTGTAAGGTGGTATAACATGCGGGAAGGGGAACCTTACTTTCAGCAGGGTCAGATTCTGGCTGTGTAGAGTGCAAGGGGAATGTAGTGGTCTAGGTCAATGTACCAGCAGACTCATCTAGCAGTGGCTGGGCAATGGGCAGGATGAGGAGGAAACAGATATAGGGCCAAAGAATAAATTAGGCTAAATGCAGTTCAAAATTGGTAACAGGACTAAACAGGCGGCATTGCTTTGTTCAGTGGAGTAGCAAACCCAAGAGCAGCAAACACTTTTTCAAGGGCCCAACCACACCAGTAGGCCAAATGCAGTTTAATATCTGATACTATAGGCCAAAAGCCAGAAGGTAGAAGCTCAGCTGTATTCAGTTGAGGACAAACACCAGGCAGGGGCAGACACCGTTAGTAGGCCCTAAACACCATTTTTTAAAAACACAGCACTTAATGAGAGCCAGAAGGTAGAAGCTCAGCTGTATTCAGTTGAGGACAAACACCAGGGAGCAGCAAACAGAGGTATTAGGCCCCATCCAGCAATTAAAAAAAAAAAAAAAAAAAAAGCTTAATAAGAACCAGAAGGTAGAAGCTCAGCTTTATTCAGTTGAGGACAACACCAGGGAGGGGCAGACACCGTTAGTAGGCCCTAACCACCAATTTTTAAAAACACAGCACTTAATGATAGCCAAAAGGTTGAAGCACAGCTTTATTCAGTTGAGGACAACACCAGGCGGGGGCAGACACCGTTAGTAGGCCGGAACCACCAATTTGTTTAAAAACAGCAGTTAATCAGAGCCAGAAGGTAGAAGCTCAGCTTTATTCAGTTGAGGACAACACCAGGCAGGGGCAGACACCGTTAGTAGGCCGGAACCACCAATTTGTTTAAAAACAGCAGTTAATCAGAGCCAGAAGGTAGAAGCTCAGCTTTATTCAGTTGAGGACAACACCAGGGAGGGGCAGACACCGTTAGTAGGCCCTAACCACCAATTTTTAAAAACACAGCACTTAATGATAGCCAAAAGGTTGAAGCTCAGCTTTATTCAGTTGAGGACAACACCAGGCAGGGGCAGACACCGTTAGTAGGCCCTAAACACCATTTTTTTTTTTAAATAAACAGCACTTAATGAGAGCCAGAAGGTTGAAGCTCAGCTGTATTCAGTTGAGGACAAACACCAGGCAGGGGCAGACACCGTTAGTAGGCACTAAACACCATTTTTTAAAAACACAGCACTTAATGAGAGCCAGAAGGTAGAAGCTCAGCTGTATTCAGTTGAGGACAAACACCAGGGAGCAGCAAACAGAGGTATTAGGCCCCATCCAGCAATTAAAAAAAAAAAAAAAAAAAAAGCTTAATAAGAACCAGAAGGTAGAAGCTCAGCTTTATTCAGTTGAGGACAACACCAGGCAGGGGCAGACACCATTAGTAGGCCAGAACCACCAATTTGTTTAAAAACAGCAGTTAATCAGAGCCAGAAGGTAGAAGCTCAGCTTTATTCAGTTGAGGACAACACCAGGCAGGGGCAGACACCGTTAGTAGGCCGGAACCACCAATTTGTTTAAAAACAGCAGTTAATCAGAGCCAGAAGGTAGAAGCTCAGCTTTATTCAGTTGAGGACAACACCAGGCAGGGGCAGACACCGTTAGTAGGCCGGAACCACCAATTTGTTTAAAAACAGCAGTTAATCAGAGCCAGAAGGTAGAAGCTCAGCTTTATTCAGTTGAGGACAACACCAGGCAGGGGCAGACACCGTTAGTAGGCCGGAACCACCAATTTGTTTAAAAACAGCAGTTAATCAGAGCCAGAAGGTAGAAGCTCAGCTTTATTCAGTTGAGGACAACACCAGGGAGGGGCAGACACCGTTAGTAGGCCCTAACCACCAATTTTTAAAAACACAGCACTTAATGATAGCCAAAAGGTTGAAGCTCAGCTTTATTCAGTTGAGGACAACACCAGGCAGGGGCAGACACCGTTAGTAGGCCCTAAACACCATTTTTTTTTAAATAAACAGCACTTAATGAGAGCCAGAAGGTTGAAGCTCAGCTGTATTCAGTTGAGGACAAACACCAGGCAGGGGCAGACACCGTTAGTAGGCCCTAAACACCATTTTTTAAAAACACAGCACTTAATGAGAGCCAGAAGGTAAAAGCTCAGCTGTATTCAGTTGAGGACAAACACCAGGGAGCAGCAAACAGAGGTATTAGGCCCCATCCAGCAATTAAAAAAAAAAAAAAAAAAAAAAAAGCTTAATGAGAACCAGAAGGTAGAAGCTCAGCTTTATTCAGTTGAGGACAACACCAGGCAGGGGCAGACACCGTTAGTAGGCCGGAACCACCAATTTGTTTAAAAACAGCAGTTAATCAGAGCCAGAAGGTAGAAGCTCAGCTTTATTCAGTTGAGGACAACACCAGGCAGGGGCAGACACCGTTAGTAGGCCGGAACCACCAATTTGTTTAAAAACAGCAGTTAATCAGAGCCAGAAAGTAGAAGCTCAGCTTTATTCAGTTGAGGACAACTTGAATTAGGGACTGCAGACAGACTTAGCAGGCTGTCCCCTGTGTGGACCATGCATCCAATACATTAACCCATTGAGCCACAAAGGACACGTAACCTTCCGTGGCCATGCCTACAGGTCCATGTGTCTGTTGTCAGGTGTACCTTTGGACTCACAGATTGACAGAATGCAAGGACAATGCGGTCTTTAACATGCTGGTGGAGGGGTGGGATGGCTTTTCTCGCAAAAGAATTGTCAACTGGGTAGCTCATAGCGTGGTACATCGTAGTCCATCCTGGCTTTATTAATATTAAATAAAATAAAAAAATAGGCTCTATGCACTGTAAAATAGGTTCCAGGGGTACACGGGCAGCAGTGGTCTGGTCAGTGGAGGCCTAGTGGAAGGAGGGACCGCAGACAGGCTTCGAAGGCCTAACACAATAAAATGGGCTGGCTGTAGGCACTTTATAATTGGTTCCAGGGGTACATGGGCAGCAGTGGTCTGGTCAGTGGAGGCCTAGTGGAAGGAGGGACCGCAGACAGGCTTCGAAGGCCTAACACAATAAAATGGGCTGGCTGTAGGCACTTTATAATTGGTTCCAGGGGTACACGGGCAGCAGTGGTCTGGTCAGTGGAGGCCTTGTGGAAGGAGGGACCGCAGACAGGCTTCGAAGGCCTAACACAATAAAATGGGCTGGCTGTAGGCACTTTATAATTGGTTCCAGGGGTACACGGGCAGCAGTGGTCTGGTCAACGGAGGCCGATTGTAATGAGTGTCTGCCAGTTAGTAGTCGAAAACAACAATTAAATGTGAATGTCTCGCATTAAAACAAAACAAAAACACTAAAGGGTGCAATCATTAGGTTCAGGGGTGGGATCCTCTGCGTTGTTTCAGACCTACTAATTTAGCGCAAAGTATTTACTGTGGTAAATAGAGGACACTGCCCCTGACTATGTTAAGTACCATCATACATGTCAACACAATGGTATTGTCAGTGGCAGGTATGGAAGGATGTCAGCGCATAGACTAAACATTGGTGGAAGTGTGAGAGATAACTGTGGAAGTGGTAGAGCACTGTTTGACCTGGGGGTGGGTGAACTCTCTTGTGGCCGGTGGTACAGGCCCAGGGCCCCTCATGTTACAACAGTGTGTCTGACGTTGGGTGCGCACCACCACCGCCAGAGACACTTTATCGTACTATGAGGGACCCAGTAGCAATGCCGTCGACCAAAAGCGAGCACACCCACCTCTTCAGACAAACAGCAGTCTCACGGGTGCTTGCGCCAAGTCGCGATACCACGGCCCCGTGTGGGGAGTTTGGCCATTTAGGGAGGTGTAAACATGTCGTATGCTGGACAATCAGCTGCAGAAAATTAGACATTAGAAAAGTAATTCACAGTAGTCCACAGGCAAGAGCTTTTCATAGGAAAGCTAGGTGTCGGCCGGGCAAGGTGGGGCAAAAGATTTCGAAATCCAGTTGTGGTTCATTTTAATGAATGTTAGATCGTCAACATTTTGGGTAGCCAGACGAGTCCTTTTTTCGGTTAATATTGAACCTGCAGCACTGAATACTCTTTCTGATAGGACACTTGCTGCCGGGCAAGCAAGCTCCTGCAATGCATATTCTGCCAATTCTGGCCAGGTGTCTAATTTTGATGCCCAGTAATCAAATGGGAATGACGGTTGAGGGATAACATCGATAAGGGATGAAAAATAGTTAGTAACCATACTGGACAAATGTTGTCGCCTGTCACTTTCAATTGATGCAGCAGTACCTGTCCTGTCTGCGGTCATAGCAAAATCACTCCACAACCTGGTCAGAAAACCCCTCGGTCCAACGCCACTTCTGATGTGTGCACCCCTAACACTCCTAGTCTGCTGCCCCCTGGAGCTCGTGTGAGAACGATCACGTGCGCTGTGTGCTGGGAATGCCTGAAGCAAACGGTCAACAAGAGTTGATTGTTTGGTTGCTAATATTAGTTCCAAGTTCTCATGTGGCATAATATTTTGCAATTTGCCTTCATAGCGTGGATCAAGGAGGCAGGCCAACCAGTAATCGTCATCGTTCATCATTTTCGTAATGCGTGTGTCCCTTTTTAGGATACGTAAGGCATAATCCGCCATGTGGGCCAAAGTTCCAGTTGTCAAATCTCCGGTTGTGATTGGTTGAGGGGCAGTTTCAGGCAAATCTACGTCACTTGTGTCCCTCAAAAAACCAGAACCCGGCCTTGCCACGCAACCAATTTCCAGTGCCCCTGGGAAAGCTTCCGCATTAAAAATATACTCATCCCCATCATCCTCCTCGTCCTCCACCTCCTCTTCGCCTGCTACCTCGTACTGTACACTGCCCTGACCAGACAATGGCTGACTGTCATCAAGGCTTTCCTCTTCCTCTGGTGCAGACGCCTGATCCTTTATGTGCGTCAAACTTTGCATCAGCAGACGCATTAGGGGGATGCTCATGCTTATTATGGCGTTGTCTGCACTAACCAGCCGTGTGCATTCCTCAAAACACTGAAGGACTTGACACATGTCTTGTATCTTCGACCACTGCACACCTGACAACTCCATGTCTGCCATCCTACTGCCTGCCCGTGTATGTGTATCCTCCCACAAAAACATAACAGCCCGCCTCTGTTGGCACAGTCTCTGAAGCATGTGCAGTGTTGAGTTCCACCTTGTTGCAACGTCTATGATTAGGCGATGCTGGGGAAGGTTCAAAGACCGCTGATAGGTCTGCATACGGCTGGAGTGTACAGGCGAACGTCGGATATGTGAGCAAAGTCCACGCACTTTGAGGAGCAGGTCGGAGAACCCAGGATAAGTTTTCAATAAGCACTGCACCACCAGGTTTAAGGTGTGAGCCAGGCAAGGAATGTGTTTCAGTTGGGAAAGGGAGATGGCAGCCATGAAATTCCTTCCGTTATCACTCACTACCTTGCCTGCCTCAAGATCTACTGTGCCCAGCCATGACTGCGTTTCTTGTTGCAAGAACTCGGACAGAACTTCCGCGGTGTGTCTGTTGTCGCACAAACACTTCATAGCCAATACAGCCTGCTGACGCTTGCCAGTAGCTGGCCCATAATGGGACAACTGGTGTGCAACAGTGTCATCTGCCGATGGAGTGGTTGGCCGACTGCGGTCTGTGGAAGAGCTGTAGCTTCTGCAGGAGGACGAGGAGGAGGAGGAGGAGGGGGTGCGAACGCCTACAGCCAACTGTTTCCTAGACCGTGGGCTAGGCACAACTATCCCGAAATTGATGTCCCCTGTGGACCCTGCATCCACCACATTCACCCAGTGTGCCGTGATGGACACATAACGTCCCTGGCCATGCCTACTGGTCCATGCATCTGTAGTCAGGTGCACCTTTGTACTCACAGATTGCCTGAGTGCATGGACGATGCGCTGTTTAACATGCTGGTGCAGGGCTGGGATGGCTTTTCTGGAAAAAAAGTGTCGACTGGGTAGCTCGTATCGTGGTTCAGCGTACTCCATCAGGGCTTTGAAAGCTTCGCTTTCAACTAACCGGTAGGGCATCATCTCTAACGAGATTAGTCTAGCTATGTGGGCGTTAAAACCCTGTGTACGCGGATGCGAGGATAAGTACTTCCTTTTTCTAACCAGAGTCTCATGTAGGGTGAGCTGGAGATCGTGGAACTTTCGGGTGTGCCGGTGTACATGGCAGACTGAGAGACGGTTGGAGACGGTATTGTTTCCACCGGTGCCCTAGATGCAATATTTCCTCCTACAAAACTGGTGATTCCCTGACCCTGACTGCTTTTGGCTGGCAAAGAAACCTGCACAGATACTGCCGGTGGTGCGGAAAATGGTGGCCTTACAGTGACGGAAGGGATTGTTGCGTTGCTGACTAGCTTCATTGGCCAAGGGTGCTACAACCTTAAGGGACGTTTGGTAGTTAGTCCAGGCTTGAAAATGCATGGTGGTTAAGTGTCTATGCATGCAACTAGTATTTAGACTTTTCAGATTCTGACCTCTGCTTAAGCTAGTTGAACATTTTTGACAGATGACTTTGCGCTGATCAATTGGATGTTGTTTAAAAAAATGCCAGACTGCAATCTTCCTAGCATCGGATCCCTTTTCAGGGATTGCAGACTGAGCTTTAACCGGATGGCCACGCTGTCCTCCAACAGGTTTTGGCTTTGACACGCGTTTTGGGCCAGATACGGGCCTGGCAGATGGAACCTGTTGCGATGTTGATGCCTGCTGCGGCCCCTCCTCCACCTCCGCTTCTGAACTACTGCCGCCTGCACCCTGTTCCCCCAATGGCTGCCAATCGGGGTCAACAACTGGGTCATCTATTACCTCCTCTTCGAGCTCGTGTGCAACTTCGTCTGTGTCACTGTGTCGGTGGTATAGCGTTCGTGGCGGGGCAACATAGTCTCATCAGGGTCTGATTGTGGATCAGTACCCTGAGAGGGCAATGTGGTGGTCTGAGTCAAAGGAGCAGCATAGTACTCTGGCTGTGGCTGTGCATCAGTGCACTCCATGTCAGAATCTACTTGTAATGGGCATGGCCTGTTAAGTGTTTCACTTTCTAAGCCAGGGACGGTATGTGTAAAGAGCTCCATGGAGTAACCCGTTGTGTCGCCTGCTGCATCCTTCTCTCTTATTGTAGTTTTTGCTGAAGAGGACAAGGAAGCGACTTGTCCCTGACCGTGAACATCCACAAGCGACGCGCTGCTTTTACATTTACCAGTTTCAGAAGAGGAGGCAAAAGAGCTAGAGGCTGAGTCTGCAATGTAAGCCAAAACTTGCTGTTGCTGCTCCGCCTTTAAAAGCGGTTTTCCTACTCCCAGAAAAGAGAGCGTTCGAGGCCTTGTGTAGCCAGACGACGAAACTGGCTCCACAGCTCCAGACTTAGGTGGAATATTTTTATCCCCACGACCACCTGATGCTCCACTACCACTACCATCATTACCAGCTGACAATGAACGCCCACGGCCACAACGACCTCTTGCACCAGACTTCCTCATTGTTTTAAAATCTTAACCAAAGTAACTTTATTTGTTGCTGTCAAACAACTTACACGGTGAGCTATAACTTCAGTATGATTTCAATATCCCTTAACAGGTTGGTGAGACCACAAGGAAAATCAGGCACAATGTTACACACTCTGTTTTCTGTGGCACCAAATCACAGAGATGCCACACACGCAGGACTGTCACTCAAGCAGAAGGGGCAATATTAATCTCCCACTGTTTTCTTTTTTTTTTCTTTTTCAGGGAGACTTTAGAAACCAAATAATAAAAAAAACAAAGGCTTTCTATGGCCCACTGAGTGAGAGATGGCACACACAGGAGTCAGGAGTGGCACACAAGCAGAAAGGGCAATATTAATCTCCCACTGATTGATGTAGTGATTTTTTTTCAGGTAGATTTTAGAACCCAAATCAAGCAAAAAAATAAATAGGCTTTCTATGGCCCACTGAGTGAGAGATGGCACACACAGGAGTCAGGAGTGGCACACAAGCCCTGACTGAGGCCAATATTTTTCTCCCACTGATTGATGTAGTGATTTTTTTTAAGGTAGATTTTAGAACCCAAATCAAGCAAAAAAATTAATAGGCTTTCTATGGCCCACTGAGTGAGAGATGGCACACACAGGAGTCAGGAGTGGCACACAAGCCCTGAGGCCAATATTTTTCTCCCACTGATTGATGTAGTGTTTTTTTTTCAGGTAGATTTTAGAACCCAAATCAAGCAAAAAAATTAATAGGCTTTCTATGGCCCACTGAGTGAGAGATGGCACACACAGGAGTCAGGAGTGGCACACAAGCAGAAAGGGCAATATTAATCTCCCACTGATTGATGTAGTGATTTTTTTTCAGGTAGATTTTAGAACCCAAATCAAGCAAAAAAATAAATAGGCTTTCTATGGCCCACTGAGTGAGAGATGGAACACACAGGGATGGCACTCTAGCAGAAATGCCAATCTTAATCTCCCACAAAAAAAAAAAAAACAGGGACTGTCCTACAATTACTATCTCCCTGCAGTAATCTCAGCCAGGTATGGCAGGCAGCAATAAGGAGTGGACTGATGCACAAATTAAATAAAAAGTGTGGACAAACAAAAAAGATAGCTGTGCAGAAAGGAAGGAACAAGAGGATATGTGCTTTGAAAAAAGCAGTTGGTTTGCACAGTGGCGTACACACAGCAATACAGCTATCAGGGAGCCTTCTAGGGCAGCCCAATGAGCTACAGCGCTGAGAGAAATAAAAAAAAAATGTAGCTTCCACTGTCCCTGCACACCGAAGGTGGTGTTGGACAGTGGAAATCGCTACAGCACAAGCGGTTTGGTGGTTAATGGACCCTGCCTAACGCTCTCCCTGCTTCTAATGAAGCGGCAGCAACCTCTCCCTAAGCTCAGATCAGCAGCAGTGAGATGGCGGTCGGCGGGAACGCCCCTTTATAGCCCCTGTGACGCCGCAGACAGCAAGCCAATCACTGCAATGCCCTTCTCTAAGATGGTGGGGACCAGGACCTATGTCATCATGCTGCCCACACTCTGCGTTCACCTTCATTGGCTGAGAAATGGCGTTTTTCGCGTCATTGAAACGCGACTTTGGCGCGAAAGTCGCGTACCGCATGGCCGATGCAACGCTGGGATCGGCTCGGTTTCATGAGACGCCGACTTTGCCAAAAGTCGGCGACTTTTGAAAATGAACGACCCGTTTCGCTCAACCCTAATGGTCACTACTCCATGCTAATTCTCTTGGATCTCTCCGCAGCATTCAATACTGTCGTTCATCAATTCCTCCTCACTATGCTCCGCTCCATCGGCCTCAAGGACACCTCTCCTGGTTCTCCTCCTATCTCTTTGACGGATCCTTCACTGTATGTTTTGCTGGTTCCTCCTCCTCTCACCTTCTCCTTACTGTTGAGGTTCCTCAAGGATCAGTCCTAGGCCCCCTCCTCTTCTCTTTGTATACTGCCCCTATTGGACAAACAATCAGTAGATTTGGTTTCCAGTATCATCTCTATGCTGACGACACCCAATTATACACCTCTTCTCCTGTTATCACGCTGACCTTTTTAGAAAACACCAGTGATTTCCTTACCGCTGTCTCTAACATCATGTCCTCCCTCTATCTGAAACTGAACCTGTCAAAAACTGAACTCCTCGTGTTCTCTCCCTCTACTAACCTACCTTTGCCTGACATTGCCATCTCCATGTGCAGTTCCACCATTACTCCAAAGCAACATGCCCGTTGCCTTGGGGTCATCCTTGATTCCGAGCTTTCATTCACCCCCCACATCCAATCACTGGCTCGCTCTTCTTATCTGCATCTCAAAAACATTTCTAGAATTCGCCCTTTTCTTACTTTCGACTCTGCAAAAACTCTTACTGTTTCACTTATTCATTCTCGTCTGGACTATTGTAACTCTCTACTAATTGGCCTCCCTCTTACCAAACTCTCCCCGCACCAATCTGTCCTGAATGCTGCAGCCAGGATCATATTCCTCACCAACCGTTACACCGATGCCTCTACCTTGTGCCAGTCATTACACTAGCTACCCATCCATGCCAGAATCCAGTACAAAACTACTACCCTCATCCACAAAGCACTCCATGGCTCAGCACCACCCTACATCTCCTCTCTGGTCTCAGTCTACCACCCTACCCATGCCCTCCGCTCCGCTAATGACCTCAGGTTAGCATCCTCAATAATCAGAACCTCCCACTCCTGTCTCCAAGACTTTACATGTGCTGCGCCGATTCTTTGGAATGCACTACCTAGGTTAATACGATTAATCCCTAATCCCCACAGTTTTAAATGTGCCCTAAACACTCATTTGTTCAGATTGGCCTACCGCCTCAACGCATTAACCTAACTATCCCTGTGTGGCCTAATAAAAAAAAAAACATAATCAGGTTCCTCGCATCATGTTCTCATACACTTTATGCAGTCAATAGCTCTCTGTGTCTGTACTGCTACATACTTATGCAGTTAACTGGTTCATGCAGCTTTACATGAACACCCAAGCCTTACACTATGGCTGGTCCAAATAACTAAAGCAATTGCTACCATCCACCTCTCGTGTCTCCCCTTTTCCTCATAGTTTGTAAGCTTGCAAGCAGAGCCCTCATTCCTCCTGGTATCTATTTTGAACTGTGTTTTCTGTTATGCTGTATTGTCTATTGTCTGTACAAGTCCCCTCTATAATTTGGAAAGCGCTGCGGAATATGTTGGCACTATATAAATAAAATTATTATTATTATTATTAATAAATTATATCTGATCAGCATGCCTGCAAAGCTACAATTTTTCAAACACAAACACCAGGCCTCAGCCTGACATACTGTATACAGACGGTATTAAATTTTGTTTGGGGCTTTGTAGAATTTTTTTTAATGCAAAATAGTGCTATATATAAGTAGAGTAAGAGACAGCAAAAACAGTGGAAAACCAGCCAAAAATGTCCAAACTTGGAGCATGCAGATATATGAGGCCTCTGCCAAATAGGTGGCCTATATTTTTTGTAATGCAAAATAGTGCTGTATATAAGTAGAGTAACAGACTGCAAAAAAGCGGGAAACTGGCGTACAATGCCCAAAATTTGAGCACGCAGATATATGAGGCCTGTCACAGAAAAAACACACTGCCAAAATATGTGGCTTGTATTTTTTTAATGCAAAATAGTGCTGTGTATAAGTAGGGTAACAGACAGTAAAAAAAGTGGGAAACCGGCCTATAATGCCCAAACTTGGAGCACGCAGATGTATGAGGCCTGTCACGGAAATACCACACTGCCAAATATGTGGCCTGTATTTTTTTAATACAAAATAGTGCTGTATATAAGTTGAGTAACAGACAGCAAAAAAAAGTTGGAAACCGGCCTACAATGCCCAAACTTGGAGCACGCAGATATATGAGGCCTGTCAGGGAAATACCACACTGCCAAATATGTGGCCTGTATTTTTTTATGCAAAATAGTGCTGTATATAAGTAGAGTCACAGACAGCAAAAACAGTGGAAAACCAGCCTAAAATGCCCAAATTTGGAGCATGACGATATATGAGGCCTTTTTTGTTTTTGGGTGAATTGAAAACAACAAAAAACAAGTGACACAAGGCTACCACACAGAATTATGCTACTGTAGACATACGATTTAAAAAAAAAAAAAAAAAAAACACCAGGACTCAGCCTGACATAACAGACTGTATTAATTTTTTTGAGGGGGCTTTTGACTGAATTTATAAAAAAAAAAAAATAGTAGAGCAAGGCTAGCACACACAACTATGCTACGAATGCCTGACAAATTATGATTTTTCTACAGATGCACCAGGAATCAGTCTAACATAACGGACTGTATATTTTTTGGGGGGCGGGGTGAATTTTTGGAAAAAAGAAAAAAAAAAGAAAACTGCAACTAGGTATATAGTAAACAAGCAGCAGCAGACAGTTATGGAGCTTTGGGAGGGATGCAGCGGGAGCTATGTACTCACATACAGTGCCTGCAGGCCTTGCACTGATGTGGATATGCTGTGCCCTGCCTACCTAGCGCTGCAATCTCGGGACCCACGAATTAGCCCTAAAAAGGACTGTTGGTTTCTCAGGAGTTGTAGAATTAACAGTTGCAGACCTATACTAACTATTAGGCTGCCGTCACACTATCAGTATTTGGTCAGTATTTTACATCAGAATTTGTAAGCCAAAACCAGGAGTGGGTGATAAATACAGAAGTGGTGCATATGTTTCTATTTTACTTTTCCTCTACTTGTTCCACTCCTGGTTTTGGCTTACAAATACTGATGTAAAATACTGACCAAATACTGCTAGTGTGACGGCAGCCTTAAAAACACGATTCAGACCCTATCTCCGCAGCAGCTCTCCCTACACTAGCTAAGTCCGGAGCAGAATGCGGCGAGCAGGGCGGCTTCAGGTCGCTTATACTCGTGATGATCCTATGCAGCCAAGCCAATCACTGAACGACCACAACAAAGATGGCTGCGGCATTTCATGGCCTGGCAGACAATCCCTGCAGTGTGTTTGGGTCTCTAAAGTCCGCCAAAAATGCTGAGTGGAGACACCAGTTACCGCCGAATAATCCCGGAAATGTTTGGTGCTAGGCGAGTACACCAACATACACGTTTGCTCATCACTATTGGGTATCCAAGCTGGACATGTGGCATGCACTGGCTCTCTATGCCTTGGAGGTTCTGGCCTGCCCTGCTGCTAGCATTATGTCAGAGCAGGTTTTTAGTGCCGCTGGTGGAATTATAACGGATAAGCGCATTCGCCTGTCAACTGACAATGCTGACAGGCTGACTCTTATAAAAATGAACAAGGGCTGGATTGGGCAAGACTTCTGTACACCAGCGAATTAAAACAGCGAAACATAACCTCAAATACATTGTCTTTTTTGTGGAGATGTATTCACATGCACCTCTTCCCAACCACACATGGGTATCCGCTTCCTGATTTAGTCTGTTTGGTGTTATCCTCCTCCATATCCTCATCCTCATCATCCACAACCAGTACAACACCAAGGTGAACATATTCCGTGATACAAAAGTCACTCAATTTTTCTGCAAGGGTGTTTTTATGATGCCTGTTACTAATTAGAAACCAAAACAAATGATTCTCCCCCAGGGGGAACTGTCATCAAAATGAGATATATTCTTCCCATTTCTTCTTATATTTTCCAGTTTTACTATCTCTGGACCATTTTCTTATAACCTGGTGTATACCTCTACAATAGAAAAATATTAAAATACAATTATATTAAATTTTTATTTCAATCTCTGTCTCTGAGCTGTTGCTAGGGACAAACATATCTCGTTGGACATATTCTGGCTATATATCTATGAACCTGTGTTTGCCCCTCCCTTTTGTTATTTACTTTCATAAGTGAATTCACATTCTTTATTTATTTGTTTGATTTCAGTATGATTTATCATTATGTCTCCTCATTCTCCACCACTAGATCACCTGTCAGGACTCTGAACATTTTTTACCTTTTGTGCATTACTGCCCTTTTCCAAGATGGCGTCTTTGGTCTCATGTGCACTGTGTCTTCCTGCTATAAAACGCCACCCCAGCCTTCAGTCTGTGCTAGAGTATTCTGCCTTGCATCCAGCTCCTGACCTCTGATTACTCCCTGGCTATACACCTGCTCCTGTGAACCTGTGTGGTGATCCTGCTACTCTGCTCTGAGTTCCTGCTGCATACACAAGTTTCCAGTAATCCTTCTTCATCTGCTGCTCGTGTTTACTTCCTTCTGCATTTGCTGGACATGTAAGCTGTTGCTGCTTTGCAATAACCTGAGACTATTAACCAGGCCTCCCTGGTTGAGCTAAGATATGATTTGAACTGCCTAATAAGCATATCTATCTGTGCCTGGACTAAGACAAGGACTTATTCGTGTCAAGTATTCTCAAAAATAATTGTGTTTCATAGACTTTTTGCTTGATTGCATCTTCCTCTGAAGTTTTCTATAGACTGCTGAGCTGCATTTGATATTTGCACCAAGTGTTGTGGACTTCAGTTTCTCTCTGCACCTGCTTGAATCACCGTGTGATAATATAGACTTTACCACATATAAAACTGTGTCCTGTAGTTGTCTTGTTTCACGCAAAGAGTCTCCTGAGTTATCCCCTATAATTATTACAGGATACTCTAGCCTAAAAAAAAAGGAGACTGCTGGAACAATGACTGCAGAAAGCAGATTAGAGCAGGTGTTTTCCATAATTAGATCACTGCAGAAAGATGTGGAAGGTCTGCAAAAGAAGTTTGGAAGCTTTGAACACAATCAACAAGTGTTTGGACAAACTTTGCAGGACTTGAGCAACCGCATGGCAGCCCAGGAAAACAAACTTGCTGGTATAGAGTCCCAGTATGGACGGGCTTTTCAGGACATAAGCACGCAAATAGCTGCACAAGTGACTTTACCGTCTGGGCAACCGCCACCAGCTAGCCCACCTAAGTTGCCCCCATTCAGATTTAATAGTGATCGCGACAAATTTCGTGGCTTTGTGAATCAATGTATGCTATATTTTTATGTGCATGCTGACTGTTTTCCTACTGATAGATTCAAAGTATTGTGTGTAATAATGCTTCTGACCTCACGAGCGCTCGCCTGGGCGAATCCGATGATTGAGTCTCGTGACCCACGGTTAAATAACTTGGATGATTTCTGGCTGCTATGGCATTAATGTTTGATTACCCTAATCGCCGTGCAACTGCTGAATCTGCTTTGTTGTCTTTACGCCAGGCTAAACGTTCTGTTATTGAGTATGCCACTGAATTCAGGAGATTGGCGGTAGATACCAATTGGGACAGTTATGCACAATTGCCTATTTTTAAAAGGGGTCTGTCTAGTATTGTAAAAGATGAACTAGCCCGCTCTGAGTCACCACAAGAACTAGAGACATTTATACAGGATTGTGTGCGCATAGACATTCGCCTTACTGAGCGTAGGCAGGAGAAATTTGCTGCATATAACCGTGTTTCTAACTTTTCCCTTCCTTCCAAAGAGCCTGCAGGTAAAACCTCTCGGGAGGTGGAGGAGGTTGTTGTGAATTCGGTTTGTGGGCTCCCCCGGTGGTCTGTTATGGTAGTGTCTCTTATGTGCCTTCCTCCATCTATGATTTCCTGTCGCCACCCTCTTGGGGAGTTTCCTATTTAAGGCTGCTTGGCTGTTAGTCACATGCCGGTCAACAATGTGCTAGTAGCATTCTGTTGCATTCACCTGCCTCAAGTTCCAGTTCAGCTAAGTTGAATTTTGTTTCTTGTTTTGCTATTTTTGTCCAGCTATCTGCAATGTGACTCTTCAGTGCTGGAAGCTCTTGTGGACAGAAAATTACTACTCCAGTGGCATGAGTTGTCACTGGAGTTTAAAGTAATTTCTGGATGGTGTTTTTGAATAGTGATTTTTAGGTCGACCGTGAAGTAACACTTTCCTGTCCTTCTGCTATCTAGTAAGCGGACCTCACTGTGCTAAATCTGCTGTTCATCCTACGTATGTCATTTCCTCTGAACTCACCGTCAATATCTGTGGGGGCCTACTATCATCTTTTGGGGTTCCTCACTGGAGGTAAGGCAGGCCTGTATGTTCCTCTTATAGGGGTAGTTAGATCTCCGGCTGGCGCGTGGTGTCTAGGGCATCGTAGGTACATCCCCCGGCTACTGTAAGTGTTGGGTCAGGTTCAGGTCACGGTCGACCTTAGTTTCCATCACCCGAGAGCTAGTCCGTTTTGTATTTTTTCCCATGGTCATTGGGGTAACCATAACAGTTTGACCGGCCAGTAAAAAATCTATGTGTTAAAATATGCACTAAAGTAGGAAGGAGAAGAAAAGGTTTTTTTTTTTTTTTTTTCTGTGTTTGAAAGTGCACCTTAGTTTGATCATTTGTATTCCTTGCTTAAACTGCAGTCTTCAGCCTTTTTTTTTTTCTCCTCTCCTCTTAACCTCTGAATGCTTGGGTTACACCCATTTGAAACATGGATCCACAGAGTCTAGTTGCGGGTTTGAATAACCTTGCGACAAAAGTACAGAACCTACAAGATTTTGTTATACGTGCTCCAATGTCTGAACCTAAGATTCCTCTGCCTGAATACTTTACCGGAGACAGATCCCGGTTTTTGAGTTTCAGAGAAAATTGCAAATTGTTTTTGTCTCTGAGATCTCACTCTGCTGGTGATCAGACTCAACAAGTTAAAATTGTTATCTCTCTACTGCGCGGCGACCCACAAAGTTGGGCATTTGCATTATCGCCAGGGGATCCTGCGTTGTTAAATGTAGATGCGTTTTTTCAGGCTTTGGGGTTGCTTTATGAAGAACCTAATTTGGAGATTTTGGCTGAGAAAGCCTTGATAGCTCTTTCCCAAGGGCAAGATGAAGCTGAGATATACTGCCAGAAATTCCGTAAATGGTCGGTGCTTACTAAATGGAATGAGTGCGCTCTAGCAGCTAATTTCAGAGAAGGTCTCTCTGATGCCGTGAAGGATGTCATGGTGGGGTTCCCTGTGCCTACAGGTCTGAATGATGCCATGAAATTGGCTATCCAGATTGATCGGCGTTTGCGGGAGCGCAAATCTGTGCACCATATGGCGGGGTCTTCTGAGGAAGAATCTGTGCACCATATGGCGGTATCTTCTGAGCAAAAACCTGTGCACCATATGGCGGTGTCTTCTGAGCAAAGACCTGTGCACCATTTGGCGGTGACCTCTGAAAAGGCATTAGAGCATATGCAATGCGATCGTGTTTTGTCTAGAGGCGAACGTCAAAATTACAGGCGCAAAAATGGATTGTGCTTCTACTGTGGAGATCCAGCTCATGTTATATCAGCATGCTCTAAACGTATAAATAAGGTTGATAAAAAGGTTGATAAATCTTTTTCTACAGGTACCTTGCAGTCAAAATTTCTTTTGTCCGTGACATTGATTTGTACCTTATCATCTGTGACTGTGAATGCTTATGTGGATTCTGGCGCCGCTCTGAGTCTCATGGATTGGTCCTTTGCCAAGCGTTGTGGGTTTGATTTGGAGCCGTTGGAAGTTTCTATTCCCCTGAAGGGTATTGATTCTACACCTTTGGCTAGCAATAAACCACAATATTGGACACAAGTGACTATGCGTCTTACCCCAGACCATCAGGAGATTATTCGTTTCCTTGTATTATATAACCTACATGATGTCTTAGTGCTTGGATTACCATGGTTACAGATTCATAATCCCGTCTTGGACTGGAAATCTATGTCTGTGTTGAGCTGGGGATGTCGGGGTATTCATGGGGATGCACCTTTGGTTCCTATTTCTTCATCTACTCCCTCTGAGATCCCAGCATTTCTGTCAGATTTTTATGATGTCTTTCAAGAGCCTAAAGTTGATTCTCTCCCTCCCCACAGAGAGTGTGACTGCGCTATTGAATTGATCCCCGGTAGTAAGTTTCCTAAGGGTCGCTTGTTTAATTTGTCTGTACCTGAACATACTGCTATGCGGGAGTATATCAGAGAATCCTTGGAAAAGGGTCATATTCGCCCCTCGTTGTCTCCACTAGGGGCAGGATTTTTCTTTGTAGGTAAAAAGGATGGTTCATTGAGACCTTGTATCGACTATCGACTTTTGAATAAGATTACAGTTAAATACCAGTACCCGTTACCTTTACTGACTGATCTGTTTGCTCGTATAAAGGGGGCTAAGTGGTTCACTAAGATCGATCTACGTGGTGCGTATAATTTGGTGCGGATTAAGCAGGGGGATGAGTGGAAGACCGCATTTAATACGCCTGAAGGCCATTTTGAGTATTTGGTAATGCCTTTCGGTCTCGCAAATGCCCCTTCCGTTTTTCAGTCCTTTATGCACGATATTTTCCGTGAATATCTGGATAAGTTTATGATTGTGTATTTGGATGATATTCTTGTTTTTTCGGAGGACTGGGAATCTCACGTTCAACAGGTCAGGAGAGTTTTTCAGGTTTTGCGAGCTAATTCTCTTTTTGTAAAGGGCTCAAAGTGTAGTTTTGGAGTTCAGAGAATTTCCTTTTTGGGATATATTTTTTCCCCTTCATCTATGGAGATGGACCCTGTCAAGGTCCAGGCTATTTGTGATTGGATGCAACCTACTTCTTTGAAGAGTCTGCAAAAGTTCTTGGGTTTTGCTAATTTCTATCGCCGATTTATAGCGGGTTTTTCTGCCATTGCTAAACCTTTGACTGATTTGACCAAAAAGGGTGCTGATGTTGCTAATTGGTCCTCTGCGGCTGTGGAGGCCTTTCAAGAGCTTAAGCGCCGCTTTTCTTCCGCTCCTGTGTTGCGCCAACCTGATGTGTTACTTCCGTTCCAGGTTGAGGTGGATGCTTCGGAGATCGGAGCAGGTGCAGTTTTGTCGCAGAAAGATCCTGACTGCTCAGTAATGAGACCATGTGCGTTTTTCTCCCGAAAATTTTCGCCCGCTGAGCGAAATTATGATGTGGGAAATCGGGAACTTCTGGCCATGAAGTGGGCGTTTGAGGAGTGGCGTCATTGGCTTGAGGGTGCTAGACACCAGGTGGTGGTCCTCACTGACCACAAGAATCTAATTTATCTTGAGTCGGCCAGGCGTCTGAATCCTAGACAGGCGCGCTGGTCGTTGTTTTTCTCCCGATTTAACTTTGTGGTGTCATATCTGCCTGGGTCCAAGAATGTGAAGGCGGATGCCCTCTCTAGGAGTTTTGAGCCTGACTCGCCTGGTGATTCCGAACCTACCGGCATCCTGAAGGATGGGGTGATATTGTCAGCTGTCTCCCCAGACCTGCGGCGTTCTTTGCAGGAGTTTCAGGTGGATAGGCCTGATCGCTGTCCGCCTGGTAGACTGTTTGTCCCTGATGATTGGACCAGTAGAGTTATCTCGGAGGTTCATTCTTCCGCGTTGACAGGTCATCCTGGAATTTTTGGCACCAGGGATTTGGTGTCTAGGTCCTTCTGGTGGCCTTCTTTGTCTCGAGATGTGCGCATGTTTGTGCAGTCTTGTGATGTTTGTGCTCGGGCCAAACCCTGCTGTTCTAGGGCCAGTGGGTTGTTGTTGCCCTTGCCTATTCCTAAGAGGCCTTGGACGCACATCTCTATGGACTTTATTTCTGACCTTCCGGTTTCTCGTAGGATGTCTGTCATCTGGGTGATTTGTGACCGTTTTTCCAAGATGGTTCATTTGGTACCTTTGCCCAAATTGCCCTCCTCCTCTGAGTTGGTTCCTCTATTTTTTCAGAATGTGGTGCGTTTGCATGGTATTCCTGAGAATATAGTGTCTGACAGGGGTACTCAGTTTGTGTCTAGATTTTGGCGGACGTTCTGTGCCAGGATGGGTATCGATTTGTCTTTTTCGTCTGCATTCCATCCTCAGACTAATGGCCAGACTGAGCGTACTAATCAGACCTTGGAGACTTACTTGAGGTGTTTTGTGTCCGCTGATCAGGATGATTGGCTTGACTTTTTGCCATTGGCAGAGTTTGCCCTTAACAATCGGGCTAGTTCTGCCACTTTGGTTTCTCCATTTTTTTGTAATTCAGGGTTTCACCCTCGGTTTTCGTCCGGTCAATTGGAGTCTTCGGATTGTCCTGGAGTGGATGCTGTGGTTGATAGGATGCATCAGATTTGGGGACAGGTTGTGGACAATCTGAAGTTGTCCCAGGAGAAGACTCAACAGTTCACTAATCGTCATCGGCGTGTTGGTCCTCGTCTTTGTGTTGGGGACCTGGTGTGGCTGTCTTCTCGATTTGTTCCTATGAAGGTCTCGTCTCCTAAGTTTAAGCCTCGGTTTATCGGCCCTTATAGGATTCTGGAGGTTCTTAATCCTGTGTCCTTTCGTTTGGACCTCCCAGCATCTTTTAATATCCATAATGTTTTCCATCGGTCATTATTGCGGAGGTATGAGGTGCCGGTTGTTCCTTCTGCTGATCCACCTGCTCCTGTGTTGGTTGAGGGTGAATTGGAGTATGTGGTGGAAAAGATCTTGGACTCCCGTGTTTCCAGACGGAAACTTCAGTATCTGGTTAAGTGGAAAGGTTATGGCCAGGAGGATAATTCTTGGGTGACAGCATCCGATGTTCATGCTCCCGATTTGGTTCGTGCATTTCATAGTGCTCATCCAGGTCGCCCTGGTGGTTCTGGTGAGGGTTCGGTGCCCCCTCCTTAAGGGGGGGGTACTGTTGTGAATTCGGTTTGTGGGCTCCCCCGGTGGTCTGTTATGGTAGTGTCTCTTATGTGCCTTCCTCCATCTATGATTTCCTGTCGCCACCCTCTTGGGGAGTTTCCTATTTAAGGCTGCTTGGCTGTTAGTCACATGCCGGTCAACAATGTGCTAGTAGCATTCTGTTGCATTCACCTGCCTCAAGTTCCAGTTCAGCTAAGTTGAATTTTGTTTCTTGTTTTGCTATTTTTGTCCAGCTATCTGCAATGTGACTCTTCAGTGCTGGAAGCTCTTGTGGACAGAAAATTACTACTCCAGTGGCATGAGTTGTCACTGGAGTTTAAAGTAATTTCTGGATGGTGTTTTTGAATAGTGATTTTTAGGTCGACCGTGAAGTAACACTTTCCTGTCCTTCTGCTATCTAGTAAGCGGACCTCACTGTGCTAAATCTGCTGTTCATCCTACGTATGTCATTTCCTCTGAACTCACCGTCAATATCTGTGGGGGCCTACTATCATCTTTTGGGGTTCCTCACTGGAGGTAAGGCAGGCCTGTATGTTCCTCTTATAGGGGTAGTTAGATCTCCGGCTGGCGCGTGGTGTCTAGGGCATCGTAGGTACATCCCCCGGCTACTGTAAGTGTTGGGTCAGGTTCAGGTCACGGTCGACCTTAGTTTCCATCACCCGAGAGCTAGTCCGTTTTGTATTTTTTCCCATGGTCATTGGGGTAACCATAACAGGAGGTGCCCATGCAAATTGATTCCGTTCAGAGGCGCGAGATCAATGAGCGCCGGGAGCATCGCCTTCGTGAAAGTCTCTGTTTCTACTGCGGCCAGTCTGAACACTTCTTGATCAATTGTCCTAAGCGTCCTAGACGGCCTAACAAGGTGCTAGCAGCAATAGGGGAGTATGACAACTATGATGATGAATCTGACATCTCTGAATGTAGCCTGCCTTTAAATGCTGTATTCCATTCACTTTCTATGACTTCACCCCCCAAGGAGCTGAAGGAAAAGAACTCTCACTGTTCTCTCCCTATTAAGATCCTGTGTTCAGGACAGTGGATTTCCAGTTCAGCTATGATTGACTCTGGTGCAGGTGGCAATTTCATGGATATCGCATTTGCCAAGGAACATGGTATTGAAATTCAGCAAAGAGCCTCTCCAATTACCATGGAAACAGTGGATTGGTCACCTTTAATCTCTGGGCCTGTGGATCAGGAGACCGTACCCCTTGAAATTTTGTTGGAGCCTAATCATCAGGAGCAACTTTCTTTCTTGCTAATTTCTTCTCCTCATTTTACTGTGATTTTAGGCATTCCTTGGTTGCGTTCTCAGAACCCAATTATCAACTGGGAGACCAAGGAGATTATCTTCCCAACAAGGAGCAACTCAGCGTTAACAGAAGCTGTCCCTGATTCCACAGCAACGGAACCACATGTACAGGTATTTTCTTTACCTCCAGCTTATAAAGAGTTCTCTGACATCTGTGACAAGAAGAATGCAGATCAGCTTCCTCCACACAGGCATTATGACTGTCCCATTGAGCTGCTTCCCGGGGCAGCCATTCCTTTTGGTAATGTATACCCTTTGGCGGCACCTGAGCGTCAAGCCTTAAAAGAGTATATTGATGAAAATCTGGCCAAAGGCTTCATACGTCCTTCTTCCTCACCAGCAGGGGCACCTATCTTTTTTGTAAAGAAGAAGGAGAACTCAATAAGGTAACCGTACGAAACCGTTACCCTTTGCCTCTGATTCCCGAATTACTGGAAAGAGTCCGCCATACTAAGGTGTTCTCTAAACTGGATCTTCGTGGGGCTTATAATTTGGTGCGTATTCGTCCAGGGGATGAGTGGAAGACAGCATTCAGATGTCGGTATGGACACTTTGAATCTCTTGTGATGCCCTTCGGTCTTTGTAACGCCCCTGCAACATTTCAACACCTTGCTAATGACATTTTCAGAGATTTGTTGGACCAGTTTGTAGTGATCTATTTGGACGATATACTAATCTTTTCTGACTCTCTACAGGAACATGAAGAACATGTCAAAACTGTTTTAAGACGTCTGAAAGAGAACCATCTGTATATTAAGCCGGACAAATTCGAGTTCCATTGTTCTGAGATACAGTCTTAGGTTATATCATCTCTCCCCAGGGGCTGAACATGGAATCTGGTAAGATTCAGGCTATCCTTGACTGGCCGGTACCCAAGAACGTTAAGGAGGTCCAACGTTTTATTGGTTTTGCAAATTTCTACAGACGCTTCATTCGAAATTTTTCTGATATTGTCCGTCCCATTACTTCCTTGAGAAAAAAGGAAAAGCCCTTTAAGTGGTCATCACAGGCTCAAGAAGCTTTTGATCGGCTTAAGATCTGTTTCACATCAGCACCGCTGTTGATACACCCAGATCCAACACTTCCTTTCATTGTGGAGGTGGACGCTTCTGATAATGCCTTGGGGGCTATTCTCTCCCAAAGAACTGGAGAGAAGGGTCTGCTACATCCTTGTGCTTTCTTTTCCCGTAGACTAACCTCAGCAGAGAAGAATTACGACGTGGGAGACAAGGAATTGCTGGCTATTATTGCGGCTTTCAAAGAATGGAGGCATCATCTGCAAGGAGCTGCACAACAGATCATAGTGCTAACTGACCATCGCAATCTAGAGTTCCTTAGATCTGCTAGATGTCTTTCTCCTCGTCAGGCTCATTGGAACTTATTTTTAAATCAATTTAACTTTGTTATCTCGTACCGTCCAGGTTCTCGTAATGGGAAGGCTGATGCTTTATCCCGAATTCATGCTGTGGATTCCGTACCTGGAGCCCCGTCCAAGACCATTCTATCTGATGCCAATTTCATCGAAGTTATCCAGGATCAGGACTTGTGGAAGGAGTGCAAGGAGGCCTATGAAGGTGATGTATTTCTGGCCAACCCACCTGTGGATATTAATCTTGTCTTTAAGGAGCAGTGATATCTGGTGCAGAAAGCTGGCATATACACCGCTGCAACATGTCTTATAATAAGGTCATTATTCCTTGTGCATTAAATAAGTGTGTATATGTATTTCCCTACTGTACGTTAATTGGTCAGTGACTCATGTATCTCTACTGAATTCACTTTCGGACTCTGCAGGTAATAATTCACCACATCTGTTGTTTGTGATGGTTTTTACAAGTAATTACATTTCACTTTGAAAAACAATAGGGAGTCAATCCTTTACCTGCAGCCGCTGGTAACGAGCAAGTAATACTTGCTTAACCTACATAGTACAGCAAGAGGATAGAAGCACTTTCATTGACGTACTGCAAACAAATATAAAAATAAACCTGCACCACATAAGAGACCAGAACGCAGATAAGTTTCCAGGAATAAAAGTGTACTCTGCATTCCCAGCTAGCAGAGAGATGACAGCTATTATAGTGGTTATATTCTTGTACCTAGGGGTCAGTATTATAGTAGTTATATTCTTTTACAAAGGGGGAAGTATTATAGCAGTTATATTCTTGTACATAGGAGCAGTATTATAGTAGTTATATTTTTGTACATAAGGGCAGTATTATAGCAGTTATATTTTTATACACAGGGGCAGTATTATAGGAGTAATAATATTTTACATGGAGCAGTATTATAGTAGTTATATTCATGTTTATAGAGGACAGTATTATAGTAGTTATATTCTTGTACATAGGAGCAGTATTATAGTAGTTATATTCTTGTACATAGGGGGCAGTATTATAGTAGTTATATTCTTGTACATAGGGACAGTATTATAGTAGTTATATTCTTGTACATAGGGGCAGTATTATAGTAGTTATATTCTTGTACTTAGGAGCAGTATTATAGTAGTTATATTCTTGTACAGAGGAGCAGTTTTACAGTAGTGTAGTATTATAGTTGCCTGTTGCTTAGGGAATCCCCACATGTATCCAGGATGTCTAGCAGCTGCAAATCATGCAGCTGTGGGGACCCAAACATAATTTCCAAGCTGCGTATGCAGCATCAATAGTAAAAAGATCTAATGTTACAAATAATAATAATAATAATAATAATAATAATAATAATAAAAAAGGTTATTCTCACCTTCCGACATCTCGGCTGTCCTCGGCAGTGCAAGCGGCAGGTTCTGGTGCCGCGTGCACCACACAACGGCGCCAGGAGTTCAAGGGGCATTCGGAAGGTGAGTATATGTTTATTTTTTATTTTAACTCTTTTTTAACCATGCATATAGTGCCCACATTGCTTTATACTACGTGGGCTGTGTTACATACTGCGTGGGCTCTGTTATATACTACATCTCTGTGCTATATACTATGTAGCTGGGCAATATACAACGTGACTGTGCAATATACAACGTGACTGTCCAATATACTACGTGGCTGTGCAATATACTACGTGCTCTGTGTTATATACTACACATCTGTGCAATATACTATGTGGCTCTGTTATATACTAGGTGCCTCTACAATATACTACGTGGCTATGTTATATACTACATGGCTCTGCTATATACTACGTCGCTGACCAATATACTACATAGCTGTGCAATACATTACGTGACTGTGTTATATACTACGCGCCTGTGCAATATACTACGTGCCTGTGCAATATACTATGTGGCTCTACAATATACTACTTGGCTATGTTATATACTACGTGGCTCTGCTATATACTACGTGGCTGACCAATATACTACATACCTGTGCAATACACTACGTGGCTATGTTATATACTACGTGGCTGTGTTATATACTACGTAGCTCTGCTATATACTACGTACGTTGTGTTACATACTACGTAGCTATGTTATATACTACGTCGGTTGTGTTATATACTACGTCACTGTGCAACATAGTACGTAGCCTGTGCTATATACTACCTACATATTCTAGAATACCCGATACGTTAGAATCAGGCCACCATCTACTATTAGTTATATTCTTGTTTAAATGGGCAGTATTACATTAGATATATTCTTGTACATAGGGGCAGTATTACATTAGATATATTCTTGTACATAGGGGCAGTATTACATTAGATATATTCTTGTACATAGGGGCAGTATTATAGTAGTTATATTATTGTACATAGGAGCAGTATTATAGTAGTTATTTTCTTGTACATAGGAGCAGTATTATAGAAGTTACATTCTTGTACATAGGAGCAGAATTATAGTAGTTATATTCCTGTACATTTGATGTCGTACTATAGAAGTTACATTCTTGTACGTGGGGCAGTATTAAAGAAGTTATATTCTTGTACATAGGGAGCAGTATTATAGTAGTTATATTCCTGTACATTCGATGTCGTACTATAGAAGTTACATTCTTGTGCTTAGAGAGCAGTATTATATAGTTAAAGAAGTTGTCCACTACAATAAACATTTTTTTTTTCATAAATCTTGCTATTATGTGCCACTGAAAACATCCACTGTCTTTATTTTAGCAATATTACCTTATTTATTATTCAGCTCTCATGGGGTTAATCGACAACTTCCTTTCTCATGAGTTACTGTGCTCTAATACTACAAGTTCCATGATGCATTGCACTCGCCTGTAACTCTGCACCTGGCACACCCACTCCAAAACACACCTCAACCCCTCCCTCCTCTCCCTCCTCCATCTTCAAAAAGATTTGTGATGTCATTTCTGTCCAACCTCCTCTTTTACATTTGTCCAACCCACACTCCATTACATAGATAGATAGATAGATAGATAGATAGATAGATAGATAGATAGATAGATAGATATGGGATGGATAGATAGATACATACAGATACATCTATGTCTATTTCCATAGGTATGTCCATATCCATGTTTCTAAACCCCTTCACCCCTGGAGCCTTTTTCGTTTACTGCTCCCCTTCTTTCCAGAGCCATAATTTTTCCGGCAATATGGCCATGTGAGGGCTTGTCTTTTGCGGGACAAGTTCTACTTTTGAACGACATCATTGGTTTTACCATGTCGTGTAACAGAAAATGTGAAAAAATGTGAAATTGCAAAAAAAGTGCAATCCCACACTTGTTTTTTGCTTGGCTTTTTTGCTAGGTTCACTAAATGCTAAGGCTGTGTGCACACGTTGCGGATTTGATTGCAGATCCGCAGCATTTTTTGCCGCACACAATTGCATCAAATCCGCAGTGTAGTGCACAACCAATGTAAGTCTATGGGAGCCGCAGACTTGTTGTGCACATGCTGCGGAAAAAGCCGCACCGAAACGCAGCTTTTTTCTTTCTGCAGCATGTCACTTCTTTTGTGCCAAACTGCAGCGTTTCTGCACCCTTAGACTTTCATTGAGTCGGGCACATCCGCAGCAAAACCGCAGATGTAAAAAAGATCTGCAGTATAGCTGCGGATGTGGGTCTGTGAAACACTGCAGTTCCGGAGGAGGGAAGTGTGTGGGCGGTGACGGTGTGCATGTATGTGTGTGCGGACGGGGTCTGCGGGCTGTTCGGATGTGTGTGGCGCTGTGCGGGACTGTTCAGGTGTGTGCGGGGTCTGCGGGCTGTTCGGATGTGTGCGGGGCTGTGCGGGGGGTCTTTTGGGGTGTGTGTGCAGGCATCATCCGATGGGACTACAAGTACGCAGCATCCAATCTGCAGCTAATTCAGATGTAATCCAGACAGTGGACACGCACCCTACACTATCCATACATCTATCAATAGATATATCTATCCAGACACATCTACAGATAGATATATGAATAGATAGATGTATGCATCTATAGATCTATCTATATGTAGCTCTGTCTATCCATTTCATCTATCATCTATATGTCTATCTATCTGTGTGTAATTGAGTGTGTGTTGGACAATAATGACATCACAAATCGTTTTTTTTTGTTCAATAATATATCTTTATTTAGCTTTCAAAAACGCATACAAAAACGCACAAAAAACAAGCAAAAACCGCACCAAGAACTGCATCAAAACCACACAAAAAACCTGCATCAAAACCGCGAAAAAAACATGAAAAAAACGTGAAAAAAATGCATCCAAAACGCAGCTGCGTTTTCTGCAAGGAGATGCAGATTTTGTGCTGAAAATTCTGCACCCAAATCTGCAACGTGTGCACACAGCCTAAAACTGACCTGCCATTATGATTCTCCGGGTCATTACGAGTTCATAGACACCAAACAGGTCAAGGTTATTTTTTATCGACACTGTGTTCCAAATTATTATGCAAATTGGATTTAAGTGTGAAAAAGATTTAATTGTTTTGTTTTTCAAATAAACTCGTGGATGGTATTGTGTCTCAGGGCTCAATGTATCACTGAAATCAATCTTAAACACATGCGATAATTGGTTTTCCAGATGATTCTAATTAAAGAAAAACTACTTAAAAATGATGTTCCACATTATTAAGCAGGTCACAGTTTTCAAGTAACATGGGCAAAAAAAAAGGATCTCTCTGCTGCCGAAAAGCATCAAATAGTGTAATGCCTTGGTGAAGGGATGAAAACATTAGAAATTTCCCGAAAACTTAAGCGTGATCATCGTAGTGTTAAGAGATTTGTGGCTGTATCTGAGCACAGATGTGTTTATGCTGATAAAGGCATAATGAGGAAGATTTCTGCCAGGCAAGTTCATCGGATTAAGAGAGCAGCTGCTAAAAAGCCATTACAAAGCAGCTAACAGATATTTGAAGCTGCTGGTGCCTCTGGAGACCCTCGAACCTCAAGGTGTAGGCTCCTTCAAAGGCTTGCTGTGGTGCATAAACCTACTATTCGGCCACCGTTAAACAGTGTTCACAAGCAGAAACGGTTGCAGTGGGCCCACACATACATGAATACTAATTTCCAAACAGTGTTGAGCAACCCTGGATGGTCCAGATGGATGGAGTAGTGGATGGTTGGTGGATGGCTCCATGTCCCAACAAGGCTGCAACGTCAGCAAGGAGGTGGAGGAGTCATGTTTTGGGCTGGAATCATGGAGAAACAGCTGGTAGGGTCCTTTAAGGTTCCTGAAGGCGTGAAAATGACCTCTGCAAAGTATACTGTATAGAGTTTCTGACTGACAACTTTCCTCCATGGTATAAAAAGCAGAAATGTGCCTTCAGGAGCAAAATCATCTTCATGCATGACAATGCACCATCTCATGCTGCAAAGAAAACCTCTGAGTCATTGGCTGCTATGGGCATAAAAGGAGATAAACTCATGGTGTGGCCACCATCTTCCCCTGACCTCAACCCTATAGAGAACCTTTGGAGCATCATCAAGCAACAGATCTAGGAGTGTGGGAGGCAGTTCCCATCAAACCAGCAGCTCAGGGAGGGAAGAAATACAAGCAGAAACTCTCCAAAAACTCACAAGTTCAATGGATGGAAGAATTGTGAAGGTGACATCAAAGAAGGGTCCTATGTTAACATGTAACTTGGCCCGTTAGGATGTTTTGGAGTTAAATAGATTTCTTATTCAGTTAATGTGACCTCCTAATGCTGCTAATTCCACAAATGAGCATTTTCAGTTCTTTAAAACATATCAAATGTTTAGAAATTCTGCTGTGCCTAATAATTTGGAACAGTGCATTTTAAGTTTTTATTCATTTTGGAGATTATACTGTTATCATTGGGAGGTTTCTTCAATAAAATTCGATGTATACTCTAACGGGTGATTACTTTTATTAGACAGACTGTCATTTGCACCAACCATTTAGGAAAATCCAATAAAAATGTCAGTTGCATAATAATTTGGAACATAGTGTAAGTGGTGAAAAAAAATTCCAAAGTTTGCTAAAAAGAAATATAATAATTGCGCCATTTTCCGATACCCGTAGCGTCTATATGTTCTGAGATATCGGGTTGGGTGAGGGCTAATTTTTTGCGCACCGAGCTGGCGTTTTTAATGATACCACTTTTGTGCAGATACGTTCTTTTGATCGCCCATTATTGCATTTTAATGCAGTGTCGCGGCGACCAAAAAAACTTAATTTTGTCTTTTGATTTTTTTCTCTCGCTATGCCGTTTAGCGATCATGTACATTTTTTTTTTGTATTGAAAACAGCTGACATGTTGCGGCTTTGAAGTGGGCTCACCACGAAGCCCACCTCAAAGCGGGGGATACTGCCAGCTGACGTACTATTCCTTCAGCTGGCAGAAAGGGGTTAATGAACAATATGTTTCAGTTAAAAAAAAATGGCGTGGGCTCCCGCGAAATTTTCTGCGCCAGAGGGGGAAAGCCGACGGCCGGGGGCCAATATTTGTAGCCTGCTATGAATATCAGCCCGCAGCTGTCTGCGCAGCCTTTACTGGCTATTAAAATAGGGGGACCCCCCCAAAAAAAATGACGTGGGGTCCCCCTATATTTTATAGCCAGAAATGCTACGCAGACAGCTGCGGGCTGATATTCATAGCCTAGAGAGGGGCCATGGATATTGCCCCCCCGGCTACAACTACCAGCCTGCAGCCGCCCCAGAAATGGCGCATCTGTAAGATGCACCAATTCTGGCACTTAGCCCCTCTCTTCCCACTCCCGTGTAGCGGTGGGATATGGGGTAATAAGGGGTTAATGTCACCTTGCTATTGTAAGGTGACATTAAGCCGGGTTAATAACGGAGTGGCGTCAATAAGACACCTATCCGTTATTAATCCAATAGTAATAAAGGGTTAATAAAACACACATTAGGAAAAAAGTACTTTATTATTCTTCATTTAACCATACTTACCATACTTCAGCGCCTGCAAAAAACGTAAAATAATAAACCGTATAATACCTGTCCGCCGTAGTCCAATTAATAACGAGTGTCCCATGACGATCTCCCCTATAGAACAGTGACATCAGGTGATGTCACTGCTGTATAGGACGCTCAGTGACACACTGACAGGAGACAATGGTTCCTGCAGTGCATCACTGAGGTTACTATAGTTCACTGGTCTCACTTTATGGCAAAAAGCTGCATGGGAACTTTCTCACACAGCAATGCCATAAAGTGAGACTAGGGACTATTTTTTCACAGGGGCGTAGGAATACATTGTGGGGAATACATTGTGGAAGGATACCTTCCTCCCCTCATTGTGTTCCTGGAGCCCCTGGACAGCGGTCGCATCAGCTGATGCTCCTGCTCTCCACGGGAGATCGTCGAGGGACACTCGTTTTAATTGGATTTCTGCGGATCAGGGAGTATATTGTTTGTTTATTATTTTAATATTTTTTACAGATGACACTGGCTTCGGGGAACAAAGTGACAAGTGATGGTGAGTATGTACTCTATGTTACATGTACTGTATGCCTATATGTATGTTGTATGTATGTACTGTATGTATGTACTGTATGTGGCATGTTGCATGATGTCACATGCTGCATGTCATCGCATGGTGCATGTCGTCACATGGCGCATGTTGTCACATGGCGCATGCTGCATGTCGTCGCATGGAGCATGTTGTCGCATGGCGCATGCTGCATGTCATCGCATGTTGTCACATGTCGCTTGCTAGATGTCATCGCATGGCGCATGTCATCGCATGGCGCATGTCGCTGCATGTTGTCGCATGCTGCATGGCGCATGTCGTCGCATGGCGCATGTCGTCGCATGCTGCATGTTGTCACATGTTGCACATGTCGCTTGCTGCATGTCGTCCAATGGCGCATGTCGTCGCATGGCGCATGTCGTCGCATGGCGCATGTTGTCACATGTCGCATGCTGCATGTCGTCGCATGGCACATGTCGTCGCATGGCGCATGTCGTTGCATGGCGCATGTTGTCACATGTCGCATGCTGCATGTCGTTGCATGTCGCATGCTGCATGTTGTCGCATGTTGTCACATGTCGCTTGCTGCATGTCGTCGCATGGCGCATGTCGTCGCATGGCGCATGTTGTCGCATGGCACATGTTGTCACATGTCGCATGCTGCATGTCGTCGCATGCCGCATGCTGCATGCCATCGCATGTTGTCACATGTAGCATGTCGCATGGTTCATGTCGCATGCTGCATGTCGCATGCTGCATGTCGCATGATGTCGCATGGCGCATGTCGTTGCATGGCGCATGTTGTCACATGTCGCATGTCGTCGCATGGCGCATGCTGCATGTTGTCGCATGGTGCATGTCATCACATGGCACCGCATGGTGCATGTCATCGCGTGTCCTGTATGTGTGTTCTATGTACTGTATATGTGTGTGTGTGTGTTTTTTTTTTACATTCAACACAATAGCCGGATGATGGGACTACTACTGTCCCATCATTGGCTAATGTGTCACTTACTGTCACTGTAGCAGGCAGAGCACGATGGGACTTGTAGTCCCATCGGACGATGCCTGCACACAGAGACGACGATGCCACCACCACCGCACAGCCACACTCCAGCACCTTCGGTTTCACCGCGCAGACCCCCGCCGTCGCACAGGCCACCACCACCGCACCGGCCGCCGCCACGGCACCGGCCACCGGCAGCCGCACAGGCTGCCGCAGCGAGCGCCGCCACGGCACTGGCCGCCTCACCGGCCGCACATCTCGGCACATGATAGCGGCCGGCCAGCAGATCCCAGCACAGCCCCTCCCGCCCCCAGCACAGCCCCGCAGGCAGCTCACAGCCCCGCCCACAGCCCAGTCACTCTTGGCTGACTGTGCGGCTGGGACACGCCTGTTGCTGACGTCACGTCAATTTCCAGAGTCTGGAAATTGACGTGACGTCGGCGGAAATTAGCGGTGGCTGCAGCCTGGGCGTCATGTGACCCGGACTCAGCCGCCGCCATAGCGCCGCTCACAGGCGAAAACGGCAACAGAAGGTATTTATAAAATTCATTGGGGGCCCGGGGGGATACATTGGGGGGTTAACTGAAAGTAGTGGACAACCCCTTTAAGTAAGTAGTTATATTCTTATCAGTATTTTAGTAGTTACATTCTTGTACATTGGGGACAGTATTATAGTACTTATATTCTTGTACATAGGGGACAGAATTATAGTAGGTATATTCTTGCACATAAGGACTGCATTGTAGTAGTTTTATTCTTTAACATAGGAGCAGTATTATAGTAGTTATATTCTTGTACATAGTGAGCAGTACTATAGTAGTTATTTCCTTGTACAAAGGAGCAGTATTATAGAAGTTATATTTTTTTTTACATAGGGGCAGTATTATGCTAGTTATATTCTTGTACATAGGAGCAGTATTATAATAGTTATATTGTTGTATATAGGGACTGTATTATAGTAGGTATATTCTTATACGTGTGACAGTATTATAGTAGTTATATTTTTGCACATATGGGGCAGTATTATAGCAGTTATATTCTTGTACATAGGGAGCAGTGTTAACGTAGTTATATTCCTGTACACTCGATGTTGTATTAAAGTAGTTTTATTCTTGAACTTAGGGAGCAGTATTATAGTAGTAATATTCTTGTACATTGGGGCAGTAGTATAGTAGTTAAATTCTTATACCTAGTGGAAGTATTTTAGTAGTCATATTCTTGCACATTGGGGATGGTATTATAGTACTTACATTCTTGTACATAGGAGTCAGTTTTATAGTAGTGGGGGGGAAATAAGTATTTGATCCCTTGCTGAACAGTCTGCAATTTTAAAGGTAGGTCATTGAGATATAGAATATCAAAAATAAAATGCAGAAAATCACATTATATAAATTATATAAATTTATTAGCATTTTGCAGTGAGAAATAAGTATTTGATTCCCTACCAATGATTAAAGGGACACTGTCACCTGAATTTGGAGGGAACAATTTTCAGCCATAGGGGCGGGGTTTTCGGGTGTTTGATTCACCCTTTCCTTACCCGCTGGCTGCATGCTGGCTGCAATATTGGATTGAAGTTCATTCTCTGTCCTCCATAGTACATGCCTGCACAAGGCAATCTTGCCTTACGCAGTTGTGTACTATGGAGGACAGAGAATGAACTTCAATCCAATATTGCAGCCAGCATGCAGCCAGCGGGTAAGGAAAGGGTGAATCAAACACCCGAAAACCCTGACCCTATGGCTGAAAATTGTTCCCTCCAAATTCAGGTGACAGTGTCCCTTTAAGAGTTCTGGCTCCTACAGACCAGTTAGATGCTCCTAATCATCTCATTACCTGCATTAAAGACAGCTGTGTTACATATTCACCTTTATAAAAGACTCCTGTCCACAGACTCAATTAATCAGTCAGACTCTAACCTTAACAACATGGGCAAGAACAAGGAGCTTTATAAGGATGTCAGGGACAAGATCATAGCCCTGCACAAAGCTGGAATGGGCTTCAAAACCATAAGTAAGATGCTGGGTGAGAAGGAGACAACTGTTTGTGCAATAGTAAGAAAATGGAAGAAATACCAAATGACTATCATTCGACATTGATCTGAGGCACCATGCTAAATCTCACCTCGTGGGGTATCCGTGATCATGAGGAAGATGAGAGATCAGCCTAAAACTACATGGGGGGAACTTGTTAATGATCTTAAGGCAGCTAAGACCAGTCACCAAGAAAACCATTGCTAACACCTTACATCATAAAGGTTTAAAATCCTTCAGTGCCCGCAAGGTGCCCCTGCTCAAGAAGGCACATGTTTGCCAATGAACACCTGGATGATTCTGTGAGTGATTGAGAAGGTGCTGGGGCCAGATGAGACAAAAATTGAGCACTCAACTTGCCGTATTTGGAGGAGAAGAGAAATGCTGCCAATGACCCAAAGAACACAGCCCCCACTGTGAAGCATGGAGGTGGAAACATTATGTTTTGGGGGCGTTACTCTATTAAGGGCACAGTATTACTTGTTATGATCCGGTGACAATGGAGCCGCATGAGACTTTCTCAGGAGTAGGTGGAACCTGTACTGACCGCAAACCCTAAACTGTCACCGCAACTAGAAGTAGCCGTGGGGTGTACCTAACACATCCTAGACACCTCAACACAGCCGGAGGACTAAATACCCCTATAGATGGAAATGGGAATTCTATCTTGCCTCAGAGCAGAACCCCAAAGGATAGGCAGCCCCCCACAAATATTGACTGTGAGTATTAGAGGAAAGACACACGCAGGCAGAAATCAGGATTTAGCAAAAGAGGCCATGCTAGCTAAATAGAAAAGGATAGGACAGAATACTAAGAGGTCAGTATTAAAACCCTAAAAATATCCACAGCAGATGATACAAAAATTCCACCATCTAACTAAAGACATGGAATGTATATCTGCATCTCCTGAGAATCCAACTTGACTGAAATATCCAAACACAGTCTAAGCTGGACAAGAAAAAACATTGAATAGTACTGAATTGTAAAGCACACAGCATGTGTGCTGCAGAAACAAAACCAGACACTTATCTTTGCTGATTTGGCAGCAGGGCAGGAGGAACCAGACAGAGATGCAAAACCTCCAAGAACAATGGACAACTGGCAAGGGCTAATGAATCCTGCACACCTAAATATCCCAGTCAGAGCTGCAATCAGCAGGAACACCTGCCCAGGATTGCAACCCAGGGACAACTGCATTACTACCAAAACCACCGGAGAGCAGAATTCACAACAGTACCCCCCCTTGAGGAGGGGTCACCGAACCCTCACCAGAGCCCCCAGGCCGATCAGGACGAGCCAGATGAAAGGCACGGACCAAATCAGCAGCATGGACATCAGAGGCAAAAACCCAAGAATTATCCTCCTGGCCATAACCCTTCCATTTAACAAGGTACTGAAGCCTCCGCCTCGAAAAGCGAGAATCCAAAATCTTCTCAACCACATACTCCAACTCCCCATCAACCAACACAGGAGCCGGAGGATCAACAGAGGGAACAACAGGCACCACATATTTCCGCAATAAAGATCTATGGAAGACATAATGGATAGCAAAAGAAGCCGGAAGGGCCAATCGAAAAGACACCGGATTAATAATCTCAGAAATCCTATAAGGACCAATAAAGCGAGGCTTAAACTTAGGGGAAGAAACCTTCATAGGAACATGACGGGAAGACAACCAGACCAGATCCCCAATCCGAAGCCGGGAACCAACACACCGACGACGGTTAGCAAAACGTTGAGCCTCCTCCTGAGACAATACCAAATTGTCCACCACATGAGCCCAAATCTGCTGCAACCTGTCAACCACAGAATCCACACCAGGACAGTCAGAAGGCTCAACCTGCCCTGAAGAAAAACGAGGATGAAAACCAAAATTACAAAAGAAGGGCGAAACCAAGGTAGCCGAACTAGCCCGATTATTAAGGGCAAACTTGGCCAATGGCAAGAAAGCCACCCAAACATCCTGATCAGCAGACACAAAGCATCTCAGATAAGTTTCTAAAGTCTGATTAGTTCGCTCGGTCTGGCCATTTGTCTGAGGATGAAATGCGGAAGAAAAAGACAAATCAATGCCCAAGCCTAGCACAAAAGGCCCGCCAAAACCGAGAAACAAACTGGGAACCTCTATCAGACACAATATTCTCCGGAATACCATGCAAACGAACCACATGCTGAAAAAACAACAGAACCAAATCAGAAGAGGAAGGCAATTTAGGCAAAGGCACCAAATGGACCATCTTAGAGAACCGGTCACAAACAAACCAGATGACAGACATCTTCTGGGAAACCGGAAGATCAGAAATAAAATCCAAAGAAATATGCGTCCAGGGCCTCTCAGGGACCAGCAAAGGCAAAAGCAACCCACTAGCACGGGAACAACAAGGCTTGGCCCGCGCACAAGTCCCTCAGGACTGTACAAAAGAACGCACATCACGTGAAAAAGAAGGCCACCAAAAGGACCTACCAACCAAATCTCTGGTACCAAAAATACCAGGATGGCCTGCCAACACAGAACAATGAACCTTAGAAATCACTCTACTAGTCCATCTATCAGGAACAAACAGTTTCCCCACTGGACAGCGGTCAGGTTTGTCAGCCTGAAATTCCTGAAGAACCCGTCGTAAATCAGGGGAGATGTGTTGTGAATTCCGTTCTTGGGCTCCCTCCGGTGGTTGTAAATGGCACTTTTGTGAATTCTGCCCTTGGGCTCCCTCCAGTGGTTTTGAGTGGAACTGCTGCTCCTTGGGTTTAGCATTAGCAGCTGCTTCCAATGATCGTCTCTCCTGGCTCTGCTATTTAACCTGGCTCTAGTCTTCAGCCAGTGCCAGCTGTCAATGTTTCTTGGTTGGATTCAGATCTTTCCTTGGATTTCTCTGATAGCCTGTCCATTTCAGCAAAGATAAGTCATTGCTTGTTCTTTTGGTTGTCCACTTGCTGTGGACTTAATCGTTCAGCTCATGTTATGTTTTTTCTTGTCCAGCTTGTCAGTATGATATATTCAGCTTAGCTGGAAGCTCTGGGGAAGCAGATTTGCCCCTCCACACCGTGAGTCGGTGTGGAGATTTTTTGTAAACTCTGTGTGGATTTTTAGCTTTTAATACTGACCGCACAGTATCCTTTTCTATCCTGTCTATCTAGTTAGAATTGGCCTCCTTTGCTAAATCCTGTTTTCATTCTGTGTATGTCATTTCCCTCTCCAGTCACAGTCAATATTTGTGGGGGGCTATCTTTCCTTTGGGGAGTTTCTCTGAGGCAAGATAGCTTTCTGTTTCCATCTTTAGGGGTAGTTAGTTCTCAGGCTGTGACGAGGTGTCTAGGGAGTTACAGGAACATCCCACGGCTACTTCTAGTGTTGGTGTTAGGATTAGGAACTGCAGTCAATACAGATACCACCTCCTCAGAGCTCGTCCCATGTTGCTCCTTAACCACCAGGTCATAACAGTACAGCTGGCCCGCAATGTGTTGAATGCATCTCAAAAGAGGGGAAAAAAAAGTTCTGAGCCATTTTTTTTTTTTCTGTAGTCTGTTTTGTATTTTTTTTTCCCCTTAATCTCTGGGTGGTTCAGGATTCTGGCGCTGACATGGATGTTCAGGGTTTGTTCTCTCGTGAGGATCAACTTGCTGCAAGGGTACAGAGTATCCAAGATTATGTTGTTCAGACTCCGGCTTTAGAGCCTAGAATTCCTACTCCTGATTTGTTTTTTGGGGATAGATCCAAATTTTTGAATTTTAAAAATAACTGCAGATTGTTTTTTGCTTTGAGACCCCATTCCTCTGGTGACCCTATTCAGCAGGTGAAGATTGTCATTTCTCTGCTGCGTGGAGACCCTCAGGACTGGGCATTCTCCCTTGAGTCAGGGGATCCTGCTTTGCTCAATGTAGACGCATTTTTTCAAGCGCTCGGATTGCTGTATGATGAACCTAATTCTGTGGATCAGGCAGAAAAAACCTTGCTGGTTCTCTGTCAGGGTCAGGAAGCGGCAGAAGTATACTGCCAGAAATTTAGAAAGTGGTCTGTGCTCACTAAATGGAATGAGTATGCCCTGGCAGCAATTTTCAGAAAGGGTCTTTCTGAAGCCCTTAAAGATGTTATGGTGGGGTTCCCCACGCCTGCTGGTTTGAACGAATCAATGTCTCTGGCCATTCAGATTGATCGGCGCCTGCGCGAGCGCAAGGTGGTGCACCATATGGCAGTGTCCTCTGAGCAGAGTCCTGAGCCTATGCAATGTGATAGGATTTTGACTAGAGCAGAACGGCAGGAATTCAGACGTCAGAATAGGCTGTGTTTTTACTGTGGTGATTCTGCTCATGCTATTTCTGAGTGCCCTAAGCGTACTAAGAGGGTCGCTAGGTCTGTTACCATTAGTACTGTACAGCCTAAATTTCTCTTGTCTGTTACCCTGATTTGCTCATTATCGTCCTTTTCTGTTATGGCATTTGTGGATTCAGGCGCTGCCCTGAACTTAATGGACTTAGAGTTCGCCAGACACTGTGGTTTTTCCTTGCAGCCTTTGCAGAGCCCTATTCCCTTAAGGGGGATTGATGCTACACCATTGGCCAAGAATAAACCTCAGTACTGGACACAGTTGACCATGTACATGGCTCCAGCACATCAGGAAGATTGTCGTTTTCTGGTGTTGCATAATTTGCATAATGTTGTTGTGCTGGGTTTTCCATGGTTACAGGTACATAATCCAGTGCTGGATTGGAAATCTATGTATGTGACTAGTTGGGGTTGTCAAGGGATACATAGTGATGTTACTTTGATGTCAATTTCCTCTTCCCCCTCTTCTGAAGTTCCTGAGTTTTTGTCGGATTTCCAGGATGTATTTGATGAGCCCAAGTCCAGTTCCCTTCCTCCTCATAGGGACTGCGATTGTGCTATTAACTTGATTCCTGGCTGTAAGTTCCCTAAGGGCCGACTTTTCAATCTGTCTGTGCCAGAGCATGCCGCTATGCGGAGTTATGTTAAGGAGTCTTTGGAGAAGGGGCATATTCGCCCGTCTTCGTCACCGTTGGGAGCGGGATTCTTTTTTGTTGCAAAGAAGGATGGCTCCTTGAGACCCTGTATAGATTATCGCCTTCTCAATAAGATCACGGTCAAATTCCAATACCCTTTACCTTTGCTTTCTGATTTGTTTGCTCGGATTAAGGGGGCTAGTTGGTTTACTAAGATTGACCTTCGAGGGGCGTATAATCTTTTTTGTATTAAACAGGGTGACGAATGGAAAACAGCATTTAATACGCCCGAAGGCCATTTTGAATACCTTGTGATGCCATTCGGGCTCTCTAATGCTCCATCTGTGTTTCAGTCCTTTATGCATGATATCTTCCGGAATTATCTTGATAAATTCATGATTGCATATTTGGATGATATTTTGGTTTTTTTCCGATGATTGGGAGTCTCATGTGAAACAGGTCAGGATGGTATTTCAGATCCTTCGTGCTAATGCTTTGTTTGTGAAGGGGTCTAAGTGCCTTTTTGGAGTTCAGAAGGTTTCTTTTTTGGGTTTCATTTTTTCTCCCTCGGCTATTGAAATGGATCCTGTTAAGGTCCAGGCCATTCATGATTGGATTCAACCCACATCTGTGAAGAGCCTTCAGAAATTTTTGGGCTTTGCTAATTTTTATCGCCGTTTCATTGCTAACTTTTCCAGTGTGGTTAAGCCCCTGACCGATTTGACGAAGAAGGGCGCTGATGTGATGAATTGGTCCTCTGCGGCTGTTGAGGCCTTTCAGGAGCTTAAACGTCGTTTTACTTCCGTCCCTGTGTTGCATCAGCCGGATGTTTCTCTTCCTTTTCAGGTTGAGGTTGACGCTTCTGAGATTGGGGCAGGGGCCGTTTTGTCTCAGAGAAGTTCTGATGGTTCTTTGATGAAACCGTGTGCCTTCTTCTCCAAAAAGTTTTCACCTGCTGAGCGTAATTATGTTGTCGGCAATCGGGAGTTGTTGGCTATGAAGTGGGCATTCGAGGAGTGGCGACATTGGCTTGAGGGAGCCAAGCATCGCGTTGTGGTCTTGACCGATCATGAGAATCTGATTTACCTTGAGTCTGCCAAGCGGTTGAATCCTAGACAAGTTCGATGGTCCCTGTTTTTCTCCCGTTTTAATTTTGTGGTCTCGTATCTTCCGGGATCTAAGAATGTGAAGGCTGATGCCCTGTCTAGGAGTTTTTTGCCTGATTCTCCGGGAGTCCTTGAGCCGGTTGGTGTTCTCAAGGAGGGGGTGATTCTTTCTGCCATCTCCCCTGATTTACGGCGGGTGCTTCGGGAGTTTCAGGCTGATAAACCTGACCGCTGTCCAGTGGGGAAACTGTTTGTTCCTGATAGATGGACTAGTAAGGTAATTTCTGAGGTTCATTGTTCAGTGTTGGCTGGTCATCCTGGGATTTTTGGTACCAGAGATTTGGTTGCTAGGTCCTTCTGGTGGCCTTCCTTGTCGCGGGATGTGCGTTCTTTTGTGCAGTCCTGTGGGACTTGTGCCCAGGCCAAGCCTTGCTGTTCTCGTGCTAGTGGGTTGCTTTTGCCTTTGCCGGTCCCTGAGAGGCCCTGGACGCATATTTCCATGGATTTTATTTCTGATCTTCCGGTTTCCCAGAAGAAGTCTGTTATCTGGGTGGTTTGTGACCGGTTTTCTAAGATGGTCCATTTGGTACCCTTGCCTAAGTTGCCTTCCTCCTCTGATTTGGTTCCATTATTTTTTCAGCATGTGGTTCGTTTGCATGGCATTCCGGAGAATATTGTGTCTGACAGAGGTTCCCAGTTTGTTTCTAGGTTTTGGCGGTCCTTTTGTGCTAGAATGGGCATTGATTTGTCTTTTTCTTCAGCATTTCATCCTCAGACAAATGGCCAAACTGAGCGAACCAATCAGACCTTGGAAACCTATTTGAGATGCTTTGTGTCTGCTGATCAGGATGATTGGGTGACCTTCTTGCCGTTGGCCGAGTTTGCCGTTAATAATCGGGCTAGTTCGGCTACCTTGGTTTCGCCTTTTTTTTGTAATTTTGGTTTTCATTCTCGTTTTTCTTCAGGGCAGGTTGAGCCTTCTGACTGTCCTGGTGTCGATTCTGGGGTGGACAGGTTACAGCAGATTTGGACTCATGTGGTGGACAATTTGACGTTGTCTCACGAAAAGGCTCAACGTTTTGCTAACCGTCGTCGGTGTGTTGGTCCCCGGCTTCGTGTTGGGGATTTAGTCTGGTTATCTTCTCGTCATGTTCCTATGAAGGTTTCTTCCCCTAAGTTCAAGCCTCCCTTTATTGGTCCTTATAAGATTTCTGAAATTATCAATCCGGTATCTTTTTGTTTGGCCCTTCCAGCTTCTTTTTCCATCCATAATGTTTTCCATAGATCTTTGTTGCGGAGATATGTGGTGCCCGTGGTTCCCTCTGTTGATCCTCCTGCTCCGATGTTGGTTGAGGGGGAGTTGGAATATGTGGTGGAGAAGATTTTGGATTCTCGTTTTTCGAGGCGGAAGCTTCAGTATCTGGTCAAGTGGAAGGGTTATGGCCAGGAGCATAATTCTTGGGTTGTTGCCTCCGATGTCCATGCTGCCGATTTGGTTCGTGCTTTTCACTTGGCTCGTCCTGATCGGCCTGGGGGCTCTGGTGAGGGTTCGGTGACCCCTCCTCAAGGGGGGGTACTGTTGTGAATTCCGTTCTTGGGCTCCCTCCGGTGGTTGTAAATGGCACTTTTGTGAATTCTGCCCTTGGGCTCCCTCCAGTGGTTTTGAGTGGAACTGCTGCTCCTTGGGTTTAGCATTAGCAGCTGCTTCCACTGATCGTCTCTCCTGGCTCTGCTATTTAGCCTGGCTCTAGTCTTCAGCCAGTGCCAGCTGTCAATGTTTCTTGGTTGGATTCAGATCTTTCCTTGGATTTCTCTGATAGCCTGTCCATTTCAGCAAAGATAAGTCATTGCTTGTTCTTTTGGTTGTCCACTTGCTGTGGACTTAATCGTTCAGCTCATGTTATGTTTTTTATTGTCCAGCTTGTCAGTATGATATATTCAGCTTAGCTGGAAGCTCTGGGGAAGCAGATTTGCCCCTCCACACCGTGAGTCGGTGTGGAGATTTTTTGTAAACTCTGTGTGGATTTTTAGCTTTTAATACTGACCGCACAGTATCCTTTTCTATCCTGTCTATCTAGTTAGAATTGGCCTCCTTTGCTAAATCTTGTTTTCATTCTGTGTATGTCATTTCCCTCTCCACTCACAGTCAATATTTGTGGGGGTTATCTTTCCTTTGGGGAGTTTCTCTGAGGCAAGATAGCTTTCTGTTTCCATCTTTAGGGGTAGTTAGTTCTCAGGCTGTGACGAGGTGTCTAGGGAGTGACAGGAACATCAAACGGCTACTTCTAGTGTTTGTGTTAGGATTAGGAACTGCGGTCAGTACAGATACCACCTCCTCAGAGCTCGTCCCATGTTGCTCCTTAACCACCAGGTCATAACAGATATGGCAGAAAGGACCACCCCTTCTTTCAGAATGCCGACAGGTTCAAGGACCTCAGCAGAATCATGCAAAAAACTCCTAGAGAGAGCATCAGCCTTAATATTCTTAGAACCCGGAAGATACGAGACCACGAAATCAAAACGGGAAAAAAACAAGGACCATCGAGCCTGTCTAGGATTCAGCCGCCTGGCAGACTCGAGGTAAATCAGATTTTTATGATCGGTCAAGACCACAATACGGTGCTTAGCTCCCTCGAGCCAATGTCGCCACTCCTCAAACGCCCACTTCATAGCCAATAACTCCCGATTGCCGACATCATAATTGCGTTCAGCGGGCAAAAACTTACAGGAAAAGAAGACACACGGTTTCATCAAGGAACCAACAGGATCCCTCTGAGACAAAACGGCCCCTGCCCCAATCTCAGAAGCGTCAACCTCAACCTGAAACGGAAGAGAAACATCAGGTTGACGCAACACCGGGGCAGAAGTAAATCGGCGTTTAAGCTCCTGAAAGGCAGAGACAGCCGCAGAGGACCAACTTGTCACATCAGCGCCTTTCTTCATCAAATCGGTCAGGGGTTTAACCACACTGGAGAAGTTAGCAATGAAACGGGGATAAAAATTAGCAAAGCCCAAAAATTTCTGAAGGCTCTTCACAGATGTGGGTTGAATCCAATCATGAATGGCCTGAACCTTAACCGGATCCATCTCTATAGATGAGGGTGAAAAAATGAAGCCCAAAAAAGAAACCTTCTGCACTCCAAAGAGACACTTAGACCCCTTCACAAACAAAGCATTATCACGAAGGATCTGAAATACCATCCGGACCTGTTTCACATGAGACTCCCAATCATCGGAAAAAAATTAAAATGTCATCCAAATATACAATCATGAATTTATCAAGATAAGTCCGGAAGATATCGTGCATGAAGGACTGAAAAACAGATGGAGCATTAGAGAGCCCGAATGGCATCACAAGGTATTCAAAATGGCCTTCGGGCGTATTAAACGCAGTTTTCCATTCATCACCCTGCTTAATACGAACAAGATTATATGCCCCCCGAAGGTCAATCTTCGTAAACCAACTAGCCCCCTTAATCCTAGCAAACAAATCGGAAAGCAGAGGTAAAGGGTATTGAAACTTGACCATGATCTTATTCAAGAAGCGATAATCAATACAGGGTCTCAAGGAGCCATCCTTCTTCGCAACAAAAAAAAATCCCGCTCCCAACAGTGAAGAAGATGGCCGAATATGTCCTTTCTCCAAAGACTCATTAACATAACTCCGCATGGCGGTATGTTCAGGCTGAGACAGGTTGAAAAGTCGGCCCTTAGGAAACTTACAGCCTGGAATCAAGTCAATCGCACAATCACAGTCCCTATGCGGTGGAAGGGAACTGGACTTGGGCTCATCGAATACATCCTGAAAATCAGACAAAAACTCTGTAATTTCAGAAGTGGAAGAAGAGGAGATTGACATCAAAGGAACTTCATTATGAACCCCCTGACATCCCCAACTAGTCACAGACATAGACTTCCAATCCAACACAGGATTATGTGCCTGCAACCACGGAAAACCCAGCACGATAGCATCATGTAAATTATGCAACACCAGAACTCGACAATCTTCCTGATGGGCTGGCGCCATGCACATGGTCAACTGTGTCCAGAACTGGGGCTTATTTTTAGCCAAAGGTGTAGCATCAATGCCCCTTAAAGGAATAGGGTTCTGCAAAGACTGCAAGGGAAAACCACAACGCCTGGCAAACTCAAAGTCCATTAAGTTCAAGGCGGCGCCTGAATCCACAAATGCCATGACAGAAAATGATGACAATGAGCAGATCAAGGACACAGATAATAAAAGTTTAGGTTGTACAGTACTGATGGTAAATGAACTAGCGATCCTCTTTGTACGCTTAGGGCAGACTGAAATGACATGAGAAGCATCCCCACAATAAAAACACAACCTCTTCTGACCTCTGAATCCCTGTTGTACCGTTCTAGACAGAATCCTATCACACTGCATTGACTCAGGCATCTGCTCTGAGGACGAGGCCACAGCGCGCACAGTTCTGCGTTCCCGCAAACGCAAACATCTTTAACGGATTCAGAAGGACCCTTTCTGAAAATTGCCGCCAAAGCATCATCATTCCATTTAGTCAACACAGACCATTTCTGACAATACAATTCTGCCGCTTCTTGACCCTGAGACAGGACCAACAAGGTCTTCTCCACTTGATCCACAGAATTTGGTTCATCATATAATAATCCTAAAGCCTGAAAAAAGGCGTCTACATTAAGCAAGGCCGGATTCCCAGATTCCAGGGAAAATGCCCAATCCTGAGGATCACCACGCAGCAGGGAGATGACAATTTTAACCTGCTGAATGGAATCACCAGAGAATCGAGGTCTCAAAGCAAAAAACAGTTTACAGTTGTTTTTAAAACTCAAAAATTTGGACCTGTCCCCAAAAAACAAATCAGGAGTAGGAATCTTAGGCTCTAAAACTGGAATCTGAACAATATAATCAGAAATACCCTGTACCCTAGCAACAAGCTGGTCTACACGAGAAGCTAATCCCTGAACATCCATGCTAGCACAAGACTCCTCAGCCACCCAGAGAAAAAGAGTGAAGAAAAGACAAAGCAGGCTACAGAAAAAAAAAATGGCTCTTTCTTCCCTTCTTCTGAGATGCATTTAACTCATTGTTGGCCAGTTGTACTGTTATGATCCGGTGACCTTGGAGCCGCATGAGACTTTCTCAGGAGTAGGTGGAACCTGTACTGACCGCAAACCCTAAACTGTCACCGCAACTAGAAGTAGCCGTGGGGTGTACCTAACACATCCTAGACACCTCGACACAGCCGGAGGACTAAATACCCCTATAGATGGAAATGGGAATTCTATCTTGCCTCAGAGCAGAACCCCAAAGGATAGGCAGCCCCCCACAAATATTGACTGTGAGTATTAGAGGAAAGACACACGCAGGCAGAAATCAGGATTTAGCAAAAGAGGCCACGCTAGCTAAATAGAAAAGGATAGGACAGAATACTAAGCAGTCAGTATTAAAACCCTAAAAATATCCACAGCAGATGATACAAAAATTCCACCATCTAACTAAAGACATGGAATGTATATCTGCATCTCCTGAGAATCCAACTTGACTGAAATATCCAAACACAGTCTAAGCTGGACAAGAAAAAACATTGAATAGTACTGAATTGTAAAGCACACAGCATGTGTGCTGCAGAAACAAAACCAGACACTTATCTTTGCTGATTTGGCAGCAGGGCAGGAGGAACCAGACAGAGATGCAAAACCTCCAAGAACAATGGACAACTGGCAAGGGCTAATGAATCCTGCACACCTAAATATCCCAGTCAGAGCTGCAATCAGCAGGAACACCTGCCTAGGATTGCAACCCAGGGACAACTGCATTACTACCAACAACCACCGGAGGGAACCCAAGAGCAGAATTCACAACAATTACTACACCGCATCAATAGGATAATGGTTGGAGCCATGTAACGTAAAATCCTGAGTGACAACCTCCTTCCCTCCGCTAGGACATTAAATATGGGTTGTGGCTGGGTCTTTCAGGAAGACAATGACCCAAAACATACAGCCAAGACAACAAAGGAGAGGCTCAAAAAGAAACACATTAAGGTCATGGAGTGGCCTAGCCAGTCTCCAGACCTTAATCCAATAGAAAACTTATGGAGGGAGTTGAAGGTCCAAGTTGCCAAGTGACAGCCTCAAAATTTTAATGATTTAGAGATGATCTGCAAAGAGGAGTGGACCAAAATTCCTCCTGACATGTGCACAAACCTCATCATCAACTACAAAAAAAAGTCTGACTGCTGTGCTTGCCAACAAGGGGTTTGCCACAAAGTATTAAGTCTTGTTTGCCAGAGGGCTCAAATACTTATTTCTCACTGCAAAATGCAAATAAATTTATATAATTTATACAATGTGATTTTCTGGATTTTATTTTTGATATTTTGTTTTAAAATTATAGACTGTTCATGGGTTTGTCAGTTGGAAAATTTACAAAATCAGCAAGGTATCAAACACTTATTTCCCCCACTGTATATTCTTGTACAGAGCAGCAGTTTTATAGTAGCAGCTATAGTCTTATACATAGTGAGCAGTATTATAGTAGTTATATTCCTGTACATAGGGGCAGTATTATAGTAGTTATAGTCTTGTACATAAGGGCAGTATTATAGTAGTTATATTCTTGTACATAGGAGCAGTATTATAGTAGTTATATTCTTGTACAGAGGAGCAGTTTTACAGTAGTTATATTCTTGTACATAGGGGCAGTATTACACTAGTTATATTCCTGTAAATTGTGTATTATAGTAGTGATATTCCTGTACATAGGGGGCAGCTATATAGTAATCATAATCTTTTTATGTATGATCAGTAGTGTTGAGCATTCCGATACCGCAAGTATCGGGTATCGGCCGATACTTGCGGTATCGGAATTCCGATACCGGGATTCCGATACTTGCCGCGTATCGGATACCGGAATCGGAAGTTCTAAGATTCAAAAAGCAGAAATTCAGCCAATGAGATTGATTCCAAGTGTGGGCACATCCTGTTTAGCATGGAGGGCATGAAACTACTGGCAAGGCTGTGATTGGCTGGTGTAATGATGTCATGATGCAGTTTAAAAGTCGCTGGCGCCATTTTGCGATCACTCTGCTGTGAATTCAGTTAGTGACAGGACGCTGTTTGCTGACTGAGGGACAGTTTAGAGATAGCGATTTGCTTCTTTGTGCTTTCCAAAGGCTAATTTAGCAACCGCTGTGTTCACCTACTATTCACCTTGCTTTTGCCTTGTAGCGCTGTTTTCACAGCGATCTGCAGGGTCTGTGTGTGTGTGTGTGTGAGTGCAGCCCAGTCTCCAGTCTGAGTGCAGCCACATAGGCCATCCATAGTTGGTTGTATTCAGTTCAGGGAGGGTGGTTCATTGCCTCATACTGTTCCTTTTTTTTTTTTTTTTCCCAAGTAGTGTAGTCTGCTGCTAATTTATTCAAAAAAATCCTATTAGTGTCTTTCCACCCGTCTCCAGCTAATTTGTGGAAAAACACTACATAGGATAAAGTAGAGGAGGGTTTTTGGGCCTTGCAGCGCCGTTTACGGCTGTCTGCACGGTCTCCGTGTGACTGCAGCTCGCCCTGTAATCTGTGAGCAGCTGTAGCCTGGTTGTCTCCAGCTCAGGGTTTTTCACTGCGTCATACCGCCAAATCAATTTTCTTTTTTTTCAAAGTAGTGTAGTCTGCTGCTAATTAATTTAAAAAAATCCTATTAGTGTCTTTCCACCCGTCTCCAGCTAATTTGTGGAAAAACACTACATAGGATAAAGTAGAGGAGGGTTTTTGGGCCTTGCAGCGCCGTTTACGGCTGTCTGCACGGTCTCCGTGTGACTGCAGCTCGCCCTGTAATCTGTGAGCAGCTGTAGCCTGGTTGTCTCCAGCTCAGGGTTTTTCACTGCGTCATACCGCCAAATCAATTTTCTTTTTTTTCAAAGTAGTGTAGTCTGCTGCTAATTAATTTAAAAAAATCCTATTAGTGTCTTTCCACCCGTCTCCAGCTAATTTGTGGAAAAACACTACATAGGATAAAGTAGAGGAGGGTTTTTGGGCCTTGCAGCGCCGTTTACGGCTGTCTGCACGGTCTCCGTGTGACTGCAGCTCGCCCTGTAATCTGTGAGCAGCTGTAGCCTGGTTGTCTCCAGCTCAGGGTTTTTCACTGCGTCATACCGCCAAATCAATTTTCTTTTTTTTCAAAGTAGTGTAGTCTGCTGCTAATTAATTTAAAAAAATCCTATTAGTGTCTTTCCACCCGTCTCCAGCTAATTTGTGGAAAAACACTACATAGGATAAAGTAGAGGAGGGTTTTTGGGCCTTGCAGCGCCGTTTACGGCTGTCTGCACGGTCTCCGTGTGACTGCAGCTCGCCCTGTAATCTGTGAGCAGCTGTAGCCTGGTTGTCTCCAGCTCAGGGTTTTTCACTGCGTCATACCGCCAAATCAATTTTCTTTTTTTTCAAAGTAGTGTAGTCTGCTGCTAATTAATTTAAAAAAATCCTATTAGTGTCTTTCCACCCGTCTCCAGCTAATTTGTGGAAAAACACTACATAGGATAAAGTAGAGGAGGGTTTTTGGGCCTTGCAGCGCCGTTTACGGCTGTCTGCACGGTCTCCGTGTGACTGCAGCTCGCCCTGTAATCTGTGAGCAGCTATAGCCTGGTTGTCTCCAGCTCAGGGTTTTTCACTGCGTCATACCGCCAAATCAATTTTCTTTTTTTTCAAAGTAGTGTAGTCTGCTGCTAATTAATTTAAAAAAATCCTATTAGTGTCTTTCCACCCGTCTCCAGCTAATTTGTGGAAAAACACTACATAGGATAAAGTAGAGGAGGGTTTTTGGGCCTTGCAGCGCCGTTTACGGCTGTCTGCACGGTCTCCGTGTGACTGCAGCTCGCCCTGTAATCTGTGAGCAGCTATAGCCTGGTTGTCTCCAGCTCAGGGTTTTTCACTGCGTCATACCGCCAAATCAATTTTCTTTTTTTTCAAACTAGTGTAGTCTGCTGCTAATTTATTCAAAAAAATCCTATTAGTGTCTTTCCACCCGTCTCCAGCTAATTTGTGGAAAAACACTACATAGGATAAAGTAGAGGAGGGTTTTTGGGCCTTGTAGCGCCGTTTACGTCTGTCTGCACGGTCTCCGTGTGACTGCAGCTCTATCTGTTGTCAGTTCAGCCCCCAAAAAATAAATAAATAATAAAGTTCACCAAACACACCAGTTACACCACTTTACATTTCTGTAGGCCACATTAGCTCATATTTGTGTCTAGTCCACACTTTAGATAATTAGTGCTTCTTATACCTGTTAGGAGGAGTTGCTCAGGAATAAGCACACAAATCCGTTAGTACTTTTCTGCTTATCTTTATCAGTCAACCAAGATGAAGAAGGCAGTGAGTAAGGCACGGGGGCGTGGGAGCCGTCGCGGAGCAGGGAGGGGACGTGGGGATTCTGTGCCTGCTGCGGGCACCGGTGACTCATCAGCACCCACTTTCACCAGGCAACAGTCGTTCATGCGAAGCTTTGTGTCCGAGCGCCGTACACCGCTGCTGCGTGAAGAACAAATTGAAGCTGTTGTCGGATGGATGGCAGCTAATGCATCAACTTCCATTAGTGCCACATCCTCTCAGACACAGAGCACTGGAGAGCAGCCATCTGTCTCTTCACCACCTGCCAAATTGCCCAGGCAGACAGAGAGCCCAGGACAGGAGCCGTCTCTACTTCTGTTCTCTGAATCTCTTGGCTTGGAAACAGGGGGCCAGCCAAGCAGCATTGGAGAAATGGAAGAAGAGGCAGGGTGCAGTGATGCCCAACAGCTTTTTCTGTCTTCCTCTGAAGAGGCGGGTGGGCCAGTGGCTCCGGTCACCACATCGCAGGCCGCATCAGCTGATGATGACACTCAGGTGCCACTTACTGGTGCGTGCTCTGCTGCTGAGACTACCCAGGAGGAGCAGTTGGGGGCAGAGGGTAGTGTAGATGATGAGGTCCTCGACCCATCTTGGCGTGAGGGACAGGAAGGTGGTGGGAGCAGCTCTGAGGAAGAGATTCCCCGTACGGCCCAAAGAGGGAGAGGGAGGGGGAAGACTGCGGATCCTGCAGCCTCCGCTTTGGCACCCGTTAGGAGCATGTCTCTTCCAAAAGCCAAAAAGGGCGCTCCCAAGACTTGCAGTGCCTGGTCCTTTTTTGACACAGTTGCAGATGACATTTGCTATGTCAGATGCAACGTGTGTCATCAAAAAGTCAAAAGAGGTCGAAATGTCAGCAACCTCAATACCTCCAACATGTGGAAACATGTGCGCAACAGGCACCCGGCGGAGTTAGAAAAACACACTGAAGAGGTAGGCCAACCAACAGCGGCAGCTACCACCTCTTCAGCTCGTGTTGCCTCTTCCTCTACCTCACACGCAGCTGGTTCGGCGTCCTCCCAGGATCGCCGTGGAAGAACCTCTGCCCCTGTTGTCCAGAGACCCGCTGTAATTCCACCCGCAGCGCCACTTTCCCAGTCATCCACACACTCCCAGCCCAGTCTACAGCCATCGGTAGTACAGGCATGGGAGAAAAGGCGGCCTTTCTCGTCAAACCACCCACGAGCACAGGCTCTGACTGCAGGCATTGCCAAACTTCTGTCACTGGAAATGCTGTCATTCAGGCTGGTGGAGACTGACAGCTTCCGTGACTTCATGTCATTGGCAGTCCCACAGTACAAAGTGCCCAGCCGCTTTTACTTCAGCAGGCAAGCCGTCCCTGCCCTGCAGAAGCATGTGGAGGGACACATAAAACACGCGCTACTGAACGCCGTCAGTAGCAAGGTCCACCTCACCACCGATGCGTGGACCAGTCAACATGGACAGGGGCGATACCTTTCCCTCACTGCCCATTGGGTTAATGTCGTTGAGCCGGGTACAGACCGTGCGAGTGGCGCAGGACGTGTCCTGCCCACTCCAAGGATTGCAGGAATCCATTCTGTACGCATTGACTCCTCCTCTTACACCAGTTCCTCAGAATCATCGCTGCAGGAGCCGTCACAGTCCACCTCCACATGGACCCGTGATGAACGTGTACCTGTTACGACCGACATGAGCACAGCCGTGGCCAAACGTCAACAGGCCGTCTTGAAATTAATTTTCTTGGGGAATCGTAGCCACACAGCGCAGGAGCTCTGGAATGCCATCAAGCAGGAGAGCGATGTGTGGTTTGTGCCAGCGAATCTCCAGCCAGGCATGGTAGTGTGTGATAATGGCCGAAATCTGGTGGCAGCTCTGGGCCTCGGCAACCTCACTCACATCCCATGTCTGGCACATGTGCTCAATTTGGTCGTGCAGAGCTTTTTGAGGGACTATCCGGATCTTGATGCACTGCTGCACAAGGTCCGCCTAGAGTGTGCTCACTTGCGGCGTTCCAGCACGGCAAAAGCGCGCATTGCGGCTCTGCAGCGCCGACACCGCCTGCCGGAACATCGCATCATATGTGACCTACCTACCAGGTGGAATTCCACGTTACATATGTTGGAGCGGTTGTGTGAGCAGCAGCAAGCTGTAATGGAGTACCAGCTGCTTCAGGCGCAAAAAAGTCGCAGTCAGCGCCGTACAGACTTCACAACCACAGAGTGGGCCACTATGAATGACGTCTGCCAGGTTTTGCGTCCCTTTGATTATTCCACGCGGATGGCGAGTGCAGATGATGCACTAGTCAGCATGACTGTCCCCCTTATCTGCCTGCTTGAAAAATCACTGCAAGCGCTAAGGGATGATGTTGTGGAAGAGGTGGAGGATGAGGATTCACCATTTCCATCATCTTCTGGACAGTCAGCGCCACGTGGTTCCTCACAAACGCGTAGGCAGGGGACCGTTTGTGAGGAGGATGAGGAGGAGTCAATGGAGGAGGAAGACATCCGTCCAGAGGAGGGAGTTACACAATTGTCCAGTACTCAGTGTGTACAGCGAGGGTGGGGTGATGACGAGCGGGCAGAGATCACGCCTCCAGCAGGGGACAGCGTTTCTTGGGCAGTTGGCAGTCTGCAGCACATGGTGGATTACATGCTGCAGTGCCTGAGAAACGACCGCCGCATCGCCCACATTCTCAACATGTCTGATTATTGGGTGTTCACCCTCCTCGATCCTCGCTACCGGGACAACGTAGAAAGCCTCATCACACCGTTGAACCGGGAGCGAAAAATGCGGGAGTACCAAGACACACTGGTCAATTCCATCATCTTCTCCATTCCAACTGAGAGAAGTGCTGCTAGTGCATTCCAAAGCAGCTCAGTGCGTCCAGGCCGTGGTGGAGGCTCTGCACAAAGAGGGAGCAGAAGCAGTGCCTCTGCCCAAGGCAAGACCAGTATGGCCGAACTGTGGCACAGTTTTCTGTGCCCGCCACAAAAGTCTACACCATCACAGACGGCTCCAGTCAGCAGGAGGCAACGTTTCCGTCAGATGGTGACAGACTACATGTCTTGCCCTCTTGCTGTACTCCCAGACGGCTCTTCCCCTTTCAAGTTTTGGGTCTCAAAGCTGGATACATGGCCAGAGCTAAGCCAGTATGCATTGGAGGTGCTGTCTTGCCCTGCGGCCAGTGTATTATCGGAACGTGTCTTTAGTGCTGCAGGTGGTGTACTAACTGACCGTCGCATGCGACTATCCTCCGATAACGTTGACCGGCTTACTTTCCTGAAAATGAACAAGGCCTGGATCTCGCCGGAATTTGCCACTCCTCCTCCTGATTGAATAATTAGGTCACTGTATACGTTATCCAGGTCTCCTGTTGTGTTCATCTTTCTACCACCTGAACTTAAATTCCTGGGCTCCAACACCGCCAGTTGAGGCTCAGACGTGCCGTCTGCACAGTCAAAACATACGACCCAGTGTTATTGGGTTTCAGTAATGTCAGCTGATCCCCAGCTGTGTAGCCGGCAATGTGTCATGCGACCGCCACGCTGACACAACAACTGAAATGTAAGGGAATCTGTCCCCCCCCCCCCAAGGCGTTTGTTACTGAAAGAGCCACCTTGTGCAGCAGTAATGCTGCCCAAGGAAAAGGTAGCTATTTTTGTTTAGCTCCTTGCACACGCAGAACTTAACACTTATAAAATGTGTCCACTGATACCGTAAAACCGTCCCGGAGGTGGGACTTTACTTCGTAATGTGACGCAGCCCAGCCGTCATTCCTACCCCCCCGGCGCCGCGCACCGGCTCCTCAGCGTTGTTTTATTCCGTCCTGGAGCCTGCGCTGTTATGTTATCCCGTGGCCAGGCACACTTAGCGCTGCCCGTCTTCTGGCATCATTTGGTGTCTGGATGGCTGCGCCTGTGCGGCCGCGCTGGCAGAGAGCCCGCCTCGCAGTGTCTTCTGATTTAATCCCACTGGGGGCCTGGGATCCATGGACATGCGCAGTGCATATCTGAACCTCCACCTCTCACTCATTTCCCTATGGCTTCTTCAGACTGTTCGGTGTCAGCTGGTCCCTAACAGCATGCCACGGCCGTGACACCGCACAGTCTGAAGAAGCCATAGGGAGATGAGTGAGAGGTGGAGGTTCAGATATGCAGTGCGCATGTCCATGGATCCCAGGCCCCCAGTGGGATTAAATCAGAAGACACTGCGAGGCGGGCTCTCTGCCAGCGCGGCCGCACAGGCGCAGCCATCCAGACACCAAATGATGCCAGAAGACGGGCAGCGCTAAGTGTGCCTGGCCACGGGATAACATAACAGCGCAGGCTCCTTGACGGAATAAAACAACGCTGAGGAGCCGGTGCGCGGCGCCGGGGGGGTAGGAATGACGGCTGGGCTGCGTCACATTACGAAGGAAAGTCCCACCTCCGGGACGGTTTTACGGTTGCAGGGGACACATTTTATAAGTGTTTAGTTCTGTGTTTGCAAGGAGCATGATGAAAAGAGCCACCTTTTCCTTTTGCATCTTTTGTGCTGCACAAGCTGGCTCTTTCAGCTACAAACGCCTTGGGGGGGGGTTAAAGGTTCCCTTTCGACTTTCTCAGGCTTCGGCCTACATTGTGTTCCTCTGCTTTTCCACCTGTCCCTGGGCTCCAACACCGCCAGTTGCCGTCCAGAAGTGCTGTACGCACAGTCAACAGTCCCTCCTCTGTTATTGGGGTTCAGTAACGTCAGCTGTTCCCCTGCTGTGTGTGTGGCAATCCCTCCTACCTCCTCCAACCTCCTCCTCCTCCACCCGTCCCTGGGCTCCAACACCGCCAGTTGCCGTCCAGAAGTGCTGTACGCACAGTCAACAGTCCCTCCTCTGTTATTGGGGTTCAGTAACGTCAGCTGTTCCCCTGCTGTGTGTGTGGCAATCCCTCCTACCTCCTCCTACCTCCTCCAACCTCCTCCTCCTCCACCTGCCCCTGGGCTCCAACACCGCCAGTTGCCGTCCAGAAGTGCTGTACGCACAGTCAACAGTCCCTCCTCTGTTATTGGGGTTCAGTAACGTCAGCTGTTCCCCTGCTGTGTGTGTGGCAATCCCTCCTACCTCCTCCAACCTCCTCCTCCTCCACCCGTCCCTGGGCTTCAACACCGCCAGTTGCCGTCCAGAAGTGCTGTACGCACAGTCAACAGTCCCTCCTCTGTTATTGGGGTTCAGTAACGTCAGCTGTTCCCCTGCTGTGTGTGTGGCAATCCCTCCTACCTCCTCCAACCTCCTCCTCCTCCACCCGTCCCTGGGCTCCAACACCGCCAGTTGCCGTCCAGAAGTGCTGTACGCACAGTCAACAGTCCCTCCTCTGTTATTGGGGTTCAGTAACGTCAGCTGTTCCCCTGCTGTGTGTGTGGCAATCCCTCCTACCTCCTCCAACCTCCTCCTCCTCCACCCGTCCCTGGGCTCCAACACCGCCAGTTGCCGTCCAGAAGTGCTGTACGCACAGTCAACAGTCCCTCCTCTGTTATTGGGGTTCAGTAACGTCAGCTGTTCCCCTGCTGTGTGTGTGGCAATCCCTCCTACCTCCTCCTACCTCCTCCAACCTCCTCCTCCTCCACCTGCCCCTGGGCTCCAACACCGCCAGTTGCCGTCCAGAAGTGCTGTACGCACAGTCAACAGTCCCTCCTCTGTTATTGGGGTTCAGTAACGTCAGCTGTTCCCCTGCTGTGTGTGTGGCAATCCCTCCTACCTCCTCCAACCTCCTCCTCCTCCACCCGTCCCTGGGCTCCAACACCGCCAGTTGCCGTCCAGAAGTGCTGTACGCACAGTCAACAGTCCCTCCTCTGTTATTGGGGTTCAGTAACGTCAGCTGTTCCCCTGCTGTGTGTGTGGCAATCCCTCCTACCTCCTCCTACCTCCTCCAACCTCCTCCTCCTCCACCTGCCCCTGGGCTCCAACACCGCCAGTTGCCGTCCAGAAGTGCTGTACGCACAGTCAACAGTCCCTCCTCTGTTATTGGGGTTCAGTAACGTCAGCTGTTCCCCTGCTGTGTGTGTGGCAATCCCTCCTACCTCCTCCAACCTCCTCCTCCTCCACCCGTCCCTGGGCTTCAACACCGCCAGTTGCCGTCCAGAAGTGCTGTACGCACAGTCAACAGTCCCTCCTCTGTTATTGGGGTTCAGTAACGTCAGCTGTTCCCCTGCTGTGTGTGTGGCAATCCCTCCTACCTCCTCCTACCTCCTCCAACCTCCTCCTCCTCCACCTGCCCCTGGGCTCCAACACCGCCAGTTGCCGTCCAGAAGTGCTGTACGCACAGAGCCAAACACCTCGCCAATGTGTTAGTGGGGTTCAGCACCGCCAGCTGTTCCCCTGCTGTGTATACGGCAACGTGTACTGCGACCGCCACGCAGGCACAACAAGTTAAATGTAAGGGAACCTGACCCCCCCCCCCCCCCCACAGGCGTTTGTTACTGAAGGAGCCACCTTGTGCAGCAGTAATGATGCAAAGGGAAAAAGTGCCTCTTTTCGTGATGCTCCTTGCACATGCTGAACCAAACACTTATGAAATGTGTCCCCACACAGCGTTAAACCGTCCGGTAGGTGGAACTTTCCTTTGTCGTGTGACGCAGCACAGCCATCATTTTTACCCCCTTGGCGCCGTGCGCCGCCTCCTCAGCGTTGTTTTAATCTGTCCCGGAGCCTGCGCTGTTAGGTTAGCCCTTGGCCATGCACACATGTTGCGCTGCCCGTCTTCTGACCTCATTTGGTGTCAGGCTGGCTGCGCCTGTGCGGGTGCGCTGGCCGAGATCCCGCCTCGCAGTGTCGTCTAATGTAATCCCACCGCGGGCCTGTGATCCGTGCCCGTGCGCAGTGCATATCCTCTCCTCTCACTCCCCTCCCTACGGCTTCTTCAGACTGTGCGATGTCAGCTGGTCCCTAATAGCATGCCACGGCCGTGACACCGCACAGTCTGAAAAAGCCGTAGGGAGGGGAGTGAGAGGAGAGGATATGCACTGCGCACGGGCACGGATCACAGGCCCGCGGTGGGATTACATTAGACGACACTGCGAGGCGGGATCTCGGCCAGCGCACCCGCACAGGCGCAGCCAGCCTGACACCAAATGATGTCAGAAGACGGGCAGCGCAAAATGTGTGCATGGCCAAGGGCTAACCTAACAGCCCAGGCTCCGGGACAGATTAAAACAACGCTGAGGAGGCGGCGCACGGCGCCAAGGGGGTAAAAATGATGGCTGTGCTGCGTCACACGACAAAGGAAAGTTCCACCTACCGGACGGTTTAACGCTGTGAGGGGACACATTTCATAACTGTTAGGTTCCGCATGTGCAAGGACCATAATTAAAAGAGCTAAGTTTACCTTTTCCAGCATTAGTGCTGTACACAATGGCTCTTTCAGCTACAAACGCCTGGGGGGGGGGGGGTTAAAGGTTTCCTTTCAACTTGCTCGAGTGCAGGCTTCGGCCTACACTCCGCTCCCCCTGCTCCTCCTGCTGACCCTGGGCTCCAACACCGCCAGTTGGGGCCCGGTACTGCTAGCTGCACAGAGAAAAACACCTCGCCAATGTGTCAGTGGGGTCCAGCACCGCCAGCTGTTCCCCTGCTGTGTAGCCGGCAACGTGTCCTGCAAAAGTCACGCAGACACAACACACCCAAAGCTGCCGCCTGTGCAGGCTTCGGCCTACACTCCCCTCCCCCTGCTCCTCCTCCTCCTGCTCCTCCTCCTGCTGTCCCTGGGCTCTAACACACCGCCAGTTTTTGCCCAGATGTGCTAGCTGCACAGAGAAAAACACCAGCCAATGTGTCAGTGGGGTCCAGCACCGCCAGCTGTTCCCCTGCTGTGCAGCCGGCAACGTGTCCTGCAAAAGCCACGCAGACACAAGAACTGAAATTGAAGGGAACCTGTCCCCCCTCCCCCAGGCGTTTTTACGTTATCCAGCCACCTTGTACAGCGGTAATGCTGCATGTGTGCAAGGTGGCTCAGAAACGTATTCTCCTCGCACATGTGGAACTGAAAACACGTCTGCAATGTGTCCTCTGTGTGACCATTTAACCGTCCCGGTGGTGTGACTTTCCTTTGTAATGACACGCTGCAACCCCCTTGGTAGCGCTGCCCGTCTTCTGGCATCATGGTTTGGCTGCCTGCGCCTCTGCGGCCGCCCTGACCCACACAACGCCCCTCGGTGTCTTATTTATTGGGACTGCGAGGGTGTGATTGATGGGCAGGATCAGTGCATCAGTTCGCCTGTCCCTCCTCTCCTTCCGCCTTCTTCGGACTGTGCGGCTTCATGGCCGTGGCATGCGATAAGGGATCAGATGACGCCGCATAGTCTGAAGCGGGTGTAAGAACCCAAGCGAGAGGCGAACATATGTACTGCGCCAGGCCATGAATCCCAGCCCCGCAGTGTTTAAACTATGTCAATACACTGCGGGGCTGTGATTCATGGGCATCGCGAACCGCACCGGCCAACATTAAATGAGGTCAGAAGATGGGCAGCGCTAACGGCGCTAGGCCAGGGGATAACACGACAGCGCAGACTCCTGTACAGCAAATAACAACGCTCGGGAGGCTGCACCCAGCACCAAGGTGGGATTCTTGACACCTGTGCTGCGTCTCATTACAAAGGGAACTCTCGCCTCCATTACACAGTTTGACTGTCTAAAGGGCTGAATGTTATACGTGTTCCATTCAGCGTGTGCAAGGAGAAAAATTACAAGAGCAACCTTTGACTTGCGCAGCACTGCTGCTGCATAAGCTGTGGCTCTTCTACTTTGTAACCCCTGAGGGGGGGTTAAAGGTGACTTTTGAAATCGGTTCAATTAGGCTTCGGCCTACACTCTGCTCCACCTGCAGAGCCCGGGCTCCAACAACGCTAGTTGCTGTCCGGAAGTGCTGGCTGCACAGAGCCAAACACCTCGCCAATGTGTCAGTGGGGTCCAGCACCGCCAGCTGTTCCCCTGCTGTGTAGCCGGCAACGTGTCCTGCAAAAGTCACGCAGACACAACACACCCAAAGCTGCCGCCTGTGCAGGCTTCGGCCTACACTCCCCTCCCCCTGCTCCTCCTCCTCCTGCTCCTCCTCCTGCTGTCCCTGGGCTCTAACACACCGCCAGTTTTTGCCCAGATGTGCTAGCTGCACAGAGAAAAACACCAGCCAATGTGTCAGTGGGGTCCAGCACCGCCAGCTGTTCCCCTGCTGTGCAGCCGGCAACGTGTCCTGCAAAAGCCACGCAGACACAAGAACTGAAATTGAAGGGAACCTGTCCCCCCTCCCCCAGGCGTTTTTACGTTATCCAGCCACCTTGTACAGCGGTAATGCTGCATGTGTGCAAGGTGGCTCAGAAACGTATTCTCCTCGCACATGTGGAACTGAAAACACGTCTGCAATGTGTCCTCTGTGTGACCATTTAACCGTCCCGGTGGTGTGACTTTCCTTTGTAATGACACGCTGCAACCCCCTTGGTAGCGCTGCCCGTCTTCTGGCATCATGGTTTGGCTGCCTGCGCCTCTGCGGCCGCCCTGACCCACACAACGCCCCTCGGTGTCTTATTTATTGGGACTGCGAGGGTGTGATTGATGGGCAGGATCAGTGCATCAGTTCGCCTGTCCCTCCTCTCCTTCCGCCTTCTTCGGACTGTGCGGCTTCATGGCCGTGGCATGCGATAAGGGATCAGATGACGCCGCATAGTCTGAAGCGGGTGTAAGAACCCAAGCGAGAGGCGAACATATGTACTGCGCCAGGCCATGAATCCCAGCCCCGCAGTGTTTAAACTATGTCAATACACTGCGGGGCTGTGATTCATGGGCATCGCGAACCGCACCGGCCAACATTAAATGAGGTCAGAAGATGGGCAGCGCTAACGGCGCTAGGCCAGGGGATAACACGACAGCGCAGACTCCTGTACAGCAAATAACAACGCTCGGGAGGCTGCACCCAGCACCAAGGTGGGATTCTTGACACCTGTGCTGCGTCTCATTACAAAGGGAACTCTCGCCTCCATTACACAGTTTGACTGTCTAAAGGGCTGAATGTTATACGTGTTCCATTCAGCGTGTGCAAGGAGAAAAATTACAAGAGCAACCTTTGACTTGCGCAGCACTGCTGCTGCATAAGCTGTGGCTCTTCTACTTTGTAACCCCTGAGGGGGGGTTAAAGGTGACTTTTGAAATCGGTTCAATTAGGCTTCGGCCTACACTCTGCTCCACCTGCAGAGCCCGGGCTCCAACAACGCTAGTTGCTGTCCGGAAGTGCTGGCTGCACAGAGCCAAACACCTCGCCAATGTGTCAGTGGGGTCCAGCACCGCCAGCTGTTCCCCTGCTGTGTAGCCGGCAACGTGTCCTGCAAAAGTCACGCAGACACAACACACCCAAAGCTGCCGCCTGTGCAGGCTTCGGCCTACACTCCCCTCCCCCTGCTCCTCCTCCTCCTGCTCCTCCTCCTGCTGTCCCTGGGCTCTAACACACCGCCAGTTTTTGCCCAGATGTGCTAGCTGCACAGAGAAAAACACCAGCCAATGTGTCAGTGGGGTCCAGCACCGCCAGCTGTTCCCCTGCTGTGCAGCCGGCAACGTGTCCTGCAAAAGCCACGCAGACACAAGAACTGAAATTGAAGGGAACCTGTCCCCCCTCCCCCAGGCGTTTTTACGTTATCCAGCCACCTTGTACAGCGGTAATGCTGCATGTGTGCAAGGTGGCTCAGAAACGTATTCTCCTCGCACATGTGGAACTGAAAACACGTCTGCAATGTGTCCTCTGTGTGACCATTTAACCGTCCCGGTGGTGTGACTTTCCTTTGTAATGACACGCTGCAACCCCCTTGGTAGCGCTGCCCGTCTTCTGGCATCATGGTTTGGCTGCCTGCGCCTCTGCGGCCGCCCTGACCCACACAACGCCCCTCGGTGTCTTATTTATTGGGACTGCGAGGGTGTGATTGATGGGCAGGATCAGTGCATCAGTTCGCCTGTCCCTCCTCTCCTTCCGCCTTCTTCGGACTGTGCGGCTTCATGGCCGTGGCATGCGATAAGGGATCAGATGACGCCGCATAGTCTGAAGCGGGTGTAAGAACCCAAGCGAGAGGCGAACATATGTACTGCGCCAGGCCATGAATCCCAGCCCCGCAGTGTTTAAACTATGTCAATACACTGCGGGGCTGTGATTCATGGGCATCGCGAACCGCACCGGCCAACATTAAATGAGGTCAGAAGATGGGCAGCGCTAACGGCGCTAGGCCAGGGGATAACACGACAGCGCAGACTCCTGTACAGCAAATAACAACGCTCGGGAGGCTGCACCCAGCACCAAGGTGGGATTCTTGACACCTGTGCTGCGTCTCATTACAAAGGGAACTCTCGCCTCCATTACACAGTTTGACTGTCTAAAGGGCTGAATGTTATACGTGTTCCATTCAGCGTGTGCAAGGAGAAAAATTACAAGAGCAACCTTTGACTTGCGCAGCACTGCTGCTGCATAAGCTGTGGCTCTTCTACTTTGTAACCCCTGAGGGGGGGTTAAAGGTGACTTTTGAAATCGGTTCAATTAGGCTTCGGCCTACACTCTGCTCCACCTGCAGAGCCCGGGCTCCAACAACGCTAGTTGCTGTCCGGAAGTGCTGGCTGCACAGAGCCAAACACCTCGCCAATGTGTCAGTGGGGTCCAGCACCGCCAGCTGTTCCCCTGCTGTGTAGCCGGCAACGTGTCCTGCAAAAGTCACGCAGACACAACACACCCAAAGCTGCCGCCTGTGCAGGCTTCGGCCTACACTCCCCTCCCCCTGCTCCTCCTCCTCCTGCTCCTCCTCCTGCTGTCCCTGGGCTCTAACACACCGCCAGTTTTTGCCCAGATGTGCTAGCTGCACAGAGAAAAACACCAGCCAATGTGTCAGTGGGGTCCAGCACCGCCAGCTGTTCCCCTGCTGTGCAGCCGGCAACGTGTCCTGCAAAAGCCACGCAGACACAAGAACTGAAATTGAAGGGAACCTGTCCCCCCTCCCCCAGGCGTTTTTACGTTATCCAGCCACCTTGTACAGCGGTAATGCTGCATGTGTGCAAGGTGGCTCAGAAACGTATTCTCCTCGCACATGTGGAACTGAAAACACGTCTGCAATGTGTCCTCTGTGTGACCATTTAACCGTCCCGGTGGTGTGACTTTCCTTTGTAATGACACGCTGCAACCCCCTTGGTAGCGCTGCCCGTCTTCTGGCATCATGGTTTGGCTGCCTGCGCCTCTGCGGCCGCCCTGACCCACACAACGCCCCTCGGTGTCTTATTTATTGGGACTGCGAGGGTGTGATTGATGGGCAGGATCAGTGCATCAGTTCGCCTGTCCCTCCTCTCCTTCCGCCTTCTTCGGACTGTGCGGCTTCATGGCCGTGGCATGCGATAAGGGATCAGATGACGCCGCATAGTCTGAAGCGGGTGTAAGAACCCAAGCGAGAGGCGAACATATGTACTGCGCCAGGCCATGAATCCCAGCCCCGCAGTGTTTAAACTATGTCAATACACTGCGGGGCTGTGATTCATGGGCATCGCGAACCGCACCGGCCAACATTAAATGAGGTCAGAAGATGGGCAGCGCTAACGGCGCTAGGCCAGGGGATAACACGACAGCGCAGACTCCTGTACAGCAAATAACAACGCTCGGGAGGCTGCACCCAGCACCAAGGTGGGATTCTTGACACCTGTGCTGCGTCTCATTACAAAGGGAACTCTCGCCTCCATTACACAGTTTGACTGTCTAAAGGGCTGAATGTTATACGTGTTCCATTCAGCGTGTGCAAGGAGAAAAATTACAAGAGCAACCTTTGACTTGCGCAGCACTGCTGCTGCATAAGCTGTGGCTCTTCTACTTTGTAACCCCTGAGGGGGGGTTAAAGGTGACTTTTGAAATCGGTTCAATTAGGCTTCGGCCTACACTCTGCTCCACCTGCAGAGCCCGGGCTCCAACAACGCTAGTTGCTGTCCGGAAGTGCTGGCTGCACAGAGCCAAACACCTCGCCAATGTGTCAGTGGGGTCCAGCACCGCCAGCTGTTCCCCTGCTGTGTAGCCGGCAACGTGTCCTGCAAAAGTCACGCAGACACAACACACCCAAAGCTGCCGCCTGTGCAGGCTTCGGCCTACACTCCCCTCCCCCTGCTCCTCCTCCTCCTGCTCCTCCTCCTGCTGTCCCTGGGCTCTAACACACCGCCAGTTTTTGCCCAGATGTGCTAGCTGCACAGAGAAAAACACCAGCCAATGTGTCAGTGGGGTCCAGCACCGCCAGCTGTTCCCCTGCTGTGCAGCCGGCAACGTGTCCTGCAAAAGCCACGCAGACACAAGAACTGAAATTGAAGGGAACCTGTCCCCCCTCCCCCAGGCGTTTTTACGTTATCCAGCCACCTTGTACAGCGGTAATGCTGCATGTGTGCAAGGTGGCTCAGAAACGTATTCTCCTCGCACATGTGGAACTGAAAACACGTCTGCAATGTGTCCTCTGTGTGACCATTTAACCGTCCCGGTGGTGTGACTTTCCTTTGTAATGACACGCTGCAACCCCCTTGGTAGCGCTGCCCGTCTTCTGGCATCATGGTTTGGCTGCCTGCGCCTCTGCGGCCGCCCTGACCCACACAACACCCCTCGGTGTCTTATTTATTGGGACTGCGAGGGTGTGATTGATGGGCAGGATCAGTGCATCAGTTCGCCTGTCCCTCCTCTCCTTCCGCCTTCTTCGGACTGTGCGGCTTCATGGCCGTGGCATGCGATAAGGGATCAGATGACGCCGCATAGTCTGAAGCGGGTGTAAGAACCCAAGCGAGAGGCGAACATATGTACTGCGCCAGGCCATGAATCCCAGCCCCGCAGTGTTTAAACTATGTCAATACACTGCGGGGCTGTGATTCATGGGCATCGCGAACCGCACCGGCCAACATTAAATGAGGTCAGAAGATGGGCAGCGCTAACGGCGCTAGGCCAGGGGATAACACGACAGCGCAGACTCCTGTACAGCAAATAACAACGCTCAGGAGGCTGCACCCAGCACCAAGGTGGGATTCTTGACATCTGTGCTGCGTCTCATTACAAAGGGAACTCGCGCCTCCAACACAGTTTGACTGTATAAAGGGCTAAATGTTATACGTGTTTCATTCAGCGTGTGCAAGGAGCGAAATTAAAAGAGCAACCTTTGACTTGTGCAGCACTACTGCTGCATAAGCTGTGGCTCTTCTACTTTCTAACCCCTGAGGGGGGGTTAAAGGTTACCTTTGAAATTGGTTCAAGTAGGCTTCGGCCTACACTCTGCTCCCCCTGCAGAGCCCGGGCTACAACACCGCTCGTTGCTGTCCGGAAGTGCTGGCTGCACAGAGCCAAACACCTCGCCAATGTGTCAGTGGGGTCCAGCACCGCCAGCTGTTCCCCTGCTGTGCAGCCGGCAACGTGTCCTGCAAAAGCCACGCAGACACTTGCTCTTGTACCTTCTGCTCCACATCCTGGTTCCAGTACCGTCAGCTGGTTCCGGGCAGAGCCTTTGGCTTAGGTGCCTCCCTCTGGGTATCCGAGTTCCACCAACGTCAGGTGGTCCTTGGTAGTGCTTTCAGGCACGGGTACCTCCTGCTTAGTAACCGGGTTCCAGTAACGTCAGCTGGTCCTCGGTAGTTCCATTGGCTCTTGGACCTTCGGCTACCCATCCGGGTTCCAGCACCATCAGCTGGTTCTCGGCAGTGTCTTTTGCTCTTGTACCTTCTGCTCCCCATCCTGGTTCCAGTACCGTCAGCTGGTTCCGGGCAGAGCCTTTGGCTTAGGTGCCTCCCTCTGGGTATCCGAGTTCCACCAACGTCAGGTGGTCCTTGGTAGTGCTTTCAGGCACGGGTACCTCCTGCTTAGTAACCGGGTTCCAGTAACGTCAGCTGGTCCTCGGTAGTTCCATTGGCTCTTGGACCTTCGGGTAGCCATCCGAGTTCCAGTTCCATCAGCTGGTTCTCGGCATTTTCTCAGCCTTCTTGTACCTTCTGCTACATTTCCAAGTTCAAGAGACTAAACACGATGACCCGGAAGAACACCCCTAAGATGACGACGACACCAGAGACGACAACCACCGTGATGACGACGACCCTGGAGACGATGACCCTGAAGACCACCCCGATGACGACGACCCCGGAGACCACCCCGATGACGACGACCCCGGAGACGACGACCCTGGAGACGACGACGACCTGGAAGACCGAGAAGCAGAAGAACAAGAGGCTGCAGAACAAAGAGCAGAAGGACATTAAGCATAACACAAAATATCAGAGCAAAAAAATATTATGTAAATTATAAGCAGAAGAAGACTAAGCAGTGTATGGGGGTGAGTCCGTTCCTCCTCGTGGTGCCCCTGGATAAAGCCTGATGCTGCAGGCCAAACTGAACGCGGACAAATGTAACTGGTTTGTGACAGGCAGAACGGAAGGTGTAATCTTCAAACTTTTATAGATAACAACTACGGGAATGCCTGTCACAAATAAGAATATGATGAAGAAGTTGAATATGATGAAGATAATAGTAAAATAAAAAGAATATGAACAATGTAACCCAAAAAATAATAGGTAGAAGATGAAGAAGAAGATGAATAAGGTGAAGAAGTTGATGTCAAAGAAGCTGATGATGAGGATAATTAAGAAGAAAGCGTGGGAGAAGTAAAAAAGAAGGTGAAGGGCGTGGAAGTAGTGAAACATCAATATCTGACATAAAAAAAAAAAAAAATAACATAGTCAAATTCTTTCTAACGCCGAACTTCATAAAAAAAAATTAAAAATCCTGCTATTCTATTACATTGGGCTAAACCTCTGTCCCTTTAATATCTCCGCCACGTCCCCCAATACATCCTACATTATTCTTAGTTGTTTTCCTTCATGTAGAATGAACCTACAAGTTTATTAAGGGTTTATTTTAATTCCGATATTTTCGTCCCATTGACTTGCATTGGGATCGGGTATCGGTATCGGATTGGATCCGATATTTTGACGGTATCGGCCGATACTTTCCGATACCGATACTTTCCGATATCGGAAAGTATCGCTCAACACTAATGATCAGTATTATAGTAGTTATATTCGTGTACATAGGGGCAGTATTATAGTAGTTTTATTCTTGTACATAGGGGAAATTATAATAGTTATATTCTTGTACAAAGGGGCAGTAGTGTATTAGTTATATTATTGGACAAAGGGGCAGAATTATATTAGTTATATTCTTGTAAATAGGGGCAGTATTACATTAGTATTAAAGTAGTTATATTCTTGTACAAGGGGAGCAGTATTATAGTATCTATATTCCTATACATAGTGAGCAGTATTACAGTAGTTATATTCATGGACATATGAGCAAAATTAAAGTAGTTATATTTTTGCATATAGGAGCAGTATCATAGAAGTTATATTGTTGTACATAGATGGCAGTGTTATAGTAGTTATTTACTTGTACATAGCGGCAGTATTATAGTAGTTATATTTTTATACATAAGAGCAGTATTATAGTAGTTATATTCTGGTACATGGAAGGCAGTATTATAGTAGTTATAGTCTTGTACATGGGGCAGTATTATAGTAGTTATATTCTTGCATCTAATGGAATTATTATAGTAGTAAAATTCTTGTACATAGGTAACAGTATTACAGTAGATATATTCTTGTACATGGGGACAGTATTATAGTAGTTACTTTCTTGTACATAGAAATCAGTATTATAGTAGATATACTTTTGTACATAAGAGCAGTTTTATAGTAGTTAAATTCTTGTACGTAGACAGCGGTATTATAGTATTTTATTTTTGTATATAGGAGCAGTATTATAGCAGTTATATTCTTGTACATAGGGAAAATATTATAGTAGTTTTCAGTGCTTGTGAAAGTATTCGGCTCCCTGGAACTTTTCAACCTTTTCCCCCATATCATGCTTCAAACTTAAAGATACCAAATGTAAATTTTTGGTGAAGAATCAACAAATGGACCTCAATTGTGAAGTTGAATGAAATTTATTGGTTATTTTAAATTTTTGTGGAAAATCAAGAACTAAAAAGTGGAGCATGCAATATTACTCGGCCCCTTTAACTTAATACATTGTTGCAACACCTTTTGTTGCGATTACAGCTGCAAGTCGCTTGGGGTATGTCTCTATCAGTTTTGTACATCGAGAGACTGAAATTATTCATTTTTCCTTGGCAAACAGCTCTAGCTCAGTGTGGTTTGATGGAGATCGTTTGTGAACAGCAGTTTTCAGCTCTTTCCACAGATTCTCGATTGGATTGAGGTCTGGACTTTGACTTGGTCATTCTAACACCTGGATACGTTTATTTGTGAACTATTCCATTGTAGATTTTGCTTTATGTTTGGGATCATTGTCTTGTTGGAAGACAAATCTTTGAGAAATGGCTTTCTTCTTGCTACTCTTCCATAAAGGCCAGATTTGTGCAGTGTACGACTGATTGTTGTCCTATGGACAGACTGTCCCACCTCAGCTGTAGATCTCTGCAGTTCACCCAGAGTGATCATGGGCCTTTTGGCTGCATATCTGATCAGTCTTCTCCTTGTTTGAGATGAAAGTGTAGAGGAACGGCCGGGTCTTGGTAGATTTGCAGTGGTTTGATACTCATTCCATTTCAATATGATCGCTTGTACAGTGCTCCTTGGGATGTTTACAGTTTTGGAAATCATTTTGTTTCCAAATCCGGCTTTAAACATCTCCACAACAGTATCACGGACCTGGCTGTTGTGTTCCTTGGTCTTCATGATGCTCTCTGTGCTTCAGAACCCTGAGACTATCACAGAGCAGGTGCATTTATACGGAAACTTGATTACACACAGGTGGATTATATTTGTCATCCTTAGGCATTTAGGACAACATTGGATCATTCAGAGATCCACAATAAACTTCTGCAGTGAGTTTGCTGCACTGAAAGTAAAGGGGCCGAATAATATTGCACGCCCCGCTTTTCAGCTTTTGCATTTCCACTAAAATTTAAAATAACCAATAAATTTCGTTCAACTTCACAATTGTGTTCCACTTGTTGTGGATTCTTCACCAAAAATTTACATTTGGTATCTTTTTGTTTGAAGCATGATATGTGGGATAAGGTTGAAAATTTCCAGGGAGCCGAATACTTTCGCAAGGCACTGTATAGTCTTGTACATAGCGGGCAGTATTATAGTAGTTATTCTCTTGTACCTCGTGGAAGTATTATATTAGTTAAAGTGGGCTTGGTGCATTGCCGTGCTGACCGAGGGCTTATTTTCTTTCCCCTCGTCATGCGCGGTGCATGCCGGCTTACGATAGCACACAGGGGTTTGTTTACTCATGCACAGACGCGCCCCATGCGTGCTCTGCACCCTCTCTGCGGCATGGTGGGCCTGGACGCGCTGCCATTGCGATGTGAAGCGATGACACAAGTCCTTCTTCCCATTGTGCATGTCGCGCACTGGCTCAATCCATCTCGGGGAGGTGCATCACGCTGGATCCATATCTTCCTATTTATACCCTTCACCCTTTTCTAACACACCACGCCTCTTGATGAAGCCGAAGGCGGTGAAACGCGCGTTGAGGCTCCTGCACATCTCACTGGCACCCCTGCATATGGGCACTTACCATGTCCCAAGGTAACAGCTTCTTTTATTGTATCTTATCTATATACTCTCTACCTTGGCCTTTTTTGTTTGCAAATCGTCATACCTTTAATTAAGTAGTTATCATGTTTAGCCTTTCATAAGTTCTACTTGTTCCATATATAGAACTACTCTCATAGATGTTTATTTGGCATAGTTCCTCTTAGATTGAGTAGCCTTATGAATGGACAAACATTGTGAGCAATTGATAATCATCCTCTGCCTTATGTGGATGTGTTTTGTGAGACGCATATGTTTTTCTACCCGGTGCATTACCTGCCATTTTAATTTACCTTTTCAGCACCGGTCTCTTTAGCTGCTATTGTTATACCTCACCTGAACACTTTTGTATTTTTGTCTGTCTTTATATAAGTTGCAAATAAAGTTTATATTTTTTATTATAAATCCCATTCATTCTTTTATTAGATCCTAAAACTATATATTACTTTATGGTACAGTCTGTTGAATTTGTTGGGATATTTTATACAGGTCCTTCTCAAAAAATTAGCATATAGTGTTAAATTTCATTATTTACCATAATGTAATGATTACAATTAAACTTTCATATATTATAGATTCATTATCCACCAACTGAAATTTGTCAGGTCTTTTATTGTTTTAATACTGATGATTTTGGCATACAACTCCTGAAAACCCCAAAAACCTGTCTCAATAAATTAGCATATCAAGAAAAGGTTCTCTAAACGACCTATTACCCTAATCTTCTGAATCAACTAATTAACTCTAAACACATGCAAAAGATACCTGAGGCTTTTAAAAACTCCCTGCCTGGTTCATTACTCAAAACCCCCATCATGGGTAAGACTAGCGACCTGACAGATGTCAAGAAGGCCATCATTGACACCCTCGAGCAAGAGGGTAAGACCCAGAAAGAAATTTCTCAACAAATAGGCTGTTCCCAGAGTGCTGTATCAAGGCACCTCAATGGTAAGTCTGTTGGAAGGAAACAATGTGGCAGAAAACGCTGTACAACGAGAAGAGGTGACCGGAGCCTGAGGAAGATTGTGGAGAAGGACCGATTCCAGACCTTGGGGAACCTGAGGAAGCAGTGGACTGAGTCTGGTGTGGAAACATCCAGAGCCACCGTGCACAGGCGTGTGCAGGAAATGGGCTACAGGTGCCGCATTCCCCAGGTAAAGCCACTTTTGAACCATAAACAGCGGCAGAAGCGCCTGACCTGGGCTACAGAGAAGCAGCACTGGACTGTTGCTAAGTGGTCCCAAGTACTTTTTTCTGATGAAAGCAAATTTTGCATGTCATTCGGAAATCAAGGTGCCAGAGTCTGGAGGAAGACTGGGGAGAAGGAAATGCCAAAATGCCTGAAGTCCAGTGTCAAGTACCCACAGTCAGTGATGGTGTGGGGTGCCATGTCAGCTGCTGGTGTTGGTCCACTGTGTTTCATCAAGGGCAGGGTCAATGCAGCTAGCTATCAGGAGATTTTGGAGCACTTCATGCTTCCATCGGCTGAAATGCTTTATGGAGATGAAGATTTCATTTTTCAGCACGACCTGGCACCTGCTCACAGTGCCAAAACCACTGGTAAATGGTTTACTGACCATGGTATTACTGTGCTCAATTGGCCTGCCAACTCTCCTGACCTGAACCCCATAGAGAATCTGTGGGATATTGTGAAGAGAAAGTTGAGAGACGCAAGACCCAACACTCTGGATGAGCTTAAGGCCGCTATTGAAGCATCCTGGGCCTCCATAACATCTCAGCAGTGTCACAGGCTGATTGCCTCCATGCCACGCCGCATTGAAGCAGTCATTTCTGCCAAAGGATTCCCGACCAAGTATTGAGTGCATAACTGAACATTATTATTTGATATTTTTTTTGTTTGTTATTAAAAAACACTTTTATTTGATTGGACGGGTGAAATATGCTAATTTATTGAGACAGGTTTTTTGGGTTTTCAGGAGTTGTATGCCAAAATCATCAGTATTAAAACAATAAAAGACCTGACAAATTTCAGTTGGTGGATAATGAATCTATAATATATGAAAGTTTAATTGTAATCATTACATTATGGTAAATAATGAAATTTAACACTATATGCTAATTTTTTGAGAAGGACCTGTATATTAGAATTTTTTTTCCTTTCTTTGTTAACGTATTTTCTTGTACATAGGGGCAGTATTATAGTAGTTATATTCTTGCATCTATTGGAATTATTACAGTAGTTACATAGGGAACAGTATTACTGTAGTTATTTTCTTGTACATAGGGGGTAGTATTATAGTAGTTATTTTCTTGTACATAGAGAGCAGTATTATAGTAGTTATATTCTTGTACATAGGGGCAGTATTATAGTAGTTATATTCTTATAAATTGTGTCAGTATTGTAATAGTTATATTCTTGTACATAGGGAGCAGTATTATAATAGTTATATTCTTGTACATAGAGGACAGTATTATAGAACTTGTATTCTTGTATATAGGGGACAGTATTATAGTAGTTATATTCTTGCACATAGGTAGCAGTATTATAGTCTTTGTAATCCTATACATTCGATGTCATATATATATATATATATATATATATATGTTATATTCTTGTGCATAGGAGAAGTATTATAGTAGTTATATTCTTGTGCTTAGTGGGCAGTTTTATAATAGTTATATTCTTGTACTTTGGGGCAGAATTATAGTAGTTTTATTCTTATACATAGGGGCAGTATTATAGTAGTTATATTCTTGTACCTAGGAGCAGTATTATAGTAGTTATATTCTTGTACAGAGGAGCAGTATTATAGTAGTTAAATTCCTGTTGTGAGATAGCGCTTACTGCATGTGTTGGAGGACACTTGCTTAGCAACGGGATTCAGTCACACAGGCACGTTTTTCTCACAAAAACAGTCCATGCGGTTTATTATGCAGTCATAAACCGGGTTATGCACAGTTCATTGTAAATTTCATAGAACACAATAGGCACCAACCGGTGACATTAAGTTACAGCTTTAACTTAGATATTTCATATATGGCTTTAACTCACGGTTCAGACACTACACCCGCCAGCCCTCCTTGACTAGTTCCTGGGGGTGTCCATATGCTGTAACAATGTCTCTACTCATAGCGCACATGACATTGGTTCACAGTTTTTAAACACGCTGGACCTTATTTCGTCCAGTTACTGTGGGAGACCACACAGTTCATTACTGACCCTCTGTCAGTGCACACAGTTCCCCATACTCTGGGTTACCTTCCACGAGCTTCTGCTCCACATGCTGACTCCTGACTCTCTCTCAGGGAAGCAGCCGACCTGGGATCACCATCCCAGACAATGCCTAGCTCACTAGGCCACCTGACAGTCCAGATCCTCAGACGGGCTGTAGCTTCCCCAGTGCAGTGCCTTTGCAGACTCTACATCCACTCCTTCCCATGTGCTCTTCAGGAAATCCTACTCCCAACACAGGTTGTGCTATTCAGGAAGCCTGCTCTCAGGACTTCCAACACAGGCCACTCAGTGCGCTATTCAGGACGTCCGTCCCCACCTGGGACCATCCAACACACAAATCTCTTAAGTGCGCTTAACAGGGATCCAATCCTGCTTCCGGGATCTCCCAACACGCCAGTCTTCAGATCCATGGCCTTACAGTACGCTATTCAGGAAGCCAGTCAACACTCAGGACATCCCAACACACAAGCCATCCAAGATCTACAGTCTCCATTACGGAGACCAGTACACCACCATGTGACCACACCATGGTCACGTTATGTAGTTGTAATCACTCCCATAGATGGGAGTTATGTGTGGCTAGTTCGACCCACCCAGCTCTTGATCTAGCCCAGTAAGCCTCCCTTCATAACTATACAAACACTTGTGGGACTACAAGTCCCTGAACAACAACATTACTTCAGGCTTGCAGTGCAGACTCCCTCTGCGACACATATCGGCCATTTACAACTCTGCCAGTCACTGTTTCACCATCATTATAACCACAAATACTCCTCCATGCATACCCCGAGGAGCACACACAGCGCCCCCTAGCTGTAACAGGGGTCACTGCATCACACTGTACATAGGGGCAGTATTATAGTATATTCTTATACATAGGGGCCAGTATTATAATAATTATATTCTTGTACATAGGAGCAGTATTATAGTAGTTATATTCTTGTATCTAGGGACACTATGCAGTACCATTCAGTGAACAACACCCTATGTGGGCCTTTATTGTGCAATTGTATACTGGGCAGTCACCCCCTCCAGGAGTGGGTATGTGGAGAGTGACTGTTGATCTGGTATTTTGCACCTGTGTTACTAACATCTTGCTTTATGGGCTGGCTGCACCTTGCAGTGCATTTGTTCCAAGATCTGGGCAGGTAAGTGTTGCTGCCTTTTTTCCTGCTGTTGAAAACAGTATTATAGTAGTTATATTCTTGTAAATTGGACCAGTATTATAGTAGTTATATTCTTGCACATAGGGGGTCAGTATTGCAGTAGTTATATTCTTGCATTTTAAATCAATGGGAAATTTCCAGACATTTTTTCATCACATCATTATATTGCGTTTTCTTGGAGTGATTTGTTGCCTTGATTCATCGCAGTTTGCAAAGCATTTCTGTATCAATGATGGATCAGGTGTGTTATATCCTGCAGTGATGCGTAACACCTCTGTGTGGCGCTCAGGTTCTGTTCTTTCACTACATGTAACCCTCCTCATGAAGCTGTACTGCATGTCTGTAATAAGGACTAGATATCTCCTGCAGCGTGGGACGAGACAAATACCTTTACATAATTAGCTGTAAATGATAATTAATATATCTGCTATTATTGCCCTGTAGTAAAACATTGTATAACTAGCGCTGAGTTTTCCTTTTTGGATGTCAGTTGCAGCGAATGAAATGAAAGTGCTAACATTATTACAGGTGTAAAAGAGCAGGAATGGCAATTTATACAACACAAGGAGCTCCTGGGTCTCCGGAGATTTCATCTGACAACTTATTTCCCCTGATTTTCATGGTGCAGGAGCAGCTGTTGTGAGGGAGGTTGCAATGATGTTAGGCTACTTTCACACTAGCGTTAACTGCAATACGTCGCAAATGCGTCGTTTTGCCGAAAATACGCATCCAGCAAAAGTTCTTGCTGGATACGTTTTTTCGTCATAGACTAACATTAGCGACGCATTTGCGACGCATTGCCAAACGTCGCGTCCGTTTTGCGACGCTTGGGCGTGTGGTAGCGGACCGTCGTGAGAAAAAAACGTTACATGTAACGTTTTTTGCTCACGACGGTCCTCTTTTTCCGACCGCGCATGCGCGGCCGGAACTCCGCCCCCACCTCCCCGCACTTCCCCGCACCTCACAATGGGGCAGCGGATGCGTTGGAAAAATACATCCGCTGCCCCCGTTGTGCGGCGGAGACCACGCTAGCGTCGGGAACATCGGCCCGACGCACAGCGACGGGTCTTTCCCGACGCTAGTGTGAAAGTAGCCTTACTGAAAATGCACAAAGGTTCCACATGTAGCATGCCATAGAATAACAGACCAGGCACTATATTATTTGTATATCGCCCAGCCGATGTGTAACAAGGCCGTTTATTCGCTGTCATCGCTGCATCTGTTCTAGAGCTCATCTGATAGACACCGGTCTCCGGGAATCTGGAAAAACTCCTGGAATCCATCACTACCAGATCCTGAGGCGGCACCGACTCAGTGCCCACAGTCTGGCAATCAAATCCATCCGTCTGGCACAAGCAGAGCTACAAGCCCAGGGAGTAACGACTGTGCCAACACTGCTTCCTGTGGCCCCGGAGGATGATATCCACCGCCTGCTACACTGCACCAAATACTCAACAGTGAGGGATGCTCACATCTGGAGGCTTTATGATGTCCTCCTAGGCTTCAGCTCCATGAAAGAAGAAGAGAAGACATAATCCTGCTGGCGGGCAGTGGGCAGCACAGTACAAGAGCACATGGCACATAGACCATTATTAATGTGACATGCCTTGGACATCTATGTGCCCCATCTGGATGTGACCATACCCCTGATCCACACAGTCCCTGTCAATAGTTCACTATTTTTGTCTTGCTTTGGCAATACTAATATGTATTTGATCCTGAAAAAAGGAAGGAAGGAAGGAAGGAAGGAAGGAAAGAAAGAAAGAAAGAAGAGACAAAGAAGGAAGGTAGGAAGGAAGAAAAGAAAGAAAGATGGAAATAAATAGATACATAAATTGATAGACAGCTAGATTTATCAAGATATATGGATACATTGGTAGATAGATAAAGAGGTTAGGAATCGATAGATAGATAGATATAATATAATCAAAAAGTTAATTTATTTCAGTTTTTCAATAGAAAAAGTGAAACTCACATATAGAGTAATTACAAACAGAGTGATCTATTTCATGTATTTATTTCTGTTAATGTTGATGATTATGGCTTGCAGTCAATGAAAACCCAAAAGTCATTATCTCAGTAAATTAGAATAATTAACAAAAAACTCCTGCAAAGGCTTGCTAAGCATTTACAATGGTCCCTTAGTCTGTTTCAGTAGCTCCTCAATCATTTGGAAGACTGCCTACTTGACACATGTCCAGAGGGCAGTCATTGACACACTCCACAAGAAGGGTAAGCCACAAAAGGTCATTGCTAAAGAAGCTGGCTGTTCACAGAGTGCTGTATCCAAGCATATTAATGGAAAGTTGAGTGGAAGGAAAAAGTGTGGTAGAAAAAAGTGCACAAGCAAACGGGATAACCGCAGCCTTGAAAGGATTGTTAAGAAAAGGACATTCAAAAATTTGGGGGAGATTCACAAGGAGTGAACTGCTGCTGCAGTCATTGATTCAAGACAGAGCCACCACACACAGACGTATCCAGGACATGGGCTACAAGTGTCACATTCCTTGTGTCAAGCGACTCATGACCAATAGACAATGCCACAAGCATTTTCCTGGGCCAAGGAGAAAAAGAACTGGACTGTTGCTCAGTGGTCCAAGGTGTTGTTTTCAGATGAAAATAAATTTAGCATTTAATTTGGAAATCAAGGTCCCAGAGTCTGGAGGAAAAGTGGAGAGGCCACAATCCAAGCTGCTTGAGGTCTACTGTGAAGTTTCCACAATCAGTGCTGGTTTGGGAGCCATGTCATCTGCTGGTGTAGGTTCACTTTGTTTTATCATGACTAGTGTTGAGCGATACCGTCCGATATCCAGAAGTATCGGTATCGGGTTGGATCGGCCAATATCCAAAAAATATCGGATATCGCCGATACCGATACGCGATACCAATGCAAGTCAATGGGACACATATCAGAATGTAAATAAGCTCTTTCTGTGCTTCTACATCCTGTTCCAGAGGGGGGAAGAGTGTGGGCGGTGCATGGGCGGACACTGTGCATGTCTGTGTGTGCGGGCGGGGTGTGTGCGGGCCTGCCGGGGCTCTGTATGTGCTGCCGGTGGTCTGTGTAGGCCTCCCGGGGCTCTGTATGTGCTGCCGGTGGTCTGTGCGGGCCTCCCAGGGCTCTGTATGTGCAGCCGGTGGTCTGTGAGGGCCTCCCGGGGCTCTGTATGAGCTGCCGGTGGTCTGTGCTGGCCTCCCGGGGCTCTGTATGTGCAGCCGGTGGTCTGTGAGGGCCTCCCGGGGCTCTGTATGAGCTGCCGGTGGTCTGTGCTGGCCTCCCGGGGCTCTGTATGGGCTGCCGGGGCACTGTGCGGGCCTCCCGGGGCTCTGTATGGGCTGCCGGTGGTCTGTGCGGTCCTCCCGGGGCTCTGTATGGGCTGCTGGGGCTCTGTGCGGTGTGCAGGTATCATCCGATGGGACTACAAGTCCCATCGGATGATGCCTGCAACAGTGACAGTGATTGACACATTAGCCAATGATGGGACAGTAGTAGTCCCATCAACTGGCTAATGTGTTGAATGTAAAAAAAAAAGCTACATACATGCTACATACATACTACATGCATACATACATGCTACATACATACTACATACATGCTACATACATACTACATGCTACATACATACTACATACATACCACATACACTCACCGGCCACTTTATTAGGTACACCATGCTAGTAACGGGTTGGACCCCCTTTTGCCTTCAGAACTGCCTCAATTCTTCGTGGCATAGATTCAACAAGGTGCTGGAAGCATTCCTCAGAGATTTTGGTCCATATTGACATGATGGCATCACACAGTTGCCGCAGATTTGTCGGCTGCACATCCCAAAGATGCTCCATACAAGGCAGGATGGATCCATGCTTTCATGTTGTTTACGCCAAATTCTGACCCTACCATCCGAATGTCGCAGCAGAAATCGAGACTGATCAGACCAAGCAACGTTTTTCCAATCTTCTACTGTCCAATTTCGATGAGCTTGTATAAATTGTAGCCTCAGTTTCCTGTTCTTAGCTGAAAGGAGTGGTACCCGGTGTGGTCTTCTGCTGCTGTAGCCCATCTGCCTCAAAGTTCGACGCACTGTGCGTTCAGAGATGCTCTTAGGCCTACCTTGGTTGTAACGGGTGGCGATTTGAGTCACTGTTGCCTTTCTATCAGCTCGAACCAGTCTGCCCATTCTCCTCTGACCTCTGGCATCAACAAGGCATTTCCGCCCACAGAACTGCCGCTCACTGGATTTTTTTTCTTTTTCGGACCATTCTCTGTAAACCCTAGAGATGGTTGTGCGTGAAAATCCCAGTAGATCAGCAGTTTCTGAAATACTCAGACCAGCCCTTCTGGCACCAACAACCATGCCACGTTCAAAGGCACTCAAATCACCTTTCTTCCCCATACTGATGCTCGGTTTGAACTGCAGGAGATTGTCTTGACCATGTCTACATGCCTAAATGCACTGAGTTGCCGCCATGTGATTGGCTGATTAGAAATTAAGTGTTAACAAGAAGTTGGACAGGTGTACCTAATAAAGTGGCCGGTGAGTGTACATACTACATACATATATACATGCTACATACATGCTACATACATACTACATACATGCTACATACATACTAAATACATGCTACATACATGCTACATATATACTACATGCATACTACATACATGCTACATACATGCTACATACATACATACTACATACATGCTACATACATGCTACATACATACTACATACTACATACATACCACATACATACTACATACATACATGCTACATACATACTACATACATACAATAGATTCATTCATTACATACAATACATACATACAGACACACAGTACATTTAACATAGAGTACATACTCACCATTACTTGTCACTTTGTTCCCCGAAGCCAGTGTCATCTGTAAAAAAAGAATAAAATAACAAACAACCAATATACTCCCTGTCCGCAGAAATTCACGAGTGTCCCACGACGATATCCCGTGGAGAACGACAGCATCAGCTGATGCGACCGCTCACCAGGGGCTCCAGGAACACAATGACGGGAGGAAGGTATCCTTCCGCACTGTATTCCTCAGCCGCTGTAAAAAAAAAAAAAAATGGTCTCACTTTATGCCATTGCTGTGTGAGAAATTTTCCCACGCAGCAATTGCCATAAAGTAAGACTTTGAACTCAAGTAACCTCTCAGTGATGCACTGCAGGAGCCATTGTCTCCTGTCAGTGTGTCACTGAAGGTCCTATAGAGCAGTGGCATCACCTGATGTCACTGTTCTCTAGGGGAGATCGTCATGGGACACTCGTTATTAATTGACTACGGCAGACAGGTAGTATACGGTTTATTATTTTACATTTTTTGCAGGCGCTGAAGTAAGTATGGTAAGTATGGTTAAATGAAGAATATTAAAATACTTTTTTCCTAATGTGTGCGTGTTTTATTAACCCTTTCCTACTATTGGATTAATAATGAATAGGCGTCTTATTGATGCCTCTCCGTTATTAACCCGGCTTAATGTCACCTTACAATAGCAAGGTGACATTAACCCCTTATTACCCCATATCCCACCGCTGCACGGGAGTGGGAAGAGAGGGGCTAAGTGCGGGAATTGGCACATCTTACAGATGCGTCATTTCCGGGGCGGCTGCGGACTGGTATTTGTAGCCGGGGGGTGGGGGGGGCAATATCCATGGCCCCTCTCTAGGCTATGAATATCAGCCTGCAGCTGTCTGCGTAGCCTTTCTGGCTATAAAATATAGGGGACCCCACGTTATTTTTTTTTGGGGGGGTCCCCCTATTTTAATAGCCAGTAAAGGCTACGCAGACAGCTGCGGGCTGATATTCATAGCAGGCTACAAATATTGGCCCCCGGCCATCAAAATCTTACTTTATGGCAATTGCTGCGTGGGAAAATTTCTCACACAGCAATGGCATAAAGTGAGACTAGAGACTATTTTTTTTACAGTAGCGGAGGAATACAGTGCGGAAGGATACCTCCCTCCCGTCATTGTGTTCCTGGAGCCTGTCATGGTTCCCAATGGCAGGGGAACGTCAGGACACATAAATAACGGACGAGCTCTTGGGTGATGGAATCTCAAGCTGACCGTGAGCTAAACCTACCACACAACTAATAGTGGCCAGGGGCGTGCCTAAGTTTTATCCCTAGACGTCCCTCGCCAGCCGGAGGACTAACTAACCCTAGTAGAGGAAAAAACAGACCTGGCTTACCTCTAGGGAAATTCCCCCGAAAAGGAGACAGAAGCCCCCCACATATATTGACGGTGAGTTCAGAGGAAAAGACATACGCAGTATGAAGGTAGGTTCAGCAAAGCGAGGTCCGCTTACTAGATAGTAGAAAGATACAAAAGGGAACTGCACGGTCAGCTGAAAACCCTTTTAAAATACCATCCTGAAATTACTTTAAGACTCATGTGTCAACTCATGACACCGGAGTGGTAATTTCAGCCCACAAGAGCTTCCAGCTACAGAGAATGATATAACTGTAAACTGGAACAAAAAATGCAAACAAACTTAGGACTAAGAGTCCAACTTAGCTGATCAGTAGTCTAGGAGCAGGAACATGCAACATAAAGGCTCTGGTTACATTGATGGCCAGCAAGGCAATGACTGAAGAGCAGGAATAAATAGGAACTCCCCACTACTGATGAAAACAGGTGAACTGAGAAAGAAAACACACCCGAGTCACCAGTACCACTAGCCACCACCAGAAGGAGCCCAAAAGCAGATTCACAACAGTACCCCCCCCCTCAAGGAGGGGGCACCGAACCCTCACAAGAACCACCAGGGCGATCCGGATGAGCCCTATGAAAGGCACGAACCAAATCAGAGGCGTGAACATCAGAAGCAGTTACCCAAGAATTATCTTCTTGACCATAACCCTTCCACTTAACCAGATATTGTAGTCTCCGTCTGGAAATACGGGAGTCCAAGATTTTCTCCACAACATACTCCAATTCACCCTCAACCAGCACAGGAGCAGGAGGCTCGGTAGAAGGAACAACCGGCACCTCATACCTCCGCAACAACGACCGATGGAAGACATTATGGATAGCGAAAGATGCCAGAAGGTCTAAACGAAAGGATACAGGGTTAAGAATCTCCAAAATCCTATAAGGACCGATGAACCGAGGCTTAAACTTAGGAGAAGAAACCCTCATAGGGACAAAACGGGAAGACAACCACACCAAGTCCCCAACACGAAGACGAGGACCAACACGACGACGGCGGTTGGCAAAATGCTGAGTCTTCTCCTGGGACAACTTCAAATTGTCCACCACCTGTCCCCAAATCCGATGCAACCTATCCACCATAGTATCCACTCCAGGACAATCCGAAGACTCCACCTGACCGGAAGAAAAACGAGGATGAAACCCCGAATTGCAAAAGAAAGGAGAAACCAAAGTGGCAGAACTAGCCCGATTATTGAGGGCAAACTCTGCCAACGGCAAAAAGGCAACCCAGTCATCCTGATCCGCAGACACAAAACACCTCAAATAAGTCTCCAAGGTCTGATTAGTTCGCTCCGTCTGGCCATTAGTCTGAGGAAGGAACGCAGACGAAAAAGACAAATCAATGCCCATCCTAGCACAGAATGCCCGCCAAAATCTAGACACGAACTGGGTCCCCCTGTCAGAAACGATATTTTCCGGAATACCATGCAAGCGAACCACATTTTGAAAAAACAGAGGAACCAATTCGGATGAGGAAGGCAACTTAGGCAAAGGTACCAAATGAACCATCTTTGAAAAACGGTCACACACCACCCAGATGACAGACATTTTCTGAGAAGCAGGGAGATCAGAAATAAAATCCATAGAGATGTGAGTCCAAGGCCTCTTCGGAATAGGCAAAGATAACAACAATCCGCTAGCCCGAGAACAACAAGGCTTGGCCCGAGCACAAACATCACAAGACTGCACAAAAACTCGTACGTCTCGAGACAGGGAAGACCACCAGAAGGACCTAGCCACCAAATCCCTAGTACCAAAGATTCCAGGATGACCTGCCAACGCAGAAGAATGAACCTCCGAGATGACTCTACTGGTCCAATCATCAGGAACAAACAGTCTACCAGGCGGGCAACGATCAGGTCTATCCGCCTGAAACTCCTGCAAAGCCCGTCGCAGGTCTGGGGAAACAGCAGATAATATAACCCCATCCTTAAGGATACCTGTAGGTTCCGAATCACCAGGGGAATCAGGCTCAAAACTCCTAGAAAGGGCATCTGCCTTCACATTTTTAGAACCTGGTAGGTATGAGACCACAAAATTAAACCGAGAGAAAAACAACGACCAGCGCGCCTGTCTAGGATTCAGGCGCTTGGCAGACTCAAGATAAATCAGATTCTTGTGATCGGTCAATACCACCACCTGATGTCTAGCCCCCTCAAGCCAATGACGCCACTCCTCAAAAGCCCACTTCATAGCCAAAAGCTCCCGATTACCAATATCATAGTTTCGCTCGGCGGGCGAAAATTTTCGAGAAAAGAACGCACAAGGTCTCATCACGGAGCAGTCAGAACTTTTCTGCGACAAAACCGCCCCAGCTCTGATCTCGGAAGCGTCGACCTCAACCTGAAAAGGAAGAGCAACATCAGGCTGACGCAACACAGGGGCAGAAGAAAAGCGGCGCTTAAGCTCCCGAAAGGCCTCCACAGCAGCAGGGGACCAATCAGCAACATCAGCACCCTTTTTAGTCAAATCAGTCAAAGGTTTAGCAACATCCGAAAAACCAGTTATAAATCGACGATAAAAATTAGCAAAGCCCAAGAATTTCTGAAGGCTCCTAAGAGAAGTAGGTTGCGTCCAATCACAAATAGCCCGAACCTTGACAGGATCCATCTCAATGGAAGAAGGGGAAAAAATGTACCCCAAAAAAGAAATCTTTTGAACCCCAAAAATACACTTAGAACCATTCACACACAAGGAATTAGCCCGCAAAACCTGAAAAACCCTCCTGACTTGTTGGACATGAGAGTCCCAGTCATCCGAAAAAATCAAAATATCATCCAGATACACAATCATAAATTTATCCAAATATTCACGGAAAATGTTATGCATAAAGGACTGAAAGACTGAAGGGGCATTTGAAAGACCAAAAGGCATTACTAAATACTGAAAATGGCCCTCGGGCGTATTAAATGCGGTTTTCCACTCATCCCCCTGCTTAATTCGCACCAAATTATACGCCCCACGAAGATCAATCTTAGAGAACCACTTAGCCCACTTTATTCGAGCAAACAAATCTGTCAGCAGTGGCAAAGGATACTGATATTTGACTGTAATTTTATTCAAGAGTCGATAATCAATACATGGCCTCAAAGAGCCATCTTTTTTAGACACAAAGAAAAAACCGGCTCCTAAGGGAGATGAAGAAGGACGAATATGTCCCTTTTCCAGGGACTCCTTAATATACTCTCGCATAGCAACATGTTCAGGTACGGATAAATTAAACAAACGACCCTTTGGAAATTTACTGCCTGGAATCAGATCTATGGTACAATCGCAATCTCTGTGAGGAGGGAGTGAACCAAGCTTAGGCTCCTCAAAAACATCACGATAATCAGACAAAAATGCCGGAATCTCAGAGGGAATAGATGACGAAATGGAAACCAAAGGTACGTCCCCATGAGCCCCCTGACATCCCCAGCTTAACACAGACATTGCTTTCCAGTCAAGGACTGGATTATGAGATTGTAACCATGGCAATCCGAGCACCAAAACATCATGTAGATTGTACAACACAAGGAAGCGAATCACCTCCTGATGGTCTGGAGTCATACGCATAGTCACTTGTGTCCAGTATTGTGGTTTATTACAAGCCAATGGCGTAGAATCAATACCCTTCAGAGGTATAGGGACTTCCAGAGGCTCTAGATTAAACCCACAGCGCCTGGCAAAGGACCAATCCATAAGACTCAAAGCGGCGCCAGAGTCGACATAGGCGTCCGCGGTAATTGACGATAATGAACAAATCAAGGTCACAGATAGAATAAACTTAGACTGTAAAGTGCCAATTGAAACAGACTTATCAACCTTCTTTGTGCGTCTAGAGCATGCTGATATAACATGAGTTGAATCACCACAATAGAAGCACAACCCATTTTTTTCGCCTAAAATTCTGCCGTTCGCTTCTGGACAGAATTCTATCACATTGCATATTCTCTGGCGCCTTCTCAGAAGACACCGCCAAATGGTGCACAGGTTTACGCTCCCGCAAACGCCGATCAATCTGAATAGCCATTGTCATGGACTCATTCAGACCTGTAGGCGCAGGGAACCCCACCATAACATCCTTAATGGCATCAGAGAGACCCTCTCTGAAATTCGCCGCCAAAGCGCACTCATTCCACTGAGTAAGCACAGACCATTTACGAAATTTTTGGCAGTATATTTCAGCTTCATCTTGCCCTTGAGACAGGGCCATCAAGGCTTTTTCAGCCTGAATCTCTAAATTAGGTTCCTCATAAAGCAACCCCAAAGCCAGAAAAAACGCATCCACATTGAGCAACGCAGGATCCCCTGGTGCCAATGCAAATGCCCAATCTTGAGGGTCACCTCGCAGCAAGGAAATTACAATCTTAACCTGCTGTGCGGGATCTCCAGCGGAGCGAGGTCTCAGAGAAAGAAATAATTTACAATTATATTTGAAATTCAAAAAACGAGATCTATCTCCGGAGAAAAATTCTGGTATAGGAATTCTAGGTTCAGATATAGGAGCATGTATAACAAAATCCTGTAAATCTTGAACTTTTGTGGCAAGATTATTCAGACCTGTAGCCAAACTCTGAGGATCCATTTTAAGCAGGTGAGATCAGAGCCATTCAAGGTTTAGAAGGAGAGGAAGACAAAGACTGCAATTAGAGCTGAAATGCAACTGATTCAACTATAGAGCAAGCACCAAGGAAAAAAAAAAAAAAAAATTTGCAGACTTCTTTTTCTCTCCTTTCTTCTGCCAACAGTTTTAACATCAGGCCGGCCATACTGTCATGGTTCCCAATGGCAGGGGAACGTCAGGACACATAAATAACGGACAAGCTCTTGGGTGATGGAATCTCAAGCTGACCGTGAGCTAAACCTACCACACAACTAATAGTGGCCGGGGGCGTGCCTAAGTTTTATCCCTAGACGTCTCTCGCCAGCCGGAGGACTAACTAACCCTAGTAGAGGAAAAAACAGACCTGGCTTACCTCTAGGGAAATTCCCCCGAAAAGGAGACAGAAGCCCCCCACATATATTGACGGTGAGTTCAGAGGAAAAGACATACGCAGTATGAAGGTAGGTTCAGCAAAGCGAGGTCCGCTTACTAGATAGTAGAAAGATACAAAAGGGAACTGCACGGTCAGCTGAAAACCCTTTTAAAATACCATCCTGAAATTACTTTAAGACTCATGTGTCAACTCATGACACCGGAGTGGTAATTTCAGCCCACAAGAGCTTCCAGCTACAGAGAATGATATAACTGTAAACTGGAACAAAAAATGCAAACAAACTTAGGACTAAGAGTCCAACTTAGCTGATCAGTAGTCTAGGAGCAGGAACATGCAACAGAAAGGCTCTGGTTACATTGATGGCCGGCAAGGCAATGACTGAAGAGCAGGAATAAATAGGAACTCCCCACTACTGATGAAAACAGGTGAACTGAGAAAGAAAACACACCCGAGTCACCAGTACCACTAGCCACCACCAGAAGGAGCCCAAAAGCAGATTCACAACAGGAGCCCCTAGAGAGTGGTCGCATCAGCTGATGCTGCCGTTATCCATGGGAGATCGTCATTGGACACTCGTGGATTTCTGCGGACAGGGAGTATATTGGTTGTTTGTTATTTTAATCTTTTTTGCAGATGACACTGGCTTCGGGGAACAAAGTGACAAGTAATGGTGAGTATGAAATCTATGTTTAATGTACTGTATATGTATGTATTGTATGTAATGTATGAATGTATTGTATGTAGTATGCATGTAGTATGCATGTAGTATGTATGCAGTATGTAGTAAGTAGTATGTATGTATGTATGTAGTATGTAGCATGTATGTAGCATGTATGTAGCATGTAGTATGTATGTAGCATGTATGTAGCATGTATGTATCATGTAGTATGTATGTAGCATGTATGTAGTATGTATGAAGCATGTATGTAGCATGTAGTATGCATGTAGTATGTATGTAGCATGTATGTAGCATGTATGTAGCATGTATGTAGCATGTATGTAGCATGTATGTAGTATGTAGCATGTATGTAGTATGTAGCATGTATGTAGCATGTCTGTAGTATGTAGCATGTATGTAGTATTTATGTAGCATGTATGTAGTATGTGTGTAGTATGTAGCATGTATGTAGCATGTATGTAGCATGTATGTAGCATGTATGTAGCATGTATGTAGCATGTATGTAGCATGTAGTATGTATGTAGCATGTATGTAGCATGTATGTAGCATGTATGTAGCATGTATGTAGCATGTATGTAGCATGTAGTTTGTATGTAGCATGTATGTGGCATGTATGTAGTATGTATGTAGCATGTATGTAGCATGTATGTAGCATGTATGTAGTATCTATGTAGCATGTATGTAGTATTTTTTTTACATTCACACATTAGCTAGATGATGGGACTACTACTGTCCCATCATTGGCTAATGTGTCAATCACTGTCATTGTAGCAGGTATAGCCCGATGGGACTTGTAGTCCCATCGGACGATGCCTGCACAGACACAAAGACCCCCGGCAGGCCGCACAGACCCCCCAGCAAGCCGAACAGACCCCCGAGAGGCCGCACAGACCCCCTGGCAGGCCGCACAGACCACCCACGGTCCCGCACAGACCCCGCCCGCACAGACACGCAGTCTGCGCCCACGCACCGCCCACACTCAATTATACTGAATTTTTGTACTGTGGGAACTTCCGATTCCGGTATCCGATATCGCAAAAATATCGGAACTCGGTATTGGAATTCCGATACAACGAATATCGGCCGATACCAGATATTTGCAGTATCGGAATGCTCAACACTAATCATGACCAAAGTCAGCACAGCCGTCTACCAGGAAATTTTAGAGCACTTCATACTTCCCTCTGCCGACAAGCTTTTGGACATGGAGATTTCATTCTCCAGCAGGACTGGGCACCTGTCCACACTGCCAAAAGTACCAATACCTGGTTTACAAACAAAAGTATCACTGTGCTTGATTGGCCAGCAAACTCGCCTGACCTTAACCCCATAGAGAATCTGTAGGGTACTGTCAACAGGAAGATGAGAGACACCAGACCCAACAATGCAGACGAGCTGAAGACTACTATCAAAGCATCCTGGGCTTCCATGAACCTTCAGCAGTGCCACAGGCTGATCGCCTTCATGCCACGCTGCATTGATGCTGTAACTGATGCAAAGGGAGCTCTAACCAAGTACTGAGTGCATTTACTGAACATAAATTTCAGTAGGCCAACATTTCACATTTTAACATATTTTTTCAAACTGGTGTTATAAAGTATTCTAATTTACTGAGATAATGACTTTAGTTTTTTTTTCCATTGGCTGTAAGCCATAATCATCAACATTAACAGAGATAAACACTTGTAATAGAGCCCTCTGTTTGTATATATAGAATATATGAGTTTCACTTTTTGTTTTGAAGAACTGAAATAAATTAACTCTTTGATAATATTCTAATTTTGTGAGAAGCACCTGTAGATAGATAGAAGACTATTCAATAGATGCATAGAAGTAGACAGGGCCGTATTTTCGCTTTGCACCGGAGGTTGTGTTAAAAAAATAAAATCAATTAAACTTCCCCCTAATCCACCAGATTGGTGATTTGTGGACAATGTGTCAGGTAGGCAGGGTCGGAATTTATTAGCATTAATTTGTATTTGCATGGGGGGCTCAGTATAGAGATGTGGCAATGTGGTGGGGCCATATGAAGATGAGGAAGTATGCAGAACCCTACATGGAGATGGGGCAGTATGAGGGACCCTGTATGGAGATGTGTTAGCACCACGCCAGATCCCTGCTCTGACAGGCAGCATCTCTGGCGCCTCACTTCACTCACCTGCGCTGCGGTTGGTTCCCCCCTTACTCATGCTCTCGATGCTTCCAGCAGAGCTTCCAGCTGGGCTTCCAGCCATGTCATTAGGGCACACATGCGCACACTACTGCCCTCTTAAAGGCCCAGCGTGTGCACTTGCTATTTCCTCCCCATCCAATGGCTGAGAGGCATTATATATATATTGCTTCCTCCCCTCTGGAGAGGTGCCTGAGCAACCTTCCTGTTTGCTGTCTATGTTGTGTAAGGTTGCATATCAGTCCCTGACGCGCTATGGTGCAAATCCTGCCTGCTGCACTCTGATACAAACTCTGCCTGCTGCACTCTGATACAAACTCTGCCTGCTGAATTCTAACACAAACTCTTCCTGCTGCTCCATCCAGTCTGTCCTCTGAATCCAGCTGCTGCGCATCCATTGGTCTGCCCTGGAGTGGCACCTGGCATTAATTGGGAGCCAAGTCTAACCTCACCATCAGAGGCTCTACTGAGTAGTCAGGTGCTCGCTTAGTCACGCCCCTCTAGGCTCTCCATGGTCCGTGGCACAGTGGTTCCACAAACCACGTCCGTGACAGTTTGCTCAGGCCATGGACCCCGCTGGACCCCGGATTCTACCTCTTTTGACCATGTACCAGGAGCTCTGCCAACAGAAAGACACACAGGAAGAGCTGTCCATATAGTTGCAGTCCATAATCACCAAGTTGGAGGCCTTAAACATCTCCCCAGAGTTCCCGCATGTTGAAGAAGCAGTGTCTTCTCCCGAGACTTCCCAGTTTGCTTAGTTCAAGATCCAGGTCCCCGACTCGCAGCTCCACCACACTTTGACGACAATCCAAAGCTCTACCGTGGGTTTATCAATCAGTGCCGGCTGCATTTTGAACTCCTTGCTCATCACTTCCCGTCAGACCGAACAAAGGTGGCATTTCTTCTGTCACATCTTGGAGGTGAGGCCCTGGCATGGTTGAATCCATTATGGGAGAGAGACACCCCTATCATCTCCAATTTGACATATTCTTGGAAGTCTTTTGAAGACCATCTCTGCAGCTTCCGCTCCTCTTCACTTATGCCAGTCCAATTCATCTGTAGGACAATATGTGGTACGCTTCGGTACTCTGGCGTCCGAGCTCATTTATAATAGTGAAGCGTTGATGGCAACATTCTGGGAGGGGCTTTCTGGAAACAAAAAGGATAAGCTAGCTGACCGAGACTTACTAATTACCTTCAAGGACCTGATCTCTCTCGCTATCTGTACAGACCTTCGTTTCCGTGAACGTGCCTGTGAGATGGCACATGAAAGAGGGCCGTGGCGCCTTGCTCTGTCTTTTGAAAGGCCGCTTGTTTCTTCGCCCTCCCTTGTCGAGGACTCATCTGAACCCATGCAGATCGACCACCTTGCCCCTGCTAGACAGCGACTGAGGGATCGATGCGCTAAAGGCCATTGCCCGTATTATGGAGACATGGGCCACTCCATTCGAGTCTGTCCAGTAAAGGCAAAGAAGCTCCGGAATCTAGGGTTGGTAGGAGAGGCCTCCCTAGACGGAAAGACATCTCCCTACTCCTGACCCTTACTGTGGCCATGACAAACAGTGAATCCCAGTTTGTTGAGTTGGTGTATTTGGATTCCAGGGCAGCTGGAAATTTTATCCTCCAGGTTGTAGTGGATGGGTTCCAAATCCCAGTCCATCCGCTCAAAAACCCCTTGGTAATAACATCTGTCGATGGGAGAACTCTTCCGGACATGGTCCATCTAGCTACTGAGCCACTTGAGGTCCGTATTAGGATGCTTCATACTGAGAGGATTGTCTTCTATGTTCTTTTTTCCATGTCTCACACCTTTCTCTTAGGCCTACCATGGTTATTACAGCACGAACCTGTGTGGGACTAGAGAACTGGAGAAGTGCTTCGTTGGGGACATTCCTGTCATGAGAAGTGTCTTGCTCCAGTAAGTCTGGCTAAGGCACCATCTTGTCCGGTATCACTGCCTGGTTTGCCTTCTGCCTATTGGTCCTTTGCCGATGTATTTGACAAATAGGAAGCAGAGACTTTGCTGCCCCACAGGCCACATGACTGCCCTGTCGACTTGTGACACAGTGGACCATTCCCTATTATTACAGACCCTCTCATCCCTTGGCATCAGAGACTTGGCCCTATCCTGGATCTCATCATACCTAACAGACCGGACATTCAGCGTCTCCCACTCACACACCACCTCCTCACCTCGCCCCCTATCTGTCGGAGTCCCACAAGGTTCAGTCCTTGGGCCCCTGCTCTTCTCCATTTACACCTTTGGCCTGGGATAGCTCATTGAATCTCATAGCTTAAAGTATCACCTCTATGCTGATGACACACAGATCTACATCTCTGGACCAGATATCACCTCCCTACTAACCAGAATCCCTCAATGTCTGTCCACTATTTCATCCTTCTTCTCCGCTAGATTTCTGAAACTTAACATGTACAAAACAGAATTCATCATCTTTCCCCCATCTCACGTGACCCCCCCAACGAACCTATCCATTACAGTGCATGGCTGCCCACTCTCCCCAGTCCCACAAGCTCGCTGCCTCGGGGTAATCCTTGACGCTGATCTCTCCTTCAAACCACATATCCAAGCCCTTTCCACTTCCTGCCGACTTCAACTCAAAATATTTCACGAATCCGTACATTCCTCAACCAAGAATCTGCAAAAACCCTAGTCCATGCCCTCATCATCTCTCGCCTTGACTACTGCAACCTCCTGCTCTGTGGCCTCCCCTCTAACACTCTCGCACCCCTCCAATCTATTCTAAACTCTGCTGCCCAACTAATCCACCTGTCCCCCCGCTATTCCCCGGCCTCTCCCCTCTGTCAATCCCTTCACTGGCTCCCCATTACCCAGAGACTCCAGTACAAAACCCTAACTATGACATACAAAGCCATCCACAACCTGTCTCCTCCATACATCTGTGACCTCGTCTCCCGGTACTTACCTACACGCAACCTCCGATCCTCACAAGATCTCCTTCTCTACTCCCCTCTTATCTCCTCTTCCCAAAATCGTATACAAGATTTCTCTCGTGTATCACCCCTACTCTGGAACCCTCTACAACAACACATCAGACTCTCGCCTACCATCAAAACCTTCAAAAAGAGCCTGAAGACCCACCTCTTCTGACAAGCCTACAACCTGCAGTAACCACCGATCAACCAAACCGCTGCATGACCAGCTTTATCCTCACCTACTGTATTCTCATCCATCCCTTGTAGATTGTGAGCTTTCGCGGGCAGGGTCCTCTCTCCTCCTGTACCAGTTATGACTTGTATTGTTTAAGAATATTGTACTTGTTTTTATTATGCATACCCCTACTCACATGTAAAATCGCCATGGAATAAATGGCGCTATAACAATAAATAATAATAATAATAATTCCCGGATGTACACCCCCTAGAGGCCGAATATACTCTCTGTCCCCAGCTGAGACTCAAGCTATATCGGACTATATTCAGGAGAATTTGGCAAAAGGGTTCATTTAGAAGTCCTCCTCTCCTGCTGGGGCCAGGTTTTCTTCATTAAAAAGAAGGACGGATCATTCTGACCCTGTATAGACTATCGGGGCCTCAACCAGATCACCGTAAAATGTAAATACCCTATCCCATTGAACCCTGAGTTGTTTGACCGATTAAGAAGTGCCAGGATCTTCACCAAATTAGATTTGATGGGCGCCTACAATCTAGTCGGCATTTGCTGGGGAGACGAATTAAAGATAGCTTTCAACGTCAGGGACTGATGTACAATAACAAATTGTATTGTGGTACCGTGTTAGCCAGAAAAATCGATGTGAATACTTTTCTGCCCAATGATGACAGAAGTATTCTGTCATCACTCCTAGAATACTACTGTCATCATTGGGCAGAAAAGTATTCACATCGAACACCAGAGACTGACATTTTTAATACCGATTGATGCCCTTCGGCCTCAGTAATGCACTGGCAGTTTTTCAAGAATTCGTCAATGATATCTTCCAGGATCTGCTTTATTCCTGAGTGGTTGTGTATCTAGACGATATTTTGGTAATTTCTCCGGATCTCGTCTCCCACAGATGAGCAGTTCCGCAAGTTCTTCAGCATCTTAGTGAGAATCAACTCTACACCAAGTATAAGAAATGCGTTTTTGAACAGTTCTCCCTTCCCTTCTTGGGTTACATTACCTCAGATACATTACCTTCCACAACTTGCATAGTTTTAGGCGCTCGCTCAAAACACATTTGTTCAGAGCTGCCTACCACATTAACTAATCAAAGTCATTTTATGTTTGTGTGTGTGTACCCCATTCATTATCCCCATCTATCCCCACCCCCTGAAGAAGGCTGGACCATCATTGTAAATACTTCATTGTAAATACACACCTGTACTTTGTATCTCCCCCACCTCATTGTAGATTGTAAGCTCTCACGAGCATGGTCGTCTTATTTTGTCTTATTTTGCTTTATTACTGTATTGTTAACGTTGTTACCTATGACTGTTGTGTTTGAAACTGTTAAACTGTAAAGCGCTGCGGAATATGTTGGCGCTATATAAATAAAGATTATTATTATTATTATTAATATTACCTCTCTTCCATCCTTAAATGGCCGCTGCCGGTTGGAGTCAAAGCAATCTAGAGATTCCTTGGCTTCGCTATTATCGGCAATTCTTACCTCACTACTCCACTCTGACTGCTCCTATCTCTGCTATGACCCGAAAAGGAGCTGACCCTGCTCTGAAAGGCAGAGTCTCCGGCGTGTCACTTCACTCACCTGCGCTGTGGTCAGTTCTCCCTTCCTCATGCTCTGCCTGCTTCCAGCAGAGCTTCCAGCCATGTCATTAGGGCACTCCCGCGTGCACTCCCGCCCTCTTAATGGGCCAGCGCGTGCACTTGCTATTTCCTCCCCAGCCAATGGCTGAGAGGCATTATGTATATACAGCTCTGCCAAAAATTAAGAAACCACTGCAAAATTTTCAGTTTGTCTGATTTTTCTCTTTATAGGTATATTTTTGAGTAAAATGTAAATTGGTCTTTTAATCTATAAACTTCTGACAACATGTCTCCAAATTTCCAATCAATAAATTTTGTAATTTTTTTCTAAAAAGGAGAAATGCTAAAAATTACACACAAAAAACAGTGCTTTCAGACCCCACATAATGCAAAGAAAACAAGTTCATAATAATTTAGAAACAACAATACCAATGTTTTATCTCAGGAAGAGTTCAGAAATCAATATTTTGTGGAATAGCCATGATTTTTAATCACAGCTTTCATGCTTTCCACCAGTCTTTTTCACTCTGCTTCTGGCGCAGACATTTAAGCAGTTCTTTTTTGATGGTTTGCAACTATCCATCATCCTCTTGACTACAATACAAAGGTTTTCAATGAGGATCAGGTCTGGAGATTGGGCTGCCCATGACAGGGTTTTGATGTGGTTGTCTCTTCATTTCTGCTAGAGCTGTATTGCTTATTCCCCACTAGGGAGGTGCCTGAGCAACCTTCTTGTTTGCTGTCCATGTTGTGTAAGGTTGCATACAAGTCTCTGCCGCACTCTGGTGCAAATCCTGCCTGCTGCACTATGATGCAGACCCTGACTGCTGCACTCTGGTGCAAATCCTGCCTGCTGCACTCTGGTGCAAGTCCTGCCTGTTGCACTCTGGTGCAAATCCTGCCTGTTGCACTCTGGTGCAGACCCTGCCTTCTGCACTTTGATACTGACCCTGGCTGCTGAACTCTGATGCAAATTCTGCCTGTGGCACTCTGGTGCAGACCTTTCCTGCTGTACTCTGATACAAACTCTGCCTGCTGCACTCTGGTGCGACCTCTGCCTGCTGCACTCTGGTGTGACCTCAGCCTGCTGCACTCTGGTGCCACCTCTGCCTGCTGCACTCTGGTGCCACCTCTGCCTGCTGCACTCTGGTGTCACCTCTGTCTTCTGCACTCTGGTGCGACTTCAGTCTGCTGCACTCTGGTGCGACTTCTGTCTGCTGCACTCTGGTGCGACCTCTGTCTGCTGCACTCTGGTGCGACCTCTGTCTGCTGCACTCTGGTGCGACCTCTGTCTGCTGCACTCTGGTGCGACCTCTGTCTGCTGCACTCTGGTGCGACCTCTGTCTGCTGCACTCTGGTGCGACCTCTGTCTGCTGCACTCTGGTGCGACTTCTGTCTGCTGCACTCTGGTGCGAACTCTGTCTGCTGCACTTTGATGCGAACTCTGTCTGCTACATTCTAATACAAACTCTGCCTGCTGCTCCATTCAGTCTATCCTCTGGGTCCAGCTGCTCTGTGTCTGTTGGTCTGCCCTGGAGTGGCACCTGGTGTTCATTGGGAGCCAAGTCTAACCTCACCATCAGAGGCTCTAGTGAGCAGTCAGGTGCTTGTTTAGTCACGCCCCTCTAGGCTCTCCACAGTCTCTGGCACAGTGGTTCCACAAACCACGTCCGTGACAGTGTGGCACTATGGGGGGCTCAATATGAAGATGAGACAGTATTGGGTGGGCCCTGTATAGAGATGGGGCAGTGTGGGGGCTCCATATGAAGATGAGACAGAACTCTGGGATCCATATGAATATGCGGCAGTATGGGGAAGGGGCTTTGTATAGTGATGGGGCAGTATGGAGGTGCGTTGGAAGTGGGCAGTATGGGGGGCTTTCTATGGAGATAATAATAATAATTTTTATTTATATAGCGCCAACATATTCCGCAGCACTTTACAATTAAGCAGGGACATGTACAAACAATAAATTCGGTACGAGTTAAGACAATTTAAACAGTGACATTAGGAGTGAAGTCCCTGCTCGCAAGCTTACAATCTACAAGGAAGATGGAGATGGGTAATATAGGAGGGTCTAAGTATAGAGATGTTGCATTATAGTAACATAGTAACATAGTAACATAGTTATTAAGGTTGAAGGAAGACTTTAAGTCCATCTAGTTCAATCCATAGCCTAACCTAACATGCCCTAACATGTTGATCCAGAGGAAGGCAAAAAAAAACCCATGTGGCAAAGAGTAAGCTCCACATTGGGGAAAAAAATTCCTTCCCGACTTCACATACGGCAATCAGACTAGTTCCCTGGATCAACGCCCTATCAAGGAATCTAGTATATATATACCCTGTAACATTATACTTTTCCAGAAAGGCATCCAGTCCCCTCTTAAATTTAAGTAATGAATCAATCATTACAACGTCATACGGCAGAGAGTTCCATAGTCTCACTGCTCTTACAGTAAAGAATCTGTGTCTGTTATTATGCTTAACCCTAGAACGCGTACCTGGGGCCTCGCAGGCCTGCTAGGTTACTTGTTTTCTATTATCTGTAAAACTACATTAGTTAGAATTTTGAAACTCAAGGTAATCCTCAGGTATATAGTTGTTAGTAATATCCAGTTCATATATTTTTATGTTATAGGCATCTCGTATAGCAACGCTTTCTTTGTGACTACCCCAGATTCACGTACCTGGGGCCTTTGAGGCCTGCTTTGGTTTACATGTACTCCTCAGTCTTTTTGTCTGTACTGTTGTTGGGGAAGAACTTATGACTCAGTCTTTATGACTATTGGTCGATGGCTGTTGCTGGGAAGAGTGTGGATTCTGCCTGACATGGTAATGTGATCCTGGAAGGGAGTTTCCCCTCACAAAGTAACGTGATTATGATGTCAGTACAGGTCCTTTAGTCCTAAATCCTAGTTGCTGGAGAGACTTTGGAGGAAGAAGTCAGCTTTCTTTGGTCTGTAACAAAGAACCTTTCTGAGCTCCAAAACCAGAGGCTTCTACTGCACTTACAAGAAAGTGATCTGTTGAAGGTAAGAGTAGGGGGGCTGTACTTTACCCTAAGCACACAAACACTAACAAAGTCTTAGCACACACAGTGTATAGTGCACAAGCCTGATTGTAATCTTTATTTTTTACTTTTCATTTTAGTTTACTCACATCTAAGATTACAATGGCACAGTCTACATCAAGGGGATTGACTGTCCAAGAAATTGAGGCGATTATTTTCAATAGTGATGAAGACAGTGACATTTCTTTGTCGGATGAAGAGTATATTCCACCAGCTAATGTATCAACTTCATCGTCCAGCGATTCCTCAGATGATGAAGAAGTAATGGATCCAGCAGAATGTGCAAGTAGAACATCTAAAACAAATGTTTTTTGGAACAGTACTGCTGTGGCTCATGCACGCACCCCATCACATAACATTATTAGAGTTCCTCAAGGAGCTGTCGGAATTTCCCAATTCATGTCCAAAAAAGATGTTTTCAGTAAATTTGTTTCAGATGATATTGCAGATGAGGTAGTTTTGTGTACGAATGTGGAAGGTAAACGTATTGCTTCGGAAAAAAAAAAAACTTGGAAAAATTTAACTAAAGAGGAACTATATGCCTATATTGGCCTTACTCTTCTGGCAGGGTCGACTAAATCATATGATGTGCCAATCAGAGAGTTATTTCTGAACCCATTTGCAGATCCACATTACAAAGCCACTATGTTCGTAGATAGATTTGAGGCTATTCGGAGATGCATTCGTTTTGATGAAAAGAGAACTCGACCTGTGAGGTTGGCAACTGATAAATTAGCGCCTATTAGCTATATATGGAATCTTTTTATCAAGAACTGTTACAAACTTTACAATTCTAGCGAATATGTGACAGTGGACGAACAACTTCTTGCCTTTAGGGGACGTTGCAAATGTATCCAATATATGCCCAGTAAGCCAGCTAAATACGGCATAAAAATTTTCTGGATGTGCGATTCAGCAACTTATTATGGGATGAATGGCATGATTTACTGTGGAAAAGAAGCTGACGCTCCAGTCCAGAAAGATCTATGTTCCAACATAGTGAAAACACTAGCTTTACCAATTTTCCATTCTGGAAAAAATATCACTATGGATAATTATTTTACTAATTTAGAACTGGCCAATTTTTTGCTTCAGAAACAACTAACACTTGTTGGTACAATGAGACCAAACCGCCGCGAAATTCCACCAATAATGAAGCACAATGCACAGCGACCAATCTACGAGAGTGTATTCGGTTTCTGCAATGAGGCAACAATGGTGTCCTATAAAGCCAAGAAAGAAAAATCTGTGATATTACTGAGCACAATGCATCACAATGAAAGTATTGACACCAATGACAGGAAACAAAAACCTGAAATTATACTTCATTATAATAAGACAAAAGGAGGTGTCGACAAGATGGACGAAATGATTACTGAATATTCGTGTAAAAGGCAGACTAAACGTTGGCCTGTTGCCCTTTTTTCCAATATCCTTGATGTGTCATCCCTCAATATATATATATTTTTGACAGAACTTTGTTATGAACTTTTGATGCCTACTATGCTAGAGAGAAGCAGCACAAAATGCTTATCAAGGCAAATTACAGAGGCAATGATCCGATGTGGAATATGCTTTCAGGAACAGCCAGAGCAAAGAGAAAAAAAAAGAAAGCGCTGCTATATTTGTCCAGCAAAGAAAGAAAGAAAATCGGAGCGTTTCTGTTCTACTTGCGGACAAAATGTATGCAGGGAACATTCTGAAGAAAAAATAATATGCAAGAATTGTCGGGGGAATATGTAAAGTGGAAAATAAATATTCCTGCACCAAGTTTGCTACAGACTTTATGTAAAAACTTTTTATAAGAAAAAATGTATCCATCATAAAAAATTGTACTGAGTGAATATATTGGGCGTGCCCGTTTAGTTACATTTTTGTTGTTTTATGTACATAATTTTTTTTTGGAATTATACACATCTTAGGCTATGTTCCGAGTAGCGCTGGGGTTCACCAGAATGGGATCCATAATGGATATGACCTCCTGGTAACTCCAGCTAAGGCTGATGGAATGGCGGGATTCCACCAGCCTTAGCTGAGGTCACCAGGAGGTCAGATCCATTACGGATCCCCTCCTGGTGGACCCCAGCGCTAGTGGGAATGCATCCTTACTTTGCAAATTTAAAATAAACTTTGAAAAGTATTTTTATTTGAGTTATTCCATGTTATTTGCACACAGGCCTAAAAGGCCCCAGGTACGTGAATATGGGGTAGTCACAAAAAAAGCGTTGCTATACGAAATGCCTATAACATAAAAATATACGAACAACTGGAAATTACTAACAACTATATAGCTGAGGAATACCTAGAGTTTCAAAATTGTAACTAAAGTAGTTTTACAGAAAATAATAAAAAAGTAACCTGACAGGCCTGCGAGGCCCCAGGTACGCGTTCTACCAGCCTTAGCCGGGGTCACCAGGAGGTCAGATCCATTACGAAATCCCGTCCAGGCGGACCCCAGAGCTAGTGGGAATGCATGCTTACTTTCAAATAACTTTGAAAAAAAAAATTTTTTGAGTTATTCCATGTTATTTGAAAACAGGCCTCAAAGGCCCCAGGTACGTAATAGTGTAGATTTCTATGGTCACGCATTCTAGGGTTAAACCTTCTTTCCTCCAGAGGTAGAGGATGCCCCCTTGTCCCTGTCTCAGATCTATGATTAAAAAGATCATCAGAAAGGTCTTTGTTGTCCCCTCATATATTTATAGATTAAAATAAGATCACCCCTTAGTCTTCGTTTTTCCAAACTAAATAGCCCCAAGTGTAATAACCTATCTTGGTATTGCAGACCCCCCAGTCCTCTAATAACCTTGGTCGCTCTTCTCTGCACCCGCTCTAGTTCAGCTATGTCTTTCTTATACATCGGAGACCAGAACTGTACACAGTATTTTAAGTGTGGTCGAACTAGTGACTTGTATAGAGGTAAAATTATGTTCTCCTCATGAGCATCTATGCCTCTTTTAATGCATCCCATTATTTTATTTGTCTTTGTAGCAGCTGCCTGACACTGGCCACTGAATATGAGTTTGTCATCCACCCATACACCCAGGTCTTTTTCATTGATGGTTTTGCCCAGAGTTTTAGAATTAAGCACATAGTTATTCATCTTACTACTTCTACCCAAGTGCATAACCTTACATTTATCCCCATTAAAGCTCATTTGCCATTTATCAGCCCAAGTTCAAGTTTACATAAATCATCCTGTAATATAAAATTGTCCTCCTCTGTGTTGATTACCCTGCAGAGTTTAGTGTCATCTGCAAATATTGAAATTCTGCTCTGAATGCCCCCTACAAGGTCATTAATAAATATGTTAAAAAGAAGAGGGCCCAATACTGACCCCTGTGGTACCCCACTGCTAACCGCGACCCAGTCTGAGTGTGCTCCATTAACAACCACCCTTTGTTTCCAATCCCTGAGCCAGCTCTCAACCCACTTACACATATTTATAGTAAATGGGTTGGCTCTGTATGGAGAATGAACACTATATTGCTGTATAGCGATGGAGCAGTATGGAGGAGTTTTATGGAGACAGGGTAGTATGGTAGGAACACTGAGAAAAGGAGGTTCTGTATTGAGTTTGGGGGAACATAAAAGAGTAAGGTATGGTGGTTATGACTCATAAGAGGGGACACTGTGGCGGCTGAAGTTTACAGAGGCAGACAGTGTGGTGATCATAGTATATAAATAGAGGGAATACTTTATAGCATAGTGTGGAAGACATGTATTATAAAAGTGACAGTGTGGGGTAATTTTTAAGCAGTGAGCACAGTGAATTATCTTCTCAGGGGCACAGGATAGGGCTTATTTAGGGTACAGCATTGGTGGTTATTTTTATTCAGGGATTCATTATAATCACACTGTTATTTTAGGGGCACATTGTCCCTCCTGTGTGCATTAGCTCTGCATATGACCCAGCATTCCAAACGTTGTGATAAATCTTTCCTCTCCTGTGTGCATTAACTCAGTATGTTTTTTAAACTGACCATTGCACAGCTCCCTCTCACCACTTTTCTTTATGAGCAGCCTGTTTTACTTTGCCTGTGTTATGTCCTGCATCAGGCTGAGTAGAGACCTTTGCCCTATGTTTCACACCTGAATCAATTTGCTAGCAAATATATTGTGAGTAATAAGTTTGCATAGACTTAGTTTGCTCATTCATCATCCAAATGCATCATATGAATGTATTGCACTGAATTAGACCAGAATTGAACCAGAAGTGAACTGAACTGAAGATAACTGGATACATAGTCACAGTAAACAATGTTTCTGTTTGTTTTCACTCTAACCCATATAGTCCCCCACTTTCAACTAACCCCCCTAATCGCTACACCTACTAAAAAACTGGTTATCTCTCCCTCCATCCTTCCCATCCATCTCACCTCCTCCTCAGAATTGTTCCTTATTAACATACAATCCTCTGTCTTCATACAGACAGCCCTCTCATGCCCTCTCTTGCTCCTACATAACACTGTCTCTGCTCTTCCTCACTGCCTGTGATGTCTCTCCAAATCTTGGTCCTCCTCACCACATTCCCACAGTCACTTCCACCTCCCATCCACAATCTATCACCAATTTCCTCAACCTTTCTAACCTGATACCCATTAACCCAGCCCCCACTTCCGCACTCCCTCTAACAGGAGCTCTATGGAACGCTCGCTTTGTCTGCAACAATCTTTCCTACATCCATGATCTTTTCATTACTAACAAACTTTTCTTCCTCGCTATCACCAAAACCTGGCTCACTCTCTCTGAAACAGCCTCTCCAGCTGCACTTTCGTATCATGGATGCCACATTTCTCACCCCCCCCCCCCCGCCCCAGCAGCAAGCATGGCGGAGGAGTTGGTTTTCCACTCCACAAACTCGCACACTCTCGCAAAAATCTAAACACCTCTATCCACACTCACTTTCTGAATCCCTTCTCCCTCTTACAGACATAAGTTTCTTGCAGATGTTGCTGCCGTTTTATATAACACAACAATAACTGCAGCTCTCAAATTGGTCTGCCCCCTCACACATACCAAAGCTCGCACAATCAATAGACAACCCTGGTACACCAACATGACTAAAGAACGGAGGCGGGCTTCCAGGGTTGTTGAGCAGAGATGGACAAAGTCCCATTCCAGTGAGCACTTTGTCGCATTCAAACATTCCCTCACTACTTTCAATTCCACTTTCAGTGCAGAAAAGCAAACCTACCGTATATACTCGAGTATAAGCCGACCCGAGTATAAGCCGACCCCCCAATTTTGCCACAAAAAACTGGGAAAACTTATTGACTCGAGTATAAGCCTAGGGTGGAAAATACAGCAGCTACCGGTGAATTTCAAAAATAAAAATAGATGCTCCATACCGTTCATTATTGCCCCAAAGGAGGTTCCATATAAAGCTGTGCCATATATAATGCTCCATACCGTTGATTATTGCCCCTTAGATGCTCCATATATAGCTGTGCCATATATAATGCTCTGCACCGTTCATTATGGCCCCATAGATGCTCCTTATAAAGCAGTGCCATATATGCTCTGCACTGTTCATTATTGCCCCATAGATGCTCCTTATTAAGCTGTGCCTTATATGCTCTGCACTGTTCATTATGGCCCCATAGATGCTCCTTATAAAGCAGTGCCATATATGCTCTGCACTGTTCATTATTCCCCCATAGATGCTTCTTATTAAGCTGTGCCTTATATGATCTGCACTGTTCATTATTGCCCCATAGATGCTCCTTATTAAGCTGTGCCATATATGCTCTGCACTGTTCATTGTTGCCCCATAGATGTGCCATATAAATATGTGCCATATATAATGCTCTGCACCGTTGCCCCATAGATGTGCCATATAAATCTGTGCCATATATAATGCTCTGCACCGTTGCCCCATAGATGTGCCATATAAATCTGTGCCATATATAATGCTCTGCACCGTTGCCCCATAGATGTGCCATATAAATATGTGCCATATATAATGCTCTGCACCGTTGCCCCATAGATGTGCCATATAAATCTGTGCCATATATAGCGCTGCAGCTGCAATAAAAAAAAACAAACCACATACTCACCTCTCTTGCTTGCAGCTCCTCAGCGTCCCGTCCCGGCGTCTCTCTGCACTGACTGATCAGGCAGAGGGCGGCGCGCACACTATATGCATCATCGCGCCCTCTGACCTGAACAGTCAGAGCCAGGGGACGGGAAGACTGAGCGGCGCCCGGCGTGTGGAACGTGGACAGGTGAATATAAAATACTCACCTAGTCCCGGCGATCCTGGCGCTCCCCCTGCCTGTCACACTGTCTTCGGGTGCCGCAGCTCTTCCTCTGTCAGCGGTCACCGGCACCGCTGATTAGAGAAATCAATAGGCGGCTCCGCCCCTATGGGAGTGGAGTCCATAATCATTTCTCTAATGAGCGGTCCCACGTGACCGCTGAACAGGGGAAGAGCTGTGGCACCCGAAGACAGTGTGACAGGCAGGGGGAGCGTCAGGATCGCCGGGACTAGGTGAGTATGCCTCAGCGCCCTCTCCCCCTCACCCGCCGACCCCACCGCCGACCGTGACTCGAGTATAAGCCGAGAGGGGCACTTTCAGCCCAAAAATTTGGGCTGAAAATCTCGGCTTATACTCGAGTATATACGGTACTTCTCATCTCTCATATCCTCCCTGTCTCACAATCCTAAACAGCTATTCAATACTTTCAATTCTCTCTTTCATCCCCCAGCACCACCTCCCTCTCTCAGCTGAAGACATTGCTTCATTCTTCAAGTAGAAGATCAACAACATCAGAGAAAACTTTGGCCTACAGCCCCCAGAACCCCATATTCATAACTAGTCAGATCTCTCCTCCAAAACCAGCTTCTCCACCAATATAGAAGATCAACGTTCCTCTTTCCTCTCCAAATCACATCTCACCACCTGTGAACTTGACACAATCCCTTCCCACCTCATCTCAAACCTCACCACAGTCTTCATCTCAACCCTAACCCATCTCTTCAACCGGTCACTAACAACTGGTGTCTGTCCCTCATGCTTTATATATGTCTCAATCATGTCCATCCTCAAAAAGCCCTACCTCTTTGTTGAGCTATCAAGGCAAATCACTCCTCCCCTATATGTCTTGAAACTACTGGAACACCACGTCAATTGTGAACGGTCCTCCCACCTCTCCTCCAGCTCCCTTTTTGACCGCTTACAATCTCGTTTCCAATGGCCTCATTTCACTGAAATTGCCCTGACTAAAGTCACAAATGACCTGCTAACTGTCCACTCCAAGCAACACTACTCTGTCCTTCTCCTCCTGGATCTGTCATCTGCCTTTGACACAGTGGCCCATTCCCTCTTATTACAGATTCTCTCATCTCTTGGCATCACAGACTTGGCCCTATCTTGGATCTCCTCCTTCCTAAAAGAATGGACATTCAGTGTATCCCACTCTCACACCCCCTCCTCATTTCACCTATCTGTTGGTGTCCCCCAAAGTTCAGTTCTAGGTCCCCTGCTCTTCTCCATCTATACCTTTGGCCTGGGACAGCTCATGGAGTCTCACGGCATTCAGTATCACCTCTATGCTGATGACACACAGAACTACATCTCTGGACCAGATATCACCGCTCTATTTACCAGAGTCACACAATCTCTGACCACAAGTTCATCTTTTTTCTCTGCTAGATTTCTAAAGCTTAATACGGATAAAACAAAATTCATCATCTTTCTACCATCTCACTCAATCCTCCAAACAGACCTATCCATTAAAGTCAATGGTTGCTCATTCTCCCTAGTCCTGCAAGCTCGCTGCCTCAGGGTAATCTTCAACTCTGATTTCTCCTTTAAACCACATATCCAAGCCCTTTCCACTTCCTGCCAACTCCAACTGAAGAATATTTCGCAGATCAGCACATTCCTCGACCAAGAATCTGTAAAAACACTAGTGCATGCCCTCATCTCCCGCATTGACTACTGCAACCTCCTGCTCTCTGGCCTCCATTCTAACACTCTCGGACCCCTCCAATCTATCCTAAACTCCACTGCCCACCTAATCCACCTATCCCCCTACTATTTCCCAGCCTCTCCTCTCTGTCAATCCCTTCACTGGCTCCCCATTGCGCAGAGACTCCAGTTTAATACTTTAACCATGACATACAAAGCCATCCACAACCTGTCTCCTCCATACATCTGTGATCTACTCTCCCCATACTTACTGCACGCAACCTCTGATCCTCACAAGATCTCGTTCTCTACTCCCCACTTATCCTCTTTTCCCACAATCGCATACAAGATTTTTCGGTTGCATCTCTGCTACTATGGAACATACTTTAATAGCTGCCAAAGACCAAGCTGCGTTGTAGTCTTGTTGGACAGGTAGGTCCCCGGCGGCTTCTCCCTGCCTGCTGGCCTGGAGTGAAAGGCTCTGCCTAGGTACACAAGTAGGCAGAAACCTGTTCACTCTAGGGTATCAGGCAGGGACAAGCTGCCGGTGACCCAAAAGTCCAATTAGACTACAATATGGCTCAGTTCAAAGTGGATTTTAAAGTAATTTTTTCTCCGAAATGCTGCATCATTTCAGAGTCAACCAAACCTGGCTGAGTTCATTCAGTCACTGCCTGATACATGCTGAACATAGATTGGGTTTAAAATATCATCTCATCATTATTGTGGTTCCTGTATGGTCTGCAGTCTGATGATAACTCATAACAAAAACTCCCATCACCTCTTCACCATTGTTAAGGACATACTGAGGGTGGTAGTTTCATATAATACATTTGTATATATATATATATATATATATATATATATATATATATATATATATATATATATATATATATATATATATATATATATATATATACACACTCACCGGCCACTTTATTAGGTACACCTGTCCAACTTCTTGTTAACACTTAATTTCTAATCAGCCAATCACATGGCGGCAACTCAGTGCATTTAGGCATGTAGACATGGTCAAGACAATCTCCTGCAGTTCAAACCGAGCATCAGTATGGGGAAGAAAGGTGATTTGAGTGCCTTTGAACGTGGCATGGTTGTTGGTGCCAGAAGGGCTGGTCTGAGTATTTCAGAAACTGCTGATCTACTGGGATTTTCACGCACAACCATCTCTAGGGTTTACAGAGAATGGTCCGAAAAAGAAAAAAAATCCAGTGAGCGGCAGTTCTGTGCGCGGAAATGCCTTGTTGATGCCAGAGGTCAGAGGAGAATGGGCAGACTGGTTCGAGCTGATAGAAAGGCAACAGTGACTCAAATCGCCACCCGTTACAACCAAGGTAGGCCTAAGAGCATCTCTGAACGCACAGTGCATCGAACTTTGAGGCAGATGGGCTACAGCAGCAGAAGACCACACCGGGTACCACTCCTTTCAGCTAAGAACAGGAAACTGAGGCTACAATTTGTACAAGCTCATCGAAATTGGACAGTAGAAGATTGGAAAAACGTTGCTTGGTCTGATGAGTCTCGATTTCTGCTGCGACATTCGGATGGTAGGGTCAGAATTTGGCGTAAACAACATGAAAGCATGGATCCATCCTGCCTTGTATGGAGCATCTTTGGGATGTGCAGCCGACAAATCTGCGGCAACTGTGTGATGCCATCATGTCAATATGGACCAAAATCTCTGAGGAATGCTTCCAGCACCTTGTTGAATCTATGCCACGAAGAATTGAGGCAGTTCTGAAGGCAAAAGGGGGTCCAACCCGTTACTAGCATGGTGTACCTAATAAAGTGGCCGGTGAGTGTATATATATATATATATATATATATATATATATATATACATATATATATAGGCTAACCTGACATTGCAGTTGATGGCCATGCTAAGCTTGTTACTGTGGTCATGTATTAATGATGGTTATGGTTATGTATTTATATACCGATGGTGTTTCTGATGCTGTAGTCATATACTAATGATGGTGGTTTTGGTGATGCAGTCGTGTACTGATGGAAATTCTGGTGATGCATTTATGAACTAAAGTTAATTTTGGTGTTGTATTTGTGTACAGATGGTGGTTATGGGAATGTATTTGTGAAATGTTGGAGATTCTGGTGAATTAGTCATGTACTGATGGTTGTTTTGGTAATATAGCTGTGTACTGATAGTGGCATAGGTGAAGTAGTCTTGCACGAATGGTGGTACTTGTGATGTAATCTTATACTGATGGAAATTCTTGTGTAATTTCATAGACCTGGTAATAGATTATTACAGGGTCAGTGTATTGGACTAAAAATACAGCCATCTGAATGAGGTTATTTATATTAGCTGAATAAGTATTTGACTAAAATCCCCATACACTTTAAACAGCTGTCCGATCATTGTGCTGGCTGATCACACCCAACTCTCACATACAGAGGAGCTCTCACTTTGCTAAGCATTCCTGTATTGTGTATGAGAGTGTCTCTGCTAGACAACTTATCACTTAGAGAAAAAAAGGATTTACAATATGAAACTGGACATGACAGATTCCTATCGTACACACATTTTCGGCTAAATGGGTTGATTTCTGCGTGTTTGGCCAATTATCTAATGTGCATGGGTGTCTTAACTACTATCTCAAGGGTATATGCACTGTAAGGGTGTATGCAAACAAAAAGGTGCAAGTTATTCAGGTGGAAGAGGTTTCACGGAACGCCTGTGTTTTTTGCCCTGAAGAATCTTTTTCTGTTTCTTTTCAGTCTTTTTTCCCAATGTCTTCTGTCCTCTAGTTTATTTTATTTACCGTATTTTTCCGACCATAAGACGCACTTTTTTCCCTCCAAATTTTGGAGGAAAGTGTGGGTGCGTCTTATGGTCAGAATGTAGCATGTGGTGAGGGGGCAGCGGCTAGTTGGATCGCACTGTGATCCCACTTGCAGGAGGCAGAAAAATGTCCCAGAGCTCTGCCCAGAATCCAGCACTGGGGAAACCACATGGTCCCCATGATTAAAGTGCAGTGAATATTCATTAGCCACTTCCCCGCCCACCTGTCAGCTGAGCAGTGAATGGGGAGCAGCCATTGAATACTCCTTCACTGAAACACACATGGTTTCCCCAGCTCTGGATTCCTGCAGCAGCTGGGGAGATCAGTGTGTCCGGTGGAGGAGGAGGCAACAGCAGGGGCCAGGGGAGACAAGATCGCTGCATACCTGCCTGGCTGTGCTGGATGCTGCGGCATAAGGACCTGTGTGATGTCATGAAGAGGGCAGGCTGGAGCATCACATGACGGCACAGAGCCCTCCCTCTTCTGATGTCATCACAGGTCCTTCAGCCTCCCCACTAGATTCTGCTGGCTTCCTCTTATGACCTGTGCTGTGGAGAGACAACAAGAGGGAGAGCTCTGTGTGTGCAGTGATGGGATGCTCCAGCTTTTCACCTCACCACAGTGGCTGGCTGCCACAATTAAAAGGTTAGTCTTTACAACACACAATAAAGCACTCTGCCACTCCTGTGGTGAACTATAACTTCCAGCATGACATAGGATCTGCAGGACATGCTGGGAGTTATAGTTCTCCCAATGGGATCTTAAAGCAGCATTCCAGTGTTATTTTTCAGTTCTGGAGTGGTGCTTTAAATATAAGCCCTGTGCCCCCATCCTCATACTCACCCTCCAGCGTCATCATATAGTACTTTACAGACACCACACTGGTCCCGCAGCACCATCTTCTACCAACATAATAACATACTATTATATATAATAACACCACATATAGTATGTTATTAAATTTTGCCACTTTTTTTTTTGCTTCAAATATTTTTTTCCCTGTTTTCCACCTCTAAAAGCTGGGTGCGTCTTATAGTCCGGTGCGTCTTATAGTCTGAAAAATATGGTACATTGTATTCAATAACTGAAGAGCGGTCTGGTCTTTTGTATTAACGGCTTTGTGCCTTTGGAAACCTGAAGCTGTAAAAAGAAGCTCAAATTCTTTTTAGAGTTTATTTTCTGCTATTTCTAGCAGGTTACAGATCGGGGCCACCTGATATAGATGTCATGGGCACAAACACTTTTTCTGACTTACCAGTAGGGGGCATGATTGCTTAACGTGCCTAGGGCAGAATGAACGACAAATATGGCCCTGGAAGTAGATAGACAGGTAGATGTTGGTAGATGCATGAATATACAGTGGGGAAACAAAGTATTTAGTCAGCCACCAATTGTGCAAGTACTCCCACTTAAAAGGATGAGAGGCCTGTAATTGACATCATAGGTAGACCACAACTATGAGCGTCAAAATGAGAAAACAAATTCAGAAAATCACCTTGTCTGATTTGGCAAGATTTATTTTGCAAATTATGGTGGAAAATAAATATTTGGTCATTAACAAAAGTCCATCTCAATAATTTGTTATATATCTTTTGTTGGCAATAACAGAGGTCAAACGTTTTCTGTAAGTCTTCACAATGTTGGCACACACTGTTGGTGGTATGTTTGCCCATTCCTCCATGCAGATCTCTTCTAGAGCAGTGATGTTTTGGGTCTGTCGCTCGGCATCATGGACTTTCATCTCCCTCCATATAATATGGAAGGAGCCGGATCCAAACCTGCGACATCCATCAGATCGGACCGCCTCCCCGGGTGAGTATAATATAACTTATTTTTCTTCACTTGCAGGTTGGACCGGGGGCTCATCTACAGCATTATAGTCTGGGGACCTGTTCGATGACCTGGAAACATAGTTGTGCAACTGTGTGTTTGGCTCTGGAGAAATGATCTTGCAAAGGTAGCCATGTTTTGTTGCAGTGAATAGTAGATTTTTGGCTGGCAATGCGGTCCTTCAGGTGTTAGGTGGTCTCGCCTACGTATAGAAGTCCGCAAGGGCACTTTATTACATACACTACAAAGTTTGTGTAACACGTGTAGAAACCCTTTATGGGGTATGATTTGCCTGTCCTGGGGTGTGTAAAGTGGTCAGTTTTGATCACATTAGAACATGCTGCGCAATTTAAGCATGGGTAGGTGCCATTCCTGCAGCTACTCAGAAAGTGTTGTGTGGGGATAGAGGTCATGCTGCCGATGTCTGCTCTGACACGTATGTTGGGTGGTCTTTTGGTGCACATCAGTCCGGGTGACTTGAAAGCCTTTATGTCGAGGTATGCTTTGGCTAAGTGGGGCCAATGTGTCATGATGGTAGCGTGAACCTTGGGCATCATCGGGTGGTAGACATGTATGAAAGGGACCCTATCTGTTTTGTTCACTTGTAGGAGAGAGGAGGGTCCCTGAAATTGTGTGACATATCACAAAGTCTGTCTTTAAGAATTGTGCTATGTGCAATGTGGAAGGCTACTTTTCATCACCTTAGGATGCCAGCTGGTGTAGTGTAGGAGACTTACAATCGGTTGGTTTTGAGTAGAGGTCCGTACTGAGAAGACCATGCGCTTCTTTTATGACTAGTGTGTCAAGAAATGAAATGCAGTTAGTATGGTAATTCAATGTCAACTGCAGTTCAGGTCTGACGGAATTAAGGTGTATGATAAATGTTGTGAGGGACTCCAGTATACCATGCCAAATGCAGAAGATGTCATCTATATACCTGTAGCAGCTAATGGCGTGTAGTTGGAATTGCTCATGGGTATATACATGTTGTTCTTCGAACCTGCTTCGAATTCACATAGGCCGGTGCTACATTAGAGCTCATCACGGTCCCATGATTTTAGACATAGAAACTGTTAACATCAAGGGTAACAAGAAGGCTATCTGCAGGTATGATGGCAAGATTCCTGATGATGCTTAGGAAGTGATCTATGTCCATTAGAAATGAGCGTGTCATTTTGACCATGGGGGTCAAGATTTTCTCCAGGTAAATGGATAAAGGGGAAAGGATAGAAACCGTGGAAGCTATTATCAGAAGACCCGGGGGGTTGGATAATGATTTGTGGATCTTGGGTAAGATATAGAAAACAGGTGTAACAGCATGTAAGTTAGTCAAGAATGTGGCTGTTTGTACGAAGTCCTAGTGTGAATATTGAAAGCTCTGGAGCACCTCAGGGTAACACTCTGTGCACGGATGTTTCATCCAGTCTTCCGAAATGAGTCTTTAAATAAATTAATCAATAAACACGTTGTAAGTCCTTCTCCAACTGGAATCTGTTACAGTTGGGGTTCGGACAGAAGGATAAGCCCTTCTGCAATGCTGAGAGTTCCGCAGGGGAGAGAGTGTAGCTAGAGATATTCATTGCCAGGTTTGGTTTCTTACCTGGGAACGGGTGGTCATTCTTTCACCTGGATCTTCTCATTGCTCTCTGCGTTGTAGTCCTCCCCTGTGGCCTTTCCCTAAGAAAGGTGGTCTGCAATGTCCAGAAGAGGTGTCGCTGCATGAACTGAAAGACCCATTTTATCGCTGACCTCGGAAGCGTCGCCACGAATTCATGCCTGAGTATTCGTTCCATCGATAGACCCTGTTGTTTGTATAGTCCTCATTATCTCACTGGAACTTTGCACATTTCCTTCCTTGTAGTGATTTCCGATGGTCTGAGATGATCTTGTCGGTCTTTGTTTTAAGATTGTTCCAATCCGCTGTAGATAAAGTGCTGGTCAGTTGTGTTTCGATGGCCTGGATGCTTCGTTCGGTCTCCGAATTTGCCTTCTGTAGATACTCAACTGTATAATATTTATCTTTAACCATGCATTTCCCTGTGTATTCATGTAATTATTATTATTTTTCGCACATATAGATTTGTCACTTATTGAATGCTTTCATTTACAGCGACATAAAACGTCTATGTTTGAATACAGTCGCTCTAATATTATCTTTTTTTCCGGCGATTTTCTTTTCCTTTTTCTGATCTTCACTGACGTGAATTTTTTTTTGCATCACCCAATTCTTAGAGTGTGCGGTGAATTTCAATTAGACTGATCTGGGGTCAAGTGGCCTGTTACATCAGCACCTCGCCAACGGACAGAGTGCAGGCCAATACTTTTCCACTTCACATAATTAACAGGAAGTTGCTGTGCATGTGTGAGAGGAAGAGAAGAGTGAGGTGAAAATGAGAGAAGTGAGGTAAAAGTTAGAGGAGTGAGGGGGAAATGAGAGGAGTGAGGGGAAAATGATAGGAGTGAGGGGACAATAGTGGAGTGAGGGGAAAATGAGAGGTGTGAGGTGAAAATGAGAGGTATGAGGTGAAAATTAAGAGGTGTGGGTGGAAAATGAGAGGAGTGAGGGGAAAATAGTGGAGTGATTGAAAAATGACAGGTATGAGGTCAAAAAGACAGGTGTGAGGGAGAAAATGAAAGGAGTGAGCGGAAAATGAGACTGTGTGAAGGGAAAATGAGAGGAGTGAGAGGAAAATGAGAGATGTGAGGGGGAAATGAGAGATTTGAGGGGAAAATGAAAATCTATAGTGTTGAATATATGATGTGAAATGTTTTTATTTGCAATATAATGATTACAATTTGTGATAACTAACCACAGTTAGTTACTAAGCCTGAGCAACACCGGGCTCTTCAGCTAATATAATGCTCCCCCATAGGGGTATAATGCAGCCCCATAGAAGTATAATGCACCCCTATAATATAATGCTCCACCATAGGGATATAATGCACTCCTATAATATAATATTACTCCAAAGGGGTCTAATGCAGCCCATAGTATAACGCTCCCCCATAGGGGCATAATGCAGCCCCATAGGTGCTTATACCCGACAACGCCGTGCTCTTCAGCTAGTAGATAAAATATATATAGGTATCTAAATAGATATATAATAGATAGATAGATAGATAGATAAATAAAAAAGAACACAGCAGCACATGTACATAATAGATAGATAGATAGATAGATAGATAGATAGATAGATAGCATGAGAAAGGCAGAGAAATCTGCCAAAATGTTGCTGCTAATGGATCAGTAAAGCCACGGTTTTTTACTTTAGTTTTGAAGTGCTGCCTGTTTTTTTTATTTTCTAGATAGACAGATAGATAATAGATAGATAGATAATAGATAGATCATAGATAGATAAATAGATAGATAAGTCATAGATAGATGACAGATAGATAGATAGATAGATAGATAGATAGATAGATAGATAGATAGATAAATAGATAATAGATAGATCATAGATAGATAGATAATAGATAGATAAATAGATAGATAATAGATAGGTCATAGGTGATAGATAGATAGATAGATAGATAGATAGATAGATAGATAGATAGATAGATAGATAGATAGATAGATAGCTTGAGAAAGCCAGAGAAATCTGTCGAAACATTGCTGCTAATGCCGCAGTTTTTCACTTTATTTTTGGAGTGATGCCTGTTATTTTTTATCTTCTAGATAGATAATAAAAAGATAGATAATGCTGTAGATAGACAAATAGATAAATTGATAATAGATAGATAATAGATAGATAGATAATAGATAGATAATAGATAGTTAATAGATAGATAGATAATAGATAGATAAATAAATAATAGATAAAAGATAATACTGTAGATAGACAGATAGATAAATTGATAATAGATATTAGATAGATAGATAGATAAATAGCTTGTATGACATCTTTTCTCTCCTTGTCTCCTCTTACTTGTAAGGTGGAATTGCTTTTAACACTTACCTTTCCAATCTACATTAGTTATTTGCTCCCTGCCCTCCATCACAGTCCCCCATAAGTTGCTGTTTGCATGACATTGGTATTGTCGACTACCGTGAATAAGTGCCTTCCCAAGGGGTCACCGACCCCATTTTTTCCACCCCGAATAACGACATGAGTCCCAAATTGAATATAATTGGCCACAGCGGCCTTTATCATAAACAAACAAAACATATAACAGTCACATGAGCTGGGAAGGGGTCCTTGAAGCTAAAAGTCTGGTGTTAACCATAGGATAAACTAGTGGACAGGAAAACCAACCGTAGTTTACTCTCAGCCGTTACCCCACAGGCTCGAGAGCACCAAAATACCCCGAAGGGTTACCATTGTCCACTTCCAACTTAGGAATCTGGCCCACCGTTGCCAAGATTCCCCCAAATCACCAGACCCGCAACCAAAACTTATACCAACTGAAGAATCCATATCCCGACGGATCCCCCAGGCCAATTTAGCACCAACTCCAAGGACCCCTCCCCCGCCACAACGAGGATACCTGACCCCTTCAAGTAACCGAGACCCCACCAACCTTAACCGCTATGGCTGGTTCAATTCCAGACTGCAGCCCCAGGGCCCACAAATCAATGCCCATGGCGTTCAAATGAACGCCATCACCTAAAAGAAATTCGTCAACCCCACATTCCAACTCAAAATGGCGCACAGCCAGGCCCCCATTCCGCACCACAAAACCAGACACGGCCCGATTCACCTTGATGCGGGCTTTATTGATCTTGTCCACTGACCTAGCATGCCTCCAGGATTTTCGGGGAACAATCTCCGACCACACAACAGACATTTCCTGAAAGGAAACCCATAACTTGAGTAAGTCATGCTTGATGTCCCGAATCAACTCGCGACAAGGGCGAACTCCCAAGTCGTTTCCTCCAACGTGCAACACCAAAATATTGGGCGGCCTGTCCAAGCGAACACCACTGTGTACTTCCTGCATGACTCTTCCAGTCTAAGCCCCGAAACCTCAGCCACCTGATGACGGCCACATCCCTGGAAAAGCCGAGCTGCCTTCCATCCTGTTGGACGTCTGCCCGCTTTGCGCCCCAATAAACATAGGAAACCAATCCAAACCAACAGCAAGGATGAACCTAGAAAAATATAAACAACTTAAAATTGCAGACAAAACAAACGAGTTAACCGAATTGTCAAACCTCAAGGCCTAACGTAACTCTGATAACGGCCGGACTCCCACCGACCTATCCTCTGTACCACCACAGGAGCCAAACCACTCAGCACTGCCTCCGTAGCAGCCCGAATCCGGAAAGAATGAGAGGCAAACCTGGAAGAATCCACTCCGATGGCCACCAAAGACTGCCGAAAAACCGCTACAAACTGGTATTTAGAAAGAAAAGACCCATCCTCGTGACGCAACAAAGGTCCGTCACTACGCGGTTGAAGACTATCAAAAACCTGCAAACAACGGACCGGACACATAACGGAACCCGGAACGGCACCCAAAACCACCTTCTTACCCCGTCCCACCTGATCCGTCTTAGACTTCCGAATCCAAAATTGCAGCGACCCCCCGGTAACAAAAACGTCCCCGTCCCGAAGCCCCCTTGACGAACAGTAGTAGGAGACAGCAGCTCCCCAATTCTCAAAGCTCCAAAGAATGCCAAGGAAAAGGCTAAGCGAAATAATGCAGCCTCAAAGCTGGAAACACAGATATCATCCAGCCGTACCCCCAACTGCTCCAACATCTCAAAAGAAACCGGGCGCCTGCGATCACCTCGGCTACCTGCTCTTCTCAACCCCTTCGCAGCTTGCTTTACCAAAAATGACTTCATCAAATCCTGTAAACCCCGAAGCCGGAAACCAAAAGCCAAAGCCGCTATTGTCCTGTCGACCCTCGCTGCCGACCATCCTTGATCCGCCCCATGTCTCAACCATAACAACAATGCCCCCACTTGATCCTGGCCTGTATCCGCAACTCCGCACGATGCAAACCAACTCTCCCAAGTGCTCCATACCGACCGATAAACCGACCACGTACTAGGCGCCAAGGACGCTTGAATTAAAGGTTCTGAAGCCCGGACACCATGCTCCAAAGCTCCGCCGGGCATTCCCGTCCCGCCTCCTCGGCATCCGGAGCCAGCGACCGAAAACGCTCCCACTGGCAACGAGACAAAGAGTTGGCAATGCAATTATTAACACCGGGCACATGGGATGCCGTAAAATAAGCATTCATGGACAAAAGACAAAACCAGCTGGCGAAGACCTCTGATCACAGGGGGTGAAGCTGTCGTCAAACTGTTAATGGCACACACAACTGCCATATTATCACAATTAAAACGAACCCTTTTATTTTGGAAATCATCGCCCCATAGATGCACCGCCACCAAAATCGGGAAAATCTCCAACAAAGTAATGTTCTGTACCAACCCTGTTTCAAACCATTCTTCCGGCCATCTAGCAGCACACCAATGGCCCCCAAATAAGGCCCCAAAGCCAATACCGCCTGACGCATCGGTAAATAAAAGTCAGCGCTACCCACCGCTTCTTCCATCAACAATGAATGCCCATTGTAACAAGCTAAAAAACGGTCCCAAACCTCCAAGTCGGCCTTATGTTCAGCCGACAAACGAATAAAATGATGTGGGGCGCTAACCCCAGCCATGGTGCTAGCCAGTCTGCGTGAAAAAACCCTCCCCATTGGGATAATTATGCACGCAAAATTCAGTTTTCCCAGGAGCGACTGCACTTCGCGCAGCGGCAATTTCTTCAAGTGTCTAGCGCGGGCCACCTCATTCCTCAAGCCAAGCACCTTGTCAACCGGCAACCTAAACTCCCACTTCACTGAATCGATGACAATGCCTAAGAAGGACAAACTCATGCACGGGCCCTCAGTCTTGCCCGGTGCCAGCGAAACCCCAAAACGCTCAGCTACCCAAATAACTGTCCTCAACAGGACCTCGCAACATTGAGACTGATCAGGGCCTATGCACAAGAAGTCGTCCAGATAATGAATCACAGAATCCAAACCGGACACATCCCGTACCGCCCATTCCAGAAAGGAACTAAAGGCCTCAAAATAAGCGCACGACAGCGAACAGCCCATCGGCAAACATCTGTCAACATAAAACCCGCCGTCCCAATAACAGCCTAACAACCTCACGCTATCAGGGTGAACAGGAAATAAACGGAAGGCCGACTCAATATTGGTCTTAGCCAACAACGCCCCCTTACCGCAATTGCGCACCCACCTAGCTGCCTCATCAAACGATGCATAAACCACCAAACAAAGCTCTGGATCAATCCCATCATTCATGGACCTCCCTTTTGGGTAGGACAGATGCTGAAGGAGCCTAAACTTATTAGGCTCCTTCTTGGGGACCACACCCAAAGGCGACACCACCAAGTCATCCAAAGGAGGAATGGGAAAAGGTCCAGACATCCTACCTAAAGTATCCTCTTTGCTTAACTTTTCTGACACGACCGATGCATGTAACTCAGCCGATCTAAGGTTCTTCAAACTCGGTGGTACAACGAAAGCCGGGGCGGGTATGCAAAAAACCAACACTAAAACCGGCCCAGAGCAACTCCGCCCTCTCCCTATCGGGGAACCTATTTAGATAGGGGGCCATCGCGTCCAACCTCACCGGCATCACCCTCTTTTGAATTACCCTCTGGCTTCCCTTTTTTCTTGAAACATCTGGACGTTGCAGTGCGAGCACAAGTGCTTGAACTTGCAAGTTGCTCCGAACTTACACTGGCCCTCATTGAACTGCCAGCACACACCGTGTTTCTGACTGCTGGATTGTCCTGATTGACCCCCGGTTCCTGAAGAGCTACCTTGCGAAGCGCCTTGGCCGGAAGTTCCGGCCCCGCTTTGAAAGGAGTGACCAAACTTCGTTGGAGCCATCAAGCGCAACCACAAACCAATGTCCTTCTGATCCCACCGGATCGCAGGATGAACCGCCTTCCACTGCCTAAACTGTTCGTCGTACTGCAACCATGCTTGACCTCCATAGGCCCTATGTGCCTCACCTATAGAATCCATGTAGCAAAACAAGGCGGAGCAATTCCAAAATCGCAAATGCCTGAAGCCAATTCACAAAAGTCTGAGGAATAAGGCGCCATCTCCGATTTTCCTCATCCTCCTTCATACTATCCTCCTTCTTGCCCTTATCCAAGTTAAATTTCTCCAACGGCAAAAGAGAAAATATCTCCACGTACTCGTCTTTCCAAATCTTTTCCCGCACCTACCTCACCGCGCGCTTTATCGTCTAGACAAATGTCCCCTTCTTTCTCCTTCTCTGTCTGCACGGATACCGAAACTGGCTCAGCCGACCTGTCCCGTACCGTAGAACCAATACCCGACAACGGCAACCCCACATCGGACGATCCCACCCAGGCTGACAACGGGGACGGCCATGACCTACCACTGCCCAACCGCGACAACAGCTCTCGTACACCCGACAACAACTCCCCCACCCCCTCACAACTCTCATCCGCCCGCATACCGACTCCATCACCCTGCTCTACATACCCCCCAACCCGATCAACAGAAATCGAATTAGGCGTCGAAAGTGCCAGCGACAAACGATACACAGATTGGTTCTCACCAGGCTGCAGGGGAGCTGTGATCCCCCCACCCGCAGATGCTGTAGCCGTCCAGCCGTCTCTCGATCCTGATGCCGTCCTTGGGCCCTCCTGGACGTTAACTTCGCTTCTCAATGCAGCTCCAGCCGACCTGACCCCTGCAGAGGGGACCGCGATGACTCCGTCAGCCGAGTGACCAGCCCAGTGCCCCAGACCCGCCATTCGAAACGCTGCCCTCTGCTCCCGCCACAAGATAGGATGAAGGCCCGGTTGCAGGTATGGGAGGGGAATCGTGCTCCCTAGCCACGTCCAGCAGCCCCGCTGGATCTGGAGCTCTGCCCGTCGCTGCCGCTGGAATGCTCCCCCGCCGTCTCGTGCTGCTGTAAGAAGCAGGCCGCCCGGCCTGGTCATCACCGCAGCGGCCCGCCGCGACATCGCTCCGACCGTTGGTGGCTTTGGCGCGCGCAGGCCCCGCCCCCGAAGTGATGGGGGAGAAGGCCTGACTGCCGCCGCAGGCCCCAGCGTGGCTGGTGGATTCCTCCCAGACCGCAGCCTGCTTGGGTGCTTGCGAGCAGGCACGCGGTCTGGAGGGTCCCCTGAGGGGCTCCTGCGCCGCCGCTGGGACGCCGAGGTTAAATCGGGGGATAGGCGCTCTGGGGGCCACACTCGCCTGGACCGCCGCTCACTGGGACCGGACACCGGGGGATCCACGCCGCTGCCACCGAGGATGCCGGCCACCTGTGCCTCCAACCAGCCGGGAGGCTGTGACACCGCCGCCACACGCAGCTGTGACAATACGCGGTCGATGGAGGCCATCCTGATAAGCGCTGGTGTCCTGCTCAAAGCCCTCTGAGCAGGAAGTGACCAGCTCCTCCCCCCCACCAACACTATACCCCCTCCGGCCACAAAATGCCCTCCCCCTATAGAGAACCCCCGCCCCCTTATTCCTGCTCCAAACCCCCTGTCATGGTGGCTTCCACGTACGCCGCCCGTGGGAGGGGGAGGGGCGGCTCTCTCCAGCCTGGTCTTTGTGACAAGCAGATGGCTTAGCCTCATAGTAACTTCTGAGCATTGTATTGCAGCGAGGAGAAAGCTGCCAAGAAATGTGCAAAATCAGATCAGCAGCCAACACGCGGGTCCTGTATACACACAAATTCTGCCCGGTTCTGAGTCTACAATACAAATCCTCTTGATGTGCTGACCATCTGCTCTGTCTTCTCTCTTATTAGACATCTGCTATTATTTATAGAAATTTCTGTACCTGCTATCAAATCTATGACCGCTATAATACATACCGTATACAGAATATTTATAGGCTCTGACAGTGCTGGAAACTCATGGTCTGTTCATCTACATACTAACTTGCACTTTTAAGTCCAAACCCAATTTGCCTTGGTATACCCTTACAATACTGTAAAAATGTCCATTTCATGTCAATTTGGAAAAATCCCTCCTCTTTTATGTCTCATCTAATTGGAAAATCCTCTGCAAAATAAGATTTTTAGAGGCATGAGTCATGTGAAAATGGAGCTTCATGGTAGTTATCTAAATAGTTGGTAGCTTTGCAAAATTACAGAGACAGTTCCTCATTTTGGGGCATTTCCAGTTCTTAAATGATGAGTAAAGTTTACACAAACCTCACCCAAAAGTGCCAGTTTATGCCAGAAGTCCAGTGGTTGGGGCTTAAATATCCATATTTTTCAAAAAAGAATAAACGGTTTGGTGGAATTTGGATTGATTACCAGCTTCGCACACTGCCAGTCCCAAGAGGAAGCCAATTTTTGCCTCTGAGGTTGCACGAGTGAAAAGTTATCAATGTCAGCTCTGTATGAATATTTCCATCTGTATCTGGAGGTTTACATACATAAGAGGTGCAGAAGTGATTCACTCTGAGTCAGAGAAGCACTAATTGACAGAAGACGATGAGGTTCATCCTTGTTACCCAATTATATAGAAAGTGAGAATATTAAGAATTAAGAAACATGGACTCATATAATCGCAGTATCTCACACACCATCATGCAGCTTATCGGGATGGAAATGCTCATCATTAGGTTTAAGGGAAGTGTTCCTACACATGCTACAGTGCTGGAGGCTGCTGTCACTTTCATACAATGCTTCTTATATCATTTTGTTACTCTATATCACAGCATGTTATCATCCTAAAGGGACTGTACATTGATACAGTATGTCCATATACTAAAAAAAGATATCTCACAAAAGCTTTTCTCCAGGGAAACTGCAAAATGAGAATACATTTCAAAACTACAAACTTAAATCCGGCCCAAAACTGTCATAATTCTGCTTTCTATAAGACAAAATATGTAGAAATATATATATAAAAATAATCCGCGCTGGGTTCTCCAGTTTTGTGACCCCTAGATACCTCCGAAAAACAATAAGTATTTGCACCTTTTATATGACTTTAAAAAACTATTAAAAAATAGGTTTGTGCTGTGTTTTAAAATAGCTCCACCATGGAGCACGACATTACCATAAGGAAATTCTGAGCAAGATAATAAATTGATTTTTTTACCTGGTGCGGTCTAGTCGATAATGTCCACAGTTCCTTTTAGTCAGTCTTTGTAAAAGTTCAAATGTGGAAAAATGCGGCTTCGGTGGAGTTTTTTTCTCTTTTGCTTTCACGTGAGCGGGCTCCAGGCAGTGCCCCGGCCGGCGGCAAACAGCCCTATGCTCGCTCACTGCTAGTAGCGACTATGTGCTGTTGTGCAGCTCTCGGTTCTCTGCCTCTACAGGACCTTGCGTGACGTCACGGTCATGTGATTGCTCACGTGACTTGCTACAGATAGCACAGTGGACCAATTTCCTACTAGTTTCGGAATAGGACGTATTCCTTCATCAGGGATGGTCCGTTCTAGATGTCCTCCACCTATATAGCCCGCATTGGTCATATGTCCACATCATATAATTAAAGGCGAAAAGCTCAATCTCACTGTTCAAGCCCTTCGGTGCTAGAGTGTCCAGTTGAAATATCATTTTTGTTTCCTCCCTGGACATCTGCTGAATATAATTTCCTCTCTGCCAGCTTTTCTTAACAACTTTAAGGCCTGTGATTAGAATATCCACGCTTGCGCCATTATGATGAGTGAAAAAATGTTTCGACAGCGGGTGGCCTTGAAATTTTTTATTAATGTTTCTCAAATGTTCATTGATCCTTATTTGCAAAGGTCGTTTAGTTCGACCTATATATAATTTGTTGCAGGGGCATTTAATAGAGTAAATAACCCCTGTCGTATTGCAAGATATAAAATCTTTTATTCGCCACTCCGTGCTTCCGTTAGTAAGTGAAAGTTGTTTTTTTGTTTTTAATAATTTACACTTCATGCAGGGATAGAACCCATGACCTCTGGACATGTGAGGATATTTGTTTGCACCATGGACGTGTGGAACCGTAGGAGCTATTGTATTTCCCGGATTGTTAGCCTTTCTGTAGATAAACAGAGGGTGCTCAGGAAGTTTGTCCCCCATAATTTTATCTTCTTTAAGAATGTCCCAATGTCTTTTTACTATCTTCCTAAGAAGATACGTATTTGCATTATACTGTGCAATAATGGGGACTGTTTCTAGAGGTGACTGTTTTTCACTTCTTCCTTTTATTTGAAGTAGTTTTGATCTGGGTATCTCCTCCACTGTGTTTTTTGCCAAAGATAGGGAGCACGGAGAGTAGCCTTTTTTCATGAATTTATTGGTGAGAAATTCTGCTTCTTGATTAAAATCATGAGTTTGAGAACAATTTCTATGTGCCCTAATTAGCTGGCTCTTGGGTATATTCAAAAGCCAGCTAGGAAGATGACAGCTGTCTAGCGAAATATAATTATTAGTGTCCGTGGGCTTGTGGAAAGTCTTGGTATGAATTTTCCCATTGCTAATAAAAATGTTAAGATCTAAAAAATTTATAAATTCAGTACTGGTGGTACCAGAAAAATTTAAAAAATATGAATTTTTATTTAAATTAGTAATAAAATCTAGTAATAAATTTGGACCACCAGACCAGATAAAAACAATATCGTCGATGAATCTTTGCCAGAGTACCAGGTTCGCGCCAAGATGCCCCCCATCATAGATGGCATGATGTTCCCATCTACCTACGTATAGATTAGCATAACTTGGCGCGAACCTGGTACCCATAGCAGTACCCCACTGCTGGGAGTGGTAGTTCGCTTCATATTTAAAATAATTGTGAGTCAATATAAAGTGCATACATTCTAAAATAAAAGAGACCTGTTGTAAGAGGCTATAGGTCTGCTGATCACCAAGTAGGCATAGGGATTCTTTCGTATAGTCTACCGAGTTTAGAATGACTATACTTCCCCCTTTGTCGGCTGGTCTAATTGTTATTGCCTTATTGGCTTGAATTTGTTTTAAAGCCTTACGTTCATTATTTGTTAGGTTATTTCTAAAATTTGAGCACCTCTTATTGGAAATTTTTCTAATATCTCGTATGACGTTCTTTTGAAATGCTTCAAAAGATTCAGAGTACTCTTGAACTGGGTTGAAATTCGATTTAACCCTTAATGAAGTGTGTACAAAGGGGTCCACCTGGAAAGAAGGAGGACTAGTAGCACTAATACTTGCATCTTTAGTTTTTAAAAAGTGTTTTTTAACCCCTTCACCCCCAAGGATGGTTTGCACGTTAATGACCGGGCCAATTTTTACAATTCTGACCACTGTCCCTTTATGAGGTTATAACTCTGGAACTCTTCAACGCATCTTGGTGATTCTGACATTGTTTTCTCGTGACATATTGTACTTCATGTTAGTGGTAAAATTTATTCGATATAACTTGCGTTTATTTGTGAAAAAACGGAAATTTGGTGAAAATTTAGAAAATTTCGCAATTTTCCAAATTTGAATATTTATGCCCTTAAATAACAGAGAAATGTCACGCAAAATACTTAATAAGTAACATTCCCCACATGTCTACTTTACATCAGCACAATTTTGGAAACAACATTTTTTTTTGTTAGGGAGTTATAAGGGTTAAAATTGACCAGAAATTTCTCATTTTTACAACACCATTTTTTTTTAGGGACCACATCTCATTTGAAGTCATTTTGAGGGTCAATATGATAGAAAATAACCAAGTGTGACACCATTCTAAAAACTGCACCCCTCAAGGTGCTCAAAACCACATTCAAGAAGTTTATTAACCCTTCAGGTGGTTCACAGGAATTTTTGGAATGTTTAAATAAAAATGAACATTTAACTTTTTTTCACACAAAATTTATTTCAGCTCCAATTTGTTTTATTTTACCAAGGGTAACAGGAGAAAATGGACCCCAACAGTTGTTGTACAATTTGTCCTGAGTACGCTGATACCCAAAATGTGGGGGTAAACCACTGTTTGGGCGCATGGCAGCTCAGAAGGAAAGAAGCGCCATTTGACTTTTCAATGCAAAATTGACTGGAATTGAGATGGGACGCCATGTTGCGTTTGGAGAGCCCCTGATGTGCCTAAACATTGAAACCCCCCACAAGTGACACCATTTTGGAAAGTAGACCCCTTAAGGAACTTATCTAGATATGTGGTGAGCACTTTGACCCAACAAGTGCTTCACAGAAGTTTATAATGCAGAGCCGTAAAAATAAAAAATCATATTTTTTCACAAAAGTGATCTTTTTGCCCCCAATTTTTTATTTTCCCAAGGGTAAGAGAAGAAATTAGACCACAAAAGTTGTTGTGCAATTTGTCCTGAGTACGACAATACCCCATATGTGGGGGTAAACCACTGTTCGGGCACATAGCAGAGCTCGGAACGGAAGGAGCGCCATTTTACTTTTCAATGCAAAATTGACTGGAATTGAGATGGGACGCCATGTTGGGTTTGGAGAGCCCCTCATGTGCCTAAACATTGAAACCCCCCAACAAGTGACACCATTTTGGAAAGTAGACCCCTTAAGGAACTTATCTAGATGTGTGGTGAGCACTTTGACCCAACAAGTGCTTCACAGAAGTTTATAATGCAGAGCCGTAAAAATAAAAAATCATATATTTTCACAAAAGTGATCTTTTTGCCCCCAATTTTTTATTTTCCCAAGGGTAAGAGAAGAAATTAGACCACAGAAGTTGTTGTGCAATTTGTCCTGAGTACGACGATACCCCATATGTGGGGGTAAACCACTGTTTGGGCGCATAGCAGAGCTCGGAAGGGAAGGAGTGCCATTTTACTTTTCAATGCAAAATTGACTGGAATTAAGATGGGACGCCATGTTGCGTTTGGAGAGCCCCTGATGTGCCTATACATTGAAAACCCCCACAAGTGACACCATTTTGGAAAGTAGACCCCCTAAGGAACTTATCTAGATGTGTTTTGAGAGCTTTGAACCCCCAAGTGTTTCACTACAGTTTATAACGCAGAGCCGTGAAAATAAAAATTCCTTTTTTTTTTCACAAAAATGATTTTTTAGCCCCCAGTTTTGTATTTTCACAAGGGTAACAGAATAAATTGGACACCAAAAGTTGTTGTCCAATTTGTCCTGAGTATGCTGATACCCCATATGTGAGGGGGAACCACTGTTTGGGCGCATGGCAGAGCTCGGAAGGGAAGGAGCGCCATTTGGAATGCAGACTTAGATGGATTGGTCTGCAGGCGTCACGTTGCATTTGCAGAGCCCCTGATGTACCCAAACAGTAGAAACCCCCCACAAGTGACCCCATATTGGAAACTAGACCTACTACGGAACTTATCTAGATGTGTTGAGAGAACTTTGAACCACCAAGTGTTTCACTACAGTTTACAACGCAGAGCCGTTAAAATAAAAAATCTTTTTTTTCCCACAAAAATGATTTTTAGCCCCCCAAATTTTTATTTTCCCAAGGATAAGAAGAGAACTTCGACCCCAAAAGTTGTTGTCCAATTTGTCCCGAGTACTCTGATACCCCATATGTTGGGGTAAACCCCTGTTTGGGCGCACGGGAGAGCTCGGAAGGGAAGGAGCACTGTTTTACTTTTTCAACGCAGAATTGGCTGGAATTGAGATCGGACGCCATGTCACGTTTGGAGAGCCTCTGGTGTGCCTAAACAGTGGAAACCCCCCAATTCTACCTGAAACCCTAATCCAAACACACCCCTAACCCTAATCCCAACGGTAACCCTAACCACACCCCTAACCCTGACACACCCCTAACTCTAATGCCAACCCTAATCCCAACTGTAAATGTAATCCAAACCCTAACCCTAACTTTAGCCCCAACCCTAACCCTAACTTTAGCCCCAACCCTAGCCCCAACCCTAGCCCTAACCCTAACCCTAGCTCTAACCCTAACCCTAACCCTAGCTCTAACCCTAACCCTAGCCCTAACCCTAGCCCTAACCCTAACCCTAGCTCTAACCCTAGTTCTAACCCTAACCCTAGCCCTAACCCTAACCCTAGCTCTAACCCTAGCCCTAACCCTAACCCTAACCCTAGCCCTAACCCTAGCCCTAACCCTAGCCCTAATGGGAAAATGGAAATAAATACATTTTTTAAATTTTTTTATTTTTCGCTAACTAATGGGGTGACAGCCGTCACACACTGAAAGATGCTTTTTATTGCAAAAAATATTTTTTGCGTTAAACTTACCACATTTTGAGACCTATAATTTTTCCATATTTTGGTCCACAGAGTTATGTGAGGTCATGTTTTTTTGCGGGACGAGTTATCGTTTTTATTGGTAACATTTTAGGACACGTGACAGTTTTTGATCACTTTTTATTTCGATTTTTGTGAGGCAGAATGACCAAAAACCAGCTATTCATGAATTTCTTTTGGGGGAGGCGTTTATACCGTTCCACGTTTGGTAAAATTGATAAAGCAGTTTTATTCTTCGGGTCAGTACGATTACAGCGATATCTCATTTATATCATTTTTTTATGTTTTGGCGCTTTTATACGATAAAAGCTATTTTATAGAAAAAATAATTATTTTGGCATCGCTTTATTGTGAGAACTATAACTTTTTATTTTTTTGCTTATGATGCTGTATGGCGGCTCGTTTTTTGCAGGACAAGATTATGTTTTCAGCGGTACCATGCTTATTTATATCCGTCTTTTTGATCGCGTGTTATTCCACTTTTTGTTCAGCGGTATGATAATAAAGCGTTGTTTTTTGGTTCGTTTTTTTTTTTTTTCTTACGGTGTTTACTGAAGGGGTTAACTAGTGGGACAGTTTTATAGGTTGGGTCATTACGGACGCGGCGATACTAAATATGTGTACTTTTATTGTTTTTTTTTGTTTTTTTTAGATAAAGAAATGTATTTATGGGAATAATATATATATTTTTTTTCTTTATTTAGGATTTTTTATTTATTTTTTTTTTACACTTGTGGAAATTTTTTTTTAACTTTTTTACTTTGTCCCAGGGGGGGACATCACAGATCGCCCATCTGACAGTTTGCACAGCACTCTGTCAGATGGGCGATCTTACTTTCATCGGAGCAGGCTGCTCTGCAGCCGGCTCCGGACCCTGACCCGGAAGTACTCCCTGCAGGACCCGGATGCAGCCCCGCGGCCATTTTGGATCCGGGGACTGCAGGGAGAAGACGCTCGGTACAAGGTGAGTACATCACCTTGTACCGATCGTTTCAGGGACGCATGCAGGGAGCCCCCTCCCTGCGCGATGCTTCCCTGTGCGATGCTTCCCTGTACCGTCGGTACACCGCGATCATGTTTGATCGCGGTGTGCCGGGAATAATGTGCCGGGGGCAGTCCGTGACCGCTCCTGGCACATAGTGCCGGATGTCAGCTGCGATAGGCAGCTGACACCCGGCCGCGATCGGCCGTGCTCCCCCCGTGAGCGCGGCCGATCGCATATGACGTACTATCCCGTCGGTAGTCATACGGGCCCACCCCACCTCGACGGGATAGTACGTCAGATGTCAGAAAGGGGTTAATGGCTAGTTGCCTCATAAATAATTTAATGCCAATGAAGGCCTGGAATTTGTCAAATTTCGTGTTTGGAGCATACTTCAATCCTTTGTTTAATAGAGAGATTTCATTTTTCTCCAATCTATGTTTACTTAGATTGAATATTTTTTGTTGTTATTCCTCCCCCCCTTTGTCTAGTTCTTTTTTGTTGTTCTGTTCCCTCTTTTTTTGGGTAAGTTTCCCGCACCTACAACCTCTTTTCCTACTTTTTTTTTACCTAATTGAAAAAAAGGGTGATTGTCACGTTTATTTTTAGGTAAAATTTGATCAGAGGAGCGGGTGTGTATATTTGATTTTGTTAATGTTTTTTTTGAAGTTTTTCTCAAATTTTTTCTAAAGGGAGTTGATATGGGGGAATTGGTCTCATTATTTTGATGCAGGGTCTCCTGCCCACTTGTAAATGGAAACTCTTCACCATTATCCAAAACTTGAAATCTGTTTTGAAATGCTTGTGATGATATAGGTGTATATACGGATATGTCATGAATTGATAGACAAGAGTCTGCTGACATAGTACTGGTATTAGAGATAACCTGAGAGAATCTCTTTTGATAGAATCCTCATCCTGATGCTTTTTGATAATTTTACAACATCAGGAGACTGTTCTAACCGAGAAGTCATGGCAGCATCAGATAAAGCCTCCATGATGAGAGATTTATTTTCTGATAGAAACAAAAGGATACATACGATACAGAAGTTTTTTCATCAGTCCCATACGGAAACCCCCAATGAATACAATAGGGAGGACGCTACTAAAGCAGTCGAATCCCTGAAAGAATTGGAACACCATTTAATTAAAGAAACAGTCTCCTGATGTTGTAAAATTATCAAAAAGCATCAGGATGAGGATTCTGTCAAAAGAAAAAGAACTTCTGGAGAAAAAACGTACTAAGTTTAATAGAGACCTAATTCCAAACAGGTCTAACCTAGTCCCACCCAGATCACCTACACAGAATTATACAAGCTATAATTGCAGCTCTGAGACGGAACATGGGAGTCAACAACAACAAAAAAATAATAATAATATGAATCAATATGTAACGCTGGATGAAACAATGAACAGCTTTACATCTGAAAACAGATTTTCAGTACATCCCATCGAGGAGTCGGAAAATCTGGAACAACAGATTATCTCTAATACCAGTACTATGTCAGCAGACTCTTGTCTATCAATTCATGACATATCCGTATATACACCTATATCATCACAAGCATTTCAAAACAGATTTCAAGTTTTGGATAATGGTGAAGAGTTTCCATTTACAAGTGGGCAGGAGACCCTGCATCAAAATAATGAGACCAATTCCCCCATATCAACTCCCTTTAGAAAAAATTTGAGAAAAACTTCAAAAAAAAACATTAACAAAATCAAATATACACACCCGCTCCTCTGATCAAATTTTACCTAAAAATAAACGTGACAATCACCCTTTTTTTCAATTAGGTCAAAAAAAAGTAGGAAAAGAGGTTGTAGGGGTGGGAAACTTACCCCAAAAAAGAGGGAACAGAACAACAAAAAAGAACTAGACAAAGGGGAGGAGGAACAACAACAAAAAATATTCAATCTAAGTAAACATAGATTGGAGAAAAATGAAATCTCTCTATTAAACAAAGGATTGAAGTATGCTCCAAACACGAAATTTGACAAATTCCAGGCCTTCATTGGCATTAAATCATTTATGAGGCAACTAGCCATTAAAAAACACTTTTTAAAAACTAAAGATGCAAGTATTAGTGCTACTAGTCCTCCTTCTTTCCAGGTGGACCCCTTTGTACACACTTCATTAAGGGTTAAATCGAATTTCAACCCAGTTCAAGAGTACTCTGAATCTTTTGAAGCATTTCAAAAGAACGTCATATGAGATATTAGAAAAATTTCCAATAAGAGGTGCTCAAATTTTAGAAATAACCTAACAAATAATGAACGTAAGGCTTTAAAACAAATTCAAGCCAATAAGGCAGTAAAAATTAGACCAGCCGACAAAGGGGGAAGTATAGTCATTCTAAACTCGGTAGACTATACGAAAGAATCCCTACGCCTACTTGGTGATCAGCAGACCTATAGCCTCTTACCAAGAGATCCAACAAATAGGTACATCCAAGAATTGAAGGATTTGACTAAAAGAGGTCGGGAACAAGGTATCCTTAATAAACAAGAGTTCACTTTTATAAATACAGAACATCCAAGGATACCCTACTTCTATTTTCTTCCTAAAATTCTTAAAAATCAAACCAATCCCCCCGGGAGACCGATTATATCATGTATAGGTTGCTTGACAGCAAATATGTCAAAATATGTAGACTGTCATCTACAAAAATTGGTCCCGGGACTTCCATCTTACCTGAAAGATAGTACACATATTTTGAGAATTCTGGAGGAGATAGAATGGAAAGAGCATTACATCATGGGTACATTGGACATTACTTCTTTGTATACTGTCATTCAACATGAAAAAGGGTGTGAGGCAGCAAAATTCTTTATGGAACAACAGGGAATTCTCCCAAAAAAACAGGTCTCTTTTATTTTAGAATGTATGCACTTTATATTGACTCACAATTATTTTAAATATGAAGCGAACTACTACTCCCAGCAGTGGGGTACTGCTATGGGTACCAGGTTCGCGCCAAGTTATGCTAATCTATACGTAGGTAGATGGGAACATCATGCCATCTATGATGGGGGGCATCTTGGCGCGAACCTGGTACTCTGGCAAAGATTCATCGACGATATTGTTTTTATCTGGTCTGGTGGTCCAAATTTATTACTAGATTTTATTACTAATTTAAATAAAAATTCATATTTTTTAAATTTTTCTGGTACCACCAGTACTGAATTTATAAATTTTTTAGATCTTAACATTTTTATTAGCAATGGGAAAATTCATACCAAGACTTTCCACAAGCCCACGGACACTAATAATTATATTTCGCTAGACAGCTGTCATCTTCCTAGCTGGCTTTTGAATATACCCAAGAGCCAGCTAATTAGGGCACATAGAAATTGTTCTCAAACTCATGATTTTAATCAAGAAGCAGAATTTCTCACCAATAAATTCATGAAAAAAGGCTACTCTCCGTGCTCCCTATCTTTGGCAAAAAACACAGTGGAGGAGATACCCAGATCAAAACTACTTCAAATAAAAGGAAGAAGTGAAAAACAGTCACCTCTAGAAACAGTCCCCATTATTACACAGTATAATGCAAATATGTATCTTCTTAGGAAGATAGTAAAAAGACATTGGGACATTCTTAAAGAAGATAAAATTATAGGGGACAAACTTCCTGAGCTGCACAACAGCGCATAGTCGCTACTAGAAGTGAGCGAGCATAGGGCTGTTTGCCGCCGGCCGGGGCACTGCCTGGAGCCCGCTCACGTGAAAGCAAAAGAGAAAAAAACTCCACCGAAGCCGCATTTTTCCACATTTGAACTTTTACAAAGACTGACTAAAAGGAACTATGGACATTATCGACTAGACCGCACCAGGTAAAAAATCAATTTATTATCTCGCTTAGAATTTCCTTATGGTAATGTCGTGCTCCATGGTGGAGCTATTTTAAAACACAGCACAAACCTATTTTTTAATAGTTTTTTAAAGTCATATAAAAGGTGCAAATACTTATTGTTTTTCGGAGGTATCTAGGGGTCACAAAACTGGAGAACCCAGCGCGGATTATTTTCATATATATATACCTGTTTATAGCTACTAATACAGAAGGGTGACACTGTATTTATATCCGCTGCAGGATTCACAGTTTCTGAAGCGCTACTGGTGTGCTTAATTTTATCCCTTTCTTTAAGAATTATGTAAAAGACTATAAACACTATAATACTACCCATATGCACAAGAATATAACTACAATAATACTACCCCTATGTACAAGAATGCAATTGCTATAATGCTGCCCCTATGTACAAGAATATAATTACTATAATACTGCTCCTATGTACAAGAAAATAATTACTATAATACTGCTCCTATGTACAAGAATATAACTACTATAATACTGCCCCTATGTACAAGAATATAACTACTATAACACTGCTCCTATGTACAATAATATAACTACTATAATACTGCTCCTATGTACAAGAATATAACTACTATAACACTGCTCCTATGTACAATAATATAACTACTGTAATACTGCTCCTATGTACAAGAATACCACTACTATAATACTGCTCCTATGTACAAGAGTATACAGCAACTACTATAATACTGCTTCTATGTACAAGAATATAGCTACTATAATATTGCGCCTATGTACAATAATATAAAAACTATAATACTGTTCCCTATGTACAAGAATATAATTACTATAATACTGTTCCATATGTGCAAAATATAACTATTACACTACTGCCTCCTATGTGCAAGAATATAACTACTATAGTGATGCTCCTATGTACAAGAATATAACTACTTTAATAGTGCCTCCTAGCTACAAGAATATAAATACTATAATACTGCTCCTATGTACAAGAATATAACTATTATAATACGGCCTCTATGTACAAGAATGTAACTACTATAATACTGCTCCTATGTACAAGAATCTAACTACTATAATACTGCCCCTATGTACAAGAATATAACTACTATAATACTGCTTCCCATGTGCAAGAATAACTACTATAATACTGCCCCTATGTACAAGAATATAACTACTATAATACTGCTCCTATGTACAAGAATATACCTACAATCATACTGCCCCTATGCACCAGAATGCAACTGCTATAATACTGCTCTTATGTACAAGAATATAACTACTATAATACTACCCCCTATGTACAATAATATAACTACTATAATACTGCCCCTATGTACAAGAATATAACTACTATAATACTGCCCCTATGTACAAGAATATGACTACTATAATACTGCTCCTATGTACAAGAATATACCTACAATCATACTGCCCCTATGCACCAGAATGCATCTGCTATAATACTGCTCTTATGTACAAGAATATAACCACTTTAATACTGCCCCCTATGTACAAGAATATAACTATTATAGTACTGCTCCTATGTACAAGAATATAACTACTATAATACTGTTCCTATGCACAAGAATATAATTACTATAATAATGCCCTCTATGTACAAGAATATAACTACTATAATACTGCCGCTATGTACAAGAATATAACTATAATGCTGCCCCCAATGTACAAGAATATAACTACTATAATACTGCTCCTATGTACAAGAATATAACTAATATGATGCTGCTCCTATGTACAAGAATATAACTACTATAATACTGCCCCTATGTACAAGAATATAACTAATATAATGCTGTTCCTATGTACAAGAATATAACTGCTATAATACTGCCTCCTAGCTGTGAGGACGTGTCTCAGCAGTTCTCCCCATGTCTGGAGTAAGCCCGGGGATGGGCCACCCTGAGTGGGCAAGCTCCCCAAGCAAGGCCCAGGCTTCTCTGCCTACACTGGGAGAAAGCTCCCAGGCTTCTTCTAATGGGAATACAGATCATAGAGTCACCATAAAGCAATGTAAACCAACAAGCCAAAGATCCACTGCTTCCAAGAAGGCAGAAAGCAGAGTGAATGTGAGTAAAGTTATGGAAGATACACCAAGACCAGTAACAACAAGGAAACCTGAGGTGAAAGTGTCAGTAAGTAAAGAAATGCTGCAAAGGCCAAGGTCCAGTAATTCCCCAAAGGAAATTTCTGTCAGTGAACAGACCCAGCCTGGTGCACAGAAGGTGAAGCAGACGCCATTACCAGCCTCAGGTGTGCAGCTCACTTCTCTACACAGGCAGAGCCGGACATCTCTGGAGAGGCAGACATGGCAGGAAAACCTGCAGCAGCGAAACATGGTGACCGATATGGCATGCTCAGGGCGAACAAGGTCACAGGTGGGTGGCAGCAGTAAAAGTGCTGTGGAGCCCGGAGCCAACGGTGAAACCATAAAGTCATCTGTGGTAACACCAAAGGAGACTTCAGCATTCAAACACCCAGAGACATTGTCAAAGCTAAAACCTGGGAGGGAGATGGCGCTTGCACCAGAGCTGCAGCTGGTGGAGGAGATACCTGCCCTGGTTAAGAAGATGGGTGAGTTACAGCAGCACAAACTAATGCTGCAAATGCAGACTGTAGCACCTGCATCTCTGCCTGCAGTCCCTCTCTCACTGCAGAGACATCAGCGTACTCACCGCCAAGGCTCCCATCTTGCTTCCTCTGGGTCTGCTGCCCTGTGTACAGGTACTCCTAGCACGTCTCCAGGCACTGTGCTATGAGCGCACGCACGCGCACTCTTCATATTTCTTGAAGGGGCCACGCGTGTTCCTCTAAAGTGTCCCCAGCCAATAGCTGAAGGTCTCTTACTATTTAAATCGCCTCCTCCAACATTGAGGTGCCTGTGCAATGTTGTGAGTTTGTTCCTAACACGTTTGTCACTTCTCAGTTCCCTTTACTTGCATCCCAGTCTGCTGCACCTGCCAGTGCTCAATGGCAGCTGAGCCAGCTGCACCCACCAGTACTCCCCTCAACGGCAGCTGAGCCAGATGCACCCACCAGTGCTCACCTACATGGCAGCTTAGACAGCTGTACCCGCCAGTGTTCACCTCAATGGCAGCTTAGCCAGCTGCACATGTCAGTGATCACCTCAATGGCAGCAGAGCCAGTTGCACTCACCAGTGCTCATCTCTCCATCAGACTGTCCTGTCTGCACCTGCAGTTTCTGTTATCTTTTCTGCCTGCATATATCTGTCAGACATTCCCCCGGGCCATTCCAGCTGTCTGCTCCTAGGGGTCAGCCACAATCTACCCAAGTTCAGTCCTGGAGTAGCACCTGGATCACCTTCCTTGTCTCTCCATTGGCTGCGATGACATTAGCTGCTGCGTGTCCATGGTTGGATTGGGTGTGGCTCCTAGTCACACCCCTCCAGGTCTTCCTTGGGCCCCTTTTTGGCACAGTAGTTCCACCACCCAAAATGTTACAGTTTGCACAGGCCGTGGAATCCGCTGGTTCCCAGGCATCTTCCATCTTGGACCTACACCAGGAGGTCTCCCGCCAGAAGGATCAGCAGGACAAGATTCTTTCTTATCTATGGCCTGTGAATACTCATCTCGATACACTGGCAGTATCCAGCCGCTTCCACATCCTCTCAGGCATCAGTTATCACCACGGTGACCTACCAGGCAGCCAGTTATGCACCAGGTTCCGGACCTCGTCTGTCAGCTCCTCCATGCTTTGGCGGAGATCTCACCCAGTGTCGGGGGTTCATTAACCAGTCCACGCTGCACTTCGAACTCCTGGCTCATCAGTTCACCTCGTACCGTGCCAAAGTGGTCTTCATCATGTCACACCTCTCTGGTGAGGACCTAGCATGGCTCAATCCTCTGTGGGAAAGAGGGGATCCATTAGTGTCAAACCTACAGAACTTCCTGGAAGACATTCGTATGGTCTTTGACGAGCCTGGACGCGGTTTCTTCTGCAGCCTCTTCTCTGCTCCGGTTACACCAAGGTAACCTCTCCGTGGGCCAGTGTGTGGTCCATTTCCAAACCCAGTCAGTGTGGTCGGTTCTACGTCCAGGAGTGGGGGACTCGGCTCCTCCACCGGCGGATCCAAGGAGCCCGGATTCTCCAGCTGCGGCAGGTTCGGGTCCACCTCCGGTCGTCAGGGACAGTCCTGGATCACTCCGTCGTCGTTCAGGTACTCGCTGGTCGCCCTCACTGCCTCGAGGTCGGCAGCTGCACATGCACACTGCTCCTCCATTTTCTGGGGGTGGAGCTCCTTCTTCGCTTCGAGTCACGTCGTCTTCTCGCAGCAGTAGTCGGAGGGGGTGGTTGTCACTTTTGGCGCCACTTTGGTAGTCTCCACCCATGGCACGCCCTTCTTCTCCTGCGCTCCTCGTGGTGCTGCAATGGCGGCAGTTTTGGTAGGAATTTTGGCGGCAAATGGCAATACACAGTCTTTAAGCAAATCACAGTTCCAATACAGTTCTGACACAGTTCTTAGGTACACATGACCCGATTCTTGGGCTTAAGTAGATCCTGTTCATGACGCCAAGATTTGTGGAGCGCCCCCACGTTAAGGGCAATGAGGTACTCGGCACCGGGTCTATCTCTCTCGGTTCTGGGGATGTCACGGTGGCCTGACCCGGTCCGTGGCCCTTCTGAGGGGCGTCCAATTAAAGGTATAGTTTGTCTGGTGTTCGTGACGCCACCTGTGGTACTCGGTCAGGGTGACCAACGCTGCTTTGGGGTCCGCTGGGGTGATGGAATGGCAGCTAGATGATATACCTTCCCACAGGTGAAGTATGTCCCCAGGGCCTCCCGGATGTATAGGTGGTGATGGTGGACGATGTAAGGTGCAGTGAATAACGAGGACACAAAAGTTGCAGTCTCTTTACCTTTTACTGAAGACTTCAGCATCCACAGTCCAGAGTACTGTGACATTAACCCTTCATTAACCCATATCCCACCGCTACACGGGAGTGGGAAGAGAGTGGCCAAGTGCCAGAATAGGCGCATCTTCCAGATGTGCCTTTTCTGGGGTGGCTGGGGGCAGATGTTTGTAGCCGGGGGGGGGGGGGGGCAATAACCATGGACCCTCTCTAGGCTATTAATATCTGTCCTCAGTCACTGGCTTTACCACTCTGGCGGAGAAAATTGCGCGGGAGCCCACGCCAATTTTTTCCGCCATTTAACCCTTTATTTTACAAGCTACAGCGCCCAAATTTTGCACATACACACTACTAACATTAGTAGTGTGGAATATGCAAAAAAGGGATATGAGATGGTTTACTGTATGTAAACCATGTCTCATATCCTGTCGGGTTTGTGAAGGAGAAAGAAAAAGCCGGCAATTGAACTACCGGCTTTTCACATATCTCGCGCTGAATTAAATATATATACAGTATATATATATATATATATATATATATATATATATATATCTATATATATATATATATCTATATATATATATATATATCTATATATTGTGACAAAACACTCCGGGATCGCCTTTGCTGGGGTCAAAGGTCACGTGGTTTGTGCATTGAACTCTGAGGCGACAGCAGGTTTCCAAGTTGACTGACCTCAGGTCAGGTTTATTAAAGTGAAAGCAAATACAGAAAACAAAACATAAAAATAAATCCTGGCCTGTCCGGCGCTAACTAAACAAATACGTTGCTATCTAACAACTGGGGGGGCTTCTCCCTCCCAGCTAACATTACACAGATCATGAGCACAGCTCTCACTCACGTTTGTCTCACACAGACAGGCATTCTGTGTGCCCCAGGCTGACACCTGAAACCTCCAGCTGGTCAGCCTTTATTCCTGCACTTATTAACCCCTCGGTATCCTAAAGATACTGAGCGGCCTAATTCACATAGGACAAATACCTGGGCGAGATATACCTGCCCCCGACTACCAGTCCGACATGACTCTTACATATCCTCCCCCCCTGCTCAGACCACTCAGGTCGAGCAAGAATACTCTCGAAACAGTGTACTCGGGACAGGGCATCAGCGTTCCCCATCTGCACCCCGGGGCGGTGCTCCACCGTGAAAGAGTAAGCCTGCAGGGCAAGGAACCACCGGGTTACCCGACTATTACGGTCCTTGTGGAGATGCATCCACTTGAGAGGGGCATGGTCCGTGACCAGCCTAAACTTCCTACCTGCCAGGTAATATTTGAGGGAGTCGAGAGCCCATTTGATGGCTAGGCACTCTTTTTCAATCACGGCATACCTCTGCTCATATACATTCAGTTTCCGACTGAGGTAGAGGACCGGGTGTTCGACTCCGTCCCTTACCAGGGAAAGTACAGCTCCGACACCAGTATCAGAAGCATCAGTTTGCACCACAAACTCGCTGCTGAAATCAGGAGTCACTAGTACGGGCTGAGAGCACAAAGCCCGTTTCAGACTGTGGAAGGCCTCTTCAGCCGCTGAGGTCCATTTTACCATGACGGAATCCCTCCCTTTGGTAAGATCCGTCAAGGGGGTAGCCATGGCCGCAAAGTTGGGTATAAACCGGCGATAATAGCCGGCAATGCCCAGGAAAGCTTGAACTTGTTTCTTGTTCACTGGTTGTAGCCAGCCCTGAATTGCCTGTATTTTGTCGATCTGGGGTTTAACCACTCCTCTGCCAATCACGTAGCCCAAGTATCGGGCTTCTTCAAGGCCGATGTGACATTTCTTGGGGTTCGCCGTTAAGCCTGCGTCTCTCAGGTCATCAATCACCGCCTGTACCTTCCGGAGGTGAGCTTCCCAGTCCACGCTGTAAATTATGATGTCGTCTAGGTAGGCAGAAGCGTACTGCCTGTGGGGCCTCAAGACTCGATCCATCAATCTCTGGAACGTTGCTGGGGCTCCGTGAAGTCCAAACGGCATGTAGATATACTGGAACAGCCCTTCCGGTGTAGCAAATGCCGTCTTCTCTCTGGCCACCTCGGCCAGAGGGATCTGCCAGTACACCTTTGTTAGCTCCAGGGTCGTAATGTATCGGGCTTTACCCAGCCGATCGATCAACTCATCGACCCGGGGCATAGGGTAGGCATCAAATTTAGAAACCGCATTCAGTTTCCTAAAGTCATTGCAAAACCGTATAGAGCCATCCGGCTTAGGTATCAACACGATTGGACTGGACCAGGGGCTGTGCGACTCTTCAATGACTCCTAAGTCCAACATTGCCTTCACCTCCCGGGAGACGGCTTCACGGCGTGCTTCCGGAATCCGGTACGCCTTCACATGAACTGTGACACCAGGCTCTGTGACAATCTCATGTTTCACTAGCCTTGTCTGGCCAGGTTTTTCCGAGAAAAACTGTTGGTTCTGTAACAAAAACTGCTTAACCTCAGATTTTTGTCGTTCAGAGAGAGTCTCGGCAATCTGCACCTCCGGTACGGTAGGTGAGCAAACCACACGGGGCAGATCCGCTGTTAGGGCAGCGCGGTCTTTCCAGGGTTTTATTAGATTCACATGATAAATCTGTTCTGGTTTTCTCTTACCAGGCTGGTGCACTTTATAGTTCACTTCTCCAACTCGTTCCATGACCTCAAAGGGGCCCTGCCATTTCGCCAGAAATTTACTATCCACCGTAGGGATTAGGATCAACACTTTATCCCCGGGTGCAAACGTACGGACCTTGGCGCCTCTATCATAACTTAGCCTCTGGGCTCCCTGGGCCTGTAACATATGTTCTCTAACAATGGGCATGACAGCAGCAATACGGTCCTGCATTTGCGTTACATGGTCTATCACTGTTTTAAAGGGAGTGACTTGACCTTCCCAGGTTTCTTTTGCGACGTCCAACAGTCCACGGGGACGACGGGCATATAATAGCTCGAAAGGCGAGAACCCTGTGGAAGACTGGGGAACTTCCCTAATGGCAAACAGCAAATAGGGTAACAAGTAATCACAGTTCTTCCCATCTTTGTCTATCGCCTTCCGGAGCATCTGTTTTAAGGTTTTATTGAACCGCTCAACCAACCCATCTGTTTGAGGGTGATAGACAGATGTACGCAACGGATCTATTTGTAAGAGTCTGCAGAGCTCCTTCATTACCCTCGACATAAAGGGAGTCCCCTGGTCGGTGAGTATCTGTTTTGGAATTCCTACCCGACTAAACACTTGCACCAATTCTTTGGCGATCGTTTTGGTAGCAGTGTTACGCAAAGGGATGGCTTCCGGGTAGCGAGTGGCATGGTCCATGATGACGAGGATATGTTGGTGCCCACGTGCGGACCGGGGAAGGGGCCCAACCAAATCCATCCCAATTCTCTCAAAAGGGACCCCAATGATAGGGAGGGGTACCAAAGGACTACAGTACCGAGGTTTAGGTGCCGAGATTTGGCACTCTGGACAGGACTCACAATAGTTACGCACATCATTGTGTATTCCAGGCCACACAAAACAATGCAATATTCTTTCTGTGGTTTTTTGTACCCCCAGATGTCCCCCCATTATATGTCCGTGGGCCAGGTCCAGTACTTTCCGCCGATAAGGTTTGGGTACCACTAACTGCTGCACAGTGTCTTCCCCTTTTTTTTCTACCTGGTAGAGTAAATCATTTTCAAGAACCATGTACGGGTACGCTAGCCTAGTGTCAGGTTCTACGGGTACGCTATCTACCATTTTTAAATTTTTCCTAGCCTGAGTCAGGGTAGGATCTTTCATTTGTTCGCTGTGGAAGTCATCCAACTGGACTCCCAAATCTGGTAGGCAGGGTGCGGGATGGCTTTCTGCCTCCGCCTCTCGCTGAGTTTCCTCAGTTTCCTCAGTTTCCTCAGTTTCCCCCGCCATAACTGAGAAGGGGTACTGAAGGTTAGATTCACTAATCTCCCCAGCAGCATCTTCCTGTGGGGTCTCCTCCAGGAGCTCGGGACCTCCAGGTAGCATGGGAGAAGATTCACGGTCACAGCTACCGTGAAGGAGCAACTGATTCTCCCACAACTGCCAGAAAAGAGGAAAACCCCTGCCCAAGATTATATCCTGTAACAATGCGGGAACGAGTCCCACTTTGTGTTGCACAGACCCATAGGGAGTGGAGATACATATAACCGCTGTAGGATATGAGCAGGTGTCACCATGCACACACGTTACAGAAAACTTGTCAGACGGACTAGTTGGATGTGCTATCAGACTGGCTTTCACTAGAGTCACCACACTTCCAGAGTCTAGTAATGCCACAACATTTTTCCCATCTACAGACAATTCACACAGATGTTTTACTGTATCATTTTGACCCGCATTCACACTTGCTAGCCGTGTAACCAAAGACATGCGTTTCTTAGAGTCCGTAACGTCGCACTGCATGGGTTCAGTGGTAACAGGACAGTTCGCAGAAACATGGCCCTTCTCATGGCAACGGAAACACCTAACAAGCCCCCTATTGAAACCAGAGTCCGACACCCTTGATCTCGGGGTGCGAGCAGTCCCGTGTTCCTCCCCCACAGTTTTTGGCAATTTTCCTTCCCCCGCAGTCCCTGGAACAGTCTTACCGGTTCCACGAGGAGGAGGTACAGTTCGGGTAGTAGCGGTATCATCAGGAAGTCCTTCCGCCACGGAATAACGCTCCACCAAGTCCACCAGTTGATCTGCTGTCGCGGGATTTCCTTGGCTCACCCACTTTTTCAGCGCCGGTGGTAGTACTCTCAGGTACTTGTCCAGAACGACTCGCTGGATTATCTCCGGAGTTGTCAGTACCTCGGATTGCAGCCATTTCTTTATCAAGTAGATCAGGTCGAACATCTGCGATCGCGGCGGTTTATCTTGCTGATAGGTCCACTGATGTACCCTCTGTGCACGGACAGCCGTTGTCACACCCAGCCGGGCCAGGATCTCAACTTTCAGCTTCTCAAAGTCCTGTGCAACTTCCGGGTCTAAGTCATGGTAAGCTTTTTGGGCCTCGCCAGAGAGAAACGGAGCAATCAAATCGGCCCATCGTGCCTTCGGCCACTTCTCCCTCAACGCCGTCCGCTCAAACGTTGTCAGGTACGCCTCGACGTCATCTTCCGTGGTCAGCTTTTGCCAGTATCGACTCACATGGATCCTCCTGGACTCTGCTTCCGGGTCAACCTCAGGCATGCTCACCAAGCGTTGCGCCACCTGTTGGAGAAGCTGGCGGTCCGCAGCCGTCATGTCCAGTAACTCCTTCAGCTGTGCGGCCATCAAGCGATTAGCTTCCTGCTGTGCCGCAGTGGCCTGTACTAGGGCTTTCACCACGTCTTCCATACTGTCGCCTGTGCCACGCGTTGCCCGCATTCTCCACCACAATGTGACAAAACACTCCGGGATCGCCTTTGCTGGGGTCAAAGGTCACGTGGTTTGTGCATTGAACTCTGAGGCGACAGCAGGTTTCCAAGTTGACTGACCTCAGGTCAGGTTTATTAAAGTGAAAGCAAATACAGAAAACAAAACATAAAAATAAATCCTGGCCTGTCCGGCGCTAACTAAACAAATACGTTGCTATCTAACAACTGGGGGGGCTTCTCACTCCCAGCTAACATTACACAGATCATGAGCACAGCTCTCACTCACGTTTGTCTCACACAGACAGGTATTCTGTGTGCCCCAGGCTGACACCTGAAACCTCCAGCTGGTCAGCCTTTATTCCTGCACTTATTAACCCCTCGGTATCCTGAAGATACTGAGCGGCCTAATTCACATAGGACAAATACCTGGGCGAGATATACCTGCCCCCGACTACCAGACCGACATGACTCTTACAATATATATATATATGTGTGTGTGTGTCTCAATGACATATATATATATATATATACATATATATATACACATACTGTATATATATTTTAACGAACATTTGAGCACATAAATCCATTAGATGTCCGTTTTGCAAGCCTGCGAGAAAATATCGCAGTACGGATGTCACACGGATGTCAAAAGGATCATTTGATGAGAGGAAATCGCATCCTCGCACTGCACACGGATCACTGTTTTGGAAACATTTGTGCGATTCTCGTCCTTGAAAAACGGACCGTTTTTTTATACGTTGTGTGTGTCCCCGGCCTTAGATAAAGCCTCGCTCCGGAAGTCGAGGCAAAGACGGGGAAGTCATACATGTCTTTTTACACATTTGACTGCTGAAGTCTGGCACACTGACCTGGCATCTGCTGCACCATGAATATTCATTTACTAGCATTTTCCTTGGGAGACACATTTCAGCTCCATCATATCCACATGTGTGTGTCAAGATACATACAGTATCATATGTACCTGCAACATCACCTGACATGAGAAGAGGAAAACCAGACACTGAGCAGATGACGAGTCATTGGGTATACAGTGTCCTATTTACAGCCAGGAAGAAAATGAATGTTGTATTATAGCAGGAATTCAGTATGTGCAGCTAGTAATAATAATATAATGGCAAATATTCTTGTACATATGGGGCAGTATTATAGTAGTTATAAACTTGTACATAGGGACAGTATTATAGTAGTTACATTCTTGTACATAGGAGCAGTATTTGGCAGACACGGTACTGATAAGGTGCGCGTCTCTGACTGGGGAGCACACGGATAGAGCAGCATTAAAGGATGTCAGTGCCAGTTCCCCCCTAGCATCACTCCCCCCTTAGTGATGCACTAATTAGAAGACCCCCAGCCGGCCAGTGGTCACTAGAGGGGAGGGGTCCTACGGCCACTCCTACAGGGGTTAAATCCAGGTGTCCGGCCGGGAACTTCCTCTTTTCCTCTCGGCGGACACCTGGAAGCGTTTGGCCCACCCTCCCTCCCTTTTAAGGGCTAATGACGTTACTAACCAGCGGGATAATGTAAATTGGTAAATGCTATTGTAATATTAAAAAAAAAAAAATGTATATACGTATGTGATATAACTAACCCTAGTAACCTTTATTAAGTCACAGCGGAAGAAGTGGAGGAAGGCAAAGGTCGTAACCGCTCGTTGGGCCAATTCCCCTGTCGATCACGAACAGGAGCTCGGCGCGAGCCGCCCGTTACGATATGTAATTGCCTTTCTCTGCTTAGTTAATTAATAAACTGTGACCGACCTGTTCAACCCACCTAGGACTGTGTGTGTTTCATTACGGGTTTGATGGGAGGGGGGAAGGCACTGGTTACGACACCCAGGTCTCCACAGTCATAGCAGTTAGATTCTTGAACATAGGGGGCAGTATTATAGCAGTTATATTCTTGTACATAGGGGGCAGTATTATAGTAGTTTTAGGCTATGTGCACACGTTGCGGATTAGGCTTAGGAATTTCTGGTGCAGATTCTGCATCTCTTGGCAGAAAACGCAGGTGTGGATTTCTATAATGGAATGGGTACAAAAATGCTGCAGATCCGCAAAAAATAAGTGACATGCTACTTCTTTTAATCCGCAGCGTTTCCGCACGGAATTTTCTGCACCATTAGCACAGCATTTTTTTTACCATTGATTTACATTGTACTGTAAATCACTTGTGGATCTGCAGCGTTTCTGCACCGCAAAAAACACTGCGGATCCGCAGGAAATCCACAACGTGTGCACATACCCATATTCTTGTACATACAGTAGGAACAGTATTATAGCAGTTATATTCTTGTACATAGAGGCAGTATTATAGCAGTTATATTCTTGCACATAGGGGGCAGTATTATAGTAGTTTTAGGCTATGTGCACACGTTGCGGATTAGGCTTAGGAATTTCTGGTGCAGATTCTGCATCTCTTGGCAGAAAACGCAGGTGTGGATTTCTATAATGGAATGGGTACAAAAATGCTGCAGATCCGCAAAAAATAAGTGACATGCTACTTCTTTTAATCCGCAGCGTTTCCGCACGGAATTTTCTGCACCATTAGCACAGCATTTTTTTTACCATTGATTTACATTGTACTGTAAATCACTTGTGGATCTGCAGCGTTTCTGCACCGCAAAAAACACTGCGGATCCGCAGGAAATCCACAACGTGTGCACATACCCATATTCTTGTACATACAGTAGGAACAGTATTATAGCAGTTATATTCTTGTACATAGAGGCAGTATTATAGCAGTTATATTCTTGCACATAGGGGGCAGTATTATAGTAGTTTTAGGCTATGTGCACACGTTGCGGATTAGGCTTAGGAATTTCTGGTGCAGATTCTGCATCTCTTGGCAGAAAACGCAGGTGTGGATTTCTATAATGGAATGGGTACAAAAATGCTGCAGATCCGCAAAAAATAAGTGACATGCTACTTCTTTTAATCCGCAGCGTTTCCGCACGGAATTTTCTGCACCATTAGCACAGCATTTTTTTTAACATTGATTTACATTGTACTGTAAATCACTTGTGGATCTGCAGCGTTTCTGCACCGCAAAAAACACTGCGGATCCGCAGGAAATCCACAACGTGTGCACATACCCATATTCTTGTACATACAGTAGGAACAGTATTATAGCAGTTATATTCTTGTACATAGAGGGCAATATTATAGCAGTTATATTCTTGTACATAGGGGGCAGTATTATAGCAGTTATAGTTTTGTACATAGGGGGCAGTATTATAGCAGTTATATTCTTGTACATAGGGGCAGTATTATAGCAGTTATATTATACATAGGAGGAGTATTATAGCAGTTATATTCTTGAACATAGGATATGTATTATAGCAGTTATATTCTTGTACATAGGGGGAAGTTTTACAGCAGTTATATTCTTGTACATAGAGGGCAGTATTGTAGTAGGTATATTCTTGTACATAGGAGCAGTATTATAGCAGTTATATTTTTGTACATAGGGGCAGTTTTACAGCAGTTATATTCTTGTACATAGGGGCAGTATTATACTAGTTATATTCTTGTACATAGGAGCAGTATTATACTGTAGCAGTTATATTCTTGTACATAGGGGGCAGTATTATAGCAGTTATATTCTTCTACATGGGAGGAGTATTATAGCAGTTAGATTCTTGTACATAGGGGGCAGTTCTACAGCAGTTATATTCTTGTACATAGGAGCAGTATTATAGCAGTTATATTCTTGCACATACAAATACAAATGGTAAATGGTTTCTCATGCACAGCACCATGGAATTAATGGTGCTATATAAATAAATAATAGTAATAATAATAATAATAATAATAAAAAATTAACATTATTCCATATGCAGGGCCGCCATCAGGGCATTACAGCCATGACTGGCGTATGGGGCCCGGTGGGCAGAGGGGGCCCGCCTCGGGCCCCATCTCATCTGCTCACCAGGCCCCCCCTACAGGCGCTGTGGCACGCTATTGACGTGCAGGCCCGTGCCCGCACGTCAATAGTTAACAGCCGCCAGCCAGTCGGAGGCTGTCAGCTGACTTGAGCCGCAGTGCGCATGTCGCCGGTGTCTAACGTCATTGTCAGCCGCCGGCGAGTGTGTGCTTCACCTGCGTGGAGGGAGTGAGCTTCGCTCGCCGCAGGAGCACGGCCAAGTAAGAACTTGTGTTTTGGTTTTTTTAGAGCGGCGATCCAGGGGGCCCCGGGGCAGAGATGCTGGACACAGGGGCAGAGATGCTGGACACAGGGGCAGAATGCTGGACACTCTGGGGCAGAGATGCTGGACACAGGGGCAGAATGCTGGACACAGGGGCAGAATGCTGGACACGCTGGGGTAGAGATGCTGGACACAGGGGCAGAATGCTAGACACGAGGGGCAGAATGCTGGACACAAGTGGCAGACTGTGAGACACAGGGCAGAATGCTGGACACGGGCAGAATGCTGGGCACGGGGGCAGAATTCTGGACACGGGGGCAGAATGCTGGACACGAGGGGCAGAATGCTGGACACAAGGTGCAGACTGTGAGACACGGGGCAGAATGCTGGACACAGGGGCAGAATGCTGGACACGGGGGCAGAATGCTGGACATGAGGGGCAGACTGAGACACGAGGCAGAATGCTGGACACGGGGGCAGAATGCTGGACACGGGGGCAGTATGCTGGACAAGGGGGCAGAATGCTGGACATGAGGGGCAGAATGCTGGACACGAGGGGCAGACTGTGAGACATGGGGGCAGAATTCTGGACACAGGGGCAGAATGCTGGACACGGGGGCAGAATGCTGGACACAGGGGCAGAATGCTGGACACGGGGGCAGAATGCTGGACATGAGGGGCAGAATGCTGGACACGAGGGGCAGACTGTGAGACATGGGGGCAGAATGCTGGACACGAGGGGCAGACAGACACAGGGGCAGAATTCTGGATATGGGGGGCAGAATGCTGGACACGGGGGCAGAATGCTGGACACGGGGGCAGAATGCTGGACACGGGGGCAGAATGCTGGACACGGGGAAAGACTGTGAGACATGGGGCAAAATACTGGACACGGGCAGAATGCTGGACACAGGGGCAGAATGCTGGACACAGGGGCAGAATGCTGGACATGGGGGCAGAATGCTGGACACAGGGCACAATGCTGGACATGAGGGGCAGAATGCTGGACACGGGGGGCAGACTGTGAGACACGGGGCAGAATGCTGGACACGGGCAGAATGCTGGACACGAGGGGCAGACTGAGACACGGGGGCAGAATGCTGGACACGGGGGCAGAATGCTGGACACGGGGGCAGAATGCTGGACACGGGGGCAGAATGCTGGACATGAGGGGCAGAATGCTGGACACGAGGGGCAGACTGTGAGACACGGGGCAGAATGCTGGACACAGGGGCAGAATTCTGGACACGAGGGGCAGACAGACACAGGGGCAGAATGCTGGATATGGGGGGCAGAATGCTGGACACGGGGCAGAATTCTGGACATGGGGGCAGAATGCTGGACACGGGGGCAGATTGCTGGACACGGGGGCAGAATGCTGGACACGGAGAAAGACTGAGACATGGGGGCAAAATACTGGACACGGGCAGAATGCTGGACACGGGGGCAGAATGTTGGACACGGGCAGAATGCTGGACACGGGGCAGAATGCTGGACATGAGGGGCAGAATGCTGGACACAAGGGGCAGACTGAGAGACAGGGGCAGAATGCTGGACACGAGGGGCAGACAGACACAGGGGCAGAATGCTTGACACGGGGGGCAGAATGCTGGACACGGGGGCAGAATGCTGGACACGGGGGCAGAATGCTGGACACAGGGACAGAATGCTGGACTCCAGGGCAGAATGGAGATACAGGGCATGACTGGAGACACTGGGGGCATGACTGGAGACAGATGGGGCAGAATGGAGACACAGGGGGCATGATTGGAGACATGGAGGCATTAGTGGAGCCATAGAGGGAAGAATGGAGATACGGGCATGATTGGAGACACGGGGCAGAATGGAGATACACGGTATGATTGGAGACACGGTGCAGGATGAAAGACATGGGGGCATGATTGGAGACAGATGGAGCAGGGTTGGAGACAGATCGTGCAGGATCATGGGACAGGATGGATACGATGGAAACAGATGGGGCAGGATGGGGAAATCATATGGGGCAGGATGGATACTCATGAGGGCAGGATGGGTGAACATATGGCTGAAGCCAGGAATGAGACACACGGGGCCAGGGTGGGGGATATTATTATTACCATAGGGGCTAATTAAGGGATATTATTACTGCAGTGATGTATTTATTTTATTTTTTGAGGACACTGTTTTAAATGGGGGAGCGGTCCTGTTACTGTGTAGAGTGACACTATGTCGCCTTTTTTTCTTCATGTGGTGTAATGTAGAAGTTGGAAAAAATTAAGTAATGTGTTCTGCAAGCGGAGCTCGAGATAACTGTTATTTCCTGCAGAGACAAGTCCTGGCTGGATGAAGTGATGGCGGTCTGTGCTGGATGAAAGATGAAGGACTTCACCGAGAGACGTCACTGGTGAGTCAGTGTGTTACCTATACACTGACACTATACACTGTATACTGTATACAGAGGTCCTGTGTATAATGTCACCGGTGATGACTGTATAACCTGTACACGGACACTGCATACTAAGTACACATCTCCTGTGTATAATGGCACTGATGGTGATATTAGTATTGTGGGTTTTTTTTATTACTGATCAGTATTGTATTCAGTCACTATGTGGTGGTAATATGTGGTCTGGACATGGTGTGGTGGTATTTGTTCCTTGTATGTGCTATTATTTGGTCACTATGTGGTGGTAATATGTGGTCTGGTCATGGTGCGGTGGTATTTGTTCCTTGTATGTGATATTATTCGGTCACTTTGTGGTGGTAATATGTGGTCTGGTCATGGTGTGGTGGTATTTGTTCCTTGTATGTGATATTATTCGGTCACTGGTGGTAATATGTGGTCTGGTCATGGTGTTGTATTTGTTCCTTGTATGTGATATTATTGGTCATTTTAAAAATTGAAAAATAATTAAAAATATACCTAAATTGTATTGCATATTTTAACAAATATTTAGTAGGTTACAGCAGAGTAGGGCCAGGCCAAAAGTGTGTACTGTGTTATGGTGGTGACTTAAAAAATCTTTTGGCCAAAACAAAAGCTGCTGGCTATATGTGTGATCTGGTGATGGGAACTGTTAATGTGTGATAGGTGAGAAGTGGAGTTTTTCCAAGAGAGAGCGGTGGGACTGTGGACAGTTCGAGGGGTGGAGCCTGGGCAGAGTCTCAAGGGGGCCCCAAAAATTTTGCCAGTATGGGGCCCCGAAATTTCTAGTGGTAGCCCTGTCCATATGTACTGTACATTCCTTTATAATGTTTTGCTGTTCCCAAACTTCCTGATCTCTAGACATTTTATACACCTCAGTTCTGACATTATCAGTTTCACTGCTGTCGTATGATAGAAGGGTTTAGTATTGATGGAGACTTAGGTTCTCTTATGCCAGTGATAGCACTTTATGACTGACATAATCAGATACAAGTTTCCCTGGTTGATGTTACTTACAGTAGATGGTACACCACAGAGGATATCTGGGTATTTTAGGGACTGCAATCTTGGGACTTTTAGCTTGCAGGACTTTTCTTCCCATATTTTGCTCCCACCCAGCACTCTGTTATAAAATGTGCCATTGTCTCTTCCTGCTAACAACCCAGAGGACACATTTGATCTGGCACACTAAGATACTTCAGGTTGCCCCGAACAAAAAACTTCCCATGTAACGACAGCCAGGCGATGTAAAAAAAACTTAGCTGGGAGTCTTGCTGCATTGAGAAACCTCAGACTTTCCGGCAAGGTGGTAGTTGTGCAGTCTCAGTGCAAGCTGTACACAAAAGAAAGTCCAGCATATCCTGACATACAGGTCCTTCATGGTCTTATTCTCAAGAAATATCCAACTCCTGATACTATGTACCCACAGGGTACTAGATTCCTGGTTACCAAAATTAACATTTAGAAACATGGACTCAAAGAAGGCCCTTGGATTCAGCATATCTAGCCCACCCTCTCTCCGCTGCAGGTAAGAAATCCGTCTTTTCACTGGGTTCATCCTATTCCCCCACAAGAGCTGGAAGAATTGGCTGAGGAGTAAGTTTCTGGCAAAGGAAAAATGACAGAGACGTACAAGAAGACAGGAACCATATAAGTCTTCAACATAGTGACCCTTTCACTGTAATTCAGCCTCCAGTTCATCCATCGCTGAATCTTTGCAGTTCCAGTTTCCAACTTTTTCTCCCAGTTCAGTTTGGTTTTATCCTCCCTCCCGAAATTAACCCATAGAATCTTAATATGGGTGAAGGCTTTGGCAAACTGTGGCAATGGGATTAAAGCCTGGATCAGAATCCAATGTCCACAGAGCTTGACTCTTCTCAAGGTTGACCAGAGACCCAGAGGCCTCTGAGTAACTTCTGATGGCCGCCGATAACATTTTCACCTCATGAGGATTAGATATCACCAAGATCACAACATCCAAGTAGGCGACAACATTTTGAGGCATGCAGTAGGGGACTGGCACCCCCTGAAAGTCACACTCATGCAGTGACCTCAAAAAACGAGTCTATAGCAAAAATGTACAGTGGAAGACTCAGTGGCCAGCCCTGTCTCACCCCTGCCTCAACTCCAAAAGTATCATCCTGCCAACCATTAATCAGAGGAAAGCTCACCGCCTTCCTTTACAAAGTATTTAGCCAATCCACAAATTTTCCCAGAACACAGTACTTTGATAAAGTGGCCCACAGATAATCATGATCAACTCTGTCAAAGGCTTTAGTCTGGTCCAGACTGACAACATATCTCCCACACCTCAGAGCTTTACATCTCTCAAACATCTCCTGTATCGAGATGACTGCTCCAGAGATGTTCCGCCTTTTTACTGTGCCAAACTGAGAGCCTGCCAATAGTGTCAGGGACAGACACACTAACCTAGGAAACAGGATCTTTGCCAGAATCTTCCTGTTGACATTCAAGAGGGCAATTGGTCTGCAGTTCTTGATGTCACTTGGCTCTTTACCTTTTGACAGCAGAATTGAAGAAGACACTCTCATGGATGGAGGCAGTTGATTTTGTAGTCAATTTCTGTAACCATCTACAAGAATTGGAACCAGGAGGTCTCTGAATTTCTTATAGAATTCTGCTGTTATACTATCTGGACCTGGTGCCTTCTTCAGATGTAACTTATCAATGGCCTCCTTAACTTCCTCCACTGTCAATTCTGCTGTCAAAGGAGAAAAGTCCAGATCATTAGCATTGGAGTTGTTTCCAAGAATTGAGTCATATAAAGAGATTAATATTATTATCCTATCTTTATCCAAAACTTTCCTCTGAAATAAGTCAGTATAATTAGATCTCACGACCCCCAGGATGCCCTCCCGAGATTCCTGCAATACACCCTGGGAATCGGTGAGACCCGTGACCAATTTATTGACCACCCACTGGCGGCAATTATCAAAGGGATCAGGTGCCCCTAAGGTTCCACAATCCTATTCAAGAACCAGGGAGGTATACCTGCTGTACTGATATTGCCTTATCTCAGATTTCAGCTGGTCAATTCTCTCTTTGTCATCCCCGCCCGCTAAATAGAGTGATTCTAATTCTTTACACAGTCTTAAGTACTGGCCATACTTACTCCTCACCATATTGACAGTCTCTTCAAGAGGGATCTGATATAATCCTTGACATCCTCCCATCAGTGAGCCATGTTGTCATAGAGTTCCACTCTCTGTGGGTGACTCTCAGGGCGAGGAGTGGAAGAAGAGAGAGAATGATGATGAGGTTGTAGAACCCACAAGGTGTGAATCCAGAGGCACACAGCTGAGTTGAGTAGCTCAGCAGAAGAGGAGGAGGAAGACAATGAGGCTATGTTGCAATTTGCCACAGAGACACGGAGTGATGCAACCCCAAAAGACACTACATTCTCAGTCACAACTTTTTGCCATCATTGGTCGCGAGTCTGCAGTTCCCAGTGGCAGCAAGGGTTGACTAGCCTGGGCTTTTTTAAGACCGCAAATGATTACCTAACTCACTTCATCTGCCAAATTTGCAAAAAAAGACTCAGTAGAGGCAAAAATTGGAATTATTTGACTACTGCATGCATGAACTGGCACATACGCGATCAACATGTGTTAGTCTGGGAATCTCACTTCACTAAAAAGTGGAATAGCCGGCCTCACCAACCACCGGCTGTCCAGGCAACCACATCTGCTGCTTCTTCCTTCTCCATCACCGGGCCAATTGTTCTCAAACAGTTCTCCGGCCGCAGAATCTCCAATTGTTTATCCCCTACAGGTGGGGTGAGTGCGAGACGGTCATCTGTTTTGGAAGTGGATATGCCTGTTTTTGTTTCACCAAGCACAACACATCTTTCTCAATCCACTATAAGTTCTCTGCCTGCACCTCACTAACAGTCGAGCAGTTTGTCCTGTTCTCTGTACTCTGCATTCTCTCAGCCCAGCAGCCAGCCCTCAGTCCCGCAGTTTCCTCCTATACATACCAAAGCTAAGAGCTTGAACTCCACCATCTTTAATCTGTTGGCCAAAGAAATTCTGCCTTTCCACCTGGTGGATAGAAAAATTGATAGCCGTCACAATCCCCAAGTACCAGTTGTCCAGTCACCATTAGTTCTCTAAGAAAGCTGTACCTGCTCTACACCAGCATGTCGCAGACAGCATCACACTCTATCTGCAAAAATCCATGTCTGCCAGAGTGCATTTCACCACTGACACCTGGATGAGCAAACATGGGCTGTTGCGTTACATCTCGCTGACTGGGCACTGGGTGACTCTGGTGGCTGTGGGGGGAAGACGATCAAGAGGCTGCTCCACAACTCTTCAAATATCCAAAGCTTGTAGGACAAACCTCCATATCTAACACTTTCTCCACTGCTTCTTGCTCCTCTACCTCCTCTAGGGCTTCCACCGGTGCCCTCAAACTCTCCCTTAATGAGACATGCAAAATGTCCGGGAAGGATGGGAAATCTTGAAAAATGAGATTCTCAAAGAACAATCGTTAACAATTCCAAAAAGAGGGAAGAATACGAAGCATTTAAGGAAACCAGGATGGATGAACACTTGTGATGAGCAAATATACTTGTTACTTGAGATTTCCTGAGCACGCTCGGGTGTCCTCCGAGTATTTGCTCGGAGATTTAGTTTTTATTGCCGCAGCTGAATTATTTACATCTGTTAGCCAGCATAAGTACATGTGGGGGTTGCCTGGTTGCTAGGGAATCCCCACATGTAATCAAGCTGGCTAACAGATGTAAATCATTCAGCTGTGGCAATAAAAACTAAATCTCCGAGCACTAAAAAATACTCGGAGGACACCTAAGCGTGCTCGGGAAATCTCGAGTAACGAGTATATACGCTCATCACTAATGAACACAGAACTTAAACACATGCTAAAAAGGAAGAAAGAAATATTTATCAAATGAAAAGAGGGAGGCATATCTAAAGAAGAATATAATGCTGTCTGCAGAACCTGCAGGGCACAAATCAGATTAGTAAAGCTGACAATGAATTAAGGCATGAAAGAGACGTCAAAAGCAATAAAAAAGGATTTTGAGGATATGTCAAAAGTAAAAGAAAAGTCAAAGATGCTATAGGATTTTTACAGGATGAAAATGATGAAATGGTAAGAAAGGATGTTGAGAAGGCTGAACTTTTAAATTTCTATTTTGCATCTGTTTTCTCTCAGAAAAATAGAAATATAACATCAACTGATCTTCACTGTCCTATTAAAGGAATAGAAGAATCCAGGATATCTATAAACAGAAAGATTGTGAAGAAACACTTAGCTAACATAAATGAATTCATGTCTGCAGGTCTAGATAAATTGCACCCCAGAGTACTGAAGGAGATAGCAGAAGAAATTTTTGAACCACTCTCCATAATCTTTGAAAATTCTTGGAGAACAAGAGAAGTCCCAGAAGACTGGAGAAGAGGAAATGTTCCTATCTTCAAAAAGGGGAAGAAGGTGGACCCAGGGAACTATAGGCCGGTGAGTCTTACTTCTATACCAGGAAAGATCTTTGAACAAATTATTAAACAACATGTATGTACGTACTTGGATAAGAATGAAGTGATTAACCAGAGTCATCATGGGTTTGTAACTAATAAGTCATGTCATACTAACTTAATTTTCTTCTATGACAGAATCATTGACTGGGTGGATCAGGAAAATGCTCTAGATATAGTATATCTTGACTTCAGCAAAGCATTTGACAAAGTATCTCACACCATCCTTATTGAAAAAAATGACTAGGTATGGAATGGACAAGGCAACTGTTAGGTGGATTCATAACTGGCTTAGTGATCAGACTCAAAGAGTGGCTGTAAATGGCTGCACATCCAGTTGGAAGAATGTCTCAATAGGGGTACCACAGGGTTCTGTCCTGGGCCCTGTATTGTTCAATATCTTTATCAATGATTTAGATGAAGGAATTGAGGGTATACTGATTAAATTTGCTGATGACGCAAAGATAGCAGGGATAGCTAATACTAGAGAAAAGAGAGAGAGGATTCAAAAAGATATAAATAAACTGGAGCAGTGGGCAGCAACTAACAGAATGGTTTTTAACAAGAAAAAATGCAAAGTACTACATCTGGGCAATAAAAATGAAAAAAGCATATACAGAATGGGAGGAATAGTGCTAAGCAACAGCACATGTGAAAAAGACTTGGGTATATTAATAGATCATAAACTGAACATGAGTCAATAGTGTGATGCAGCAGCAAAAAAGGCAAATGCAATTCTGAAATGTATTGACAGAAGCATACAGTCTAGATCACGCAAAGTCAATATTGCCCTCTACTCCTCTTTGGTCATACCTTATCTGGAATACTGTGCCCAGTTTTGGTCACCACATTTTAAAAAAGACATCAACAAACTTGAGCAAGTTCAAAGAAGAGTGACCAGAATGGTGATCGGTCAGCAAACCATGTCCTATGAGGAACGGTTACAGGAATTGGGAATGTTTAGCTTGCAAAAAAGAAGACTGAGAGGAGACTTAATAGCTGTCTACAAATGTCTCAAGGGCTGTCACATTGTAGAAGAATCATCTTTATTGTCATTTGCACAAGGAAAGACTAGAAGCAATGGGATGATACTGAATTGGAGGAGACACAGATTAGATATTAGAAATTTTTTTTTGACATTTACGGTGATCAAGGAGTGGAACAGGCTGCCACGAGAGGTGGTGGATGATTTTGTGAATCCTGTTTTGAGCAGGGGGTTGGACCAGATGACCCAGGAGGTCCATTCCAACTCTACCATTCTATGATTCAATAGTGCAGATAGAATCTAACAGATTCTCCCTCACATGTGTACTGTGCAGCCAGAGCTCACCGCAATCAAGCAGTGTTGAAATGAATATACCTTGGAGTTCGCCGTCACACAGCTCAAGAATTGTAGACCGCTATCCAGGCCGACTTTGAGCAATGGCTGTCTATACTGAATCTGGTGCCAGGTAAGGCCGTGTGCGATAACGGTGCCAACTTGTTGGCGGCCCAATGCCAGGACAACCTCACAGACATGCCTTGCATGGCTCCTATCCTCATCCTAGTGCCATTATCCTGGGCTGGATGTGCTGCTGCATAAAGCTCACTTCCGACGATCGCACCCTGCAGGTTATTGACTTGCATCGCTACTGAGGTCTTTCGGACAACCGTTAATGATTTGATTTGTGACGTTCTGACAATTGAATTCCACTCTGCATATGTTGCAATGACTCAGGCAGCAGCGATGAGCCCTGGTGCAGTATGTCCTTTTGCATGGCCTGAGCCAACACGGATGTGGTGCAAATGACGCTTGTGGAGTGGGCACAGGTGAAGAACCTCTGCACTCTTCTGCACAGTTTTGAAATGGCTACTAAGATGGTTAGCACTGACGATGCCATCAACAGCATCACTATTCTGGTTATCTACATGCTGGAGCACACTTTGAATAGTCTGCAGGAGGAGGTGCTGCTCCCAGAGGAAGAGAAGATAGCAGAGGAGAATGTGGAAGGGATAACAATATCTCTCAATTCTGGACTATCGTTGCACAGGCAGGTGTCATGGGAGGGTGGATTACAGTGATTGAGGGGGGCTCATGGTAATAGACAAACTGTTAGTGAAGGTGCAAGAGCCAAGAAACAAATGGAGGAGGATGAGGAGGAAGAGGTGATGGGTGCACAACAGTCAGGAGATGAAGAGGATAATGATCGCATCTCTGTCCAGGGTTGGCTGGAGGGGATGGAGGAAGTAACCTTGATTGTTGCCCCACCACAAACACACCATGGACTTGGACTTCATGGAAGCACCTGACACATGAGCACCGTCTTGCTGCACTATTCTCAACATGATGCCCATATTCTTAGGGTTAGAAATAATGCTTTCTACTGGGTTGCCGCTCTGTTAGATCCTCAGTATAAGAGTACCTTTTGCCAGATGCTTCCTTCCCGGAAAGGGACGCATGCATGCTGGAGTATAGAAACAAGCTTGTAGACAATCTTAAGAGTGGTTTTCCGAAAGACAGCAGTGAGGCACATAGTGTGCACCGCAGTTCTAGACGTCCAACCTTGGAAACATCAAAACGTCAAGATTAGGAGCAGCAGTGTAAGTGGCATAAGCAATTTCAGTGAGTTATTTCACACATGTTTTAAACCAGCCCGTACACCAGCAGAGTACAAGTCTGACAGGCTGTGAACAACTGGAGAGGTGCAGGAGTTTCTGGAGCTCAATACCAATGCCATCAGGGGGAATTTGGACCCTTTTGCATTTTGGTCTTCACTAATGGAAGAATATCCTGAGCTTGTCTGTCACTCCTTGGAGGTTTTGTCATGCTTGGCAGCCAGAGTTCTCTCAGAACATTTGTTTAGAGCTGTTGGTGGTGTCCTGGTGGGTAAGCAAATCCGGCTGTCCCCTGAAAGTGTAGACCACTTAACTTTCATCAAAATGAACAAGTTATGGATCTTGAATGACTTTTGCACCCCAATCACAGATTGGGCAGACCAGGTGATAGTGTAATTTTTAATGTAAATTATTGATCTCATGTTATTGCAGTCTATGCCATCGTTGTGGTGTCTTCTGTGCCTGCTGTTGGTACTGCTGCTGATGTTTCAAACAATTTTTTTAAATGTGGAGACTTCAAGTTGGGTCTTCATCTCTGGTGGGTTGCGTGTAGTAGAAGGTGTGTAAGAGGCCTTTTATACTGTTTCTACTCTGTGGAAACTGATGCCACTTTAGTGGCGTGTGACAATAATTTTTCGAAATGTGGAGAATCCAAGTTAGGTTTCATTCATGTGTGTTGCCTGCAGCAGTAAGGCTCCCAGACCAGCAGGGCTGCACTTACTTTTACTCAACTACCTGTGTTACTATGCTTATACATGATACCTCATGTATGGCCATGGCTGACTGTTTCTGTTCCATTATAAAATGCTCTACTGTGGGTCAATTGATTAGTCAACTATCTGTGTTACTTTCCTTCCATTTTTCTACCAATAGTACTCTATGAAACTGATTTTTGTGCCATCTGAGTGTGGCTGGGAAAAAATAAAATGAAGGTGTTGCATGAGGTGTGAGCTCTCCCAGTTAAGTAGACTTACACCGCTCCTTTAACACCAGGTCCTCATTGAAACTTCAATTCCAAGCTGTAAATGCTAGGCCAGACCCTGATACCTCATGTGTGGTCCATGACTGACTGCTACTTTACCATTAGCAAATTTCTACTGTGGGTCAATTGATGCCACTTTTCATGTTGTCTGCCCCTAATTTGAGCTGTGTGGGAAGCTTTTTGTCACCTCTTAAGGTGTTCTGTGTACATTTGGTTTTGCCTCCTATTCAATTTAATTGGGTTCGGGTATGTTCGTCTAACTGTTTGACAAACAAATTTGATGAACATGGGACGATTGGCAAACCAAACCAAAAGGTTTGCTCATCTCTAGTTGCAATAGACCGCTTCAATGCCTGTAATTTGGTTTTTGCAACTGCACTTGGGGACACTTTCAAAATTTTCCCAATTGTTCAGACTGACTGACCTTCATTTCTTAAAGTAACGATGGCCACTCGTTTTTCTTTACTTAGCTGCTTTTTTCTTGCCATAATACAAATTCTAACAGTCTATTCAGTAGGACTATCAGCTGTGTATCCACCAGACTACTGCACAACACAACTGATGGTCCCAACCCCATTTATAAGGCAAGAAATCCCACTTATTAACCCCTTAAGCCCCGAGGGTGGTTTGCACGTTAATGACCGGGACAATTTTTACAATTCTGACCACTGTCCCTTTATGAGGTTATAACTCTGGAACGCTTCAACGGATCTTAGTGATTCTGACATTGTTTTCTCGTGACATATTGTACTTCATGGTAGTGGTAAAATTTATTCGATATAACTTGCATTTATTTGTGAAAAAACGGAAACTTGGCGAAAATTTTGAAAATTTTGCAATTTTCCAACTTTGAATTTTTATGCCCTTAAATCACAGAGATATGTCACGCAAAATAGTTAATAAGTAACATTTCCCACATGTCTACTTTACATCAGCACAATTTTGGCACCAAATTTTTTTTTTTGTTAGGGAGTTATAAGGGTTAAAAGTTGACCAGAAATTTCTCAATTTTACAACACCATTTTTTGGGGGGGACCACATCTCATTTGAAGTCATTTTGAGGGGTCTATATGCTAGAAAATAGCCAAGTGTGACACCATTCTAAAAACTGCACCCCTCAAGGTGCTCAAAACCACTTTCAAGAAGTTTATCAACCCTTCAGGTGTTTCACAGAAATTTTTGGAATGTTTAAATAAAAATTAACATTTTACTTTTTTTCACACAAAATTTATTTCAGCTCCAATTTGTTTTATTTTACCAAGGGTGACAGGAGAAAATGGACCCCAAAAGTTGTTGTACAATTTGTCCTGAGTATGCTGATACCCCATATGTGGGGGTAAACCACTGTTTGGGCGCATGGCAGAGCTCGGAAGGAAAGGAGCGCCATTTTACTTTTCAATGCAAAATTGACTGGAATTGAGATGGGGCGCCATGTTGCGTTTGGAGAGCCCCTGATGTGCCCAAACATTGAAACCCCCCACAAGTGACACCATTTTGGAAAGTAGACCCCCTAAGGAACTTATCTAGATGTGTGGTGAGCACTTTGACCCACCAAGTGCTTCACAGAAGTTTATAATGCAGAGCCGTAAAAATAAAAAATCATATTTTTTCACAAAAATGATATTTTCGCCCCCAATTTTTTATTTTCCCAAGTGTAAGAGAAGAAATTGGACCCCAAAAGTTGTTTTGCAATTTGTCCTGAGTACGCTGATACCCCATATGTGGGGGTAAACGACTGTTTGGGCCCATGGCAGAGCTCGGAAGGGAAGGAGCGCCGTTTGACTTTTCAATGCAAAATTGACTGAAATTGAGATGGGACACCATGTCGCGTTTGGAGAGCCCCTGATGTGCCTAAACATTAAAACCCCCCACAAGTGACACCATTTTGGAAAGTAGACCCCCTAAGGAACTTACCTACATGTGTTTTGAGAGCTTTGAACCCCCAAGTGTTTCACTACAGTTTATAACGCAGAGCCGTGAAAATTAGGGTTGAGCGACTTTTATTTTTATAGGATCGGGTCGGGTTTCACGAAACCCGACTTTCTCAAAAGTCGGGTCGAGTGAAATCAGCCGATCCTATAAAAAAGTCGGGGTCGGGGTCGACCGAAACGTGAAACCCAATGCAGTGCAATGGGATACTATGGTTCCCAGGGTCTGAAGGAGAGGAAACTCTCCTTCAGGCCCTGGGATCCATATTTACGTGTAAAATAAAGAATTAAAATAAAAAAAATTGATATACTCACCCTCTGGCGCGCCCTGGTAGTAACCGGCATCTTCCGTTCCTAAAAATGGCGCTTGAAAGACCTTTCGAATGCTTCACGGCTTGTGATTGGTCGCGGCGGCCCACGTGACCGCTGAGCGACCAATCACAAGCCGGTGACGTTATTCTCAGGTCCTGTTCTGGTTCTCAGGTACATGAGAATTACGTCACGGCTTGTGATTGGTCGCTGAGCGGTCACGTGGGCCGCCGCGACCAATCACAAAGCCGTGACGTCATCGGAAGGTCCTTCACGCGTTCATTCTTAAGAAGGAAGGCTGCCGGAAAGAAGCAGGGCACGTACGAGGGTGAGTATATACCTAATAGGAATATACTCACCCTCGGCTTCTTTCCTAACCCTAGCACTAACCCTAGCCCTAACCCTAATGGGGAAAATGGAAATAAATACATTTTTTTTATTTTATTATTTTTCCCTAACTAAGGGGGTGATGTAGGGGGGTTTGATTTACTTTTATAGCTTGTTTTTTAGCGGATTTTTATGATTGGCAGCTGTCACACACTAAAAGACGCTTTTTATAGCAAAAAAGTTTTTGCGTCTCCACATTTTGAGACCTATAATTTTTCCATATTTTGGTCCACAGAGTTATGTGAGGTCTTGTTTTTTGCGGGACAAGTTGACATTTTTATTGGTAACATTTTCAGACACGTGACAGTTTTTGATCGCTTTATATTCCGATTTTTGTGAGGCAGAATGAACAAAAACCAGCTATTCATGAATTTCTTTTGCTGGAGGCGTTTATACCGTTCCACGTTTGATAAAATTGATAAAGCAGTTTTATTCTTCGGGTCAGTACGATAACAGCGATATCTCATTTATATCTTTTTTTATGTTTTGGCGCTTTTATACGATAAAAGCTATTTTATAGAAAAAATTATTATTTTGGCATCGCTTTCAGCGGTACCATGGTTATTTATATCCGTCTTTTTGATCGCATGTTATTCCACTTTTTGTTCGGTGGTATGATAATAAAGCGTTGTTTTTTGGCTCGTGTTTTTTTTTTTCTTATGGTGTTCACTGAAGGGGTTAACTAGTGGGACAGTTTTATAGGTTGGATCGTTACGGACGTGGCGATACTAAATATGTGTTTTTTTATTCAGATAAAGAATTGTATTTATGGTAATAATATATATTTTTTTCTTTATTTAGGAATTTTTTTTATTATTTTTTTTTACACAAGTGGAATTTTTTTTTAACTTTTTTACTTTGTCCCAGGGGGGGACATCACAGATAGCTGATCTGACAGTTTGCACAGCACTCTGTCAGATCAGCGATCTGACTTACAGCGCTGCAGGCTTACCAGCGCCTGTTTTGGACCCGGAAGTAGTCCCTGCAGGACCCGGATGCAGCCCCGCTGCCATTTTGGATCCGGCACCTGCAGGGATAGGAGGTAAGAGACGCTCGGAGCAACGCGATCACATCTCAGGGAAGCCTGCAGGGAACCCCCTCCCTGCACGATGCTTCCCTATACCGCCGGAACACTGCGATCTTGTTTGATCGCAGTGTTCCAGGGGTTAATGTGCCGGGGGCGGTCCGTGACCGCTCCTGGCACATAGTGCCGGATGTCAGCTGCGATAGTCAGCTGACACCCGGCCGCGATCGGCCACGCTCCCCCCGCGAGCGCGGCCGATCGCTATGATGTACTATCCCGTCGGTGGGAATTAAAGCCCACCCCACCTCGACGGGATAGTACGTCATATGGGATCAAGGGGTTAAACCTGACAGGGGACACCTGTGAAGTGAAAGCCATTTCCGGTGACTACCTCTTGAAGCTCGTCAAGAGAATGCCAAGAGTGTGCAAAGCAGTCATCAAAGCAAAAGGTGGCTACTTTGAAGAACCTAGAATATAAGACATAATTTCAGTTGTTTCACACTTTTTTGTTAAGTATATAATTCCACATGTGTTAATTCATAGTTTTGATGCCTTCAGTGTGAATTTACAATTTTCATAGTCATGAAAATACAGAAAAATCTTTAAATGAGAAGGTGTGTCCAAACTTTTGGTCTGTACTGTAAATGCACAATATTTATTGTTTTCTGACTTTTGTATTTATTCAATTTTTTTTATATTAATCACTTTGAATATCCATCATAAAGATTCTAATTAACAAATTAGTGTCAGATAACAAGGAAGGTGTAATATTCTTCACATTGGAAAGATACGGAAAAGCCGTGTCAGTCTCCAATTACCGTTACTAAAATCTTGTTTCATTAAAGGAAAGAGCCGAGAATTGACAGCAAAGTCGTTAATCATATTAACACTTAGGGATGTAACAACGGCAGAACAAGAAACGAGGCCCATATCACTGAACCAGAACTTTATTACTCTGGCTCTCTCTTCTACTAGTATAATCATTTTCAATAATTATTTTAACTATTTCAAGTGACTTGATTGACAAGAAAATCTAGAAATTATACAAGAATTGTCTCATTCACTGATTACTGTCATTTACTGATTACCCTTTTCATTATACAGGACAGTAATTGAATGATTAGTCTGTCTATAGGGAACAGTTATATAGTAATCATAATCTTTTTATGTACAGTATGATCAGTATTATAGTAGCTATATTCTTGTACATAGGGAGCAGTATTATAGTAGTTATACTCTTGCACACAGGGGCAGGATTATAGTAGTTATATGCTTGTACATAAGGGCAGTATTATAGCAGTTATATTCTTGCACATAAGGGCAGTATTATCTATCTATATAATCGTCTGAGGGGTACTTCTGTCTGTATGTCTGTCTATCTGTCTGTCTGTAACGGAAATCCCGCGTCGCTGATTGGTCGCGGCCCTACTCTCCTCCAGTCAGTGCCCCCTCCTTACTCCCCTCCAGTCAGCGCCAGTGTGTTGCCCCATCCCAGACCAACTTTTTACTATCGATATTGCCTATGCAGCATCAATAGTAAAAAGATATAATGTTAAAAATAATGAAAAAATAAAATGTGCTATTCTCACTTCCCGACGTCCACCAATGCCAACGTCCACCCCAGGACAGCTTCGGTGGACGACGGAGGGTGAGTATATAACTATTTTTTATTTTAATTATTTTTTAACAGGGATATGGTATACTATGTGGGCTGTGTTATAAAATGCCTGGGCTGTGCGATATACTGCATAGGCTGTGTTATATACTACTAATTCAAATGCCGGCTTTTCCTCTCTCCTTCACAAACCCGACATAATATGAGACATGGTTTACATACAGTAAACCATCTCATATCCCTTCTTTTATTACATATTCCTCTTTACTAATGTAAGAAGTGTCTTGGTGTCAAAGGGGGGGCTCTAGCTATTAAATGAAAGGGTTAAATCGCGGAAAAAACTGGCTCCCACGCAATTTTCTCCGCCAGAGTGGGAAAGCCAGTGACTGAGGGCAGATATTAATAGCCTAGAGAGGGACCATGGTTATTGCCCCCCCCGGCTAAAAACATCTGCCCCCAGCCACCCCAGAAAAGGCACATCTGTAAAGATGCGCCTATTCTGGCACTTAGCCTCTCTCTTCCCACTCCCATGTAGCGGTGGGATATGGGTAATGAAGGGTTAGTGTCACCTTGCTATTGTAAGGTGACATTAAGCCTGGTTAATAATGGAGAGGCATCAATTATGACACCTATCCATTATTAATCCAATAGTACGAAATAGTTAATAAAACACACACATTATTAAAAAGTATTTTAATGAAATAAAGACACATGTTGTTTTAATATTTTATTATACTCTTAATCCACCTGAAGACCCATGTCACCTGAAATAAAGTTAAACAAAACAAACAACAATATTCCATACCTTTCGTCATTCAGTCTTGTCCTACGCTGTAAATCCATCTGAAGGGGTTAAATCATTTTACACCCAGGAGCTCTGCTAATGCAGCTGTGCTCCTGTCTGTAAAACTTGGTGAATGAATGGAATTTAGAGGAATGTACTGTAGTTACCTCGAGTCGCGGTGATGCGCCCTCTGCTGGATGAACTCATATGAGCTCGAGCCTGGGAAAATATTTTGAAAAGTTCCTAGGCTCGAGTTCATATGAGTTCATCCAGCAGAGGGCGCATCACCGCGACTCGAGGTAACTACAGTACATTCCCCTGCATTCCATTCATTCGCCAAGTTTTACAGACAGGAGCACAGCTGCATTAGCCATATATGCCATTTTTGCCATATATGCAATGGGCAAAAAGTGAAGAAGAGATGTGGGATAGGTTCCCACGCGTATTGCCGCAAAAGTTGCGGGAAAGAATAGCATCATTGATTAAGTGACTGTGTACAGCTGCACACGGCGCGTCCCCACCATGTTGCATTTCGAAGATTAGAGCGGCACTCATGGTGCACATCACCAGGTCACATGATCCGGTCTGTGACCGGACATGTTACCAAGCCGATGCGATGCCAGTGCATAATTAAAAACTATATACTAAAGACATAAATGAAATACATATGCCCATCCATGTTATATACAAACAATATAAGTGAATACAAGATCATAAAACTACTGCATCATATATACCTACACACAATAATCATGAGTGACAAAAGTCATGAAAATAATACAAAATAAACAAGTGCACAATGTGAAATAATAATAAATATGGAATGTGCAACTAATAGCTATATTAATATATGAATATATATATAGTAAATGTGCCTTGATGTAATAAATTCAAATGCCTTTCCTCCTATAAAACACTTCAGGATATTCAGTTTCATCTCAAACTGTCAACTCTACAACAACAAAACTACAGTAAGTAAATAAACCTTCACATTCCTTATTCATATATCATAGAATTAGGACAAAATATGTAGACTATAAAAATAATACATGTGAAAAGGAAAAAATTATAACATGTAAGAAGTTAAAATGTAAACAGACACAAATAATAAAATTAAAATTTGAGCTTAAGATTTAAATAAAAGATTTGAAGCTTAGTGACTCATTAAGGCCTTTTGGAGCAACAGTATCAAGGCAGACAATCCACTTTGTCTCCCTTTTAACCCCTTTCTGCCATTAGACGTACTATTCCGTCCATGTGACCCGGGCCCTACTTCCCATGGACGGGATAGTACGTCATAGGCGATCGGCCGTGCTCACGGGGGGAGCGCGGCCGATCACCGCCGGGTGTCAGCCGATTATTACAGCTGACATCCGCCACTATGTGCCAGGTGTGGTCATGGACCTCTCCCGACACATTAACTCCCGGAACACTGCGATCAAATGTAAGAGGGTGGTGCTGTTATGGACAGTAAGGAACACGCTGTCACTTTAAGAGGCTGCACCCCCTTGTCTGGCGTGATGGAATGTTCTGCTTCTCCCCTGCAATAGTCGGCGTAATGAACTAGTCAGTGCAGAGTGCAGATGTGGAGCTGGAGCAGCGTGTGTGAGCTGAGGCTGCTGCAGAGAGGACTTTTTGTTTTGTGCTTATAGCTGGAAGAGAGAAGAACTGTGTCCTGATATAGCTGCAAGAGAGCCACGAAGATACAGAGAAAGGGATTTACAGTTTCCCGGAGCATCCCTAGGATCCAGAAGCAAGGAGAAGACCACGCTTCACAGAGCTGACAGAGAGCCCGTGCGCACCACCATATTAGACTGCTGGGGGCCCCCCTGGGACTGGAGCTGATTCTCCAACATCACCGTGAGTTTGTTCCTGTTTGGTGCACCTGTTAGGGCCTAGTGTAGGCTTCAATAGTCAGTACATGGGAGCCGTGTGGCCTGCTTAGTAAAGGCCAGGGAGGTTATACGTAGAGTAGCATCATCACATGTTTATTGTTTACATTTGCTGGTTAGACATATTTTGAGTCTGCAATAGTTGGAGCACCGTGCTATTTTACGGGAAAGATAACGTTTATAACTCTTGTAAATTGTCTTTTACCATTGTACACCCCTGTTTGCATCTTCCTCATTCACTTGATTCCTTGCCTCCCAATAAATCTATCCTTTGTTGTTTGCACCTCATTTTGTGTACAGTAGTCTTCCTGCACCATGGTGGTCCCCCGGCCATCGCTTCAAGTGGCGCTGCGAGCAGGGTACTGTCACCAAGATGGAGGCAGCAGACAGCAATGGCGGGAATGCTAATGTTACTGGAGATGCTGTGGGCATTGGTGGAACCCCTGCAAGGACACTCCCTATGAGCACCATATTTAGTGTGTTACCAAAGTTTGACGGCAAGAATATGCCACTGTCCGACTGGGTGTCCCGGCTGCAAAGCACCCTGAAGATTTATAGCATCAGCCCAGACCTTGAAGTGGACATTGCGTTAACTGCCCTAGAGGGAGAAGCCCGTAGAAACATTTGCCTACAACCAGAACTCACCCGCAGTACCATGAAGGAGCTAGTGAAGTTCCTGGAAGAGATCTACGGCGAGACTGCTAGCGCCGGACACGTTCGCACCAAATTTTTCTCTAGGCTGCAGCGGGAAGAAGAAGGAATTTCCCAGTATGCAACAGCACTGCAAGAAGTGTTAGCAGAGGTGCAGAGAAAGGAGGCGGATGGATATGGCAGCATGGGCTCTAAAGACTGGATACTCCGGGAGCAATTCATTCTGGGACTGCACAGCACATCCTTGAGGTGAGCACTGTCAGAACGGGTCCGGGCAGATCCGGCTCTTACGTTTCGTCAAATCCTGGCGGAAACAGTGGCCCGAAGTAAAGAAGAGAGCTATGTGTCTGGGGTGATGTGTCCAGGGCGCCAATACCAGAGGGGACCCAAACCATCAGGAGGTGCTGGTCCAGGTGGTGCAAGACTTGCAGCGGTCCCTTGTCAACATGCAAGAGAAACTGACCCAGATGGAGCGAAGAGTGGGGGAACTACAGCAGTCTGACCCACCGTACTCATGCAACCATTCTTCAGCCCGACCGATAAGGGATCAGTGGGAGCAAGCCCCCTCTCGTCAGGCATCGGAGGCACGAGGACAGGCTCAAGGTACCCCTCGGCGAGGAGGAGGCATCCAATGCTGAGAATGTGGAGGATGGGGGCACCTTGCCAGAGACTGTCGGAACTATACTCAAGGCCAGCGGAAGCTGCCGTTAAACTACCAACCCCCGCAGTAGTGCGGCACTCTGCGGGGGAGGCGAGAAGAGAGGCCTCTCCATATCATAACAAACACTTGATTGCTGGGAGCCCCATCCTACGTGCTGAATTCGAAGGAGTTCTAGTGTATTGCCTGATAGATACCGGGTCACAAGTGACAACGATGCCAGAAGCGTATTTCAAGCAGAATTTCCAGGACCTGGCCAAGCCAGAAAAAGAGACATTGATCCGGTTGTTTGCTGCCAACTAACAACTGATCCCGGTCACAGGGGTCATGTGGATGAATATTCGAATCTGTGGGCAAGAAGTTGGGAGAAAAGGGATCCTGCTAGTCCCTGAGCCCATCAAGGAAGATGTGCCTGTAGTACTGGGAATGAACATCCTACGTGAACTCGATCAGATTATGTTTACCAAACGGGGACCTGGATATTGGAAGAAGGCTACTACACATAAGCCTACTCAAGAAGCCCTTCAATGACTGATTCGCGTCTGTGGGATGCAGAAGAGTGTGCCATCTTATCAGACGGTAGGGGTCATCAGGGCTCCTGGTAAAGAACCTGTAATCCTACCTCCCGAGCGAGAAACTATAGTATACCTTCCAGTGGGGACTCACCGCAACGTTGACGGGTTGGAAGTGGTTGTTCAGCCTGTGGTAGGTGGAGGAGTGGACCAAGAAGTCATGATAGCTCGTACGATAGCTGTGGTCCAGCGAGGACATGTCCCCATAAGAGCTTTGAATGTGGGCCCCGGGGAGGTCACCTTGCCACGAGGGACAGATCTGGCCCTGGTGTACCTACATAAGGGTGAAGTGGTGTCAGAAGGAGATGTCTTTATCACCGAAAGAAGGCGTGGGGTGGACCCTAGCAGTTGCTGTGGGGGACGAAGAGACGCCATCCCCGGAAAGGAGTGGACGGGTCATCCTTGATCAAATGGAACTGGATGTGAAGGCTCTGGGCCCTGAGCATGCGCAAGCAATAGAAACTATGCTGTGGGAAAATCAGGCCGCATTCGCCCGTCACGCCGAAGATTTCGGCTGTACTGAAGCCATCACACATGAGATACCGACTGGGGAAGCTCATCTAATTCGAGAACGATACCGGCAGATCCCGCCCAAGATGTATCAAGAGATGAACACATTACTGAGGCAGATGCTGGATTCGGGAGTGGTGCAGAGTAGTCAGAGCCCTTGGGCAGCCCCGGTGGTGCTCGTCAAGGAAAAGGATGGGACCATCCGGTTCTGTGTAGATTACAGGAAAGTCAATGCCTGCACTGTTCGAGACTCGTTTCCGTTGCCCCATATTGAGGGAATCCTTGACAGCGTTGGGGAAAGCCAAGTACTTCTCCACCCTAGACCTAGCAAGCGGATACTGGCAAGTAGCCATGGCAGAGAAAGACAAAGAGAAAACCGCCTTCATCCTCCCTATGGGGCTGGTCGAGTTTAACCAGATTCCCTTCGGGCTCTCCAATGCTCCAGGCACATTTCAACGGCTGATGGAAAAGTGTTTGGGAGACTTAAATTTTGAGGCTACCCTGATCTATCTGGATGACATCATTGTGTTTTCGGCCTCATTCGAAGAACACCTTGCCCGGCTTGGACAGGTACTTGGAAGACTGCGGGCTCATATCCTGAAGGTGAAGCCAAAGAAGTGTCACCACTTCAAGAGAGAGATCGAGTAGCTGGGCCACATAGTGTCACAAGATGGAGTTCTACCCTTGCCAGAAAAAGTGGCTGCTATCCAGAAGTGGCCAGTCCCTCGAACAGTGAGAGAACTCCAGACCTTCCTGGGACTGCTGGGTACTATCGCCGGTTTGTTAAAAACTTTGCGAAGGTGGCGGGTCCTCTTAATGAGTTGTTGAGGGGGACCGCTGGAGTGCCGAAGACCCAGCGCATCCCCTGGGCACAGGGACAAGACGAGGCCTTCCAGGCTATAAAGAATGCCCTTACCTCAGCCCCGATTTTGGCCTACGCAGACTTCGATCAACCATTCCTGTTGTACACAGATGGTAGCCTTCATGGACTCGCAGTACTTTCTCAGATACAGGATGGACATGAGAGAGTCATCGGGTATGCTAGCAGGTCCCTGCGAGACAGCGAAAGAAACCCTCACAATTACAGCTCCTTCCGGTTAGAGCTCCTGGCCCTGGTGTGGGCCATGACAGAAAAGTTTGCAGGCCTCCTGACAGGTACCAAGGTTCAAGTTCGAACAGACAATAATCCCCTGGCCCACCTTGAGAATGCTAAATTGGGGGCCTTGGAACAACGGTGGGTGGCTCGCCTAGCCAAGTTCGACTTTACCATTCGTTATCGCTCTGCTACCGAAAACGCAAATGCTGATGGGCTGTCAAGAGTGACTGTGGAGACTCCAGTGGGAGATCTTGATGAGCAACTCGAAGAGGAAGAAACCCCAGACTTTCATAAGTTTAAGCCCCCAATGGTTGCGGCCCAGTCAAGAAGGGAGGCCAGCGCATTACCCCGGTCCCTGGGGAGAACCAATGAGGAATGGGGACACGTTCAGGATGAAGATGAAGGGCTGAGACAGATGAAATGGTGGGTAACTCAAAAGCAGAAGCCTGGCAAACAAGAGAGAGATTATCTGGACTCTGAAATGAGGAGTGTGTTACACCAGTGGGATAGACTGGAAGTGCGAGAGTCAGTGCTATATCGTAAGAGGCAACAGCCAAAAGATATGGAAGTAAGGTGGCAAGTGGTCATCCCAGGAAGAATGGCTCAAGAAGTAGCTAAAGAAGCCCATGAGTTTGGAGCACACTTCGGCCCCAAAAAGACCTACCAATGGTTACAGCGGTATGTGTATTGCCCCCGGTTGGAGTTTGTGGTGGAAGAGGTTTGCCGGCAATGTCAAGTATGTGACCTCATTAAGAGTACCGAACAGAGGGCACCCATCCAAACCATGCAAACTAAGGAACCGCTAGAAGTCTTGATGATCGACTATCTCCACGTGGGACACTCGGCTCGGGGGCTGCAATACTGTTTGGTGATGACCGATCATTTCTCTAAGTTCGCAGTAGTCACTCCGACTAGAGATCAGACTGCGGAATCGGCGGCGCGAGCCATTTGTCAAGACTTCATCCGGGTGTATGGGTGCCCAAAGTGCATCCACTCCGACCAAGGCATATGTTTCCAAGGCAAGGTGATGGAAGAATTGTATCGTATGTATGGCATCGAGCAGTCCCGGACCACCCCTTACCACCCTCAAGGCAATGGAGCTTGTGAACGCTTCAACCGAACCTTACTTCAAATGATGAGGAGGATAAGAAGGTGTGTTGGCCAGACTATCTGCCGGAATTGGTCTGGACTTACAACAATCGGGTCCACTCCACCACGGGTTATACCCCCTATCTACTGTTGCTTGGAAGAGCTGGACAAGAGATCATTGAGCTGAATTTGGAACAGCCAGAGGAGCTGATGGAGTGAACTGTAACTTCATGGGTGAAAGAGCATCGGCAACGATTGCAAACTATATGGAGGTTGGCGGGTCAGCAGCTGCAAGAAAAAGAACATACGGGCCGCAAACCGACTCAAGAGTTACCGCTCCAACCTGGAGACTGAGTATTAGTCAGAGAGAAATGACCCAAGGGAAAACTGAGTGAGAGATGGGAAGTACAGCTGTACAAAGTTATCGAGCGAGTGTATGCTGACGGCCCTGTCTACAAGGTACAGATTGAGACTGGGGCATCCGCCCTTAGAGTACTTCACAGAAATATGCTGTGGCCTTGCCGGTCTGAGGTCTGTTCTAAACCATTGTCGCCTGAAGGCGCTACTCCACTTCCTGAATCTGTCATGCCTGATGGGGAAATCAATAATGAGTGGTGGACTGTCCCTGACACAGTAGGGGGGTCCTCAGCCGCACAGAGACGGTAATCCCATGGATGTACCAGTACTGCCATGCCAGGACGAGACCAGACAAAAGCTCGCAATGTCTCCTGCAACAAGTGGTCCTCTGGAAGATAGTCAAGCCTTGCCTGACAGCCAAGAGCTTCGGAGATCCCAGAGGTCTAATGCAGGGGTTCCACCAGTCCGATATGTAGAACAGTGTGCTCTGTCTGTTTTTACACCTTTGTTGCCCCCTCTATAGGTGCTGTTTCCGCATTGCACATTCCTCCATTACACTTTGACCCTGATGCTGTGATGGCCGAGGATGACCATCATTAAGAAGGGAGGCATGTAAGAGGGTGGTGCTGTTATGGACAGTAAGGAACACGCTGTCACTTGAAGAGGCTGCACCCCCTTGTCTGGCATGATGGAATGTTCTGCTTCTCCCCTGCAATAATCGTTGTGATGAACTAGTCTGGCAGAGTGCAGGTGTGGAGCTGGAGCAGCATGTGTGAACTGAGGCTGCTGCAGTGAGCTGCAGTGTGCTGAAAGATGAAAGAGAGAAGAACTGTGTCCTGATATAGCTGCAAGAGAGCCACGAAGATACAGAGAAAGGGATTTACAGTTTCTCGGAGCATCCCTAGGATCCAGAAGCAAGGAGAAGACCACGCTTCACAGAGCTGACAGAGAGCCCGTGCGCACCACCATATTAGACTGCTGGGGGCCCCCCTGGGACTGGAGCTGATTCTCCAACATCACCGTGAGTTTGTTCCTGTTTGGTGCACCTGTTAGGGCCTAGTGTAGGCTTCAATAGTCAGTACACAGGAGCCGTGTGGCCTGCTTAGTAAAGGCCAGGGAGGTTATACGTAGAGTAGCATCATCACATGTTTATTGTTTACATTTGCTGGTTAGACATATTTTGAGTCTGCAATAGTTGGAGCACCGTGCTATTTTACGGGAAAGATAACATTTATAACTCTTGTAAATTGTCTTTTAACATTGTACACCCCTGTTTGCATCTTCCTCATTCACTTCGTTCCTTGCCTCCCAATAAATCTACCCTTTGTTGTTTGCACCTCATCTTGTGTACAGTAGTCTTCCTGCACCGCGGTGGTCCCCCGGCCATCGCTTCACAAACATGATCGCAGCTTTCCGGCGGCATAGGGAAGCATCGCGCAGGGAGGGGGCTCCTTGCATGCTTCCCTGAGACCCTCGGAGCAACGCGATGTGATCGTGTTGTTCAGACGGTCTCCTACGTCCTCTTCCCTGCAGGCACCGGATCCAAAATGGCAGAGGGGCTCCGTCCGGGTCCTGCAGGGAGGTGGCTTGCTAGCACCTGCTCAGAGCAGGCGTCGGCAAGCCTGGAGCACTGCCTGCAGATCGCTGATCTGACACAGTGCATTGCAAAGTGTAAGATCAGCGATCTGACACTATGGCATGATGTTCCACCCTGGGACAAAGTTTAAAAAAAATTTACATGTGAAAAAAAAAAAAAAAATTCCTAAATAATGGGAAAAAAAATATTGTTCCAAAAATACATTTCTTTAAATAAAAAAAATAAAAGTACACATATTTAGTATCGCCACGTCCGTAACGACCCGACCTATAAAACTGTCCCACTAGTTAACCCCTTCAGTGATCACCGTAACAAAAGACGCGATCAAAAAGACGGATATAAATAAGCATGGTACCGTGGAAAACATCATCTTGTCCCGCAAAAAATGAGCCGCCATACAGCATCATCAGCAAAAAAACATAAAAAAGATATAAATGAGGTATCGCTGTAATCGTACTGACCCGAAGAATAAAACTGCTTTATCAATTTTATCAAATGTGGAATGGTATAAACGCCCCCCCCCAAAAGAAATTCATGAATAGCTGGTTTTTGGTCATCGGAATAAAAAGCGATAAAAAAATGTTACGTGCTCGAAAATGGTACCCATAAAAACGACAAGTCGTCCTGCAAAAAAACAGGAACTCACATGACTCTGTGGACCAAAATATGGAAAAATTATAGCTCTCAAAATGTGAAGACGCAAAAACTATTTTTTGCAATAAAAAGCGTCTTTTAGTGTGTGACAGCTGGCAATCATAAAAATCCGCTAAAAATCAAGCTATAAAAGTAAATCAAATCCACCTTCATCACCCGCTTAGTTAGAGAAATATAATACAATTTAAAAAATGTATTTATTTCCATTTTCCCATTAGGGTTAGGGTTGGGGCTAAGTTAGGGTTAGGATTGGGGCTAAAGTTAGGGTTAGGGCTACAGTTAGGGTTGGGGCTACAGTTAGGGTTAGGGTTGGGGCTAAAGTTAGGGTTGGGGCTAAAGTTAGGGTTAGAGTTGGGGCTAAAGATAGGGTTAGGGTTGGGGCTAAAGTTAGGGTTAAGGTTGGGGCTAATATTAGGGTTGGGGCTACAGCTAGGGTTGGGGCTAAAGTTAGGGTTAGGGTTGGGGCTAAAGTTAGGGTTAGGGCTAAAGTTAGGTTTAGGGTTTTCGAATAAATTTATGGTTGGGATTAAGGTTGGGATTAGGGTGAGGGGTGTGTCAGGGTTAGGGGGTATGGTTAGGGTTATGGTTGGGATTAGGGTTAGGGGTGTGTTGGAGTTAGGGGTGTGGTTAGGGTTGGGATTAGGGTTAGGGGTGTGTTGGGGTTAGGGGTATGGTTGGGATTAGGATTAGGGGAATGTTCGGGTTAGGGGTGTGGTTAGGGTTAGGGTTGGGATTAAGGGTAGGAGTGTGCTTGGGTTAGGGTTTCAGTTAGAATTGGGGGTGTATCCACTGTTTAGGCACATCACGGGCTCTCCAAACGCGACATGGCGTCCGATCTTAATTCCAGCCAATTCTGCATTGAAAAAGTAAAACTGTGCTCCTTCCTTTCCGAGCTCTCCCGTGCGCCAAAACAGGGGTTTACCCAAATATATGGGAAATCAGAGTACTCAGGACAAACTGGACAACAACTTTTGGGGTCCAATTTCTCTGGCTACCCTTGGGAAAATAAAAATTTGGGGGGCTAAAAAATCATTATTGTGGGAACATTTTTATTTTTTTATTTTCATGGCTCTGCGTTATAAACTGTAGTGAAACACTTGAGGGTTCAAAGTTCTCACAACACATCTAGATAAGTTCCTTGGGGGTCTAGTTTCCAATATGGGGTCACTTGTGGGGGTTTCTACTGTTTAGGTACATCAGGAGCTCTACAAATGCAACGTGACTCCTGCAGACTAATCCATCTAAGTCTGCATTCCAAACGGCGCTCCTTCCTTTCCAAGCTCTGTCATGCGCCCAAATGGTGGTTCCCCCCACATATGGGGTACCAGTGTACTCAGGACAAATTTCACAGCAGCTTTTGGGGTCCAATTTGTTCTGTTACCCTTGGGAAAATAAAAAATTGGGGGCGAAAAGATAATTTTTGTGAAAAAATATGATTATTTTTTTTTACAGCTCTACATTATAAACTTCTGTGAAGCATTTAGTTGGTCAAAGTGCTCACCACACATCTACATAAGTTCCTTAGGGGTTCTACTTTCCAAAATGGTGTCACTTGTGGGAGGTTTCAATGTTTAGGCACATCAGGGGCTCTCCAAACGCGACAAGGCGTCCTATCTCAATTCCAGTCAATTTTGCATTGAAAAGTCAAATGGCGCTCCTTCCCTTCTGAGCTCCGCCATGCGCCAAAACAGTGGTTTACCCCCACATATGGGGTGTCAGTATACTCAGAACAAATTGTCCAACAACTTCTGCGGTCCAATTTCTCCTGGTACCCTTGGTAAAATAAAACAAATTGGAGCTGAAGTAAATTTTTTTGTGAAAAAAAGTTATTCATTTTTTTTAAACATTCCAAAATTTCCTGTGAACTACCTGAAGGGTTAGTAAACTTCTTGAATGTGGTTTTGAGCACCTTGAGGGGTGCAGTTTTTAGAATGGTGTCACACTTGGGTATTTTCTGTCATATAGACCCCTTAAAGTGACTTCAATTGTGATGTGGTCCCTAAAAAAAATGGTGTTGTAAAAATGAGAAATTGCTGGTCAACTTTTAACCCTTATAACTCCCTAACAAAAAAAAGGTTTGGTTCCAAAATTATGCTGATGTAAAGTAGACGTGGGAAATGTTACTTAACATCAATTAAGTATTTTGTGTGACATAACTTTGTGATTTAAGGGCATAAAAATTCAAAGTTGTAAAATTGCAACATTTTCTAAATTTTTGCCAAATTTCTGTTTTTTTTTCACAAATAAACACAGGTAATATCAAAGAAATTTTACCACTATCATGAAGTACAATACGTCTCAAGAAAACAGTGACAGAATCATCAGGATCCATTGAAGCGTTCCAGAGTTATAACCTCATAAAGGGACAGTGGTCAGAATTGTAAAAATTGGCCTGGTCATTAACGTGCAAACCACCCTTGGGGGTAAGGGGGTTAAGCAAGCTCTTTTTTGTAATTCCCACCCCGAATACCTAGTTGTACTCTATCTATGCCTTTGAGCCATTTGGGATTGCTCTTTTGATGAGATCTAAAGTGCTTAGGAATAGTTTTTAAAATTGCCACATCCTGAACTGTTGCCGCATTTTTAATGTCCCTCATATGTTCAAGAACCCTCATTTTCAATTGTCGGGTAGTCATCCCAATATAAATGAGTCAAGAAGGGAATATGCATATTAAACTACCATATCTGTTGTACATGAAATATGCTGTGTTATTGTGTATGTGCTAGTAGCATCACTGTTCTCAAATGTAAATGCTCTCTCAATACACCGACATGCAGCGCAATCACCACATTGAAAGCTACCCCAATTAGGGCCCATCCGATCTGAGAAAAAGGATTTTTGTGGGGCCACATAATCTTCAGATTTTTTGAACGTCTCCAGGTGACTGATGGATTTTCAGGTAAGTATCTACATAGGTCATCTGCTCTTAAAATGAGCCAATGTTTCCTCAATATATCCATAATATCTGTGCACCTGGAGTTGAATGTAGTAATAAGCCTCACTGATTGTTCCTGATGTTGTAATTTATTTTTCTGTGCCAGATGTTGACTTCTAGGGGTGAGCAAGGCTCTCCTGTAACCCACTCTAATATGTTTATGATTGTAGCCCCGTTGCTGAAGATTTTTCGTAAGAATACTTGCCTGATTTTTAAATTTTATGTTATTGGATTGGATGTTAATGCATTTCATTCGCAAAAATTGTCCCACTGGTATCGCCCTAATCGTCTGTGGATGATGTGTCGAAGCAGCATGAAGAAGTGTATTTGTAGCTGTGCTTTTACGATAAACATCTGTTGTAATAAATTTATCTACATCAGCCTCAATCATAACATCAAGAAACTCTCCCTTCTCTTAACTGTACTTACAAGTCAAATTGATATTGTATTGATGATCATTGAGTTTGTCAATGAAAGAGTTCAATAACGTTTCAGAGCCTTGCCATATAAACAGTATATCATCGATATATCTGCACCACGAGACTACGGCAGCAAAGTCCTCCAAATCATAAACCACTTCTCTCTCCCAGAGCCCCAGGAACAAATTAGCATAACAGGGCACACAGGTCGCCCCCAAAGCTGTTCCCTGGAGCTGTAGGAAAAATCTGTCCTTAAAAGTAAAAAAATTATGAGTCAAAGTAAAATTTAAAAGATCCTTAATGAAATAACCAGATCATTATCCAAATCAGTCATATTAAGGACGGACCTTGATGCCACGATCCCATGGCCATGACAAATAGATGTATATAATTAATGACTCGACATCACAAACAACTAAGAGCATGTCATTTTCCAACTGTATGTTCAGTCGTGTCAAAATATCTGTAGTATCTTTTATGAAATAAGGCAAAGTCTCTACACAGCATTGCAAATAAAATCAATAAAACGACATACTCCAGCATTAATACTGCGTATTCCAGAGACTATAGGGCATCCCAGTGGGTTTCTGATGTCTTTATGTATTTTGGGTGTCAAGTAAAATGTTGGGACCACTGGTGTTTCAGTCATTAGTCCTTCCAACATTTTGCTTGTAATAATCCCTTGTTGTTGGGCTCATCTACTATTTAATTGTCTAAGGGTCACTTCCGTCTGTCTGTCTTTCTGTCTGTCTGTCTGTCTGCTGGCCACGGAAATCCCAAGTCGCTGATTGGTCGCGGCAAAACAGCCACGACCAATTAGCGACGGGCACAGTCCAGCGGCAAAATGGCCGCTTCTTACTCCCCTCAGTCAGTGCTTGGTGCCCGCACCATACTCCCTTCCAGTCAGCGCTCACACAGGGTTAATGGCAGCGTTAACGGACCGTGTTATGCCACGGTTTAACGCACTCCGTTAACGCTGCTATTAACCCTGTGTGACCAACTTTTTACTATTGATGCTGCCTATGCAGCATCAATAGTAAAAAGATCTAATGTTAAAAATAAATAAATAAAAAATAGTTATATACTCACCGTCCGTCGGCCCCTTGGATCAGGAACAGGCCTTTCCCGCTCCTCGCGACTCTCCGGTGACCGCTCCATGCATTGCGATCTCACGAGATGATGATGTAGCTGTCTCGCGAGACTGCTACATCATCATTTCGCGAGACCGCAATGCACTCTTGGGATCGGAGCGTGCGAGGAGCATCGGTAAACCCTCGCCTCGATCCGGGGGCCAATGGAGGGTGAGTATAGAACTATTTTTTATTTTAATTCTTTTTTTTAACAGGTATATGAAGCCCACATTGCTATATACTATGTGGGCTGTGCTATATACTACGTGGGCTGTGCAATTTACTACGTGGGCTGTGCAATTTACTATGTGGGCTGTGCAATATACTACGTGGGCTGTAATATACTGCGTGGGCTGTAATATACTGCGTGGGCTGTTATATACTGCGTGACTGTGCTATATACTACGTGGCTGTGCAATATACTACGTGGGCTGTGCAATATACTATGTGGGCTGTGCAATATACTACGTGGGCTGTGCAATATACTACGTGGCTGTGCAATATACTACGTGGGCTGTGCAATATACTGTGTAGGCTGTGCTATATACTGCGTGGGCTGTGCAATATACTACGTGGCTGTGCAATATACTATGTGGGCTGTGTTATATAATGCGTGACTGTGCTATATACTACGTGGCTGTGCAATATACTGTGTGGCTCTGCAATATACTACGTGGGCTGTGCTATATACTACGTGGCTGTGCAATATGCTATGTGGGCTGTGTTATATAATGCGTGACTGTGCTATATACTACGTGGCTGTGCAATATACTACGTGGGCTGTGCAATATACTACGTGGGGTGTGCAATATGCTACGTGGCTGCGCAATATACTACGTTACTACACAATATACTATGTGGCTGCGCAATATACTACGTGGGCTGTGCAATATACTACGTGGCTGTGCAATATGCTACGTGGGTTGTGCAATATACTACGTGGGCTGTGCAATGTACTACGTGGCTGTGCTATGTACTACATGGCTGTGCTATATACTACGTGGGCTTTTATATACTACGTGGCTGTGCTATTTACTACGTGGGCTGTTATATACTATGTGGCTGTGCTATATACTACGTGGCTGTGCTATATACTACGTGGCCATGCTATATACTACGTGGCCGGCTGCAAACAATCAGCGACTGGCGCAGGCGCGGGATTTGAGCCACGCTTCGCTAATTGGCCGCGCCCGGCCGGCCAAATCCTGTGTATTCAATGTATTTTTCTAAAATCTTCATAAATAAACTACAGATATATTCTAGAATACCCGATGCATTAGAATTGGGCTACCATCTAGTTGCAATATAAGATCCAATTCCATTTTATATTTATCAAGAGGATTGGCATCCAACCTTTTGTAACATTTTTTAACATTAAGTTGTCAGAAGGCTTCAGCTTCATACATATCGGTTGGCCAGATCACAACATTACTCCCTTATCTGCAGGCTTGATAACCATATTTACTGCTTGTTATGTTGCTGGATTAAATGCTAAAGTTACAAAGCAAAGTTTTTTTAAGCTGTAATTGCAAATCAGCAAATTAATAGATGTAATTAAGAAAGAGACTGATCCAAAGATAAAACTGATGAAATGTGAGAGGCTGGATGATTGCAGACGAGAGCTGATAAGGAAAGAAAACCTGCAAAAATGTAAACTCAGTGCCCAGAAAACGTGGGCTATGGAGAAAAAGAGAGGATCCAGGGCCCAGAAGATGAGTAGAAAAGCTTTATTAGTAATAAGGACATTAAATATAAAACTGTGTACGGTGTGGAGCAAGGAAGTCTGGTAAGAAATGCAGCACTTATATCAGCCGCACAACGTGAGGGGTCTGAGGCAGCAGACAATGCTGGGAGCTCTGCAGAGGAAAGTGTCAGCAAACAAGGGGTTATCTGCAGTGGACTTTGTGTGCAGCAATGAAGTGAGCACAGCTCCTGTGAGTGATAAAGAAAGAAGGAAAGTGCCCCCTCTACTGACACTGTGTGTGAGATCCCGCTCACTGGAGCTGTAAGTGAGACCCCACTCAGTGCTGTAAGCACACCTCCCAACTTTTTAAGATGGGAAAAAAGGACAAAGTTTGCGGCGCGTGCAGCGGCAAATTTTAGGCCACACCTCTGACCACACCCATTTCACAACTAGTCACACCCATATCCACGCCCCAACCACACCCATTTAGCACTGCTGATCACACTGTTTCATAAACAATAAGAATAAACAAAAAACTATGGCCACATTGTGCTCCATACTGTATAATGGCTACACATGATGCTCAATACTGTATAATGGCCACACATGATGCTCAATACTGTATAATGGCCACACATGATGCTCAATACTGTATAATGGCCCCACAGTGCTCCATGCTGTATAATGGCCTCACATGATGCTCCATACTGTATAATGGCCACACATGATGCTCCATACTGTATAATGGCCACAGATGATGCTCCACACTGTATAATGGCCATACATGATGCGTACAGTATAATGGCCCCACATGATGCTCCATTCTGTATAATGGCCACACATCATGCTCAATACTGCATAATGGCCACATATGATGCTCAATATTGTATAATGGCCCCACATGATGCTGCGTACAGTATAATGGCCTCACATAATGCTTCATACTGTATAATGGCCCCACATGATGCTCAATACTGTGTAATGGCCACACACTGCTCCATACTGTATAATGGCCCCACATGAGGCTGCATACAGTATAATGGCCCCACATGATGCTCCATTCTTTATAATGGCCACACATGATCAATAATGTATAATGGCCACATATGATGCTCAATATTGTATAATGGCCACACATGATGCTGTTTACAGTATATTGGCTCCACATGATGCTGCGTACAGTATAATGGCCACAAATAGTTTCCCCACCCCATCATTGCCTTCTGCCCAACCCCCATCATTGCCTTCTCCATCACTACACACACACACCTCTCACCGCGCTCCCTCGCAGCAACCGGCAGCTTCCTCTCCCGCGGCGCTAAATGATGTCATCCAGCCACACCGCTGACTGCTCAGGTCGCTGCAGCTCCGGTACACCACTGATAAAGACCTCTCCGTGTCTCCTGTGCCAGTCAGTGTCAGACCGAGGAGCAATATCGGCTCCGATCCGACACCGCTAGCGATCACGCAAGCAGTTTAAAGCGCGGATACATTTGGTCTGAGGCCATGCGGGAAAAGGAGGATCCCGGCTGGGACAGAGTTTCAAAATTGGGACTGCCCCACTGGATCCGGGATGGTTGGGTTATACACACGCGACTCGGCTCCGCACACATATGGCTCCGCTCCAAACACCTCGTACACACGCAGCTCCGCTCCATACACCTCGTACACACCCGACTCTGCTCCGCATACGTCGTACACATGCGGCTCCGATCCGCACACCTCGTACACACGCGGCTCTGCTCCATACACCTCATACACACGTGGCTCTGCTCCGTACACCTCATACACACGCGACTCCGCTCCGTACACCTCGTACACGTGGGTCCGCTCCGTACACCTCGTACACACGTGGCTCCTCTCTGTACACCTCGTACACACACGGCTCCGTACACCCCATACACATGCAGCTGTGCTCCATACACCTCGTACACACATGGCTCTGCTCCGCACACCTCATACACACACTTCTCCGCTCCACACACATCGTACACATGCGGCTCCGCTCCATACACATGCAGCTCTGCTCCATACACCTCATACACACATGGCTCCACTCCGTACACCTCGTACACACACGGCTCCGATCCGTACACCTCGTACACACACGGTTCCGCTCCGCACACCTCACACACACGGCTCCGCTCCGCACACCTCATACACAAGGCTCTGCTCCATCCACACTGTAAACCCCTCCTGACCCCACACATAAACTTACCCTCAGCCAGCACCATGACAACCAGCACAGCAGAGTCCTGCATACACTGAGACCCCTGATCATATGACCACTTACTCCTTTCCTCCTGTCACATCATCGCACAGAGCAGCTAACTGGTATGCGGCTCTGCGGGTGGCACTATCTGGCTCTGCAGTGTGGGACAAGTATGATCCTGCCCATGATAGCAGGGTAGACTCTCAAAATCGGGATTGCCCTGCTGGATGCGGGATAGTTGGGAGGTCTGCTGTGAGACCCCCTCAGTGCTATGAGACCCACTCACTCAGTTTTGTGTACGAGACCCCGCTCACTGATGCTAGCAAATGCTTGTCTGCAACAGATAGGACAAACATTATAACATAGGAGCAGTATTATAGTAGTTATATTCTTGTACATAGGGGACAGTATTATAGTAGTTATATTCCTGACATAGGAGCAGTATGATAGTAGTTATATTCTTGTACATAGGGGCAGTATTATAGTAGTTATATTCTTGTACATAGGAGCAGTATTATAGTAGTTCTAGTCTTGTACATAGGAGCAGTATTATAATAGTTATATTCTTCCACATAGAGGGTAATGTATTTTTAAAACCATTGACCTTCAACAACTTTTTGGCGGAAATATTTGAATTGTTTGAAGTAACCTAATAGCTATTCAGTATACAATTTGTGATTATTGTTTCTCTTATCTATCTGCTTTTACATGCCTTTACAATGTAACATAATTTGATTTTTCTATTGCACAAAAGGAAGGAGTTAGACAGGAGTATGAAACATGGGAACAGTTGAAACTAAATGGACAATCTGCTTGTTACACAATTGAACATGTTTAATTTGCTGGAAATGCCCCCCAGCAGCCTTAACATGAACGTACTGTGGCTGGATGTACAAAGACGCCATCAATCCCATTCTGATGGAAAACAAGTCCCGTCAGCTAACAGTAAACTGCAAATGATATAAATTTTCCAATTAAACTGTTTGCTTTTCTCTAGAATGTAATAGAATTCATTAGTGTTTGCATTTAATTACCTTCAGCCTTTAAGCAAGAATATGTTAAAAAATAATTTCAAATCCATTCAACAATTTATTTTTGCAAATAACTGTGCTGAAAATAAAGTAATTAAAGTTACTGTATCTAATAATTAGCATGAAATAAGCAGTGTGCAAAATATGGAATAATTGGAGAACAAAGATCTCAAGACAATGAGCTCAAAGTAATGCAGTATTTACTATACCGGTTGTTTATTGGCTATGTATTCAATGTGACTGGAAATTAGATTAAGTACATGTTGATCTGCCTATGTGTTTATCTATGTATTATCTGAACAAATATTTATTAATTTTAATTTAACAGATTTGCCAATTTTTAAAATAAATGTAAAACCCAGCTGATTCAGCACAAGTGCTGCAAAGCCTCCAACTGTCTTAAGTAGACGTGTGGAACACTCTGAGGTTTCCTAGGAGTGTATACAGCCCAATTAACACAAAGACTTATTAATATCCAAGTGTCCTCTTCATATATAACTATTGGTAAAATTATGGAAGATGTTTATCACTGCTGCGTTGTCACACACTGTTTAGTCAGTGTTTTACAGCTTAATATCACTTTTTCTAAACTGTGATCTCTTCTCACTTTCCAGATTTACCTAACAGTGGATGATGCATTCCCTGCCTTGGCTTTTCTGCAGATAGTTATAATCTCTTTTGATTGGCTGTGATATATTTTGTAATGTAATAGCTGTAAGGCATTATAGGAAGCACATATAGCAAATTTGTCAAAATTAGACATGATTTGGATTTGCATCACATCAGTTTGCTAATCTCTATTTGGCAAGCACAAGCTATGTATTATTAAAATATTTTAATAGCATGTCCATATATATTTAGCAAAAAGTTGTCCTGCCCACATTCATGTAGTCATTTCATCTGCCCAGAGAACATTTTACTTCCAAAAGTTTCAGAGACAAATCACAAGGTTTCAAAGTTAATTTGCTCTTTCTTATGTCTTTCTCTCAGCAGTTGGGTTTTCCTTTGCATCGTCCATAGAGTCTTGTTTGGTGCAATCTGCAGCCTACTGGACAACTTGAAACCTCCAGATGTCTCCAGTCCAGTCTGAAGTTCTTTGGATGTTGTTCTTTTGTATGCTTTTCTCAAAAATTTTCTTTTATCAAACAGTTAAATTTTGATGTTGGGCATCAGACTCATGAGGCCACCTTGACGATGGTGAAGATTTGGCCAAACTTGGCCAAATTTTGTGCTAAGTGTCTCATGTATTTTCCATGTATTTTTCCTAATATTCAAAAGCTATTTTTGCTATTCACATTTCATAGATTTCACATTGACACACTTTAACACGATTGAGGGCAACTCTTTTCGTAAATTGTACATGTAAGTAGCTGTTTTTTGGTATGCACCTGTTCAGATTAGGTCTTGATGTGCAAGTCAATATTCTGTTATTTATATGCTGATTTTAGAAGTGAGCAAGCACTAAAATGCTCTGATGCTTGTTACTGGAACCGAGCAATTCCTACATCTCGTCTGCACTTTTTGAGAAACAAGTATAACAGGAGTCAGCGAGAAAGCAGTGCAGTTTTTCAGCAGACCCTACACTGGGGGGCAGTGAAAATGTTAAAATTGATGTAAATAGTGCTGAATGGAAGAACAATAGGGAGAAGACCCTTGGAAGCATCTCTGACCCCCAGATTGCTGCTGACAACAATGGGGTCACACTTTTAAGGTACCTTCACACATAACGATTTCGTTAACGATATCGTTGCAACGTCACGCTTTTTTGTGACGTAGCAACGATCCCGCTAACGATCTCATTATGTGTGACAGCGACCAACGATCAGGCCCCTGCTGGGAGATCGTTGGTCGTAGGTAATGATCAGGACCTTTATTTGGTCGCTGATCACCCGCTGTCATCGCTGGATCGGCGCGTGTGACGCCGATCCAGCGATGTGTTCACTTGTAACCAGGGTAAACATCGGGTTACTAAGCGCAGGGCCGCGCTTAGTAACCCGATATTTACCCTGGTTACCATTGTAAAAGTAAAAAAAAAAAAAATACTACATACTCACATTCCGATGTCGGTGATGTCACCGCTGTGCTCTGCTTTACGGCCGGCACTGACAGTCAGTGCGGGAAGCTGACGGCGGGGGACGTGACAGACATCAGAATGTGAGTATGTAGTGTTTTTTTTTTTTACTTTTACAATGGTAACCAGGGTAAATATCGGGTTACTAAGCGCAGCTCTGCACTTAGTAACCCGATGTTTACCCTGGTTACCCGGGTGCTGCAGGGGGACTTTGGCATCGTTGAAGACAGTTTCAACGATGCCGAAGTCGTTCCCATGATCGTTGGTCTGTGTGACAGCTCTCCAGCGACCACACAACGACTTACCAACGATCGCGGACAGGTCGTATCGCTGGTCGTGATCGTTGGTAAGTCGTTTAGTGTAACGGTACCTTTACTCTACTTTAAGGACTGACAAAAAAACATTCAAAATCAAAGGGAAGTTGTTTTTTAGGGGAAAACATGCTAAGAAACATTTTTTTCCTGTATAATTACTTGTATATAAGGCAAAATTTACAAAGGATTAAAAAAAAAATCATTTAAGTAAGCAATAATTAAATTTTTGATACAAAAATTGGAAATGTCAGTGTAATTTATGAAGGAAGAAGGAACTGCCAAAAATTTGGGACTCAGAGAGACTCACGTACACCCTGTATTAGATATAAAGGAGGCCTCATACTGATTATCTTCAAATTGTCATGTATTGGCCTCCTAGACTCATAAATACACTAAGTGCAAAGCCTGCCAAAAATTACATAATGGGTCACATCATGCATCCTTGAAGTTGGGTCATCCAGCTTTGAGGATGTCATGAAATTGGCTCAAGGCCTTTGACAGTGTACTTATGCATCTGCTGTTCCTAAAGCATGTCTCTATCGCTACGTGTAAACAAGCCTAAACAGCAACATTTTTATGGAAAGCAGCCTGGAAATGTGCACGTTTAGTATTTGGGCCTGTGTGTAGGTGGGTGCAAACTTTCCCTTTCATTCCAAGGCCTGGAGTAAGGACAGCTGAATGCTGGGCTGGGACAAAAATTTGGACGTGCATGATGATGCTTCAGAATGTGCAAGGATAGGTGCATGGCTGGAGGCATGTGTGCCAGTGTCATGGACAGGAGATTGGGAAGCACCTAGCAAAAAAAACAGGTTTTCGGCCCACTGAGCCTGGTGCTTAAATGACATGGTGGTGGTGGTTAGGCTCTTAGCGGTCAGTGCCCTGCTGAGCTTGGCATGGCACAGTGTCACACTGAGGCAGGCGGAATGGGGATAGTGAATCCACTGGACCACAGAGTATACTGTGGAAGCTGAAACCTAGAAACCAGCCAGACAAGGATGTAAGATAAATTGCAAGACTTAATTGGTGACTTCAAACAAGTAGGCCCACAGGGAAAACCCCCTGGACCGAGACACCGAAATCCTCTGAGGGAGCACCAGCGAGCGAACCCCTATACAGGGACTGTGCCATTCCAACCAAGGAGACTCAAGTGAAATGGCTCCAAGACCAGAGGGTCAGACCCCAGAGGGATAGAGACACACCGGAGAAGGAAAAGGGAGGTCCTGGGAACAGGAGGGGAAAGAGAGTACGCACAGATTCCGCAGACAGATGATGGACGGATGGGACATGGATCTAGAAGAAAACATGGAGTGTTAATGAAAGAAAGATAAAGACCGTACGAGCGAGCGCTGGTCTGCGACCTGAGGACAGCAGCTGAGGAATAAAACACAAAATTGCCCAGGCACCTCCCAAAGGAAGTGAGGACCTTAAATACACCAAGAAACTCACCGCAATTGGCTGAGAGGACATTTCAGGAAAAAGGGTGTGCTGGCCCTTTAAATGCTTTGACAGTGGAGTGCACGTGCCCTTTGCTTGCTCCCCTGCATCCTGGATGCGAGGGAGTGGAGGAGGCACGCCGGACAGATGCTGCAGCATGAAGGAGTGTCGAAGGAGCGTGGAGTAGGTGATTAGGACTTCAAAGACCAGGGGGATGCCTGTGGAAAGGCTGGACCCGGTCCCCCTGCACATTAGAAACGGGACCCACCGGCCAAAGCGCTACACACAGGTTGCAAATGAGCATTTTTTTTGTCTCAGAATGCTGTTTAAAAATCTCTTAGACTGGGGAACCCTAACTCTTTGATGGAGAAATTCAGGAGTGTCAATGTTCTGTGGAACAGTTACCCACCTTCTCCCTCAGGTGATCCTATTGCCTCGTCCTGCCTGTGTTTTTGCTGCCAATCTGTCCCTCTCAGCGCTGTTGGTCTCGCTCTGCATGCCAGATTCCCAGGTTGGGTCAGTGACTTTGTCATCCACCACCGTCTCATCCTGATCCTATTGACTTGCTGACTTAAAAACAACCTAACTTATCATGTCTCATCAACATCTTCCTCCCCTGACAAAATTTGCCTTTGCCATTCCCCAGCATCATCTTCTTGTGGTCATGGCTGCTCTAAGTTTTGTGCATCGCTAAACAGCATGTCCTCCTTTCCCTCGTGGACCATGCACAGTGAAAGTTCGCAACTCGCAATCAAGAAGGGTTGTTGTAAAGAGCTCCTCGGAGAGTCCTAGTGTGGGATTACTAGTATCCAGGGACTTAACATGGTGGGGGGAAGGAAGATCTGGGTGAGGATTCAGTGATTAAGACTTTAGGCTGGTGAGACTGGACCGAGTGGGTGATGCTGGCAAGCCAGCTTTAAGTGGGTCACCCTCCAGGGCCTGGGGATACTCGGTACCGGGTCTGGTCGTCGTTAAAGGGGTGGTCATGGTGGCGGCAACCCGGTTCGTGGCCCTGGGCGTCCAAGTAAACGGGATAGTTTTTAAAGGGAGTTGTAAAGCAATAAAAGTTTGTGACACCACCTGTGGTTCTCAATCAGGGGTGACTGACGCTGCTTAAAGGGGTCCTCTGGGGGTGATGGTACGGCAGCAAGACGGTATCGCTTTCCACAGGTGAAGCTGGGTCCCCAGGGCTCCCGGTGTGCTGGGCAGGGATAGTGTGGTGGATGCCAGCAAATAAATGGAGGACACAGGGTAGTAACATCTTTACCTGCTTTACTGGTTGAATCAGGCCACAGTCCAGGGTATCAGCAACAGGTGGTGATGTGATCCTGCCGGCCTGGAGGCAATGGTGGATCCCTCTCCCAGGTGAGGTCCGTAAGCCTTCTTGCTCATGCTCGTTTGCAAGGTCCTTGCTGCCTGTGGCTCCCTGACAAAGTCCTCTCCTGTCCTGGGACAGTTACCCATATGGTGGGCAGTGCGAGCCTTTTTATAGGGTCTCTATCATGACCCGAGCTCTTCGTGTACTGCTGCACCTTCAGGTGTGGATGCGGGCAAAACACATAATGTTCTTTGCCCTCTGGTTCTGCTGTGCGACCTGGAGTTCAACATAGCCTTGGGCTCCCGGTGCCTGGTTCCTGCGCTTTAGCTCAGAGGGTGTCCAATCACAGTTCCCCTCCATGCTCCTTGCTTCTCCTTTGCTTTGTTCCTCCGATGCTCACTAACACGCAACCCTTCAGGTTATCTTCCATTCCTGGAGCTGCAGCTTTCACGTGGCAGCACGGCTCCACTCTCTGCTCTAATTCCTCTCTCCTCCACTGTCTCTGAACAACTCACTAACTCCTCCTCCAGACCAGAATACATATATCTGGGGGAAGCTCCCCTGAATCTCGGTTCAGAGCTCCCCCTTCTGGCCTGGATTAAGAATGTGTTGCATGTAAGTGCTTTACCCAGTAAAGGGAATCCTCCTTGCCTCCAAGCATGACATTGCCCTCCCTGAAAGGAAGGCAACATCACTGTAACAACCTGGGGTGTTACATAAGCATTATCTGCTACCTAACTGATCACCTTTTCGCACAGCTCTGGCTTCAGAAATGGTGTACCCGGCTTCCCTGCAAAGTGGGACATGAACCTATGTGTCATGGATGGGCGTGTTTCTTGTGCTCCAGTGACAGGCACAGTAGCACCTGCCCCACATCCCCCCCACATCCTGGACATCTGTGTGCACCATCATCAGCAATTCCACTTTCCCGTCCCTTACCGCACGCCTTATGCATTTTGTAATTGCTAGGTGTCTTGAAACCAAGTTTAATAGAAGAAAAAAATTGGATACCTGCAGCAGTGAATGCGTTTTTTTTGTGTTTAATACCTCCATAATGTAACACAAAGTATGTAATACTGTATGGATGAGTAATTTAATCCAGAACAAAAATTCTGTTTTTTTGGAGCGTTATATAACACAGAAAAGTATCACAAAGCACAAAATTCTCTATAAGTGACAATATACTGTAGTAACTTTTTTCAACACCTCCCCCCCCAAAAAAAAAAAAATCTGGTCACATGCAGCCGCTTTATTTTGCAATGGACTGTGAAGCCCTCAGCCCTGTCTGGAGCCTTTATTCTGCCACTCTCCCTGCAACTGTCCCAAGGCTAAATGCAGAATATATCTGATACAAACAGTAAAGCACAGGATTATCCCTTAGAAAGGTTGTTAGTATAATGGTTCAGCTTCAGCACCAGTATCTATACTACAGGCCCCGGAATCCTTATACTGTGCACACAAGGCCTGGACAAGCACTCTCTCCCTCCTTTACGAAGTGTCACAGAGATGTGCAATGGCGTCAGTGTGCCTAACCGGGCGACACCAATTTTTTTAAATCCCTGGTGATGTCAGACGACCAGCCAATCACAGTAATGCCACAACCAAGATGGCTGCGGCATTACAGTGACTCACATGCAATCCCAACATGCTTATTGGCTGAGTAACAGGCACCAAACTTGCAGGGCGGGGATTCGAGAACTACATCTGGGCACCAGGTAATGCTCGACGAGTGTCGAGGACATCCGAGCACCCAGATACTCGAGTGATATCCCGGTATCACTGAGCACGTTTGCTCATCCTTAGCTGATTTGTAACAACCAAGAGAGGGGTGACAAAAAAATAAATAAATAACTTGCTGCTCACTTGTCTCCCCCAATCATCCCGCTGTACAGTTCTGGCCTCTCCTTTACTGTAGGAAGGTATGCCATGTCGCTCTTGGAGGGCTTCTCATTCCATTTTATAAGCATATGCTATCATTTAACACCTTCACAGCCCCCTTTTTAGTATCGTCTTTTGGTATTCTATTCATGTTAAATCAATTCTGTCAGCAGATTCAAGAGAATATGCCCCAAACAAATTTTGGGGAATTGTCTGATCTGTAATTATCACCATTTCCCATTGTGAATTATTTTCAGGAAGCAAAAGCAGCGAACAGCATTTCCCTTTGCAGAGTTTTTCGTTGAGGGAGATGTGTCGTGTTAATGACTTTCCACGGCACATAACTACCTTTCAGGAGCAATTATGCCATTTCCTTTGTATTTTTTTTGCAGCCTGCAGAATTGCTGAGTAGAATATTCCAAATATATAAAAAGATACATAAAAACAAAAATATTCTTATATCCTTCCTAAAGTTATTGAAACGTTTCCGCTGAACATCAGGCTTATGAGCAAATTCGGGAGGTCAAATTCGGCAGGTTAGTTACCTCAGATCCTTCACAGATGAGCACTCACCCATCTCGCACATTGCCCGAGTGTAGGGTGCTCGCTTGGCATAGTCAGTGTTTAACATTTCATACAGTGGAGGACAAATTCACAATTTTCCTTTCAAACACTCAGGAGCTGTCAGGATGTGTCAGTGGTGGCAGGGCACGTTCCTCCTAACTCTGCAGTCATCTTCAGGGACATGAACTCTCAGACAGGAATATTTTTAGCCCCATTGAGTGATTATTCCTGTCAAGGCGTCCGTCCTTCAATGTTCTACGAACTTCACGTTTTTTGATTCACCAAAAGGTAATTGTAAAATAAAGTCCAATATGGTGTTAGCTGAAGTATTAGATGAGCCCAGGTCATGTCAGCTTACATCAAAATAAATAAGGCACATTGATAAAAAATAAAAATAAAACACTTGCTATTTTAGAAAATAGATATAATACTGCCCCTAGGTACAAGAATAAAACTACTATAATACTGCCCCCTATGTACAAGAATATAGCTACTATAATACTGCCCCTAGGTACAAGAATAAAACTACTATAATACTGCTCCCTATGTACAAGAATATAACTACTATAATACTGTTCCTATGTACAAGAATATACAGTGGGTACGGAAAGTACCGTATATACTCGAGTATAAGCCGACCCGAGTATAAGCCGACCCCCCTAATTTTGCCACAAAAAACTGGGAAAACTTATTGACTCGAGTATAAGCCTAGGGTGGAAAATGCAGCAGGTACCGGTGAATTTCAAAATTAGAAATAGATGCTCCATATCGTTCATTATGGCCCCATAGATGCTCCACATAAAGCTGTGCCACATATAATGCTCTGCACCGTTCATTATGGCCCCATAGATGCTCCACATAAAGCTGTGCCATATATGCAATGCTCTGCACCGTTGCCCCATAGATACTCCGCATAAAGCTGTGCCATATATACAATGCTCTGCACCGTTGCCCCATAGATAGCTGTGCCATATATATAATGCTCTGCACCGTTGCCCCATAGCTGTGCCATATATATAATGCTCTGCACCGTTGCCCCATAGCTGTGCCATATATATAGTGCTCTGCACCGTTGCCCCATAGCTGTGCCATATATATAATGCTCTGCACCGTTGCCCCATAGCTGTGCCATATATATAGTGCTCTGCACCGTTGCCCCATAGCTGTGCCATATATATAATGCTCTGCACCGTTGCCCCATAGCTGTGCCATATAGTGCTCTGCACCGTTGCCCCATAGCTGTGCCATATAGTGCTCTGCACCGTTGCCCCATAGCTGTGCCATATAGTGCTCTTCACCGTTGCCCCATAACTGTGCCATATAGTGCTCTTCACCGTTGCCCCATAGCTGTGCCATATATATAATGCTCTGCACCATTACCCCATAGCTGTGCCATATATATATAATGCTCTGCACCGTTGCCCCATAGCTGTGCCATATATATAGTGCTCTGCACCGTTGCCCCATAGCTGTGCCATATATATAATGCTCTGCACCGTTGCCCCATAGCTGTGCCATATATATAGTGCTCTGCACCGTTGCCCCATAGCTGTGCCATATATATAATGCACTGCACCGTTGCCCCATAGCTGTGCCATATATATAGTGCTCTGCACCGTTGCCCCATAGCTGTGCCATATATATAATGCTCTGCACCGTTGCCCCATAGCTGTGCCATATAGTGCTCTGCACCGTTGCCCCATAGCTGTGCCATATAGTGCTCTGCACCGTTGCCCCATAGCTGTGCCATATAGTGCTCTTCACCGTTGCCCCATAGCTGTGCCATATAGTGCTCTGCACCGTTGCCCCATAGCTGTGTCATACATATAATGCTCTGCACCATTGCCCCATAGCTGTGCCATATAGTGCTCTGCACCGTTGCCCCATAGCTGTGCCATATAGTGCTCTGCACCGTTGCCCCATAGCTGTGCCATATAATGCTCTGCACCATTGCCCCATAGCTGTGCCATATAGTGCTCTGCACCGTTGCCCCATAGATACTCCACATAAATCTGTGACATTGCTGCTGCTGCAATAAAATAATAAAACACATACTCACCTCTCTTGCTTGCAGCTCCTCGGTGTCCCGTCCCGGCGTCTCTCCGCACTGACTGATCAGACAGAGGGCGGCGCGCACACTATATGCATCATCGCGCCCTCTGACCTGCACAGTCAGTGCGGAGAGAGAGACGCCGGGAAGATGGCGCGACGCCCGGCGTGTGGAACGAGGACAGGTGAATATGTCATACTTACCTGCTCCCGGCATCCCGCTCCTTCCCCGGACAGCTGGTCTTCGGTGCCGCAGCCTCTTCCTCTATCAGCGGTCACCGTTACCGCTTCATTAGAGAAATGAATAGGCGGCTCCGCCCCTATGGGAGGTGGAGCAGCCTATTCATTTCTCTAATGAGCGGTCCCATGTGACCGCTCAGGGGAAGAGCTGCGGCACCCGGAGACCGTGGGACGGGCAGGGGGAGCGCCAGGAGCGCTGGAACTAGGTAAGTATATGACAGTCCTCACCCGCCGACCCCACCACCGATCATGATTCGAGTATAAGCCGAGAGGGGCACTTTCAGCCCAAAAATTTGGGCTGAAAATCTCGGCTTATACTCGAGTATATACGGTATTCAGACCCCTTTAAATTTTTCACTCTTTGTTTCATTGCAGCCATTTGGTAAAATCAAAAAAGTTCATTTTTTTCTCATTAATGTACAAATTTTTGCAAATTTAATAAAAAAGAAATAATGAAACATCACATGGTCATAAGTATTCAGACCCTTTGCTCAGACACTCATATTTAAGTCACATGCTGTCCATTTCCTTGTGATCCTCCGTGAGATGGTTCTGTAACACCCCAGGTAGCCGGTTGTTACAGTGATGTTGCCTTCCTTTCGGGGAGGGCGATATCATGCTTGGAGGCAAGGAGGATTCTCTTTACCATTTAAGCACCTACGCAAAACACATTCTGAATCCAGGCCAGAAGGGGGAGCTCAGGACCCGGATTCAGGGGAGCTTCCCTCAGCTTTAAGTATTCTGGTCTGGAGGAGGAGTTAGTTCAGTTGGAGAGAAACACTGAGGAGAAAGGAAGTCTGGAGCAGAGCACAGACTATGGGGTCGTGCAGTCAGGACTGAACTGCAGCTCCAGGGAAGGACGAGAACCTGAGGGGTTGTTGTATGTAGTGGAGCCATTGAGGGAAGGAGCAAAGGAGTGGAAAAGGGCTCAGAGGGAAACTGTGACTGGGCACCCTCAGAGCCGAAGCGCAGAAACCGGGCACCGGGAGCCCAAGGCTTTTTTGGTATTCTAGCACACATAGCAGAACCGGAGGGCTTAGAACTGTATGGGATTTGGCCACACCACACCTGGAGGTGAAGCAGCACCTTAAGAGCCCGGGTCGTGATAGAGACCCTGTAAAATGGCTCAAGCTGCCCATCATACGGGTACCTGTTCTAGGACAGGAGTCAGAGGACTTTGCCAGCAAGCTATAGGCAGCAGGCACTTCGCATACTAGCATGAGTAGGAAGGCTAACGGACCTCACCTGGAAGAGAGGTCACCTTTGCCTCCATGCCGGCCAGACCACATCACCACCCATGCCTGGTATCCTGGACTGTGGACTGCTTCTACCAGTAAACCAGGTAAAGACTTTACTCTGTGTTGTTCGTTATTACCGGCAACCCACCATCCTTGCCATACACCTTGGGAGCCCTTGGGACCCGGCTTCACCTGTGGGAAGCGTCACCATCTTGCTGCAACACCATCACCCCAGATGACCCTTTAAGCAGCGTCGGTCCCCTCTGACCGAGAACCACAGGTGGCGTCACAAATAGACTTTATTATTAAATTCCCTTTAAAGACCTTCCCCCTTTTATTGAGTGCCCAGGGCCATGGACCGGATCGCAGCCACTGTGATATCCCCTTTAATAGTGAACAGACCCGGAACCAAGTAATCCCATTGCCCTGGTGGGTGACTCAGTTCTACTCTTTCATTGGAGTCCAGCTGTGTTTAATTAAACTGATAGCACTTGATTTGGAAAGACACACACCTGTCTATGTCAAAGGAACTGGCCAAGGAGCTCAGAGACAGAATTGTGGCAAGGCACACATCTGGCCAAAGTTACAATAGAATTTCTGCAGTACTCAATGTTCCTAAGAAAGCAGTGGCCTCCATAATCCTTAAATGGAAGAAGTTTGGGAACACCAGAAGTCTTCATAGACCTGGCGGTCCAGCCAAACTGAGAAATCATGGGAGAAGAGCTTTGGAGAGAGAGATAAAGAAGAATCCAAAGATCACTGTGGCTGAGCTCTAGAGATGCAGTAGGGAGATGTGAGAAAGTTCCACAAAGTCAACTATCACTGCAGCCCTCCACCAGTCGGGCCTTTATGGCAGACTGCCCCGACGAAAGCCTCTCCTCAGTGCAAAACATGAAAACCTGCATAGAGTTTGCTAAAAAACACATGAAGGACTCCCAGAGTACAACAGTGAAACGTGGTGGCAGCATGACTGGTTGTCATTGTAGGAAATATGACTGTGGCCAAGTACAGAGATATGAAAACCTCTTCCAGAGTGCTCTGGACCCTAGACTTGGCCGAAGGTTCACCTTCCAACAAGACAATGACCCTAGGCACACAACTAAAATAACAAAGGAGTGGCTTCAGAACAACTCTGTGACCATTCTTGACTGGCCCAGCCAGAGCCCTGACTTAAACCCAATTGAGCATCTCTGGAGAGACCTAAAAATGGCTGTCCACCAATGTTCACCATCCAACCTGATGGAACTGGAGAGGATCTGCAAGGAAGAATGGCAGAGGATCCCCAAATCCAGGTGTGAAAAACTTGCATCATTCCCAAGAAGACTTATGGCTGTACTAGCTCAAAATGGTGCTTCTACTCAATACTGAGCAAAGGGTCTTAATACCTATGACCATGTGATATGTGTAGAGTGTACATTAATTAGACAATGAAAAAAAGAGTGAAAAACTTAAAGGGGTCTGAATACTTTCTGTACCCACTGTAACTACTATAATACTGTCCCTATGTACAAGAATATAACTACTATAACACTACACTCTATGTACAAGAATATAACTAGTATAATACTGCCCCATATGTACAGGAATATAGCTACTAAAATACTGCCTTTACATACAAGAATATAACTACTGTAATACTGCTCCTATGTACAAGAATATAACTGCTATAATGCTGCTCCTATGTACAAGAATATAACTACTATAATACTGCTCCTATGTACAAGAATATAACTACTATAATAATGCTCCCATATACAGGAATATAACTACTATAATACTGCTCCTATGTAAAAGAATATAACTACTATAATACGGCACTCTATGTACAAGAACTGTTATACTACTACCCCCCATGTGCAGGAATATAGTTACTATAATACTGCCTGTATGTACAAGTATATAACTACTATAATACTGCCTCTATGTACAAGAATATAGCTACTATAATACTGCCCCTATGTGCAAGAATATAACTACTACTAGATGGTGGCCCGATTCTAATGCATCCGGTATTCTAGAATATGTATGTAGTTTATTTATAAAGTTTTCAGAATAATGCAATTTATACACAGGATTCAGCCGGCCGGGCGTGACAAATTAGCGAAGCGCGGTTCAAATTCCAAGCCAATTCGCGGTCGGACTGTGCCTGTCGCTGATTGGTCGCACCCGGCCGCGAACAATCACTGAAGCCAGGGCCTGCTCCAGGTTTTTGAGGGCCCCGGGCCAAAGAGTCTCAGTGGGCCCCCCTCTTTAACACATACCACGATTCATGATGCACAGATACAGCAGAGAAATATAGCAAAGCCAAGTAGCATACAGCCCACGTAGTATATAACACAGCCCACGTAGTATATAACACAGCCCACATAGTATATAGCACAGCCCACGTAGTATATTGCCCAGCCACGTAGTATATAGCACAACCCTCATAGTATATTGCCCAACTACGTAATATATTGCGCAGCCACTTAATATACTGCACAGCCACGTAGTATATAGCACAGCCACGTAGTATATAGCACAGAGACGTAGTATATAACACAGCCCATGCAGTATATAACACAGGCCACGTAGTATAGAGCACAGCGATGTAGTATATAGCCCAGCCACGTAATATATACCACAGCCACGTAGTATGTAGCACAGAGACGTAGTATATAACACAGCCCACGTAGTATATTGCCCTGCCGCGTAATATATTGCACAGCCACGTAATATATTGCACAGCCATGTAGTATATAGCACAGCCACATAGTATATAACACAGCCCATGCAGTATATAACACAGACCACGTTGTATAGAGCACAGCGATGTAGTATATTGCCCAGCCACGTAATATATACCAAAGCCACGTAGTATATAGCACAGAGACATAGTATATAACACAGCCCACATAGTATATAGCAATTTGGGCACCATATCCCTGTTAAAAAAAAAAATTAAAATAAAATATAGTTATATACTCACCTTCCATCGGCCCCTGGATCCAGGCAAGGCGTTTACCGATGGAGCGTCGCAAGGAGCAGCAGGAAAGGCGACGGAAGGTGAGAATATAATGATTGTTTATTTTGTTTATTACTTTTAACATTAGATCTTTTTACTATTGATGCTGCATAGGCAGCATCAATAGTAAAAAGTTGGTCACACAGGGTTAATGGCAGCGTTAACGGACTGCGTTACACCGCGGCATAACGTAGCCATTAACCCTGTGTGAGCGCTGACTGGAGAAGGCACTGACAGAGAGTAGGAAGGGGCGAATTCGCGGCCGGACTGTGCCCGTTGCCGGCCGCGACCAATCAGCGAAGCGGGATTTTCGTGACAGACAGATAGACAAACAGACGGATGTGACCTTTAGACGATTATATATATAGATAATACTGCCCCTATGTACAAGAATATAACTACTATAATACTGCTCCTATGTACAAGAATATAATTACCATAATACTGCACCTATGTACAGGAATATAACTACTGTAATAATGCTCCTGTGTATAAGAATATAAACACTGTTATACTGCCTGTATGTACAAGAATATAACTACTATAATACTGCCCCCTATGTATAAGAATATAACTACTATAATACTGCTCTCTATGTACAAGAATATAACAGCTATAATACTGCCCCTATGTACAAAAATATAAATGCTATAATACTGCTCTTATGCACAAGAATATAACTACTATAATACTGCCCCTATGTAGAAGAATATAACTTCTATAATACTGCTCATATATACAAGAATATAACTACTATAATTCTGCTCCTATGTACAAGAATATAACTAATATAATACTGTCCCCTATGTACAAGAAATAATTACTATAATAATGCCCCCTGTGTACAAGAATATAACTGCTATAATACTGCCCCTATGTACAAAAATATAACTGCTATAATACTGCTCCTATGTACAAGAATATAATTACTATAATACTGCGCTCTATGTACAAGAATATAACTGCTATAATACTGCCCCTATGTACAAGAATATAACTACAATAATACTGCTCCTATGTACAAGAATATAATTACCATAAAAATGCACCTATGTACAGGAATATAACTATTATAATAATGCTCCTATGTATAAGAATACAACCATTATTATACTGCCTGTATGTGCAAGAATATAACTGCTATAATACTGCCCCTATGTACAAGAATATAACTACTACTAGATGGTGGCCTGATTCTAATGCATCAGGTATTCCAGAACATGTATGTAGTTTATTTATAAAGTTTTCAGAATAATGCAATTTATACACAGGATTCGGCCGGCCGCGACCAATTAGCGAAGCGCGGTTCAAATTGCGTGCAAATTCGCGATCGGACTGCGCCTGTCCCTGATTGGTCGCGCCCAGCTGCGAACAATCACTTAAGCCAGGGCCTGCTCCAGGTTTTTGAGGGCCCCGGGCCCAAGAGTCTCAGTGGGCCCCCTGTTGTGAACTCTATTTTTGGGCCCCTCTAGTGGTCACAAGCGGTACTGTGTAGTGTTGTCTTTCTGCAGGTTGCAGCATCAGCTGGTTCGTTATCCTTGGTTGGTTTCCTATTTTAGCTCACCTGGATACTCAGTTCCTTGCCTGCTATCAATGTATCCAGTGCTCTTCAGACTCCTTGTGTCTACCTTGCTCCCAGTCTCTCCAAGACAAGCTAAGTTTTTGTTTGATCATTTTCTGATTATCAGTGTTCGTTATGTTTTTAGTCCAGCTCGCTAAAATGTGATTTCCTCGCTTGCTGGTTGCTCTAGGGGACTGAGTTTCTACCCCCACACCGTGAGTTGGTGTGGGGGTTCGTGAAATCTCAGTGTGGATATTTTGTAAGGGTTTTTTACTGACCGCATAGATTCCCTTTTCTATTTTCTGCTATCTAGTATTAGTGGGCCTCATTTGCTGAATCTGCTTTCACCCCTGTGTATGTGCCTTCCTCTTACCTCACCGTTATTATCTGTTGGGGGCTTCTATATCTTTGGGGATTATTTCTCTGGAGGCAAGAGAGGTCTTTCTTTCTCTCTAGGGGTAGTTAGTTCCTCAGGCTGGCTCGAAACGTCTAGGATTTTTAGGCACGTTCACCGGCTACTTCTAGTGTGTTTGGATAGGTTCAGATTTGCGGTCAGTCCAGTTTGCCACCTCCCTAGAGCTTGTCCTACGTTTGTTACTTAGCTGGAGTAATTTGTGATCCTCAACCACTAAGGATCATAACAGCCCCCCTCTTTAACACATACCACGATTCATGATGCACAGATACAGCAGAGAAATATTGCACAGCCAAGTAGCAAACAGCCCACGTAGTATATAACACAGCCCACGTAGTATATAACACAGCCCACGTAGTATATAGGACAGCCCACGTAGTATATTGCCCAGCCACGTAGTATATAGCACAGCCCTCATAGTATATTGCCCAACTACGTAATATATTGTGCAGCCACATAATATACTGCACAGACACGTAGTATATAGCACAGCCACGTAGTATATAGCACAGAGACGTAGTATATAACACAGCCCATGCAGTATATATCAGGCCACGTAGTATAGAGCACAGCGATGTAGTATATAGCCCAGCCACGTAATATATACCACAGCCACGTAGTATATAGCACAGAGACGTAGTATATAACACAGCCCAAGTAGTATATAGCCCAGCCACGTAATATATACCACAGCCACGTAGTATATAGCACAGAGACGTAGTATATAACACAGCCCAAGTAGTATATTGCCCAGCCACGTAATATATTGCACAGCCACATAATATATTGCACAGCCATGTATTATATAGCACAGCGATGTAGTATATAACACAGCCCATGCAGTATATAACACAGGCCACGTAGTATAGAGCACAGCGATGTAGTATATTGCCCAGCCACGTAATATATACCAAAGCCACGTAGTATATAGCACAGAGACGTAGTATATAACACAGCCCACATAGTATATAGCAATGTGGGCACCATATAGCAATGTGGGCACCATATCCCTGTTAAAAAAAAGAATTAAAATAAAATATAGTTTTATACTCACCTTCCGTCGGCCCCCGGATCCAGGCAAGGCGTTTACCGATGGAGCGTCGCAAGGAGCAGCAGGAAAGGCGACGGAAGGTGAGAATATAATGATTGTTTATTTTGTTTATTATTGTTAACATTAGATCTTTTTACTATTGATGCTGCATAGGCAGCATCAATAGTAAAAAGTTGGTCACACAGGGTTAATGGCAGCGTTAACGGACTGCGTTACACCGCGGCATAACGCAGCCATTAACCCTGTGTGAGCGCTGACTGGAGAAGGCACTGACAGAGAGTAGGAAGGGGCGAATTCGCGGCCGGACTGTGCCCGTTGCCGGCCGCGACCAATCAGCGACGCGGGATTTTTGTGACAGACAGACAGACAAACAGACGGATGTGACCTTTAGACGATTATATATATATATATATATAGATAATACTGCCCCTATGTACAAGAATATAACTACTGTAATACTGCTCCCATGTACGAGAGTATAATTACCATAATACTGCACCTATGTACAGGAATATAACTACTGTAATAATGTTCCTATGTATAAGAGTATAACCACTATTATACTGCCTGTATGTACAAGAATATAACTACTATAATACTGCCCCCTATCTATAAGAATATAACTACTATAATACTGCTCTCTATGTACAAGAATATAACAGCTATAATACTGCCCCTATGTACAAAAATATAAATGCTATAATACTGCTCCTATGCACAAAAATATAACTACTATAATACTGCCCCTATGTAGAAGAGTATGGCTTCTATAATACTGCTCATATATACAAGAATATAACTACTATAATTCTGCTCCTATGTACAAGAATATAACTACTATAATACTGCTGCCATGTACAAGAATAGAACTACTATAATACTGCTCCCATGTACAAGAATATAACTACTATAATACTGTCCCCTAAGTACAAGAAATAATTACTATAATAATGCCCCTATGTACAAGAATATAACTGCTATAATGCTGCCCCTATGTACAAAAATATAACTGCTATAATACTGTTCTTATGTACAAGAATATAATTACTATAATACTGCGCTTTATGTATAGGAATATAACTGCTATAATACTGCCCCTATGTACAACAATATAACTACTATAATACTGCCCCTATGTACAAGAATATAACTATAATAATACTGCTGCTATGTACAAGAATATAATTACCATAAAAATGCATCTATGTACAGGAATATAACTATTATAATAATGTTCCTATGTTTAAGAATACAACCATTATTATACTGCCTGTATGTGCAAGAATATAACTGCTATAATACTGCCCCTATGTACAAGAATATAACTACTACTAGATGGTGGCCCGATTCTAATGCATCGGGTATTCTAGAATATGTATGTAGTTTATTTATAAAGTTTTCAGAATAATGCAATTTATACACAGGATTCTGGTGCGACCAATTAGCGAAGCGCGGTTCAAATTCCGTGCAAATTCGCGGTCGGACTGCGCCTATCGCTGATTGGTCGCGCCCGGCCGCGAACAATCACTGAAGCCAGGGCCTGCTCCAGGTTTTTGAGGGCCCCGGGCCAAAGAGTCTCAGTGGGCCCCCCTCTTTAACACATACCACGATTCATGATGCACAGATACAGCAGAGAAATATAGCAAAGCCAAGTAGCATACAGCCCACGTAGTATATAACACAGCCCACATAGTATATAACACAGCCCACGTAGTATATAGCACAGCCCACGTAGTATATTGCCCAGCCACGTAGTATATAGCATAGCCCTCGTAGTATATTGCCCAACCACGTAATATATTGCACAGCCACGTAATATACTGCACAGCCACGTAGTATATAGCACAGCCACGTAGTATATAGCACAGAGACGTAGTATATAACACAGCCCATGCAGTATATAAGATAGGCCACGTAGTATAGAGCACAGCCACGTAACATATTGCACAGCCATGTAGTATATAGCTCAGCCACGTAGTATATCACACAGCACTTGCAGTATTTATCACAGGCCACGTAGTATAGAGCACAGCGATGTAGTATATAGTCCAGCCACGTGATACATACCACAGCCACATAGTATATAGCACAGAGACGTAGTATATAACACAGCCCACGTAGTATATTGCACAGCCACATAATATATTGCACAGCCATGTAGTATATAGCACAGCCACGTAGTATATAACACAGCCCATGCAGTATATATCACAGGCCACGTAGTATAGAGCACAGCGATGTAGTATATTGCCCAGCCATGTAATATATACCAAAGCCACGTAGTATATAGCACAGAGACGTAGTATATAACAGCCCACATAGTATATAGCAATGTGGGCACCATATCCCTGTTAAAAAAAAGAATTAAAATAAAATATAGTTATATACTCACCTTCCGTTGGCCCCCGGATCCAGGCAAGGCATTTACCAACGGAGCATCGCGAGGAGCAGTAGGAAAGGCGACGGAAGGTGAGAATATAATGATTTTTTTATTTTGTTTATTATTTTTAACATTAGATCTTTTTACTATTGATGCTGCATAGGCAGCATCATTAGTAAAAGGTTGGTCACACAGGGTTAATGGCAGTGTTAACGGACTGCGTTACACCGCGGCATAACGCAGCCATTAACCCTGTGTGAGCGCTGACTGGAGGGGGCACTGACAGAGAGTAGGAAGGCCGTGACCAATCAGCAATGCGGGATTTCCGTGACAGATAGACAGACAGACAAACAGACGGATGTGACCCTTAGACGATTATATATATATATATAGATAATACTGCTCCTATGTACAAGAATATAACTACTATAATACTGCCCCATGTACAAGAATATAACTACTATAATACTGCACTCTATGTACAAGAATATAACTACTATAATACTGCCCCTATGTACAAGAATATAACTACTATAATACTGCCCCTATGTACAAGAATATAACTACTATAATACTGCTCCAATGTACAAGAATATAACTACTATAATACTGCTCCTATGTACAAGAATATAACTACTATAATACTACTCTCTATGTACAAGAATATAACTACTATAATACTGCCCCTATGTACAAGAATATAACTACTATAATACTGCTCTCTATGTACAAGAATATAACTACTATAATACTGCCCCTATGTACAAAAGTATAAATGCTATAATACTGCTCCTATGTACAAGAATATAACTACTATAATACTGCCCCTTTGTACAAGAATATAACTACTATAATACTGCTCCCTATGTACAAGAATATAACTACTATAATACTGCCCCTATGTACAAAAGTATAAATGCTATAATACTGCTCCTATGTACAAGAATATAACTACTATAATACTACCCCTATGTACAAGAATATAACTACTATAATACTGCCCCTATGTACAAGAATATAACTACTATCATACTGCCACCTATGTACAAAAATATAACTACTATAATACTGCCCCTATGTACAGGAATATAACTACTATAATACTGCCCCTATGTACAAGAATATAACTACTATAATACTGCTCCTATGTACAAGAATATAACTACTATAATACTGCTCCAATGTGCAAGAATAAAATTACTATAACATTGCCCCTATGTACAGGAATATACTGTAACTACTATAATTCTGCCCTGTATGCATGACAATATAGGTATCATAAGGTTACTTTTATAAATTTATGTCCCGCATGGAGAATAGTATATTTATTACATTTTGTTATTATTGATGTTATTTTGATGGTGTGGATAGTAGGGTTGAGCGACCTTTACTTTTATAGGATCGGGTCGGGTTTCACGAAACCCGACTTTTTCAAAAGTCGGGTCGAGTGAAATCGGCCGATCCTATAAAAAAGTCGGGGTCGGCCGAAACTCGAAACCCAATGCAGTGCATTGGGTTTCCAATGGTTCCCAGGGTCTGAAGGAGCGGAAACTCTCCTTCAGGCCCTGGGATCCATATTTAAGTGTAAAATAAAGAATTAAAATAAAAAATATCACCATACTTACCCTCTGACGGGCCCTGGTACTAACCGGGAACCTTCCTTCCTTAGAATCAGCCTTCCAGGACCTAGCGGTGACGTCGCGGCTTGTGATTGGTCGCGCGGCCGCCCATGTGATTGCTCGCGCGACCAATCACAAGCCGCGACGTCACCGTGACGTCACCGTGACGTCACCGAAGGTCCTGGAAGGGCTGATTCTTAGGAAGGAAGGCTGCCGGAAAGAAGCAGGGCGTGTCCGAGGGTGAGTATATACCTAATAGGAATATACTCACCCTCGGCTTCGTTCCGGCAGCCTTCCTTCCTAAGAATCAGCCCTTCCAGGACCTTCGGTGACGTCACGGTGACGTCGCGGCTTGTGATTGGTAGCGCGAGTGGTCACATGGGAGGGCAGCGCGACCAATCACAAGCCGCGACGTCACCGCGACGTCACCGCAAGGTCCTGGAAGGCTGATTCTAAGGAAGGAAGGTTCCCGGTTAGTACCAGGGCCCGTCAGAGGGTAAGTATAGCGATATTTTTTATTTTAATTCTTTATTTTACACTTAAATCTGAATTCCGATACCAATTCCCGATATCTTAAACATATGGGAATCGGTATCGGAATTCCGATTCCAGATTCAGAAGATCGCCGACTTCATGGCCGACCCCACACAGGGGTCGGGTCGGGTTTCATGAAACCCGACTTTGCCAAAAGTCGGCGACTTCTGAAAATTGCCGACCCGTTTCGCTCAACCCTAGTGGATAGTATAAAATATTATAGGGAAAGGTGAAAAAATATTGATGACAATGTTCCAGGAGTTTTGAAATAAACAGAAATGAAATTATAGCATATTATCCATACTACAGGGTGGGCCATTTATATGGATACACCTAAATAAAATTGGAAATGGTTGGTGATATCACCTTCTGGTTTGTGGCACATTAGTACAGGTCCTTCTCAAAAAATTAGCATATAGTGTTAAATTTCATTATTTACCATAATGTAATGATTACAATTAAACTTTCATATATTATAGATTCATTATCCACCAACTGAAATTTGTCAGGTCTTTTATTGTTTTAATACTGATGATTTTGGCATACAACTCCTGATAACCCAAAAAACCTGTCTCAATAAATTAGCATATCAAGAAAAGGTTCTCTAAACGACCTATTACCCTAATCTTCTGAATCAACTAATTAACTCTAAACACATGCAAAAGATACCTGAGGCTTTTAAAAACTCCCTGCCTGGTTCATTACTCAAAACCCCCATCATGGGTAAGACTAGCGACCTGACAGATGTCAAGAAGGCCATCATTGACACCCTCAAGCAAGAGGGTAAGACCCAAAAAGAAATTTCTCAACAAATAGGCTGTTCCCAGAGTGCTGTATCAAGGCACCTCAATGGTAAGTCTGTTGGAAGGAAACAATGTGGCAGAAAATGCTGTACAACGAGAAGAGGTGACTGGACCCTGAGGAAGATTGTGGAGAAGGACCGATTCCAGACCTTGGGGAACCTGAGGAAGCAGTGGACTGAGTCTGGTGTGGAAACATCCAGAGCCACCGTGCACAGGCGTGTGCAGGAAATGGGCTACAGGTGCCGCATTCCCCAGGTAAAGCCACTTTTGAACCATAAACAGCGGCAGAAGCGCCTGACCTGGGCTACAGAGAAGCAGCACTGGACTGTTGCTAAGTGGTCCCAAGTACTTTTTTCTGATGAAAGCAAATTTTGCATGTCATTCGGAAATCAAGGTGCCAGAGTCTGGAGGAAGACTGGGGAGAAGGAAATGCCAAAATGCCTGAAGTCCAGTGTCAAGTACCCACAGTCAGTGATGGTGTGGGGTGCCATGTCAGCTGCTGGTGTTGGTCCACTGTGTTTCATCAAGGGCAGGGTCAATGCAGCTAGCTATCAGGAGATTTTGGAGCACTTCATGCTTCCATCGGCTGAAATGCTTTATGGAGATGAAGATTTCATTTTTCAGCACGACCTGGCACCTGCTCACAGTGCCAAAACCACTGGTAAATGGTTTACTGACCATGGTATTACTGTGCTCAATTGGCCTGCCAACTCTCCTGACCTGAAACCCATAGAGAATCTGTGGGATATTGTGAAGAGAAAGTTGAGAGATGCAAGACCCAACACTCTGGATGAGCTTAAGGCCGCTATTGAAGCATCCTGGGCCTCCATAACATCTCAGCAGTGTCACAGGCTGATTGCCTCCATGCCACGCCGCATTGAAGCAGTCATTTCTGCCAAAGGATTCCCGACCAAGTATTGAGTGCATAACTGAACATTATTATTTGATGGTTTTTTTGTTTGTTATTAAAAAACACTTTTATTTGATTGGACGGGTGAAATATGCTAATTTATTGAGACAGGTTTTTTGGGTTATCAGGAGTTGTATGCCAAAATCATCAGTATTAAAACAATAAAAGACCTGACAAATTTCAGTTGGTGGATAATGAATCTATAATATATGAAAGTTTAATTGTAATCATTACATTATGGTAAATAATGAAATTTAACACTATATGCTAATTTTTTGAGAAGGACCTGTATATGGGCTAGCATTTCTTCTGCGGTGTTGCTATCAGTGTGTCAAGAGTGGGAGAAGAGGGTTGCATTGACAATCCATCACAATGGGCAGCACTTTGAACACATTTTATAAGTGGTCATAAACTTGTAAATAACTCATGAAAGAATAAAGTTACAATAAAACCAAGCACACCATTGGTTTTCTTGTGAAATTCTCAATACGTTTGATGTGTCAGGTGACCCTCTTCCCATTGAAAAAAAGTTGGATCCAAAATGGCCAACTTCAAAATGTCCGCCATGGTCACCACCCATCTTGAAAAGTTTCCCCCTCCCATATACTAATGTGCCACAAACAGGAAGTTGATATAATCAACCATTCCCATTCTTTAGGTGTAGCCCTGTAGTATGGATAATATGCTATAATTTCAATTCTGTTTATTTCAAAACTTCTGGAACATTGTCGTCAATATTTTTTTTCCTTTTTTTTTTACGCTAACTGGTGTCAGACTTTTTTTTTTTTTTTTTTTAATAATAAAGCTTGTCTGTGCTTGTCTGTGACTCCTGAGATTTCCTCCTTCCATAAATCTTAATGTAATATTCATGATGATAACCAGGAGATTATTTTAATATCAGATTTTTAATATTAATTACATTTTGGGATTTTATATAATCTATGTTGAAGGCTTTTTCTAGTAATTCATCAGTGTGACTTCTTGCCAGTAATAATCGTCTCACCGGGTGCTGTACTTCTGACTTTATAATGTTTTTATCTAGTATGTTGGCTTGTTCCTTAGTTTTCTCAGAGGAAGGTTCTGGTAAAATCCTTTAGCATAGGGACCTGTCATTGTTAGTTGTAAAAGTTACTGAAAAGTTAGGTAACTTTGAATCAGACCTTAGGGAAAACTTTTTAGATCTGTTGTTTAATGCATTAGACTTAGAGCAGTTTTTCTTTTCATACATTTATGGCAAATCAAATACGGTATAATAGATACCAATCCCTTTTCAGCACCGTGTCATAAGGAGCTCCAATGGTAATGAGGAGGTGGTCAGCGTTCCCATTTTTCGTATTGGTGAGATCCATATTGAGGATTGTTATATATTGTGGAATTTCCATAAATGTCATGGTAGCCCTTTAAATTGTAGCACTTTATAGTGTAACTCTCCAATTTTCCGAAGAATCACCAATTTTGCAAATTTGGAGCATCTCAGGATGTTTTTACATTTTCGTTATCAACTGCCAGACCTTTTTATGGTTTCCCTTTACTAAATATTATTACACTTGTTGATCAATTTCCTTTCGGATAAATTCTGATAAATTCATTTTAATAAATCTTAAAGAGTTTCTGATGGTTTCTGCTTAATAAAAGCCTGGAGAACAAATAATGAATTCAATGAATAGTTTTTTCCCATCTTCTTATTTCAGCTGCTGCATTTTCTTGTGTGTGTGGGCGGCTCTCTTGCTTGATTGACAGTTCAGAACTGCCTACATCATTGGTCTAAGTGCCTTGACAACAAATCTAAAGCTTAGGCTCAGGGTAGCTGCCCATGTGCTGTTCCTTATCCAGAAGAAAAAATAATGGGCACACTGTAAAGTTCAATGAAGGTGCTGGCTAAACATCCAACGTCAAATACAAAAAAAGAGTAGCCGCACTCAAGTCTTGATTTCAAATGTGAAGATTTTTCTTTGTTTTTATTCTTTTAATTCAAGTGCACAGGCACCACCAAATAATTTTACAGAGAAAACAAGTGATAGCGGACGACGTTTCGACCTGACACGGTCTTTTTCAAAATCTCACTCAAGTAGGAGAAGTGGTTTTAGGAAGAAGGGAAATGAGAAGAGAGTCCCCAAGGACAGCTCAAGGTAGATTTCCAAGGTAAGGTGTCCGGCTGCACCACCGATGAGCCGGACACCTTACCTTGGAAATCTACCTTGAGCTGTCCTTGGGGACTCTCTTCTCATTTCCCTTCTTCCTAAAACCACTTCTCCTACTTGAGTGAGATTTTGAAAAAGACCGTGTCAGGTCGAAACGTCGTCCGCTATCACTTGTTTTCTCTGTAAAATTATTTGGTGGTGCCTGTGCACTTGAATTAAAAGAATAAAAACAAAGAAAAATCTTCACATTTGAAATCAAGACTTGAGTGCGGCTACTCTTTTTTTGTATTTGACATGTGCTGTTCCTGTCGCATAGACCTGGACGGATAAGCGGAGGCAGCCGGCAAGTGACGCTACCGCACATGCACTGGAACCGCATCCCTGTATTTGTGGCAACACTATATTAACCGGTAGAACCGCGCATGCGCAGCCATGGCAAAAACAGGCAGGAAACAAGGCAGATAGGTTGGAAGTATTGCATAGAGAATGGACACTATGGCAAAGCATTATCACAAGAAGGGGGATTGAGAGGATGGCAATAATTTTTAATAATTTCTGACTGTTTCCTTTTAATAAAGAGCAGAAGCCATTAAAATTAGTTTTGAAATAGAGACTTTCTGATGGACTCCAGCTAAAAAAAAGTAAAATGGATCAGGAAAAATGTGAATTGCAGATGAAAAGTAGAAGGATCAGGGAAAAAGAAGAATATTCAATGAGATTGATTTGTTAACTCGTTTTAGTCATCTGACTTCTTCATCAGGATAATTACTCATATATCATTTTCCTGCACATACAGTTAGGTCCATATATATTTGGACAGACACAACATTTTTCTAATTTTGGTTATAGACATTACCACAATGAATTTTATACAAAACCATTCAGATGCAGTTGAAGTTCAGACTTTCAGCTTTCATTTGAGGGTATCCACATTAAAATTGGATGAAAGGTTTAGGAGTTTCAGCTCCTTAACATATGCCACCCTGTTTTTAAAGGGACCAAAAGTAATTGGACAATTGACTCCAAGGCTATTTCATGGACGGTTGTGGGCAATCCCTTTATGTCATTCTCAATTAAGCAGATAAAAGGCCTGGAGATGATTTGAGGTGTGGTACTTGCATTTGGAAGGTTTTGCTGTGAAGTAAACATGCGGTCAAAGGAGCTCTCCATGCAGGTGAAACAAGCCATCCTTAAGCTGCGAAAACAGAAAAAACCCATCCGAGAAATTGCTACAATATTAGGAGTGGCAAAATCTACAGTTTTGTACATCCTGAGAAAGAAAGAAGGCACTGGTGAACTCAACAATGCAAAAAGACCTGGGCGCCCACGGAAGACAACAGTGGTGGATGATCGCAGAATAATCTCCATGGTGAAGAGAAACCCCTTCACAACAGCCAACCAATTGAACAACACTCTCCAGGAGGTAGGCGTATCAATATCCAAATCTACCATAAAGAGAAGACTGCATGAAAGTAAATACAGAGGGTTCACTGCACGGTGCAAGTCACTCATAAGCATCAAGAATAAAATGGCTAGACTGGACTTTGCTAAAAAACATCTAAAAAAGCCAGAACAGTTCTGGAAGAACATTCTTTGGACAGATGAAACCAAGATCAACCTCTACCAGAATGATGGAAAGAGAAAAGTATGGCAAAGGTGTGGTACAGCTCATGATCCAAAGCATACCACATCATCTGTAAAACACAGCGGAGGCAGTGTGATGGCTTGGGCATGCATGGCTGCCAGTGGCACTGGGTCACTAGTGCTAATTGATGATGTGACACAGGACAGAAGCAGCCAAATTAATTCTGAAGTATTCAGAGACATACGGTGTGCTCAGATCCAGCCAAATGCAGCAAAACTGATTGGTCGTCGTTTCATACTACAGATGGACAATGACCCAAAACATAAAGCCAAAGCAACCCAGGAGTTTATTAAAGCAAATAAGTGGAATATTCTTGAATGGCCAAGTCAGTCACCTGATCTCAACCCAATTGAGCATGCATTTCACTTGTTAAAGACTAAACGTCAGACAGAAAGGCCCATAAACAAACAGCAACTGAAAACCACTGCAGTGAAGGCCTGGCAGAGCATCAAAAAGGAGGAAACACAGCGTCTGGTGATGTCCATGAGTTCTAGACATCAGGCAGTCATTGCCAACAAAGGGTTTTCAACCAAGTACTAAAAATGAACATTTTATTTAAAATTATTGAATCTGTCCAATTACATCTGGTCCCTTTAAAAACAGGGTGGCACATGTTAAGGAGCTGAAACTCCTAAACCCTTCATCCAATTTTAATGTGGATACCCTCAAATGAAAGCTGAAAGTCTGAACTTCAACTGCATCTGAATTGTTTTGTTTAAAATTCATTGTGGTAATGTCTATGACCAAAATTAGAAAAATGATGTCTCTGTCCAAATATATATGGACCTAACTGTATATCTAGTTTACAGCAGCCGACATTTTGTGCTTGTACAGCGGTTGTGTCTTACACAAGCCCATCAGGTGAGCACCTATTTGCACACTTACAGTTTCCCGACAATCCTCCACAATCCACTATTGCCCTTTACATTGTATCTCCAGCTTTTTTCTACTTATCTAAAAAAAGAAGCAAACACTGATAAATGGGATCCCTGCAGGAAAAAGTAGAAAACTTTTGACTAGTTTTTCTTAATAAAATGTAGGGGATCTTTTGATGCATTTTTTTTAAATAAATGATGGAAGTTCCTTAGACCTTCAAAGGGGTTGTCAATGATTAGGAAGACATTACTGCTGTCATGGTGGTACTGTCCATGGTAGGCTGGCAGCTCTCAATAAGGCTTCTATGGTCAGGTTTAATGCTAGCCACGCTGTCCACCAGATAACAGGCTAGTCTTGGGTTCCACTTTTTTCTGCCTGCAAACTTGACCTAGTCTTATACTTGGACTTTAAATTGGGTACTGAGAGTGTCTGCTGGCTGGTGTAGCATGTTGGCAAAGGATGGTCTGGAAGTGGCATCTATACTAGAAGGACAAGAAGATTAAACATGGCCCAAGGTCATAAATTTAAAGGGAACCTGTCAGCAGGATTGTGGACAGTGACTACAGACAGTGTCAGGTCGGCGCCGTTATACTGATTACACTGATACCTAGTGATGAAATCCGTTGTGTGGTTGTTGTTTAATCTGCATTTGCAGTTTTCAGTTAATGAGATTCTCGGGCTCAGGGGCGGCCTGTGGGCGGAGCTGTAGGTGGTCTGTGGGCGGGGCTTTGTGTGGTGCTCTGCTTACATATGAATCTTTATCGGCTTATGACAGGTCACTGATCCCTCACTGACTCGCCCCTCTTTTACATACTGCATAGAATATTGTGTGGTTACAAAAAAAATTAAACATTCATCAAAATGGCGGCGGCGATGTCTGCGCTGTAGCATGATACAATATATCCATATATGCATTTATGATTTAGCCATGTAGTATTGTGGGGAAATAAATTATAATCATCAACATGATGACATTTTGCTGGGGAAAAAAAAAATTGACCTATCAAAATGGAACCGCAGTAGTATCTATCGCTGATACATGCTTCTGCGCAGCCGCTGCTGCTGCTATTTTAATGGAGCCCAATTTTTTTTCTCCAGCAAAATGGCACCGGCTGCGGAACCCAATAGATGCTACAGCGCAGGCGCCGCCGCCATTTTGATGAATGTTAATTTTTTTTGTACTCACACAATATTCTATGCAGTATGTAAAATAAAGGATCAGTGACCTGTCTTAAGCCCATAATGATACATATGTAAGTAGAGTACCACATAAAGCTCCGCCCATGGGCCGCCCCAGAGCACGAGCATATAATTAACTGAAAACTTCTAATACTGATTACACAACATCCACAAGACGGATTTTATCACCAGGTATCATTGTACTCAGTATAACGGCACCGACCTGACACTGTGTGGTGTGGTTTACAAGAGCTGAATCACAGGAGTGAACTACAGCAAGTGTCAACTGGCAACTCTCAGCAATATGCCAGGAGTTATATAGGGTGTTTGTTGGTCCATTGGCAACACGAGGGAGTTGATTACTTCTGCTGGAGAGCACAAACACCCATACTGCCAAACTTGGTGGCACTACAGGTTGCAGCCATACTAGTATCTGCGGCTGGACAGCGCATGCACCACAAAGAGCTTCTGACCATGGTGACTTCTCCATCACAAAAGCCACTAACAAAATGAATAAAGTGACACCTTGTGGAAAAAAATCAGACATAGCAAGAGCAGTTCCAGATAGTGATGTGACAACTGCATTCTTTCATAAACACACCCAGCCTGATCTACGAGTTGTGTCTGGTCAGATGGAGAATGACCAGTAGACAGATGTGTTGCTGTTTTTTATCAGAAAAGCTGGCATGTTTTATGTCCTGACTAACATGTACCGCTACCATTTCTCTACGGCAGGTTTCACACGTCCTGATACTTCTGGTACCAGTAAACACGGTACCAGAGATATCGTGTCCATGTGTCTGTGTGATACATCCGTGTGGCACACGTGCTGCAGCCGTGTGCCGCTTCAGGACCACACAGGCGGCCGCCGGGAAGCAGCACTACAGTAAGTGCTGTCCCCTGCTTGTGGTGCTGAAGCCGGCTGTCATCCATCCTCCCCTGCTCAGATGGCGAGCAGTGCGAGCCGGGGAGAAGGGATGAAAGAAAACCTGAAGTGGGGTCCCCCCTATATGTTACAACCAACCCGGCAAATCTCACAGGTGCGGCCTGCTATTCTCATGCTGGTAAGGGGCCATGGATGTGGCCCCCCAGCCTAAAAAAAAGCAGCCCGCAGCTGCCCAGAAAAGGCACAACTATTAGATGTGCCAATAGTGGAGTTTTGCCCGGTTCTTCCCACTGCCCTGATGTGGTGGCATATGGGGTAATTAGGGGTTAATGTCACCTTCTTATTGTAAGGTAACATTAAGCCGACTTAGTTATGGAGAGGTGTCAATAAGACACCTATCCATTAATATTCCTACAGAAGTTAAAGGGTTAATAAATCACACACAGCAAGAATAAGGTCTTTTAATGACATAAGACAATACATACAGTTTTTCCATCTTTATTCTTCTGCCATTCCAAGTGCAGCCCTCGATATCCTGTAATAAATCTTAAAATAAAAAAACAACAATATACCCATACCTGTCCGCCATACTGTCAGTCCCACGCAGTAATCCATACCTAAGGGCATTTACATTTTACAACTGGGAGAGTTGCTAATTTGACCGCTCCCGGCTGTAAACGACGGAAATGAATGAAATGCTGGGAGCGGAGTTTCGGTGACTAGCAAAACCGAAGCAGCACCCCCTGGCAGCATGAACTCAAATGAACTCTTCAGCGTGAGAAAATCAGCTGGCATTTTCCCAGGCTGAAGAGTTCATTTGAGCTCATGCTGCCAGAGGGTGCAGCTTCGGTGACGTCCAATCATTTCATTCATTCCCCAGTCGTTTACAGCCGGGAGCAGTTGCATTAGCAGCGCTCCTGGTTGTAAACTGTACATTCCCCTAGATATGGATTACTGCATGGGACTTGACTGTATGGCGGACAGGTATGGGTATATTGTTGTTTTTTTATTTTAAGATTTATTACGGGAGATCGAGGGCTTCGGTTGGAATGGCAGAAGAATAAAGATGCAACTGTGTGTATTGTCTTATTTCATTAAAAGACTTTATTCTTACTGTGTGTGTTTTATTAACCCTTTAACAACTGTAGGATTGGTAATGAATAGGTGTGTTATTGACACCTCTCCTTTACTAAGCCGGCTTAATGTCACCTCACAATAGGAAGGTGACATTACCCCATATGCCACCACATCAGGGCAGTGGGAAGAGTCGGGCAACGCTCCAGAATTGGCGCATCTAATAGATGCGCCATTTCTAGTCAGCTGCTGGCTGCATTTTGTAGGCTGGGGGGCCACATCCATGGCCCCTTACCAGCCTGAGAATGGCAGCCTGCACCTGTGTGTTTTGACGGGTTGGTTGTAAAATATAGGGGTGATCCCACGTCGTTTTTTTCTTTCATTCATTGTCCCCTGCTTGCGCTGCTGCCGGCAGAGCAGGGAACAATGGAAGAAAGCCAGGTTCAGCACAACACGCAGGGGACGTGGCTTACAGTAGCGCTGCTTCCCCCGCGGCCATCCATGCGCACAGAGGACAGTGTACACTGTTCTCCGTGTGCACGTGTGCGGAACGTTTGGTGGGCCGTGTATCCGGGTAAAAATGGACATGTCTGCGTGGTTTGCACACAGATACACGGTCCATCAAAACACGCTGACATCTGCATAGACCCATTCATTTGAATGGGTCTATGTGTATCAGTGTCTCCGGTACGTGAGAAAACTGTCACTACACATACTGGAGGCACTGACGTGTGAAACCGGCCTAAATGGGATAAAGTAGGACTTCTACAGGGCTTGTCTTAAGGCAAAAACTCTAATCCAATGGAGACCTTAGTCTTTCCCCAGTATCAAACAGTAGGATTCTTTCTAGCAGTTTCCCTTTAATAAAATCTAGGAGAATGCTAAAGGTTTCACTTTTGCACAAATTTAAAGATCTCCTGACGGCTTTTCTTTTATAAAAATAGGAAAACTTCAGATGATTTCCTTTTTTAAAAAAGTTGGAGAATTACTGACAGTTTCCCTTAATAAAAATCTGTAAAACTCCTGATGATTTTCCTTTTTTAAAAAAAAGTCGGATAGCTCACAATAATTTTTCTTTTATACAAGACTTTTTCTTTAATAAAAAAAAAATACTTTATGGTTTCCAGGTAATATAAGGTACTTTGCCTTGTGATAGGCTCCATTTTACAAAAAGGAGGGTTATTTCTGTTTGTTCTTAGTATAAAGTAGGAGATCTTCTGACAGTCTCAGTGTCCTGCTGTCTCAGCTGCTGATATCCTCTTCTGTGGAGGGGCGGTCTGTGCTGCCTGATTGACAGTTCAGGTCAGCAGCGCATTGGTCACATCCAATCATTAGCAAGTCCACAGGTTGGCGTCAAGGGTGCTGCTCATGGCCTGGACCCATCTACCGGGTTCCATTTTACAAAAGGTGAAATAACTTTGTGTTTTTTACTTTAATAAAAAGAAGAACTCCTTATTGCCTCTGTTTGACAAAAACTAACAAACTTTCTGATTTTGAACTTTATAAACATTTCGATTGGAAAGCGTTACCACTTTGATACATTTCCTTTAAACCTTCCACGTTTTGTTATACTTTGACTGTTGTTCCATTTAATCTTAAATACCTAAGGAATTTCGGAGTGACAGGTAAAACATTGGCTGACCTTTCCCCGCGTACCTCCAGCTGTTTGAAGATGGCGCGTCAGCAATTTGTTATATCAAGGGCAAACTGCATTAACTAACGACGCGGTGGAGTAAAACATTGCTCTTGTTACAATGTATCTTTCGTATTTTTTTTCCCTAACGTAAAACTTTTTTTTTTTCCTTTTTCTTTTCAAAATGAATTTAGTGGACACATTATACAGTAATTCTGCCCAGGCTCCGCATATAATAAGAAGTGAACGTTTGTCACTTGTAATATTACCCAGGAACGGCGATGTTTTTGAAATTATCTTCAAAGAAACTTGAGGATAATGCATCGTGTCACAAATGTCCTGTCTTTTAAGTGTTAAACAAGTTAAGGATTTTCTGCGCCGGCGAAAACAACAATCTCTATTTTATTAATTTTGCCGTAGATACAATTTATTCCGTTCACTTGTCACATTTTCTATTGAAAAAGTCTGGGAGATCACAATGCCGTTAATTACCAGATTAATCTGAGTGTATGTGCGAGATGTTGCTTCCTTTCAGTCTTCAGAATGGAGCTAATTTGTATCACATTGTTGGGCAGGAAGCGATTGCCTCATGAATCTCATGTACAAACCCGCTTGCAAAATGACCAGTCTGGTTGGAATTTTAAGTGTAGATATTACAGTAGTTACGTGCAAAAAGTCAGTTAAATGCACTGTAAAAGATTAGTAAAACAGGAACAGTGCCACACCTGTGTACAGGTGGTGTGTGGTACTGCAGCATAGCCTCATTCACTTAAAAAAAAATTGAAATGCAATACTGCGTACAACCTGTGGACAGAAGAGGCGCTGTCTTTCAATGAAATTAACTAATTTTGCAAATTCCTTTCAAGTTAATTTTATACTGTATTTTATGTTTTTAACAACTCTTAAATGTGACTGACCAGTGGTACAAAACATAGTTAAAAATTTGTCTTGTAATCTGTACCCATACTAATAAATTTTGTATCCAAGATTAAGAAATTAAGAAAAAAAAGGAAAGTGTGGAGAATCTCTGCATTGTGTGATTCCTCTGTTCCTTTTATTCTTCCTTCAGGTAATGTATGCATAAAAATGACAACTGACAACTCAACCATTCTCCCTGTCTATAGGGTGAATGGTCCAGAGATTGTAAAAACTAAAGAAATTGTAAGATTTGTTCCCGGAGGAATAACAGAGGAACAGAACAACACAGAGTTGTACATAAAGGAGCTGCTAAATTGTTATTTCATGGGAAATGTGAATATTTATGATGATGCATATACAGAGAACTGCTAGGTCAGTCTATATGTGGTTTTATCTACTATATAATTGTCTAAGGGTCACTTCCGTCTTTCTGTCTGTCTGTCTGTCACGGATATTCATTGGTCGCGGCCTCTGTCTGTCATGGAAATCCAAGTCACTGATTGGTCGCGGCAAAACAGCTACGACCAATCAGTGACGGGCACAGTCCGGCAGCAAAATGGCCGCTCCTTCCTCCCCGCAGTCAGTGCCCGCTCCATACTCCCCTCCAGTCAGCGCTCACACAGGGTTAATCGCAGCGCTAACGGACCGCGTTATGCCACGGTGTAACGCACTCCGTTAACGTTGCTATTAACCCTTTGTGACCAACTTTTTACTATTGATGCAGCATCAGTAGTAAAAAGATCTAATGTTAAAAATAATAAAAAATATAAAAAATCATTATATACTCACCGTCCGTCGGCCGCTCGGATCCACAACAGGCCTTCCCCGCTCCTCGCGACGCTTCGGTGACCGCTCCATGCATTGCGATCTCGCGAGATGATGACGTAGCTGTCTCGCAAGACCGCTATGTCAACATCTCGTGAGACCGCAATGCACTCTTGAGACCGGAGCACGCGAGGAGCATCAGTAACCGCTTTGCCTGGATCCGGGGGCCAACGGAAGGTGAGTATAACTATTTTTTATTTTAATTCTTTGTTTTAACAGGGATATGATGCCCACATTGCTATATACTACGTGGGCTGGGCAATATACTACGTGGGCTGTGTTATATACTACATGGGCTGTGCAATATACTACGTGGGCTGTGCAATATACTACGTGGGCTGTACAATATACGACCTGGCTGTGCAATATACTACATGGCTGTGCAATATACTACGTGGGCTGGGCAATATACTACGTGGGCTGTGCAATATACTACGTGGGCTGTGCAATATACTACGTGGGCTGTACAATATACTATGTGGGCTGTGCAATATACTACGTGGGCTGGGCAATAAACTAAGTGGGCTGGGCAATAAACTAAGTGGGCTGTGGGCTGGGCAATAAACTAAGTGGGCTGGGCAATATACTATGTGGGCTGTGCAATATACTAGGTGGGCTGTGCAATATACTATGTGGGCTGTGCAATATACTATGCGTGCTGTGCAATATTCTGCATGGGCTGTGCTATATACTACGTGGGCTGTGCTATATACTGCGTGGGCTGTGCGATATAATGCGTGGGCTGTGTGATATATTGCGTGGGCTGTGCGATATACTGCATGGGCTGTTCTATATACTGCGTCAGCTGTGCTATATACTGTGTAGGCTGTGTAATATACTACGTGGGCTGTGCAATATACTACGTGGGCTGTGCAATATACTACGTGGGCTGTGCAATATACTACGTGGGCTGTGCAATATACTACGTGGGCTGTACAATATACGACCTGGCTGTGCAATATACTACATGGCTGTGCAATATACTACGTGGGCTGTGCAATATACTATGCGTGCTGTGCAATATTCTGCATGGGCTGTGCTATATACTACGTGGGCTGTGCTATATACTGCGTGGGCTGTGCAATATACTACGTGGGCTGGGCAATAAACTAAGTGGGCTGTGGGCTGGGCAATAAACTAAGTGGGCTGGGCAATATACTATGTGGGCTGTGCAATATACTAGGTGGGCTGTGCAATATACTATGTGGGCTGTGCAATATACTATGCGTGCTGTGCAATATTCTGCATGGGCTGTGCTATATACTACGTGGGCTGTGCTATATACTGCGTGGGCTGTGCGATATAATGCGTGGGCTGTGTGATATATTGCGTGGGCTGTGCGATATACTGCATGGGCTGTTCTATATACTGCGTCAGCTGTGCTATATACTGTGTAGGCTGTGTAATATACTACGTGGGCTGTGCAATATACTACGTGGGCTGTGCAATATACTACGTGGGCTGTGCAATATACTACGTGGGCTGTGCAATATACTATGTGGGCTGTGCAATATACTACGTGGGCTGGGCAATATACTACGTGGGCTGGGCAATATACTACGTGGGCTGTGCAACATACTAGGTGGGCTGTGCAATATGCTAAGTGGGCTGTGCAATATACTACGCGGGCTGTGCAATATACTGCGTGGGATGTGCTATATACTATGTGGGCTGTGCTATATACTGCGTGGGCTGTGCTATATACTGTGTAGGCTGTGTAATATACTACATGGGCTGTGCAATATACTACGTGGGCTGTGCAATATACTACGTGGGCTGTGCAATATACTATGTGGGCTGTGCAATATACTACGTGGGCTGGGCAATATACTATGCAGGCTGTGCAATATACTAGGTGGGCTGTGCAATATACTACGTAAGCTGGGCAATATACTACGTGGGCTGGGCAATATACTATGCGGGCTGTGCAATATACTACGTGGGCTGTGCAATATACTACGCGGGCTGTGCAATATACTGCGTGGGCTGTGCTATATACTACGTGGGCTGTGCTATATACTGCGTGGGCTGTGCGATATAATGCATGGGCTGTGCTATATATTGCATGGGCTGTTCGATATACTGCGTGGGCTGTGCTATATACTGCGTCAGCTGTGCTATATACTGCATGGGCTGTGTAATATACTACGTGGGCTGTGCAATATACTACGTGGGCTGTGCAATATACTACGTGGGCTGTGCAATATACTATGTGGGCTGTGCAATATACTACGTGGGCTGTGCAATATACTACGTGGGCTGGGCAATATACCATGTGGGCTGTGCAATATACTAGGTGGGCTGTGCAATATACTACGTGGGCTGTGCAATATACTACGCGGGCTGTGCAATATACTGCGTGGGCTGTGCAATATACTGTGTGGGCTGTGCTATATACTACGTGGGCTGTGCTATATACTGCGTGGGCTGTGCGATATACTGCGTGGGCTGTGCGATATACTGCGTGGGCTGTACGATATACTGCGTGGGCTGTGCAATATACTGCATGGGCTGTGCTATATACTGCGTCGGCTATGTAATATACTGCGTGGGCTGTGTAATATACTGCGTGGGCTGTGCAATATACTGCGTGGGCTGTGCTATACAGTATACTGCATGTGCTGCTGTGCAATATACTATGTGGGCTGTGCTATATACTACGTGGCCGGCCACGAACAATCAGCGACACGCGCAGTCCGTTCGCTAAAATTGGTCGCGGCCAGCCGAATCCTGTGTATTCAATGTATTATTCTAAAATCTTCATAAATAAACTACATACATATTCTAGAATACCCGATGCGTTAGAATCGGGCTACCATCTAGTAAGGCATATTTGGCTAATATAAGGTGATCCCTTTAATAAGCAGAGATAAGTGTTGATCTTATTAGTCTGTAGCTTTGGGGCCAATCACATTTTCCTTTATCTCACACTGGACAGAACTCCCTAGCTGTTACTATATCTCTTATCGATTTATCAGAATCAAAATCATTGAGGTCTTAGAGGAGTTTTCCACGAACAGCACAAATATCCCCTATACATAGAATAGATGATAAATATGTAAATGCTAAGGGTCTAATCACTAGCACCTCACTGATAGAAAGAACAAGGGTGGCAAATTCTCCTTTGTGACAACAGCACTACTAGTGAGCATGTGCGACCACTGCTGCTCCAGAGGTCGCACATGCTCAGTAACACTAAAGGCTTCCGCTATCTCACCCACATTGTGTATTGGCATAGACATACCTATTTCTCTTGTTGCCTTTTTCTAGATATAATTTCCATATTATTTTTCTATTTTGCATTTATAGCAGAAAATTAATATTTCATTGTTATTCTATCAGAAGTATTGAAAGGTCACCCTCCTTTTATCCCACATAGTAGTAGACAATCTTACTTCTTGAAGTTCCCATATCACAGGGAGCGCAGTGTGTAACAGAGAATGTAAATCAGGAATTAACATATCTGGAAATCTGAAGCAGCTAAGCTTCCAACCTTTGTGCATTAATTTGTGTTCTTATAAACGCAGCGGGAAATTTCTGCAGGAAAATACAAACAAAGAACCCGGCCGATGAGCGTCGAGAAGGAAAAGGTCAGCAGTGAACATCTGAATCGTAGCGCCATTGTCTTACAGGCGAGCGTCCTGAGGTCTCATTAGATCTCACAACGGGCTCCTGCGCTCTACTGTGATAGCACTGAGAAATCCGTGATTATGTCTGTCAAGTCTAATATGTAAAAGTTTATTGTGAAAAACTATTATCTATCTATTATCTATCTATCTATTATCTATCTATTATCCATCTATTATCTATTTATTATTTATCAATCTATTATCTATTTAATATCTATTATCTATCTATCTATCTATCTATCTGTTATTCTTCTATCTATATCATATCCATCTATATTGTTGTGGGGCTCATCATACTATGTGTGAGTCTGTTGGGGCCATTATACTGTGTTTTGTGGACTATACGGTCCATCATACTGTGGGGAGATTGTGAGGGAATTAAGTGTGGGTCTGTGGGGGCCATCATATTGTGTATAGAAGTCTGAGGGGGTCATCATACTGTGTGTAATGGGTTATGAAGGCCATCTGTGATGGTGTGATATGCTATGTGGGTATCATTTTTGTGCATATTTCTATTTTACTGATTATCATGGTGTTACTGTATCTTGTAGGATGAGTTGTTATTTGCCATCTGATATTCTCCCCACAGTTCTGTATTGTTATCTCTTCACAGGGTCAGTGAATAATGTTGTTTGCTAATATGCTAATGACATGTTGACCTAGCTTGTTGAAACAATGAGCCCCTGAGACCTTCCCCCTCCTGGCCTGTGAATGAGGGGGGGAGACTTGTAAATATCAGGGAGGTTAGACACAGAGATCAGTCTGATGTGGAACCATGATGTGAAGAGCATATCAGAGAGAAAGAAGGGAATATGGACTGTTATCCTCTGTGCTGGATTGTTGGACTTTTATCCTGTTACTGAAATGCATTCGTGTTCTGGAATATTTTATCCTTTGTGTGATGGATCGTATATATGGACCTTTCGTGTTTTGCCTAAATAAAGGTCTTGGAATTGTTCACTATTCTCTTGCTCTGTTGATTGTGTGATACCGGAGAAGGAACCCGTGACAACTGGTGGCAAGGAGCGGGATCAACAGAGCGTAACCTAATGGAGAACCACACACAGAGTGAGTGCAGAAATTGGACTGTATCCAGTTTACAGGAGAGAGCCAGAAACCTGGGCCTGAACTATCAGGGAATGACTAAAGAGGCCTTAATCGATTTACTGGTGGATGCTAGCCAGACCACCTACTCCCATATGTCTGAAGGAGGAGCACTGGAGACGAGGACCCCCACCCCAAAAAGCCAGTGGGTGCTGTGGTACGAAGAAGAGATGGCGGTTCTGGGCCCAGGTGTCTCTCAGGAGTACAAGGAGGAGGCTGCCCGCCGGGCACAGCGGAGACAAAAGCAATGGAGCTTGAAAGAGGGAGTAACGCAATGTGGAATGTAAACCCAACGATCCGGGAGCCTATACGGATCACCCGGACAGAGTTTAAGCCATTTGATGAGGCTTCTGGAGATGTGGAGGGGTTCTTCAAGGACTTTGAGCAGCAGTGTGCTGTGATGGAGGTGCCCCACTCTGGCTGGATGCGTTTGTTAGTGGGACTCCTGAACGGTAGCCTGGCGGAGGCTTACCGAACCATTGACTCACAGCGGAATCGGGATTATAACATTGTAAAGCAGACTATCCTGGATTACCATGCTATAACCCCAGACTTATATAGGGCCAAGTTCCGAGACCTCCCATGCACTACGGGGGGATCGTTTAGGATGTATGCACATAAGATGTCCCAGGCATGTCGGAGATGGCTGGAAGCAGAAAATGCCTTTACTGTGGAAGATGTTATACAGGTGTTCCTTATAGAACAATTTCTTGCCAAGTACCCCGCAGAGGTACGGGAATGGGTCCGGGAGCACACGCCGTGCACCGTGGATAGAGCTGCAGCCCTGGCCGATGAAGCCCTTACTATCCAACCGCAATGGAGGAGGCTTCTGGACAATGAACCACAGCCTTCGACTGCACCCCGTCCCCCTCCGATTATATCTGACCCTCCACCCAGCCGCAGGCCGATGACAATCACAGCTCACAATCCTGGGCCCCAACAGTTCTGACCACGACCTGGGGGTATCACAGAGAGGAGATATTACAGGTGTGGGCAACCTGGACATTTGCAGTCTGGCTGTCCCTCAAGGATTTGGAGGGAGCCCCTCGCAGCCCCACCTCATCCCATGCATCTTGTCCACTCCATCCCGCCTGAGGAAGAGCTACCACCACCCCCACCAGAGTGGACCACTGACCACGGCACCATAGATACCCCTCCTGGAGTATATGGACTCTGGCCTTTGTCCATCAGAAATACACAGCAATGGCTTTGCCACCTGCAGGATGTCTTAATTGATGGATACAAAGTGTCGGGATTTAGAGACACGGGGGCATTCCTGACTATCGCTGACCCCCGTGTGGTTTGACCCAAGGCAATTCACCAGGGCCCGGGAATTCCTATTGTCCTGGTGGGGGGTGTCCGCAAATATATACAGAGAGCTTTGGTACGTTTGGATTTCGGTTTTGGAGAAAAACTGTGTTGGATTGGCGTTATGGGAGGACTTCCTGCAGATATCCTCCTTGGAAATGACATTGGGGAGTTGCAAAGTCATTTTGTGGGAGCAGAAGGTCCGTGGGCCTCTCCTTCTTCTGAAAGAACAATTGGAGGGAGATATCGCAGATACCGTAACGCCCATCATTCCCTACTTTCTAGAGTTCAGAGACTGTCTTGCCCAGCTAGCTACCTTGAACATAACCGAACGGTCCAGTCCAGTCAAAAAGCATGGTATGACCATGAAGCCAGGACCCGGGAATTTATGAACAAGTGCTCATGATTATTGCAACCCCTGCTACTGTACAAGGAACTATAAACAGTGGAGAAAAGTTGGACTAAAGTGAGCAGGCCAGAGGTCTGTGTAGACCTAATGGCGTGCTCACTTATTATGAGGGGGGAGAGGTTGTGATGGTGTGATATGCTATGTGGGTATCATTTTTGTGTATATTTCTATTTTACTGATTATCATGGTGTTACTGTATCTTGTAGGATGAGTTGTTATTTGCCATCTGATATTCTCCCCACAGTTCTGTATTGTTATCTCTTCACAGGGTCAGTGAATAATGTTGTTTGCTAATATGCTAATGACATGTTGACCTAGCTTGTTGAAACAATGAGCCCCTGAGACCTTCCCCCTCCTGGCCTGTGAATGAGGGGGGAGACTTGTAAATATCAGGGAGGTTAGACACAGAGATCAGTCTGATGTGGAACCATGATGTGAAGAGCACATCAGAGAGAAAGAAGGGAAGACTGAAAGACTGTTATCCTCTGTGCTGGATTGTTGGACTTTTATCCTGTTACTGAAATGCATTCGTGTTCTGGAATATTTTATCCTTTGTGTGATGGATCGTATATATGGACCTTTCGTGTTTTGCCTAAATAAAGGTCTTGGAATTGTTCACTATTGTCTTGCTCTGTTGATTGTGTGATACCGGAGAAGGAACTCGTGACATCATCATACTGTGATTTTAGGACTGCAGGGTTCATCATACTGTTGGGGGGTGATTGAGGGGGAATAATACTGTGTTTCTGCAATCATACTGTGTGTGGATGGCTGTGGCACCATCATACTATGTTTGTGGGGGCTGTAGGATCCATCATACTGTGTGGATGGCTGTGGGGTCCTTCTTACTTTGGGGGGGGGGACTTGTGGGTGAATAATACTGTGTTTGTGAGGGGGATTGTGGAGGTCATCATACTGATTTGGGGGAATGTCCTGTGTTGCCGGCATCATACTATGCGTGTGGGGGCTATAATATTGTATGAAGGCTGAATGGAGTGGGGGAGCAGTTGGATATCTTTTGGCCCCCACCGCCACACCTTTTTACCCTGCCCTGAACCCCCAGCTACACGGCCGATAAACGCTTCCAGTATGCAGTGCCTGCTTGTAAAGGTCTGCACATCACCGAGCAAAAGGACATTGTCCGCGTGATATATTAATTGCATCTTCTGTTTTGTCTACATTTTCTGTTTTGTGATCTGTGTGTACATGATCCTTTGAAATGGAAAATCATGAATAATTAAATATTCCTCATCTGGATTTATCCACCTCCTGCAGATCACAAGCATTTTTATGTTATTCAGGTTATTTTTTACCATTGGGTAAAGTATTTTATACAAGCACTGTTAAATAATAGAAATAAAAATTATTATTTTCTTTAAAAAATAAATAAATGAAAAACACTAATGAATGAAAAATGATTATATTAGTTCACTGTTATATATATGTGTTATTATTATTATTAGTAGTAGTGGTTTTACTATTTACTAGTTATTATTTGTATTATTTTGTATTAATATTATTGATTATTTATTTGCACAATATGTTTTATTACAGTAATTAATCATGAACAGTTTTGTTAGTTTCATTAATCTATGCCTATAATTATTTATTTATTATTTTGTCGTATTGTTATTATGTTTTTTCTTCATTCTCTTTTTTCAGATCCTTACGCAAATCATTTGCTCACGCACCATGATTCCACCTCGCGGCTGAACTTTTAACCCTCTCATTTCCAGGTCAGTGATGAGCGGAAAGCGAACAGACAAATGACGTTTTCTTTTTCCTTTCTATCTCTTTACTCCCCTGTATTAATTTAGAAAACATGCCCGACGTTCAGAACTCCGAGGTTGCGCTATAATTGAGATTTCACTGGAAATAATAAGAATCCTTGCCTGAAGGTGCTGTATATGTCTTGCCTGTGTCGCTTCAGCAAAATAAGCCGTGCATCTCTACATCTCAGGAAATGATTCTGCACATGTGTAAATGAGGAAAGAGGTCGTTCCTGACGCCGTTTCGTTTTTTGTACGTTCACTTTTCATTCTAAGTCCCACTACACTTATATACCAGACACTATATATCTCATACTGGTGAGTATTATGATACATTTTATACTATAAGACATGAGCATGGAGGGAGTGACTGTCACACATGATCCATAGTGCTCCGAAAAGACCTCCAGACCACCAGGGATGTTAGCACTAACCTCTGTACCAAACTAGCACCCCTGGCCAGTCACTTTCCCCGGTGATAAAAGTGGTAAATCTAGTAAAATTGAAGCTGGGGGGGGGGGCAATATAAAATCTCAAACAGGCCCCCAACAGGTCTTAAGTAATTTTGGATTTCTCATAGATTTTTTGGGCCCCTTATTCTCCAGGGTCCGGATGGGATTACAACCTCTGCACCCACGATAGTTACACCCTGGCAATAAAGGTTGAATGGGGAGATGTTCCCCACCCTAATATCACCCTAGCCGGTCACTTTCCGCAGCAATGACACCTTATCTGATTGGGGCAGATGCCCCTTCACTCAATGCCATATTGTAAGGGCCCCGTCTGCAGTCATTTTTTATTATTAATAAAAATGAACAATTACCTAACCAAAGACTATATGGAGTCCTGCTGCTATGGTTGATCCCAAAAATGGGGGTCCCAAAGTCCCCTGTGCGAATAGTGCGTTAGTCAGCATGTGCAGCCACCACTCCTATAGACACATGCTCACTACCGTTCTGTTTATACACTGGGACTTCAGGACCCCTATAATCAGTGAGGTTCCCAGTGGTGGGACCACCAAGGATCATACATTAATTACCTACTTTGGAACCAATGGGCCCAATGACTGCTCCCGCACAGGGTCCCCCTAGTTATCATAGCCGACCCTTCCGCTTCTCTGTGGATTATATATACTGGGTATAATTGAGCTAGCCAATTAGCAGAGAGGTTCACATGCTTTTGGGGGTATTGTGTGTCAGTTGCTCGTTTTTTTCTAATGAGCGAAAACGTTGTGAGTGAGTATATATATATTTATATATACAGCTGTGTTTTCTTCACAATGACAGTTCATTTGTCTGCAGCAATTATCACCGGATCTCGTTAGAAGACAATAACATTTTAGTTTAACGAGCAGACGGAGGAACGGGAGTTGGAGAGCGAACCTCGGGAAAACGCCGCCGCAACACACATCTCTCATTATTCTATTTACTTGTGGTGCGTCCGTCTCTATCATCACCGGGAGAGACGCTCGTTTAGCTCCAGGACGAACGTCGGCAAATAAGCAATGTAAATAAGAAAGGAACAATTCAGCTATCAGAGGAGGAAACGAGTCCGGCAAAGAATGGAGCTAAAAGGGGGATACCGGCCCCACCAAATCTAGGTTTACATGTAAAATATACAGTAGGGAAAATAAGTATTTGATGCACGTTTTCCCACCTACAAAGAATGGAGGGGTCTGTAATGTTTATGGTAGGTACACTTCACCTGTGAGAGACAGAATCAAAAGATAATATCCAGAATTAATTAATTTGCATTTTATTGCATGAAATAAGTATTTGATCACCAACCAACCAGCAAGAATCCCGGCTCTCACAGACCTGTTAGACCTACAGTAAACTAATGGTTAATCCTTATGATTTTCAAGATCTCTGCTTGCTGTCATTTCAGCTTCTCTGATTTCATTTATTGTTTTTTCTTATTTAACGCCATGGGTCCAATACATTATTGGATTTGTGCCTTTTTTTGGCTAGATTTAAGTATTTGTCTCAAGCGCTTCTTGTTCTTTTTTTTAAATTTACAGTCTCTTTTATTTGTTTTTGCCTCTTTTTTTACACTTGTTGTCATTGTGCATTTGAGGTACAAAAAAAAGTAACATTTTTACTTTATTGTACTCCAGTCTCCGCTGTAGTTATTTTGTGTATGTCCTTATTTATTTGCACAAATTATGCAGCATTTTAGCGAAACAGGTGACTTTGTACACCAAAAATTTACAAAAAAAGTTTAATGACGAAAATAAACAGCCAGATTGATCAGTTGTGTATTTGTAAAGCATCGTGGTATTTGTTGATTTTGTTTTGCGCCAAATTTTTCAAGACGACGGTTTAAGAATGTTGCACAAAATAATAAAAAATCATGTGTCCTGTTTTGAAAAAATGTTGCAAAATGTGTGCAAAAAAAAAAGGCGATGGACATATAATCAATCTCAGTGCAAAAATGTTTAAAATTCATAACTGAAAAAAGAGACAAAATAATTTGTGGAGGAAGACCACTGTTTGGGCGCAGGGCTTGGAAAGGAAGGAGCGCCATTTCATGTTTTGAAAGTAAAATTGGCTGTAATAGAGAGCTGACGCCATGTTGGATTTGCAGAGCCTCTGATGTGCTTAAACAGTGGAAACCCCCCACAAGTGATGCCATTTTGGAAACTAGACCCCTTGAGGGACTTATCTAGATTTTTGGTGAGCACGTTGAACCTCCAGGTGCTTCACATAAGTTTATAAGCTAGTTAGTTTATAGAGCCGTGAAAACTAAAAATCATATTTTTTTCACAAAAATCATCTTTTACCACTAAAATTTTTTTCTCAAGGGTAACAGGAGAAAATGGACCCCAAAATTTGTTGTGTAATTTCTCCTGAGTATGCCAATACCCCATGTGTGGGTGAAAACTACTTTTGAGGCACAATGCAAAGCTCAAAAGGGAAGGAGCATCATATTATAGCAGATTTTACTATTACGGTTTGCGGGTGCCATGACCAACTGCGAGAGCCCCTGAGGTGTCAGAACAGCAGAACTCCTCATAAGTGACTCCATTTTATAAAATACGCCTCTTGATGAATTAATCTAGGGTTGCTGTGATCATTTTGACACCATCGTTGGGTCACAGAATTTTATATCATTGAGCGTTCACAGTGCCTCCACCTGCCTCATCATAGGCAATCTTCCGCCGGCGGTTCTCTCTGAATCTCTGAATCTCTGAACATATTTTAGAGATTTACACTGAAATCCCGATGTAAGCGCTCAGCGCAGAGCGCAGGATAAATGTGCGCCGAGCCTTACTGCGATCTTTGTGAGGCAGAATGAACAAATCCACAGCAGGTGACAACTTGGTTTCATTTATTTTTTATGCCGTTCCTCGTGCAGTATAAGTGATTATGTGACTTTATTACTGGGGTTGGTGCGATTACATTATACTAGCATTGCACTGCATTGTACCTATACTGAAAGCTTCTGACATCATGCTGTGAGCATGGTCTTAGAAACTTTATGTAGCTTGGTGACCCGAGGGTCATCATGATGACCCTGGGTCACCATGTCAACGATCGGGCTCCCGCAATGACGCCGATCTGTAGGCAGATGGAGCGCCCGATCTGAAGGCAGAGGGAGCGCCCGTCCCTCTGCCTCCCTCTTGAATGCTGCAGTCACGCTCGATCATAGCATTTAGGGGGTTATCAGCCAAGGGCGGCGCTGACACCGCTCCTGGCTATTAGTGCAGAAGCTCAGCCACTGGCAGAGCTGAGCTGCTGCACTGATCTGGCAGGAAGTGCTGATATTTCAGCATTTCCTGTGCGATCATGCTGTGATTGGTCAGTCAGATTAATTGACCGATGACAGTGATCTGGGTGTGGGGACCCATGCCGTTGGTCGTATGGTTACACGCAGTGACAGTGTAAATGCATGACGGGCATAGCCCACCCTGGTGTGAGAACTGACACCCGGCCATGACGTGATGTGCTCGTTATTGGACATTAAGGGGTTAAAAGTTGATAAGATAATAATAGGGGACAAAGAAAAGGCTAAGACATTAAACAGGCACTTCTCATCTGTCGATAGTTCAAAAGGAAAGAGGAACGCAGCACTCACCGGAGTTGAAGGAGGTATATCTTCTTTATTAATAACGATACATCTTCACGGCACGGGGGAGTAGGGAGTGAGGAGCGTGTGAGGCAAGACGGACAACGGCCGTTTCGCGATGAACGGTAGCGCTTCTACGGGTCCAACGGTAGAAGCGCTACCGTTCATCGCGAAACGGCCGTTGTCCGTCTTGCCTCACACGCTCCTCACTCCCTACTCCCCCGTGCCGTGAAGATGTATCGTTATTAATAAAGAAGATATACCTCCTTCAACTCCGGTGAGTGCTGCGTTCCTCTTTCCTTTTGAACTATCGTCAGCTCTAACACTTGTTCCTGCACGCTAGCACCTCCGTGGTGAAGCATGTCTGACTTAGTGCACAGGTCCGATTAGTCCTCTGGTTGAGGAGTGGTGCCACTTTGCTTCATTCTTTGGTTGGACTTCTCATCTGTGTTCACCATGAACTGAAGGCTCCAGGGATATTTCAACAAGGCAAAAATCAAAGTTCACCACCTGATATACTAGTGTAATTGTAACACAAAGTGAAGTACGCCTGCGTCTGGGCAAATTAAACTTTGACAAATCCCCCGGCCCAGATGGCATTCATCCACGGATACTGAGGGAATTGGGCTCAGTAATTAACAGACCGCTGTATCTAATATTCTTAGACTCTCTTGTAACAGGGGTGGTGCCACAGGATTGGAGGAGGCTGATGTGATACCAATATATAAGAAAGGTAAGAAAATGGATCCAGATAACTCCCGTCCGGTAAGCCTGACATCAGTAGTGTGCAAAACATTTGAGGGCATTATAAGAGATGACCTGCAGAGCTATATTGTAGATAATAATATAATAACTGACAACCAGCACCTATTCATGAAGAATAAGTTGTGTCTAGTGTTGAGCAGTCCGATACTGCAAATATCGGGTATCGACGATATTTGCTGTATCGGAATTCCGATACCGAGTTCCGATATTTTTGCGATATCGGATACCGAAATCGGAAGTTCCCATAGTGCAATAATGCACTATAAGGGAGTGTGGGCGGTGCGTGGGCGGAGACTGCATGTCTCTGTGCAAGCGGGGACTGTGCGGGACTGCGGCCTGCCGGCGGTCTGTGTGGACTCTCTGGGGTCTGTGCGGCCTGCCAGGGGGTCTGTGCGGCCTCTCTGGGGTCTGTGCGGCCTGCCGGGGGGTCTGTGCGGCCTCTCGGGGGTCTGTGCGGCCTGCCGGGGGGTCTGTGTGGCCTCTCGGGGGTCTGTGCGGGCTGTCGGGGGGGTCTTTGTGTCTGTGCAGGCATCGTCCGATGGGACTACAAGTCCCATTGGACGATGCCTGCTACAATGACAGTGATTGACACATTAGCCAATGATGGGACAGTAGTAGTCCCATCATCCGGCTAATGTGTTGAATGTAAAAAAAATACTACATGCATGCTACATACATTCTACATACATGCTACATACTGCATACATACCACATGCTACATACATGCTACATACATGCTACATGCTACATGCATGCTACATACATGCTACATACCACATACATGCTACATACATGCTACATACATACTACATACATACTACATGCTACATACATGCTACATACAGCACATGCTACATACATGCTACATACTACATACATACTACATGCTACATACATGCTACATACATACTACATGCTACATACATACTACATGCTACACACATACTACACACATACTACATACATACTACATACATACTACATACATACATACAACATATATACTACATACATACATACTACATACATACTACATACATTACATACATACTACATGCATACTACATACATACTACATACATACTACATACATTACATACATACTACATACATACTACATACATTACATACATACTACATACATACTACATACATACTACATACATACATACTACGTACATACTACATACATACATACTACATACATACTATATACATTACATACATACTAGATACATACATACTACATACTACATACATACATACATACATACTACATTCATACTACATACAAAACATTCATACATTACATATAATACATACATACAGACATAGTGCATATAACATAGAGTACATACTCACCATTACTTGTCACTTTGTTCTCCGAAGCCAGTGTCATCAGTAAAAAAGATTAAAATAACAAACAACCACTATACCTCCCTGTCCGCAGAAATCCACGAGTGTCCCACGACGATCTCCCGTGGAGAGCAGCAGCATCAGCTGGTTTTTGGTGCGGTTTTTGGTGTGGTTTTTGATGATGTTTTTGGTGCAGGTTTTGGTGCAGTTTTTGATGCAGTTTTTGGTGCAGTTTTTGATGCTGTTTTTGGTGCAGGTTTTTGGTGCGGTTTTTGATGCAGATTTTTGGTGCTGTTTTTGATGCAGTTTTTGGTGCAGTTTTTTATGCAGGTTTTGATGCAGTTTTTGGTGCAGTTTTTGATGCTGTTTTTGATGCAGTTTTTGGTGCAGGTTTTTGATGCAGATTTTGGTGCAGTTTGATGCAGGTTTTTGGTGCGGTTTTTGATGCTGTTTTTGGTGCAGGTTTTTGGTGCGGTTTTTGATGCAGATTTTTGGTGCTGTTTTTGATGCAGTTTTTGGTGCAGTTTTTTATGCAGGTTTTGATGCAGTTTTTGATGCTGTTTTTGATGCAGTTTTTGGTGCAGGTTTTTGATGCAGATTTTGGTGCAGTTTGATGCAGGTTTTTGGTGTGGTTTTTGATGCAGGTTTTTGATGCGGTTTTTGATGCAGTTTTTGGAAATAAATAAATAAATGGAAAATGTGCATGATTTGAAAGGAAACATGCATGAAAAAACGGATTCGGAGGCCGGATTCATCATTTCACATCTCAGTTTCATCCATTTTTTGCCGGACCCGTCGCTGTGCATTTTTTCGCCAGACAGAAAAACCGTTCCTCTGTATGTGTTTTCCGTCTGGTGGAAACAGCTTTTTTGACAGATCCGGCAAAAAACAGATGAAACGTGTGGCCATCAGGCGCAATCCGGCACCAATACAACTCTATGAGAAAAAAATGGATCCGGCGGAAAAAAATGGATCCGGCGGAAAAATTGGATCTGGCAGAATAAAAAAAGGCTACGAACACAGTCCCATACTATTCTTGATGGGGCAAAGAAGAGATCCCACAAGTACCATATAAAATCTAGTTTATTAGTAAATAATAAAATAAAACAATAGATAAATCCAACCAATACATAAGATACCATGTAAGGAACGCCACGAAACAACAGAAATATGGGTCTACCTATATGTGTACAGCAACCTTCTACATGCAACAAAGGCTAGAAGATGACAACGTATATCCTAGTTATATACGTTGTCATCTTCTAGCCTTTGTTGCATGTAGAAGTTTGCTGTTCACATATAGGTAGACCCATATTTCTGTTGTTTCGTGGCGTTCCTTACATGGTATCTTATGTATTGGTTGGATTTATCTATTGTTTTATTTTATTATTTACTAATAAACTAGATTTTATATGGTACTTGTGGGATCTCTTCTTTGCCCCATCAAGAATAGTATGGGACTGTGTTCGTAGTGTAGTTGAAGTGCCCTATGTGATATTTGGACATTAGTGATTTACAGAATAAAAAAAGGATCCGGCGGTAAAAAAACCCGGATCCAGCGGAAAAAAATGGATCCGGCGGAAAAAGGATCCAGCGGAAAAAAACAGATCCGGCGGAATAAAAAAAAGGATCTAGCGGAAAAAAACGGATCCGGCGGAAAAAACAGATTCTGCAAATATGCTCGCAGGATGCGTTTTTTACCCATAGACTTGTATTAGTGATGGATGGCTATGTGTTTTGGCGGACCGTCGGCACGAAAAAACGTTCAAGTGAACGTTTTTTGTCCATCGCATCCGCCATTTTCTACAGCGCATGCGCTGCCGAAACTCCGCCCCCTCCTCCCCGGACTTCAGAATGGGCAGTGGATGTGTTGAAACACTGCATCCGCTGCCCACGTTGTGCGCAAATTTCACAACAAGCGTCGGTACGTCAGCCTGACGCATAGCGACGGACCCGTACCAACGCAAGGGTGAAAGAGGCCTTAATGAACGTTGAATTTATAAAAAACGGCGTGGGCTCCCGCGCAATTTTCTGCGTCAGAGGGGGAAAGCCGATGGCCGGGGGCCAATATTTGTAGCCTGCTATGAATATCAGCCCGCAGCTGTCTGCGTAGCCTTTACTGGCTATTAAAATAGGGGACCCCCCAAAAAAATAACGCAGACAGCTGCAGGCTGATATTCATAGCCTAGAGAGGGGCCATGGATATTGCCCCCCGGCTACAAATACCAGTCCACAGCTGCCCCGGAAATGGCGCATCTGTAAGATGCGCCAATTCCGGCACTTAGCCCCTCTCTTCCCACTCCCATGTAGCGGTGGGATATGGGGTAATAAGGGGTTAATGTCACCTTGCTATCATAAGGTGACATTAAGCCAGGTTAATAACGGAGAGGCGTCAATAAGACGCCTATCCATTATTAATCCAATAGTTATAAAGGGTTAATAAAACACACACACATTAGGAAAAAAGTATTTTAATATTCATTTCACCATACTTACCATACTTCAGCGCCTGAAAAAACGTAAAATAATAAACCGTATACTACCTGTCCGCCGTGGTCCAATTAATAATGAGTGTCCCACAATGATCTCCCCTATAGAACAGTGACATCTGGTGATGTCACTGCTCTTTAGGACCTTCAGTGACACACTGACAGAAGACAATGGCTCCTGCAGTGCATCACTGAACTATAGTAACCTCTGAGTCTCACTTTATGGCAATTGCTGCGTGAGAACATTTCTCACACAGCAATGGCATAAAGTAAGACTAGGGACTATTTTTTTACAGCGGCGGAGGAATACAGTGCGGAAGGATACCTTCCTCCCGTCATTGTGTTCCTGGAGAGCGGTCGCATCAGCTGATGCTGTCGTTCTCCATGGGAGATCGTCGTGGAACACTCATGGATTTCTGCAGACAGGGAGTATATTGGTTGTTTGTTATTTTAATCTTTTTTACAGATGACACTGGCTTTGGGGAGCAAAGTTACAAGTAATGATGAGTATGTAATCTATGTTTAATATACTGTATGTCTATATGTATGTATTGTATGTAATGTATGAATGTATTGTATGTAGTATGTATGTAGTATGTATGTATGTATGTAGTTTGTATGTAGTATGTATGTATGTATGTAGTATGTATGTAATGTATGTAGTATGTATGCAATGTATGTAGTATGTATGTATGTAGTCTGCATGTATATAGTATGTATGTAATGTATGTAGTATGTATGTAGTATGTATGTATGTAGTATGTATGTGGCATGTAGTATGTATGTAGCATGTATGTAGTATGTATGTAGCATGCATGTACATGTAGCATGTATGTAGCATGTATGTATTGTTGTGCAGTGACCCATGTTACAGACAGGGGGTGCTGTGTGTGCGCTTCAAGATGCGCTTGGAGGCATAAATGTGATGAGACAAAGTGTGTGTTGCAGAGGAAGACACTCTGCGCTGTCAGTCTGAAGTTAGGTTGATGTGCTGGGACCTGTAGTCCCACAAGTAATTGTGTAATGCTAATGGGAGACTGGCAGGGCTAGTTATGAGAGACGGGAGAGTCAAACTAGCCACACACACCCATACTCCCACCCAGGGGAGTGGTTACACCTAGATAATGTGACCAGGGTGTGGGTCACAGGGGGCAGAGTGTATGGATCTGTTTTTTCCATGTGCAAGGTCCTGGACGGTTGGTGTTGGAGTCTCCTGGTATGGAGAAGTCCTGGAAGCACCTGAGACCGGGGATCTAGTGGACGGACAGTGTTGGAGTCTTCTGGCAGTGGAGATGTCCTGGAAGCACTGAAGAGTGAGTCCTGCAATAGCCTGTGTGTTGGATTGTCCTGAAGTGGGCTGGAGTCCTGGAAGCACTGCTGAGGCTATGGACTGAATGCTTGAGGTGTTGGATTGTCCTGCTATGGACTGGAGTCCTGCAAGCACCTGGTAAGAGTGAGTCCTGCAATAGCCCGTGTGTTGGATTGTCCTGCTATGGACTGGATTCCTGGAAGCACTGCTGAGGCTATGGACTGAATTCTCGAGGTGTTGGATTGTCCTGGTGTAGGCTGGAGTCCTGCAAGCACCTGGTAAGAGTGTGAGTCCTGGAATGGTCAGGGTGTTGGATTGTCCTGGGATGGACTAGAGTCCTGCAAGCACCTGGTAAGATCATGGACTGATGGCCTGTGTGTTGGAAGTGCCTGCGATTGGACTTCCTGGAAGCGCATGGAAAGGCTGCATGTACAGAGCCTGAGACGGTTTCTATGTTGGGGAAGCTACAGTTCCTACTGTGGGTCTGGACTATCCGAGGTGCCTGGTCACAAGGACGGTGATCCCAGTGAGGCAGTTACCCTGTGAACCAGCACTGGCAGGAGTCAGTATGTGGAGCTGGAGCTCCTGAGAGGTAACCCCTGGTATGGGAAAAAAATCTGTAATATACGGCAGAGATGTATCTGCCATTGGAACAGACTGCTGGTGGTTAATATGTTCCGTTGATGCATACAATGAACTGTGCAGTCACCTGGTGACTGAAGAGAAAAAGCGTGACTATTGAATGCTTTGTAAAGCCACACGTGTTAAAGTAATAGACTATGTGTAAGCTCGTGGTGTGTAACCTGGCTTACGGTGCGGTTTATGATGCTTTAATAAACCGGAATGGACTTAATTTGTGTGAGATATCGTGCCTGTATGCGTTATTCCCGTGCAAAGCGAGTGTCCCCCAAGACCCGAAGTAAGGGAAACGCTACACTATGTAGTATGTATGTAGTATGTATGTAGTATGTATGTAGTATGTATGTAGCATGTAGTATGTATGTAGCATGTATGTAGCATGTATGTATGTATGTAGTATGTATGTAGTATTTTTTCTTTTTTTTACATTTAACACATTAGCAGGATGATGGGACTACTACTGTCCCATCATTGGCTAATGTGTCAATCACTGTCACTGTAGCAAGCATCGTCCGATGGGACTTGTAGCCCGACTGGCCCGCACAGAGCCCCGGCAGCCCACACATAGCCCTGGCAGGCACGCACAGACCCCCGGCAGCCCGCACAGATCCCCGAGATGCCCGTACAGATCCCCGGCAGGCCCGCACAGACCCCGCCCGCACACACAGACACGCACAGTGTCCGCCCACACTCTTCCCCCCTCTAGAACAGGATGTAGAAGCACAGAAAGGGCTTATTTACATTCCAATATTTGTGTCCCATTGACTTGCATTGGTATCGGGTATCGGTATCGGCGATATCTGATATTTTTTTGATATCGGCCGATCCAGTCCGATACCGATACTTTTGGATATCGGAAGGTATCGCTCAACACTAGTCGTATCTAACATGTTGAGTTTCTGTGAGGAGGTAAGTGCAAATCTGGCTGTAGGTAATGCGGCTCATGTGATTTATCTGGACTTTATAAAGGCATCTGATACTGGTCCATATAACAGCCTTAGGCCGGAGTCACACTACCGTATAATACGGACGAGTGCTATGTGATAAAACATTGCATAGCACTCGGACCAATGTTAATCTATGGGGCAATCTACGTGTGAGAGAAAACACAGCATGCTGCGATTTGCACCGTATATCGGCCGAGAATGGCCAATGAAAGTCTATGGGTGCGAGAAATTTAATGTGCAATACATACAGTAGTCACATCACAAACGTTTCGGTCTGTCAAGACCTTCATCAGTGTGCAAATAGATTAGCTTCTGTGACAAGCGGTGGACACCGCGTTCCGAGGCATATACGCCCCCTCACACCCTTTTTGATCCTCCATATGAGGTAACCGTCGTGCCACCATCATACCCTTTCTATTGCCTACCATAACATGTGTGCCTACTGCACATATCAATGCTAATCTATTTGCATACCGATGGAGGTCTTGACAGACCAGAACGTTTGTGATGTGACTACTTTATGTATTGCACTTTAAAATTCTTCACTGCATTCAAGAGAGTGTGCCCGGTCTTCTATATCACATTCTACGGTTTGGGAACCTACCGGAGGCACCTCCATCTCTGACTGTGCTAGCAAATTTCCTGTTGTATGGGAGCAAGAAAATCTTGCACACCATACGGACGCACCGGTGTCCTTTAGAAAAGCTGGCAATTCAGTGCGGTGTACAGTAAAATCACACTGACAGGTTAGAATAGAATAAATGGAATAAATGTCTACACATAGAAGAGGTATATATATATATATATATATATATATATATATATATATATATGTCATTGACGCATATATATACACTCACTGGCCACTTTATTAGGTACACCTGTCCAACTTCTTGTTAACACTTAATTTCTAATCAGCCAATCACATGGCGGCAACTCAGTGCATTTAGGCATGTAGACATGGTCAAGACAATCTCCTGCAGTTCAAACCGAGCATCAGTATGGGGAAGAAAGGTGATTTGAGTGCCTTTGAACGTGGCATGGTTGTTGGTGCCAGAAGGGCTGGTCTGAGTATTTCAGAAACTGCTGATCTACTGGGATTTTCATGCACAACCATCTCTAGGGTTTACAGAGAATGGTCCGAAAAAGAAAAAAAATCCAGTGAGCGGCAGTTCTGTGGGCGGAAATGCCTTGTTGATGCCAGAGGTCAGAGGAGAATGGGCAGACTGGTTCGAGCTGATAGAAAGGCAACAGTGACTCAAATCGCCACCCGTTACAACCAAGGTAGGCCTAAGAGCATCTCTGAACGCACAGTGCGTCGAACTTTGAGGCAGATGGGCTACAGCAGCAGAAGACCACACCGGGTACCACTCCTTTCAGCTAAGAACAGGAAACTGAGGCTACAATTTGTACAAGCTCATCGAAATTGGACAGTAGAAGATTGGAAAAACGTTGCTTGGTCTGATGAATCTCGATTTCTGCTGCGACATTCGGATGGTAGGGTCAGAATTTGGCGTAAACAACATGAAAGCATGGATCCATCCTGCCTTGTATGGAGCATCTTTGGGATGTGCAGCCGACAAATCTGCGGCAACTGTGTGATGCCATCATGTCAATATGGACCAAAATCTCTGAGGAATGCTTCCAGCACCTTGTTGAATCTATGCCACGAAGAATTGAGGCAGTTCTGAAGGCAAAAGGGGGTCCAACCCGTTACTAGCATGGTGTACCTAATAAAGTGGCCGGTGAGTGTATATATATATATATATACTGTATATAGTAAACAAAAAGGGAAACAGCACAAAAAAAGGACTTTAATGCCCTGTGGGCATGTTTTTGTGCTGTTTTCCTTTTTGTTTACTGTCTGGAAGGCCATTGGAATGCTGGTCAGGGAAGCGTGCACGCTTTAAGGTAATTTTCTGGTGCTGTTCCCCTTTTCCTACCTATATATATATATATATATATATATATATATATATATATATATATATACAGTTATATGAAAAAGTTTGGGCACCCCTATTAATCTTAAGCTTAATGTTTTATAAAAATTGTTTTTTTTTGCAACAGCTATTTCAGTTTCATATATCTAATAGCTGTTGGACACAGTAATGTTTCTGCCTTGAAATGAGGTTTATTGTACTAACAGAAAATGTGCAATCTGCATTCAAACAAAATTTGACAGGTGCATAAGTATGGGCACTCTTATCATTTTCTTGTTTTAAATACTCCTACCTCCTTTTTACTGACTTACTAAAGCACTTTTTTTTGTTTTGTAACCTCATTGAGCTTTGAACTTCATAGCCAGGTGTATGCAATCATGAGAAAAGCTACTTAAAGTGGCCACTTGCAAGTTGTTCTCCTGTTTGAATCTCCTCTGAAGAGTGGCATCATGGGCTCCTCAAAACAACTGTCAAATGATCTGAAAACAAAGATTATTCAACATAGTTGTTCAGGGGAAGGATACAAAAAGCTGTCTCAGAGATTTAACCTGTCAATTTCCACTGTGAGGAACATAGTAAGGAAATGGAAGAACACAGGTACAGTTCTTGTTAAGGCCAGAAGTGGCAGGCCAAGAAAAACATCAGAAAGGCAGAGAAGAAGAATGGTGAGATCAGTCAAGGACAATCCTCAGACCACCTCCAGAGAGCTGCAGCATCAACTTGCTGCAGATGGTGTCACTGTGCATCTGTCAACTATACAACGCACTTTGTACAAGGAGAAGCTGTATGGGAGAGTGATGCGAAAGAAGCCATTTCTGCAAGCACGCCACAAACAGAGTCGGCTGAGGTATGCAAAAGCACATTTGGAGAAGCCAATCTCTTTTTGGAAGAAGGTCCTGTGGACTGATGAAACCTAGATTCAGTTGTTTGGTCATACAAAAAGGCGTTATGCATGGTGGCAAAAAAACACAGCATTCCAAGAAAAACACTTGCTACCCACAGTAAAATTTGGTGGAGGTTCCATCATGATTTGGGGCTGTGTGGCCAATGCCGGCACCGGGAATCTTGTTAAAGTTGAGGGACGCATGGATTCCTCTCAGTATCAGCAGATTCTTGACAATAACGTTCATGATTCAGTGACAAAGTTGAAGTTACGCAGGGGATGGATCTTTCAGCAAGACAATGATCCAAAACACCGCTCCAAATCTACTCAGGCATTCATGCAGAGGAACAATTACACTGTTTTGGAATGGCCATCCCAGTCCCCAGACCTGAATATCATTGAACATCTGTGGGATCATTTGAAGAGTGCTGTCCATGCTCGGCGACCATCAAACTTAACTGAACTGGAATTGTTTTGTAAAGAGGAATGGTCAAAAATACCTTCATCCAGGATCCAGGAACTCATTAAAAGCTACAGGAAGCGACTAGAGGCTGTTATTTTTGCAAAAAGAGGATCTACTAAATATTAATGTCACTTTTCTGGTGAGGTGCCCATACTTATGCACCTGTCAAATTTTGTTTGAATGCAGATTGCACATTTTCTGTTAGCACAATAAACCTCATTTCAAGGCAGAAACATGACTGTGTCCAACAGTTATTAGATATATGAAACTGAAATAGCTGTTGCAAAAAAAACAATTTTTATAAAACATTAAGCTTAAGATTAATAGGGGTGCCCAAACTTTTTCATGTAACTGTATGTGTATATATATATATATATATATATATATATATATATATATATACATATATATATATATATATATATATATATATATATATATATATATATATATAGAATAGCCGATAATTCAATTGTCGGGTTTTGTAAAATTATTGCAGAACCCGACAGGATATGAGACATGGTTTGCATACAGTAAACCATTGCATATCTGTTATATTTTATATATCCCTCCCTAACAATGTTAGTAGTGTGTGTGAAATTTGGGAGCTGTAGGTGTTAAATTAAAGAATTAATTCACGGAAAAACTGGCGTGGGCTCCGGCGCAATTTTCTCCACCAGAGAGGGAAAGCCAGTGACTGAGGGCAGATATTAATAGCCTAGAGAGGGACCATGGTTATTCACCCCCCCCCCCGGCTAAAAACATCTGCCCCAGCCACCCCAGAAAAGGCGCATCTGTAAGGTGCGCCTATTCCGGCACTTAGCCTCTCTCTTCCCATTGCCCTGTAGCATTGGCATATGGGGTAATTAGGGGTTAATGTCACCTTGCTATTGTAAGGTGACATTAAGCCTGGTTAATAATGGAGAGGTGTCAATAAGACACCTCTCCATTATACTAGAAGGAGGCCTCTCCTACATTACACAGGATAGAGACCACTCCTACATTATACGGGATGGAGACCTCTTCTATATTACACATGATGGAGACCTTTCCTATATTTCACTGGATGGAGGCCTCTCCTATATTACATGGGATGGAGGCCTCTGCTATATTACACGGGACAGAGGCCTCTCCTATATTACACGGGATTGAGGCTTCTCCTATATTACACGGGATAGAGGCCTCTCCTATATTACACAAGATGGAGGCCTTTCCTATATTACACTGTATGGAGGCCTCTCCTATATTACATGGGATGGAGGCCTTTGCTATATTACACGGGATGGAGGCCTCTGCTACATTACATGGGATGGAGGCCTCTCCTATATTACATGGGATGGAGGCCTCTCCTATATTACACGGGATGGAGGCCTCTCTTATATTACATGGGATGGAGGCCTCTCCTATAGTACACTGGATGGAGGCCTCTCCTATATTACACAAGATGGAGGCCTCTCCTATATTACAAAGGATGGAGGCCTCTCTTATATTACATGGGATGGAGGCCTCTCCTATAGTACACTGGATGGAGGCCTCTGATATATAACACAAGATGGAGGCCTCTCCTATATTACACAGGATGGAGGCCTCTCCTATATTACACAGGATGGAGGCCTCTCCTATATTACACTGGATGGGGGCCTCTCCTATATTACACGAGATGAAGGCCTCTCTTATATTACACAGGACGGAGGCCTCTCCTATATTACACAGGATGGAGGCCTCTCCTATATTACACTGGATGGAGGACTCTCCTATATTACACGAGATGAAGGCCTCTCCTATATTACACAGGATGGAGGCCTCTCCTATATTACACTGGATGGAGGTCTCTCCTATATTACACTGGATGGAGGACTCTCCTATATTACACGGGATGGAGGCCTGTCCTATATTACACGGGATGGAGGCCTCTCATTTGATGAAAGGCTGGTGGAAAAGTTGGGCTTGTTTAGCTTAGTAAAAAGATGCTTCAGAGAGGTTCTGGTTTATATGTAGAAATATATGTGTGGTCAGTACAGATGACGGCACAGGACTTATTCCTTCCAAGGACTATACTAAGAACCAGGGGGTGCTAATTACGGGTGGAAGAAAAGCGATTCCGTCAGCTAAATAGGAAAGGGTTCTTTACAGTTACAGCAGTCAGACTGTGGAATGCGACCACAAAAAGTAGTAATGGCCGACACTGTAATAGCTTTTATACAAGGGCCAGATGATTTCCTTGATACACATAACCTTGCTAGTTATAGTTAAACTACTGACGAAATGTACAATTGGTGGAGAAAGGTTGAACTTGATGGACTGAGGTCTTTATTCAACCTACGTAACTATGTAACTTCGTAAAAATGCAGCATAAAAAATGAAAATGAGTCAAGCCCAAAGGGCAATTTTGATTTGGCACAAAGTTCACATTATGAAGAATATGGCTTAAAAAAATCCCACCAATGATGAATTGGGCCCTAGGACTCCAGCTCAGCTTAGATTAGGAGTTACATAGCGCAAGGAGATGGCTCTCCCGGCAGCACAGAGTATTTCAGAAGAGAAATGTACTGCTGCTGCTGCTCATATTAGTGAGGATGGAGCTGCAAGCCACAATGTCATCATGGGAAGAATAGAAAGTTAAAGAGCAGTCGCGAAGCAGGAGTTACATACTGTAGTGGAAGAAGCAAGATCTCCTAGCAGCACAGAGTATTTAAAAAATCTATGGATCTTTTAGGGGACAATGGATAATACATTCTTATGTTACTTTACCGGGGGAAGGCTAAGTGGTATAAACTGAAAGCAATGGGCCCTAGTGAGAAATCTCCAACAGATCCTTAACTAGCATGGGTGTTCAATAGTATTGAGAGCTTTGGGGTCCGTTTAGGCTCGGGGGGCTGGTGAGACTGCATCCCCTACACCTATAAGAGTATGTTCCCATGGTCAGTAAACACTGTGGGTTGTGCGCTACACACATCCACAGTGTCCAGATGTTACAGCATAGTGGATGGGATTTCAAGAAATCCCATCTCCACTATGCGTGCACTGCGTAACCGGACATGCGGCACGTCTTTCCAGACTGCAGCATGTCTCCGCAAGATAAATATCACCGTCCAATGTATAGGATGCGGTGATTCCGAACGGCTCAATGAACACATGCGGAATCACTGCACATACAAAAGCCGGCAGCGCTTTGGACGGAGCAGACATGTGCATCCAAAGCGGTGCCGATTACTGACCGTGGGGACATTACCTTATAGTCATGCTCTTGGGCAGGTCATTATTTCTTATTAAAAAACGTACCATCAAAACGTTAGATAGCAGAAAAGTATTGTTTCCCAGCAGCACAGAGTATTTGAGGAGAGGGTTTACAACTAAACTGGGAAGCGGTGATCGATTGTTGGGTGTATGACGGCCAATATGGTTACCATTTAGTATCATTGTATCACACTTTTAGATCCCAGTGTAACAAATCACAGACAATTTCATGGAACTATAGAAAGGAGGAATTTTAGAGAGCGGCGACTAATTGATTAAATCTCTGTGACGACTTTGTAGAAAATATTACTTTTACATAAATGTTAATTTTAATTAGAGACGGCATTTGATTGTGAGACATTGGCGCGGTGGAGATGTTGTGAGTAACTTCATTAGTGCGGATTCATTCCCTGATTTGCTCCTCAATTACATTTCCATTGCAAATCGCCACCTTTGATAAAGTGTAATCAATCCGCGAGGAGGACAAAATGCGTCGCCACTAGCATCCAGGCGGGTGCAGGAGTTAATGTTGGGTTTATGGATATATCAACTAGATGAGGAAATGTAAATGAGGGATAATTACTGTACATTGTAACACCATCAGCAGCTGATCTTCCAGCCGATGGATGAGACGCAATATTACACTTTCTGCAGAAAATCATGACAAATGTCCAAAAATAATCATGGAAAATACAATGTGGCCAATCCATCAAACCATTTTCTCCAGAATTCTGGCACAACATTTTTTAAATGTTGCAAAGTTCTTGCTCATCTTGTACCTGCACCAATATTCTATTTGTCATTTTCATACCAGTTCCAGAAAACCCGAACTGGACAACATTCCGTATGGTGAAGCAGAGCTGCTGAAAGACGTGCAAAATCCATTATCAGGCGTCCAGCTATGGATGACAAATTTTACCTCAGTGATCTCTTCAGTAAGACTAGTTGACTGGAATGTTAACCACAAATCACGAGGAGTCAGGACCAAGGAATATTCTAGATAACAATAAAAAACATCTACGGAATAGGGGGAGGAGAGGGAAAATGTTCTCTGTCCATGGTTCAAATTATTTGTCAATATCCTCCCCGTGTGTCATAAATACAGCTTTTCTTGTAATATTCATGCCAGAGAGATCTATCATCTATCTATCTATCTATCTATCTATCTATCTATCTATCTATCTATCTATCTATCTATCTATCTATCTATCTATCTATCTATTTTCATGGGTTTATTGCGACAGAGAGGAGCCAAAAGACTGCAGCGTCTGATTTCTCCTACTCCTGCTCTGATCAGAAGCACCTCACCTTCTTATTAAACACTGCAGGTGTCTTTAAGCGGTGCAGGGGTTAATCTGCTCAGTTGAGAGCTCCTGGAAGCTTTCCTGCATTAAGGCTGTGTGCACATGTTCCGGATATTTTGCGGTTTTTTGCCATAAAACTGCGATAAAACCGCAAAAAAAAACGCTCACATTAAGCATCCTATTAAAAGAATGCAATCCGCATTTTGTATGCACATGCTGCGTTTTTTTCCTGAGCGGAAACGCATTCTGGAAAAAAGTGCAGCATGTTCATTAATTTGCGGAATCGTGGGGATTCCGCACACATAGGAATGCATTGATCCGCTTACTTCCCACATGTGGCTATGCCCACCATACGGGAAGTAAGCAGATCATGTGCGGATGGTACCCAGGGTGGAGGAGAGGAGACTCTCCTCCACGGACTGGGCTCCATATAATTGTTAAAAAAAAGAATTAAAATAAAAAATCGTGATATACTCACCTTCCGATGGTCCCGTGCACCGCTGAGAAGATCGGGATCGGGTACATGGCCCTGGCATCATCACCATCAGAAGTAACCTGGCGAGCAGGGTGAGCAAGGGCGTGACTTCTATCTATGATCTATCTATCTCAGGGGTAGACATACCATTGTTGTATCCTGTTTTGGAGTCACTACAGCCTCCAAAGCATCTTATGTCACATACACATTAGTGCACCGCCGCCTTCTGTTTGGGACCACCATTGTTCTTTCTCACATCGATCTACTATCTTCTATAATCGTTATTTATATCTATCCATCATCAATCGTTATAACTCCATGAACACTTATTTATAGTAATAGACAAGAGATTTTAACTTTACTGACTATTTATGTTATTAATTTTGTTTTGTTCTCTGAAAAACAACAACAAAAAGGATAATGTACAAGCAAACATTTATATTCAGAGGCTCATACTTTGCCCCTGACACATAATGGGGGTAAATCTTGCTGTCAGGGGCCCTTTAATATGTTCAACCCTTACAATTCAATCCCAAAAGCAGAGTAGACCCCCACACAGAGGACCATCCTTGGATCACTAGTCATGGCTGCTCCCTCCTCAGACATCAGGGTAGAATCAGCGCCATTCAGCTCATCCTCAGGAATGTAAATGTTGCACTACAATGCTGATATGCTTTATTATAACGTCTGAAATATTCTCAGATCAGGAATTGCTTTATTTGTGCCTCGTTCATTCGTTTGCTTCTCCTCAAGGTTAGAGTGAGCAATCACCTTCTCCCGGCACATTGGACTCAATGGTGAGAAGTTCAGCCGCCCTGGAATTATAATTGCATATTGCTTCGCTCTACTCCTCCAGCGCGGGGAGCAGCTGACATTTGTTACAGCGCAGGCGTTACACTTGTACTTGGTACTAAATATAGATATTTTATCATCTTTATGTGTTTTTCTGATGGCCCCATCATTTCCAAATTGTATATTTTTATTACTTTTCTCCCCAGGGCTCAATTGAAAATCAAACTAGCCATAAATATGGCAATAATGAAGATCCTGCCTATCGATGCTTTAGCAATCAAGTTCATATTGAAGTTGACAACTGCCACGATAACGCCGGAATTTGCAAGTCTGGGAATATTTATCATCCATATAATAAGATGCAGATGCAATTTTATAAAATTAGTTTTGTTCTAGTTAAAGGACCTGCTTGCTTTACTGGAGAGTAAACTGTTTATAATGCATGCCAGGACACGTAATAATCATTCGCTTCTTCCATAAATGCTGGTTTATTGTAAAAAAAAAAAAAAAAATGAAAAATATGAAGATATACGATAAATCTCTTTGCCCCTGACCACGAAGTGGTAGTCAGCAGTAAAAAGAAAAAGAAAAAAAAGATCACACAGGTCTGCACACTTCAATGATAATTATCTGTATTGCTCCAATGTGGCAACTTTGGAAGCAACATTGATTTCAAAGCTCTTTCCATTTTTCTTCTTGTACAAAACTGTGTCTCCATGGTAACAGACTACAAAGTCAGTGTGTAGTCTGATCCTGCAGTCATGTATTACTGTTTTCCATTTGCTTCCTGTTTTACTATCTGTTGGTTATCAATAGATAGCACATAAGAAAAAAGATTGGGACCCTTGGAGAGGGGAGCTTAGCCCTTTCTGGCCTCTGTTTCTTTGCTTTGCAGTGGTAAGAAATACCGTGAACATTAAAATCTTGCAGTAACAAAAGAGTGGCTCAAACAGGGTGCAGCTATAGTGGGTGAAGGGATTACAGTCACACTGAGTCCTGGGGCCTAGGCGGGTCCAAAATGACCCTTTGGCCCATATGAGAAGACAACAAGCCTTATATTGCTTGACTGGGTTAAAAAGTAATGGATACTTTTTGTAGGGGTAGGACAACACCATGAACTCTGTCCTTGGTTGCAAATTCTGGCATCCTAAACTTATACCAGTATCAGCCATTAAGACCATTCTCTTCTATGTAAACCACTGGACACACCCTGGAGCTGTTTTAAAGGTGTTGTCCACTAATCGGCCAGCCCCTTCTGAACCCCTTTGTTTGCCCTATTATAATAATAGCACCTATACTCAGCTCCAGTGCCGGTGCCCTTCCAGCGGTGTCGACACTATATCTCCCTTGGATTGCATGACATTGTAATGTCACACAATCCCTGTGGCCAATCAGCCCTGGCTTTACTCTCCTGTTCTATGGATGTAATTGACATGTGAAGAAAGTGAGTGAGAGATCAACAGCAGTCCTTACTTCCTTCGGATATCTTGATTTGTATGAAAAAAGGGAGAGTGAAGCTAGTGCTGATTGGCTGCGGGGATTGCGTGACATAACAATGTCATGCACTCCCCAGGAGAAATAGAGCTGAAACCACTGGAACTGTTTTGGCACCGGAGGCGAGGTTAAGTGTTTTTATTTTACTGGAGGTAAACATATGGATTAGGAAGTGGTTGTCTGAGCAGTGGCAACCCCTTTAACAGACTTACTTTTGCTGAATTGCATAATGAGATGGTATACTGAGGGTGGCACTGTGCCTAGCAGTTCAAAATATGGCTACCACAAACAGGCTTGGTGCTAGCCACTCAAGTTAGCAGATACCAGGGGTTGCCTTGTCTTCAGCCTTTAACCACTGTATAGAAATCTGTCATGTTACAGGGACTTCTAGGCTGGGGCCACAAAGTCAGCGGACTGCCAGTGGAGCAAGCTGAAAAAATGGTCAGGGAGCTGGGTCCAAACCAGGAGAGCAGACAAGGTAAGGGAATGGTTAGTAAACCAGCTGAGGTCAGAAACAGGAAAATGGTTAGAAAACAGGAGCTGAAAATCAGTGTTTGAACCAGGCAAACAGAACTATAACTGGCAGCATCCAGCAGGCATCTGGGAGCTTTTGTAGACTGTGCAGGAGCTGATTACTCCAGCTGACAGCAAACACACCCATACTCCCAAAGAAACCATAGAAATGTCACCCATAGATATTTTCTTCTATGTTGGAATCATTGACTGGGTGGATCAGAGAAATGTGGTAGATATAGTACGTCTTAACTTCAACAAAGCATATTCTTCCTGCAGGTATGTTTGCTACTGCTACCCAACTTTACAACCTGTGATATTACTTGCTTGTATTTTCTTGCCATGTTTTGGAACTGACCACTTTATTACCCACTTCACCACTTTTCTTTATGACCTGCTTGTTTACTTTGCTTGTTATATATCCTGCATCTGGATGTTTTAATTATCTGATAAAGATGAGCACAGGCCTCTCCCCTGTGTTTCACAGTTGAATGCATTTGTAAGCAAATATATTATGAGTAAGGAGTCTGCATAGACTTTTCTGCTCAATGCATCACTTAAGGCAAGCACTTTAGTGTACTGCAATGAATTAGACCATAATTTAACCAGAAGGGAACTGAAGGTAACTGGATACATAGTTACAGTAAACAATGCCCTTACAATCCCTACACCTAATAATTAAGTGGTCATCTCTCTATCCATCATTCCCATACATCTCACCTTCTCCTCAGAACCGTTCCTCAACATACAATCCTGTATCTCTAAATACAGACATCCACCTCATCCCCTCTCCTGCTCCCACCTAACACTTTCTCTGCTCCTCCCCACTGCCAATGGTATCTCTCCAAATCCTGGTCCTCCTCAGCATATCCCCACAGTCACTTTTATCTCCCATCCACGATCTATAACAAGTTTCCACAACCATTCTAACTTCATACCTAATTGCCCAGCCTCTGCTCCCCTTGTCCCTTTAACAGGAGCTCCATGGAATGCTTGATCTTTCTGCAAAACTTTCATACAGCCATGATCTTTTCATTACTAACAAACTAATTCCTTGGCAACACTGAAACCTAACTCATCCCCTCTGACACAGTCTCTCCAGCTGCACTTTCTTATGGTGGACTCCCCCAATTCCACTGCCACCCTCTATTATTCTCTCTTCTTGTGAGGAGCACTCTGTGTGCATCCATTCCTCCTCCAACCGGCTGTCATTTACCACCAGCCACCACTTTTTTGACCACTTCATCATCTGGCTGCTTCCTTTCCACTGACATCCCTACTATCATCATGAGTGACTTCAAAATCTCCATTGACCCTTCCCACTCAGCTGTCTCTAAGCTTCTTTCTCTCACATCCTTCTTCGGCCTTGCTCAATTGTCTTCTGCAGCTATTCACAAAGATGGTTACATACTGGACCTAATCTTCACCCACCTCTGTTCCCTATCTTACATCTACAACTCACTTCCCCATCTGTCTGACCAAAACTTACTTACATTTTCTTTTCTCTCCGCTCCAGGTGCACAATTCCCACTCCACAAACTTGCACACCCTCACAGACATCTCAAACACCTTGATTTACACTCACATTCTGAATCCCTTCTCCCTCTTGTAGACATAAATTCCTTAAGCACACCAAAGTTTTCATATTCAACAGTCAACCCTGGCACACCAGCCTGACTAAAGAACTGAAGCATTTTTCCAGGGTTGCTGAGCATAGATGGAAAAGATCCCAATTCAACAAGCACTTCATCACATTCAAACAGTCCCTCACTATGTTTAAGTCCACACTAATTGCAGCAAAACAAACATGCTTCTCATCTCTCACATCCTACCTGTCTCATAACCCTTAACAGATATTTAACTTTTTCAATTTTCTCTCTCTCTTCTCAGCTGAAGACTTTGGCTCATTCTTCATGCAAAAGATTGATAACATCAAACAAAGCTTTGGACTAGTCATCAGAGCCCCTCCTCATAACTACTCAGCCCTCCTCCTCCAAAACCAGTTTTCCAGACATTACGGAAGATCAACTTTCATCTTTATTCTTCTACTCTCCAGATCACCATCTGTTCACTTGACCCTTTCCCATCCCACCTCATGCCAAACCTAACCCATCCCTTCAACCTATCACTAATAACTGGTGTCTTCTTGTTCTTGTTTCAAACATGCCTGAATCACACCCATCCTCAAAAAGCTCTCGAGCAATCCTATGTGTCCAGCTATCACCCCATATCACTTCTCCCCTATGCCACAAAACTACTGAAACAACACGTTCATCTTGAACTGTATTTCCACCTCTCCTCTTTCTCCCTCTTTGACCACTTGCAATCTGGTTTCCGACCTCATCATTCCACTGAAACTGCCCTGACCAAAGTCACCAATGACCTATTAACCACCAAATCCAAGCAACGCTACTCCAACTTAAACATTTCCTGGATACGCACACTCCTTAATAAATAATCTGCAAATACACTAGTGCATGCGCTCATCAGCACCCGCCTCAACTGCTGCAACTTCCTGCTCTGTGGCTTCACCTCTAACTCTCTCACACCCCTCCAATCTATTCTAAACTCTGCTGTCTGACTAATCCACCTGTCCCCCCACTATTCCCAGGCCTCTAATTTCTGTCAATCTCTTCACTAGCTCCCTATTGGCCAGAGACTCCAGTTCAAAACCCAAATCATGGCATAGAAACCCATCCACAACCTGTCTCCTCCATACATCTGTGAACTAGTCTCCCGGTACGTACCTTAACACAACCTCACCACAAGATCTCCTTCTCTACTCCCCTCTTATCTCCACTTTCCACAATCGCATACTGGATTTCTCCTGCTCACTCCTACTTTGGAACGCTCTAAATCACCATATCAGACTCTCGCCTATCGTGGAAATCTTCAAAAGGAACCTGAAGACCAACCCAACCTCTTCTAAGAAACTTATAACCTGCAGTAACCACTGGAGCGCCCGCTAGGGCCTTGGGGTACTGGGGCCGGGTCCGACGGTTCTTAAGGGGGTGGTCACAGCAGCAGTGACCTGGTCCGTGGCCCTGGGCATCCAATAAAAGTCAATTAAAGGAAGGGGAAGGGAATAAAGTTTATAGGGGATTAGTTCTTCATGCAACCCGTGGTGCTCTGCAATATGGGAATGGCCAATGCTGCGGTTCAGGTCCACTGGGGCAGATGAGGTGATGCAGCTGAGGTGTCGCAGCTCTCCACAGGTAGAGCAAGGCCCCAGGGCAGTGAAAGAATTAAAGTCTATGATGGTGAATGTTATAATGCAGGGCAGGTGACGCAGTAATAATTCAGAAGACACAGCAGGGTGCAGTTTCCACACTTTACTCCCAGTTCTTATATGCAATCCCCAGCCGGTTGCTGTGTCCTCCGGGTCTGTTGTCCAGTAAGCTCTCAGGTAAATTGGGGTACACTTAGCCAGAACCCCCTTATGTTCCTTCTCTGGCCGTCTCACTGTGCTGGCTCCTGCCTCTCCTGCCCTGTGCCTTCACCCACAGTGTCCCGAGCCACCAGCTTCGGATCCTGTTGGGCAACATCCTCCTCGTCCCCTTGATCCTATGTGGCTCCCTTTTCGGCAAATATGTGTGGATGTGGCTGTGGCACATACAGATACCACAGCCTCTGGTTTGCTAGCTGAGCCTTGTAGTTCCTCCAATAGTCTGGGGACGGTCCCCTACTTCGACCTGGTCCCTCCACCCAACTACAGTCGGCGTGGATTCAGGCCCCATGGGTGGATTCCTCGCTACCCATGCCCCTAGGATCCCTTCTTCCTCTCTCACTCTCTGGAACTTCTCTCTCTCTGCTCTGGTGCTGGGACAAGCTCCTCACTCCTCCAGTATACAGCTCCAACTCCAATTGCCTCTCACTGTCCACTCCTCTTGTCACTGACTCCTTGCCTCTCTACTCTTCCTCCACCCACACCCTCTACCATGTTTCCTCCATTCCTATAGAGGTCTAGTGTTGGGTGATAGTGTGTGGGTACTGGATAGTGTCCCCTTCTTACCCGTGAGCAGAGTACCACACCTCTGGCTGAGGTATGGTACCTCTGTGGTGACTGGACCCTCAGGGGCGCCACACCACCAATCCACCAAACCGCTGCATGACCAGCTCTACCCTCACTTGCTGTATCCGTGCCCATTCCTTGTAGATTGTGAACCATCGCAGGCAAAGTCCTCTCTCCTCCTGTAAGAGTCAGGGACTTGTTTTGTTGAAGATTATTGTACTTTGTTTTTTATTATGCATTCCCCTTTTTCACATGTAAAGCGCCATGGAACAAATGGTGCTATAATAATAAATGATAATAATATTAATACACTATGTCATACTATTCTTATTGAAAAATTACCACATATAAGATTGACAAGGCTACAGTTAGGTAGATTCATAACTGGCTCAGTGATCGTACTCAAAAAATGTTAAAAATGGTAGCACATCTAATTGAAGAGGCTCTGTCCTGGCCCCAGTGTTGTTCAACATTTTTATAAATGATCTAGATAAGTGAAATGAAGGTAAACTAATCAAATTTGCAGAAGATGCAAAGCTAGGAAGGATAGCTAGCACTAGAAAAGACAGAAATGATTCAGAAGGATGTAGATAAGTTTCAACAATGGCCAACTACTAATAGAATGGTATTTAACAGGAAGAAATGAAAGATTCTACATCTGGGCAAAAAAAAACCTACAGCATTGGAGGAACAGAACTAAGCAACAGCACGTGTGAAAAAGACTTGGCTATAGTAATAGATCACAGACTGCATGAGTCAACAGTGAGATGCAGCAGCAAAAAAGTCAAACACAGTTCTAGGATGTATGAAGAGAAGCATAGAGTGTAGATCATGTGAAGTAATAATTCCCCTCTTCTCCTCCTTGGTCAGGCCTCATCTGGAATACTGTGTCCAGTTCTGGGCTCCACATCTTAATAAAGACATCGAAAAACTGGTGCAAGTTCGAAGAGCTACCAGGATGGTAAGCGGACTGCAAAGTATGTACAACAAGGAACGGTTAAAGGAACTGGGAATGTTTAGCTTGCAAAAAAGAAGGCTAAGAGGAGACTTACTAGCTGTCTACAAATATCTTATGGGTTGTCACAGTGTAGAGGGATCATCATTATTCTCATTTGCACAAGGAAAGACTAGAAGCAATGGAATGAAACTGAAAGAGAGAAGATACAGATTAGATATAAGAAAAAACTTTTTGACAGCTAGGGTGATCAATGAGTGGAACAGGCGGCCACAAGAGGTGGTGAGTAGAGTTGAGCGACTTTTACTTTTTTCGGATCGAGTCGGGTTTCGCGAAACCCGACTTTGTCAAAAGTCGGGTCGGGTGAAATCGGCCGATTATTGCAAAAAGTCGGGGGCTGACTGAAACACGAAATCCAATGCAAGTCAATGGGGAATCAAAGTCGGCAGTGAATGGAGGACAGGAAAACACCTACAGTGCCCATTTTAATGCCAAAAACATCAATTCTTATTACTTAAGCTTGTCAATCTTAATTTACTTTATAATAATAGTTAGGCATTGAAAACTGGGGGTCATTTGGCTAAAGTTGTGCGGGGGTAGGGCTGGCTCAAGATTTTCGTGGGCCCAGGAAACACGGAATACGTCACGGCGGTGGAGCAGGGAGAGGTAAGTATTTCAACTTTGCAAGGGCTGTGATCCTGAGCAAGCAGGGGGGCCCACTCGTTGGCACTGGCACAGGGCCCCTCATAGTACGGCGGTGTGTTTGACGGCGGGTGGTGCCTCCCACTGGCAGAGACACTTTTGTGTACTATGAGGGGCCCTGTGCCAGTGACGTCGCCAACGAGTATGACCCCCCCACCTGATGAAGGAACCTGCACTTTCAACTGCACCTTCCTCTTTGTCACCGTATAAGTTGGTATAGTATGCGGGAAGGGAAACCTGACTTTCAGCAGGGTCAGATTCTGGCTGTGTAGAGTGCAAGGGGAATGTAGTGGTCTGGGTCAATGTACCAGCAGACTCATCTAGCACTGGCTGGGCAATGGGCAGGATGAGGAGGAAACACAGATATAGGCCCAAATAATAAAGTGGGCTAAATGCAGTTCAAATGTGGTAACAGGACTAAACAGGCGGCATTGCTTTGTTTAGTGGAGGAAAACTGTAATGAGTGGCAGACACAGTTAGTAGGCCAAAATAATAAAGTGGGCTAAATGTCTGCCCAAAAATTGTTCATAAATAAACAGGTGGCATAGCTAGGTACAGGGGTGGGCTCCTCTGCTGAGTAGCAGACAGTGGTAGTAGGCGCAAAGTATTAACTGGTGTAAATGGAGGCCAGGGCCCCTGTATATTTTAACTATCATCTATTATTTCAACAAATTTGTATTGGCAGTGCCATTGAAGGATATAACAGTACAGACTACACAGTGGTGGAGCAGGGAGAGGTAAGTATTGCAAGTGGTAGAGCACTGTTCGAGCTGGGGGGAACACTCTCTCGTGGGCGGCGGTACTGGCACAGGGCCCCTCATATTACAACGGTGTGTCTGACATTGGTTGTGCACCACCACCGTCAGAGACACTTCATTGTACTATGAGGGACCCTGTACCAGTGCCGTCGCCCAAGAGTGGGCCCACCCACCTGTCCAGGCAAACGCCACTCGCACGGGTGCTTGCGCCAGGTTGTGACCACGGCCCTGTGGGGGGAGTCAGCCCATTTAGGGAGGTATAAAAATGACACTCTGCGTCCTCCTTCATTGGCTGAAAAATGGCGCTGAAAGTGTCATATGAAACGCAACTTTTGCACGCTGATCGCCGACCGCATGGCCGATCCCACACTAGGATCGGGTCTGGTTTCATGAAACCCGACTTTGCCGAAAGTCTGCGATTTTTTAATTTGTCCGATACGTTTCGCTCAACCCTAGTGGTGAGTAGAGATGAGCGAATTTGATCAGGTCACTGCTAATTCGGCTAACTATAGCTCTTACCGAATAAGCTGCTGAGGAACCCGGGTTTTTGGATCGATCCAGCTGATCAGCTGTTTAGCTCCTCAGCTGCATGTGTCGTGGCTGTATGACAGTCATGACACATGCATGGAGAGCCCAACACACAGCCGTGACACATGCAGCTACAGAGCCGGACAGCTGATTAGCCGGAGCGATCCAGGAAGCCGGGTTCCCTCTGCAGCTTATGTGGTAAGAGCTATAGCTTGCCGAATAAGCCCTGACCCGATAAAATTTGCTCATCTCTAGTGGTGAGTTCTCCTCCAATGGAAGTCTTCAAACAGAGGCTGGTCAGACATCTGTATGAGATGGTTTAGTGAATCCTGCATTGAGCAGGGGGTTGAACACGAAGACCCCAGGGGTCCCTTCCAACTCTAACATTCCATTATTCTGTTATACTGTCAGATTTTATGGCACTACAGGTCTCAGATACCCTAGTCTGTAGCTTCTGGTCCTGATGTTTTCCCATCACAAGCACAATTATTTTGGCAGCAACTGGTGACAAGTTCAGATGTCGCAGAAGCAGGTCCTGGAGCAGAGGTGACTGTTGACTATAGTTTCTGTACTGAATGGATATACCCAGATTAGGTTCTGGGCAGACATGGAACAAGCAAGTTATGCCATGTTATTTTAACTTTCAAATGTTGTTCTATCCTTTATCATATTGCAAATCGCTATGTGCGCACTTTCCCTTTAATAGCATGGCCACTAGACGCAATCAGCAATCTGTGTGTGCTTTCTTCCCTCGCTCTTCGCTCACGTCTCCCTGTCACACAGCCTGCCTGTTTCCCATTGCTCTTTCTTTAATCTCACTGTCAGCTTTCATTTTTCTGTGTTTTGTTATTTTTTTAGTTGCCATCAAAGCAGATTGATTGGAGCATTGGCGTAAACATGAAATATGAAACTGGAAACTAGAAAGTGGTGTTAAATAAACCCAAACTTGTTTTGTTCTTAAATCTACATTCAGCGAGGCCGGCTGCAGTCACCAGATATCTCAGCACGGGGGGAGCGAGGAAGAATGAATATTTGTAGGAGTGCCGGGGAAATAATTCATGGAAATATAAAGCCACATTTAGACAATGTATCAATGGCGGTTGTAAACAATGTTGCATTCAAAGAAAAAAAGCCTATAAAAATAGTTATGTATTTTGTTTTTTTTTTTACTTTTTTTTTTGGTAGATTTGATTCAAACTGAATTTCAGTAGGACTTTACTGAATCTGGCCAAAGCGAGTTTTGCAAGATTTACTCATCTGTTATGGGGCCAAATAGTTCCCTGCCACTACCAACAATGTACAATATCTTCTACAGTCATTTCTCGTAGGCACCACTAGGGTCACTCAGTGTATACAGATGTTATAATTGACCTCTATCTATAAACTGTATGCAGCAAGTTCCCTTTGGCTCCTACTAGTGGTGACTGCAGGAAACCAGAGTTTCATCATGGGAATTCGGAGCTATTTTATAGAAAAACAAAGCTAAGATATGTGTGTGTGTGTGTGTGTGTGTGTGTGTGTGTGTGTGTGTGTGTGTGTGAATATATATATATATATATATATATATATATATATATATATACATATATATAATACAAGAATGTAACTACTATAATAATGCCACTATGTACAAGAATATAATTTTTATTATGCTGCCCCTCTATACAGGAATATAATTTAATTTTAATATAATTATAATATAATCTAATTTGATGTAGGTGTTAGTTTTGGAATTGATAATTTACAGGGTGATTCCATAACTTTTTCCGTCAGAATTGAGTGTCTCCATAATTTTTCCCCTATGCTTGGTTAAAAAAACTAACCATTACTGACTACCACATTTTTTGTTCTTAATTTCTTTTAGTGTTTCTTAAAGCCAGAAAGTTGCCATTTGAAATGTCTTTAGTTTTGTGCCATGTCTGTGATCTGCTTTTTTTCTACAAAATTAAACAACTGAATGAACATCCTCCAAGGTCGGTGATTCCATAATTTTTGCCAGGGGTTGTAGAAACAGCATTAAAGTAGTTATATTCTTGTACATAGGGGGCAGTATTATAGTAGTTATATTCTTGTACATAGGAGCAGAATTATAGTAGTTCTATGCTTGTACATAGGGGGCAGTATTATATTAGTTATATTCTTGTACATAGGGAGCAGTATTATAGTAGTTATATTCTTGTACATAGGGGACAGTATTATAGTAGTTATATTCCTGTACATGGGAGCAGTATTATACTAGTTATATTCTTGTACATAATGGGCAGTATTATAGTAGTTATAGTCTTGTACATAGGGAGCAGTATTATAGTAGTTATCTTCTTGTACATAGGGGCAGTATTATACTAGTTATATTCTTGTACATTGGTGCAGCATTATAGTAGTTATATTCTTGTACATAGGTGGCAGTATTATAGTAGTTATATTCTTGTACTTAATGGGCAGTATTATAGTAGTTATATTCTCGTAGATAGGGGCAGTATTATAGTAGGTATATTCTTGTACATAGGGGGCAGTATTATGGTAGTTATATTCTTGTACAATGGGGTGTCACAACACAGCTGTTTTGTGACCTGGGACAAAGGGGCTCCTTTCCTGACCCTAATACTAGGGGTGCCCTTGCTCGCTCTGCTCCCCAGGATACGTTGGATGGTGAAGATGTCAAGGCCTCCAACCTTGCCTTTTCTCCTAAGTTAGCCCTCCGTCTGTTCTGTTTCCCCACCCAGGTCTGTACTGTGTATATATATACAGAAAATAATCAGAGCAGAATGTAGGTCCTAAAATTTAATAAAAGGAGTCATTGGGGTTATTACTAAAGCTGGTGGCACCACAGACTGAAATCAATATCTCCTACAAGCTGAAGTAGATATCTAATGTATAAAGCTGAATGTGTGTATGTGTGTACGTATGTATGTATGTCCGGGATTGGCATCTGAACCGTCGCAGCTACAGCCACAAAATTTTGCACAGTCACACGTCTGGACCCCGAGAGCGTCATAGGCTATGTTGTGAGGTGAAATTTTAACCCCGCGCTTTCCAATTCACCAAACAATTTTGCCCCTATCTACATAATGGGGAAAAAATGAAAGGAAAAGTGTTGGAGGCAAATTAACAGCTGCCAGATGTGAACAAGGGGGACTTAAAGAATGACAGCGATGGCGCCAAAGAGTATATACTGTACAGTTGCTAAGGTGGGGCCCCGACATGGGATAATCACCACACCACCACGGGGATATGAATACACACACAAAATGCGCCACACACTACCACGTGCTCGAACACATATACCACCCTCAGCGCACATTTCACCACACATACACCAACCTCGCCACATAAAAGTCGAAACACAAAAGTCGCCGCTCAAAACTCGCCACGCGCAAAACTCTCCACATGCAAAACTCGCCACACGTGCAAAACTCACCTCATGGAAAACTCGCCACACGCAAAACTTGCACACGCAGAAAAGTTGCCACATGCACAAAAGTTGCAACACATGCAAAAGTTGCCTCACACAAAACTTGCACATACTCAAAAGGCACCACACATAAAACTCGCCACGCGCAAAACTCGCCATGCGCAAAACTTGCTGCACACAACTTGCTACACTAACCTGTCGCATGCAACTCGACACGCAAAAAAGTTGCTACACGCATGTCGCCACACGCAAGTCAACACACACAACTTGACACACTAAAACACACACAAGTCTGGTATTATCCTTCAAAAATAAAAATCTGACAAACTACAAGAGCAACAAATGTACCATATAGGAATCCGGCAACTGTCAGTCACATGACCAGTCTATTATGTGTATGTGTGAGCTAATATATACTGCCAGGGGGGAGGGCTTACTGTTGGCTGGGGATTTATCAGGCTGCCAATTTAGCTTACAAATACTGAGGTAAAAATACTGACCAAATAACGTGTGAACGAGGTCTAATACAGGAGATGACATACAGATATATACTATTTACAGGGGAGATGACACACAGGTATATACTATATGCAGGAGGAGATAACACACACAGATATATACTATATACAGGAGAGATGACACACAGGTATATACTATATAGAGGAGGAGATGACATACAGGTACATACTACATACAGCAGGAGATGACATACAGGTATATACTATATAGAGAAGGAGATGACACACAGGTATATACTATATACAGGAGCAGATTACCTACAGGTATATAGTATATACAGGAGGAGATGACATACAGGTATATACTATATACAGGAGGAGATGACACACAGATATATGCTATATATAGGTGAGATGACACACAGGTATATACTATATACAGGAGGAGATTACATACAGGTATATACTATATATAGGAGGAGATGACATACAGGTATATACTATATACAGGGGAGATGACACACAGCAGGTATATACTATATACAGGGGAGATGACATACAGGTATATACTATATACAGGAGATGACATACAGGTGTATACTATATATAAGGGAGATGACAAACATGTATATACTGAGGTGAAAATGAGAGGTGTGAGGTGAAAATGAAAAGGTGTGAGTGCAAAATGAGAGGAGTGAGGGAAAATAGTGGAGTGATCGGAAAATGACAGACGTGAGGTCGAAATGACAAGTGTTAGGGGGGATTGAGAGGAGTGAGGGGGAAAATAAGAGGAGTGAGGGGGAAAATGAGAGGTGTGAGGGAGAAAATGAGAGATGTGAGGGGGAAAATGAAAGATGTGATGGGGAAAATGAGAGGCGTGATGGGAAAATAAGAGAAGTGAGGTGCTATAACTAACCACAGATATTTACTATGCCCAGGCAACGCCGGGCTCTTCAGCTAGCTTAGATTTACAATCTCCATGCTTTTCTCATGGTCAACTTTATGTGGCCTGTTCAAGAGTTGGAACAGCCAAAAATCTGTTTGTCTTTGCACCTGAAGGAAAAACTAAGAATGTCGTTTATCAAAAGGCTCTCGAATAAGTAGTAGAAGATTATTTCACATTACTTGGCCAATTTAGTTAAATCTGTGTGGAATATCTCTGGTGTTGAAATATATGTTGTAAAATGCTTCTATTAGCTTAGTTTTTGCCTTTTAATAATTACATTTCTATCTATTTTTTTGTGTTTTTTTTGTCCAGAATAAATTTTTGTTAACACATTCTATTTTGCTAACAGCAGTTATTACCCCGGGCGAAGCCGGGTAGTACAGCTAGTCTGCTATAATTGTTGATACAAATTGGGCTATGTGCCCACGTTGCGGATTCGTAGGTGGATTTTTCCGCATCGTTTTTGCAAAATCCGCAGGTAAAACGCACTGCGTTTTACCAGGGGATTTACAGCAGATTTCCTGCAGTTCTTGTTTGGATTCCACCTGTGGTTTTACACCTGCGGATTCCTATTGAGGAGCAAGTGTAAACGGCTGCGGAATCCGCACAAAGAATTTACATGCTGCAGAAAATACAACGCAGCGTTTCCGCACGTTTTTTTCCGCAGCATGTGCACTGTGGATTTCGTTTTCCATAGGTTTACATCGTACTGTACACCGCATGGAAAACAGCTGCGAATCCACAGCGTCAAATCCGCTGCGGATCCGCAGCCAAATCCGCAACATGTGCACATACCTTATAGTACATGTATCTCGTATAGACATCTAGTGATTTTCCCTAATTTTCTGTACTCTGGTATTTTCTGGACTCTTTTTTTTCTTGTTCCTTAGAGAGTTTTTAACACAAAGGGAACATACTAAAAGGACAACAAAGTGAATAGTAATAATAATCCATATTGATGTAGGGAGCGTGGCGTGACATAATGAGGTTGTGCAACTCAGAATTCCCGCTGGGATTTACCAATTGAGGCTTCTTTTACTTAAATGTGAATATAATGAGGTTTAATGCCGAGAAAATGCTCGTCTTTGCATCCAAGATTGACCGTTTACTTGGGAGAAGGTAAAAAAAAAAGCATTCTTGAGAGGCTGAAAGTTTACTGCTGCTAAATAGAGCCATATATCATATGTACATTGCATTGTGGGGGCAGTAATTGTTTTATCCCTTGACCTCACTCCTAATGTGGGGCTCTAAATAATGCCTTAACGTTCAGCTCACAAATTGTTCTATACTGCGCTGTGAGAAGGGAATAAACAGGTTATTAAAGGGGGAATTCTCCGATTATGTCGCTACAGGAAAAAATCTATGTAATATTTTGATATTATATGTTTTGCACGTCTGAAAAGTAATAATGTATAGATAATTAACTATATGGAAGGTATCAATGTCACCTTGTAGTTCATAGATAATATTAATGGGGTGTTCCCATATAGATAATTATGTGCCAGAAATCCTACCCAGATATGGGTTCCAGATTCACTTCGAGAGTGATATTCTGAGTAGTGTGGTGGCTTCTTTTCTTTTTTTCATGGGAGCGCTGAAAATTGGAAAGTGAGCTACCTAAGAAATAAAGAAAACAGCACATATGAAGACACCCCAGTATTCCAGGCAGCGCACATATCCAAAGAAGGGGGCCCTGGAATTAGCTATCAGGAATATAGGGGTGGTAGCACATGCATGGCTCGCTTCTTTCATTTTTATGGGTGCTCTGAATATTTGCCAAAATGAGCTTCCTTAGAGAAAGCTCTGCATGTGCAGCCACCCCACAGGCTAAGCAACCTTCCATTGCAATAACACAACAAGCTGCACATGAGCATCCACCTCTCCATGCCGGAAAACATGCTTATGTTGAGAATGAAGCCCTTGCACATGCTGTCAGGAATGGAGACGTGACTGTGCATGAGCAGCTCTCTGATTTCCTTCTATATATATAATCGTCTAAGGGGCACTTCGGTCTGTCTGTCTGTCTGTCACAGATATCCCGTGTCGCTGATTGGTCGCGGCCGGCGGCAAATTCGCCTCTTCCTACTCTCTGTCAGTGCCCCCTCCATACTCCACTCCAGGAAGCGCTCACACAGGGTTAATGGCTGCGTTACACCGTGTTATGTCGTGGTGTAACACAGTCCATTAACGCTGTTATTAACCCTGTGTGACCAACTTTTTATTATTGATGCTGCCTATGCAGCATCAATAGTAAAAAGATCTAATGTTAAAAATAATAAAAAAATAAAAAATCATTATATACTCACCTTCCGGTGCCTTTCCCGCTCCTCGCGACGCTCCAGGCCATGCACTGCGGTTTCGCGAGATATTGACGTAGCGGTCTCGCGAGACCGCTACGTCATCATCTCCCGAGACCGCAATGCATTCTTGGGACCGGAGTGTCGCGAGGAGCATCGCTAAACGCCTTGCCTGGATCCGGGGGCCGATGGAAGGTGAGTATATAACTATTTTTTATTTTAATTCATGGCTGGGCAATATACTACGCGGCTGTGCTATATAATACGTAGCTGTGTTATATACTACGTGGGCTGTTATATTCTGCGTGGGCTGTGTTATATACTATGTGAGCTGTGCTATATACTGCGTGGCTGTACAATATATTACGTGGCTGGGCAATATACTACGTGGCTGTGTTATATACTGCGTGAGCTCTGCTATATACTATGTGAGCTGTGCTATATACTATGTGAGCTGTGCTATATACTACGTAGCTGTGCAATATATTACGTGGCCGAGCAATATACTACGTGAGCTGTGTTATATACTGCGTGAGCTGTGCTATATACTATGTAGCTGTGCAATATACATGGCTGGGCAATATACTATGTGGCTGTGCTATATACTACGTAGCTGTGTTATATACTTTGTGGCCTGTGTTATATACTATGTGGGCTGTGTTATATACTATGTGAGCTGTGCTATATACTGCGTGGGCTGTGTTATACACTACGCGGGCTGTGCTATATACTGCGTGGGCTGTGTTATACACTGCGTGTGCTGTGCTACATACTATATGGGCTGTGCTATATACTACATGGGCTGTGCTATATGCTACGTGGCTGTGTTATGCTACGTGGCTGAGTTATGCTATGTGGCTGTGCTGTATGCTGCGTGGGCTGTGCTATATGCTGCATGGGCTGTGTTATATGCTACGTGGGCTTTGTTATATACTACGTGGCCTGTGCTATATACTACATGGCCTGTGCTATAAACTACGTTGCCTGTGTTATATGTTATGTGGGCTGTGTTATATGCTACTTGGCTGTGGTATATTTCTCTGCTGTATCTGTGCACCATGAATTGTGGTATGTGTTAAAGAGGGGGGCCCACTGAGACTCTTTCGCCGGGGCCCTCAAAAACCTGGAGCCGGCCCTGGCTTCACAGATTGGTCATGCCCGGCCGGCCGCGAACAATCAGTGACAGGCGCAGTCTGGCCGTGAATTGGCATGGAATTTGAACCACGCTTTGCTAATTGGTAGCGCCCGGCCGAATCCTGTGTATAAATTGCATTATTCTGCAAACTTCATAAATAAATTACATACATATTCTAGAATACCCAATGCGTTAGAATCGGGCCACCATCTAGTTGTTTATAAGAGTACTGAAAATTGTTAAGCAACCTTCCATTGAAATAACACAAGCTGCGCATGAGCAGCCACCTCTTCATGCCGGAAAATACACTTTTGTTGAGAATGAATCCCTTGCACATGATGTCAGGAATGGAGAGGTGACTGTGCATGAGCAGCTCTCTTATTTCCTTTGTTTATAAGAGCACTGAAAATTGCTAAGCCACCTTCCATTGAAACAACACAACAAGCTGCGCATGAGCAGCCACCTCTCCATACCAGCTAGTGGACTCATCTTGAGAACATGGCATCGGCATGTCTTGTCAGGATGAGAGAGGTGGCTGAAAATTCATGGTTCTCTTCTTTTATTTTTATAGATGTTCTGAAAGTTTTTGATAATGAGCTTCCATAGAAACAAATAGAGAAAGCTGTGCATGAGCAACCACCTCTCCATGACAGGCAGCGTGCTTACATTGAAAATGGAGCCCAGACCCCCAGTACATGCTGTTGGATCGCCTCCAGAGTAGGGCAATGGGGTACTCGGCACCGGGTCCTGCGGTTCGGGGAATGTCACGGTGGCTGACCCGGTCCGTGGCACTCAGGGGTGTCCAGTAAAAGAGTTTATATATGGGCAAGGTGCAATAAAGAACGAGGAGACAGGTTTGCTGTCTTTTACCTTGTTTACTGAAGACTTCAGATGGTATCCTCAGCCCAGAGCACCAGATGACAGGGCAGGCAGGGTCCGGTTGGTCTGAAGGCAATTCCAGAGTCCGCTTATCCACGTGGAAATCAGTAGCCTTCCTCTAGCGCCTGTGTGTTGTAGTACCTCCCTGCTGAGCTTCTCGGTAAGGTCCTCACAACTCTTATAGATGTTCTAGATGTTGTTATTTCTTACTCTCTGTCCCCCAGATGGTATGGATAGGACAAACCCGTATGACTGATGGCCTGAGGCTTGTTTATAGGGACCCTAGAGATGCCCCGACCCCCACAAGTTGCCAGTGTGTCTTCTTAGGTATTAAGGTCGGGCAGCCAACTTGGAATTGACTGTCCTGCCGGTCTCTGGAGCAAGGCTTAGAGACAGTTGCTCCCTCGGTGTTCCTGGCTACCGACTTCTGCGCCTCAGAAAGGAGCAGCTTGTTCCTGGCTGATCTCCCTCTGATATTCCTCTCCTGTGCTCTGCTTTCCTGCACACTCTCTGCAGTATGTTCACCTTTTAGTGTCTTTTCCCAGGAGTTGCAGCACTTCAGGCCAGCAGAGCTCCTCTCCTTCTGTCTGCCTGACAGGAACTGAACTCCTTTTCCCTCCAGATCAGGATGTAAAATAGGGGAGTTCACCCTAAACAGGCTTAGAGCTCCCCCTTCTGGTCTGGAGTGTGAACATGTTGCATGTGTGTAATACCTGAATGTGGTTGTCTTTCATTGCCTTCAGACATGACATCACTTCTCCCCTGAAAGGATAATGACATTACTGCAAAGACCAGGACACTGGGGCGCCGCACTGTCAAGAATACAGAAGTGACTGCGCATGCACAAATCTCTTGACTCATTTTTTTATAAGAGCTTTGAAAATTGCTGAGCAACTTTCCATTGAAATGGGCAGAAAGAGCTGCGCATGAGCAACAACCTCTCCATGTCAGGTAGCGTACCCATCTAGAAAACAGGACACCGGTACATGTTGTCATGAACAGCAAGGAGACTGCACATGCATGACTCTCTTCATTCATTATTGTTGGATCCCTGCAACTTGTTGAGCATTGAGCAAGCTTCCATAGACATGAATAGTCAGAGCAGCATCTGCGCAGCCACCGCTCCATTTTAGAGAGCATCCCTAACCTAAGAATGTGGCTGTCAGGTGCTGCTCTCTATTCCTTTCTGTGAAAGCTTTCTTGGCAATATTCATAGTTCCCAAAGAAAGGAAAGAATAGAGTGGCACATGCACGACCACTTCTCTTTTCCTGACAGTGTGTCAGGTCCTTATTCTTGAGTTACGGTCGGAACCTGCATCCTTTGAACATTTATGGCACATGTGTATCTATAAGTACTAGGAGAGAAAACTCCATTATTTCACATTTGATGATCCATGATAAAGTAGCTACTTTACATATATTATCTACAGTAGAGCTCTTAAACAAACTCCTTTAGACATTAGCGGAGAGCGTCGCACTTGCGCAGCCACATATCAATTCAGAACAGCACAAGATAAAATGCAGGAACAACAGTGGGACTCTAACCAAAATGTGACCTCGATTCATGTCGACTTGATGGAAGAATGATATGTAGGAAGATTAATCTTGTGCAGCCTAAATAGGCCCACCAGGGTCTTCTACAATGTTATCTTGATTGTCTCAAGCCAACGAGTTGCTGGTCTTCCTCTTCGCCTTGTTCCTTCTATTCCTACGACCATGATGTCCTTCTCTGGTGATCGCCCTCTTAGTATGATATGCCCACAGTGACATGTCTGCCTTTATTTGTTCCAGGATTGATTTGTTTGTCTTCTTGCCATCCATGGTATCGTTAGCATCCTTCTCAGGCACCACATTTAGAAGGTGTCGTTCTTCTTCTGTCTTGTTTCTTTATCTCTACTGATGTCATAAATGTACCAGATGCAAACACCTCTACTACTTTTATATTACTGACCCAACTTCAGAATTAGTCATCAGTTAATGATTGGTTGGGATGTGGCACCCGACACTACCACCGAGCAGCCATTACCTGTGGCCATATATGCCCAGACCAGAACAGCAGAGCTCCATGGATCCTTTAGTGGTGACTGCCAAGAACTGCAGCACAGCTCATATTCAACTGAAAAGGCCATCAATATCAAAGTAGTGGAAAACCCCTTTAAATTAGGAACTCACACTTCTGCTGCTTGGAATTGGTTAACATGGGTTGTCTTATTGTCTTTCTTCAGGAGTGCACCGTTCCTTTGCCTCATCGCTTTCTGTTCGCACACTCCTGAAGATTGACAGTTTAGACCATGGCATGGTCACACCGCTGATCTGAATTAAATGCTCTCCAATGCTGCTACCAAAGGTAGTATTGTCTCTGCAGCATAGGAAAAGCGTAATGTTACTAGAGCTGTCAATATCCATCAGCTTCAGAGCACAATAATAATCTCTTTATATATGTAGCACCAACATATTCCGCAGCGCTTTACAGTTTGCACACATTATCATCACTGTCTCCGATGGGGCTCACAATCTAGAATCCCTATCAGTATGTCTTTGGAAAGTGGGAGGAAACCGGGGTGCACCAAGGAAACCCACACAAACACGGGGAGAACATACAAACTCTTTGCAGATGTTGTCCTTGGTGGGATTTTAACTCAGGACTCCAGTGCTGCAAGGCTGCTGTGCTAACCACTGAGCCACCAGCACAACTAGAAAGCATAGAGCCTGCACGTGGTGGGCGCTCCTTATCTAGTTTACTGGCCACTCAGACTGCAGTGGTGGCCGGTAACGTAGACAACAAGCAAAAAACTAGATAATTAAAAATCCCTTTGTTCTTGTTTATCTTTATTAAGTATTAAATGGAAAAATTTTTGTTTTCTTCACAAACACTTTGCAATTTTACCAATAAATGAAGATGAGACAAGTCCTGTAACCGTTTAGTCGATTCTGCTTTACAAATATATATGGAGCGGCCCCCAAAAGCAGGGCAGTGGGGAACTCGGTACCGGGTCTCTCGGTTCTGGGGATGTCACGGTGGCCCGACCCGGTCCGTGGCCCTGCTAAGGGGCGCCCAATTAAAGATGTAGGTGATGGTGCAGATAGCAGTAAATAACGAGGACGCAGGGTTGCAGTCTCTTTACCTCTTTACTGAAGGCTTCGGCATCCGCAATCCAGAGCACTACTAACAGGGCTGGCTGAGACCGGCCGGTCCGAAGGCACATCCAGAGTTCCCTTTGCAGGTGGAAATCAGTAGCCTTCCTGCTAGCGCCTGTGTGTTGTAGTACCTCCCTGCTGAGCACCACGGGATAGTCCTCACAACTGTCGTGTATGTTTTTATTCTTTCTCTCCGTCCCCCAGATGATATGGCTAGGACGCACCCGTATGACGGGGTAGGCCTGGAGTTATTTTATAGGGACCCTAGAGACGCCCCTCTCCCACAGTTGCCTCCGTTGTCTTCATTAGGTGTAAAGGGAAGACAGCCAACCTAAAGTTAACTGCCCTGCCGTAGTTCAAAGTAATGAGTAGAGTCTATTACTTCCTCGTCGTTCCGGCCGCCGGCTACGCGCCTCAGAAGGATGTTGCTGATCTTGGAGCATGACTCCTTCTGGTTCTATCTCCTTTTTGCTGTGATCCCGTTTCTCACTTCTCCACAATATACTTCGCTTCGTGTCCTTTCTTAGGAGTCTGCCGCTATATGGTACAGGCACGGCTCCGTAACGATCTGTCTGTGTTAGGCCGCTGTCAGGATCCCACCCCTGACAGGTCCTCTCTCCAACTCTTCCCAACTGCTTTCTCTCTCACTTCCTATCCAACCTCCAGTTTTATCCATGTGTGAGGAGTGGCCTAGTAAATAGGACCTTTTGCTCCCCCTGGCGGCCGGAGTGTGAAGTGTAATGTGTGACTGTGATACCTGGCAAGGTGAACTCTTTTAGTGCAATCAGATGTACCATCACTCCCCCTGGTGGAAGAGCGACACCACTGCAATGACCAGACTCTGTGGCACTGCATTCCCCCCCATTAAATCCAGTACTCCCGGACTGGGAAAAGAAGGACAACAATACATGTTAGTAAAAGACACAAAATTTTTGAAATGCTATGAACAAGTAAATGCTATGAACAAGTAAATATAACAGTGCTTCCCTTTATGGGAGGTGAGGACACTTGAACATTGCGAAAGTTTTGGTCATGCACAGTTCATGACTCCCAGTTCAGTGGGTGCAAACTTGAAACAACAGGGATCCCGGGTAAACAAAGGGATCCCTTTTGAAAGTTTTGGAGCAATTCACTGTCCATTACTCCATTGTCCATTTTTAAACCTGTAACAAAGATATTTACACAAACATTTTCAACCAAATAGCAGCTATCATTAATACCTCCAAGTTTTGTAGCGAAGTGGAGTTTGATTCTTGGTGCTACGTGTAGACCTCCACAGTGCAGGAGTTGCTATTGGCCTAACAGGGCCCGCTGCGCTTGCTATCGCTTGTGTAGTGCACTGTCTTCTAACTACACTTCTAGTGAGTCTGGGTAGCACTGGCATGCTGGAGCTCTCAGGGCTGCTGCTACTATTGGTGGGCATGGCAGATTCACCGATAGCAGAGGGAGGACTTGCCGGTTCAACTGTTGGCATGTCATCCTCTGGTGGGGTCTGCTGTCCTTGTGGGTCCGGATGATCTGGCACCACATTTAATTCTGGCGGTTTCTATTGATGAAACATTAAGACCGGTACCACGATGGCCTGATTGATTTGAGTCCAAGACTGGGGGAAATCGTCGAGAACAGTGTGTATCATCTTCTCCTCTTCTACAAGTGGAGAGGTCCCTGGATCTGTTTCCCTCTCTCTCAACTTGTCAGGACATATTTTAAGGTGGTCTCTGGATATTGCCGTTGAGGTTTCCCCTCCATCTTTGCTGATGAGACAGACCTTCATATTGTCAAAATCGGATGGCAGGATGGTATACGGTTCCGCTTCCCATTGGTCGTCAAGCTTGTGCAATCTCCTCTTTCGTTTGAGTACTTGCTCACCGGGTGACAAGGGAATCGCAGGAGCATGCTGGTTGTAGTCCCTTTCTTGTTTTTGTCTGGCTTGGGCTAGACTTCTCTCCACGCATTCCTGTATTTTGCAGTACCTTTGCTGCCTTTCTATATCCCAATCTGCATCTGGCGAGGTATCTTCGGGGGTTAGGACCCCCATGTCCAGATCAACAGGTAACTTGCTAGATCTTCCTCGCATCAGGTACGCTGGAGTGCAGTTGGTGGAGTTCACTGGGATGTGGTTGTACATGTCTTCTAAGTCAGGCAACTTTGTTGGCCACAAGTTCCGTTCCTCCACAGGCAGGGTATTCAGTAAGTCGATTACCACTTGGTTCATCTTCTCACACATCTCGTTGGTTTGTGGATGGTACGGTGTAGTCCTGATTTTCTTACACCCGTACAGATTGCAGAACTCCTGGAACACTTCCGCTTCGAATGCTGGCCCCTGATCGGTCAGTACCTTCTCCGGGTACCCATGTGGTCTACAGAAGTACTGCTGAAAGGTTTTGGCGGCCATCCTGGCCGTTAGATCTTTGACAGGCACGACTACCAGGAATCTTGAGTAGTGATCCACGATGGTAAGAGTGTAGATATAGCCCGACCGGCTAGGTGTTAGCTTCACATGATCTAGCTCGAGCGGCCGTTTGGTGATGATAGGCTGCAGGGGAACCCGTTGGCTGTCAAAGTCCTTCCTGCGTAGGCTACATGGGCCACACTCTCGACACCACTTCTTGATGGCTTTCTTCATGCCAATCCAGTAGAACCTCCCACGGAGTAGCCTCTCCAACTTCCTCCATCCGAAGTGTCCTGCCCCATCGTGGTACGCTCCCAGAACTATTGGCACATCTTGCCTTGGGACCACTATCTGCCATACCAGTTCATGAGTGCGTGGGTCGATGCTTCTCAGGCACAGCTTACCATCGTGAATAAACAGTTTGCCTCTCCCCTTCCACAGCTGTTGTGTCTCTTGTGGATCATCCGGGGTGGGATGCAAACCTGCCTGCATCAGGAGCTCTTTCACCCGACGGACCGCGGGGTCACCATCCTGGGTCTCTGCCCATCTGTGGTGGGGCAGGGGATTCAGCGTGGCGGCCAGCTTGTTCTTGCACCTGTTCCCCACATGATGGGAACACTGGGTGGCCTCGGGGTGATGGAAAGCGGGCAGCTCTACCTCTTCAAGTGCCTCCGGGTCTTCCCCCATTTGTGGCAAGTTGGGCATCCGGGGCAATGCATCTGCATTCACATTTTCTTGTGCCCTGCCCGGTACTTGATGGTGAAGTTGTAATTGGACAGCCGGGCCATCCACCGCTGTTCCAAGGCACCGAGTTTTGCTGTGGCCAAATGCGTTAGTGGATTATTATCAGTGAAGATGGTGAATTTCGCTGAGGCCAGGTAGTGCTTGAACCTCTCCGTCACTGCCCAAATGATGGCGAGGAACTCCAACTTAAAGGAACTATAGTTGTCTTGGTTCCTCTCAGTGGGACGAAGCTTCCTGCTGGCGTAAGCAATTACCCTCTCCTTGCCTTTCTGGACCTGGGACAACATGGCTCCCAACCCCACGTTGCTGACATCCGTGTACAGCACAAACGGTTGGTCATATTCAGGGTAGGCCAGTACCTCTCCTCCCGTTAGCGCCAACTTTAAACAAGTGAAGGACCCCTCCAGTCCATCATTCCAGTCAAATGGGGTATTCCGACACTTGGTCTTCTTGGACTGGCCCACCAACAGGTCTTGCAATGGTGCGGCTTTCTTGGTGAAGTCCTTGATAAACCTCCTGTAGTAGCCTACCAACCCGAGGAACTGCCGGACTTCATGGAGGTTGCTGGGCTTTGGCCATTCCTTGATCACAGTAACCTTGTCGGGGTCTGAGGCCACTCCTTCAGCACTCACCACATGGCCCAGGTACTGAACTTTGGGTTTTAGCAGATGGCATTTGGACGGTTTCACCTTTAACCCCTTTCTGACCTCAGACGGGATAGTACGTCTGAGGTCAGAAGCCCCTCTTTGATGCGGGCTCCGGCGGTGAGCCCGCATCAAAGCCGGGACATGTCAGCTGTTTTCAACAGCTGACATGTGCCCATAATAGGCGCGGGCAGAATCGCGATCTGCCCGCGCCTATTAACTAGTTAAATGCCGCTGTCAAACGCAGACAGCGGCATTTAACCTGCTCTTCCGGCCGGGCGGCCGGAAATGAGCGCATCGCCGACCCCTGTCACATGATCGGAGGTCGGCGATGCTTGTACATTGTAACCATAGAGGTCCTTGAGACCTCACAGCACACCTGATTTTCTGCTACATAGCAGCGAACATAAGATCGCTGCTATGTAGCAGAGGCGATCGTGCTGTGCCTGCTTCTAGCCTCCCATAAAGGCTATTGAAGCATGGCAAAAGTTTAAAAAAAAGTAAAAAAAATGTGAAAAAAATATAAAAGTTTAAATCACCCCCCTTTCGCCCCAATCAAAATAAATCAATAAAAAAAAAATCAAACCTACACATATTTGGTATCGCCGCATTCAGAATCGCCCGATCTATCAATAAAAAAAAGCATTAACCTTATCGCTAAACGGCGTAGCGAGAAAAAAATTCTAAACGCCAGAATTACATTTTTTTGGTTGCCACGACATTGCATTAAAATGCAATAACGGGCGATCAAAAGAACGTATCTGCATGGAAATGGTATCATTAAAAATGCCAGCTTGGCACGCAAAAAATAAGCCCTCAATCGACTCCATATGATGAAAAATGGAGACGCTACGAGTATCGGAAAATGGCGCAATTGTTTTTTTTTTTTTAGCAAAGTTTGGAATTTTTTTTCACCACTTCGATAAAAAATAACCTAGTCATGTTAGGTGTCTGTGAACTCGTACTGACCTGGAGAATCATAATGGCAGGTCAGTTTTAGCATTTAGTGAACCTAGCAAAAAAGCCAAACAAAAAACAAGTGTGAGATTGCACTTTTTTTGCAATTTCGCCTCACTTGGAATTTTTTTTCCCGTTTTTTAGTACATGACATGGTAAAACCAATGATGTCTTTCAAAAGTACATCTCTTCCCGCAAAAAATAACCCCTCACATGGCCAAATTGACGGAAAAATAAAAAAGTTATGGCTCTGGGAAAGAGGGGAGCGAAAAACGAACACGGAAAAACGGAAAATCCCAAAGTCATGAAGGGGATAAGCCAGTTGGACAGGGCTTCAAACACCTCGGACAGGTGCTTCAGATGGTCTTCATAGAGAAGACAATGACATCGTCCAGATATAGCAGCATGGTTTCAAAGTTCTTGTGTCCCAGACAGCACTCCATCATACTCTGGAACGTTCCCGGGGAATGGCACAGCCAGAAGGGCATGTAGTTGAACTCGCAGAGACCCATCGGCATCGTGAAGGCCATCTTTTCCTTGTCCGCCTCTACCACGGGAACCTGCCAGTACCCACTGGTGAGATCCAAGGTAGAGAAGTAGTTAGCAGATTTTTAAGCAGCCAAGGACTCCTCTATCCTGGGCAGTGGGTATGCATCCTTATGTGTAATGCGATTTAGCTGCCTATAATCAACACACATCCTCATTGTGCCATCCTTCTTCCTAACGAGGACTAATGGAGCTGCCCAGGGGCTACAACTGTCTCTCACTAGCCCAGCCTCCTTCATCTCTCGCAACATGTCTTTGGCACACTGATAATGAGCTGGGGGTACAGGACGGTATCTCTCTTTTATGGGTGGATGATCTCCCGTGGGGATGTCATGTTGAATCCCTTTTACCTGCCCGAAATCTAGGGGGTGCTTGCTGAATACTCGCTCATACTCATGAACCACCCTGTAGGCCCCCTGTTTCTGGTGAGGTGGGGTAGAGTTAGTGCCCACGTGCAATTCCCGACACCAATCTTTCACCTGCCTTGCAGAACCATTGTTCTCCGCCGAATTGGACGGGGCCAAGGGTCCGGGTGCCTGTATCACACTATGATTAACAGTAAACAGTTTGGCAAGTGTGGCATATTTGGTTAGGTGGACTTCTTCCTCCCCACAGTTAAGAACACGTACTGGCACCCTCCCCTTGCGGATGTCAACCACCCCTCTGGCTGTCAGGAGGGTAGGCCTATTATCCGAATATACAGGTTCTACCAGGGCCTGATAGTCTTTACCCCTGAGGCCTATGGCTGCCCGACACCATATTAACATTTCACTTCTGGGGGGTATCGCAATGGGGTTTGAATCACTCACTATGACACAGCCAATTTCACCACCAGTCAGCTCCACCTGCTGTCTCTGCATCAGAGCTCTGATTTCTTTCTGCAGGGCACGTGGTTCACTGTAACCAGCTGTTTCTGCTACCTGCTGTAACAAGACAATAACCTCTGCAAGACAATTTTCTATGACATTAGTACCAATGGTCATCATGGGATTACATTCACGTCGGTCAATATCAACAATTACAATCCCCTAATGGGCCTCCAATTCCAACCGCCCCACTTTAATGGTGACCTCTTTATACACCACTTGTGGCAATGGCTGACCATTACTGGCTATTATGGTGAAATCATCATCGGGGCCACGAGTAATGTCAGTGTCCTCCCAATAACATTTATAAAGGATGTAAGACATGGTCGTCACCTGAGAACCGGTGTCCAGCAAAGCGTTCATGGGGATACCGTCGATCACGATGGGAAGAACTGGTCACCCTCCAATGTATTTGGTCCTCCAATTTTGCGGGCCTGATCATCCTACTCCTGGGGGTTGGCCCTCTGCCCCAGGGGTTGCTCGTTTAAATGACAGTACCTTGTAAGATGGCCCACCTGGTGGCAGCGGCGGCAGATAGGTCGTCCTTCCCAGTGGAAGCGATCATCGTCCCTGCCTCTGGTCGGCGGAATCCTCCTCTGTCGCTGCCAGGGAACATCCTCCAATCTGGAAGCCAGCTGGATCTTCTCCTTGGCGGCCTCCTGTAGGAACTGTATGGTCCAGGCTAGGGCAGCAACGCTCTTGGTCAGCTCCTGCATCTGGAGGCGTAGTCCTGCAGGGGAATCGTCTTCCAGGATCTGGGCATCGGCCTCAGCAGAAACTGGAGCATCTGGCGCCACCTCCAGGTGGTATGTGAGAGCTTGACGCCTGGGAAGTACTGCACGGCTGGGCTGTCGCTCCTGTAGCGCCTGGATGGCTTTATCCTTGAATTGGTCTGGATTCTGCCTCCTGGAGATTAAGGGCATAGTCCCGTAAGCTATTCTATGGCCTCTGCATGCACCCATAAAACGTCAATTTAATCTCTGTAGCGGTGCGGGTGTCAAAGGTGGTCTTAAACTTCGCAAAGACCTGCTGCGCAGTTCTCTTATCCGTGGCGAGCCAGGACTTCACTTCTCTCAGAGCCGCTCCAAAGAGTTGCCCTGTTATCATATGAACTTTCTGAGGCTCTGTCAGGGGATAAAACTCAAGCAGGCTGCAGATCCCCTTTTTAAAGTCAGTTAATGTATGTGATTCTCCAGAATATCGCGGGAGCCAGGCTGCTCCAGGTAGGTACGGCATGGAGAAGGGCATTATGGCTGCCGTAGCTGCGGCAGTATCCGGCTGGCTGCTGGGGGCGGCAAGCTCTGCGGGACCCAGTGGTGGTACAAGGCCTGCGGCTGCACCGACTGCAGAGCTCGGAGGTGCCTCTGAGTCTGCAGCTGCGACCGCCGCCTCCGCTCCTCCGGGATCAGACATGGACACTCCTCCCCCCGCTAACCTGGTGGAAGTCGAGGTTCCTCTTCCGGAATCGGCACCTCACCACGTCTTCTTGCTCGGCACTCTTTTCGGCCGGCTCCGCCCACTAAGCTATGGCTCCTCCCCTTGTGCCCCACACGGCGCGGCGATGGCGGATTTTGGCGGCAAACAGCAATACACAGTCTTTGCAATAAATCACGGTTCAAGCACAATTCGATCACAGTTCCAAGGCACACATGACCTGACTCTTCAGGCTTAAGTAGATCCTGTTCGTGACGCCAAGTTGAAGTGGCCCCCAAATGCAGGGCAGCGGGGTACTCGGTACCGGGTCTCTCGGTTCTGGGGATGTCACGGTGGCCCGACCCGGTCCGTGGCCCTGCTAAGGTGCACCCAATTAAAGATGTAGGTGACGGTGTAGGTCGCAGTAAATAACGAGGACGCAGGGTTGCAGTCTCTTTACCTCTTTACTGAAGGCTTTGGCATCCGCAATCCAGAGCACTGCTAACAGGGCTGGCTGAGACCGGCCGGTCCGAAGGCACATCCAGAGTTCCCTTTGCAGGTGGAAATCAGTAGCCTTCCTGCTAGTGCCTGTGTGTTGTAGTACCTCCCTGCTGAACACCACGGGATAGTCCTCACAACTGTCGTGTATGTTTCTATTCTTTCTCTCCGTCCCCCAGATGGTATGGATAGGACGCACCCGTATGACGGGGTAGGCCTGGAGTTATTTTATAGGGACCTTAGAGACGCCCCTCTCCCACAGTTGCCTCCGTTGTCTTCGTTAGGTGTAAAGGGGAGACAGCCAACCTAAAGTTAACTGCCCTGCCGTAGTTCAAAGTAATGAGTAGAGTCTATTACCTCCTCGGCGTTCGGCCGCCGGCTACGCGCCTCAGAAGGATGTTGCTGATCTTGAGGCACGACTCCTTCTGGTTCTATCTCCTTTGTGCTGTGATCCCGTTTCTCACTTCTCCACAATATACTTCGCTTCGTGTCCTTTCTTAGGAGTCTGCCGCTATACGATACAGGCTCGGCTCCGTAACAATCTTTCTGTGTTAGGCCGCTGTCAGGATCCCACCCCTGACAGGTCCTCTCTCCAACTCTTCCCAACTGCTTTCTCTCACTTCCTATATAACTCCCAGTTTTACCCATGTGTGAGGAGTGGCCTAGTAAATAGGACCTTTTGCTCCCCCTGGCGGCCGGAGTGTGAAGTGTAATGTGTGACTGTGATACCTGGCAAGGTGAACTCTTTTAGTGCAATCAGATGTACCATCACTCCCCCTGGTGGAAGAGCGACGCCACTGCAACGACCAGACTCTGGGGAGCTGCACTTACACTACACTAAAAGTAATTTGACTTTCTACATCTGGATCAATGTAGCGCCTAAACTTCCCAGAATGCAAAACTACAAAAGATGTACTTACAGACCCCTACAAGCTGCGGGCACACATGAAATGAGCAACACTGGATGGAAGATACACTGTTAAGCTTAGAACCACGAAGAAGCCAGAATTGTGAATACTGCTCTGGAGGTGATTGGAGAACAAGAGATGATTCAGCGCAGATCATATATAACAAATGTAAACCAGGAAAACTGGGAAATAATTTCTCCTGCATTAAACAGCGGCGGGAATATTACCGAAGGTTGGTTGTATCTACTAATATGCAGATCAATATTATCAAGCCTAGATCAAAGCATGCTCCATAAAGATACTGAACCAGCAGGAGGGCTGCAAGCAGACTTGCGTTGTCGAGAACCCGGGATAATTAAATCTGCAGCTTTGGATGTGACTGGAGTATAAGACACAAGGAAACACCAGATGACTGCAGGATACATTAATTATTTACAAAGTTTCCATTTATAATATGTCTAGATTGTAATAGTGTTTCATATTGTATTTACAAAATGCAGCAAATTCCGCCTTTTGTTATCCAAATTGCTGAAATCTCCAGCCAGGTTTGGATGAATTGACTTCATCTTGATAACTGAACTATGTAGGAAGATAAACCTGAGTAATAGATGGCGGTATGAAGCTTCAGATGCTTCCTTCCCTCACCGAGGTTGTTCTTCATCTAGAAGATGTATCTCCTTCTCTGCCAGTCAGACTCCCAGGTTACCCAATTATCTGAGCAGCCTTCCCACCCTCCCTGTGCACAACATGTAGCACCAGAGAAAGAGCTCCATGAAGTCTTCTCAGGGTTCGGAGCTCCGAGAAATATCTGGCTGCTTCACCCCTTCATGCTGTTTTTTGTTAAGAAAAGGGCCAGAATAATTACACATTATTTACATGGGAGATAAATGGGAAAGAGACATGTTTCACTCCCGGCCCCTTAGGAAGCTTGTTAAATGGTTACATATGGGAAACGGCATAGCCCTTGGATGTAATGTGATGTATTTTCAGTAGAAGCATAATGCTCATTTGTGGGGCAAATGAAGGCCAGAAAAACCTACAAAACCACCTTGAGGCACGATTGATTGCTTCATTGGTCAATTCTGCAGAAAATGGGTCAGTTGGAAAGTTTATGAAAACTTGTGTGCTCCTATGTTTCGTCCCTCCTCATGAACCATACATTATCCTTTTTTTACTCTTTTCCTTCTTTTGGGCGATTTCTTGCCTTCCTTGATCCTCCTTCCTTTCTCCCTGTTTTGAACTCCTCCTGTCATAACTTATTCATCGTGCTGTTCTTTCTTTCCAATTTCTCCTTCCCTCCATTCCATATTTCTTCCTTCTTGTCTTAAACTCATCTTTCCTTTCTCTTCTTTTTATTTTTACTATTACTGACCTCTACATATTAATTTACACCTCTGCCTTCCATTATTTCTACTTTTCCTTTCCTTCTCCTTTCCCTTTCTTTCTCCACTTCTTTCCAGCCATTTTCTACTTCCCTCCTTTCTTTTTTCTCTACTTTCTTCCTCTTTTTTAATCTCTCTTTTTCTTCCTCTCCCTCTTCATTCCCTCTTTCCCTTCTATTCCTCTTCCTTCTGCATCTACTACTTTTTCTTCTTTTCTTTTTCACTTTGCAGCCCACTCTCATTCTCTTTACCTCACTTCTCTGATGGCCCTGGGAAATAGGCAACAAATATATTTATGTATTTAGAGATAGAATTATATATTGTTGATTCATGTACATTGTAGCTATTTGTTATTTTGGCAGGAAAAGACAGGAGAGAAGAGCACTATAGGAGGAAATATGAGGGGAGGAGGTGGCACTAGATGTTGAGGAACGCAAAAAAGTTCAATCTATATATGACTACATTGTGTTCACACTTAGGGGAAGGCATTGCCACAACCCTCTGTTTCCTCAAGACCCCTCTGTCCCCTCCAGACTCTTCTCACCCCTCTAAATCTCTCTGTGCCCCTCCAGACTCCTCTGTCTCTTAGCGACATCTTTCTTCTCTTAACTCATCTAATCTCATCCAAACCTCTCTATCCCCTTCAAATCCCTGTCGCCTCCAGACTTCTCTGACCCTTTAAGATCTATATCTTCCAACATGACTCCTCTAACCCCAACAGAGCTCCATGTCCCTTCCCAAACCCTATCCTCTTCAGACACCTCTATCACCTCTGGACTCCTGGTTATGGAGTCCAAGTTTGCAAATAAGCCTGTGCCTTCAAGCTCCTGAGATATCTGGTACTGCTCTGCTTAATTATATCCTTCCTACCCCTCTTTTTCATCTTCTCAGCACCCCTTTGCTCTCTTTCCCTCGTGTTCCCCTTCTTTCACTTCTCCCCAATCCCCGTTCATCTTCCATCCCCCGCTTGCCCCTCTCTCTGTTTCTGATGTTCTCCCTATTCACATTCTCGGAGTCTATGAACAAGATACTACAGGCGTCTGTTGCTACATGAATAGCATCTGCCAGACGTCGTGTAATGAAGGGGCTCCTGCTGGCGGCACACCTACTGAGAAGTTGGGAACGTCTTCATTAAGAGCAAAATCTGTCTATAATAATCATCAAAATCTTCACACTTTGTGGCTTTCCCCACCCTACCTTACCACACAGGTAATTAATAATTTGTAAGTCATCGGTGTTCTGGATATCTTACGTACTGTCCTGGTTGTGAAGATCTCTATTGTTGACTCGATACATTATTGGCCAATGTTCATAAAAGAAAAAAACTTCTAAATAAGTAATGCATTCATCACCCCCCTCTCCTTCTTCTTACATATCTTTGATGTGAAGACTAAGAAACCCAGGGGGCACTTATCCAAATATGTGAAGCAGTGGCGCCTCATTATACGCAGGGATAATAATCCGGCATCTTCATTTCATGTACACATCTTTCATTTTATCTTTTTTTTTTGTTCAAATGAAAGAAATTACAGCTCAATATTCTTCCAGCCTCGATATGTGGTCAAGTGCTTCTAAGGATCAGGTGGCTGGGAATGGCGTCAATTGTAGTTCTGTGCCGAAAAGGGAAAAAAACGCACTTTTGAAAATAAATAAATAAATAAAAATTTAAACTTTGCATAAAACTTACTTATTATTTTCTTACATTGTAAGAGAATGCATCATCAGAAAATACCCTTTGTTTATATCAGTTCTTTTTCAGTTTTTTTTTTTAATTGGTAATGTTTTCTAAAAGTAAAAAATAGAAATCCAGTAATTTTCATGCTGCTCACTGGAGCTTCTTTTAACTCCAACTTTCTGTTATTGTTTGTGCCAAGTTGGAAAGTTCTCTCCTATCCACAGAATAGCAACTTTCTGACTTCTGGGAGTCTGACGAATCCAGAAAACAGGTGTCTCAATGAGCACCTCTGCATCATACTGGTCTTTGGGACAGTCAACTCTCCATTCAGAAGGGCCTTTATTCTAAGGCCCTTTTGAATTAGTCTGGATCAGATTTTTACAGTGTGTTCATTTTTGCCATCCTCCCCAAAAAATAAACAAAAACCCAGTCTCCTACTCAATAAAAAGTAAAGAAGGGGCAGCACATGGATGCAACACGGATGTCATGTATGTACAATCCCCTTATTCACAGATTCCTTTACGTGATTCGATTCTGATTGGAAGGGGTGAAAAAATATAAAAAACAAGAAAAAATAAATAATCACCTTTCCATGCTCTCTCCACACCTCTCCCGCCACCACTGATCCTCTGATCAGCTATTCTATCTTAAATCTTTTTCCCTCTCCAAGCATCCTAATCTGATTTTCTTGACTTAAGTGCCGCACAATTGGTGCCACTTCCTATTTGACCACGCCAGGAAAAAGGCAGTACCAGAGGCATGTTTTCATAGGCACTCATTCAGCAAAAATAAATAAAAAGCCGACATAATCATTGTTCATTTATGGGATATACAATGTGCTGTAGGATTGCTTCATATTTCAATTTCAGCGCGCCCATCCACTAAGATCTGCTCCATTTCCGTGACATCAGGTCTAGTACTTTACTTTTGCTATCCCCTTTTATTTTATGTGATTGTCATGATCCAGGTTGGGGTTTGCTCCCGGCCTAGTTATGGTGGGGTTAACCATTCCTGCCTCTCTTTGGTTCATGGGTGGCTAATTTTTTGGTGCCATTTTTGGTAGCATTTGTCAGTGATAGTTTCAGTCTCTGGCTTGAGCTGCTGACCCATATACCCTAATGATCCTTCTGCCTCTGACTACCCATATTTGTGACCTACCCGCTCCCTATCCCTGACTTAGTATGTGTTTGGTGGTTTCCTACAGTGTATAACTCGGCTTGAATTCTGAACCCTGCCTCCAGCTTTCCGTCTCTGTTACTACGTTTCCTATCTGGCTTTGACTCTTTGGCTCGAACCCTGACAACGTTTTCTGTCTCATATTTTGGATCCCACGCTCCTGTCTGGTTCCGATTTCTGGCTTGTCTCTGACCACGTGCATTGCTGTGACCTCTGGTACTTCGTCTTCCTGTTTGTTGCTGACCGGCCTGTATGACTTCTCTGCCTCATTCTAGTGGCACTCCGCACTTTGCATTGTGGTGCTACAAGGTGAGTGCTACCTTTTTGTCCCTTACCTGTGCCCTCTGGTGGAGGTTGCGTGCAACTGCCTTGCAGTTGCATTACAGTGATTGTATGTATCGTATTGTTTTGTCACCTTTGCAACATCTTGTATATTTTTATAAGCATGTCCTAGTTTTTGGATTGAATACATGTAATAGCTCTGTTCCTCTTGCTCTGTACACCGCACCCCTGAAGCCATAAGCGCCCTGTAATGGTTGTATAAATGATTAGTGGTGGCAGCTAGTTTCTCTGGGTTATTGCGGAACTTGATGCAAAGTATATATAGATAGTGTAACGAATGGAAACGGAGGCACAGAAGTTGAAGTTCACATTCGTTTTTATTATGATTTAACGTTGAACCTCGGGACCACGGTCCGGGGGCTCCGAAGGGGGGCGTGACTACATGAGCCCCAGACACCCGTGGTAAGTTCCCTCGAACAGGGACAGAATGGAATGCCTGGGGGACACGGGTGCTACCTCCAGTTAGACGCCGGACTCGTGGAAGCTGTCCCAGCGGGACAATCGAACAAGCAGGGTTAGCAGGAGACGTGGAGCTAACCAGATGATACTGGGTCTACGGGTAGGAGCTGGTACTGGCGGTACTAGCGTTATCCAGAGATGAGGATGGCGGATTGGCAGGATGAGACGGAACTGGCATAGACAGAGTGGACGTTGTCCAGGATAGCCGGGTAACAGGTAGCTGATGATCTGTGGAGACAGATAGTATAAGCGGAGCACTGGCAGAGAACGTCAGAAACAGAAGTATATGCTAGCAGGAACCGGAATAAGTAACAGTGAATACTAGTTGCTCCAGCACCCTCCCTATGTTGGAGGGACTAGAAATAGCAATCATTCACACACCATTGGTCAGAAGCACCTTTTGGAAAAGTGCGCTGTCTCTTTAAGAGACCGGGAGCAAGCGCGCGCGTGACCTATGCACACAGTGCGAGGACCTGCTGGCTGCACGCCAGGAAGCAGAGGAGGGAGGAGAAGCAGAGGTCCAGTCCGGACAGCATGGAGCCGGCACAGAGCGGGAGTCCCGACGGGGACCCCGCAAAGGTACAGGAACCGGACCGGGTGTAATAGATAGATAGAAAGAGTGAAGAACAAAATGGTGACAATGTTTTGAACTTCTGATTTCCAGGCTCCATATCTCACCATCCACTACAGCTTTGATAGTGAGACTGCCATCATTTTAAAGACAATCATCTTGGCTATCTCATACATTAATTTGACTTGCAGCTATTTAGTATATGATTAGTTATGCAGATTCTTGTCAGGTCACTGCATTGTTACTGTTTTTCTGTTGGTGGTGGAAAATCTTTTTCTTCCTATATACCACAAAATTTAACCTTGATTCCCAAGTGACAGGTCACTGGTTCAAACCGAGGAGCAGTTATGAAGACGATTTTCTAAGAAAAGAGAAGCAGCATCAATTAGGTCATGAATAGGAGTCTCTTAGCCAAGAAATTTGCCAAACTGCATCTTGTGAGCACCATGACAGCTGGAATATACAAAATGAAGTCCATCCATCCATTCAGAAGCCAAAAAGTGAACATCCAGGCAAAATATCGAAGTCAACAAGTTGACTCATCACAAGGTCTTTCAGTTCTTGTGCGACAAACATGGCAGTGAGGTGGCTCATATGCTTCATAATAGTGAGATCACAGACGTCCATGCAAGTACCGAGTAATGCACGTTACACAAGTCTGGAATGCTGGCCTGAAAAAAGGTGAAGAAGCCTCAAATTCAATATCGTCATAAGAAGCGTTGGCTCAAATTTACAAACAAGTATGTAAAGTGGACACTTAAAGATTGTAAATGGGTGATTTGGAGTGATGAGATGAAAGTTAATAGACAGCTCTGATAGGTGCAAATGGGTCTGGAGAAAACAAGGGAAAAAGGGGCTAAAGATCGAGACATTGAAGGAAATCTCAATTTTGGTGGAAGAAGACAGATGATATGGGGTAGTTTCACAGCCAAAGGCACTGGATACTTGACCATGATCAATGGTGGTCTCAATGCTGAAATATGTGTGAGTATCCCACAAGACGAGTTACTTAGTACACTTGAGTACTATGGCTATGAAAAGGACAACATAGTGTTCCAGCAGGAAAATGACCAGAAGCATACATCGAGATTGATAAATAAATGGTTCAATGACAATGAAATAGAGGTGCTGGAATGGCCTCCACAGTCCCCAGACCTCAAGCCAATCAAACACTTGGTGGTAGAATTGAAGAAAAAGCTGTATACATACCCAAGTGAGGTGACCAGTATGCACCACCTTTGGGAACGTGTCGAAGAGACCCTCAGGATCAGATTTAGGTAGACGCATGTTTGAATCTGATCGAAAGTAGAAGGATCCAGGTAGTGCTAAAAGCCAAAGGTGGATTTACAAAATACTAACAAAATAACGTATATACTCAAGTATAAGCCGAGATTTTCAGCCCAAATTTTTGGGCTGAAAGTGCCCCTCTCGGCTTATACTCAAGTCATGGTCGGCAGTGGGGTCGGCGGGTGAGGGGGAGAGAGCAGTGTCGCATGCTCACCTGGTCCCGGCGCTCCTAGCGCTGTACCAGCCTGTCCCATGGTCTCCCACGCTGCAGCTCTTCCTCTATTCAGCGGTCACGAGGTACCGCTCATTAAAGTAAAGAATATGAACTTCACTCCCAGTCACTCTTGCTGTGACTGTGCAGGTCAGAGGGCGCGATGACGTAGTAGTGTGCGCGCCGCCCTCTGCCTGAACAGTCAGTGCGGAGAGACGGGACGCCGGGGAGCAGCCGGCAGCGACTAGAAGTGAGTATGTGATTTTTTTTTTTATTGCAGCAGCAACAGCAGCATTACATGTGGCACAATGCTGTATGGAGCGTCTATGGGGCCATAAACAACTGCATGGAGCATTATATGGGTCCATAACTGCATGGAGCATTATATGGGGCATCTATGGGGCAATAAATGTATGGAGCATTATATGGGGCCATAAGTGCATTGAGCATTATATGGGGCCATAACTGCATGGAGCATTATATGGGGCATCTATGGGGCCATAACTGTATGGAGCATTATATGGGGCATTATATGGGGCCATAACTGCATGGAGCATTATATGGGCATTATATGGGGCCATAACTGCATGGAGCATTATATGGGGCATCCATGGGGCCATAACTGCATGGAGCATTATATGGGGCATCTATGGGGCCATAACTGCATGGAGCATTATATGGGGCATTATATGGGGCCATAACTGTATGGAGCATTATATGGGGCATCTATGAGGCCATAACTGCATGGAGCATTATGTGGGGCCATAACTGCATGGAGCATTATATGGGGCCATAACTGCAAGGAGCATTATATGGGGCATTATATGGGGCCATAACTGCATGGAGCATTATATGGGGCATTATATGGGGCCATAACTGCATGGAGCATTATATGGCGCATCCATGGGGCCATAACTGCATGGAGCATTATATGGGGCATTATATGGGGCCATAACTGTATGGAGCATTATATGGGGCATCTATGAGGCCATAACTGCATGGAGCATTATATGGTGCATCTATGGGGCCATAACTGCATGGAGCATTATATGGGGCATCTATGGGGCCATAACTGCATGGAGCTTAATATGGGGCATCTATGGGGCCATAACTGCATGGAGCATTATATGGGTCATCTATGGGGCCATAACTGCATGGAGCATTATATGGGGCATTATATGGGGCCATAACTGTATGGAGCATTATATGGGGCATCTATGGGGCCATAACTGCATGGAGCATTATATGGGGCCATAACTGCATGGAGCATTATATGGGGCATCTATGGGGCCATAAAGAACTGCATGGAGCATTATATGGGGCTCCTGATTCAATATGGATATTCAAAAACACTTAACTGATGTCTCAATTAATTTTACTTTTACTGGTATCTATTTTTATTTTTGACATATACCGGTAGCTGCTGCATTTTGCACCCTAGGCTTATACTCGAGTCAATAAGTTTTCCCAGTTTTTTGTTGCAAAATTAGGGGGGTCGGCTTATACTCGGGTCGGCTTATACTCGAGTATATACGGTAATCAAAAATTTAAATTTAGATTTTTAGGAGCAAAACATTAACAATGCAGTGACATGACCAGCATCTGCATAATTAATTATGTGCTAAATAGTTAAAAGTCAAAGTTAAGTATGAGATATTCAAGATGAATATCTACAAAATGATGGTAATTTCAAGTTCAAAGTACAAGTGGATGGTGAGATATGGAGCCTGAAGTCAGAAATTCAAAACATTGTCACCCTGTTGCTCTTCATTGTACATTCCATGTGTTGAAATCGGAGGTGTATATACCACACGCTCTCTGTAAGCTGCACAATATCTGGCCTAGTAGTGAAGACACAATGGCCTCGTCCATCCATCATCAGCCCATTGCGTAATTGTCCTGACGATTGGAGGCTGTGAAGTGCTGGTTCCTGACAAGTTGGTGGCAGCGCTGGGATCCTCGTGATCCCCCGGCTATCCCATGACATAAAGTAAAATAGATCTTGTCACCTTGACTGTTAATCAGCTCTGTCGGTGTATGATAACTTAAATGCAACTTTTTAGTTTAATTCCTAGTAAGGAAAAAAGCTAAAAATCGAAAAAAAAAAAATTAGAAATTTTAAAGCCTCAACGACATTGGGTCATTTCCAATGTATCATGAACAGAATTGTCTAAACATAAATGTACCTGTTAAAATTTTTCCCTTTATGTTTTTTTGCCAAAACAATTGATATGCCAGTGTGGACGTGATCAGGATCAGTCGCAGACGCTGTCGTTGTCTTTCCTGGCACATTCTTGGCTTCTGTATAGAAAACTATCAAGAGAACTTGCTGTATAAGGAGGATGAAGCGGCACAGTAGGACTCACAGCTCATTGTACTTTAATATTCCAAGTTAAAAAGTGTCTCCAAAAATATAATGAGGACCAACTTCTGCAGGAAAACGTAACTCTGGAAGTTTTCTTAAAGGTGGGTAAGAATGAATTATGAGTCAGCCGGGACAGCAGGATGTCAGCGCTCCTCTGATCATACAGTAGAAACTAAAATACACATATGCACAACAAAGAAAAGAAGAGGAATCCTGCAAGAAGAGGTGTTCAATCCCCCCAGTAGGTCATGACGCTCTTCAAATCTAGAACAGCAGAGTCTAACGAAAATAAGAGAAAACTGCTAAGATATTGAAGTAAGAATAGTAAAATCGTCAAAAAATTATATCTGTGATCACCAAAGCAGGAGGTGATCCCTCAAAAATTAGAAAAAATATTGATCATCACATAAAATTAAAAACTTATTGAATTAGTGTCTTGCCATAAGCCAAAGAACTGTCCAGTGCCTCCAATGATTATGACGTGAACAAACACATGATCTCCAAATATTAGCAACTTTGTTGCAAATTGATTCTGATGGAAAGAGGTAAAAACAGAACGTCTTATACTTAACTCACCACGGCCCTCCTCATACCTCTCCCTCCATCACTGATCATTCGATAGACTCTTCTGTCTTGTATCACCTTCACTTTCATCACTAAACCCCACATGTTCACAATGGACACCATTCCCCTTTTGGAGCCCAAGGATGAATGGCAGCGGCACAATCATGGAAAAATTGTTTTGCTGAAATTCATGAGATTTTAATTGTTAAAATGTCAGATTCTAGCAAAAGTAAATTTTGGGGGAAATTCGTAACTAATCAGATACTTTATGTGCTGATTCTCTCATCCTTCTTATTGCAGGAGGGGAATAGTGTAGGATGTTAGACATGAAGACATATGCTTTGAGGACCTCAGATTTTTACTATTTTTCAATTTCTCTTCGAATTGTGACCTCTTTGTACAAAATTGAGTCTGTTTTTCTGATAGATGCGGGTCCAACCACTGGGACATCCAATGATAGTTTGCATTTGCAAGATACTGTAAAACATTTACTTAATTCTGAGAGATGAGCAATTCGATTTGTGCTTCCTTGGTCCGGAGTCCAGTTCACTTCTGTACTGAGCATCCTTTGGCCGGCATCCAGGGCGCCTCTGACTGTTACTAGACCACCAAGACATCATTACATTGCAGGGCCTAGAAAGTGCCACAGTCACCTAGAATGCAGGGCCGAGAATGTCAGGTGCAGAAGTGCCATGTCTTTGCCTGATGAGTGATGAAGAGACCTGTGTAGTCTCGAAAGCTTGCAATTTGTTACCATCTTTTCAGTTAGCCATTAAAAGTTATCAACCACTGAGGACTCTCAATTCTGAATATTTTTCTATCCACTGGCTAACACGGTACCAAGATATATATCTTTCCTGTATCAAAGTGCCTTGTAAAACCAAACTAGATGCTGGACCAGGGTAATGTGAATTGAGTAGCTCATCTCTATTCATTACTGCTACAGTATGGATACTATGGCATGGAAACTATCTCAAGACCAGCTGAAAATTTTAAGAAGCATTAAGTTAATAATCTTTATTTAATAATAATCTTTATTTTTATATAGCGCTAACATATTACGCAGCGCTTTACAGTTTGATCACATTATCATCGCTGTCCCCGATGGGGCTCACAATCTAAATTCCCTATCAGTATGTCTTTGGAATGTGGGAGGAAACCGGAGTGCCTGGAGGAAACCCATGCAAACACGGAGAGAACATACAAACTCTTTGCAGATGTTGTCCAAGGTGGGATTAGAACCCAGGACCCCAGCGCTGCAAGGCTGATTAAGTTGTAATAATGCTTGTTTTTACAAGCTCTATCCAGCAATACCTGTATGTAAATATGGTATTAACCCCTTTAATTAGCAAGAGCAACCACTCACATGAAAACAAAGCTCCACCCCGAGAGGAAAATAAGAAAATGGGATTTGGCACTGATGCATCATGGGAAATAACTACTAAAATTAAACAAATAATAAAGTAATTTAACAAACTAAAGTAATTTAACAAATTATTTCTAAAATGTTGATGCTCAATCAACAGGGATTTATCAGTGTAATATTGTATGATGACAGGAGAATTTCTGTAAAACTTTGAGAGATTTGCAGGTGCACATTATGGGATATTTTTGCAGACTTTGTCTTCTTAAAAAAAAACTTTATATTTTTTTTGTTGAAGATTTTTCAACTAATTATTCAGGACACAAAAGCAGAGCATACAGTACTGGGACAAGACATGTCATGTACTTTCCGCAAAGGAAAGAATCAATAGTGCTTGTCAGTAAATAATAAACACTCCTTGTCCAGAATGACTCAAGAGCGGTGACCTTGTGGTGGGGATGTCAAGGTCAAAAGCTTCGGAATCTAAATTCATATGATTAAGATTGTTTATAGGAGCTGGGATGGAAGTTGTGCTGCTGAGAATAGATGGACAGATAGTATAGTAAATTCAAGCACACCCCTACCCATCACCTAATAATAAATATTTTAGTTGATACAACCTTAAACTGGCTTTCCAGGGCTACAAAATGAATAAATGACTACTAGGAAACGAGATCCGAGACCCAAAACCCCACCGATCAGCGGTGTGCACATCATAGCTACTACAACAGACTTACTCAGTATATGGAACCAGAACACCACGGCTGTAGTGGCCGCTCTTGAATACTGCAGCTCAGAGTACCGGACAATAGTCCCTACACAATGTATAAAGCTATAGAGCTGTACTCTTCCAGCTTCGTACACATTAAGCAAACCAAATATATTACTTACCTGTCCCAGCTCCAGCATTGAGCTTTGCTTCCTTCTCCTATAGATGACAAATTCTGTGCTATTTTGAGTTCTGATGGTAACAACAAGTACTTACCTTGCAATAATCTTAGCCATATTAAGGCTGGCTTAGGCAGCTGTGAGTGTCCTGAGTATTCAAGCAGCAGAGCATTCAGCTAAGAAGTGCTTTTCTGGAGCCATGTCATATTTCCCACTTCATTCTCCTTAAGTCAAGTCTCTGGTTATCTGATCAGCTGCTCCAGTCGGCTATCAAACAACCACCTCAGTCCTGTTTTATCTGCTACTGTCGCACCTTCAAATATGCTGTGTCAAGTTAAGTGATAAACAACTCATGTCAGCCATTCTTGGTGCTGTTACACCCTCAACCTGTTTGTGAATTCCTCTCAGCTATTGCTGACGCTGTCTGCACTCACAACTCTGTTGTTCCTACAACAAAGTTTCAGTTTGCAACACAAATCTGCTATTCCTGTTGTGTCCACACATCTGGCTGTACTCCAGATAGTGCTTTCGGCTTTGCTTTCACCTGCCATCTTGCACATCCAGCTGTTCTTGTCATTCAACGAGTTCAGCTTTGCTGCATCATCTCTTCTGGTCCATGTTGCTCCCAATGACCTGAAGGTTAGAGAATCTACGACCCTAATTACAATCTAACTTATCTAGCTTCAGACTCCAATCAGTCTAATATTTATGACTTATGCTTAGGATAGGTAATCAATGTCATAGTCTTAAACAACCCCTTTAATAAATGAATACTGATATCCTGAGTCTAAATTAAGGAAGCAATTCTTATCAACAACCATCTGTCCCAGCTTTCCCCATTTCCTGAGACCTGCGAACAGACTTGGAGGTGGAGTCAGCTTAGTCCTGTTCCCACTATGCACTTTCCAGGTCATCCCTCCAGTGCCATCACGCCATCACTCTCATTGCCTTCTTTTGAGGACCACACCATCAGGCTCTTCCATCCCTAGTCCTTCAGAGTAGTGGTCATATACCATTTCCCAGGCAGGCTCACCCACCCAGTTTCCTGACCATTTTTCTGCCTGGCTGCCACACTTCACAGGAGACTTCAAAATTCCCATAAACAGCCCCATCCCCCAACTGCATCCCAGTTTCTATCTCTAGCCACTTCTCGTGGCCTCTCACAACTTTCAACCTCTGAGACACACAAAGACAGTAACACCATTGATCTGGTCTTTGTCCAGCTCTTTTCAATCTCCATCCTAGATAACGTGCCGATTCCACTCTCTGACCACAACATTCTCTCCATCACACACACAAATCCTCGCCCAACCCAGCACATTCCTACCTACCACACATTCAGAAATCTACAAGCCATTAACCTTCATACACTTTCAGACTCCCTACACTAATCACTGTCTTCAATCTCGTCTCTTTCCTGTCCTGATCTGGCTGTACCCCACTTCAATAACACTCTCAGATGCCCCCTGGACCACGTAGCTTCCCTCACCCTCAGAACCTCCAAACACGGAGTAAAACAGCCCAGGCTCACATCGCAAATTCAATTTCTCCAGCAATGCTGTAGGAGTGCTAAACTCCTATGGAGTAAAACTTGCACACCAGAAAACTTTATCCACTAGAAATTTATTTTAAGGACCTATAACTCTGCCCTTCATCTCGCCAAACAGACCTTCATCACCACCCTGATATCTTCACTATCTAACAACTAAAAAAAAATGGCATTAGCTGCGCAGATTGTCCGCAAATCCTCCTTATCTGCAAAAAAACTCTTTTGACACCTTTCACTCCCTCCACAGTCCTAAATCGCAGGCCCCTATCACAGACATCTGTGCTGATGATCTGGCCTCATACTTTACAGAGACAATAGAAAATATCCTTTCAGGAAATCCTCTCCTAGCCAACAAGTGCCGTGACTCCCAACCCTCCCCACATCTCCTCTGGCTCACTCTCTACATTTGACTCAAAAGAAGTCTCCAGTCGTCACTACTTACCTAACTACAATCTTCAATGTCTCCCTCTCTTCAGGTATTTTCCCATCCTCCTTCAAACTCTCTATCATTACTCCATTATTAAAAAAAACCCTCTCTCGACCCATCCTGCACCAATAACTACAGACCAGTCTCCAATCTTCTCTTCATCTTTAAACTATTGGAGTGCCTGGTCTACTCCTGCCTTACCCGTTACCTCTCCATTCACTCTCTACCAGATCCATAACAGTCCAGCTTATGCCCCCTACATTCTACAGAAGCTGCACTCATCAAAGTGACCAACGACTTTCTGACAGCAACATGTAATGGTGACCACTCTTTGCTCATTCTTCTCGACCTCTCTGCAGCTTTCGACACTGTTGACCACCATCTCCTACTCTCTATGCTCCAATCAATAGGCATAAATAAAGGACACTGCTCTCTCCTGGTTCTCTTCCTATCTTTCTGACCGTTTCTTCAGTGTATCGTTCACTGGCTCCATTTTTTCTCCTATTCCTCTCACTAATGGGGTCCCTCAGGGCAAAGATGAAAAGATGCCTTAATAAAGTACGGCTTAAAGAGAACCTATATTGTCACAAAGCTTTGCTTCTCCTAAATAAAGTTATCCTCATTAATCAAGACTGTCATTATTTACAGCAGTCTTGATGGAGCGTACACTGGAATAAGATGTACTAAATGTGGCACATCTTTCAGTTGCCGCTCATCACCACTATTAATATATTATGGCCAAGAACTGGACTATATTTTTCAGATTTTACATAAATTTTGTGGAGTAAGTTATAATTAATTTGTCACTCGTTCCCCATCACGGCAAAGTGCTACCAACTTTTCAAAAAGTTGGTGGAGCTAGGTAGGGTTTTCATAAAATCAAAAAAGCCACACAAATTGCAAACAATTACAAGTGGAACACTTATTTTGTAATATTTCTTGACTTTTATGCCAGAATTCTGCTGAAAATTGATTTGGCAGTAAGTTTTGTTTCAACGGCAATTGACACTTTAAAGAAACGAATAAGGCTACTTTCACACTTGCTTCATTCGACGCACGTCACAATGCGTCATTTTGGAGAAAAAACGCATCCTGCAAAGTTGCCCGCAGGATGCGTCTTTTCTCCATAGACTTTCATTAGCGACGCATTGCGACGGATTGCCACACGTCACATCCGTCGTGCAACGGATGAGTCGTGTTTTGGCGGAAAAAAAAAAGTTCCATGTAACGTTTTTTTGTGCGTTGAGTCCGCCATTTTTGACCTCGCATGCGCGTCCGAAACTCCGCCCCTCCTCCCCGGAACTCACAATGGGCAGCTGGTGCATTGTAAAACTGCATCCGCTGCCCACGTTGAGCTAAATTAACACACTGTCCGTCGGTACGTCGGGCCGACGGTTTGCGACGGCCCGTACCGACGGACTAGTGTGAAAGTAGCCTTAGGGGCAGATGCGCTAAGTGGTGGGCACCTTCCACAGTGATTAAAGTGCCAAAGGCTTAGAAGGTCTATGAGCTTGTCTTAAGCTCTGAAGAAAAGGATGTTAGTACCCCAACTCTGAAGACTAAGACTTACTATATATCTCAATGACATACAAAATATTAGTGGAGGAGCAGCAAAGCTCATGGGCCCATTACCAACTGCTACACGGCTGATTTGCATAAATAAAAATAAGATTTATGCATTAAATATTTAAATTGGGATCTAAATGGCAAAAGAGGTGTAGGTACTCCATGGTTATCGACTCTCTGCCCTGATGCCCAAATTCTTTCATTTGCTGCCATCAAAAAAGAAAACTGGATATTTAAAAAAAAAAAAACACAGTCACTTGGGAACCAATTTGACCCTCTTATCCAAGGGCTCTGCAGGAGTAATCAGTCTCCTATAAATATATTTTTTGAAACATTTTTTACTTTAATTTACAGAACAGATGCGTTGTTCTCCATAGAAGTCATATTTACGCAAGAGATTGCTGAAACTAACAGCTTGGGCTCAAAGTGACCTCACAGCTCCGTCTAGTCCAAAAATGAGTTTCACAGTATGATGTGCCTCCTCAAAACGGAACATATGTTTATCATACTGGTGATTAACCAATTAAGCCCTTGAGTTGCTTTCAATGTATTCTGTTTTTATCTGAAGACTTAATGGATTATTTAATGATTTACGCTTGGAGCAGATTACAAAGTTCTCTCTGAGCATGTGATATACTTACTGCTAACAGAGTAACTCTGCCAGGGTGGAAAGTCATCAGGTGAAAAGGAGTACATAAATGACAAAAAAAAGTGAGACACGGGAACAATATCCGCCAGCATCAATATTGTGCTTGTGTATAATTGTCAAAAAGGTTGTGTAACTTTAGTAATAAGCCTGCTTTTTTTGGCTCGATTAGGAATGTCTTGGCTCACCTTGACCCAGAACTAAAAGTTTCTAAATACAACTTTTAAAATGGCAAAGAATATAACTACTATAATACTGCTCCTATGTACAAGAATATAACTACTACAATACTGCCCCTATGTACAAGACTATAGCTACTACAATACTGCCCCTATGTACAAGAATATAACTACTATAATACTGCCCCCTGAGTACAAGAATATAAATAATATAATACCGCTCCAAAGTAGAAGACTATAACTACTATAATACTGCTCCATATGCACAAGAATACAACTGCTATTAAACTGCTTCCTATGTGCAAGAATATAACTACTATAATACTGCCCCTATGTACAAGAATACAACTACTGTAATACTGCCCCCTGTGTACAAGAATATAACTACTATAATACTGCCCCCTGTGTACAAGAATATAACTAATATAATACCGCTCCAATGTAGAAGACTATAACTACTATAATACTGTCTCCTATGTACAAGAATATAACTACTATAATACTGCTCCTATGTACAAGAATACAATTGCTATAATACTGCTCCTATGTACAAGAATATAACTACTATAATACTGCCCCTATGTAGAAGAGTATAACTACTATAATACTGCCCCTATGTAGAAGAATATAACTACTATAATACTACTCCTATGTGCAAGAATATAACTACTTTAATACTGCCCCCTATGTACAAGAATATAATATAACTACTATAATACTGCCCCTATGTACAAGAATATAACTACTATAACACTGCCACTAGAGACAAGAATATAACTACTATAATACTGCCGCTAGAGACAAGAATATAACTACTATAATACTACTCCTATGTACAAGAATATAACTACTATAATACTACTCCTATGTACAAGAATATAACTACTATAATACTGCCCTTATGTACAAGAATATAACTACTTTAATACTGCCCCCTATGTACAAGAATATAACTACTATAATACTGCCCCTATGTACAAGAATATAACTACTATAATACTGCCGCTAGAGACAAGAATATAACTACTATAATACTGCCGCTAGAGACAAGAATATAACTACTATAATACTACTCCTATGTACAAGAATATAACTACTATAATACTGCTCCTATGTACAAGAATATAACTACTATAATACTGCCGCAATGTACAAGAATATAACTATTATAATACTGCCCCCATGTGCAAGAATATAACTACTATAATACTGCTCCTATGTACAAGAATATAACTACTATAATACTGCTCCTATGTACAAGAATATAACTACTATAATACTGCCCCCTATGTACAAGAATATAACTACTATAATACTGCCCCCATGTACAAGAATATAACTACTATAATAATGCCCCTATGTACAAGAATATAACTACTATAATACTGCTCCTATGTACAAGAATATAACTACTATAATACTGCTCCTATGTACAAGAATATAACTACTATAATACTGCCCCCATGTACAAGAATATAACTACTATAATAATGCCCCTATGTACAAGAATATAACTACTATAATACTACTCCTATGTACAAGAATATAACTACTATAATACTACTCCTATGTACAAGAATATAACTACTATAATACTGCCCTTATGTACAAGAATATAACTACTTTAATACTGCCCCCTATGTACAAGAATATAACTACTATAATACTGCCCCTATGTACAAGAATATAACTACTATAATACTGCCGCTAGAGACAAGAATATAACTACTATAATACTGCCGCTAGAGACAAGAATATAACTACTATAATACTACTCCTATGTACAAGAATATAACTACTATAATACTGCTCCTATGTACAAGAATATAACTACTATAATACTGCCGCAATGTACAAGAATATAACTATTATAATACTGCCCCCATGTGCAAGAATATAACTACTATAATACTGCTCCTATGTACAAGAATATAACTACTATAATACTGCTCCTATGTACAAGAATATAACTACTATAATACTGCCCCCTATGTACAAGAATATAACTACTATAATACTGCCCCCATGTACAAGAATATAACTACTATAATAATGCCCCTATGTACAAGAATATAACTACTATAATACTGCTCCAATGTACAAGAATATAACTACTATAATACTGCTCCTATGTACAAGAATATAACTACTATAATACTGCCCCTATCTACAAGAATATAACTACTATAATACTGCCGCAATGTACAAGAATATAACTACTATAATACTGCTCCTATGTAGAAATGTATAACTAATATAATTCTCTTTCTTATAAACAAGAATATACAGTATTTTGTTATTGTGTGAGCCCATCCTGCTGTCTGGATCCCCTGGCGATATTTTGTAGTTCATCTAATTTTGTATAAATATGGGCAACATTTTGAACCAATTTATACTTATTGTTATAACATTTTGTTATAATATAACAGTTATTGCGTTTGACATGTTATTAAAATTCCTCTGGTACGTTGTGAAAGATAACAATAAAATGAATGTTGGGGGTGCGTATTTTTCTAATGACTGTAGTATACAGCTGATGTGATTGAAGAATATCTCACATTTCTATCAGATGTATCATATGGAGGAAAGAGCTCTCTGAAAATAAATTCATTTTCTTCCCATCACGACAGGCATGAAATTCCATCCTCCCGTTTATTGGAGTCTGTGATTGCGGTGGGGTTGGCCGGCTATTAAATGAGCATTAATGAAGTGTATGCTGATGAGCCATGAATAAATTAACATTGTTTTCTATTTGCTCGGATAATGTGAAGCTTATTAAAATGCCTTCCTCTGTTACATGTGAGGATTCCAGGCTGAAACGGTTTACTCTGAAGCATCTTTGTAATTAATTCTCCCTCTAATGGCGCATACACCATTTATTTTGCTTTTAATAGGCGCTATGTAGAAAACAGTCAACATTAATGCTATATTATTTTCATGCATCATGTATTATTTCGGAAAGTTCTTTACATTTTCAATGAGCAGTTTTAATTTTGAAAGATTGTATTGACCTGTGGGGTTTAAAATAACAAATGTTGCTAGTCCTGCATCTTCTACAGACAGAAGGGACTGTCTACACTTGAGTCCTCTGCCTCCTGCTTGCTGGGGTGAAAGTGGCACAGTCCTGAAGATTCACAGTTCAGACCAGAGGCATGGTAAGAAATCCTAGCTCATTTATAAAGCATCGGAGATGACATTGGCTAGATCCAGCTTGCAAACAGCTTGCAGGCATGAGCTACTTCCTTTGGAAACCAGTCACCTTTACCGCAGAGGCAGAGGTGGCCGGTAACCTAGGCAATGAGCGGTAAAATATAAAATTAAAAATCAGATGACTTTTAATGAGAGGTAAATTGTAAAGTTGCTTGCTTTTATAAGCACCTTGCAATTTTACCCATTTGAGAACTTGAGACAACCCCTTTAAAATAAAGAGTGCGCAGATAGGAGGAAACAAGTGGACTTGTACTGGATCGGTACCACAGGTGGAGAGCCCAGCACTTGACTCCATATGTTAAACTATCTATAGGGTTGAAGGATAGAATGGAACTCCTATATTGTTTGTTAATACTGCTTGTGAAGAAGGAGACAGCCTCTTGGTTCACAACACACATGAAGGAAACCCACAGTTCTCCCAAATTAAGACTATAGTGAAAAGCATTAAAAGCTTTCCTGTCATTTCAGGTGTTCAGAATAAGCGGTTGCCTGTGTGCATGAGAAATAAGGCTTTTCCTTGCCAGTATATGATTTGTAACCTACATTTTTCATTGGTTTTCCCTCCTGCAGGTTCTATTTCTAATTTCAGTTGTCCCTGAGCTAGTGGGTGGAGAGTAGCTATTATGTCTGTTATACATAGCATATACAGACATGAGGGATTCCTGCTCTTCTGCCTTTATTTAGCACATATCCTGAGGCAGCAGCAGCATGGATGACATTATACAGCAGTACTGAGCACTGTAGATGTGATTCCAGCTGTGTGGTGAAATAATAATCTTTATTTTTATATAGCGCTAACATATTCTGCAGCGCTTTACAGCTTGCACACATTAACATATGCTATAAAACCGCAGCATGGGGGACATTGTGCAGCAGAACTGAGCAGTGTAGATGTGATTCCAGCTGTGCGGTGAAATAAAACACATACTGTAAAACAGCAGTACTGAGCATTGTAGATGTGATTTCAGTTCTGTGATGATATAACACAGCAACAGCATGGAGGACATTATACAGTAGTAGTTAGCAGTGTATTGAGACCTGGAGGGAGATAATCACTTACTAGGAATCAGCTGCACCCTCTCTGCCTCTCTCTAACATACACTCTCTCTATGAACTGAACTCCTATTAACAAGGACTTAACATCTTAATTAATCTTAGTCTATTTTACGCTCAGTAATGTATGAAGTAATTAATCTATAAAAAAAATCAAGAAAAATAACAGATAATCAGGATTTGAAAATGTAATCATTTTTACCACTTAATCACAGCTAGAGAGAAAGCACATACAGTATATATGCAGCATAAATAATGAAGTGATCATATATGAAAAACCATTTAGGTATCTCCGAAATGCTAAATTATTCCTCCAGCCGAGGAATATTATGACCAATAAGACAGAAGAGGTAAAAATGACTAAGGGCCCTTAGTGACCTCAGCCATTTAGTAAGGCAGGACTATGATGGGGGAGGGGTGCAATAATTGCAGGTAAACTCCATATACCATGACATCTGTTATTCATCTGAGCCAGATCCAGAGCTGAGCCCTTTGTCCTTCTCCTGCTGCCAGCTTCCCCGGCTGCTGTGCACATCAGATTACTATCTTAGGCTACTTTCACACTAGCGTCGTTTTGCATACGTCGCAATGCGTCGTTTAGGAGAAAAAACGCATCCTGCAACCTGCAAAGTTGTCTGCAGGATGCGTTTTTTCCCCATAGACTTACATTAGCGACGCATTGCGACGTATGGCCACACGTCGCAACCGTCGTGCGACAGTTGCGTCGTGTTTTGGTGGACCGTCGGCACAAAAAAACGTTACAAGTAACATTTTTTGTGCATCGTGTCTGCCATTTCTGACCGCGCATGCGCTGCCGGAACTCCGCCCCCTCCTCCCCGGACATTACAATGGGGCAGCGGATGCGTTGAAAAACTGCATCCGCTGCCCCCATTGTGCTACTTAACACACTGTCAGTCGGTACGTCGGGCCGACGGTTTGCGACTGCCCGTACCGATGGACTAGTGTGAAAGTAGCCTTATGCTGGTGCAAACCTCTGATGTTACTCTCTTGGACCTCACAGGCCAGCTCAAGTGGAGGAACTCTGCCTAAGTATTCAGGTACTTTGTATCCCTCACCATTACTATCTCGCAGGCTCCACCGTCTGCCACAGTGTCGCATTAATAAACCCTGATCTGTTGCAGTAGATGGGCTCTGCTATAGGCCGGGGTCACATTGAATGTATAAAAAAAATCGGTCTTGTTTTACACGGATGAGAATTGCACAAATGTTTCATAAACAGAGATCCGTGTGCAATACGAGTGTGCGATTTCCTCTCATCAAACTTTCCGTATGACATCCGTATGGCATCCGTATGGCGAGATTTTCTCGCTGCCTTGCAAAATGGACTAATAACGGTTTTTAGACCTGAAAGTAATTTAAATCATCATCAAGAACACTATTTATTGGCCCTAAAACAGGTGGCAGCCATACCCAGTGATTGTGGATCCGAGGAGGCGGAGATGAATGTGGGTACATCCACTTTCGAAGCAACGGATCAATAAAGGCCATTTCAACTGTCTATGCAGCTCTGAGGACACATCCGGACAAATTCTTCCAATACTGCCAGATGAGGATTCAAACGTTTGACATTTTGTTGGAGATTTTGCGCCCCGGCATCACCAAGAAGGACACCAGGATCCACAAATCTATTTCTGTGGAGGAGCGCCTTATCCTTAACACTTTTTGTTTAAATACCCTTATTTTTTATGTTGCTTAAACATCATTTGTGCTTTTATAATATATGGTAGTGTAAAAAACATCAAAGCCATCGCATGTACTTAAATTTTTATAACACATGGCTTCTTAGTTATGTAATCTTACTTTTTCACAAGCTTACACTGTTATGTAGTCCAATTTTGATTTTTTTTTGTCTCATTATGTTTAATTTTAGATTCCTTTCCACTGGCCTTTCATATTCGGCACTGCATTTAGAATTTTTACTTGGCAAATCAACAATCTCAGGCATTGTGCGGGATACATGCTTGAAAATCTGGACAAGACTACATCAAGAGGTGATGCCTGAGCCTAAAATGGCAGACTGGTTGCGTATAGCCCAAGGATTTCAGGACACACGCCAGTTTCCCCACTGTATTGGAGCTCTGGATGAGAAGCACATCCGTGTGCGTAAGCTGCCAAACTCAGGGTCCCAACTCTATAATTATAAACAGTTTTTCTCTGTAGTGCTGTTGGCCCTGGTCGACAGTCACTACAGGTTTATAATTGTAGATATTGGGGCCTATGGCAGAACTGGAGACTCAAGACTCAAACTTTACAACATACCATGATTGTTTATCATCTTCTGAGGATGAAGTTGATTGTGCAAATACTGTCTTGTCTACTACACATGTTCTTCCTTCACGTCGTCAGCCCTCTGGCCTAAAAGTTTGTGATGTCTTAACCAATTACTTTGTTTCACCAGAGGGATCCACTGTATGGCAAGACAATGCTGTTTCAATATAGTTTATTTTGCTCTTCTAAGTTATTAAATATAATAATGTTCCTTTTTGAATTGTGTTTTTTTTTTAATAAAATTGTTGTTTTTGTAAATAGTATCATTAGGTATGTCGTCCTAACAATACATGACACTCATTAATTTTCCAATGTTTTTACTGGTCAAAACATTTATATAGTAGCCAAAAACATATTCACATCATATGTCATTTTAGGCATATTAACCTGAGCAAGCAATAAAGTTTAACATGCAAAGGCAACAAATAACATTAAACACAAAAATCCTTCACTGACAGCAACATCACACTTAAAAAAAATTACAGGTCCTGGTAGGTTGGGGGTGGTGATGGCAGGAGGCCAGCTGTTGTGAATTCCGTTCTCGGACTCCCTCCTGTGGTCATGAATGGTACTTTGGTTGGTTCTGCTCTTGGACTCCCTCTGGTGGCTTCGAGCGGAACTGCTGGTCACTGAGGTTGGCTTTATCAGCTGCTCTCGTTTATTGCTATGTTGCTTCCCTATTTAACTCCACTCAGATCGTTACTTCATGCCAGCTGTCATTGTTTCAGTATTGGTTCAGATCTCTCTTGGACTTCTCTGAGGACCTGTCTACTCCAGCATAAGCTAAGTCTTTGCTAGTTCATTTGTTGTTACTGCTAATTTCTAGTCCAGCTTGCTATCATGATGTTCCCTTGCTAGCTTCAAGCTCTGGGTAAGTGGGAACTCTGCTGACCGCAACCCTACTCCTATCACACACAACTAGAAATAGCCGTGGAGCGTACCTAACTCTCCCTAGACACCTCTTCACAGCCTAAGAGCTAACTACACTTAAAGATAGAAATAGAAGCCTTACCTTGCCTCAGAGAAATTCCCCAAAGGTAAAGGCAGACCCCCACATATATTGACTGTGAGTTAAGAGAAAAGTCACAAACACAGGAATGAAACAGGTTTTAGCAAAGGAGGCCAGATTTCACTAAATAGTCAGAGGATAGAAAAGGGATCTATGCGGTCAGCACAAAAGACTACAAAAACCACGCAGAGTAAGCAAAAAGACTCCCCACACCGACTCACGGTGTGGAGGTGCCACTCTGCACCCCAGAGCTTCCAGCTAGCAAGGGAACATCATGATAGCAAGCTGGACTAGAAATTAGCAGTAACAACAAATGAACTAGCAAAGACTTAGCTTATGCTGAAGTAGACAGGGCCTCAGAGAAGTCCAAGAGAGATCTGAACCAATACTGAAACAATGACAGCTGGCATGAAGTAACGATCTGAGTGGAGTTAAATAGGGAAGCAACATAGCAATAAATGAGAGCAGCTGATAAAGCCAACCTCAGTGACCAGCAGTTCTGCTCGAAGCCACCAGAGGGAGTCCAAGAGCAGAACCAACCAAAGTACCATTCATGACCACAGGAGGGAGTCCGAGAACGGAATTCACAACAGCCAGCATGTGCAGAACTTGGCCTAGGTGGTTGTTGTGATCCGCTTTTTGGCTCCCCTGGTGGTGGCTGGTGGTACTGGAGACTTGTGTGTGCTTTTCTGCCTCAGCTCACCTGCTTCCATCAGTTTTGGGAGTTCCCTATTTAGCCTTGCTCTCCAGTCACTTCCTTGCCGGTCATCATTGTAATCTGAGTCATTCAGTTGCATGTTCCTGCTACTAGTCTGCTGATCAGCTAAGTGGACTCTTGTCCTTATTGTTTTTGTTTTTCTTGTCCAGTTTACAGTTTTGTCATTTCCTGTTACTGGAAGCTCTTGTGGACTGAAATTGCCACTCCTGTGTCATGAGTTGACACAGGAGTCTTAAAGTAATTTCAGGATGGGTTTTTGAAAGGGTTTTTTCAGCTGACCGTGAAGTCCTCTTTTGTATCCTTCCTCTATCTAGTAAGTGGACCTCGCTTTGCTAAATCTACCTTCATACTGTGTATGTCTTTTCCTCTGAACTCACCGTTAATATACGTGGGGGCTACTATCATCTTTGGGGAATTTCTCTTGAGGTAAGCCAGGTCTGTTCCTTCCTCTTCCAGGCATAGTTAGTTCTCCGGCTGGCGCATGGCATCTAGGCAGCTGTAGGAATGCTTCCTGGCTACTGTTAGTTGTGTGGTAGATTTAGGTCACGGTCAGCTTGAGTTTCCATCACCCGAGAGCTAGTTTGTTATTTTTGTGTTTCTGATGTTCCCATGCCATTGGGGAATCATGACAGTATGACCGGCCGCTGTTAAAGTAATTGGCAGAAGAAAGGAGAGTAAAAGAAGTCTGTAGATTTTTTTTTTTTATTTTTTTTTCCTCTCATGTTTGCTACTTAGTTGGCTCAGTTGTATTTCTGCTCTATTTACAGCCTTGCCTTTCTCTCCTTCTAATCCTTGAATGGCTCTGATCTCTCCGGTTTAAGGATGGACCCTCAGAGTTTGGCTGCAGGTTTAAATAATCTTGCTACGAAGGTTCAGAATTTACAAGATTATGTTATACGTACTCCTATTTCTGAACCTAAGATTCCTACACCAGAGGTATTTTCCGGAGATAGATCTCGGTTTCTGAATTTCAAATGTAATTGTAAATTATTCCTTTCTCTCAGACCTCACTCCTCAGGAGATCCTGTTCAGCAGGTTAAGATTGTGATTTCTTTGCTGCGAGGTGACCCTCAAAATTGGGCATTTTCATTGACACCAGGGGATCCTGCGTTGCTCAATGTGGATGCGTTTTTTCTGGCTTTAGGGTTGCTGTATGAGGAACCTAATTTGGAGATTCAAGCTGAAAAAGCTTTAATAGCCCTGTCTCAAGGGCAAGATGAAGCTGAGATATACTGCCAAAAATTTCGTAAATGGTCTGTGCTTACTCAGTGGAATGAGTGTGCCCTAGCGGCAAATTTCAGAGAGGGCCTTTCTGATGCCGTTAAGGATGTCATGGTGGGGTTTCCTACACCCACAGGTCTGAATGAGTCGATGACAATGGCGATTCAGATTGATCGGCGTTTGCGGGAGCGCAAACCCGTGCACCATTTGGCGGTATCTGCTGAAGGGACGCCAGAGAAAATGCAATGTGACAGAATTCTGTCAAGAAGCGAGCGGCAGAATTATAGGCGCAAAAATGGCTTGTGCTTCTACTGTGGTGATTCCGCGCATGTTATATCAGCATGCTCTAAACGTACTAGGAAGGTTGACAAGTCTGTTCCTATTGGCACTTTACAGTCTAAATTTCTTCTGTCTGTAACTCTGATTTGTTCATTATCAGTTATTACCGTGGATGCCTATGTGGACTCTGGCGCCGCTCTGAGTCTCATGGATTGGTCCTTCGCCAGGCGCTGTGGGTTTGATTTGGAGCCTCTGGAAGTTCCTATACCTCTGAAGGGTATTGATTCTACACCTCTGGCTTGTAATAGACCACAGTTCTGGACGCAAGTGACTATGCGTATGACTCCAGACCATCAGGAGATGATTCCCTTCCTCGTGTTGTATAATTTACATGATGTTTTAGTGCTTTGATTACCATGGTTACAATCTCATAACCCAGTACTGGACTGGAAAACTATGTCTGTGTTAAGCTGGGGATGTCGGGGGGCTCATGGGGACATACCTTTGGTTCCTATCTCGTCATCTATTCCCTCTGAGATTCCTGCATTTTTGTCGGATTTTGGGGATATTTTTGAAGAGCCTAAAATTGGTTCTCTCCCTCCCCACAGAGAGTGTGATTGCGCCATAGATCTGATTCCAGGCAGTAAATTTCCAAAGGGTCGTTTGTTTAACCTATCTGTACCTGAGCATGCTGCCATGCGAGAATATGTTAAGGAGTCCCTGGAAAAGGGACATATTCGTCCTTCTTCATCACCTTTAGGAGCTGGGTTTTTCTTTGTCTCTAAAAAGGATGGCTCGCTGAGGCCTTGTATTGATTATCGACTCCTGAATAAAATTACTGTCAAATATCAGTATCCGTTGCCGCTGCTTACTTATTTGTTTGCTCGCATAAGGGGGGCTAAGTGGTTCTCCAAGATTGATCTCCGTGGGGCGTATAATTTGGTGCGAATTAAGCAAGGGGATGAGTGGAAAACCGCATTTAATACGCCTGAGGGCCACTTTGAGTATTTAGTAATGCCTTTCGGCCTTTCTAATGCGCCTTCAGTTTTTCAGTCCTTTATGCATGATATTTTCCGTGAATATCTGGATAAATTTATGATTGTGTATTTGGACGATATTTTGATTTTTTCTGAGGACTGGGAGTCTCATGTTCAGCAGGTCAGGAGGGTTTTTCAGGTCTTGCGGGAGAATTCTCTGTGTGTAAAGGGTTCTAAGTGTGTTTTTGGGGTTCAAAAGATTTCCTTTTTGGGGTACATTTTTTCACCTTCTTCTGTTGAGATGGACCCTGTCAAGGTTCGGGCTATTTGTGACTGGACGCAGCCTACTTCTCTAAAGGGTCTTCAGAAGTTCTTGGGCTTTGCTAATTTTTATCGTCGATTTATAACTGGTTTTTCTGGTGTTGCTAAGCCTCTTACGGATTTGACTAAGAAGGGTGCTGATGTTGCCAATTGGTCCTCTGCCGCTGTGGAGGCCTTTCGGGAACTTAAGCGCCGCTTTTCGTCTGCCCCTGTGTTGCGCCAGCCCGATGTCTCTCTCCCCTTTCAGGTTGAGGTCGATGCTTCCGAGATCGGAGCGGGGGCGGTTTTGTCGCAGAAAAGTTCCGATTGCTCAGTGATGAGACCTTGTGCGTTCTTTTCTCGAAAATTTTCTGCCGCCGAAAGAAATTATGATGTCGGTAATCGGGAGCTTTTGGCCATGAAGTGGGCATTTGAGGAGTGGCGTCATTGGCTTGAGGGTGCTAGACATCAGGTGGTGGTTTTGACTGATCACAAGAATCTGATTTATCTTGAGTCTGCCAGGCGCCTGAATCCTAGACAGGCGCGCTGGTCGTTGTTTTTCTCTCGGTTTAATTTTGTGGTCTCATATCTACCAGGTTCTAAGAATGTGAAGGCGGATGCCCTTTCTAGGAGTTTTGAGCCTGATTCCCCTGGTGATTCGGAACCTACAGGTATCCTTAAGGATGGGGTGATATTATCCGCTATTTCCCCAGATCTGCGACGTGCTTTGCAAGAGTTTCAGGCGGATAGACCTGATCGCTGTCCACCTGGTAGACTGTTTGTTCCTGATGATTGGACCAGTAGAGTCATCTCGGAGGTTCATTCTTCTACGCTGGCGGGTCATCCTGGAATTTTTGGTACCAGGGATTTGGTGGCTAGATCCTTCTGGTGGCCATCTCTGTCTCGTGATGTGCGTGTTTTTGTGCAGTCTTGTGATGTGTGTGCTCGGGCCAAGCCTTGTTGTTCTAGGGCTAGCGGGTTGTTGTTGCCCTTGCCTATTCCGAAGAGGCCTTGGACGCACATCTCGATGGACTTTATTTCTGATCTTCCTGTCTCTCAGAGGATGTCTGTTATCTGGGTGGTGTGTGACCGTTTTTCTAAGATGGTCCATTTGGTGCCATTGCCGAAGTTGCCTTCCTCGTCTGAGTTGGTTCCTTTGTTTTTTCAAAATGTGGTTCGCTTGCATGGTATTCCTGAAAATATCGTTTCTGATAGGGGTACCCAGTTCGTTTCTAGATTTTGGCGGGCATTCTGTGCCAGGTTGGGCATTGATTTGTCTTTTTCGTCTGCCTTCCATCCTCAGACTAATGGCCAGACGGAGCGAACTAATCAAACTTTGGAGACGTATTTGAGGTGTTTTGTGTCTGCGGATCAGGATGATTGGGTTGCCTTTTTGCCGTTGGCGGAGTTTGCTCTTAATAATCGGGCCAGTTCTGCCACTTTGGTTTCCCCTTTCTTTTGCAATTCGGGTTTCATCCCCGTTTTTCTTCTGGTCAGGTGGAGTCTTCGGATTGTCCTGGAGTAGATGCTGTGGTGGATCGGTTGTATCGGATTTGGGAACAAGTGGTGGACAATTTGAATTTGTCCCAGGAGAGGACTCAGCGGTTTGCTAACCGCCAGCGTCGGGTTGGTCCTCGCCTTCGTGTTGGGGACTTGGTGTGGTTGTCTTCCCGTTTTGTCCCAATGAGGGTTTCTTCTCCTAAATTTAAGCCTCGGTTCATCGGTCCCTATAGGATTTTGGAGATTATTAACCCTGTTTCCTTTCGTTTGGACCTTCCGGCATCTTTCGCTATCCATAATGTGTTCCATCGGTCGTTGTTGCGGAGATACGAAGTGCCGGTGGTTCCTTCTGCTGGGCCTCCTGCTCCTGTGCTGGTTGAGGGTGAATTGGAGTACGTTATAGAGAAGATCTTGGACTCCCGTATTTCCAGGCGGAGACTCCAGTACCTGGTTAAATGGAAGGGCTATGGTCAGGAAGATAATTCTTGGGTAACTGCCTCTGATGTTCATGCCTCGGATTTGGTTCGTGCCTTTCATAGGGCTCATCCAGGTCGCCCTGGCGGTTCTTGTGAGGGTTCGGTGCCCCCTCCTTAAGGGGGGGGTACTGTTGTGATCCGCTTTTTGGCTCCCCTGGTGGTGGCTGGTGGTACTGGAGACTTGTGTGTGCTTTTCTGCCTCAGCTCACCTGCTTCCATCAGTTTTGGGAGTTCCCTATTTAGCCTTGCTCTCCAGTCACTTCCTTGCCGGTCATCATTGTAATCTGAGTCATTCAGTTGCATGTTCCTGCTACTAGTCTGCTGATCAGCTAAGTGGACTCTTGTCCATATTGTTTTTGTTTTTCTTGTCCAGTTTACAGTTTTGTCATTTCCTGTTACTGGAAGCTCTTGTGGACTGAAATTGCCACTCCTGTGTCATCAGTTGACACAGGAGTCTTAAAGTAATTTCAGGATGGGTTTTTGAAAGGGTTTTTTCAGCTGACCGTGAAGTCCTCTTTTGTATCCTTCCTCTATCTAGTAAGTGGACCTCGCTTTGCTAAATCTACCTTCATACTGTGTATGTCTTTTCCTCTGAACTCACCGTTAATATACGTGGGGGCTACTATCATCTTTGGGGAATTTCTCTAGAGGTAAGCCAGGTCTGTTCCTTCCTCTTCCAGGCGTAGTTAGTTCTCCGGCTGGCGCATGGCATCTAGGCAGCCGTAGGAATGCTTCCTGGCTACTGTTAGTTGTGTGGTAGATTTAGGTCACGGTCAGCTTGAGTTTCCATCACCCGAGAGCTAGTTTGTTATTTTTGTGTTTCTGATGTTCCCATGCCATTGGGGAATCATGACAGGTGGTTGCCCAACATGACTGTCAACCTGTGGTATGGCAGATGTGTATCAAGGATTCTGTCGCAAGGCTTGATCCTGTGTCTGAGTGAAAAAGTTTTGTTGAGGGTAGAAGTGCATTAACTCCTGGGTACTTGTTTGACCCATTTGGTCATACCCCCCAATATGTCCATGTCGAGCAGGCACATGTTGGGACCAGCCACCAAACGTGTGTCTGCTCAAGTGGCCAGATTCGGCAGGTGCTGTATACTCATACATTGGCCTAGGTTGGGTTTGCTGTTGGGTTTGGGCAGCCTGTGGCTGTGGTGCAATATGTGACGGGGGTGCTTCTGCGTCTGTTTTGGTTTGGCCCTGTGGAAGAAGGTTGCTTGATGACAGTCGCCACCTTTCAAGATACTGAAACACAGGAGTAGGGTTGTTTGGGGGTGTTGCTGCATCAATAAGTATTTGTAGACAACCTCTGGTCCGCAGCCTGACCGATCGCGGAAGGGGACGCAAGTAGCGGTCAAAACTGCGGAAGTACGCTTCCTCCTCATTGTCATGGGCAGCCCTGGACAAATAGTCCAACACCCCTGTATCCACTTGTCTCCTGGTGGCAGTGTTAGAAGGCACCCTTCTGCGCCGCCCACGGTGTGGTCTTGCAGAAGGCTGTGGTGATGTATCCAGAGCCAAGGTTGGACTGCTGCTGTGGGCCCCTTCCTCCACCTCTGGATTGGCCTCCTGTGTGGCAGAAGACGCTGCTGGTGGTGGTGGTTGGTTGCTTCTGTTGGTTGTGTAGATGGGCCAGCCACTTCGGCATTTTCGCCAACTGGGTCAATGATCACCTCGGAGTCTGATGCAGTCTCCCTTTCTGTAAGGTTTGACTCTGTTCTGTTAATCCAAAAATAAACCAGTGATTTAAAAAAAACAAAAAGCCCGTTATAACGTGTAAAAAAATGTTTGGACATGCATGCACCACTTACGGTCTGAGCTCCATCACTGATGCAAGAAAATGAATGCGATCAAAATAGACATATCTTCTTTTTTGGGGAGCTGCATCACCACTCCACCCAAAAAGTTGTCGTTCCCGCCGATACTGGTCCCGGCAACTCCACCAGCATCTAGTGACATCATTCACTGCAAATAAACACAAGAAATGTTTTAACTATCAAGCACATTGTGTGGCTTTAAACATGTATGTTTCATTGTATTTTGTCATTAGACTTTTGACATGTGTTGAGTCTGAAATATGACACATATTACTAAACACCAGGGGCATAACTCCAACAAGTGCAGGGTTTGCAATCGCACACGGGCCCTGGAGCCTAGGGGGACATAAAAGTCCCTTTGTCCTATAAAAAGGACTATTAAATTTGACACATATTTTGGTGTCATATTGATGATTTAGCATCCGGCAACATGATTTTACTGTTACATCACTAATAACCACATCACATATGATGTGTTTATGGTAATTTCTAGCATAATGGTAATTTTTAAAAAGGATGGTACTTACAAATTTCTTGCAGCACCTCATGAGGTCGCTCATCAAAATCGGGGAACATGTGGTGACTAGTGTTGAGCATTCCGATACCGCAAGTATCGGGTATCGGCCGATATTTGCTGTATCGGAATTCCGATACCGAGATCCGATACTTTTGTGGTATCGGGTATCGGTATCGAAACAACATTAATGTAAAAATGTGTAAAAGAGAGAATTAAAATAAAAAATATTGCTATACTCACCTCTCCGACGCAGCCTGCACCTTACCGAGGGAAGCGGCAGCGTTCTTTGTTTAAAATTCGCGCTTTTCTTTCCTTACGTGAAGTCCCAGCTTTGTGATTGGTTGCGTCGCAGTCACATGGGCGACGCAACCAATCACAGCAAGCCGTGACATAATTTCAGGTCCTTAAGGATTTAAAAATTACGTCCCGGCTTTGTGATTGGTTGCGTCGCAGTCACATGGGCGACGCAACCAATCACAAGCCGTGACATCACGGGAGGCTGGACAAGCGCGCATTTTAAAATGCGCGCGTGTCCAGCCTCCCGGCTTGTGATTGGTTGACCGCGAAGCAACCAATCACAAGCCGGGACGTCACGGGAGGTTGGACAAGCGCGCATTTTAAAATGCGCGCGTGTCCAGCCTCCCGGCTTGTGATTGGTTGACCGCGACGCAACCAATCACAAAGCCGGGACGTAATTTTAAAATCCTGAAGGACCTGAAATTACGTCACGGCTTGCTGTGATTGGTTGCGTCGCCCATGTGACTGCGACGCAACCAATCACAACGCCGGAACGTAATTTTAAAATCCTGAAGGACCTGAAATTACGTCACGGCTTGCTGTGATTGGTTGCGTCCCGGCCACATGGGCGGCACGCGACCAATCACAAGCCGGGACTTCACGTAAAGGAAAGAAAAGCGCGAATTTTAAACAAAGAACGCTGCCGCTTCCCTCGGTAAGGTGCAGGCTGCGTCGGAGAGGTGAGTATAGCAATATTTTTTATTTTAATTCTTTCTTTTACACATTAATATGGTTCCCAGGGCCTGAAGGAGAGTTTCCTCTCCTTCAGACCCTGGGAACCATCAGGGATACCGTCCGATACATGAGTCCCATTGACTTGTATTGGTATCGGGTATCGGTATCGGATTGGATCCGATACTTTGCCGGTATCGGCCGATACTTTCCGATACCGATACTTTCAAGTATCGGACGGTATCGCTCAACACTAGTGGTGACAGATTGACTGACCTCCATGATGCATCTTTACGTGCGCGGTCTGCATAATGTGTATCGTGTTGGTCCCATAATTCTGGCCTATCATGGACCAGAGCTATCAGCTTCTCTACATTTATGTGTCTGGCCATGCTGTTACACTCCGTGGAGGCATACCTCCTGGTTTTCTGTACAGCGTGGCCAAGAAATTTGCATGCCAAAGCTTCCTGATATTGGATGATTCAATTTTCTGTCACCTGGAGAAGTCTTCCGTATTCCTCGCAATGCACATGCATAGTCCGTTTTTTTCTTGCACCCATAGACTGGCATGCTGCGATTTCACTCGGATCCTGAATACGGCTGAGAAAAAAACGGATAATAGGAGCTTCCCCATAGATTAACATTGGTCTGAGTGCTATGCAATGTTTTATCGCATAGCACTCGTCCGTATTACGGTCTAGTATGACTCTGGCCATATTCTGTATGTGAGCCACCTGTCAAACCAGCTCTGTCATGCTGCTATACTCTGCTGTTCCGTCACAAGTCTCCTGACATACTGAACTCTGCAATTGGATTCTGCTCTGCTCCATATCTAAGGTGAGTTGCCTGATTTTCTCAACTCTTCTTCATTTATGTGACAACTCTACTGTGCCGTTAATCCAACTCTGCTTTAATGATCTTCCTATGCTGAGCCTACAGCCTCCATTTCTTGCCATCCACCCTCTACAACCTCCAGTTTTCCAGCTCTCATTCAGCCTCTACAGGCTTCATTTTTTCAGCTATCATCTAGCCTCTACAGCCTTAAGTTTTCCAAATGTCACCCGTCCTTTACAACCTCTGGTTCTACAATTGTCATCCAGCCTCTACATCCTCTGGTTTTCTGGCTGTTATCCAGCCTCTAAAACCTCCAGTTTTCGAGGTCTCATAGAGCCTCTACAGCCTTCATTTTTTTTCAGCTGTTCTTACCTACTGTACTTTCCTTGGTATGATGAGAGAGTATGTTGTTAATAGAGATGGAAAGGAAATCTGACGACCATAGTCGTTTTGCAGTAATCAGGAAAACACATACACTCACCGGCCACTTTATTAGGTACACCTGTCCAACTTCTTGTTAACACTTAATTTCTAATCAGCCAATCACATGGCGGCAACTCAGTGCATTTAGGCATGTAGACATGGTCAAGACAATCTCCTGCAGTTCAAACCGAGCATCAGTATGGGGAAGAAAGGTGATTTGAGTGCCTTTGAACGTGGCATGGTTGTTGGTGCCAGAAGGGCTGGTCTGAGTATTTCAGAAACTGCTGATCTACTGGGATTTTCACGCACAACCATCTCTAGGGTTTACAGAGAATGGTCCGAAAAAGAAAAAAAATCCAGTGAGCGGCAGTTCTGTGGGCGGAAATGCCTTGTTGATGCCAGAGGTCAGAGGAGAATGGGCAGACTGGTTCGAGCTGATAGAAAGGCAACAGTGACTCAAATCGCCACCCGTTACAACCAAGGTAGGCCTAAGAGCATCTCTGAATGCACAGTGCGTCGAACTTTGAGGCAGATGGGCTACAGCAGCAGAAGACCACACCGGGTACCACTCCTTTCAGCTAAGAACAGGAAACTGAGGCTACAATTTGTACAAGCTCATCGAAATTGGACAGTAGAAGATTGGAAAAACGTTGCTTGGTCTGATGAGTCTCGATTTCTGCTGCGACATTCGGATGGTAGGGTCAGAATTTGGCGTAAACAACATGAAAGCATGGATCCATCCTGCCTTGTATGGAGCATCTTTGGGATGTGCAGCCGACAAATCTGCGGCAACTGTGTGATGCCATCATGTCAATATGGACCAAAATCTCTGAGGAATGCTTCCAGCACCTTGTTGAATGTATGCCACGAAGAATTGAGGCAGTTCTGAAGGCAAAAGGGGGTCCAACCCGTTACTAGCATGGTGTACCTAATAAAGTGGCCGGTGAGTGTAGATCTGTATATATAAAATAGTATGGCACTTTTAACTGTTCGTCATTTGTAAAGTTACTTTATTTTATTTTCCAAATGCGCCAAAGAAATAAATAAAAAGTTTGCAAAAGTATACACATCCTTTCAAACTTAACTAACCCCTGACAACATCGCACCAAGCATTCCACTTCACGCATGAACCACAAATACTGTGGATATCCATGTCTGCTCTCTAGCACATGTTTTGAGGAGACCACAAATAAGCTTCACAGTTAAAAAGGACAAAATGGTGAAAAGCCGCGTAAAGTAAATAGTGATGAGCAAATAGTGAAATATTCGGATTCGGGAAAATCATCACGAATAATTTCTAATATCTGTGTATTCTTATATTAAAGACCTTCTAAACCAAACCTAATTTTTTTAAAGGGAACAATGTATGTAATTACATGTATATAATGCAAACTAAAAAAAAATGTATACCTCCCCTTTAGCATATGTTCACACGGAGTATTTTGGCTTTAGTTTTTCTTTTAACATTTGTGAGAGCTCTCACTCCTATATTCGGGAGGTCCCTCTCTCATACCAAATAGTTAGCCAGATAGTGGCATACATATTCCCCATCCTTTTACAATGCCAGCTAAAATATGCCCATTTTAATTTGGAGTTTTGCTTGCCACCACCACCATGTCCATCGCCATGTCATTATGCGGCCCTCTCTTCACATTTTCAGAGGGCCAGCAGGTGCTGTGAAACATGAGTTTTGTGAGCTCCATGGTTATTTTTGGCCACCAGATCCCAATGGATCCACTGTCATAGTGGGTGAAGCCGCTGTAAGGTGAATATAATACAGGAGTTGGGGGAGCTGTATGATCAGTGTCAGGAAATTGGATTCTACCAGACACCAGAAGCATTAGGATTAAATTCTGAATATAGTGTAACAAGCGAGGGCCTGTATTGTGCTCAGTCTGTCAGGCCTGAAACCCATGTCAGGAACATGTACAAGCCTCATTTTACTTGGAAGCAGCCTCCTCAAGGGAAAGAGACAGGTGTGCCAATGACCAATCTGCACAAGACCAAGCACTTCTTCTGGAAACTACGCAACCACGCAGAATGTATCTCTTGCATGGTTTTGAGCGACAATGGAGTAATTACAGGATATGTCCCAGAGAGTGATGAGGTCTGTGGAGTGTATTACTCAGGTGACAGGCAGTGCTACAGAGCTCAGGTAAAGGCCTTAGCGTGTGTCATGAACGATGTTCATACCAGGTCGTTCGACAGACAGCGGTAATTCCGCTTTTGACCACTATGTGCTCATTGGCGTCGGCTAGATTTTATCTAGCTGTTCCGGGGTTAATTTACCTTATGCTTGGATTGGAAGCTGGGCCATGCCCATTGCCTTTAAATAGCTCTCCTGATCATTTGGCGTCGCCAATTATAGCTTCTGTCTTGTGCGTTGTTATCTCGGTCTGGAGTGGAGAGCTGGTAGTTGGAGATTCGTTGCTGGTGGTGTATTTTCCTTTGTCTTATTTACTCCTTCCTATATTTGTATTTATTTTGCCCTGCACATTTATAGTGTATTCCTGAGTGACTGCGGCGTGGTGTATATTTTCCTTTATCCTTGTCTGTGCTAACTGTGGGTATTGGTGTATTACCTCTTCACTGTGTGGTGGGCGGAGGTTTCAGCCTAGGGTTGAAACAGGAGACAGGGTGAGGTTCGAGGCCTGGACATGCACACCATCAGTGTAAACTCCAGGTAGAGGGTCAGTCAGGATTTCCCTAGTCTGAGGGAAATTGCAGGGGCCCGGGTTATTAGCTCTTGCCCACCTAGTCTCCCCGTGACAGTGTGGCAATGACCATGTTCCAATATGTGTAAGGCTGCGGCCTGAATAGGCCTGTGGAGCATATTAACTCAGTCTCTTATACCTGCTTAAAATGTACAGAAACTGGCCAATACCCTACCACCATTTTTTTTTACCAAAATTTAGAAAATGTAAGGAAATCAACAGATTAATAAAGAGGCACAAGTCTCATTTAGGAGCCTGGAAAAGCCAGAAATGGTCTTCGTCCAGCACCAAACAATGAAAGGTGCTAACGAATATGTATGCCCTAGCTAACTAACAATTTGGGAAGAAATATGTATGCTGACAAGGGACAACTGAACGCTGCGCTGGGACAATGAACTGGACGTGGTTGCTGACTGTTGTGTCTGTGCAACTGTAGGTTGTGGGCAGGAGGCATCAGCACCTATTTCCTGGATAGCAGATTGGTAAGGACGTAACACTGGGGAAGGGCCAGTGGTTACACTGTCAAACACAGATTTTGCACACAGGCATTCCGCCCAACTACTGGGGTTCTTTGCTGCAAAGTGCTTCTGCATGCTGTTAGTGCACAGGTTGGCATTGTCTTGGCTCTTCTCAGCTTGGCTTGTTAGATCCTGCAAATTATAGTTGTTTTGTCTGAAGGCATGTCAGAAAAAACTGCCATATAGGGGAACAATGCACCCTTGACCTGTTATTTAGTTAAATTCGGGAGGGGGGTTCTGTGGAACAGTTGAGCGAGTTCTCCCTCCACTACCCCTTCTAGCCTGTTTCTGTGCTATGGACAAATTCATGTCTGCCCTGCAGTGCTTGCTAGGCATGCCACAGTGCCAGGTTGGATCAGTGGCCTCATCATTGACAATGTCGTCTTCCAATTCATCAATCCTCCTTCTGAGTTGAGAGTTTAGGCTGACCTGATGGCAACTGTGCGCATGTTTTGAATGACATGACATGAATTGACCTTCCCCAATGTGACTTTCTTCTGGTCGTGGGTGCTCAAATGTTTGTGCATCACTGCACTCCACCTCCTTATGGCCCTCCTTAATGGCGCATGGTGAGAGGCCTGAAAAATTGCAAGGGAACATAAACAGTTCCTTGGAGTGGCCAGCGTTGGGGTCATATGTCTCCTGGAACCGTTGATGAGGTGAGGAAGGAAGACCAGGTTGAGAATTAACAAGCCCAGTCTCTTGGCTACTAAGTCTGGACCGTGTGGAAGACTTGGTCATGCTGCTTGTCAACACACTGGAGCCTTTGTCTTCCATCCAACCCACAACAATCTCGCACTTGTCTGAGTTCGACAGTGGTGTAGCGCGCTTACCAAACTTTGAAAGGAAGCTAGAATGGGATATAGTCACCTTTTGATATGTCGCATGGCCTTGGTGGGCACCACCACATTCACATCCCTGTTCCTTAATGTCATCCTTTCCCATATTGAATGCATTACGGAAAAAAAATTTCCTGGCTTTATTTTTCACGAGTACCCTCACAGAGGTGTTATGTACAAATTCACTGTTTCTAGCAATGCACGGTTTTTTTTTAGCTATCAGCTCTATTACACACAGAAACAACAGACTCAGGAAAATTACTGGTAAATAGTGACATTTGCGTATCTCAGCAGGCTTTGCACCAGTCTCACAACTGCTAGATAAATATTAGCTATTTCAGCAATAAGTGAGGAATATTATTTCGCTCTAAAACCATCTTTTAGTTTATGCTGGCACTGAGAAATATTATTTAGTTGTAAAAATAGAGCGGTTTAGTAGATGCTGGTACTCAGGAATATTATTTAGCTCTAAAAAAATTGTTTAGTATATTCTGGTACTGAGGAATATTATTTTGCTCTAAAATAGCTGTTTTGTATATTATGGTACTGGATATGAAACCCTGCCTCTCTCCCTAATCCCACAGTCTGTTCCTACAGTATACACAATGTAAACTAGCAGAAATCTGCAGCATGTACTTGAAATGATACCACCATGCCTGCCTTTCCCTCTCTCTCATATTAAATCTCTCCCTATCTTAACCTAACAGAGGCACATCAGTGTGGCACAAGTGCGGCAGCCATGTGCCGCCTGTGTGCCGACTGAGTACCACACGGACCGTGCAGGAGACAGCGCTACAGTAAGCGCTGTCCTCTGCTTTGGGTGCTGAAGCCGGAATTCATTCCTTCTTCCCAGCAGCGTTCTCTGGAGAGAAGGAATGAAAAATCAATGTTTTTTGTTTTGTTTTTTTGTGGTTAAAATAAAGTTCCCGGTAACCTCCCCCCTCCCACCCCCTGTGCTCCCGCCCGCTGGAAATAAAAGATGAGTATTTTAATGCCAGCAGGCGGGTGCACAGGGGGTGGGAGATGGCAGGTGACAAGGATCTTTATTTTAAACACAAAAATAATAAAAAAACATTGATTTTTCATTCCTTCTCTCCAGCGAACGCTGCTGAGGAGAAGAAATGAATGGCGGCTTCAGCACCACACGCTGGGGGGGACAGCGCTTACTGTAGCGCTGTATCCTGCATGGCACATGGACAGCATCCATGTGTGGTATGTGTTTACACAGACCCATTGACTTTAATGGGTCTGTGTGATCCGTAAACTCCCACGAACACTGACATTTCTCCGTGTTTTTCACACGGACACACGGTCCGTGAAAACACGCTGACATGTGCAGAGACACATTGATTTTAATACGTGAGTCAGTGTCTCCGGTACGTGAGAAAACTGTCACCACGCGTACCGGAGGCACTGACGTGTGAAACAGGCCTTAGGCCAGTCCCACACATCCAGATAATTCCGGTACCGGAAAAATCGGTACCGGAGTTATCCGTGTCCGTGTGTCCGTGTGCTCACGTAGGCCAGCCGTGTGCTGTCCATGTGCTGTCCGTGTGTCCGTTTTTATCATCCGTGTGTTGTCCGTGTGCTGTCCGTGTGCATACGTATCACACACAAAGGTTTCCAGGTCCATAGGAGGAGTTAAGTCATTAATTAAAGGGTTTAAACTTGCAAAGCTGTGAGCCATTAGTGATGATGTGTTAAAAGAGTTCCTAAAAAGTTGGCGACACTGACATATCATCTTAGGGGTGTGTGTTAGGACTCCTTAGGTGTCATAAATATGTCTACTGACAATGAGGCGTTGTTGTGGTTGGCATGGCTTGTATCACGTCGCTTTGGGGTTCGCAACCATATGCTTGAAGAGGAACCACAGCTGCAAAAGAGGCTATGGGTTCACCCTCTACTGTTGCTACGTGGGGCATATGGTCATTTTTCAAAATTATATAATGAACTGCGCAGATACCCGGTGAAGTTTGTTGCTTTTTGTCATCTTTCCATTCCCAGCTTTGACAACCTATTTCATGTTTTGCGGCCTTACCTTCTCAGACAAGACACCTGCATGCGACTCAGCTTTTCTCCTGAGGAGCGTTTGCTCGTAACCTTGAGGTTAGTTTTTTGTTACCAAACATAATATTGCCACCAATAACGTGCAAATAGTGTTGAGCATTCCGATGCTGCAAGTATCGGTTATCGGCCGATACTTGCTGTATCGGAATTCCGATACCGGGATTCCGATACTCTTGTGGTATCGGGTATCGGGTATCGGAACAACATTAATGTTAAAATGTGTAAAATAGAGAATTAAAATAAAAAATATCGCTATACTCACCTGTCCGACGCAGCCGGGACCTCAGCGCAGGAACCGGCAGCGTTGTTTGTTTAAAATTCCCGCTTTTACATGGTTACGCGAAGTCCCGGCTTGTGATTGGTCAGGGCGGCCATGTTGCCGGGCCGCGGACCAATCACAGCAAGCCGTGACGAAAATACGTCACGGCTTGCTGTGATTGGTCCGCGTCCCGGCAACATGGCCGCCATTAACCAATCACAAGCCGTGACGTCACGGGAGGCTGGAAACGCGCTCATTTTAAAAAGGGCGCGTGTCCAGCCTCCCGTGACGTCACGGCTTGTGATTGGTTGCGTCGCGGTCAACCAATCACAAGCCGGGAGGCTGGACACGCGCCCATTTCAAAATGAGCGCGTCCAGCCTCCCGGCTTGTGATTGGTTGATCGCGGCGCAACCAATCACAAGCCGTGACGTCACGGGAGGCTGGACACGCGCCCATTTCAAAATGAGCGCGTCCAGCCTCCCGGCTTGTGATTGGTTGATCGCGGCGCAACCAATCACAAGCCGTGACGTCACGGGAGGCTGGACACGCGCCCATTTCAAAATGAGCGCGTCCAGCCTCCCGGCTTGTGATTGGTTGATCGCGGCGCAACCAATCACAAGCCGTGACGTCACGGGAGGCTGGACACGCGCCCATTTTAAAATGAGCGCGTGTCCAGCCTCCCGTGACGTCCCGGCTTGTGATTGGTCAGGGCGGCCATATTGCCGGGACGCGGACCAATCACAGCAAGCCGTGACGTAATTTCGTCACGGCTTGCTGTGATTGGTCCGCGTCCCGGCAACATGGCCGACCTGACCAATCACAAGCCGGGAATTCACGTAACCAAGTAATAGCGCGATTTTTAAACAAACAACGCTGCCGGTTCCCTCGCTGAAGTCCCGGCTGCGTCGGACAGGTGAGTATAGCGATATTTTTTATTTTAATTCTTTCTTTTACACATTTATATGGTTCCCAGGGCCTGAAGGAGAGTTTCCTCTCCTTCAGACCCTGGGAACCATCAGGGATACCGTCCGATACTTGAGTCCCATTGACTTGTATTGGTATCGGGTATCGGTATCGGATTGGATCCGATATTTTGCCGGTATCGGCCGATACTTTCCGATACCGATACTTTCAAGTATCGGACGGTATCGCTCAACACTACGTGCAAACCATCGTAATGGGTTAAGTGTTTATCTCTCTAGTGAGTAATGTTCCAGGTCACTAGGTTATACAATGACCAGAATCGGGACTGCAAAACATGTATTGGTTAACCCTTGACATACAAATGAAGCCAAACACACAGTTTGGATATGTATTCTTACTAACAAGCAAATAGTATGGCCCACAAACAAACTCTTAACATGGACACTTTGTGAAATGTTCCTTCTAAGTCACACCTGTGTGGTGCATTAATGGGTGTGTGTTTTATTGGAGCAAACATGTATTTTATGTTTATCTGTGCTGTATTATATTCACTATGTAAACCTTTTTTTAATTAGCAACATAAACAATTGATGGCGATTGTTTCACATCCAAACTATGGTTTTGTTAACAGATTCCTGGCTACTGGACACTCATATTCATCACTTCATTTTGAGTTCCTCCTTGGCACATCAACCATATCCGGGATTGTGCGCTCAACCTGTGATGTGATTTGGGACAAGCTAAAGAGCCGCCTCATGCCTCAGCCAAACACACAAGACTGGCTGCATATTGCCCAGGGTTTCATGGAAGCCACTGAGTTCCCAAAGTGCCTTGGTGCCCTGGATGGTAAACACATTCGTGTCAAAAAGCCGCCAAACTCGGGTTCTCGTTATTTTAATTATAAAAAAAAAATTCCGTTGTGCTCATGGCTGTAGCTGACAGCAACTACTGTTTTGTTCTTGCTGACATTGGGGCATATGGGAGTGCCTCTGATGCTCGCATCTTTCGAGCTTCAAGATTAGCTCGACGACTTGCTGACAGTAATTTAAATCTGCCACAACCATGTGTGCTTCCTGGTGCGTCAGGCCCACCTGCACCATTTATTATGGTTGCTGATGAGGGGTTGCGCTCTCAAGTCATATTCTGAGACCCTTTCCTGTCATGGTTCCCAATGGCAAGGGAACGTAAGAAAACATATAAATAACGAACGAGCTCTCGGGTGATGGAAACTCGAGTTGACAGTGAGCTAAATCTACCACACAACTAATAGTAGCCAGGGAGCATACCTACGGCTTCCTAGATGCCACGCGCCAGCCGGAGGACTAACTACGCCTGGTAGAGGAAGAAACAGACCTGGCTTACCTCTAGGGAAATACCCCAAAAGATGATAGCAGCCCCCCACATGTAATAACGGTGAATTAAGAGGAAAAGACATACACAGTATGAAAGTAGATTTAGCAAAGAGAGGTCCACTTACTAGACAGCAGAAGGATACAAAAGAGGACTTCACGGTCAACTGAAAACCCTTTCAAAAACCATCCTGAAATTACTTTAAGACTCCTGTGTCAACTCATGACACAGGAGTGGCAATTTCAGCCCGCAAGAGCTTCCAGCTACAGAGAATTACAAAAACTGCAAACTGGACAAAAGATACAAAACAAAAGGACAAAGTCCACTTAGCTGATCAGCAGACTAGTAGCAGGAACATGCAACCGAAGGCTCTGGTTACAATGATGACCGGCAAGGAAATGACTGGAGAGCAAGGCTAAATAGGAAACTCCCAAACGCTGATGGAAGCAGGTGAACAGAAGCAGCAAAGTGCAAACAAGTCACCAATACCACCAGCAACCACCAGGGGAGCCCAAAAAGCAGATACACAACAGTACCCTCCCCTTAAGGAGGGGGCACCGAACCCTCACAAGAACCGCCAGGGCGATCTGGATGAGCCCTATGAAAGGCACGAACCAAATCCGAGGCATGAACATCAGAGGCAGTTACCCAAGAATTATCTTCCTGACCATAGCCCTTCCATTTAACCAGATATTGAAGTCTCCGTCTGGAAATACGGGAGTCCAAGATCTTTTCTACCACGTACTCCAATTCACCCTCCACCAGCACAGGAGCAGGAGGTTCAGTAGAAGGAACCACCGGTACCTCATATCTCCGCAACAGCGACCGATGGAACACATTATGGATAGCGAAAGATGCCGGGAGGTCCAAACGAAAGGAGACAGGGTTAAGAATCTCCAAAATCCTATAAGGACCGATGAACCGAGGCTTAAATTTAGGAGAAGAAACCCTCATAGGGACAAAACGGGAAGACAACCACACCAAGTCCCCAACACGAAGGTGGGAGCCAACACGACGACGGCGGTTAGCAAACTGCTGAGTCCTCTCCTGGGACAATTCCAAATTATCCACCACTTGTCCCCAAATCTGATGCAACCGATCCACTACCGCATCCACTCCAGGACAATCCGAAGATTCAACCTGACCAGATGAAAAACGCGGATGAAACCCCGAATTGCAAAAGAAAGGAGAAACCAAAGTGGCAGAACTAGCCCGATTATTAAGAGCAAACTCCGCCAACGGCAGAAAGGCAACCCAATCATCCTGATCCGCAGACACAAAACACCTCAAATAAGTCTCCAAAGTTTGATTAGTTCGTTCCGTCTGGCCATTGGTCTGAGGATGGAATGCAGACGAAAAAGACAAATCAATGCCCAACCTGGCACAGACATAGCTTTCCAGTCAAGGACTGGGTTATGAGACTGTAACCATGGTAATCCAAGCACCAAAACATCATGTAAATTGTACAACACAAGGAAGCGAATCACCTCCTGATGGCCTGGAGTCATACGCATAGTCACTTGCGTCCAGAACTGTGGTTTATTACAAGCCAAAGGTGTAGAATCAATACCCTTCAGAGGTATAGGGACTTCCAGAGGCTCTAAATCAAACCCACAGCGCCTGGCAAAGGACCAGTCCATAAGACTCAGAGCGGCGCCAGAGTCCACATAGGCATCCACGGTAAAAACTGATAATGAACAAATCAAGGTTACAGACAAAATAAATTTGGACTGTAAAGTGCCAATTGAAATAGACTTGTCAACCTTCCTAGTACGTTTAGAGCATGCCGATATAACATGAGCAGAATCACCACAATAGAAGCATAACCCATTTTTACGCCTATAATTCTGCCGCTCGCTTCTGGACATAATTCTGTCACATTGCATTTTCTCTGGCGTCTCTTCAGAAGATACCGCCAAATGGTGCACGGGTTTGCGCTCCCGCAAACGCCGATCAATCTGAATTGCCATTGTCATGGACTCATTCAGACCTGTAGGCGCAGGGAACCCGACCATAACATCTTTAACGGCATCAGAAAGGCCCTCTCTGAAATTTGCCGCTAAGGCGCACTCATTCCACTGAGTAAGCACAGACCATTTACGAAATTTTTGGCAGTATATCTCAGCTTCATCTTGCCCTTGAGATAGGGCTATCAAAGCTTTTTCAGCTTGAATCTCCAAATTAGGTTCCTCATAAAGCAACCCTAAAGCCAGGAAAAACGCATCCACATTGAGAAACGCAGGATCCCCTGGTGCCAATGAAAATGCCCAATTTTGAGGGTCACCTCGCAGCAAAGAAATTACAATCTTAACCTGCTGGACAGGATCTCCTGAGGAGTGAGGTCTGAGAGAAAGGAATAATTTACAATTATATTTGAAATTCAGAAACCGAGATCTATCTCCGGAAAACACCTCTGGTGTAGGGATTTTAGGTTCAGAAATAGGAGTATGCATAACAAAATCTTGTAAATTTTGAACCTTCGTAGCAAGATTATTTAAACCTGCAGCCAAACTCTGAGGATCCATCTTTAAACAGGTGAGCTCAGAGCCATTCAAGGATTATAAGGAGAGAAAGGCAAAGGCAGTAATTAGAGCTGAAATACAACTGATCCAACTATGGAGCAAGCATAGGGAAAAAGGAAAAAAAAAAAAAATTTACAGACTTCTTTTTTCTCTCCTTTCTTCTGCCAATAAGTTTAACACAGGCCGGTCATACTGTCATGGTTCCCAATGGCAAGGGAACGTAAGAAAACATATAAATAACGAACGAGCTCTCGGGTGATGGAAACTCGAGTTGACCGTGAGCTAAATCTACCACACAACTAATAGTAGCTAGGGAGCATACCTACGGCTTCCTAGATGCCACGCGCCAGCCGGAGGACTAACTACGCCTGGTAGAGGAAGAAACAGACCTGGCTTACCTCTAGGGAAATACCCCAAAAGATGATAGCAGCCCCCCACATGTAATAACGGTGAATTAAGAGGAAAAGACATACACAGTATGAAAGTAGATTTAGCAAAGAGAGGTCCACTTACTAGACCGCAGAAGGATACAAAAGAGGACTTCACGGTCAACTGAAAACCCTTTCAAAAACCATCCTGAAATTACTTTAAGACTCCTGTGTCAACTCATGACACAGGAGTGGCAATTTCAGCCCGCAAGAGCTTCCAGCTACAGAGAATTACAAAAACTGCAAACTGGACAAAAGATACAAAACAAAAGGACAAAGTCCACTTAGCTGATCAGCAGACTAGTAGCAGGAACATGCAACCGAAGGCTCTGGTTACAATGATGACCGGCAAGGAAATGACTGGAGAGCAAGGCTAAATAGGAAACTCCCAAACGCTGATGGAAGCAGGTGAACAGAAGCAGCAAAGTGCAAACAAGTCACCAATACCACCAGCAACCACCAGGGGAGCCCAAAAAGCGGATACACAACACTTTCCACGTCAAGGTTTGGACAACCGTAGAAGAATTTTTAACACTCGACTGATGAAAGCCCGTCGATTTGTTGAGTGTGCTTTTGGAATCTTGACTTCAAGATGGCATATTTTTGAAAACCAAATCCAAATGCATCCTCAAAATGTACAGGCAGTCATAAAGGCTACTGTTCTTTTGCATAATTTCTGATGACAACAAGAACCATCCTTGGATGATGTTGATGATGGGAGAGTGGTTAATGTGGCATTACCAGAGGATAGAGACCATGCTCCCCGAGTATCTCACTCTGCCCTTAGAGTGAGGAATATTTTTGCTGATTTTTTTATAACACCAGAGGGTAGTGTGCAATGGCAAATGGAGGAGCACAACTAATGCTACACTTAAAAATGTATTATGTCCAAGAGTGTTTAGTTATTATTTACCCTTTTTTATTTTCCTTGCATTACAAATTGGTTAGGGACTCGCAAGGCAATGAGGACCCTTGACGTGGGTTGCGAGCTTACATTTGATGTGGGTAACTGATACATGGCTGTCTCAAACCCTCATTGCTACCCCTAACAAATAACTAATACCTCATTATAATGTGTTTACTGTGGGTGTCCGAAATATGCCATGTATTAAAGTATGTGTTTGCTAAGATAATTGGAGAATACCAACAAATACCTAAGAGCCAAACTCATTGACTGTGTTCTGGAAGAAGAGTGGGTGACCATTCGATCATGTTGTTCAGACATACTGTATTTGAAGAGTACATTTACACTGCTATTTGGCCATGGTCAATAGCGCAACGCAGTTAAGGCTGTGAGAGGGCGCAGCTTCAATGACCTCTATGATAGTCAATGAAGCTGCGTGCACCACCACCATCTCCTCCTTTCCCATTTTTTGGAATCCCTGACAGAATAATATTACCACCATCCTGTTTGTAAATTGTATATGGCCAGGATATGGATGATTTAGTGGGACATAACGGTGGACAGGTATGGTGTCTTGGTTAAATGTATCAACAATTATGATTACACTCATATCAAGAAAGTAGTGTTAAAATTACATAAACATTGACAAATAAACAAGACATATTAACACTTTAACAATGTTGTTTATTTTTCATACAACACATTTAGTCAGCCGATTGTGTAGGCAAAATGAAGCTAACTTTTTCAAAAAAATGAAGGTAACATAGTTAGGTTACTCATAAATCTACAAAGTCTCCATGCCTTGAGAAAGATTCATCCGTGGTATTTTCTGCGTTGACACGTTCGGGGCTGGTTGAGGGTGTGGGCATTTGTCCTGTAGGCACTGTGGGCTGGCATGTGGTTCTTTGAGGAGGTTCATTATGCAAAACTGATGCTGGTACAGATGTAGATGGGTTATAAGGTTGTGTTTTGTAAGACTCATTTACAAATATTTGAGACCCACTTTGTGGGTGAGGTAAAGTAGGTTGTGACTGACCAATCAGTCTCACATATGATTGGGAACTACTATAGGTTTCACATCTTGCCATACGGTTGGCTGGAACAAATTGGGGGACCATAGGTGTTGTGAACTCTATTTTTGGGCTCCCTCTAGTGGTCACAAGCGGTACTGTGTAGTGTTGTCTTTCTGCAGGTTGGCTTCATCAGCTGGTTCGTTATCCTTGGTTGGTTTCCTATTTAGCTCACCTGATTACTCAGTTCCTTGCCTGCTATCAATGTATTCAGTGCTCTTCAGATTCCTGGTGACTACCTTGCTCCCAGTCTCTCCAAGACAAGCTAAGTTTTTGTTTGTTCAGTTTCTGATTATCAGCGTTCATCATGTTTTTTTGTCCAGCTTGTTAAAATGTGATTTCTTACTTGCTGGTTGCTCTAGGGGACTGAGTTTCTCCCCCCACACCGTTAGTTGGTGCGGGGGTTCTTGAAATCTCAGTGTGGATATTTTGTAAGGGTTTTTTACTGACCGCATAGACCCCTTTTCTATTTTCTGCTATCTAGAATTAGTGGGCCTCTTTTGCTGAATCTGCTTTCACCCCTATGTATGTGCCTTCCTCTTACCTCACCGTTATTATCTGTTGGGGGCTTCTATATCTTTGGGGATTATTTCTCTGGAGGCAAGAGAGGTCTTTCTTTCTCTCTAGGGGTAGTTAGTTCCTCAGGCTGGCTCGAGACGTCTGAGATTTTAGACACGTTCACCGGCTATCTCTAGTGTGGTTGGATAGGTTCAGTTTTGCGGTCAGTCCAGTTTTCCACCTCCCTAGAGCTTGTCCTATGTTTAGTCACCTTGCTGGAGTATTTGTGATCCTCAACCACTAAGGATCATAACACATAGGTGTCTGGTGGCTTGATGGCAGATTGTAGGGCTGTGTACTAGCAAAATGAGCAACACTACTATCACCCACAGACATGCTGGAGGACATTGATTCATAATGTTGGCTGTAGGTGGTGCTTGGATCAGACCTTTGCCAATATTGCTGAGTTGTGGCATGGGCATGAGGCACAGAGGTAGGATCAGACATTTGCCCATATTGCTGGCTACTGGCAGGGGAATGAGGCACAGAGGTAGGACCAGACATTTGCCCATATTGCTGGCTACTGGCACGGGCATGAGGCACAGAGGTAGGATCAGACATTTGCCCATATTGCTGGCTACTGGCACGGGCATGAGGCACAGAGGTAGGACCAGACATTTGCACATATTGCTGGCTACTGTCAAGGGCATGAGGCACAGAGGTAGGAGCAGACATTTGCCCATAATCATGTGTGTAGCAATGGGCAGGAGGAAACCAAACAGGAGCAGACATTTGGGGATAACTATGTCTTACGGCAGGAGGTGGAAGCATGGACGAAGGTGCAGGCATTTCCTGTGATTGTTGTGTCCCTATATTTTGTGCATTTGGTATATTGGTAGCAGATGGCATTTGTATTTGATGCTGGGCAGTTCGCCATTGTTCAATGGGACCTAGCACATGGTTTGGTTCTGGCTCTCCTTGGCATGCAGCAATGAGGGTCAAGATTGCAGCACGTACTCGTTCCTGCCGTCCATCAGGAACTTTGCCAAGGCAAGGAGACAGGGAGCGACAAAACCGATCTACAGAATTTTCTGGTGTCATGGAATTCAGTATGGATAAAACTCTAGCATCAATGAGCTCGGGCAGCATACGTGGCTGTTCATGTCGCCAGGTTCACCTATCTCGGAGAGTGTGTGTTAGATACTGAGGTAGATTGGCTGTTGATGCTGCCTGTGGTGCTGGGGCTGCTGTTTGTGATGTGGTTGGGGCTGTTGTTTGTGTGCTTTCAGGACCAGCATCAGTGGATATTTCGGCAGCATCAGACAACTGCTCATCAGGCTGCGTTGATGGAGTGGGTTCTGCTGGGGCTTCGGTCTCCGATGCCGACGTACATAGCACTGATCTTGCTGTTGTTGGCGATTCATCAGAGTCCTCAAGGTTGTCATCAGTCCTAGGATAAAATAACATTAACAGTTTATGTCACAATGATAAACTAATCCTAAATAACATTCCCAAACCCTTTTAAATGTAAATAATGAAGTTATATTTTTAACATGTTTGTCTTGGTTAATTGAACATATAAACATGAGGATTCTTGAAAGCACAAATGTACTTCTGAAAGATAACTAGTGATCAAAGATTTACCAGACTTTAGAAAAATGTTGAATATTTTAAAATGTGTTAAAATACAGGGTAGGTAGTTTAATATGTTGGTACAATCATACACAGTGACACTTACGGATTTAGCTCCAGGATTGGGCGAAGAAAGGCTAAGTTTCTGTAGAACACATATTGGCGTTTTTTTGAAGCACCTTACGTGGAGGGGAGGGGTTTAAATTCCCACCTAAACTGGTCCCTTGCTGACCGCCATCGCCGTTCAACCAAATCAACTGTTGGAAAAGTTGAAACACAACAAGTCACATTCCCACTAATAACAAAATATTCATAACACAACACAATATGTTCAGCTATGTTAGAGTTTAAAAGTATTATGCTTTTGATCATCATGCCTGGTACCAAAATACATTTTTATAAAAAAAGGCTAATCCCTTGCCATTGAGACTAAGAATTGTGTGACCATTTAGCACCATGTTGTAATTTTTACAATTACGATTTTACTAGCATGAGCACTCTTATAAACTGTTGTCAAAAACATAGCCTGCAGGACTGTGGCTGGGTATAACAACACAAACATTACCATAATTAGCAAAGACCATTAGCATATGTAGGGGCTTGACTTGTGTGAATAATTGTGTATGATGACATTAATTAAGTGTAAACACTTGATTTCAATCAGTCACACACAAACTGTGTTGTGCCCAGCAAGACATGTTAAAATCAAACCCTCCAAGGAGCTACTATGTTAGATTTTTTGTGTATGTTGTTTGCAAAATAGCAGTCAGCACATGTTGATCCTTAGATGTTTAACATTATATTATTTCAAATATTTTAAAAAAAAAACTTTTAGGGCAACACTTTTTGCATATAGTACACCGGTCAATTAACAGATGTACCAAAAAAAACTCAGTGTTCTGCATAATAAAAAATAATGTTAGACATCTATGGAGATATGCTTGAATACAGTTCACAGTGCAACACATGATGGAACACGTTTTGTTCCGGCAGGGAAGTGTGGTCAAAAAATGCAGGTTGTGCACATGCCAGACAACTAGGCCTTGAGTTACCTAGATATTCATTAGTGTTTGCAAACATGAAAACAACACTTTTCACAATATACAGATGCACACCAGAAATAAAATGCTGCCACAAACACACACTGCATTTATCTTCAATTTCTAACAAGCATGGTTCATGAGTAATTATAAAATCAAACACAGGGAACATACTGGAAAGTACTAATAATATTGTAAAGTGTATATGATAAGGTCCATGTAAATATAAAGCTTAACAACACATAAGCCGAATGCTTATGATGGTAAGACATGGACCATAACATATATAAAGCACAATATGAAGTAGTGTTATATGTTTCTATGAATTCTATGTTCAATACAACAAGGAACATGATGGGGGAACTTACCAAACTTTGCCTGCTTTGCTGGAGAATATGTGGACCAACAAGGTCTGGGGTACAGCTGCTCAGCTACAGCAAACCAAGCACATTCAATCACCAGCCTGTCATGGTATCCTTCGCATCGTGTGTCCCATAGTTCAGGATGTTGCTCCACCAAACTTATTAGCCGCTCTGTGTCCACACGGGGGGACATAATATTATCCAGTCAGCAGAGTATAAACATGGCAGCACTCTGATAACTTGCCAACTTCACCACAGAGCCTAAAATGATGTCTAGACTTATGGTGAACTTTGGGCCTCTCAATGTCTAGACACCTGTCTGGTATTGATACAATTGCTTCGAATGTGAACCCTCAAATTTTAAAAAACGCACACGGACGGCACACGGATGGCATCCGTGTGCGGTATGTGTTAACACGCACCCATTGACTTTAATGGGTCCGTGTGATCCGTGCGCTCCCACGAACACTGACATGTCTCCGTGTTTTGCACACGGACACACGGTCTGCAAAAAATCAATGACATCTGCAGAGACACATTGATTTTAATATGCCTACATGTGTCAGTGTCTCCGGTACGTGAGAAAACTGACATCTCACGTACCGGAGCCACTGACGTGTGAAACCGGCCTTACACTGTTTTGTTAGAATTGTCGCTCTATTTTACTTGGACACATGCACGCAATATGAGGCAATGGTCACATACCCAGTTGTCATGCATTTATTATGATTCAGTATGAAACAAAATGTATCAGTTAAAAATGGAGAAAAAATGGAAGCACACTTTGGTTTCCATTTTGTTCCGTTTCTGATGGAGCCATTTTTTGTCTCTCTGAAAACTTCTAGTAGTTTTACTTGGACAGTACTTAAAATGCATCAGTTATTAGATGACATAAATTACTAAACCATTATGATCTGTTTCCAACAGACTTCAAAAGATCCACTTGATATCCTATCTTTCTTTTTTGCAGGGCAAAAATGTATGTATACTACATTTTTTGATCAAGTTTAAAAAAAATTGCAGCCGGACTACAGTCAAGCAGAAACAATTTTAAGACAATTCCATTCTCATTCAGATGAATGCATCCTGTACTGGATTCAGTTATTTCCATTTTTGTCATCTAAAACTTTACTACTGGGCATGTGAACATTACTTGTTTTGCAACCGTCATTGCACCTAATGTTACATTATTTTACTAGGTTTAGAGAAGCTATTATTTCATTGTTTGGCTAAAGTCAGTGTGGTTATCCTTATATTGCTTTTCTAGAGTTAGGCCATGTTCACACAGTGCGTTTTTTACCGCGGAACCGCGGCGGTTTTGCCGCTGCGGTTCCGCAGCTGTTTTCCATGCAGGGTACAGTACACTGTACCCTATGGAAAACAGGACACACTGTGCACATGGTCCGGAAATTTAAAAAAAAAGCCGCGCTGAATAGCTCCCGGAAAAAAGAAGGAGCATGTCAATTCTTCTTCCTGAACCGCAGCGGTTCTGCACCCATAGACCTCCATTGTGAGGTCAAAATCGCAGTAAAACACGCAGATCAAAAATATATCTGCGGGTTTTACTGCGGTTTGATGTGCAGAACCGCAGCTGCAGGAAGTGCGGGGAAGCCGGCGGAAGTGCGGGGCCGGAAGTGCGTGGGCGGAGTGTCGTTCCTGAAGACTGTCATCATGGAGGCATACCGTCGCATGGGGATCGATGTCGGGCGTCTGATTGATCTGGTATGTCTGTGTGTCCCCATGCGACGATAGTGCCTCCATTGTGCCAAGTCGCCGTATGGGACTACTACTCCCATCCGGTATTAGGATGGGAGAGTTGTCCCTGTGTCCAGCGACTTAGCACAATGGTAAAGTTACACAAAACACACACAATACACATACATGACACACAGTACATACAACACATAACACAGAGTATATACTCACCAACAGCACACTTGTAGGCGAAGCCCTCGATCCTCCAGGAAAAAATCACAAAATAAAAAATCAAATCCATACTCCCTGTCCGCAGAATCCATAAAACGAGTGTCCCACGCCGATCGGCTGCTCTCCGGCGATACACTGCCAGGAGCGAAGCTCCTAGCAGTGTATCGCGTACTGTTCCGGAGTTCAATGACTCCGGCGTCTCGGTTAACGGCAGTACAGCTGCGTTGAACTTTCCCACGCAGCACTGCCGTTAAGCGAGAGAGCCGGGGTCAATGACCGCCGGTTAACTCGCTCGCGCATGCGCAGTGACACACCGACAGGAACTATGGCTCCTGTCAGTGTGTTGCTGCAGCCGTGGAGAGCAGACATATCTCTGGATGTGTCTGTTCTCCATGGAAAATCTTCGTGGGATACGTGGCACTTAAATACGTGACACGTGTCACTTATACGTGATACGTGTCACTTAAATACGTGACACGTGTCACTTATACGTGATACGTGTCACTTAAATACGTGACACGTGTCACTTATACGTGATACGTGTCACTTAAATACGTGATACGTGTCACTTAAATACGTGGCACGTGTCACTTATACGTGATACGTGGCACTGAAATACGTGGCACGTGGCACTGAAATACGTGGCACTGAAATACGTGGCACGTGGCACTTAAATTGTGGCACGTGGCACTGAAATACGTGGCACGTGGCACTGAAATACGTGGCACTGAAATACGTGGCACGTGGCACTGAAATACGTGGCACGTGGCACTGAAATACGTGGCACTGAAATACGTGGCACGTGGCACTGAAATACGTGGCACGTGGCACTGAAATACGTGGCACGTGGCACTTAAATACGTGGCACGTGGCACTTAAATACGTGGCACGTGGCACTTAAATACGTGGCACGTGGCACTGAAATACGTGGCACGTGGCACTGAAATACGTGGCACGTGGCACTTAGGCTATGTTCACATTTGCGTTGTGCGCCGCAGCGTCGGCGCCGCAACACACAACGCAAAGTAAAACGCAGCAAAACGCATGCACAACGCTGCGTTTTGCACCGCATGCGTCCTTTTTTTGATTGATTTTGGACGCAGCAAAAATGCAACTTGCTGCGTCCTCTGCGCCCGGATGCGTGCGCTGCAGTGACGCATGCGGCGCAAAACGCGGAGCGCTGTCATTCAAAACACGTCCACTCATTTTGGTGTTTAGTCCCAAAATGGAGGATGGAAGAAGAAAAGGGTTGGACAAGGAAATTACATCATTTCTTTTTTTTTTTTTCCCCCCCCCACTGCAGTAAACTTTATTTCTGTCAAACACAGACAATCTGCAGACAAAACTGCATCAAAAAACGCACTAAAAAACGCACTAAAAAACGCACCAAAAAACGCACCAAAAACGCACCAAAAAACGCACCTGCGTTTTCTGCAGAGACCTGCAGTTTCAGTCAGGAAAAAAAAAGGATGGAAATCCTGAACGTGTGAACATAGCCTTAGAGTAACTATTATTACATTGCTTGCCATGGTTCAGTGACCTGTGGTTACATTGTTTTACTTTGCTTAGTATGTATGTATTATTAAATATTGTTAAAGTTTCACAGATAGGTCTGCAGGGAACAGGATTCTGGGTAGAAGAGAATAGTCTGAGAGACACAGAGATATTAGGAGGGGACAGCGAAGTCTTTAGGAGTACAGAGGAGTGTGAAGAGATCAGAGGAGTCTGGAGGAGGACAGAGGAGTCTGGAGGAGGACAGAGGAGTCTGGAGGAGGACAGAGGGGTCTGAAAAGGACAGAGGAGTCTGGAGGAGAACATAGGAGTCTGGAGGAGGACAGAGGAGTCTGGAGGAGGACAGAGGAGTCTGAAAAGGACAGAGGAGTCTGGAGGAGAACATGGAGTCTGGAGGAGGACAGAGGAGTATGAAAAGGACAGAGGAGTCTGGAGGAGAACATAGGAGTCTGGAGGAGGACAGAGGAGTCTGAAAAGGACAGAGGGGTCTGGAGGAGGACATAGGAGTCTGGAGGAGGACAGAGCAGTCTGGAGGAGGACAGAGCAGTCTGGAGGAGGACAGAGCAGTCTGGAGGGGGACAGAGCAGTCTGGAGGGGGACAAAGGTGTTTGGAGGAGGAGGACATCTTCCTGACTTCTCTATTCCTTCTCCCAGCTGCTGCTCGCCATCCTCCTGCTCTGATTCACATGGATGACATCTCCTGCGTTATCCACATATGCCCGGGTGAAATCTGGTGCCTGAGCAGAGAAATTGCCATCTTGCGCCTGCGCACTACACTCTGCCCTACTGCAGGCAGAGCCTATATAATAATGGCGCATGCGCACTTATGTTCCCAGCTCTGCCCGCAATAGGGCAGAGCATAGTGCGGAGGCGCAAGATGGCGATTTCTCTGCTCAGGAGTGAGATTTCACACAGCTATATGTGGATAACGCAGGAGATGTCATCCATGTGAATCAGAGCAGGAAGATGGCGAGCAGCAGCTGGGAGAAGGGATAGGGAAGCTGGGAGGAGGGATGGAGGCTGCAGAAATAACGCCTATCGGACCAGACCAAAAGGATTAACATTAGGGTTGAGCGAAACGGATCTGACAAATTCAAAAATCGCTGACTTTCGGCAAAGTCGGGTTTCATGAAACCCGACCCGATCCTAGTGTGGCATCGGCCATGCGGTACACGATCTTCGCGCCAAAGTCGCGTTTCGTATGACGCGTTCAGCGCCATTTCTCAGCCAATGAAGGAGGACGCAGAGTGTGGGCAACGTGATGACATAGGTCTCGGTCCCCACCATCCTAGAGAAGGGCATGACAGTGATTGGCTTGCTTTCTGCGGCGTCACAGGGGGTATAAAGGGGCGTGCACGCCGACCGCCATCTTACTTCTGCCGATCTTAGCATAGGGAGAGATTGCTGCAGCTTCATCATAAGAAGGGATATAGTTAGGGAGGATAGATTAACCCCCAAACCGCTTGTGCTGTAGCGATTTCCACTGTCCAACACCACTTTTTTTTTCCAGGGACAGTGGAGGCTAGATTTTTGTGCATCAGCTCTGTAGCTTATTAGGCTGCCTTATAAGGCTCCCTGATAGCTGCATTGCTGTTTGCACCGCTGCTGTGAAAACCAACTGCTTTTTTAAAAGCAAAAATCCTGTTGATCCTTTCTGCAGTTATCTTATTTGTCCACACTTTTGTGTGCAGCAGTCCTTTTTGTTGCTGCCATACTTGTCCTGAGATCATTGTAGGGAGATTGAAATTGTACTACAGTCCTTGGATTTTTTAAGATATATCTTCCAGCCACTTTCTGCCACTTACATTGTGTTGTGTTAGGCTAGTTTCACACTAGCGTTTACCTGATCTGCGGCAGGCTGCGGACTTCCTCCGTGAAGCCCCACCCTCGGCCGCACCTCCGCCGCTAGCTCCGCCTACTTCTGCATGCGGCCCGGATGTGACCTCTGTACCCATCTTTAACATTAGGTACGCAGGTCGTGCGGCTGTATGCGGATGCTGCCGCATGCGTTGTTTTGACGATGCGGAAAAAAAAAATGCTACAGGCTGCGTCCTACGCTGGTCGCCGCATCGTCAAAACGACACATGCGGCAGCATCCGCGTACAGCCACACGACCTGCGTACCTAATGTTAAAGATAGGTACGGAGGTCGCATGCGGGCCGCATGCAGAAGTAGAAGGAGCTAGCGGTGGAGGTGCGGCCGAGGGTGGGGCTTCACGGAGGAAGTCCGCAGCCTGCCGCAGATCAGGTAAACGCTAGTGTAAAACTAGCCTTACACACTGGGCCTGAGTTGAGGTGCTGTCTCCCCCCAAAAAAAGTGTGTTTCAAATTGTCACAAAGTGGATATACGTCAGTTCTCTTAGTTTGTCGCATATCAGCCAGCCACGTTCTGCCACTTACATTGTGTTGTGTTATACACTGGCCCTGAGTTTTGGTACAGTCTCCCCCCCAAAAAATGGAGATTCAAATTGTCACAAAGTGGATATACGTCAGTTCTGTTTGTCGTATATCAGCCAGCCACGTTCTGCCACTTATATTGTGTTGTGTTATACACTGGGCCTGAGTTGTGGTGCAGTCTCACCCCCAAAAAGGGTGTTTCAAATTGTCACAAAGTGGATATACGTCAGTTCTGTTAGTTTGTCGTATATCAGCCAGCCACTTTCTGCCACTTACATTGTGTTGTATTATACACTGGGCCTGAGTTTTGGTTCAGTCTCCCCAAAATAGAAAGGGAGATTTAAATTCTCAACAAGTTTATATACACCTTCTACCTTGTTTTACAGTACTATATAACGGTTGTTATTTTTGTAACATTTTCCCAAAAATGAGGAAGTCTGGTGGAAGAGGCCGTGGGCGGTCGTTGCCAGCTGGTACTGATGGTGGTGGTGGTGGTGGAGCATCTGGTGGTAGTGGGAAAAGCAAAATAGCACCTAAGGCTGGAGGTGTTGAGCCAGCGTCATTGTCTGGCCACACAAGGCCTCGAAGGCTCCCTTATCTTGGAGTAGGAAAACTGCTTTCAAAGCCGGAGCATCAGGAAAAAATTTTGGCTTTCCTTGCTGACTCAGCCTCTAGCTCTTTCGCCTCCTCTTCAGAAAGTTCAAAATATAAAAGCAGCGAGTCATCAGTGGATGCTCCTGGTCAGGAACAAGACGTTTCCTTGTGTCCTCCACCCAAACCAAAAGTGAAGGATGCGTCAGGCGACACCACAGGTTATTCCATAGAGCTCCTTACACATACCGTGCCTGGGTTAGAAATGGAAATTGTTAACTCCCCATTACAAGATGAATCGGACATGAAGTGCACTGATGCACAGCCACAGCTAAATTATTATGCTGTTCCATTGACTCAGATCACTACATTGCCCTCGCAGTGTACTGAGCCAGAAACTGACCCTGATGAGATATGATGAAATGTATGGTGCCCCGTCCCGAACGCTATAGCACCTTACACGGTGACACAGAGGAAGGTGCACATGACATTGAAGAGGAGGTGATAGATGACCCAGTTGTTGACCCAGATTGGCAGCCATTAGGGGAAGAGGGTGCCGCTGCCAGTAGCACAGAAGCGGAGGAGGATGATCCGCAGCAGCCATCTACATCGCAACAGCTGTCATCTGGCAGGCCCGTATCAGGCCAAAAACGTGTGTCAAAAACAAAAACAGTTTTAGAACAGCATGGCCATCTGGTGAAAGTAGCACAGCGTGCAATGCCTGAAAAGGTATTCGATAGTAGGAAGAGTGCAGTGTGGCAATTTTTTAACCAAGATCCGAATGATCAGTCAAAAGTTATCTGTAAGAAATGCTCAAAGACCTTTAGCAGAGGGAAGAATCTTCAAAATTTTAATACAATGTGCATGCATAGACATTTAACCAGCATGCACTTGCAGGCCTGGACTAACTACCAAACGTCACATACCGTTAGTGTACCTGCTCAGAATGAAGGTAGTCAGCAACGCTACATTGCTTCCCTCACTGTAAGCCCACCGGTTAGGACACCACCAGAAGCAAATGTGGAGGTATCGTCGCAAGGCCAAAGCAGTCAGGGAATCACAAGGTTATTGGTAGGAAACACTGTATGTAGGCCAACATTAAGAATACCATCACCAATCATCTCTCAATCCGCCATGTCCACCACCACCGCTAGTTCCACCATATGCAGCTCTCCAGTCCAGCTCATCCTACAAGAGACTCTCGTTAGGAAAAGAAAGAACTCATCATCTCATCCGCGTACACAGGGTTTGAACGCCCATATTGCTATAATAATCTTGTTAGAGATGATGCCCTACCAGTTGGTTGAAAGCGAAGCTTTCAAAGACCTGATGGCCTATGCAGTACCATGCTGTCACCTACCCAGTTGGCACTTCTTTGCGAGAAAAGCCATCACAGCCCTCCACCAGCATGTCAAAGACCGCATTGTCCATGCACTGAGGCAGTCAGTGGAAAGGTGCACCTCACATCAGATGCATGGACCAGTAAGCATGGCCAAGGACATTACGAGTCCATCACGGCACACTGGGTTAATGTAGTGGATGCAGGGTCCACTGGGGACAGCCATAGTGGGACAGTTCTGCCTAGCCCACGGTCTAGGAAACAATTGGCTGTAGGCATTCAGCACCCCTCCTCCTCCAGAAGCAAAAACTCGTCCACAGAGTGCAGTCGTACAACCACTCCATCCACAGCTGCCAGTGTTGCACACGAGGTGTCCCATTATCGAACAGCCAGTGGTAAGCGTCAGCAGGCTGTGTTACAAATGAAGTGTTTGGGTGACAACAGACACACCGCGGAAGTACTGGCCAAGTACTTGCAGCAAGAAACTCAGTCATGGCTGGGCAGTGTACATGTCGAGGCAGGCAAGGTAGTCAGTGATAACGGAAGGAATTTTATGGCTGCCATAGCCCTTTCAGAACTGAAACACATACCTTGCCTGGCTTACACCTTGAACCTGGTGGTGCAGTGCTTCCTGAAAAATTATCCGGGGTTACCAGCCCTGCTCCTAAAGGTGCGAAGTCTTTGCTCACGCATCCGCCGGTCGCCCGTACACTCCAGCCGTATGCTGAACCATCAGCGATCGCTGAATCTTCCCCAGCACCGCCTAATAATCGACGTTGCAACAAGGTGGAACTCCACACTGCACATGCTTCAGAGGCTGTGCGAACAGAGGCGTGCTGTAATTTATTTGTGTGAGCATACACATACACGGGCAGGCACTTGGATGGCAGACATGGAGTTGTCTGGTGTGCAGTGGTCGAAGCTACAAGACCTCTGTCAAGTCCTTCAGTGTTTTGAGGAATGCACACGGCTGGTAAGTGCAGACGACGCCATCATAAGCATGAGCATCCCACTAATGCGTCTGCTGATGCAAAGTTTGACGCACATTAAGGAGCAGGCATCTGCAGCCGAAGAGGAGGGAAGCCTTGATGACAGACAACCATTGTCAGCTAAGGGAACTCTCCTGAACGAGGTGGCGGACGAAGAGGAGGAGGAGGAGGATGATGGGGATGAATATTTATGGGAAGAGGATGCTTCTCAGGGGGCAATAGAAACTGGTGGCGTTGCAAGGTCAGGTACAGGGTTTTTGCGGGACACAAGTGATGTTGATTTGCAAGAAAGTGCTCCTCAACCCAGCACAAGCAGTGAATTGACACCTGGAACATTGGCCCACATGGCTGAGTATGACTTGTGTATCCTAAAAAGGGACCCCCGCATTATCAAAATGATGACCGATGACGATTACTGGTTGGCCTGCCTCCTGGATCCACGATATAAAGGAAAATTACAAAATATCATGTCACATGAGAACCGAGAGCAAATATTGGCTACCAAACAAGCAACTCTTGTAGACCGTTTGGTTCAGGCATTCCCAGCACACAGTGGCAGTGATGGTTCTCACACGTGCCATAGTGGGCAACATGGCAGAGGTGTTAGAGGTGCACAAATCCGAAGTGGCGTTGGACAGAGGGGTTTTATGACGAGGTTGTGGAGTGATTTCGCAACGACCGCTGACATGACAGGTACTGCTGCATCGATTCAAAGTGACAGGTCACAGCATTTTTCTAGAATTGTTACAAACTACTTTTCCGCCCTTATCGATGTTCTCCCTCACAGGTCATTCCCCTTTGATTACTGGGCATCTAAAATAGACACCTGGCCTGAATTGGCAGAATATGCATTACAGGAGCTCGCATGCCCTGCTGCTAGTGTGCTATCAGAAAGGGTATTCAGTGCTGCTGGTTCAATACTGACCGAAAAAAGGACACATCTGGCTACCCGAAATGTTGATGATCTAACCTTCATTCAAATGAACCAATCATGGATTTCACATTATTTGGCCCCACCTGCCTCTGCTGACACGTAGCTTGCCTGAAAAATGTCTTGCTTTTGGCCTCCTCTTACTGACTTCTCCAATTCCTCCATTTGCAGTTGCTGAATGTCCACCATAGGCCATTTTTATACCTCCCTAAATGGGCTGACTCCCCCCACAGGGCCGTGGTCACCACCTGGCGCAAGCACCCGTGTGAGTGCCGTTTGCATGGACAGGTGGGTGTGCACACTTTTGGGCGACGGCACTGGCACAGGGTCCCTCATAGTACAATGAAGTGTCTCTGACGGTGGTGGTGCACAACCAACGTCAGACACACCGTCGTAATATGAGTGGCCCTGTGCCAGTGCCACCACCCACGAGAGAGTGTTTCCCCCCAGCTCGAACAGTGCTCTACCACTTGCAAAACTTACCTCTCCCTGCTCCACCACTGTGTAGTCTGTGCTGTTAAATCCTTCAATGGCACTGCCAATACAAATTTGTTGAAATGATAGATGATAGTTAAAATATACAGGGGCCCTGGCCTCCATTTAGACCAGTTAATACTTTGCGCCTACTACCACTGTCTGCTACTCAGCAGAGGAGCCCACCCCTGTACCTAGCTATGCCACCTATTAATTTCTGAAAAAATTTTGGCAGACATTTAGCCTACTTACTTATTTGGGCCTACTCACTGTGTCAGCCTCTCATTACAGTTGTCCTCCGCTGAACAAAGCAATGCCGCCAGTTTAGTCCTGTTACCAAATTTGAACTGCATTTAGCCTACTTACTTATTTGGGCCTACTCACTGTGTCAGCTTCTCATTACAGTTGTCCTCCGCTAAACAAAGCAATGCCGCCAGTTTAGTCCTGTTACCAATTTTGAAATGCATTTAGACTACTTACTTATTTGGGCCTACTCACTGTGTCAGCCTCTCCTTACAGTTGTCCTCCGCTGAACAAAGCAATGCTGCCAGTTTAGTCCTGTTACCAATTTTGAACTGCATTTAGCCTACTTACTTATTTGGGCCTACTCACTGTGTCAGCCTCTCAATACAGTTGTCCTCTGCTGAACAAAGCAATGCTGCCAGTTTAGTCCTGTTACCAAGTTTGAACTGCATTTAGCCTACTTACTTATTTGGGCCTGCTCACTGTGTCAGCCTCTCATTACAGTTGTCCTCCACTGAACAAAGCAATGCCGCCTGTTTAGTCCTGTTACCAATTTTGAACTGCATTTAGCCTACTTACTTATTTGGGCCTAGTAACTGTGTCAGCCAGTCCTTACAGTTGTCCTCCACTGAACAAAGCTATGCTGCCTGTGTACTCCTGTTACCAATTTTTAACTGCTTTTAGCCTACTTTTTTATTTTGGGCCTATATCTGTGTTTCCTCCTCATCCTGCCCATTGCCCAGCCACTGCTAGATGAGTCTGCTGGTACATTGACCCAGACCACTAAATTCCCCTTGCACTCTACACAGCCAGAATCTGACCCTGCTGAAAGTCAGGTTCCCCTTCCCGCATACTATACCACCTTACACGGGGACAAAGAGGAAGGTGCAGATGAAAGTGCAGGTTCCTTCAACAGGTGGGGGGTATACTCGTTGGTGATGTCACTGGCACAAGGCCCCTCATAGTAAAGTGTCTCTGCCGGTGGGAGGCGCCACCCACCGTCAAACACACTGCCGTACTATGAGGGGCCCTGTGCCAGTGCCAATGCCAACGAGTGGGCCCCCACTGCTTGCTCAGGATCACAGCACTTGCAAAGTTGAAATACTTACCTCTCCCTGCTCCACCGCCATGACGTATTCCGCGTTTCCTGGGCCCATGAAAAACTTGAGCCAGCCCTACCCCCCACAACTTTAGCCAAATGACCCCCAGTTTTCAATGCCTAACTATTATTATAAAGTAAATTAAGATTGACAAGCTTCAGTAATAAGAACTGATGTTTTTGGCATTAAAATGGGCACTGTAGGTGTTTTTCTGTCCTCCACTCACTGTCAACTTTGATTCCCCATTGACTTGCATTGGATTTCGTGTTTCAGTCGGCCCCCGACTTTACGCAATAATCGGCCGATTTCACCCGACCCAACTTTTGACAAAGTCGGGTTTCGCAAAACCCGACTCGATTCGAAAAAAGTAAAAGTCGCTCAACTCTAATTAACATACATCGCGGGAGGACTTCAAAAGGTTTTTGGGGAGCTATACAGGAGGAGTCAGGGGGTTATTTAACCATTGATGGACTGCAGCACAGGCACTGATTCAGGTCATATTTTTAGTTGACACAGGACAAAACTGGTGACAGGTTTAACCCCTATCTCGATTATCACTGACTGGAGGCCATCCAGAAATCGGACATGTTGCCATCTTGTAATTGGTGTATTGTATTTTCCAACTAGTATTTAGATCAATATTATTAGGGGGATCATTTAATCTACCCTATTTCATCTAGAGTTCTCCTATAAGCTGTCAGGTCTTTGATCCATAAATTCTATGGCTCGGGTTGGGGTCGCCCACTTGCTCTTCAACAAATTCAATGAGCTTTTTTACATTTATCAAAGTAGGTAATAAAAACTGCAGAACTTATGATGGCGTCTTATGGTCGGTGCTTGACCCTGCAAATCTTTTTTCTATGAAGCTAAATTGATGCTGCGCATTGCTCACTTTGTGAATTACAGCGTTCTTTTGAAAGGAAATAATATAAAAAAAATAAGTTAAATTTCTAAGCTGCTCTCCCGAGAGCCGCCTGGAAGAGAAAAAGAGGACTGTGACAGCCGCAATACTTTTAAAATGACATTGAGAGTTCTTTCCATTCCCCCTGAGTAAAAAATGCAAAACTTAAGAAAGGTTTTAAATAAGCCTCTAATGCTGTTTGTGCCATAGAAATACATTTTTCTTAAGTGAAGGTTGGTTTGTGTTCCCGAGCCTGACAAAGGGCCTCTGATGCGGGGCTTGTGTCAAGCTCTTTATAGAATTGCTTACATGTACAACTCCTGTTTTCATGGATCAGAGGAAAATATTACTTTAGCCGGTTTTTACTTATTATTGTTTTTACTCTTTTATAGCACTTAAAGGAATACTCCAGAAAAAAACAATCATGCATTGCAGCAGATGTACTATTAAAAATGCACCAGAATACGGTGACAATTTATCAAGTGTCGGGACTCACGCCCTCAGGTAGGCATTAGGTAGAGACCACACAAGGCAGTGTTGTTTGGTCTAAAGTTAGACAGGTGCATCTAATTAAGACCTGCACTGTTAGGTTGGGGTCACACTAGAGAGAAATACGGACGAGTGAGAGGCGCAAAAACAACGCATTGTACACGGACCAATGTTTCTCTATGGGGCAGCTCCCATCAGCCATATAGTTCGCAGACATATTTTATGGGTGTAGAAAATCGCAGCATGCTGCATTTGTCAGCGTATTGCGCAAAAAATCTGCCAATGCAAGTCTATGGGGCGAGAAAAATACAGATTACACATGGACCACACGTGTGACTTGCGAGAAATACACAGCCGTGTTCTATAGAAAAAGCTGGTAATTCAGTGCGGTGTACAGTAAAATCACACTGACAGGTTAGAATAGAATAGATAAAATAAATATCTACATAGTATATACAGTATGTCATTGACACATATATATACACTCACTGGCCACTTTATTAGGTACACCTGTCCAACTTCTTGTTAACACTTAATTTCTAATCAGCCAATCACATGGCGGCAACTCAGTGCATTTAGGCATGTAGACATGGTCAAGACAATCTCCTGCAGTTCAAACCGAGCATCAGTATGGGGAAGAAAGGTGATTTGAGTGCCTTTGAACGTGGCATGGTTGTTGGTGCCAGAAGGGCTGGTCTGAGTATTTCAGAAACTGCTGATCTACTGGGATTTTCACGCACAACCATCTCTAGGGTTTACAGAGAATGGTCCGAAAAAGAAACAAAATCCAGTGAGCGGCAGTTCTGTGGGCGGAAATGCCTTGTTGATGCCAGAGGTCAGAGGAGAATGGGCAGACTGGTTCGAGCTGATAGAAAGGCAACAGTGACTCAAATCGCCACCCGTTACAACCAAGGTAGGCCTAAGAGCATCTCTGAACGCACAGTGCGTCGAACTTTGAGGCAGATGGGCTACAGCAGCAGAAGACCACACCGGGTACCACTCCTTTCAGCTAAGAACAGGAAACTGAGGCTACAATTTGTACAAGCTCATCGAAATTGGACAGTAGAAGATTGGAAAAACGTTGCTTGGTCTGATGAGTCTCGATTTCTGCTGCGACATTCGGATGGTAGGGTCAGAATTTGGCGTAAACAACATGAAAGCATGGATCCATCCTGCCTTGTATGGAGCATCTTTGGGATGTGCAGCCGACAAATCTGCGGCAACTGTGTGATGCCATCATGTCAATATGGACCAAAATCTCTGAGGAATGCTTCCAGCACCTTGTTGAATCTATGCCACGAAGAATTGAGGCAGTTCTGAAGGCAAAAGGGGGTCCAACCCGTTACTAGCATGGTGTACCTAATAAAGTGGCCGGTGAGTGTATATATATATATATATATATATATATATATATATATATATATATATATATATATATTTAATACAGAGATAGATAGTAGAAAAGCCGGTAATTCAATTGTCGGCTTTTGCTAAGTCCTTATCAAACCCGACATGATATGAGACATGGTTTACATACAGTAAACCATTTCATATCCGTTAGATTTTTACATATTCTTCATGAACAATGTTAGAAGTGTTTGTGTGTAAAATTTGGGAGCTGTAGGTGTTAATTTAAAGGGTTAATTCACAGAAAAACTGGCGTGGGCTCCTGCACAATTTTCTGCCCCAGAAAGGGAAAGCCAGGGCAGAAATTAATAACCCCTGGCTAAAAAATCTGCCCCTAGCCACCCCAGAAAAGGCGCATCTGTAAAATGCGCCTATTCTGGCACTTAGCCTCTCTCTTCCCACTGCCGTGCGGCATTGGCATATGGGGTAACATGCAGGTTAATGTCACCTTGCTATTGTAAGGTGACATAAAGCTAGGTTAATAATGTAGAGGTGTCAATAAGACACCTATCCATTATTAATCCAATAGTAGTAAATGGTTAAAAAAACACACACACGTTAAGAATAAAGTCTTTTAATAAAAGAAAGAAACACACAGGTTTTTAATATCTTTATTGCACGCTCAATCCAAATTGAAGCCCTCGTTCTTCTGAAAAAAAAAAAAAAAAAAAAAAACAACAATATCCCATACCTGTCCCACGATGTAAATCCATCTGAAGGGGTTAAATACATTTACATCTGGGAGCGCTGCTAATGTGGCCGCTCCAGGCTGTAAATGACTGGGAATGAATGGAATGCAGGGAGCGGAGCTTCAGCGACTAGCAGTGCCATCACTGAAGCTGCGCCCCCTGGCGGCATGAACTCATATGAACTTTAGCGTGAGAAAATTGTGGTATTGCACTTACTGAGTGTATTGGGGGACATTCGCTTGTCACTAGATTCAAGCACACGGGCACGAATTTTCACTTTAACAGTCCATGTGGTTTATTATGGAGTCATAAGCCACAGAAATATGAACAGCAAGCACACAGTCTTTACATCAATCTTCACATCATAGTATACGGCTTTGAAACACGGTCACTAAACACGCCAAACCTCTGTGTCCAGTTATCGTGGGTGACCGCACGCCATACATTATCCATTTGCAGCAACTAAACACGCTCGTCCTCTCCTGACCAGTTGCCGTGGGTTACCACACAGTTCATAGAACAATAATCACCAACAGTCTATGGAGGTACCTTACGGGAGCTCCTGCTCCACCTGCTGACTCCTTGTCAGTCCTCTCTCTTGGGAAAGCTGCCTCACGGGGATCACCAACTTGCCTGGTCGGCACACATTAGTCAGTCCAGACCTACCGAAGGACTGTAGCTTCCCCATACAGTAGCTGTCACTGGCTCTGCAGACTCCTGTCTTCACCTCGTGCTGTTCAGGGATCCGGTCCTACTCCCAGGACCTCCCAACACCCAGGTTACTCAGGATCACACAGGTGGCCAGTCCAGGTACTAGTCAGGATGTCCATCCCCGGCTGGGACCGTCCAATACCCAGGCCACCAGTAGTAAAGTCCCACCACGTGCTCTTCAGGGCTAGCATGCCCAACACAGGTTTCTATCAGGACCTTGCACCTGTACCATACAGGTCTACACACTCAGACCACGTGACCCACACCCTGGTCACATTACATACCCGTAACCACTCCCCTGGGTGGGAGTGTGGGTGTGTGGCTAGTTTGTCCTGCCCATCTCACATAACTAGCCCTGCCAGCCACCCATGACTATTATACAACACTTGTGGAACTATAGGTCCCAGAACACCATATCGCTTCAGGCTGGCAGCGCAGAGTCTCCTCCGCTGCGACACACATAACGGCCATTCACCACAATGCCGGACTTTGTCACATCATCACATCCATGCACGCAACTACCATCCACTCTCACAGCCTCAATACGCCTCCGTGCATATACTGGGGAGACCATGCAGCGCCCAATACCTGTTACAGAGGTCACTGCATCACAAAATATTCAGAAACTTTCTCACGCTACAGTATATGCATATGTATTTATATTTTCAAGAATATTTGAGCCCATGGATCCATTATATGTCCATTTTGCAAGCCGGCGAGAAAATCTCGCCATACGGATGTCATACGGATGCCATACGTATGACACATGGATACTTTTTGGAGAAAAAAATCACATCCTCACATTGAATACAGATCACTGTTCAGGAACTTTTCTCCGTATCTCGCCAGTAAAAAACGGAACGTATTTTTATACGTTAGGTGTGACGCTGGCCTTAGGATTTAACCCAGTCCTACCTGGATTTGCTACACTGTGACCTTGGCTAAATGGAGAGATGGCTGCTCCATTCCACTCACTGCTGCTGGAGAAAACCGAGCTCTGTATTGAATTATATCCAGAAGTACCGTAGACAATGAATGAAGGGGAAAGAACTAAAGCAAGATATTTTGATGCCTTAGGTAGATGAGGCAAATGTCATTGCCCTCAACCCATCAGAAAAAATGGTGCACATAGAGCTATGTACATTACACTATGTGTAATTTTTTTCTTCTGCCACCTATGCAAAACCAAAGGCGCGGAGCTACACCACAAGGAGCACTTGCAGCTTCTTGCAGCTCCACTCCACTGGTATGTTTAGTTGCATCTACTAAATGACTTAGATGCAAGTGAATGTATCAACGACTCTGAAAGAAATCAGCAGCTGCCTGACCTTATGGTGAAAATGTTACCTGACTGCCCTCTAGACAGACCTCCATGGAAAAGACTTTCCATTCTTTCATTTGCACTCCATCATTTTAAGCAAGTTTCCATCCCCAAAGGGACACCAATAAAAGCAAACAAACCACAGTCATGCAATGGTTGGGAGAAAGGAGACCAATTTTCTATGGGACTCCCATTCTAGGAGGAAAAGTATTGCAATGACATGGACTGATATGACAGTCTTCCTCCCAACCCTAATCCATCCCTTCAACCTATCACTAACAACTGGTGTTATCCCCTCATGCTTCAAACATGCCTCAATCACACCCATCCTGAAAAAGCCCTCTCTTGATCCATCCTCTGTGACTAGCTATCGCCCCATATCATTTTTCCCCATGCCTCAAAACGACTGGTACAACACGTCTATTTTGAACTGTCCTCCCACCTCTCTTCCTGCTTCCTCTTCGACTGCCTACAATCTGACTTCAGGCCACACTACTCCACTGAAACTGCCCTAACTAAGGTCACCAATGACCTATTAACTGCCAAAGCCAAGTAACACTACCCTGTCTTCCTCCTCCTAGACCTGTCCTCTGCCTTTGACACAGTAGACCATTCCCTATTACTATAGATGCTCTCTTCTCTTGGCATCACAGACTTGGCTCTATCCTGGATCTCTTTATACCTAACAGACTGGACATCCAGCGTCTCCCACTTACCCACCACATCCTCATCTTGCCCCCTATCTGTTGGCATCCCCCAAGGTTCAGTTCTAGGACCTCTACTATTCTTCATCTCCACCTTTGGCCTGGGACAGCTCATGGTGTCTCACAGCTTTCAGTATCACCTCTATGCTGATGACACACAGATCTATCTCTCTGGACTCAATATCACCTCCTTACTAACCAGAATCCCTTAATGTCTGTCTGCTATCTTATCCTTCTTCTCCAATAGACTTCTAAAACAATATGGACAAAACAGAATTCATCATCTTTCCCCCATCTCACTTGACCCTCCCACAGACCTATCCATTAAAGTAAATGGCTGCTCATTCTCCCCAGTCCCACAAGCTCGCTGCCTTCGGGTAATCCTTGACTCTGATCTATTGTTCAAACCACATATCCAAGCCCTTTCCGCTTCCTGTTGACTTCAACTAAAAAATATTTACCGGATCCATAAATTCCTCAACCAAGAATCTGCAAAAACCCTCGTCCATGCCTGTTGTGGATTGTTTGTGGGCTCCCTCTGGTGGTTACTGCTGGTACTGGGTGACTTTGGTGGGTTGCGGCCTTTGGTTTCCACCTGTCCATCAGAGGCTGGGTGTTTCCTATTTTACCTGGCCTTTCTGTCATTCCCTTGCCGGCTATCAATGTATTCAGATGTGCTCTGTTTGGTTCCTGCCTACCTGCTCCCAGATCTTTCAGGATAAGCTAAGTGCTGATTTTCAGTTGTTTGGGTTTTTTGTCCAGCTTGCTTATTATGTCTCTATGCTAGCTGGTAGCTCTAGTGGACTGAGGTTCTCCCCATGTGCCATGAGTTGGCACATGGGTTCTTGTAATCTCAGGATGGTTTTTTTGATTAGGGTTTTTTGCTGACCGCTCAGTCCCCTTTTGTATCGTTCTGCTTTCTAGTTTACAGCGGGCCTCAATTTGCTAAATCTATATATATCATCTCTATGTGTGTGCCTTCCTCTCATTTCACCGTCAATACATGTGAGGGGGCAACTATATCTTTTGGGGTTCATTCCTCTGGAGGCAAGTGAGGTCTTTATTTTCTCTGCAGTACTAGTTAGCTCTTAGGCTGGTGCGTGGCGTCTAGAACCAACATAGGCACGCTCCCTGGCTATCTCTAGTTGCGTTTGTCAGGCGTAGGGCAGCGGTCAGCCCAGGTTCCATCACCCTAGAGCTCGTCCGTTATTTATTTGTACTTTGCTTGTCCTGTGCTATCCCTAGCCATTGGGGATTCATGACAGTATAGCCGGCCCACAAAGTGTTAATTGTTTGGGCTGGAGCAGGAGAAAAAGAAGTGTTTAAGGGATATTTTTTTTTTTTTTTTCCCTTCAGAGTTTTGCTGCCTAGCCCTTAATTGCTGTCTAGCTGCTTCTTACCTCCTCTTAACCCTTGAATGGCTCTGATCTTAGCTGTTTAACATGGATGTCCAGAGTTTGGCTTCCAGCCTGAGTAATCTCGCGGCTAAAGTTCAAAACATACAGGATTTTGTTGTTCACACTCCCATGTCTGAACCTAGAATTCCTATTCCAGAGTTCTTCTCTGGAGATAGATCTACCTTCCTGAATTTCAGGAACAATTGTAAATTGTTTCTTTCTTTAAAATCTCGCTCCTCTGGAGACCCTGCTCAACAGGTCAGGATTGTAATATCTTTCCTGCGGGGCGACCCTCAGAATTGGGCATTTGCATTGGCACCAGGGGATCCTGCATTGCTCAGTGTGGATGCGTTTTTTCTGGCATTGGGATTGCTCTATGAGGAACCCAACCTGGAGATTCAGGCTGAAAAGGCTTTATTAGCCCTCTCTCAGGGGCATGATGAAGCGGAAATATATTGTCAAAAATTTCGGAAATGGTCGGTGCTTACTCAGTGGAATGAGTGCGCCCTGGCTGCAAACTTCAGAAATGGTCTTTCTGAGGCCATTAAGGATATTATGGTGGGGTTCCCTACGCCTACAGGTCTGAATGAGTCTATAGCTATGGCCATTCAGATTGATCGGCGTTTGCGGGAGCGCAAACCCGTGCACCAGTTGGCGGTGTCTTCTGAACAGGCACCTGAGACTATGCAATGTGATAGAATTCAGTCCAGAAGTGAACGGCAAAATTATAGGCGGAAAAATGGATTGTGTTTTTATTGTGGTGATTCAGCTCATGTTATATCAGCATGCTCTAAACGCACAAAAAAGCTTGATAAATCTTTTGCCATTGGTACTCTGCAGCCTAAGTTCATTTTGTCTGTGACTCTGATTTTTTCACTGTCTTCCATTTCCGTTGATGCCTATGTGGATTCGGGCGCTGCCCTGAGTCTTATGGATTGGTCATTTGCTAAACGCTGCGGTTTTAGTCTGGAGCCTCTGGAAGTCCCTATTCCTCTGAAGGGAATTGACTCTACACCATTGGCTATGAATAAACCGCAGTATTGGACACAAGTGACCATGCGCATGACTCCCGTTCATCAGGAGGTGATTCGCTTCCTTGTACTGTATAATTTACATGATGTACTAGTGCTGGGTCTGCCATGGTTACAAACTCATAATCCTGTCCTGGACTGGAAAACAATGTCTGTGTTAAGCTGGGGATGTCAGGGGGTTCATGATGATGCACCTCCGATTTCTATCGCTTCATCTATTCCTTCTGAGATCCCTGAGTTTTTTTCTGACTATAGGGATGTTTTTGAGGAGCCTAAGCTCAATTCGCTCCCTCCTCATAGAGATTGTGACTGTGCTATAGAATTGATTCCTGGCAGTAAGTTCCCTAAGGGTCGTTTATTTAATCTGTCACTGCCAGAGCATACTGCTATGCGGAATTATATTAAGGAGTCCTTGGAAAAGGGACATATTCGTCCATCTTCGTCCCCTCTGGGAGCAGGTTTTTTTTTCGTGGCAAAAAAAGATGGTTCCCTGAGGCCTTGTATAGATTATCGCCTTCTGAATAAGATTACAGTCAAATATCAGTATCCATTGCCATTATTGACTGACTTGTTTGCTCGCATTAAGGGGGCTAGGTGGTTCACTAAGATAGATCTTCGCGGTGCGTATAATCTGGTGCGGATAAAACAAGGTGATGAGTGGAAAACCGCATTTAATACGCCTGAGGGCCATTTTGAGTATTTGGTAATGCCTTTTGGACTCTCCAATGCTCCGTCAGTCTTTCAGTCCTTTATGCACAATATTTTCCGTGAATATCTGGATAAGTTTATGATTGTGTATTTGGATGATATTTTGGTGTTTTCTGATGACTGGGAGTCTCATGTTCTACAGGTCAGGAAGGTGTTTCAGGTTCTGCGGGCCAATTCTCTGTTTGTGAAGGGCTCAAAGTGTCTCTTCGGAGTCCAGAAGATTTCTTTTTTGGGGTACATTTTTTCTCCTTCTACTATTGAGATGGATCCCGTTAAGGTTCAGGCAATTTGTGACTGGACACAACCTACATCTGTTAAGAGCCTACAGAAGTTCTTGGGGTTTGCTAATTTTTATCGTCGGTTCATTGCAAATTTTTCCAGTATTGTTAAACCTTTGACTGATTTAACTAAAAAGGGTGCTGATGTTGCTAATTGGTCTCCTGCGGCTGTGGGGGCCTTTCAGGAACTTAAGCGCCGGTTCTCTTCTGCTCCTGTGTTGTGTCAACCAGATGTTTCACTTCCTTTTCAGGTTGAGGTTGATGCTTCCGAGATTGGAGCGGGGGCGGTTTTGTCACAGAGAAGTTCTGATGGCTCGGTGATGAAGCCATGTGCATTCTTCTCTAGAAAATTCTCGCCCGCCGAGCGCAATTATGATGTGGGTAATCGGGAGCTTTTGGCCATGAAGTGGGCATTTGAGGAGTGGCGTCATTGGCTTGAGGGTGCTAAACATCGTGTGGTGGTCTTGACTGATCACAAGAATCTCATTTACCTTGAGTCTGCCAGGCGTTTGAATCCTAGACAGGCTCGTTGGTCGTTGTTTTTTTCTCGTTTCAATTTCGTGGTTTCATACCTGCCAGGTTCAAAGAATGTGAAGGCAGATGCTCTTTCCAGGAGTTTTGTGCCTGACTCTCCTGGAGACTCTGGGCCTACTGGTATCCTTAGGGATGGGGTAATATTGTCCGCCGTATCCCCAGACTTGCGACGTGCATTGCAGGAGTTTCAGGTGGATAAACCGGATCGTTGTCCACCAGAAAGACTGTTTGTTCCGGATGATTGGACCAGTAGAGTCATCTCCGAGGTCCATTCTTCTGTGTTGGCTGGTCATCCTGGAATATTTGGTACTAGAGACTTGGTGGCCAGGTCTTTTTGGTGGCCTTCCTTGTCTAGGGATGTGCTTACCTTTGTGCAGTCTTGTGAAGTGTGTGCTCGAGCTAAGCCTTGCTGTTCTCGGGCCAGTGGGTTGTTGTTATCCTTGCCCATCCCGAAGAGGCCTTGGACGCACATTTCCATGGATTTTATTTCTGATCTCCCGGTTTCACAGAAAATGTCCGTTATCTGGGTTGTGTGTGACCGCTTTTCTAAGATGGTTCATTTGGTGCCCTTGCCTAAGTTGCCTTCCTCCTCTGAGTTGGTCCCTTTGTTTTTTCAGAACGTGGTTCGTTTGCATGGGATTCCGGAGAATATCGTTTCTGACAGGGGATCCCAGTTTGTGTCTAGATTTTGGCGGACGTTTTGTGCCAAGATGGGCATTGATTTGTCTTTTTCGTCTGCATTCCATCCTCAGATGAATGGCCAGACGGAGCAAACTAATCAGACCTTGGAAACTTATTTGAGGTGTTTTGTTTCTGCTGACCAAGATGACTGGGTTGCTTTTTTGCCACTGGCCGAATTTGCTCTTAATAATCGGGCTAGTTCTGCCACGTTGGTCTCTCCTTTTTTTTGTAATTCGGGGTTTCATCCTCGTTTTTCCTCTGGTCAGGTGGAGTCTTCGGATTGTCCTGGAGTGGACATGGTGGTGGACAGGCTACATCAGATTTGGAATCAGGTGGTGGACAATTTGAAGTTATCTCAGGAGAAGACTCAGCAGTTTGCTAATCGCCGTCGCCGCGTGGGTCCCCGACTTCTTGTTGGGGATTTGGTGTGGTTGTCTTCTCGTTTTGTCCCTATGAAGGTCTCTTCTCCTAAGTTCAAGCCTCGGTTCATCGGTCCTTATAGGATCTCGGAGATTCTTAACCCTGTATCTTTTCGTTTGGATCTCCCAGCATCGTTTGCTATTCATAATGTGTTCCATCGGTCGTTGTTGCGGAGGTATGAGGTGCCCGTTGTTCCTTCGGTTGAGCCTCCTGCTCCGGTGCTGGTGGAGGGAGAATTGGAGTATGTTGTTGAGAAGATCTTGGATTCTCGTGTTTCCAGACGCAAACTCCAGTATTTGGTTAAGTGGAAGGGTTATGGTCAGGAGGATAATTCCTGGGTGGTCGCCTCCGATGTTCATGCGACTGATTTGGTCCGCGCCTTCCATAGAGCTCACCCTGATCACCCTGGGGGTTCTCGTGAGGGTTCGGTGACCCCTCCTCAAGGGGGGGGTACTGTTGTGGATTCTGTTTGTGGGCTCTCTCTGGTGGTTACTGCTGGTACTGGGTGACTTTGGTGGGTTGCGGCCTTTGGTTTCCACCTGTCCATCAGAGGCTGGGTGTTTCCTATTTTACCTGGCCTTTCTGTCATTCCCTTGCCGGCTATCAATGTATTCAGATGTGCTCTGTTTGGTTCCTGCCTACCTGCTCCCAGATCTTTCAGGATAAGCTAAGTGCTGATTTTCAGTTGTTTGGGTTTTTTGTCCAGCTTGCTTATTATGTCTCTATGCTAGCTGGTAGCTCTAGTGGACTGAGGTTCTCCCCATGTGCCATGAGTTGGCACATGGGTTCTTGTAATCTCAGGATGGTTTTTTTGATTAGGGTTTTTTGCTGACCGCTCAGTCCCCTTTTGTATCGTTCTGCTTTCTAGTTTACAGCGGGCCTCAATTTGCTAAATCTATATATATCATCTCTATGTGTGTGCCTTCCTCTCATTTCACCGTCAATACATGTGAGGGGGCAACTATATCTTTTGGGGTTCATTCCTCTGGAGGCAAGTGAGGTCTTTATTTTCTCTGCAGTACTAGTTAGCTCTTAGGCTGGTGCGTGGCGTCTAGAACCAACGTAGGCACGCTCCCTGGCTATCTCTAGTTGCGTTTGTCAGGCGTAGGGCAGCGGTCAGCCCAGGTTCCATCACCCTAGAGCTCGTCCGTTATTTATTTGTACTTTGCTTGTCCTGTGCTATCCCTAGCCATTGGGGATTCATGACACATGCCCTCATCATCTCCTGCCTTGACTACTGCAACACTCTCACACCCCTCCAATCTATTCCAAACTCTGCTGCCAGACTAATCCACCTGTCCCCCGCTATTCCCCGTCCTCTCCCCTCTGTCAATCTATTCACTGGCTCCCCATTATCCAGAGACAACAGTTCAAACCCTAACCATGATATACAAAGCCATCCACAACCTGTACCCTCCATATATCTGTGACCACATCTCCCAGTACCTACCAGCATGCAACCTCCTATCCTCTCAAGATCTCCTTCTCGACTTCCCACTTATCTCCTCTTCCCACAATCACATACAAGATTTCTCCTGCGCATCCCGCCTACTCAGGAACTCTTTACCCCAACATATCAGATTCTCGTCTGTCGTGGAAACCTTCAAAAGGAACCTGAAGAACTACCTCTTCTGACAAGCCTACAACCTGCAGTAATCACCGATACACAAAACCGTTGCACTACCAGCTCTACCCTCACCTAATCTATACTCACCAATCCATTGTAGAATGTGAGCCCTCTCTGGGAGGGTCCTCTCTCCTTGTGTACCAGTCGTGACTTATATTGCATAAAATTACTGTACTCGTTTTTATTATGTACACCCCTCCTCACATGTAAGAATTATTATTAATAATAATAATAATAATAATCCAACTGGTGCTAGCGAAGAAAACACCCAACTTGCTCTTCTCTAACTGATATCTGAAATTTAAGATCCTTAAAACGTTAATAACGACAAATTTTGGATGGACGAGAATGGCAAGGAAGAAAGTCATCAAGTCTTACAAGGTCTGATGCCAATCACTCAAACCTTCCAAAGAAAACGAATTCTTCAGAGTCAAAATCTTTAAAAGGTGAAGGATGATGGGAGCTAAGTAGAGGTTATGGGAGTTAGCGGTGGGAAAGGTCACGATTCCCCTTAGCGTGTGAAGTGTCCGTTCAATGAGCTGTACCAAAGCCTGATTGAAAAAAGCCTGGGAGGATACTAAATGAGATTAATAACTGAAAGAAGAAATAGTCTTCCGAAGAAGCTTATAAAGAAGGAAGTCTAGGGGACGGTGCTGACAACCCACATAAAAAGCTGCTTTATAATTTGAAGGAAAAGACAACATTGCTAAGCAAAATATGGAAGTTACGATGATGAGCAGAGCATTAGGCAAGTTGTCATTGGCCATACGAGGTGCATGGTTTCTAAAGGCTGAGAAACTACTGAAATATTAGCTATACTTAAAGGTCTTGCTCCTCTCAGAAAATACCAGCACTCAGAAACAGTTGGTTATAAAAGACACACCCAGGGCCAGAACTGAGCTTCCACTGCTGCTCCCGGTGTCTGATATTGGCTGCAGTGCTCACGTCAAGTTCACAGTGCGGCAGCCAATCACTGAACTTAGTGTAATACCCCAGGAATTCGGTTGTTACAGAGGTATTGCCTTCCTCACAGGGAGGGTGATGCCATGCCTGGAAGCAGCAAGGATCCCACTAACAGGTAACATGTACACACAACACTGTTCTGACTCCAAGCCAGAAGGGGGAGCTCTAGACCCAGTTTCAGGGTAGCTTCCCTATTTATATTCTGGTCTGGAGGAGGAGTGAGAGAGTCTGAGTGAGGAGTGAGGAGTAGAAACTCTGTGAGGCAGTAGCGTAGCTACCGGGGGGGAAGAGGGTGTGAGCACCCCGGGCCTGGTGCTCAGAGGGGGCCCACCCAGAGCTACGATACAGTTACATTGTGTGGCAGAGCAGGGAGAATCGGTCTCCCGGCTCTGCCACCCAGTCGCTATGGGCCCCTGAGCAGGCGGGGGGCCCGGTGCCAGCAGTGGGCCCCGAGTCCGTCACCGTAAGGTCAGCTGTATTGGCATTTAGCCTATATAGCTGACCGCAGTGATGAGGGAAGGAGCGCGCAGCGCTCCTTCTCCCATCACCCCCCTGTCAGCATCTGATGTCACCGACGCCGACACTGACAGTGGGCGTGGTGACGTCACCACCCGGCGCCCGCTGTCAGAAGATGAGCGGGAGCTCGGAACACCGCTGGAACAAGGAAGAAGAGAGGTGAGTATTTATTTATTGCTTTTTTTTATGGGGGCTGCCTTATACTACAGGGCCTGCCTATGGGGGTACTGTCTCATACTTACAGGGTCAGCATATATGGGTGCTGTCTTATACTACAGGGTCTGCCTATGGGGTACTGTCTTATACTTACAGGGTCTGCCTATAGGGGTACTGTCTTATATTTACAGTGTCTGCCTATAGGGGTACTGTCTTGTACTACAGGGTCTGCCTATAGGGGTACTGTCTTAAACTTACAGGGTCTGCCTATAGGGGTACTGTCTTATACTTACAGTGTCTGCCTATAGGGGTACTGTCTTATACTTACAGGGTCTGCCTATAGGGGTACTGTCTTATACTACAGGGTCTGCCTATAGGGGTACTGTCTTATACTTACAGGGTCTGCTTATAGGGGTACTGTCTTATACTACAGGGTCTGCCTATGGGGGTACTGTCTTATACTTACAGGGTCTGCTTATAGGGGTACTGTCTTATACTACAGGGTCTGCCTATGGGGGTACTGTCTTATACTTACAGAGTCTGTCTATAGGGGTATTGTCTTATACTACAGGGTCTGCCTATAGGGGTACTGCCTTTTACTTACAAGGTTTGCCTATTGGGTGCTACCTTATACTACAGGGTCTGCCTATGTGGGTGCTGTCTTATACTACAAGTCTGCCTATGGGTGCTGCCTTGTGCTGTAGAGTCTGCCTATGGGGAGTGCATTATACTATATTGAGGACTATCTGGTGCATTATACTATATGAAGGCCATCGTACAGTGTGGGGATTACAGTGAGGGGGCCATCATACAGTGTGCGGATTACAGTGAAGGGACCATCATACAGTGCTGGAGCCATCAAGCAGTTTGGAGGCTACTAAGGGGTCAGTTTAATGTGTGGGGGATACTATACAGTGAGGGGGCATTATACTGTGTATAAGAGATCATCATACTGTGTATAGATTAGCTGTACAGGGGGGAGACTCGGGACATCATTAAATGTAAAGTGGGCACTTATTGTTATAGGGGAACTCAGGTTACTGTGACTATTAAAGGGGCACACAGGGCATTATTACTTTTTAGGGGGCAAAATATGGGCTGTTTTCTAGGGCACTTGCACCCGGCATTACTATATTATAGAGGGGTGCTTTAGAATTTAGGGGCACAGAGAATGACACAGCAGGTGCAGTAATAGGGACACATAGGGCAGCAGCGGCTCAATATTGGGGTATCAGGTGCAGTAATAGCGACTAGTGTTGAGCAATACCTTCCGATATCCAGAAGTATTGGTATCGGATTGGATTGGCCGATATTAAAAAAATATCGGATATCGCCGATACCGATACCCGATACCAATGCAAGTCAATGGGACAAAAATATCGGAATTAAAATAAATCCTTTCTTTCCTTGTAGGTTAATTCTACATGAAGGAAAACAACTAAGAATAAAGTAGGATGTATTGGGGGAGGTGGAGGAGACATTAAAGGCATACAGAGACACAGAGACCGTGCAGACAGCCGTGAATGGCGCTGCAAGGCCAAAAAAAGCTCCTCTATGTAATCCTATATAGTGTTTTTCCACAATCTAGCAGGATACGGATGGAAAGCCACTAATAGGATAAATTTGAAAAAATGTGCAGCAGGCTGCACTAATTGAAAAAAGGACAATGGAACGGTATGAGGCAGTGATGCACCCTGAGCTGACTACAACCAGCGGTGGTGGCAGAACAGACTACAGAGTGAGCTGCACTCACACAGAGACCGTGCAGACAGCCGTGAACAGCGCTGCAAGGCAAATACAAGGTTCTCACACAGCGGTTGCTAAATTATCCTGGGTAAAGCACAATGAAGCAAATCACTATCTCAAAACTGGCCCTCAGTCAGAACACACCATCCTGTCACTAACTGAATTCACAGCAGAGTGAACCCAAAATGGCGGCGGCGACTTTTATAGTGCATCATGACATCATTTCAGCAGCCAATCACAGCCATGCCAGTAGTTACATGCCTAACATGCAGAACAGGATGTGCCCACACTTCTAATGATTCCTCATTGGCTAAATTCTGGCTCTTTGAATTATGGGAACTTCTGATTCCGATATCCGATATACCGAAAGTATCGGAAATCGGTATCGGAATTCCGATACCGCGAATATCGGCCGATACCCGATACTTGAGGTATCGGAATGCTCAACACTAATAGTGACTAGTGTTGAGCATTCCGATACCGCAAGTATCGGGTATCGGCCGATACTTGCGGGTATCGGAATTCCGATACCGAGATCCGATACTTTTGTGGTATCGGGTATCGGTATCGAAACAACATTAATGTGTAAAATACAACATTAATGTGTAAAATAAAGAATTAAAATAAAAAAAATTGCTATACTCACCTCTCCGACGCAGCCTGGACCTCACCGAGGGAACCGGCAGCGTTGTTTGCTTAAAATGCGCGCGTTTCCTGCCTCCCGCGATGTCACGGCTTCTGATTGGTCGCGTGCCGCCCATGTGGCCGCGACGCGACCAATCACAGCAAGCCATGACGTAATTTTCAGGTCCTCAATGCCTAATTCTAGGCATTCAGGAATTTAAAATTACGTTCCGGCTTGTGATTGGTCGCGTCGCGGTCACATGGGCGACGCGACCAATCACAAGCCGTGACGTCACGGGAGGCAGGAGACGCGCGCATTTTTAAAATTACGTCACGGCTTGTGATTGGTTGCGTGCCGCCCATGTGACCGCGACGCGACCAATCACAGCAAGCCGTGACGTAATTTCAGGTCCTCAATGCAGAAATAGGCATCAGGACCTGAAATTACGTCACGGCTTGCTGTGATTGGTCGCGTCGCGGTCACATGGGCGGCACGCAACCAATCACAAGCCGTGATGTAATTTTAAAAATGCGCGCGTCTCCTGCCTCCCGTGACGTCACGGCTTGTGATTGGTCGCGTCGCCCATGTGACCGCGACGCGACCAATCACAAGCCGGAACGTAATTTTAAATTCCTGAATGCCTAGAATTAGGCATTGAGGACCTGAAAATTACGTCACGGCTTGCTGTGATTGGTCGCGTCGCGGCCACATGGGCGGCCCGCGACCAATCACAAGACGTGACGTCGCGGAAGGAAGTAAAAGCATGCATTTTAAGCAAAGAACGCTGCCGGTTCCCTCGGTAAGGTCCAGGCTGCGTCGGAGAGGTGAGTATAGCAATATTTTTTATTTTAATTCTTTATTTTACACATTAATATGGTTCCCAGGGCCTGAAGGAGAGTTTCCTCTCCTTCAGACCCTGGGAACCATCAGGAATACCGTCCGATACTTGAGTCCCATTGACTTGTATTGGTATCGGGTATCGGTATCGGATTGGATCCGATACTTTGCCGGTATCGGCCGATACTTTCCGATACCGATACTATTAAGTATCGGACGGTATCGCTCAACACTAATAGTGACACATACAGCAGCAGCGGCTCAGTATTGGGGTATCAGGTGCAGTAATAGGGACACATATGGCAGCAGCGGCTCAGTATTGGGGTACCAGGGGCAGTAATAGGGACACATACGGCAGCAGCGGCTCAGTTTTGGGGTATCAGCAGGATTAGGAATTTGTGCAGGTTGGGAATAGATGGTGATGGGGCTGGAATGTGAGAAGGGAAATGTGTCTTTGTTGTATTCTCTGCAGGTGAGTCATTGCTGGAAGAAGTTGTCATGTCGGTCTGGGCCAGATGGAAAAGACGGGAAAAGTGAACGATTCCATCAGAAAGAACGTCAGCTGTAAGTCACTACCTGTAACTGTGCTGCGATCTCTTATATGTTCTGTAGGGCTGGTATTTACCACTGACCATATGGCAGTAATATATATGTTGGTCTTTATATAGAGATTATCTTCAGTAACAGCGCAGTCATCTGCTGAGGTTCCATTAGTTTGCATCACCCAGTTGTAATCAAGGTTACATGGTTAGGGGCCCACTCAGAAGTTCTGCCCCCCTGAACCAAAACCCTAGCTACGCCTCTGCTGTGAGGAGAGCTGGAGCTGAGCATACATGCGGCTCTGCAGCTCCTGACAGGAGACAGGCAGATTATAGAAAACAGTGAGGGAAGAAGGAGAAAAGGAGGAGAGAGAGAAACTGGAGTGGAGCTGCAAGTGGGCTCACTCCAGGATCAAGTGCAGAAATCGGAGGCTGGAAGTCCGAGGTTGTGGGGTAAGTGTATGCCCCACAGCAGGAGATTCCAAGTCTCCTGGCCACCATTACAACCGAAGGCACAGCAGATAGAGCCTGGAGTCACCACAAGAATGGACAGCTGTAAGGGTATGTGCACACGCTGCAGATTTGCCTGCGGATTTTTCTGCACTAAATCCGCAGCTCTTGGCAGAAAACGCAGGTGCGTTTTTGATGCGTTTTTTGCGTGTTTTTGATGCATTTTTGTATGCGTTTTTGAAAGCTAAATAAAGATGTATTATTGAGCAAAAAAAAATTGTGATGTCATTTCTTGTCCAACCTCCTCTTTTACATTTGTCCAACCCACACTCCATTACACACACAGATAGATAGATAATAGATAGATATAAATATAGATAGATAGATCTATAGATATATGAATAGATAGATCTATGTAACTATCTATAGACATATGTATCGATAGATATATGTATGGATAGTTGTAGATAGATGTATGGATAGTTAGGCAACTTTCACACATCAGTTTTTTTCCGTCAGGCAGGATCCGGCTAAATTTTGAAAAAACGGATCCGTTGCAAATAGCGAAAAACTGATGCAACTGATCTGTTTTTTTGAGAGAGAGAGAATTGAAAATGTGCATGATTTAAATGGAAAAATGCATGAAAAAACAGATTCGGAGGCCGGATTCGTCATTTCACATGTCAGTTTCATACGTTTTTCGCCGGATCAGTCGCGGGGCGTTTTTTTTTGCCGGACAGAAAAAAACGTTCCTCTGTACGTTTTCTCCGTCCGCCGGAAACAGCTTTTTTGATGGATCCGGCAAAAAACTGATGAAACATGTGGCCATCAGGCGCAATCCGGCGCTAATACTACTCTATGAGAAAAAAACGGATCCGGCAGAAAAACACGGATCCGTTTTTTTCAAAACTCGCCGGATTGTGCCTGACGTCAAAAACCTGATGTGTGAAAGTAACCAGATAGATATATAGATAGATAGATCTATGTATCTATAGATATATCTATCTATCTATAAATATATCTATAGATAGATGTATATGCATAGCTATATCTAAAGATATATGTATGGATATATCCATAGATATCCATCTATAGATATATAGATTTATCCATAGATAAATTCATAGATATATAATAGCAAGGCCGATGTTGGTTAATGAACATGTTTAATTAAAAAAAACGAAACAAAATTGTTGTACGTTGTATGTGCCATATGTTATATGTTGTATGTACTGTTGTATGTGCTGTTGTATGTTGTATGTACTGTATGTCATAAGTTGTATGTACTGTTGTATGTTGTATGTACTGTTGTATGTTGTATGTAATGTATGTGCAGCGCCCCAGAGTCCTGGTCGTTGCAGTACTGTGGCTCCGCCACTATGGGGAGCTATGGGGCATCTGATGGCACTGAAGGAGTTCATCGGATCAGGTATCACAGACACCAATACATTTCACAGTCGGGCCTCCGGGGGGAGCTAAGGGTTCTATTCACTAGGCCACTCCCCACCATAGTGGGTAAACTGGGGGTCAGGCAGGAAGTTAGATCAGAAAGCTGACTGGGTTGGAACCAGGCAACACCTTGTGGCAGAGGGTGTTGTGGGGGAAGACACAGTAGGGTCTCTGTCAGGGGTGGGATCCTGACAGAGGCTTGGCAACTTGAACGAACGTAACGGGACCGCGCCTGCTCCGGGTAGCGGCGGTGCCCAAGGAAGGAATAGAAGCAAGATAGATTGTGCTGAGTGAGAAACGAGATCACGCAAAAGGAGAAATACCAGTAGGAGTCGTGCTGTAAGACCGAAGCAACATCCTACTGAGGCGCACTACCGGTGGCCGGAACGCCGAGGGAGTATCATAACATTCAGCTTCAAGCAATACTCCAAACAGCGGCAGGACAGTCAGTCTAAGGCGGGCTGTCTAACTTTAATCACCTATGCAGTCTTGGGGGGCAACTTGTGGAGAGGGGCGACTCTAGGGTCCCGGAAGAGCTCCGAGCCTACCCGTCAAACGGGTGCCATCCCAACCAGAACACCAGGGAGGGACGGAGGATTAGCAGAACATCATCTAATCGAGTTGTGAGGGAACTTAAGAAACAGACACAACAGTTGTGGGGACTTTCTGTAAGCACAGCAGGGAAGGACCACAACACATAGCGCTAGAAGGAAGGCACAGATTTCCACCTGCTAAGAGAACTCTGGAGGTGCCATTGGGCCGGCCGGACTTGCGCAGCCTGGTTATCCGGATTCCGGACTGAGGACCCAGAGATCTTCAGTAAAGAGGTAAAGAGACTGCAACCTGGTGTCCTCGTTATTTACTGCACCGCACCACTACAGCCTCACCACTACCATCATCCGTCACATCTTTCTCTGTGCGCCCCTCGGCAGGGTCACGGACTGGGCCTAGCCACCGTGACAACCCCAGAACAGAGATTCAGAGGCCCGGTACCGGGTGCCCCTCGGCCCTACAACTTGGCGTCACGAACAGGATCTACTTAAGCCTGAAGAATCAGGTCATGTGTGCCTTGGGACTGTGATTTGTTGTGCTTGGACTGTACTTTATTACAAAGGCTGGGCTGCGCCATTTACCGCCAAAATCCGCCGCCATTACAGCGCTGAGGAGAGCGCAGGAAAAGAAGAGGGGCGTGGAGTGGGCGTAGGCAAGCTGGAGAGCGCGAACAACCATGGCCGCCCAGTCTAAATATTTCTGTGTCCTGCAGACGTGCCCGTCAACAGCTGAGATCCGCCTCCTGATCCTGTTTGGAGGGTGCAGACCATGGAGACGGGGCCGCCCACGAAAGAGACCGCGGGAAGAAGACACTGGAGAAGGAGAAAAGATGGCGACACCAGGAACACCGCGTGGGACTGACCCGATCCAGCCTGAGGCTGCGCCACTCGACACAGCCCCGGATGCGCCGACGTTGCGGGGACTGACCCTCACGGAGTCACCGATGGGCCGACCCCCCTTGCCCCCGTCTGAGGAGTGTGTAGCTGCAGCCGAGGCCCGCCGGATAGCACGCTGCTTGGAGGCTGATGCCCGCGTGCTCGCTCGGCTGGGCCAGCCCACGGAGGTCCGTTTGTCTCCGGTGTCCCCTGCTCCTCCCAACCCGGCCGCGGCTGAAAGTGCGCTGCAGACGCAGGGCCTGAAGCTCATGCCAGAGGCCGAACACCTGCGGCGCTTGGTGGCTGCATGGCGAGACCGACCACAACCGGCAACCCAGGTTGATCTGACCTGCGTCGCAGAGGTCCCATCGTCCCACTGGGGTGTAGTGGTCTCCTTCAACCCCCGACATGGAAGAGGGGTTATACAGGAGATTGGGGAGCCGCTACAAGTCCATGTGGAGCGGGAGGAGGTAGAGCCCTGCGGAGGAAGGTTCGCTCGCGACCTGGAGTCAGGTGATGCCGTAACCTACACCAGGTGGAGGAGAGCAACAGGCGAAGCTGGCTGGATGGCGCGGGGCATTCAGCGGTGCGTCGCGCTCCAGGCTGCTGCTGCAACATCCGAAGATGAACCTCCTACTGCAAAAGCCACAGAACCTGTCCCTGCGGAGCGGCGGGGAACCCGGACCCACCATGTACCTTGGGGGCGTGCGGGATCATCAGCGAAAAGAGCATCGCGGCGAGGGATCCTGTCATTGCTGGGACCAGAACCGCTTCCTGGATCAGCAGCACGACCCGTTGGTCTGGTGAGGCCCGGAAGGAAATCACCTTCTTCCCCGAAAAATGAGTAAGCATGAATGCTTTGAGTATGTAAATAGTTCTTAACTGCTTGTTTGTTTCCTGATTTTTTGCTGCTGAACCCGTCCAGGGTTAACTGTTAAAGGGATTCCTTGTTGACCCGGGATCCCTATTGTTTTGTTTATTTTTCTGAGTTTTTGTTGCACAAGTTTTCAGTTGAAAAGAACTGCCGCAATCATGAACAGTGCATGATACAAACTTTTTGTACATAGTTTGCACCTTATTAAAGGTGCTCCCTACTGGTTTTACTTCAAAAAGGACTCTTTGTGAAGATACCACACTGGAACCTTTGTTGAGTATGGACTGGTAGCTTGAGAAGATATGCTACCTCATAGAGACTTGGTCCCCTCTTAAAGGGGATGTTCATTTGATGCACATAAATGGTGATATTGCTTTAAAGGCTAAGAGATAGCGATAATGTTTGGTGAAAGAAAGTGATGATAATGTTTTTATGAGAAAGTTATATGTATCCAACTAGTTAATTGTAAAGAAATGCTGCTGATGTTCTCTGACAGAAAGTGAAAGCTAGAAGAAGGATGCAGTGGGCCCGTAGGGGTAGACGTGGTGTCCAGCATGCATGTTAGTGAGGAAGATAATGAGAAGAATTAATGTTCGGAAAAAGAAACTGTTTTTGATAATGTTGATAGATAGTGGGGATAGAAGGTGAACCCTGAGTCCTCAGGGGAGTCATGTAGAGATGGCTCGGTGCTCTTAAACTGAAAGTAATGTTATGTTCTATACTGTGTATAGTAGTTGAAAAGGCAGTAGGCCCGGGCTGAACGGGGCGGTCCTGCATAGAAGGGAGAGGCAGTAGGTCTGGTGCCGTTAGGACAGGCGGTCCTGCAGATTTTAAGAAGGAGAATGAAAAAGTTAAATTGCCTTATAATGTGATTATAAGAAGGTCTTTAGTGGATTCAGAGTGTATGTCCTTAAAGGCAATGTTAAATTATTGTTCAACAATTTTGCACTTAGTAGAATACCCGGTTGGGTAAGAAAAGTTATTTATAGCATGTTGCTATGATATTTAACCATGTTTGTAACGTTTAAGTGTCCTCACCTCCCATAAAGGGAAGCTCTGTTTAAGTATACTTATTGTTTTGCACTCAACAAAACTGTATGTCTTTTTGCTAACTTGTATTGTTGTTTTCTTCTCAGTCCCGGAGTACTGTGTTTAACCAGGGGGGAGTGCAGCGCCCCAGAGTCCTGGTCGTTGCAGTACTGTGGCTCCGCCACTATGGGGAGCTATGGTGCGTCTGATGGCACTGAAGGAGTTCATCGGATCAGGTATCACAGACACCAATACATTTCACAGTCGGGCCTCCGGGGGGAGCTAAGGGTTCTATTCACTAGGCCACTCCCCACCATAGTGGGTAAACTGGGGGTCAGGCAGGAAGTTAGATCAGAAAGCTGACTGGGTTGGAACCAGGCAACACCTTGTGGCAGAGGGTGTTGTGGGGGAAGACACAGTAGGGTCTCTGTCAGGGGTGGGATCCTGACAGAGGCTTGGCAACTTGAACGAACGTAACGGGACCGCGCCTGCTCCGGGTAGCGGCGGTGCCCAAGGAAGGAATAGAAGCGAGATAGATTGTGCTGAGTGAGAAACGAGATCACGCAAAAGGAGAAATACCAGTAGGAGTCGTGCTGTAAGACCGAAGCAACATCCTACTGAGGCGCACTACCGGTGGCCGGAACGCCGAGGGAGTATCATAACATTCAGCTTCAAGCAATACTCCAAACAGCGGCAGGACAGTCAGTCTAAGGCGGGCTGTCTAACTTTAATCACCTATGCAGTCTTGGGGGGCAACTTGTGGAGAGGGGCGACTCTAGGGTCCCGGAAGAGCTCCGAGCCTACCCGTCAAACGGGTGCCGTCCCAACCAGAACACCAGGGAGGGACGGAGGATTAGCAGAACATCATCTAATCGAGTTGTGAGGGAACTTAAGAAACAGACACAACAGTTGTGGGGACTTTCTGTAAGCACAGCAGGGAAGGACCACAACACATAGCGCTAGAAGGAAGGCACAGATTTCCACCTGCTAAGAGAACTCTGGAGGTGCCATTGGGCCGGCCGGACTTGCGCAGCCTGGTTATCCGGATTCCGGACTGAGGACCCAGAGATCTTCAGTAAAGAGGTAAAGAGACTGCAACCTGGTGTCCTCGTTATTTACTGCACCGCACCACTACAGCCTCACCACTACCATCATCCGTCACATCTTTCTCTGTGCGCCCCTCGGCAGGGTCACGGACTGGGCCTAGCCACCGTGACAACCCCAGAACAGAGACTCAGAGGCCCGGTACCGGGTGCCCCTCGGCCCTGCGGCAGTGGGGGCGCTACATATGTGCTATATGTTGTATGTACTGCATGTCATATGTTGTCATTTGTATATACTGCTGTATGTTGTATGTAATGGTGTATGTTGTATGTAGTGTTGTATGTTCTGTATGTCATATGTTGTATGTTGTATGTACTGTTGTATGTTGTATGTACTGTAGTATGTCATATGGTGCATGTACTGTGGTATGTTGTATGTACTGTTGTATGTGCTATGTTGTATGTTCTGTTGTATGTTGTATGTACTGTATGTCATATGTTGTATTTTGCATGTACTGTTGTATGTTGCATGTACTGTTGTATGTTGTATGTACTGTATGTCATATGTTGTATGTACTGTTGTATGTTGTATGTACTGTATGTCATATGTTGTATGTACTGTTGCATGTTGTATGTGCTATTGTTGTATATTCTGTTGTATGTACTGTATGTCATATGTTGTATGTTGTATGTACTGTTGTATGTAATGTTGTATGTTGTATTTTCTGTTGTATGTCATATGTTGTATGTACTGTTGCATGTTATATGTTGTATGTTCTGTATGTCATATGTTGTATGTACTGTTGGATGTTGTACGTTGTATGTACTGTATGTCATATGCTGTATGTTTTATGTACTGTTGTATGTTGTATGTATTGTTGTATGTTGTATGTACCGTATGTCATATGTTGTATGTACTGTTGTATGTTGTAAGTTATGTTGTATGTTCTGTTGTATGTTGTATGTACAGTATGTACTGTATGTTGTATGTACTGTTGTATGTTCTGTAAGTCATATGTTGTATGCACTGTATGTTGTATGTACTTGTTATATGTTGTATGTTGTATGTACAGTATGTCATATGTTGTATGCTGTATGTACTGTATATGTGTGTATGTTTGTTTTTTTTTACATTCAACACATTAGCCGGATGATGGGACTACTACTGTCCCATCATTGGCTAATGTGTCAGTCACTGTCACTGTGGCAGGCATAGCCCGATGGGACTTGCAGTCCATTCGGACGATGCCTGCACGCACACACACCCAAAGACCCCCTGCACAGCCCTGCAGACCCCTGACAGCCCCGGAAGACCCCCGGCAGCCCTGGCAGACCCCCGACAGCCCCATACAGACCCCCGGCAGACCCGCTCAGACCCCCGGCAGCCCCGAACAGACCCCTGGCAGCCCCGGCAGACCCCCGGCAGCCCTGCACAGACCTCTGACAGCCCCGCACAGACCTCGGGCAGCCCCGCACACGCATTGGCAGACCCCGCAGACCCACTGACAGCCAGCAGACCCCGCCCACACACACATACACGCACAGTCATCGCCCACACTCCACCCACACACTTCCCTCCTCCCGATCTGCAGCGCTTCATCCACAGCTAAACCGCAGATCTTTTTTACATCTGTGGTTTTTCTATGGATTTGCCCGACTCAATGCAAGTCAATGGATGCAGAAACGCTGCAGATCCTCACAAAGAATTGACATGCTGCAGAAAAAACAACGCTGTGTTTCCGCGCTGTTTTTTTCCGCAGCATGTGCACAGCGGATTGGGTTTTCCATAGGTTTACATGGTACTGTAAACCGCATGGGAAACTGCTGCAGATCCGCAGCATCAAAACGCTGCAGATCCGCGGTAAAATCCACAATGTGTGAACATGGCCTAAAAAGGCTCGAGTTGCCTGACATGCGGGTAGTGTCCACCTAAGAGAACAGAGAGAGGACCTTGTGTGAAGCCTCAGGCAGCAAGGGACTGAGAACACAGCGCAGTAAGGAAGGCTTCCAACCCCACCTGGCTAGGGGGATTCCAGATCGCTTCCAGGCTGCCCGGATTCCAAAGACAGCCTGTAACCTGTACCTGAACTGCATCAGTGAAAGGTAAAGAGACTGCAACCTTGTGTCCTCTAATTCTTTCCTGAACTCCACCATCAACCATCCCTTTCACCAGCTACACCGGGAGCCCTGGGGACCAAGCTCTACCGGTGGGGAGCTATACCATCTAAGCTGCCAAACCATCAGCCCGAGAGGACCCCTTTAAGCAGCGTCGGCCACCAATGGCCGAATACCACAGGTGACATCACAAACATACTATATTAGACTTTATTTCTATTTTTATTAACCCCCTTTTACCGGATGCCCAGGGCCAAGGACAGGGTCACTGCCACCGTGACCACCCCTTTAAGAACAGAACTGTCCCGGTACCAAGTACCCCACGGTCCTAGTGGGCGCTCCATTAGCAGCTCTGAATAAATGGTCATTCTATCCACCGGGAAAGAACCGCTCTGTGATTGGCCGACAGACCATCGATTTGACGTCAGCCCTGCAGCCAATGTCAGATACCGGGATAAAAGACTCAGCAATAGCGAAGGGCGAGCGTGCTCGGCACTGCTCAAAACCAAAATTCTCAATCAGTACTGAGCAGTGGTGAGTATCGCGTGGTGCTCAAGTCCCTTGAATAAGCTCATTGGAGTCTGAGCCACACTGAAGTCAGGAATTCCCAGCGCAGGGACTCCTCTGTTAGAGGTACTCTGTGTGAGCTCTGTCTACATCAACCAATCATATGTACATAGCCCCCTCCAGACACCCAGACACTGCAGCACAGAGGATGTCAGGAGAAACAGCCACTGCAGCACAGAGGATGTCAGGAGAAACAGCCACTGAAGCACAGAGGATGTCAGGAGAAACAGCCAGTGCAGCACAGAGGATGTCAGGAGAAACAGCTACTGAAGCACAGAGGATGTCAGGAGAAACAGCTACTGAAGCACAGAGGATGTCAGGAGAACCAGCCAGTGCAGCACAGAGGATGTCAGGAGAGCCAGCCACAGCAGCACAGAGGATGTCAGGAGAAACAGCTACTGCAGCACAGAGGATGTCAGGAGAACCAACAACAGCAGCACAGAGGATGTCAGGAGAGCCAATCACAGCAGCACAGAGGATGTCAGGAGAGCCAGCCACAGCAGTACAGAGGATGTCAGGAGAGCCAGCCACAGCAGCAAAGAGGATGTCAGAAGAGCCAATCACAGCAGCACAGAGGATGTCAGGAGAGCCAGCCACAGCAGTACAGAGGATGTCAGGAGAAACAGCTACTGCAGCACAGAGGATGTCAGGAGAGCCAACAACAGCAGCACACAGGATGTCAGGAGAGCCAGCCACAGCAGCAAAGAGGATGTCAGGAGAGCCAATCACAGCAGCACAGAGGATGTCAGGAGAGCCAGCCACAGCAGCACAGAGGATGTCAGGAGAGCCAATCACAGCAGCACAGAGGATGTCAGGAGAGCCAGCCACAGCAGCAAAGAGGATGTCAAGAGAGCCAGGCACAGCAGCACATAGGGTGTCAGGAGAGCTAGCCACAGTAAGGCCGGGGTCATACTTGCGAGTGCAATGCGAGAGACCCACGCAAGTCTCGCGCATCAATCCCCCTTACAGCCACCGGCACTCGGGACTGGAGCGTTCAGCTGCATAGAAATACATGCAGCACTGAAGATGTTTCTTTTATTTTATAACAGACAGTTCCCCGTGCTGAGATTTTTTAAAAGGTGACAACTCCTTTCAGTTTGTAAAATGGTTAAAATTTGATTAGCTTAAAATTGTGTCCCTCCTATTACATGTGAAGCCGGTGCATCCAGTGTGCTGATGCCTTCACTAACTCTCATGTATCAGCAAAACTTCATCCCTGGACTGTTTATTTTTATGTGTGTTTTCATCATCTACAGTCTGTTTTCTCTGCTTTCCCAGAGAACACAGATGCTACCGCTCCTCTCGACACTCGGATTTGGGCACAGTCCCCCTCCTTTCTATGGTCGCTAAGGGCTCATGGACACGACTGTTTAAATCAGACAAGTTCTATTCGAGGTTTTAAAGGATAGCACTTATTTCTATGTTATTCTATGGGGATGTGTACATGTCTGATTTCTTCCTCAAACCTGGTGGTCCACGGAAAAAAAATCACAGCACGCAAAATTTCCCCATATAAGTTTATGGCTCCATGAAAAAAATTGTACCACACTCAGAAGACATCTGACTGTGGTCCAGCTTTCACAGACTAGAGAAGATAGTAAGTTTATTTTTCTCTCCACCTCCTAGAAAATCAGATAGCACTCTGATCAAATTGCTCAGAGTCTGATTAGCATAATAGGACTATTTTTCTCAGAAGAAGAGAAAACAGTCATGTGACCCTAGCCTAACACAGGGAGATTATAGAAGGAAACAGAAGGAACTGTCAGAACAAGGTGCAGACCAGAGGGGAAGCAGAAGGAGAAGCAGAGAGAGAAGCAGAGCAGGCGGAAGCAGACTGAGCAATCAGGAGAGGAGCAGAGCAGATGGGAAGCAGAGAGAGGAGCAGAGCAGGGGGGAAGCAGAGAGAGGAGCAGAACAGGGGGAAGCAGACAGCAGCAATGAGGAGAGGAGAGAGAAGGGGAAGCAGAGAGAGGAGCAGACAGATCAATCAGGAGAGGAGAAGAGGAGAGGGGAAGCAGAAGGAAAAACAGAGGAGGAGCAGAGCAGGAGGAAGCAGTCAGAATCATAAGGAAAAGAGAAAAGGAGAGGGAAAGCAGAAGGAAAAAAAGAGTGAGCAACAGAGCAGGAGGAAGCAAACCGAGCAATCAGAAGAGGAGAAGAGGCAAGGGGAAGCAGAAGGAAAAGCAGAGCGAGGAGCAGAGACGAGGAGAAGCATACAGAGTCATCAGGAGAGGAGCAGAGGGGGAGAAGAAGGAGAAGCAGACTGAGGAGCAAAGCAGAGGGGAAGTAGAAAGAAAAGAAGAGTGAGAAGCAAAGCAGAGGGGAAGCAGAAGGAGAAGCAAAGTAATGAGACACACAAAGGGGAAGCAGTAGGAGAAGCAGAGTGACAAGCAGCACAGAGGGGAAGCAGACAGAGCCATCAGGAGAGAAGCAGGGCAGAGCAGAAGAAGCAGAGGTAGGAGCAGAGTAGAGAGAAGCAGACAGAGCTATCGGGAGAAGAGTAGAGCAGAGTTGAAGCAGACAGAGTCATCAGGAGAGGAGTAGGGGGAGAGAAGAAGGAGAAGCAGACTGAGGAGCAGAGTAGAGGGAAAGGAGAAAGAAAAGCAGAGCTAGGATCAAAGCAGAGGGGAAGCAGGAGGAGACGCAAAGTGACAAGCAGCGCAGAGGGGAAGCAGACAGAGCCATCAGGAGAGAAGCAGGGTAGAGCAGAAGGAGAAGCAGAGGTAGGAGCAGAGAAGAGAGGAAGCAAACAGAGCCATCAGGAGGGGAGAAAAGCAAAGGGGAAGCAGAAAGAAAAGCAGAACTAGGAGCAGAGCAAATGGGAATCAGACAGAACCATCAGGATAGGAGCAGAGAAGAGGGAGAAACAAAGAAGAGGGGAAGGAGACAGAGCCATCAGGAGAGAAGCAGGGCAGAGTAGAAGCATAAGCAGAGGTAGGAGCAGAGAAGAGAGAAGCAGACACAGCTATCAGGAGAGGAGCAGAGCAGAATTGAAGCAGACACAGTCATCAGGAGATGAGCAGGGGGAGAGAAGAAGGAGAAGCAGACTGAGGAGCAGAGCAGAGGGGAAGGAGAAAGAAAAGGAGAGCAAGAAGCAAAGCAGAGGGGAAGCAGAAGGAGAAGCAGAGTGAGAAGCAAAGCTGAGGGGAAGCAGAAGGAGAAGCAGAGTGAGAAGCAGCACAGAGGGGAAGCAGACAGAGCCATCAGGAAAGAAGCAGGGCACTGCAGAAGGAGAAGCAGAGAAGAGAGGAAGCAAACAGCCACCAGGAGGGGACCAAAGCAAAGGGGAAACAGAAAGAAAAGCAGAACGAGGAGCAGAGCAAATGGGAATCAGACAGAACCATCAAGATAGGAGCAGAGAAGAGGCAGGAACAAAGAAGAGGGGAAGCAGACAGAGCCATCAGGAGAGAAGCAGGGCAAAGCAGAAGGAGAAGCAGAGGGAGGAGCAGAGAAGAGAGAAGCAGAGGGAGGAGCAGAGAAGAGGGGAAGCAGACAGCGCAATCAAGAGCAAGGAGTAGATTGTGCAAGATTTTATAAACTGGTTAGGAAACCACTCTGCAGTAAAGAGATATCAATACATTTTATTAAAAGACTATTTAGTTATTTGCATAGTTTTGCTCATGGGAAAGATTCATAAAAATAAAATCATTGCAAAGGTTTCCATGTTGTTTCCATCCCCTGACACATACAGGCATATATATAGTAGAAAGTGATAAGCTTAATCCATATTGGTCACAGATATGTACAGTCATGGACAAAAATTTTGAGAATGAGACAAATATTAATTTTTCCAAAGTCTACTGCTTCATTTTTTCTAATGGCAATTTGCATATACTCCTGAATGCCAGAGTGATCAGCTTAACAGCAATTACTGTACTTGCAAAGTCAATATTTGCCCAGAAAATGAACTTTAACCCCCAAAACACATTTCAACATCATTGCAGTCCTGCCTTAAAAGGAGCAGCTAACATTGTTTTAGTGATTGATCCATTAACACAGGTGTGGGCGTTGATGAGGACAGGGCTGGCGATCAATCAGTCATGATTAAGTAAGAATGACATCACTGGACACTTTAAAAGGAGGCTTGTGCTTGGTATCATTGTTTCTCTTCAGTTAACCATGGTTATCTCTAAAGAAACACGTGCAGCCATCATTGCACTGCACAAAAATGGCCTAACAGGGAAGAGTATCGCAGCTACAAAGTTTGCACCTCAGTCAACAATCTATCTCATCATCAAGAACTTCAAGGAGAGAGCTTCCATTGTTGTCAAAAAGGCTCCAGGGCGCCCAAGAAAGACCAGCAAGCGCCAGGACCGTATCATAAAACTGTTTCAGCTGCGGGATCGGACTACCAGCAGTGCCGAGCTTGCTCAGGAATGGCAGCAGGCTGGTGTGAGTGCTTCTGCACGCGCTGTGAGGCGGAGACACTTTGAGCAAGGCCTGGTTTCAAGGAGGGCAGCAAAGAAGCCACTTCTCTCCAGAAAAAACATCAGGGACCGACTGATATTCTGCAAAAGGTACAGGGAGTGGACTGCTGAGGACTGGGGCAAAGTCATTTTCTCTGATGAATCCCCTTTTCGATTGTTTGGGACATCTGGAAAACAGCTTATTCGGAGAAGAAGAGGTGAGCGCTACCACCAGTCTTGTCTCATGCCAACTGAAAAGCATCCTGAAACCATTCATGTGTGGGGTTGCTTCTCAGCCAAGGGAATCGGCTCACTCACAGTCTTGCCTAAAAACACAGCCATGAATAAAGAATGGTACCAGAATGTCCTCCAAGAGCAACTTCTCCCAACCGTACAAGAGCAGTTTGGCGCCCAACAATGCCTTTTCCAGCATGATGGAGCACCTTGCCATAAAGCAAAGGTGATAACTAAATGGCTCATGGAACAAAACATAGAGATTTTGGGTCCATGGCCTGGAAACTCCCCAGATCTTAATCCCATTGAGAACTTGTGGTCAATCATTCAATCATCAAGAGACGGGTGGACAAACAAAAACCAACAAATTCTGGCAAAATGCAAGCATTGATTATGCAAGAATGGACTGCTATCAGTCAGGATTTGGTCCAGAAGTTGATTGAGAGCATGCCAGGGAGAATTGCAGAGGTCTTGAAGAAGAAGGGTCAACACTGCAAATATTGACTTGCTGCATTAACTCATTCTAACTGTCAATATAACCTATTGGTACTCATAATATGATTGCAATTATATTTCTGTATGTGATATAAACATCAGACAAACACTAATAAAAACCAGAGGGCAGCAGATCATGTGAAAATATAATTTTGGTGTCATTCTCAAAACTCTTGGCCATGACTGTAAAGACTACTGTATTCCTCCCTAGGATTCCTAAAGGTACCTTCACACGAAACGACTTTGTAACAATATCGCTAGCGATCCGTGACGTTGCAGCGTCCTGGCTAGCGATATCGTTTAGTTTGACACGCAGCAGCGATCAGGATCCTGCTGTGATGTCGCTGGTCGCTGAATAAAGTCCAGAACTTTATTTGGTCATCCGATCACCGTGTATCATTGTGTTTGAAAGCAAAAGCAACGATACCAGCGATGTTTTACACTGGTAACCAGGGTAAGTATCGGGTTACCAAGCGCAGGGCCGCGCTTAGTAACCCGATGTTTACCCTGGTTACCAGCGTAAAAGTAAAAAAAACAAACAGTACATACTCACCTGCGCGTCCCCCAGCGTCTGCTTCCTGACACTTACTGAGCGCCGGCCCTAAAGTGAAAGTGAAAGCACTGCGGTGACATCACCGCTGTGCTGTTAGGGCCGGAGCTCAGTCAGTGTCAGGAAGCAGACGCTGGGGGACGCGCAGGTGAGTATGTACTGTTTGTTTTTTTTACTTTTACGCTGGTAACCAGGGTAAACATCGGGTTACTAAGCGCGGCCCTGCGCTTAGCAACCTGATCTTTACCCTGGTTACCCGGGGACCTCGGCATCGTTGGTCGCTGGAGAGCTGTCTGTGTGACAGCTCCCCAGCGATCAAACAGCGACGCTGCAGCGATCGACATCGTTGTCGCTATCGCTGCAGCGTCGCTTCGTGTGAAGGTACCTTAAGATTATGGCCAACTTTCCCCAGGATTGATTACAATAGTAAATATGCATGATACCTTGCCTTAAAGGTGAAATTTCTTAAGACCCTCCTTAGCAGAGTACTTTCTGTGGGTGTTTTGGACCCACAAGATGAATTATGTTGATCATAACTAAGTAGCTACTAAGAACATAAGATACATCTCAGGACAAAATTCTATAAAATAATACAATTTAAACAATGTTGGCAGAAACAGATTGCTTTACTGCAAACTTTAGATTTTGAGTGCTTGGCCTCCATGGGCCAGTCCTGGACTACCTTCGGTTCCTCTGCTCCTCTCATGGCCAGTCCAAACCCTCACACAGAAGAATCTGCCAATAAAACTGCAAACAGCTAAACAAAAAAAAACAGAAAAACTACCTAATGTCTCTCACAAATAAAGCCAACTGTAGCGGGTAGATAAACATTCGATTTACTCCGTTTTATACCTTCCATAAAGTAATACAATAGTTTATTTTCTACAGAGTGAAGTCATACAATGTTTCTTAGAAATAAAGGAATAGAAAAAAAAAGTCTTCGGTGACAAGGACACACTCTGCCAGTGGCTGAATACTCTGTTATTGGGCTGATTTATCAATTCTGAGTGATAATATCTCAATATATCATCGAAGTAAAGCGGAGAGGCATAAGCTGTTTCAGAATTTAATGACTTTCTAAAGCCACATCGGAGAGCGGGCTTTGAGCGACACAACTTGAGACATTTGTTTGCTACCGGCAAATATTCCATGCTAACAAATGGCAGCTGCTGCTTCGATTAAACGATTTCACATAATAATTCAGCTGCAAACCTCCTAAACTCACATTGAAAGTGCAGCCGGATGATGTTCACATAAACTACTTTGAAGTTGAAGTCTTCTTATCCGTCCATGTCAAATGTTTAATAGAAGTCGTCACACTAGGGATGACTGTGGACGGCGGCCGCTTGTCCTTTTCTGATTCCGCTGTTTCTTCCACTATGTATAAACCACAATTTTTGCGAACAACATGCAGGAGACGGTTTATTTATGGGTCAATGAAAAAAATATATTGTTTTCTGATTTGAATACATTGTTTCCATTTGGAAGGAAGATGTAGAAAAGATACTTCTCAGTCCTTTACTAAGCAACTCAGTAAAAAATGGGCAACTGCTTTCTGAGATCTCGAAAAAAATGTGTGAGATCACTCACTTTCATTATAAAAGGGACTGCAGAGGGTCCTGGGATCCTGCTCCGCAAGATGGATTCCCCCAAAGTGGAGGTTTAGACTTCACCTTTGCTGGAGTCAGGCCCTTTATCCTGCCAATAGGGAGACTTCACTGCTTTTTTGCTAAAATATATTTAGTAAAATAATCATGACTTCCAACCACTTTCTTAAATAGAAAGGGCAGGTACTCATTAAAGGGTTAGTCCCATAAAATCAAGTTATTTCCTATCCAAAGAATAGGAGGTAAGTTGCTAATCGCTGGGAAGTCTGACCACTGGGATACCCAATGATCCAAGATCAGAGCACTGAAATCTTGAGAACTGGGCAGCCTAACCTCATCTTTAATGGAGCATTAATGCACAAACACAGTCTCCGATCCACGCATTGTCAATGGGACTGCTGGAAGTAGCCGAGAGCTTACAATCAACAGAGAAGGTTCAGTATGCGTACCTCAGCTCCAATCAGGGCAGGACTGCAGAGCCCAAATCTAAGGATCACTGCAGGTTCAAATGTTATTATTTTATTGGAAGGACCTTTTATGTTGAGGTTTCCAAAAATGTGTAGCATTTTTTTGCCCAAAAAACTACACAAGAATTAATTGGATGCTTTTTCTTGGAAGTCCTATTATTGCTTTGGGCAAAGAGGTTCTGGCATTTCATGTGAAGCCTGCAGCCACATTGGCATCACTTTAGTGTCTGCCTAAGAGCGCCATGTCACCTGGAGATGAGATTGATTGGGGGCATTTTATCTGGGAGCCCTGGCATTGCCTCAAGCAATAAGAGTCTGGCCTCTAAAACTGGGTTCTCTTACAATTGCTTCAGCGCCAACCTAAGAGCTCATGCTGATTGATGGTAAGATTGGTTGGAAGACTTTCTTGAGAGACCGATGTTCCTTCAAAGAGAGTGTAACTCATCCAAAACTCACAGCCCTCCTCACATTGCCTTCGTTGCTGCCTTAGAGCTCAATTTTGACATGATTAGAAGCTTTGTCTAAGCCTTCATCAAAGCTAGTCTAAATAATCAAATCCATCCTGAGGACCCTTTGGATTTGATTCAGTGTCTGTCACAAGACCTTCAAAGTTGATTTGAAAAAGAATTGTTTGGCATTTTTTTCTTTTGTGCCTTGACATTGCCTCAAGCAAAAAGACTCATCTAAAGCTTGGGACCCCTTAGCTTTGCCTTACTTCCTGCTTAAAAGTCCATGTAAATTAATGATAGTATGGTGGGCAGTCATTTCTTAGAAGTCTTCAATGGCCTTAAAAAAAAAGTTTGGCAACTTGAAAGCCTGTTAACTATTTGGTATTTTTAGGAACGCTGTCTTAACAGCTTCATGTTGATTGATTGTATAAACTCCAGTTTTAGTGTGAAAATCCTATCCAGGTACTTCAAACTTTCCTGCATTTGTGGATTCCAATTTGTAGGCGTCATGTACAGATTTGATCCAGTATGGTCGTTTTTCACAGTAAAGAAAGGTTTGTTCTCCTGTGCTGCACACTATTATCTGCTCTAAATAGCATGAGGTGTAGCAATGCTGTCTATTGATTTTTTCCATCGAGAGCAGAATGCTAAAGAGTAGCGTGCCAAGAGGCTGCGTAGGACACAGAGATGAAATGCCATACTTTACATTACCCGCTCCATTCAACCCATTCTCTTGTCTGTTTAGTATCCCCTGACAACTGTGAACTGCTGTTAGTGCAAATGTGGTAGAATTAAGTTGGAGAATGCGTTCGATAAGTCAACTTTCCATTAACGTACTGGAAGGTTATGAGAAGAAATGGAAAGTTACAGTGCCTTGCAAAAGTATTCGGCTCCCTGGAACTTTTCAACCTTTTCCCACATATCATGCTTCAAACATAAAGATGCCAAATGTAAATTTTTGGTGAACAATCAACAAGTGGAACACAATTGTGAAGTTGAATGAAATTTATTGGTTATTTTAAATTTTTTCACTCTTTGTTTCATAGCAGCCATTTGGTAAATTCAAAAAAGTTCATTATTTCTCATTAATGTACACTCTGCACCCCATGTTGACTGAAAAAAACAGAAATGTATATCCAGGATATCTCTGTACTTGGCCGCATTCATGTTTCCTTCAATGACAGCCAGTGATCCTGTCCCTGCAGCTGAAAAACACCCCCATAGCATGATGCTTCCAACACCAGGTTTCTTTACCTGTTACTGCCCCTGAACTTAGGTCTGTGGATAGCTTCTTTGAGGCTTTAGGACTGATCTATGACAAACCAGACCGGGTCAGGGTGGCAGAGGACATGATCATGTGTCTCTCCCAGAGCAATCTCACTGCTGAATGGAATTGTTCTGAGTTTAGACGGTGGTCCACGGAGGTGTTTTGGGATGACTCTGTTTTGAAATGCCAGTTTAGGAGAGGACTTTCAGATCATCTCAAGGATGCGTGGCCCTCCATCTGCCACCCAGTTCCCACCCAGTTTGCTAAGAAAAAAGATGGTTTATGCCGTGCCTTGATTTCCGGGAACTAAATAAAATAACGGTGAGAAATATGTACCCTCTCCCACTCATTCCTGATCTTTATAACCAATTGTCTGGGGCTAAGTGGTTTTCCAAGCTCAATCTCAAGGGAGCATATAACCTTATCTGCATTCAGGAAGGGGATGAGTGGAAAACGGTATTTCTCACCTCCGAGGGTCTGTTTGAAAATTTGGTCATGCCCTTTGGTCTCACAAACGCACCGCGGTGTTTCAGAACTTCATGAATTATGTTTTTTTCTGATTTTATCAGGCGCTTTATGGTTGCATAACTGGGTGATATCCTTGTTTTCTCACCTGACAAGGAATCCTACATTGGTCATTTACGTGCTTTTCCTAATAGGTACGGGGAAATTCTCTGTTCGCTGAACCTGAGAAATGTTTGTTTTGTGTCCAGAAGCTTTACTTTCTGGGGATCATTCTTTCTGCCAATGGGTTTCAGATGGATCCGGGAAGGTACAGGCCATTGATGACTGGGTGCAAGCTAGAGACCTCAAGGTTCTGCAGCGTTTTCTGGGTTTTGCCAATTATTATCAAAAATTCATCAAGGGGTTTTCTTAGGTGGTTAAGAGAGTCACCGATCTCACTCTCAAGGGGGCTGATCTCAAAGTCTGGTCACCCTTGGTGGTTGAAACATTTTCTACACTAAAGAAGTGTTTTATATCTGCTCCTGTATTGGTTCAGCTCCATCCGTCAGAACCGTTAATTGCAGAGGTGGACGCATCGGAGGTGGGAGTGGGGGCAGGGTTGTCCCAGGGAATCCTTACTTTGACCAATTTTAGACCATGTGCCTTTTTCTCCAGGAAGTTTTCTTCTGGGGAGAGGAATTATGATGTTGGTAACCTGGAGTTATTGGCCATAAAATTGACTTTTGAAGAATGGAGGCACTTTTTGGAGAGGGCGGTCCATCGGATCACGGTGATTACAGACCGCAAGAACCTGTCTTACATTGAGTCTGCTAAGCAGTTAACTCCTAGGCAAGTGAGGTGGTCGATTTTTTTTTTCTCATTTTAATTTTTCTATCACCTTTCAGCCTGGTTCCAAGAATGTCAAGGTGGATGCCTAATCTCGCAGTTTTGATCCGATATCAAACTCCGAACCTCCTTCCTCCATTCTTCAGCACAGGGTGTTGTAGGTGCTCTTTGTCCCGGTTCAGTACCGGTTGAGGGTTCTCCAGGAGTTCCACGATTCTGCTCTCAGTGGGCACCCGAGGATCTCAGCCACCCGAAAGGCCATTGCTAGGCTATTTTCGTGGCCCTCCATGATATTGTGGTGTTTGTGTCGGCTTGTGATACCTGTGCCCATGCTAAGAGCTCCCATAACCAGCCAGCCAAATAATTAGTGCCATTGCCAATTCCGGATAGACCTTGGACTCATTTGTCCATGGATTTTATCACTGATCTCCCTCCTTCCAATGACAAAACTGTAATCTGGGTAGTGGTTGATAGATTCAGTAAACATGCGCATTTTGTACTTCTGGCAGGATTGCCTAATGAAGAAACACTATCTAAGACTGGTTTCAGACTTGCGCTCAGCAGGGCTGCGGAGGAAAGCCTTCTTCCTCTGTTAAGCCCCGCCCACTGCTGAACCTCTTCCTTCAGTTCCGCCTACGTCTGCATGCGTCCTGCGTACCCTTTCTCTAACATTGGGAACACAGGCCATGTGGATGTATGCGGATGCCTCCACATGCGTCATTTTGACGCTGTGCTGAACTGTGTCGAACGCAACATGTTGCAGTCAGCGCAGCATCAAAACAATGCATGCGGAGGCATCCGCATAAATCCGCATGGCCTGAATACCCAATGTCAAAGATAGGGTACGCAGGACACATGCAGACATAGGAGCTGAAGGAAGAGGTGCAGCAGTGGGCGGGGCTTAACAGAGGAAGAAGGCTTTCATCCACAGCCCTGCCAAACGCTTGTGTGAAACTAGCTTAAGTTGTTTGTTGAGCACGTTATGCGGTTGCATGGCCTGCGTTTGAGTGTGGTTTCTGATAGAGGGGTACAATTTGTGTCCAAATTTTGGAGGGTATTTTGTAAAAAATTGGGTATTTGCTTGACTTTCTGCTCTGCCTACCATCCCGAGACCAACAGTCAGATGGAAAGGACCAATCAGTCACTTGAATAGATTTTGCGGTGTCTTGCTATGACTGAGCAGGATGATTGGTGTTCTTCATTGCCAGTGGCTGCAGTGGCTCAATTTGCATTTAACAATCGGATTACCCAGTCCACTGTCACCTCTCCATTCTTTTTTAATTACAGCTTTCACCCCCATTTTGGTGAATTTTCCAGGCTGGATTCAGGATGTCTAGGGGCTGATACGGCAGTTCTATGGTTGGGGAGGTGTGGAGGGAGGTACAGAAGAACATTGAGGAGGCTCAGGACAAACAAACATTTTGCTCATAAGCGACAGTCTGTAGGCTGTTGTGAATTCTGCTCTTGGGCTCCCTCCGGTGGTTGTTAGTGGTAGTGCTGTGGTCTCTGGATTATAGGCCGGGCAGGTGTTTCTGCTTATTGCAGCTCTATTAGGTATTTAGGTTTTTAGTATCCATCAATCCCTGCCAGTTGTCCATTGTATCTTGGAGGGATTGCATCTCTGTCTGGCTCCACTTGCCCTGCAGTCATTTCGGCTAAGATAAGTGCCCTGTTTTTGCTCTCTGTAGCACGTATGCAGTGTGCTTTTATGTGCAGTGCAATCTATTGTGTTTTTGTCCAGCTTTGACTTGTTTGGATTTTTCAGTCATGCTGGTTTCTCTGGAGATGCAGATATACATCCTATGTCTTTAGTTAGATGTAGCATATTGTATCTTCTGCTGTGGATTTTTCTAGTGTTTTAATACTGACCGCTTAGAACTCTGTCCTATCCTTCCTATCTAGCTAGAAGGGCCTCTTTTGCTAAACTCTGTCTTTTCTGCCTGTTTCCTCTTAAACTCACAGTCAATATTTGTGGGGGGCTGTCTATCCTTTGGGGCTTGCTCTGAGGCAAGATAGGACTTCCCATTTCCATCTTTAGGGGTATTTAGTTCTCAGGCTGTGTCGAGGTGTCTAGGCCTGGATAGGTACATCCCACGGCTACTTCTAGTTGCGGTGTCAGTATTAGGATTGCGGTCAGTACAGGTACCACCTACTCCAGAGATAGTCTCATGCGGCTTCAGGGTCACCGGATCATAACAGTACAACTGGCCAACAATGAGTTAAATGCATCTCAGAAGAAGGGAAGAAAAGTCCTGAGCTATTTTTTTTTCTGTAGTCTGTTTTGTCTTTCCTTTCCTCTTTTTCTCTGGGTGACTGAGGAGCTGTGTGCTAGCATGGATGTTCAGGGATTAGCTTCTCGTGTAGACCAGCTAGCTGCTAGGATTCAGGGTATTTCCAATTATATTGTTCAGACTCCGGTTTTAGAGACTAAGATTCCTACTCCGGAGTTATTTTTTGGGGAGAGGTCTAAATTTTTGAGTTTTAAAAATAACTGTAAACTGTTTTTTGCTCTGAAACCTCGTTCTTCTGGTGATCCCATTCAGCAGGTTAAAATTATTATCTCCCTGCTGTGTGGCGATCCTCAGGATTGGGCATTTTCCCTGGAATCTGGAAATCCTGCCTTGCTTAATGTAGAAGCCTTTTTTCAAGCTCTAGGGTTATTATACGATGAACCAAATTCTGTGGATCATGCTGAGAAGATCTTGTTGAACCTGTTTCAGGGTCAAGAAGCGGCAGAATTATATTGTCAGAAATTTAGAAAATGGTCTGTGCTGACTAAATGGAATGAGGATGCTTTGGCGGCAATTTTCAGAAAGGGTCTTTCTGAATCTGTTAAAGATGTTATGGTGGGGTTTCCCACGCCTTTTGGTCTGAGCGATTCTATGTCTCTGGCCATTCAGATTGATCGGCACCTGCGTGAGCGCAAAACTGTGCACGCTGTGGCATTGTCCTCAGAGCAGATGCCTGAGCCTATGCAGTGCCATAGGATTCTGTCTGGAGCTGAACGACGGGGATTCAGACGTCAGAATGGGTTGTGTTTTTACTGTGGTGATGCCTCTCATGTCATCTCGGTCTGCCCTAAGCGTATTAAGAGAATCGCTAGTTCAGTTACCATTGGTACCGTACAACCTAAATTTCTGTTATCTGTGACATTGATCTGCTCATTGTCGTCATTCTCTGTCATGGCATTTGTAGATTCTGGCGCCGCTTTGAATTTAATGGACTTTGAATTCGCTAGACATTGTGGTTTCCCCTTGCAGTCTTTGGAGAATCCTATACCTTTAACCCCTTCCCGACCTGTGACACAGCGTATGTGTCATGAAAGTCGGTGCCAATCTGACCTGTGACGCATATGCTGTGTCACAGAATGATCACGTCCCTGCCGATCGGGTGAAGGGGTTAACTCCCATTTTACCCGATCTGCAGAGACAGGGGGAGTGGTACTTCAGCCCAGGGGGGGTGGCTTCACCCCCCCGTGGCTACGATCGCTCTGATTGGCTGTTGAAAGTGAAACTGCCAATCAGAGCGATTTGTAACATTTCACCTATGAAAATGGTGAAATATTACAATCCAGCCATGGCCGATGCTGCAATAGCATCAGCCATGGCTGGAGACCCCGATCTGCCCCCACCCCACCCCACCGATCGCCTCCCCAGTCGTCCTTTTTGCCCCGATCTCCGTTCCGCTCCCCTCCTCCCTCCTGTCGGCTCCCCCAGTCCTCCTGTCCGCTCCCCAGGTCCTCCGATCCCCCCCCCCGTGTTCCGGTCCCACCCCCCCATACTTACCTAGGTCCGATGTCCCTCCCGGTGTCTGGCCGTCTGCTTCATGGGCGCCGCCATCTTGGAAAATGGCGGGCGCATGCGCAGTGCGCCCGCCGAATCTGCCAGCCGGCAGATTCGTTCCTGCACATTTTGGTCGCTGTGATAAGTTCTGTCACAGCGATCAAAATAAAAAAAATAGTAAATAAATCACCCCCTTTATCACCCCCATAATAAAATATAGAAAATATAATTATTTTTATTGTTTTTCCATTAGGGGTAGGGTTAGGGGTACGGTTAGGGGTACGGTTAGGGGTACGGTTAGGGGTAGGGTTAGGGGTAGGGTTGCACTTAGGGTTGCACTTAGGGCTAGGGTTGCACTTAGGGTTGCACTTAGGGCTGCACTTAGGGCTGCACTTAGGGTTGCACTTAGGGTTGCACTTAGGGCTAGGGTTGCACTTAGGGTTGCACTTAGGGCTAGGGTTGCACTTAGGGTTGCACTTAGGGTTGCACTTAGGGCTAGGGTTGCACTTAGGGTTGCACTTAGGGCTAGGGTTGCACTTAGGGTTGCACTTAGGGTTGCACTTAGGGTTGCACTTAGGGCTAGGGTTGCACTTAGGGTTGCACTTAGGGTTGCACTTAGGGCTAGGGTTGCACTTAGGGTTGCACTTAGGGCTAGGGTTGCACTTAGGGTTGCACTTAGGGTTGCACTTAGGGTTGCACTTAGGGCTAGGGTTGCACTTAGGGTTGCACTTAGGGTTGCACTTAGGGTTGCACTTAGGGCTAGGGTTGCACTTAGGGTTGCACTTAGGGCTGCACTTAGGGCTTGATAGGGAAATCAGGGACCACCCCAACATATTTGGCGTCCCTTGGGCGGGCGGCCACAACGGTGGACCACCAATACCTTGAGGCCGGCATTTCGCAGACCTGAGACCAGGACACACAGACAAACATCACCGGTGAAGGTAAGAACCTTAGCTTCTTACAATCTCTCTGTGTCTCCACCTGTCTCATAATCTGCAGCCGACCTCTGGGCATATTATAGTTTGGATCCACCTACAAGGCCGTCCAATTTGGCAAAGAACCGTAGAATATCCTAGTGATACTTAAAAGGCATATTGGATTGGTTAATTTTATGTGCTGTTATATGTCTAGTTTATGACTGAAGATTAACTGAGTGTGTGAATTTGCCCTTGAGGACACGTCCTCTTGGGAAGAGGGGTGATAGAGATACGGTGTAAAAGCCGGTTGAATCGGGTCAGGGTCTCTGCAGTTCCCTCCGGTGACTCTTTGGGGCATCCTGGGTCAGAGATCACGTCTGTATGTCCGTTTGTGTCCATCTGTCCTTGCACGCACAAGCGGCCCCTCCCTAGATGGTGCTGGTAGGTAGAGAGAGAATTTTAGTTGCAGTCATCTGCCTGCTGTTAGCTAGTTTTGTTCTCTGGTTAGTATATAGGGTTTCTGTGTATGCCATAATAAGTCTGAAGGGAGTGCCCTTAGAAGGCCTGAGGAGGATTAGTGTGTGACGCTGCGGCGGTCACATCGGGCCAAAACACTAATCGTTTAACCCCCACAAACCTATTGGCTGAGTCTTTTAGCGTAGGTTACGAAAGGAGCGGTGAAGGGGGGGAATTGCGTTTCTACACACCTTACCTGTGAGAAACGGGATAGGTTAGAAAGTGTAGATAGGGTGCTAGCACCATAGAGAAAAAGGCCGTGAGGAGTGGGCACAAAAAGAGGCTACACATTAGAACAGTGAGATATCAGTATCAGTCAGGAAGACCAGAGAACGCAGGGAAAGAGCAGGCAGAAATGGGAAATATAGACAGCAAAGAGCATAAGGAGGGGTGCAGCGCCTATGAGATAGTAAAGAAGAGGAAAGGCAAAGCTGCTGTGAAAGACTCTAGAAAGTTGTTGAAAGGTTTGGGCATGAAGAATGACCCGTTAGATTCTTTCCTTTGGAACGCAGCTTTGAAACAGAGTCAAGGGTGGCTCACAGATAACAAGTTGTTAGTACAGGCAAGGGAGTGGACAGATGTAGCAAACGAGTTAAAGAGAGAAGGAAGTTGGGTGAAGGTAGAAACACCGCAAGGAATGAGATACAGACAGAAAACAAAAACGCCTCCGCCATATCAACCTCATCTTACGGCTCCTGCTCTGCCAGGTCCGGAAGGGTGGGTTTGTGTGTGTGGACAGCAAAACCCCGACTGGCGTGAACAATGTTCTGCCTGCGGGAGACCAAGACCCTACGGGGCGACAGGACTTTATCCTGTCCTACACACCCAGACTAGAGCACAAGAACCTGGGTACAATGTGACAGTAAAACCAGAAGAAAGCTTACTCACACTAGATGAGGGAGAGTATCAACCTCCAACTCTCCAGACTATGGATGCAACTGGCACTGCTGCAACAACATCCACCCCCAGACGTCCAACTGCACCCTTCACTGCGACGACTGTCTCCCATTACAAACCATGGGGCCCAAAAGACCACATGACACTGGTCAAGGACGCACCAGACCCATATGACTTGCCCATGGCCTTCTACAGATGGATGGTAGGACTGAACAATACCTACACATGTACTTGGGTAGATTTAGAGTCCATCCTAAGAGGGAAAATTGGGGACGCAAGAATGGAGTCAGTTCTGGATGCAATAAATAGGGCAGGGAGAGGATATGGTTTAGAACGAGAATTGGGAGCACAGTATGTCAGGACTGTGGGATCAGGGCTGCACTTTCTACACGGACTACATGCATGGTGTCAGGCACGGGTGGGGGAATCCACAATTTCTCTGCTAGACATAGTACAAGGTCCAAATGACACAGTGGAACACTTCTGGGGGAACTTGAAACTGCGACATGCAGATTTAGGTTATGAAAGCATGGGGGAGGCAGGTAGGAAACTTTTCCATGGAGCATTCATGGCAGGGCTTAAGCCACAGCTCAGGCAGAAGGTCCAGGCAGCTAAGCCCGACTGGAGAATATGCCAGATAGAGGAGTTGGTGCGGGTGGCAAAAGGGGTGGAATTAGATCAGAAGGCGAAGCCAGTACAGATACATTATGCTTCCAATAACGTTCAAGGGGATGGGACAAGTTCTAGCAGAAAGGACCGACGACAAATTAAGTGCTACAACTGTGGGAAAATGGGGCACATTAGCCGTCAGTGTAGGGCACCTAGGAATGAGACTCAGCCCAAGACGGACGCCCCAGCCCAGAACCCACAATAGGACACAGGCAACCCCGTAGCCATCTACCCCCTCAGGGCACGCACACAGACAAGCCCACAAGGGGTAGTCCCAGTACATCTCCCAGATGGTAGAAAAATCCCATTCCTGGTAGATACGGGGGCAGCCAAAACAGTAATCCGCCAGGAACATGTCACATCATCAGACATATCAGATGACACCCTCTACACTCAAGGCTTTGAGGGATTGATCCAAGAATGCAAACTGACTAAACCACTGCCCCTCCGTTTAGTTGACCACACTTGCCTCGCCAGACTATTGATCAGTGACAAGTCACCTGTCAATCTGCTAGGCTCTGATGTATTACAGGCAATACAAGCACACATCATGTACGAACCTGACGGTACTGTTAAGTTGACAGCTGGGATCCCGGAATCCGCACTGTGTACAGTGCTAGCGTGCCTGCATGTGACAGACTCCCTCTCCCCTCCTGAAGGAACCGAGTCACTGGCACAGGTCCCAGACGTGCTGTGGGCAAAGTCCAAGACTGATATCGGACATATGCCTGTTCCTCCGGTAATGATTAACTTGAAGCCAGGGGCGCAGCCTCCGCAAGTTAGGCAGTACCCTCTAAGTTCTGCTCAGGAAGAAGCAATAGGGAAGAATATCACAGATCTAATTGCTTCTGGGGCCATAAAACCTACAAAGTCTGTAGCAAACACCCCCTTATTCCCAGTGAAGAAAAAGGGTAGGAAAGGGGAGCCGGTCACCTACAGAATGGTCCATGACCTTAGAGCCATAAATGCAGTCACTGAATTGCTTACACCAGTGGTACCGAACCCACACACCATCATGTCACAAATCCCGACAACTTCAGCTTGTTTCACCTGCATTGACCTTGCAAATGCTTACTTTTCTGTGCCTTTACACCAGGACTGTCAATATCTTTTTGCTTTCACTTTCAGGGGCCAGCAGTATACTTGGATGGTGCTACCGCAGGGGGCTCACAACTCTCCAACCTTGTATACGGCTGCTTTGCAACTTGTTTTGCAGGATTGGATCATTCCACATGCCGAGGTAGTTCTACTTCAGTATGTGGATGACCTTCTCCTTTGTGCCCCAAACAGAGATGTATGCTGTGAAGCTACAATCTCACTGCTTCTGCACCTTGCTTCCAAAGGGTGTAAAGCTTTGAGAGAAAAATTACAGTTTTGTCAGTTAAAGGTTGTATTTCTGGGACATTGCATATCACAGGGAGCACGCCACCTGACTGAAGACAGGAAAAAGGCAATCCAACTGCTAACGCCTCCCACAGGTGTCCAACATCTCCGCACCTTTCTGGGTTTGGCATCATATTGTAGGCCTTGGATTCGCTCTGCATCCATTCTCATGCAGCCACTCTATGATTGTCTGCCCACACAGCCTTTTCTCCTCAGTCAGGAAGCCTTAGACAGTTTCTACTCACTAAAACTAGCAATTGTCTCTGCTCCAGCCCTAGGCACCCCAGATTATGCAAAACTTTTTCTTTTGTACTGCACAGAAATGCAGGGACATGCTACAGGGGTCCTAGCTCAGAAACATGGCCAGCAGAACAGGCCTGTTGCATACTACTCTGCCCGGTTAGATCCTGTTGCTAGAGGAGCCCCATCATGTGTTCGAGCAGTAGCGGCAGTCTCACTTCTGCTAGACAAGGCATCAGAGATTGTGCTTGACTATCGAGTCACTGTCTACACTCCACATGATCTACACAGCATACTCAGCCAGGTCCAACCTAAGCACATTGCTGTAGCCAGACACCTCAGACTACAATGTGCACTCCTAATGCCTCCCAATGTCACCTTAAAAAGATGCATGACTTTGAACCCAGCTACTCTCATTCCAATTGATGTAGTGGATTCAAAAGGGGGGGAAAAGGAGGTAGGCCAAGGAAGACCACTGTTTTTGCAAAGTTTGTCAGAAGAAGAGCTATTTGATGCATACCATGAGCATGACTGTATAGCCCTTATGGCTCAAGAAACTGCAGGGTTTTCACATGTTTCTGATGTACCTCTCACTAATCCAGATGTTGAGCTTTTTGTAGATGGTTCAAGGAGCATCGGAGAGGATGGCCGGTTCTACACTGGGTATGCAGTGGTCACACAGCATGAGGTAGTAAAAGCTGAACCACTCCCTCCTCATATGTCGGCACAGGAGGCGGAGCTGACGGCACTCATTGAAGCGCTTAAAGGGGCTGAAGGTAAACGCTACACCATTTACACAGACTCCAGGTACGGTTTTGGAGTCGCACATGACTACGGCCCCATATGGAGGGCAAGAGACTTTCTTACATCAACAGGTACTCCTATTAAGCATGGGCACCTCATCAAGCAGCTAATGGATGCACTACTACTTCCAAAGGAGGTTGCCATAGTTAAGGTCAAGGCACACACCAGGCTTGCGACCAGCGAAGCACGAGGCAACGACAAAGCAGACAGAGCAGCCAAGGAAGCTGCAAGGAAACCACGACGACACGAGACCCCTGCGGCCACCCCACTGATCATGGTAAGCACTGAGTGTAACCAGTTGGACTTGAGTATCTTACAGGCTCTGACTCGGCAAGCCACCGGGGAAGAGAAAAAGGTCTGGTCGAAGGCTGGAGCTCAGGAGCACGGAGGTTTGTGGAAGGTGGGACAGCGGGTGTGTCTGCCAAGATCTCTGTATCCTGCAATGGCCCAAGCGGCCCACGGTCCAACGCACCTGTCTAAGAACGGCATGTGTGCTCTGGTGGAGAAGCAATGGGTCGCACCTGGTTTCACAATGGTTGCTACTAGGTTTACACAGGCATGTCTCACATGTGCACAACACAATCCAGGCAGTGTAGTGAAAGTACCACAAAAACACACACCTAAGCCCCTCTACCCGTTTCAACGACTGCAGATTGACTTCATACAGCTTCCCAAGGTAGGAACGTATGAATATTGTCTTGTGTGTGTTGACCTCTTCTCAGGGTGGCCGGAAGCTTTCCCGATGCCAAAAGCTACTGCACGAGCCACTGCAAAGAAATTGATGTCAGAAGTCTTCTGTAGATTCGGACTGCCTGAAACCATAGAATCTGACAGAGGTACCCACTTCACTGGAGAGGTAATGCAAAATGTCATGCAAATGTTAGGGGTTACACAGGCGTTTCACACCCCCTACAGACCACAAGCTAGTGGCAAGGTAGAACGGCTAAATGGTACACTTAAGCTAAAAATCCAGAAAGCGAGTGAGGAATTGGGGAAACCATGGACAGAGTGTTTGCCTTTAGCTCTGTTCTCCATCAGGTACACGCCTAACAGGAAGACAAAGGTGTCCCCTTTTGAGGTTTTGTTTGGGTCAGCACCAAGACTAGGCCTGTACTTCCCACAGACACTGCAGCTTCAGTGTGACAGCCTCACCAGCTATGTCCAGAGCCTTCAAAAGAGGCTCTCATTCGTGCATAAACAAGTGTTTGATTCTATTCCAGACCCAGAGAGCCGAGAGGGAACCCACTCTCTACAGCCTGGAGATTGGGTGGTGGTCAAAAGACACACAAGGAAGCCTCTGGAGCCGAGGTTTGACGGACCCTTCCAAGTCCTCCTCACCACAGCCACATCAGTGAAGCTTGAGGGGAAGCCCACCTGGATCCATGCAAGCCACTGCAAGATCCTGGAACGGAAGAGTGACCATCCTGCTCCTGATGATGATGATGACCTTTCCCCAGAGAAGACAGACGGCTCGGACAAGCCAGCACGACGCTGATAATAAAATAGCCCCACTTAGACTTGACTTTGTGAAAAATGTGGACTGGATACATTACATTTGTTATAATCAACAGAGATTTCTAAAGTATACTAGGGAAGCACTGATAGACCTGGTAAATCACTCCATGGACAAATAAAGATGCCATCAGTTAAATCACACACATAAAATTTGACACTAGTGAAGATATGAAAATTTGTGATTGAGAATAGAATATGATCTCCCCATCCTATGGGGGATTCGGCCGAAGAATTGACAAGAAAGTCCGACATTGGCACTAGGCCAGTGACAGCACCTATGGGTAAGAGGTAGAATCATATCTAATCTCAAAAGGGGGGACTGATAGGGAAATCAGGGACCACCCCAACAGGCTGCACTTAGGGCTGCACTTAGGGTTGCACTTAGGGTTGCACTTAGGGTTGCACTTAGGGCTAGGGTTGCACTTAGGGTTGCACTTAGGGCTAGGGTTGCACTTAGTGCTAGGGTTGCACTTAGGGCTAGGGTTGCACTTAGGGCTAGGGTTGCACTTAGGGCTAGGGTTGCACTTAGGGCTAGGGTTAGAATTAGGGTTAGAATTAGGGTTAGAATTAGGGTTAGGGTTGGAATTAGGGTTAGAATTAGGCTATGTGCACACGGTGCGGATTTGGCTGCGGATCCGCAGCGGATTGGTCGCTGCGGATTCGTATCAGTTTTCCATCACGTTTACAGTACCACGTAAACCTATGGAAAACCAAATCCGCTGTGCCCATGGTGCGGAAAATACAGCGCGGAAACGCTGCGTTGTATTTTCCGCAGCATGTCAATTCTTTGTGCAATTCCGCAGCGTTTTACACCTGCTCCATAATAGGAATCCGCAAGTGAAATCCACACAAAAAACAGTGGAAATCCGCGGTAAATCCGCAGGTAAAGCGCAGTGCATTTTACCTGCAGATTTTTCAAAAACTGCGGAAAAATCCACACAAATCCGCAACGTGAGCACATAGCCTTAGGGTTGGAATTAGGGGTAAGACTAGGGTTAGGGGTGTGTTGGGGTTAGGGTTGTGGTTAGGGTTGGGATTAGAGTTAGGGGTGTGTTGTGGTTAGTGTTGGAGTTAGAATTGAGGGGTTTCCACTTTTTAGGCACATCAGGGGGTCTCCAAACGCGACACGGCGCCACCATTGATTCCAGCCAATCTTGCGTTGAAAAAGTAAAATGGTGCTCTCTCCCTTCCGAGCCCCGACGTGTGCCCAAACAGTGCTTTACCCCCACATATGGGGTACCAGCGTACTCAGGAGAAACTGATCAACAACTTTTGGGGTCCAATTTCTCCTGTAACCCTTGGGAAAATAAAAAATTGCGGGCTAAAAAATTATTTTTGAGGAAATAAAAATGATTTTTTATTTTCACGGCTCTGCGTTATAAACTTCTGTGAAGCACTTGGGGGTTCAAAGTGCTCACCACACATCTAGATAAGTTCCCTTGGGGGTTTAGTTTCCAAAATGGGGTCACTTGTGGGGGGTTTCTACTCTTTAGGCACATCAGGGGCTCTGCAAACGCAACGTGATGCCCTCAGAGCATTCCATCAAAGTCTGCATTTCAAAACGTCACTACTTCACTTCCGAGCTCCGGCATGTGCCCAAACAGTGGTTTACCCCCACATATGGGGTATCACCGTACTCAGGAGAAACTGGACAACAACTCTTGGGGTCAAATTTCTCCTGTTACCCTTGGAAAAATAAAAAAATCAGGGCTAAAAAAAATGTTTTGAGGAAAGAAAACGTATTTATTATTTTCACGGCTCTGCGTTATAAACTTCTGTGAAGCACTTAGGGGTTCAAAGTGCTCACCACACACCTAGATAAGTTCCCTTGGGGGTTTAGTTTCCAAAATGGGGTCACTTGTGGGGGGTTTCTACTGTTTAGGCACATCAGGGGCTCTGCAAACGCAACTTGACGCCCGCAGAGCATTCCATCAAAGTCTGCATTTCAAAACATCACTACTTCACTTCCAAGCCCCGGCATGTGCCCAAACAGTGCTTTACCCCCACATATGGGGTACCAGCGTACTCAGGAGAAACTGATAAACAACTTTTGGGGTCCAATTTCTCCTGTAACCCTTGGGAAAATAAAAAATTGCGGGCTAAAAAATTATTTTTGAGGAAAGAAAAATGATTTTTTATTTTCACGGCTCGGCGTTAAAAACTTCTGTGAAGCACTTGGGGGTTCAAAGTGCTCACCACACATCTAGATAAGTTCCCTTGGGGGTTTAGTTTCCAAAATGGGATCACTTGTGGGGAGTTTCTACTGTTTAGGCACATCAGGGGCTCTGCAAATGCAACGTGATGCCCGCAGAGCATTCCATCAAAGTCTGCATTTCAAAACGTCACTACTTCACTTCCGAGCTCCGGCATGTGCCCAAACAGTGGTTTACCCCCACATATGGGGTATCATCGTACTCAGGAGAAACTGGAAAACAACTGTTGAGGTCAAATTTCTCCTGTTACCCTTGGGAAAATAAAAAAATCAGGGCTAAAAATTTTTTTTTGAGGAAAGAAAACGTATTTATTATTTTCACGGCTCTGCGTTATAAACTTCTGTGAAGCACTTAGGGGTTCAAAGTGCTCACCACACATCTAGATAAGTTCATTTGGGGGTCTAGTTTCCAAAATGGGGTCACTTGTGGGGGGTTTCTACTGTTTAGGGACATCAGGGGCTCTGCAAACGCAACGTGATGCCCACAGAGCATTCCATCAAAGTCTGCATTTCAAAACGTCACTACTTCCCTTCCGAACCCCGACGTGTGCCCAAACAGTGGTTTACCCCCACATATGGGGTATCAGCGTACTCAGGAGAAACTGGACAACAACTATTGGGGTCAAATTTCCCCTGTTACCCTTGGGAAAATAAAAAATTCAGGGCTAAAAAAAATTTTTTGAGAAAAGAAAAATTATTTTTTATTTTCAAGGCTCTGCGTTATAAAACTTCTGTGAAGCACTTGGGGGTTCAAAGTGCTCACCACACATCTAGATTAGTTCCTTGGGAGGTCTAGTTTCCAAAGTGGGGTCACTTATGGGGAAGCTCCAATGTTTAGGCACACAGGGGCTCTCCAAACGCGACATGGTGTCCGCTAATGATTGGAGCTAATTTTCCATTCAAAAAGCCAAATGGCGTGCCTTCCCTTCCAAGCCCTGCCGTGCACCCAAACAGTGGTTTACCCCCACATATGGGGTATTATCGTACTCAGGACAAACTGGACAACAACATTTGGGGTCCAATTTCTCCTGTTACCCTTGGGAAAATAAAAAATTCTGGGCTAAAAATCATTTTTGAGGAAAGAAAAATTATTTTTTATTTTCACGGCTCTGCGTTATAAACTTCTGTGAAGCACTTGTTGGCTTAAAGTGCTCACTATGCATCTAGATAAGTTCCTTTGGGGGTCTAGTTTCCAAAATGGGGTCACTTGTGGGGGAGCTCCAATGTTTAGGCACACAGGGGCTCTCCAAACGCGACATGGTGTCCGCTAACGATTGGAGCTACTTTTCCATTCAAAAAGTCAAATGGCGCGCCTTCCCTTCCGAGCCTTGCCATGCGCCCAAACAGTGGTTTACCCCCACATATGAGGTATCGGCGTACTCAGGAGAAATTGCCCAACAAATTTTAGGATCCATTTTATCCTGTCGCCCATGTGAAAATTAAAAAATTGAGGCTAAAAATTTTTTTTTGTGAAAAAAGTACTTTTTCATTTTTACGGATCAATTTGTGAAGCACCTGAGGGTTTAAAGTGCTCACTATGCATCTAGATAAGTTCCTTGGGGGGTCTCCTTTCCAAAATGGGGTCACTTGTGGGGAAGCTCCAATGTTTAGGCACACAGGGGCTCTCCAAACGCGACATGGTGTCCGCTAACGATGGAGATAATTTTTCATTCAAAAAGTCAAATGGCGCTCCTTCCCTTCCGAGACTTACCATGTGCCCAAACAGTGGTTTACCCCCACATGTAAGGTATCAGTGTACTCAGGAGAAATTGCCCAACAAATTTTAGGATCCATTTTATCCTGTTGCCCATGTGAAAATTAAAAAATTGAGGCTAAAATAATTTTTTTGTGAAAAAAAAGTACTTTTTCATTTTTACGGATCAATTTGTGAAGCACCTGGGGGTTTAAAGTGCTCACTATGCATCTACATAAGTTCCTTGGGGCGTCTAGTTTCCAAAATGGGGTCACTTGTGGGGGAGCTCCAATGTTTAGGCACACGGGGGGCTCTCCAAACGCGACATGGTGTCCGCTAAAGATTGGAGCCAATTTTTCATTCAAAAAGTCAAATGGCGCTCCTTCCCTTCCGAGTTCTGCCGTGCGCCCAAACAGTGGTTTACCCCCACATATGAGGTATCAGCGTACTCAGAACAAATTGGACAACAACTTTCGTGGTCTAGTTTCTCCTTTTACCCTTGGGAAAATAAAAAAATTGTTGCTAAAAGATCATTTTTGTGACTAAAAAGTTAAATGTTCATTTTTTCCTTCCATGTTGCTTCTGCTGCTGTGAAACACCTGAAGGGTTAATAAACTTCTTGAATGTGGTTTTGAGCACCTTGAGGGGTGCAGTTTTTAGAATGGTGTCACTTTTGGGTATTTTCAGCCATATAGAACCCTCAAATTGACTTCAAATGTGAGGTGGTCCCTAAAAAAAATGGTTTTGTAAATTTTGTTGTAAAAATGAGAAATCACTGGTCAAATTTTAACCCTTATAACTTCCTAGCAAAAAAAAAATGTTGTTTCCAAAATTGTGCTGATGTAAAGTAGACATGTGGGAAATGTTATTTATTAACTATTTTGTGTCACATAACTCTCTGGTTTAACAGAATAAAAATTCAAAATGTGAAAATTGCAAAATTTTCAAAATTTTCGCCAAATTTCCATTTTTTTCACAAATAAACGCAGAAATTATCGACCTAAATTTACCACTAACATGAAGCCCAATATGTCATGAAAAAACACTCTCAGAATCGCTACGATCCGTTGAAGCGTTCCCGAGTTATTACCTCATAAAGGGACACTGGTCAGAATTGCAAAAAACGGCAAGGTCATTAAGGCCAAAATAGGCTGGGTCATGAAGGGGTTAAGGGGCATTGATGCTACACCTTTGGCTAAAAATAAACTCCAGTTTTGGGCGCAGGTGACCATGTGCATGGCGCCAGCCCATCGGGAGGATTGTCGCTTTTTGGTGTTGCATAATTTGCATGATGTTATTGTGCTGGGTTTTCCATGGTTGCAGGTACATAATCCGGTGTTGGATTGGAAATCTATGTCCGCGACTAGTTGGGGTTGTCAGGGAGTCCATGGTGACGTTCCTTTGATGTCAATCTCCTCTTCTCCCCCTTCTGAAATTCCAGAGTTCTTGTCTGATTTTCAGGATGTGTTCAATTAGCCCAAGTCCAGTTCCCTTCCACCGCATAGGGACTGTGATTGTGCTATTGACTTGATTCCAGGTTGTAAGTTTCCTAAGGGCCGACTTTTCACCCTGTCTGTGCCTGAACATACCGCTATGCGGACTTATATTAAGGAGTCTTTAGAGAAAAGGAATATTCGGCCATCGTCTTCACCATTGGGAGCGGGATTTTTTTTTGTTGCCAAGAAGGATGGCTCCTTGAGACCTTGTATTGATTATCGCCTCTTGAATAAGATCACGGTCAAATTTCAATACCATTTGCCTTTGCTTTCCGATTTGTTTGCTAGGATTAAGGGGGCTAGTTGGTTTACTAAGATTGACCTTCGAGGGGCATATAATCTTATTCGTATTAAGCAGGGTGACGAATGGAAAACTGTGTTTAATACGCCCGAGGGTCATTTTGAATACCTTGTGATGCCTTTCGGGCTCTCTAATGCTCCGTCTGTTTTTCAGTCCTTCATGCATGATATCTTCCGGAATTATCTTGATAAATTCATGATTGTATATTTGGATGACATTTTGATTTTTTCCGATGATTGGGAGTCTCATGTGGAACAGGTCAGGATGGTTTTTCAGATCCTTCGTGACAATGCTTTGTTTGTGAAGGGGTCTAAGTGTCTTTTTGGAGTACAGAAGGTTTCCTTTTTGGGCTTTATTTTTTCTCCCTCATCTACAGAGATGGATCCGGTTAAGGTTCAGGCCATTCACGATTGGATTCAGCCCACGTTCGTGAAGAGTCTTCAGAAATTTTTGGGCTTTGCTAATTTTTATCGCCATTTCATTGTTAACTTCTCCAGTGTGGTTAAACCCCTGACCGATTTGACGAAAAAGGGTGCTGATGTGACGAATTGGTCCTCTGCGGCTGTCTCTGCCTTTCAGGAGCTTAAGCGTCGATTTATTTCTGCTCCGGTGTTGCGTCAGCCAGATGTTTCTCTTCCGTTTCAGGTGGAGGTTGACGCATCTGAGATTGGGGCAGGGGCCGTTTTATCTCAGAGGAATTCTGATGGTTCCTTGATGAAACCATGTGCCTTCTTTTCACGAAAGTTTTCACCTGCTGAACGTAATTATGATGTCGGCAATCGGGAATTGTTGGCTATGAAGTGGGCGTTCGAGGAATGGCGACATTGGCTTGAGGGAGCCAAGCATCTTATTGTGGTCTTGACCGATCATAAAAATCTGATTTACCTCGAGTCTGCCAAGCGGCTGAATCCTAGACAGGCTCGATGGTCTTTGTTTTTCTCCCGTTTTGATTTTGTGGTCTCGTATCTTCCGGGTTCTAAGAATATTAAAGCGGATGCCCTCTCTAGGAGCTTTTTGCCTGATTCTCCGGAGGTCCTTGAACCGGTCGGCATTCTAAAGGAAGGGGTGGTTCTTTCTGCCATTTCTCCTGATCTGCGACGGGTTCTTCAGGAATTTCAGGCTGACAAACCTGACCGCTGTCCAGTGGGGAAACTGTTCGTTCCTGATAAATGGACTAGTAGGGTGATTTCGGAGGTTCATTGTTCTGTGTTGGCTGGTCATCCTGGTATTTTTGGTACCAGAGATTTGATTGTTAGGTCTTTTTGGTGGCCTTCTTTGTCGCGGGATGTGCGTTCTTTTGTGCAGTCCTGTGGGACTTTTGCGCGGGCTAAGCCCTGTTGTTCCCGCGCTAGTGGGTTGCTTTTGCCTTTGCCGATCCCTGAGAGGCCTTGGACGCATATTTCTATGGATTTTATTTCAGACCTTCCTGTTTCCCAGAGGATGTCGGTTATCTGGGTGGTTTGTGACCAGTTTTCTAAGATGGTTCATTTGGTGCCTTTGCCTAAGTTGCCTTCCTCTTCTGATTTGGTTCCATTGTTTTTTCAGCATGTGGTTCATTTGCATGGTATTCCGGAGAATATTGTGTCCGACAGAAGTTCCCAGTTTGTTTCTAGGTTTTGCCGAGCCTTTTGTGCTAAACTGGGCATTGATTTGTCTTTTTCTTCCGCATTTCATCCTCAGACAAATGGCCAAACCGAGCGAACTAATCAGACTTTGGAAACTTATTTGAGATGCTTTGAGTCTGCTGATCAGGATGATTGGGTGGCTTTCTTGCCATTGGCCGAGTTTGCCCTTAATAATCGGGCTAGTTTGGCTACCTTGGTTTCGCCTTTCTTTTGTAATTTTGGTTTTCATCCTCGTTTTTCTTCAGGGCAGGTTGAGCCTTCTGATTGTCCTGGTGTGGATTCTGTGGTTGACAGGTTGCAGCAAATTTGGGCTCATGTGGTGGACAATTTGGTGTTGTCTCAGGAGGAGGCGCAGCGCTTTGCTAATCGTCGTCGGTGTGTTGGTTCCCGGCTTCGGGTTGGGGATTTAGTCTAGTTGTCTTCCCGTCATGTCCCTATGAAGGTTTCTTCTCCTAAGTTTAAGCCTCGGTTTATTGGTCCTTATAGGATTTCTGAGATTATCAATCCGGTGTCTTTTCGTTTGGCCCTTCCGGCATCTTTTGCTATCCATAATGTTTTCCATAGATCTTTATTGCAGAAATATGTGGTGCCCGTTCTTCCCTCTATTGATCCTCCGGCTCCTGTGTTGGTTGATGGGGAGTTGGAGTATGTTGTTGAGAAGATTTTGGATTCTCGTTTTTCGAGACGGAAGCTTCAGTACCTTGTCAAATGGAAAGGTTACGGCCAGGAGGATAATTCTTGGGTTTTTGCCTCTGATGTCCATGCTGCTGATTTGGTTCGGGCCTTTCATCTGGCTCGTCCTGATCGGCCTGGGGGCTCTGGTGAGGGTTCAGTGACCCCTCTTCAAGTGGGGGGTACTGTTGTGAATTCTGCTCTTGGGCTCCCTCCAGTGGTTGTTAGTGGTAGTGCTGTGGTCTCTGGATTATAGGCCGGGCAGGTGTTTCTGCTTATTGCAGCTCTATTAGGTATTTAGGTTTTTAGTATCCATCAATCCCTGCCAGTTGTCCATTGTATCTTGGAGGGATTGCATCTCTGTCTGGCTCCACTTGCCCTGCAGTCATTTCGGCTAAGTGCCCTGTTTTTGCTCTCTGTAGCACGTATGCAGTGTGCTTTTATGTGCAGTGCAATCTATTGTGTTTTTGTCCAGCTTTGACTTGTTTGGATTTTTCAGTCATGCTGGTTTCTCTGGAGATGCAGATATACATCCTATGTCTTTAGTTAGATGTAGCATATTGTATCTTCTGCTGTGGATTTTTCTAGTGTTTTAATACTGACCGCTTAGAACTCTGTCCTATCCTTCCTATCTAGCTAGAAGGGCCTCTTTTGCTAAACTCTGTCTTTTCTGCCTGTGTACGTATTTCCTCTTAGGCTACTTTCAGACATAGCGCATTTTTGAGCGCTATTTTGCGGGCGCTTTTCAAAAATGCGCAATGTCATTTTCGTCTGCCGGCAAAGTGAATGAGAAATTCACTTTGCCGTTCAGACACACCGCAAAAAAACGCGGCGCTTTTGTCTGCAAACACGCCGGCGTAAAAAGAATTGACATGTCAATTCTTTACGCAGCGGCGTGTCTGCGTATCCCCCTAGGGCCCCATATTACCTTCCACACACAGCGCCTTTGTCCTGGGTGTCGGCGTCTTTGTACGGAGGGGTTGACACCCAGGACCGGACGTGACGTCGGACAGGAAGAGGGAAGCCCCCGCCCCCCAGTGAAGCAGCATGGAGTCATTCAACAGAATGACCATAAACGTGGGGCTGCTGATCGAGACGGTATGTGTGTGTGTGTGTGTGTGTGTGTATGTGTGTATGCGTGTGTGTCCCCATGCGACGCTAGTGCCACCATTGTGCTAAGTCGCCGTATGGGACTACTACTCCCATCCGGTATTAGGATGGGAGAGTTGTCCCTGTGTCCGGCGACTTAGCACAATTGTAAAGTTACACAAAACACCTACACACAATACACATACATGACACACAGTACAGTACATACAACACATAACACAGAGTATATACTCACCAACAGCACACTTGTAGGCGAAGCCCTCGATCCTCCAGGAAAAAATCACAAAATAATAAACCAAATTCATACTCCCTGTCCGCAGAATCCATAAAACGAGTGTCCCACGCCGATCCCCTGCTCTCCGGCGATACACTGCCAGGAGCGAAGCTCCTAGCAGTGTATCGCGTACTGTTCCGGAGTTCAATGGCTCCGGCGTCTCGGTTAACAGCAGTACAGCTGCGTTGAACTTTCCCACGCAGCACTGCCGTTAAGCGAGAGTGCCGGGGTCAATGACCGCCGGTAAACTCGCTCGCGCATGCGCAGTGACACACCGACAGGAACTATGGCTCCTGTCAGTGTGTTGCTGCAGCCGTGGAGAGCAGACATATCTCTGGATGTGTCTGTTCTCCATGGAAAATCTTGATACGTGGCACTTAAATATGTGGCAATTAAATACGTGACACGTGGCACTTATACGTGATACGTGTCACTTAAATACGTGGCACTGAAATACGTGATACGTGGCACTGAAATACATGGCACGTGTCACTTAAATACGTGGCACTGAAATATGTGGCACGTGGCACGTGTCACTTAGATACGTGGCACTGAAATATGTGGCACGTGGCACTTTGATATGTGGCACGTGGCACTTTGATACGTGGCACGTGGCACTGAAATATGTGGCACGTGGCACTTTGATACGTGGCACGTGGCACTGAAATATGTGGCACGTGGCACTTTGATACGTGGCACGTGGCACTTTGATACGTGGCACGTGGCACTGAAATATGTGGCACGTAGCACTTTGATACGTGGCACGTGGCACTTTGATACGTGGCACGTGGCACTGAAATATGTGGCACGTGGCACTTTGATACGTGGCACGTGGCACTTTGATACGTGGCACTGAAATACGTGATACGTGGCACTGAAATACGTGGCACGTGGCACTGAAATACGTGATACGTGGCACTTAAATACGTGGCACGTGGCACTGAAATACGTGGCACGTGGCATTGAAATACGTGGCACTGAAATACGTGGCACTGAAATATGTGGCACTGAAATATGTGGCACTGAAATACGTGATACGTGGCAAAGAAATACGTGGCACTTAAATACGTGGCACTTAAATACGTGGCACTTAGGCTATGTTCACATTTGCGTTGTGCGCCGCATGCGTCCTTTTTTTGATTGATTTTGGACGCAGCAAAAATGCAACTTGCTGCGTCCTCTGCGGCCGGATGCGTGCGCTGCAGTGACGCATGCGGCGCAAAACGCAAGTGTGACGCATGTCCATGCGCCCCCATGTTAAATATAGGGGCGCATGACGCATGCGGCGCCCGACGCTGCGGCGCAGACCGCAAATGTGAACGTAGACTTAAATAGCTGGATAGAGCTGGATCCGCGGGCTGTGATCTGGCCTACGCTCAGCACTCTGCGGAGCGCTGTCATTCAAAACACGTCCACTCATTTTGGTGTTTAGTACCAAAATGGAGGATGGAAGAAGAAAAGGGTTGGACAAGGAAATGACATCATTTCTTTTTTTTTTCCCCCCACTGCAGTTAAAGCTTTATTTGTGTCAAACACAGACAATCTGCAGAGAAAACTGCATAAAAAAACGCACTAAAAACCGCACCAAAAACGCACCTGCGTTTTCTGCCAAGAGCTGCGGTTTTTGTCCTGAAAAAAAAGGATTGAAATCAGGATCGTGTGAACATACCCTTACCGTACAGGGTTACGAGGGGGGGCGTCTGACTGACGCCTGCCCTAGTAACGTGGGGTTAGTAAACCCCAGCTGATGTCTGTTCCGCTTGCTGAGGCGTCTTTGGCTCAAGGCCATTGCAGCTGGCAGAATCGACATGATGTTAACTCCAGTGTGTATTGTATTCCGAGTCATAAAGACAGGAAATGACCTCAATGACTTTTTTTTTTCCCCTTTTTTTTTTTTCAAACAAACTTTATTTTCAGTACACAATGCTGAAAAAAACGCAGCTGCAAAAAACGCAGCAAAAAACGCAGTGTGTGAAAGCAGCTGCGTTTTTTGCCTGCGTAAAAAAACGCAGGTAAAGCAGCAGCAAAATACGCGCGCGTAAAAATACGCAGCAAATATGCTGTGTGTGAAAGTAGCCTTAAACTCACAGTCAATATTTGTGGGGGGCTGTCTATCCTTTGGGGCTCTGCTCTGAGGCAAGATAGGACTTCCCATTTCCATCTTTAGGGGTATTTAGTTCTCAGGCTGTGTCGAGGTGTCTAGGCCTGGATAGGTACCTCCCACGGCTACTTCTAGTTGCGGTGTCAGTATTAGGATTGTGGTCAGTACAGGTACCACCTACTCCAGAGATAGTCTCATGCGGCTTCAGGGTCACTGGATCATAACAGTAGGCTCTATATTCCTGGTAGGAGATAAAGTGTGGTTGTCTACCAAGAACATTCGTCTGAAAATCCTTTTACTAAGCTAGAGCCCAGGTTTATTGGTCCTTACGAGATCATTGAGGTTGTCAATCTAGTTGCCTTTCACTTATGCCTACCTCCGTCGCTTCGGTTCCACAATGTGTTCAATAAATCCCTTCTTAAGTCATTTGTACCTTTCTATGCTGGATCTCCATCCCCTCTGCTTCGTGTCTCTGTGGATGGCCAGACTGAGTATGAAATGGAACTGATTGTGGATTCTCACATGATCTGCAGTTCACTTCAGTATTTGGTCCATTGGAGGGGTTACGGTCCTGAGGATCGATCTTGTGTCCTAGTGCGATCTGTCCATGCTGATCAATTGGTTCAGGCATTTCATATATGTTATCCTGGGAAACCTGGAGCTCCATGGCCCCCCTTGAAAGGAGGTTAATGTCATGATCCAGACTGGGTTTTGAGTCCTGTCTTCCCTTTTCCTGGTCTGATCATATCAGGGGTTAATTTTTCTCAGCCTCAGTCTGGTTTCAGGTTTTACTATTTATCTCTGCGGCATCCTTCAGGAGGTGTCAGTTATAGTTCTGCCTACGGCGTGTGCAGCTGACTCTGGTATATCCTGATTTGCCCTGCTGCGTTAGTTGCCTAAACTCATGTCTCTATTTTTCCCTTTCCCCATATTGACTCAGCGTTTCTCTTTTTATGTGTTTACTCCCTGGTTTTGACTTGGCTGCTATTCTGACCTGCTTCTGTCTTTGGCTTATCTGCTCCTGGCTGTTACTGACCTTTTGGCTTGTCTATGACTATGTGTTTTGTACAGTATATTCCTTTGGTACTGTGCTACTGACTATATCTACCTGGCTTGTTTGACTTCCTGCTGCCACCTAGTGGTAGCCTCACTTCTGCACGACTGGCCAGCTTTGTCTACGTGCAGCTCTCCTTCCACGTTATAGCCATCTAGTGAAGACTGCACCTGCCTGCATTGCAGCAGCATGACAAAAATTAAATTTTTTTGAATTCTCCAAATGGCTGCAATAAAGCAAAGAGTGAAAAATGTAAAGGGGTCTGAATAGTTTCCGTACCCACTGTATATTACATAAATAGATAGTGTGAGACAGCGCTTACTGAATGTATTGGGGAATACTCGCTTGGCAACGGGATAAATACACACGGGCACGGTTTTTAACACAAAACAGTCTATCCGGTTTATTCAGGTATCATAAAGCACAACCACGAACAGTTAATTACATCACTTCATATACGGTTTCATCTCACAGACACTAAACAAGCCGGACTTCTCACTTCATCCAGTTATCATGGGTGACTTAACGCCGAACAGTTCATTATATCCCCCGGAGAAGCTACCTTATGGGGATCACCAACTTGCCTGAGAGACACACACCAGTTGGTTCCAGACCCACCAAAGGACAGTAGCTTCCCCAACACAGTAGCTGTCACCAGCTCTGCAGATCCATGGCCTCACCTCGTGCTCTTCAGAGATTCAGTCCACACACAGGACCTCCTAACACAGAGGCCACTCAGGATCATGGCCTCACCTCGTGCTCTTCAGGGATCCAGTCCACACACAGGACCTCCCAACACAGAGGCCACTCAGGATCAAGGCCTCACCGGCTGCTCTTCTTCAGGGATCCGGTCCACAGACAGGACCTCCTAACATAGAGGCCACTGAGGATCATGGCCTTGCCAGGTGCTCTTCAGGGATCTGATCCCCATTCTGGACCTCCCAACACCCAGGCCACTCAGGATCATGGTCTCACCAGGTGCTCTTCAGGGATCTGGTCCCCACTCTGGACCTACCAACACCCAGGCCTTTCCTCTCACAGGACCTTATAGCCAAGAAGCATTCAGGTCCATACACTCAGAATGAGGGTGACCACCACCTGATCACATTACATACTTGTAACCACTCCTATAGGTGAGAGGTGTGTGTAGTTAGCCAGGCCACCCAGCTCTCCAGCTAACTCTGCAAGTCTCCCTTTAAAACTACACAAATACTCGTGGGACTACTAGAAGGAAAGCCGGCTATTCGTCTACCATGTTCTGTAAAATCACAGCAAGAGCCGACGGGATAGAAAAGACAAATTACATACAGTAAATGCACATAGAATAGATAGTTATACAGATGTCAGGGACATATACAAATAGTACAGTGTGTGTGCACAGCTTACTGTACATGTATTTAATTACTGAAAGATTATTTTTCTGAAAAAAAATAGTGTGGGCTCCCGCAAAATTTTCTTAACCAGCAGAGGGAAAGCCGACTGCTGGGTGCAGATGTTTATAGCCTAGGAAGGGGAAAATAACTATGGAGCTTTCAAAGCTATTAATATATATCAGCTCACAGCTGCATACTTAGCCTTTACTGGCTATTAAAATGGGCGACCTCCCAAAAAAATGATGTCAGGTCCCCCTATAATTAATAACCAGCAATGGCTGAGCAGACAGATGTGGGCTAATATTAATAGCCTAGGAAGGGGCCATAGATACTGACCCCTCCAGGCCAAAAATATCAGCTCTCTGCCACCGCAGAAAAGACACATATTTAAGATGTTCCAATTCTGGCACTTAGACTCTCTCCAGGGCCAGCGTTAGGGGCAGGCAGACTAGGCAGTTGCCTAGGGCCCCCGCTGCCCTAGGGGCCCCCAGCCAGTTGTGGACATATTGCTGATGGCACTGCTCCTGGGCCCAGAGGTGTAGGGGGGCCCCTGCAGGCAGGCCCGGTATCATGCAGGATCGGGCCCCTCTCACTCCCTCCTGTAATCATGGAACACCGAGTGCCGGGGAGAGAGCGGGGCGCGAAGTGCAGGAGATCAAAAAGGGGGCATGTCATGCAGGGAGAGACGCTGGCCAATGAATGCTTTCCTCACTAGACTGAGGAGAGCGCTCACTGGCTGCCGTCTGTCCCCCTGCATGGCGTCCCAATGGTGAGTGCTCACCTACAGTCAGGGGCCCTGGCTGCACAGCAAATAGAGACATCAGTGGAGGAAGAGCAGGACTTACAGGGGGTCTTCTGCTCCCTCCACTGTTCTAATCAGAGCAGGCTGCAGCGTCTCCTCACAGAGAAGAGATGGGGGAGGAGCTCACTGCACGGGACAGCATGGCTGCACCAGGGGGCTGATATCAGTCCTGTCTGCTCTGTGCCC